>NC_140085.1:122888319-124142069 GCF_964237585.1 Gallinula chloropus
GGAGGCAAGACACTCACCACAAGCCATTCAGTTAAATGAATGCCATCATTTCCTCTGATATTGTAAGTATGATCCACTTGCTTTGAGTCAGGTAACTTGCTCGGGGTTTTGTTTTTATGTAGTAAGCAGATTTATTTTTTTTTTTAATTTCAGTAGGATTTTGGAAAAAAAAACGATTTTGAAAATAATTTTCTACCTCATCTCTTCTTCCTTTTTTGAAGAGCTGTCAAATGCAATTCCTCAGTTTGACTTTCCAATTTTCCTGCATCTTCCTTCTGCCCATTTAAAAAACCTTTTTCATCTTAAGATGTAGAACAGGAGAATCCAAGTATTCCTTTTTTATTTTACCATTCTAAATTTCCAGAGTTCAAAGAGTCATACAAAAAATTACAGTTAAAATTAAAAAACCCACAAAAACACTGTCCTCAAGTTACTATAATGAAAGACTCCAACAGGAAAAAAAAGCTTAAATGTATGAAATAGCTCCAGCCTTGCATGTGTTCTTCAGAAAGTTCTGTCTCCTGCACAAATGAGTTGACACCTCCTTCTGAAGCTGTGCAGCTGTTAATTTAGATACTTGAGAATTTTTCTGTGCAGGAACTGGTATCAACACACATCTGGAGGCTGAGGGAGAAGGCGAATTTCCTTGCCAGACTGATTCCCAGTACCTCCTCCAAATTCAACTCAATTCCCTCCACTGTCTGACACAGTATGTGGAAAGTAACAGTAAATACTACTAACAATTCACAAAAGGGTGGGCTATTAAGAGTTTTCCTTGGTATCTCCCTGCACTGTGAAATCTAGCCATTTGAGTACCTACAGTGTGTTTTAAGTTTTTATAAGCGCAGATCTTCACATTTTGTGTATGTAACAGATCTGTATGATAAAAACTGTTTTAAGAATATCAGAGTATGGAGGTATATGAGTGGCAACAAAAGGAAACAGGGAGAGGCAAAGAATGCATTTGCAAAGGAAAGAGAACTGGCATAATGACTGGCAGAGCAGAGTCCAGTGAAGAGAAGGAAAGGAAGCATGGGAACTGAAATGATATTGGATACTATAATGAAGACAAACTTCCAGAGATGAACCCTTTTTCTGAGGAAGTCCTTTCAAATAATAAAAAAAAGCATATTGCTTGTGGGTTTCTTGCTAGTCTTTCATTTAAAAAAAAAATTGAACCCAGAGGATGAGAAATAATCATCATCAGAATTTCTTTCACCAAGAAAGAGTATCTTCATTTGTGAAAAACACTGGAGAGCAAAACAGACATCTCTACCCTTAGAGTACTGGCAATAGTAATTACTTTTGATGGACAAGTCTGGTTCAAAGAACAGTGTGTTAAATTCACTTGTACAATGAGACAAGCTGCCAGACAGAAACTTCTAATTTCCCATACATGTAATGATGATCAATAAGCTTTAACATAAGGAACCTTTCCTTCAAATATTTATAGGCAGCTTTGCAATAACACAGACCATATACCACACTATATACTATCTTGCAATTATTTTGTCCAAATGTATACTCACTGATAAGTCAATTCCCATTCTAGTCACTATTTTTTCCCCTGAAGTACTTGCCCGAAGTTACCACATGGTGGTGGTATCCATGCTAACCTTTTTTTCTTTACTGTAATGTAGTTAAAACTCTAAATTGCTTCTGTGGATCTCTTTGGACTGATAAGGAGGATGCCATTTTAGTTAACAGAAAAGTAGGAATGCCAACTTTCCTTGTCAGTACAGCTCTGGGGCTGGTGGAATTCTCACAGAACTTCTGGCAATCTAAACGCTGAGGGAATGATCGAAGTAATAACCCAATAAAACCTTATCCTTGGAAGAAACTGGCATGTTCCTTCTTTGTCTCCTCAGTTGAGCAACCATACTGGTATCTCCCCTTCTAAAAGCCTGGTATTCACAGCTTTGCTTTATAAAGAATTAAAAGTACATTTGTAATTTAAACGTTGTCAAGGAAAATCATCAAAGTGAGAAAGGAATGTACATTAGAAGTGAGCATGTCATCTGTCTTTGCTCTGCAGCAGCATAACAACATTGAGAGGAAGAGCTCAAATGCAAAATGCTGCGACCATCAGATCCAGTTCCCTGCGTAACACCACAGCTGGGGAGGATGCAATGGGGCTGCTGTTGGAACCAAAATGAACCACCAGCACTTAGGTGAAACACCCCTAGTTCATGATAAACCCCCTTTCAGCAAATACACACTTTTGATTAATACTGATTTCATGACTTGGGACACCACACATTAAATGTGATAGGGGTTTTCATAAAGAGGGTCTTGAAAGAAAAAAAAAAAAGATCTATTTTAAGATAGAAAAAGAATGAGGAAATAAGGAAAAAAGGTATGTTTCAGTCCAAAACATTCAGATCAGAATGTCTTCGCTGACATTACTGGGAGAAACTTACATCCAGATAACTCACATGCTAAAAAACCCCTCTACTTTTTCACCCTCAGTATGGTCAAGTTCACTATTTTAGCTATTTTAACTCTATGCAATTTAATCGTTTCACCCAAATAATTCCAGTATTTAAAACCAAACATGATGGTCATTTGACTGATGTCTAAATCATTGCAGAGCAACATTAATAACACTGTAGGCTATCGGCACAAGTACTAACAGCTTTAAATCAATATTCAAAGAAAATTTCCAGTCACATGAGATACATGCTTACAGTTAAGAACAAATACCTTGATACTTATGAAGCAGGTTGCATGTTTGTATTATCCAAAGCAAACCACAGAAGGCGTACTTGCTGCCTTCTGTGTTTCTCTTGCACACAGGTAAAATATTAGTACATCAAAGAAAAATACAAGAACAGCCACAAGTATGAGCAGTGATAGTGAAAATAGCTCAACAATTTCATTATCAGGACATCTTCCTACACTATCGCTTTCATGTTGGATAGAAAAACTCTTTCAAGTTATGATGGCTTGTGAAAACTAAAAAGAACAGAAAAAACAATTACCAAGATAAATTCAGAGAGAGTGGAACAGACTAATAAAAAAAAAAAATCTTCCATAGAATGTACAAGTAAGCATCTTGCCAGAATGAAAAATGCCTTGAAAATAAATACAAAGGGACTTGTTCTTCTGCAAAGTACTTCAATAAAATATGTAACAGATTGCACCAAATGGAATTCCAAAGACAACAAATGTTCCTCTGAAGTATACTGATAAGCCATAATTAAAGATATCCTTGCCAAGCTGTACTCAAAAAAAAAATTATTAAGTCTCATAGGAAGCAGTTACACACCCAGTTCTTTCTAACTTGTATATCTTTTAAGCCTTTTACAGGCTAGGTTCCACCATTATCAGGCACAGTATGGTCTAGTGACACTTCTCCAAATATCCTCAATTTGAAACCAACTGGTTCATATACAGGTGCTAGAAGTATCTAAGCCTATCACACTGCATCACATAGTCATTCTAATTAGCATTGCATTTCAGAGTAACTTCATTTTAATCCTTTTCTTAGGGTGGTCTTTCCATCTGTACCAAAACATGGATTAGCCAATACCTCTGGTTGCTTTACTAAACTTCATCCTCCAGAGATGCCTTAGGTTCTCAAACTAAGTTAGTTTGGCAGAGTGACTGAATTCCAGAAGTGCGAATGAAAGCGCAGAAAATTAGGAGGTTTAAGACAACATATTAAAAAAACAAACAACAAAACCTTCACAAAACAATGGGAGTAGAAAAGAAAGCTTTCTGGGAGCTTGGGAAGCTAGCAATCCAATACACTGCTGAACTTCAGCCTTTGCTGTTGACTATTGTCATTTCCAAGGCCACCACCTTAGAAAACTGAAATACTTACTTTAAATACTTATCCTATTACAAAACAGAGCACAGGAACAAACAGTGCTCCATCTGTTTTCTTGTGTTCTGTTTTCTTCTGCATCTGACAAATCGTGAAGGAGATTAAATGATTAATTTGCCCATACCACCACATAAAGAAACACCTTGCCTTCCAGCCTTGCGGTGGAAGCAGCAATCAGTTTTAGCCCATTCCATTTAGATGAACCACTACATTTCCCCAGTTAATTGGGCTATGCACCAACACAGGCATTGCTCTTGGACTCAATTCCATCAAGGTAGAAAGACTACCAAACCCAGTGGCTAACACTGCACGCATTTCCAAGTAATACTTCCATAAAAAGGAAGCCTCAGCAGGTGCTGAACACACAGCTCTGCAATGCACAGTGTCTAAAACTCTTTTTAGCAAATCAAAGGGAAGAACCACACAGGCTGGTTTTTGAGTACATGGACAGGAACCAGCAGAGGCTGGAAATCTTCCCTTTGTCATCCCTTACACCCAACAGCCCCACCAACACCAAGCACTGCATGATTATATCCACACTAAGCCTGTTTAGCAGAACCAGCACTGCATAAGCGTTAGAGGAGCGGTGGGGAGAAGCAAGAGAAAGCAGTAACAGCATTCTAGAAAAGCATATGAACCTTTCAGAACTCGTACTTCACTGCACTAACTGAATCAGAGCCATCTGAAATAGCCGACTCTCAGCCTGCTTGCTTTCACACATCGTTGTCTGAACTTTGATTTTTACCTTTTTTCCTCAGAAAAGAAGACACGGACTTGATTAATGCCCTGAGTCTCTACTTCTCCCATCAGTGACTTTTGAGATCCATACCCAGGATCTCCAGTTTTGTTTATTAATAAACCTTAGCCATTTGAAAAATGAAGCGTCCCTCCTTCTCCCTATTCTTTATGTACTCCAACAGAAAGGAATAGGTCACCCTCTTGTATTTATGCCATGTTGTACAGAGTCCTGTATGCAGACATGCATCTGCTTTCTCTTCCTGTAACACTTTCCAAACTTCCCGTTCTGCAGTCAGCTCTGGAAGCACAAAGCACACAGCTCCTCTCAGATGAAGGAGGTTCAAGAGCCTTACTAAAGCCTTCCATTCACTGGAGGTAAATTCACCCAAATGAGGAAAAATCCACACAATCTGAAATTTAAAAGCCACCGCTGTGTATTTTTGCACTTACTTTTCTTCCTCAAAGCAATGGGGACAATGTTGTTTACAGGGGGCCACGCTAGCAAGCAATTTTTAACATACATTGACTCATAATTAACTGTGCCATTTCCCAACAGTCATCTTCCTCATGAAGCATCTAGGAAATCTTCACTGGGTACCACAAAATTTTGACACTACAGACTATATTTTTAAGAACAATAATGAAAGGCTTACCTTATCCTTTTATCCTCAACTTTTTTCAGATACTCATCTCTCTTCAGTACTCCCAGTATTGTTTCCCTTTCATGTTCCAACAAAAATGACAAATTGATGATCTCCAAGTGCTTTGCCATCCTTCCTCACAGCCGCTCTTCCAATGACTGCTGTGCCAAATCGATTCTTCCAATGATTTACTTGTGCAAGTCCAACGGCACGCTTGTGTCAGACTCACAAGATCCACACAGTCAAGAGGTATTTTGAAAAAAGGCTTCTTTAAGTTAACCAGGTGTCAAGTCTGTATTGCTTTGCTGTCCAACTATGCGAGAAAGAAAGGTTTCTTCTTTGTCTCTTCCTCAAGAACACCAGTCATTTTCCTGGTGACTGAATGCCCCCGTGTCCCAGCCGATGCTCATGCACACGCTGCAGGCCTTCGGACTGTATTCCCAAGCAGCTACAGAATCAACCTCCTGGCATAACTGCAGTTTGGACCCACAGAACAGATGTGTGTGTTTATTTCAAACTACCTGAAAGTCAAAACAAACATGCTTAGGTGATTTTGACATTATCATCGTGGTCTGATTTCAGAAAAGCTTAAACTAGTAATGGTTTGAAAGCCACCACTGGACAGCTCGCATACTATCAGGGGCTAATTATGTGTCATATTTTCTGTGTGATTGTTTATTTGCTCATTAATATTTGATTATTATGATCCCACAAGGGTTCTGCAATTATTTTTCTACTACAATATATTTCAATGACTATATTCACCTTTTAATACTTCATTCTGATAGTAATAAGTACAGGGGGAGGAATGATTCTAGTCATGTCCCTGAGATTATGGGAAAAGTAAAAATTAACAAGTAGAAGGACTTCAGAAGACAGCATTATAGGTAAGACTCACCCCAAAACAAGTATATATACACCTGTGTCTCAAAGTCATCCGTAACTTCATAGTCAATTCAGAGAAATAGGAACCTTCAAGGAGCAATTTATCCACTTACTGCAGACACTAAATTTAGGGTGACATGTTCTAGAAATGCCCATTCCCTTCCAGCAACTACAGCAAGAATTTAAGAGCGTCTTAGTAGCATATAGTCACACAGATGTAAGAGAAATGTCACTTCCCCCTCTCTTTGGTCATTTCTAAACAGAAAACAACTTCCAAGCAAAACCAGAAGACACATCCTAGTCCATACTAGAGCTTTGAGTTTGACCCTATATAGAAGGGGTCACCAGAAAGCTACTTTGAAAACATCTAAAACTTCTAGCTAACTGGTTGGAACATCCAGCCTTCAGAGTCTCATAAGTAAAAAAACCTTTCACATCAAAACAAGGCATGGCCTCCAAGATACTTTTCCTTATAATAAGAAGTCTACTCCAAAAATGCAACCACATCATCATACATAAGTGTAATATAGGTGTACATAGATGAACACATGCTATAAGACAGATTTATTTTACATTACATACGCTGAAAGAACTGAAATAGCTTTTAAGAAATGTATGTTTTTTAAAGCATCCTTTGCTTCCCTAGCTTTGAACAATTTAGAAAAGTTTTGGTAAAGATAATTAGAAGAGAGAATTGAAGCAGTAGTGTTCATGGTCTAAGGCAACTATGGATAAGAGATAAGACATTCTTCCATTTCCTTCCTAACAACCACTGAAGAAACAAATGCTGTTGCCAATAGCATCAAATTAAATTCTTCTGTTGCATTTCATTAACTAATTCAGATAATGAATTCTGAAATACCCCATCCCCCCATTTATCTGACTATTCATTAGTAAAGGATACAAATGTCACAATTGAAGTTCAAAGATTTTTCCTTATATTAGTCTTAGACGAGCATGGGAATTTCTTCTGGTATTTTGTAAGCTCTTTTAATTGATAGGTAAATTTTTGTAATTAATGAAATATAGAGTATACCCAACTGGCATATAAGTACATACATCTATTTTTTTCTTTTTTCCTAAGAAAAAAGTAATATATAATCTTACTGCTTCTGCAATACAGATCAAACTATCAGTGCCACTCAAAAGATAATAAACAAACTGAAAGCACAACAAAAAGCCTATGTAAGGACAAAAATACAAGTCAGAATCACCAGGTATGAGCTTACTATAACCAAAAACCGGGAAACAAAGCAACTACTATAGGTAACAAGGTTTCTTGCAGAAAAACAGTGCAGCAACACATAAGCAGGCTAAAAAAACCACTCTACCCTGTAAGATGTATTCTGTTACAGAGGATTCAAGGAATAAAAAAACCCCACACTTCAAACCCCACACTTCAAACCCCACACACTGTTGCAGTGTTGTGAGGCTGTGCTGCTGAGATGGTTTCTCTAAGCAGCAGTTAGAGTTTTCTGCCAGCCTAAACTATAAAAAACGAGCAATTCAAGGCCAAAGTCATGGCCCGAGAGACAGTGGAGCACCTCTGAGAATCACATACAGGAGAAAACAACCTGGAAGCAGCTGCATTTTGCCACCGGAGAAGGGAGCGAGAAGATGTAACGAGCTGTGCAGACACCAAGGCCGGGAAAGGGCTGGGGAGGAGGCGGCCCAGGTGCCGGAGAGAAAGATGCCCCTGCAGCCCATGAAGAAACCCATGGAAAAGGCCGAGACCCCACCTGCAGCCTGTGGAGGGGCTCCACGCTGGATGGAACAGGTGGAGACACAGAGGAGGTGCTGTGACCCTACATTGGAACAAACCCCTGCCAGCACTTGCAGCCATGAGGAGAAACAGAGACACAGAGATGAGTGAGAGAGAGATTTACTGGAACAGGTTTGCTGGGGGAGGCTGGTGACCCCACAGAGGACTGGGACTGAGAGACATTGCAATCTATGACTGCCCGCCATAGCAGTGACCCACACCAGGGCAGCTGGTGAATAGATAAAGCCCTGGGGAAAGGATTCATGTTGGAGAAGTTCATGGAGGACTATCTCCTGTGGGTGAGAGCCCGTGGTGCAGCAGGGGGAGGGTGTGGAATGAATGCCCCCACCCAAACCCCCGGCCAAGAGGGAAACCAACCGAAGCCCCGATCTCCCAGTCCCTACCCCCCTGTGCTGTGAGCAGGGGGAAGAAGGGAGCAAAATCCTGACTAAAGCCTGCTAAGAAGGGAATGGTGGAGGGAAAGTGTTTTAAGATCTGGTTACATTTGTTTTAAGATCTGGTCACACTTACAAATCTGTTTTTTTCTTCACTGTTCTTTGTAGTTGTAGTGTAGTGTAATAAAGTAGAGCAGTTTCTCTCTTCACTTTGTGTTGAGTCTGTTTTGCCCACTTCGTTGATGACAGAGTGATCTCTCTTTATTTTGACTCCTGAGCCTCTTAATATATATATATATATATATATATTTTCTCCCTGGTCCAACTAAGGGGAGTAATAGACTGACTTTGGTGGAAGTCTGGCCTCCAGCCAGTGCAAAACCACCACACACATCTAGCCATATTTTCTAAGCTTTCTTCTTTGAACTCTGACGAGGTTAGCACTCCTATGACAATATCTGAAAGCCAAAAAAATTCCCTCTGGCTAAGCATATTGCATATCCTTGAATGTCCTGGAAGATTTTTTTCCCCTCGGTGTGGAGAGGCACATATAAAATCTAGAATTACTATGGTGACATGCTTTAATTGGTAATCCAGTTATTTCATTTGCCACCTGGAGCACAGGGTCAAAAATGTAGGCTCCAGAGAAGAACTAAGCACTGGTAAAGATGACGAGATCACAAACTGTCAGATTAGATGGTCTTAAAATTTGTGCCAGATGTAAATCGGCTGTAAGATCATGCCACAGACCAACAGGCAGCCACAGCAAGCTCAGGCAACGCTCAGGACTGGGTGGGGGAGAGCTTGGATTTAGGGGCCAGCACCAGAGTTGGTGGTAAAAGGTGTGAAGGCATGCAGAGTGGAAGCATGCAAGAAGAGGTCAGTGAAGAAGAGAATGGAAGAATTATTCTTACTGTGCATAGGCACAACGTGACACTGCAGCTGATCCTGGAGTTACCACTGCCTCTTCCTTACCAGGTAAGACTGGCTTAGAAGCACCAGAGCAGACTGACTGGGCAGTGGTCTAGTCAACGGCATCCTGGTGACAGCTGACCTTTTAGGTGAACGATGTGAATCTCGAATAGCAATTATTATAGCCTCGTTTGTAAAGACAAGAGAAATTACACTGGAGTTTGCAATACAGAGAATAATGCAGAGCATTACAATGTTTACCAGATAGACAGCTAGACCCAAATCACATTCATGTTATCCACACTAACAGAAAGATGTTTGCAGCAAATTCTATTCTTACAGAAAGACTACAATCAACTGATGTTTCATTCAATTCACAATGGGTTTTGTTGCTTTCTATTTTTTACTGAACATACCTGGGATAGATCCTTTGGTGTCTTTTAATGACAAAAATCTTGTTGGTTTTAACTGTCTTTATCATGTAACAGTTGGATTTGGCAACTGTGTTAGAAATTAAAATTTTACCTGTTCATGTGTTCAATCAAATGTATGTAGGTTAAAATATCTTATTATTTAGCAGAAATATTCTCCTAAACAACCATGATGACAGCCTGTTTAATGATCTCATACTCAGCATTAGCAAGACACAAAATGTACCAACGATAGTCTCAAAGACAAGTATCCTCAAAATTTCACTTGTTGGTTTGGTGGGGGAAGAGTCTCCAGCATGTCAGCAGTTTGTTCATGGCTGCAGACACGTCTGATGCTGAAATAGCCCAGGTTTCTACCCCCCAGCTGCAAAAAAAATGGGTACCAACCAGCTAACGGCCATGAAGATTCAGACTCACCTCTCCTTCCAGTTTTCCTTCTGCACTATGAAATTGCTTCTCATAAACAACAGATGACCTAACCAGACAGTTGCTGAAGCTTCATCAACTATCTCAAGAGAAGCTTGTGTTTGTCTGGACAAGATTCCTTCTAAATACATTTACACTCATGGCCTCTGCCTAGACGATATTCTCTACCCCAACCCAGCTGAGGTGCCACCAGCAGTTATCTTTGCATAAACCAGGTTTTCCCAGATCTTAATCTTCCAAGGCTATCTTATAGGGCTGAAGGTAGTGCTGCTACCTATACCCTACACGAAGCAGATCTAGTCAAAAATCCATTGTCCCTGAATCCCACTTCATTCCTGCCTGATTAGACAAACTCTGTGTGGAAACTCTGGTACCAATGCCTTCAGTCTGCCACGGTGCTGGGGGTTCCAAAACACCCCCTACCTCACAGCAGAAGACCCTCTCATTACCTCCCATACCTTTTGTGGTAAGCAGTGGGCATTTCTGCTTTACATGAAGGGGTTAAACCAAAAAGAACAGTGACAGCAAAACCAGCAGGAAGGCTTGCTACACAGAAAAGGAGACTAGTAAGTAATGAGATGCTGTTTCTAACAAACTACAGCTTAAGACTTCCCTGCTTTACACAACACAATTAGAGACTGGGCATGTGTTTCACATTAAGATTTAACAGGAAAGTTTGCTCTTCTCCTTTCCTGCACTACTTTTTGCTCTCTCTATAACTAGTCCAGAATAAATCAGCTGACTAAAGCTGGATTATGAACCAGCTCAGGGCTTAGAAACAAAAGCAGCCAGCCAGCTTTCAGAAAGTGACGATGATTCTTCTTAGACACTCTTGATGTTTTATTAAGCAGCCCTGTGGCTGGTTAGGAAACATCTTCATCCAAAGTTGAGCGAGGATTTCACACAACAGAACATTTGAAGAACACCAAAATGCAAATGAGGACACATGGAAAAATGCAGAGGGCCCTAATGGGATGGGGCTAGTTCTGATGTACATTCTTTGTAGACAGAGCATTGATTTCTTAAGTCAGAGAACACAATAATTTAACACTGGACTTGCAAAAGAAGTAGTAAGAGAGGAGGAATGAAGAGACAATGGCATGACAAGTGGCAAGTAGGTGAGCCTCTCCAGTATGTGGTTGTTTTCTCTTGCCTCATGGAAAGGGCTAGAAGAACTGCTCATTGAGACTCTCCATTCACTTTTCCCATTTCTCTTATCCCTGTAGAAATGGAATCTTCCTCTGAAGCTGTTGTTGAGGGAATATGCATTAGAAATGAGAGAGACTCACTAGCACATGACAGTAAAATTAGAACTGAGTAAGATGCAGTTTGTCCTGCAGTATACCTTCATCCACTTTATGTGGGTACCATGTCCATCCAGAGACCATTTGCTCACACTCCCAAGACAAAAGAATTACTTAAGCCTTGGTTTAAAAAAATAGGAGAAAAATAAAGAAAAAAAAAAGAAAAAGCATTACAGTGGGGAAGGAGGAACGTGCCATTTATTTTTGCTAACTGCTAGCACAGCTGCTTGTGATACAGCACCCCCAAAACTGCATCTTCATGAGAGATGTTAGTGAAGAGCTACAGGAAGTACAGTGATCCTACTGCAATCAGCTACGTTTGTGGTTACCACAGGTGCAGGGACCACTACTGTCACTGCTGCCTGCATCCTCCCAAACCCCGCCTATCGACAGCCTCATCTGCACTCCACAACAGTTTTCCCTCATCCCTCTTCCACCTACTTAGGAAGGAGAAAAAGCATCCTGCTCCCGAGAGACAGAGCTGAAAGGAAGCAAGATGAAGGGAGGGGAATTATCCTTTTTTCTTCAATGATGCTATTATCAAATTGCTTGATGCAAGCAGTTACTCCCGCTGCCAAGCCATTATGTTTACTTAGCCAAGAGCTAGTACATGGAACAATTTAGTGACTCAGCAACAGAGGCAGCTTTTTCCACATGCACCATACTAGTATAACAACTACAGCATCACTTTGTGTGGCAGAGCCTTTGTCCACTGCTGGTGGGAAATCCTTTGCCAGCAGAGAGATGTGGTCCGCGCTGCACATATTTACTAGTACAGATGTATCTGTGACAGGCACAAACGCTGTTTCCATACCAGTAAGGAAATTTTAATTTAAAGAAATTTCCATACTGGTAAAGGAATTCCTACCAGCAGTGGTCAAATGCAGCATGGCACGGTGGACTGTACTTGACACTTGTCACATGAGAAGCTGAGATAGATCGTCGTTCAAAAAGGCACCAACCACTGCCTGAACCAAAGCTGCAGGAGGCACAATGGCCAAGTCTGAAACAGCAGGAGCAAGGCAGATGGCACATCTGCCTCTGAGACACGCTTCAGGAGGCCACAGTTCTCACCTCCCAGCTCAGTGCTGGCACTAGGTATCACAGCATGCTGAACCCATGCACCCAGCTCTGGCACTCAAATGAAGAGAGGCACCTCTCACATGCATCCTGCTTTAAAACACACCAGTACAGAATATCCTGAGTTCATTCACACAGGGGTCTGAAACAAAATTCAAAACCAAGATGGCATCACAGGGAGCCACCAAAACACGGTCCGTGCCCACAGTTACCCTCTATCTTTTCTGAGTCTCACAGCTGTACACAAGCCTATGACAGTGGGAATGCAGGGACAGGGTGCTACCATTATGCCTTTTGGCCTCAACAAATGTAAAGCTTACCACATTGAGAGTGTGGCAGATCCCTTTCAGAATGCCACACGGAGGAGCAAGAAAAACCAGCTACGCTTCCCAGCAAAGTGTTTGCAGAGTGCACACGCCCAGGTGAGCAAACTAAATGCCAGCAGGTACTGAAGCACCAGGAAATGCTTGTTGCACAAGATCAATACATTTGCAAGGCAAGCAAGAGCTACTCAAGGCACTGAAGTCAAGCGGGAAGGAAACCAAACCAAACTTGTTGAATGTGATCTTAGTTAATGGCACGTGGATTAGGCAGAATGAGAGCTCTAGGGAGTAACATAGTGCAAATAGTCAGCAGGTTCTTCAACTAAGAACAAATGTCAAAGAACTTTAGGTATAAGAGCTTGAAGATTTACGAAGTTGCAAGTCACATACAGCATCAAAGAAAGGGTCATGTATGAGCAGCAGCCACGCTGTCTGAGGAGACATTACAAGCACAGAATACCAACACATAGGTTTCTATCAGTGCACTCAAATAAATACATGTTGAAAGAAAAGCTGAAACTCGGGGTTTTTTTCAGTCTAACCCTCTGTAAGTCGCGTAGTATGAGCATATCTGACTTCATAGTAATCAGAAAGACTGATATTCATTAATCAAAGAAAACCAGTGTATTCAGAAACAGTTCGGTTTTTAGGTCAGGCCTAATTCCATCTTTCTGGTAACATCTTGCCAAAGCTGTCACCTGTAAGACTGCAGATCTCTCTCCAGCCACAGTAAATGCCTTCAAGCTACAGCTAGTTCCTTAACACTGGTGTAATAGCATTTCAAAAACAAAATCGTAACTGTCTAAAGACTAAGGCAACAATACTCATCAAGTCTATGAAGTATTTCACCTTGCTGTGTAAGAAAGCAGTAAATTAACACATCTGACTTAGAGAAGAGAGGCAAGACAAAGCTCAGCACTGCCAGTCTGAGTTAAATCATGCTCCAACTACAGGTCTCCCTCTACTTGTTTTTCAGTACTTACAAAAAAAATCTTCAAGTTACATGAAAAAGCATTTAAAAAAAAACAAACCCACAACATTTTCCACTTTATTGCTGCAGAACTCCAGGCTCCCCCAGCTCCCCAAAGGGCACAGCTTTTCATCAGAAAAGATGATACCTCCCAGGGTAAGAATGGAAATAAAATTCAATGCGTCATCTTGCAAAAGAAACCAAACCAAATAGACTCAAACCAAAGAATGAAGGAAGGAAACGTATTTTTGCTATTGTTAAGCAAAAAAAAATATCTGTGCAGTGTTAAATGGCCCATGAAAATATGACTCCGGGCTTGAGTCATCTCAATCTTATTGCTTAGTCACAGTATGTATGAAGGCAGTATTCATTCAGTGCTGAACTTTAATACATTTAAGTTATTCCCTGTGTCTCTATACTTTCATAGATGAAATGGAAAGAAAACCAGCAAAACGTGCTCCAGTAGAAAATCCATTTATATGCAGTTGTAAAACAAGTTCTGATATGCCTCTATGTTTTGTTCAATGATTGGATAAGTCATAAATTTAACCAAGCCTCATAGTTACAAAAAATTTAACTAAAACAAGTTGAAGGAAACTTATCGACTTTACTTTTAAAAATGTGTAGCACCCTTTTCTGGTTTCATCTGGGATAGAGTTAATTTTCCTACTATCAAGTGGTGTAGTGCTGTGGTTTTGATTTATGATGAGAATAATGTTGATAACACACTGATGCTTTCAGTTGTTGCCAAGCAGTCAGGGACTTCCAGCTTCTCTTAATGGCCTACCCAAGAGATGGGGGGTTACAGGGAGGCATCCCACAAGCTGGGAGGGGACACAGCCAGGGCCGCTGACCCAAGCTGGCCAAAGTGTTTTTACCTACCACATGGCTTCATGTTCTGTCTGTAACTGGGGAGTTGGCTGGGAAGTGGCACGGCTCAGGAACTACTGAAGCACTGGTTTCAGGTGGTGAGCAATCTCGCCATTCATCACTCATTTTGTATATTATTCTTATTATTCTTCTCCTCCTTTTCTGTCTCATTAAACTGTCTTTATCTCAACCCATTCTTTTTATCTTTTTATTTTCAATTCTCTCTCCCATCCCACTGGGAAAGGGGGAGTGAGCAAACAGTTGTGTGGTTGTTTTAGATGCCAGACAGGTTAAACCATGACTGACCCTTTCCCCATATGAAAGTAGGCATTGCTTTTGGAAGCAAGAAATCACTTCTTGATATTGAATTATGTTAGAAAGCAAGTACACCACCAGCAAGTTTCCTAACCCTTCTTTCTAGCTGCTGGCTTTTCTTACAGTGCATCCCTACAACTATCAATACAGAGGGTTTAGAAGTTAAATTAATACATACTGTATTACGGCAGTAATACACTTGACACAAGGCTGCATGGGACAGCAATGAACTGCTACATCCAGAACACCTGAAAACCACTCTCATCTCTCTTGCTGGTCAGCAGCTGCTGCTCTGTGATGTAGTAGTCATGACTGCTGTCCATCCTCTTTGAACAGCCCCAGGTTCACCGTAACTTGAGGCTGCTCTGGGCAGCGACCATCACGTATAATTGTGCATGAAACCCCTGAGGCAGGGGCTCTGCACCGCAGCACTATTACAGGAAGCTTCAGCTAAGGTAAGGTATAAAAGATATGGTAAATCTAGAGGATTATTTTTATTACTTAAGAAGATGTTCTCACAAAAATGTATGTTTCTTTTCACTGCAGCAAATGAAATATCAATAGGTTCGCTTGATTTTTTTCTCCAACAGAAGTTTCTCATCAGAAAATAACAACAGGTATATTCCACAGAAATGTATGAGGTTTCCTGGAGAAATTTCAAACTTGCTTGTAAATCTTCAAGTTCTCATGTTTTCGGCAATTTCCTGAATTCAGAGTAATCTAAAGAATGTCCCTTGATTTTATCAAACATTTAGAAACACTCGTTGCTACCAATCTGAGGTTTAGTCCACCTGATAAAATTCTGTCACTGACTTTGCTTTCTTCATGAACGAAGAAAAATGAAATGATCTGTGAGCTTCGCAGAAGGGCTACAGGAAGATTACTGAGGAGCTGCTGCCAGGCTGCAGAGTCAGAGAAAAGGGAACTAGCATTTACAACAGTCAGTTTGGAAAAGCATCCACCAAGCCAGCGAAACCCCCAGGGGCTTCATCTCCCCAAACCCAGAGGACCTTGGGTACAAGAGCTTTGAATAAGGAAATGTGCATGTGTCCAAGAGGCAAGAAACACACTCTTCCATTATTTCAGCCTGGTAGATGCTACATACTCAATTGCTTTCCTGCAACAGCAGTGCAGTGTAGTAACACACATGACCCACTCTGTATGTGGCAAGATCTTTCCATTTGACTTAAATCAATTGGATTCAGGTTTTAATAAAAAGAAATAAATTGGTTTTCATGAACACCAAAAGTATTCCTATATCTAGAAAAGTGTGAAAAATCTTTAGGCTAGTCATCTGCCCAAGGCGGGGGGTGGATGTTGGATTAGATGATCTTTAAAGGTCACTTCCAACTAAAACCATCCTATGATTCTATTCTATTATCTCTTACATTGACCTACTCATCCCAGCCCCACTATATAAGAGAGAAACTGGTGTTTCTGGGGTGTGACTCACCTCATCTTGATGAGAAGACTTTGAAAAGGTCAGAGGAGCCCTCATCTAGCAGCATCCATTTCTCTCCACTGACTGTGAAGGGGATGCAGCGTGACTGCCTCAAGTGCAGACATACCAAACATGTGAGCAAGCACATCCTGCTTCTCATTTGCAATATATAATGAGCTGTTCACAAGGACACCTGTCCAGAAATCCTACCAGAGGATGTAAACAGCTTAATCAGAAAGTGGGATGAGCTTGGAGCATTGCCTTGTTTTGTTTTCCATTAGATATAATGCTACAATGATTTTCTCTACAAACAGAAAATACAGCCAACAGGTCGCTTAAGTCTTACCATGAAATGCATCAGTATGTTGTCCCAGTGTCCACCTCAAAATAAGAATGTCTGGGAAGTCTGCATTTGTAAGTGTGTCGGTTTCCAAAATTCTTGTGACAGGCAGGCAAAAATGCCATAAAAAAAATCTAGTTGGAAAACTTCATCTCACTTTCACAGGTTACACTGCTGTCTGCCTGAAGACTGGATTGTGCATCAGCTGTAACAGCACCGAGGACCACGCTCAGCAGGCCAAAGGATGTAGTGGAGTATGTGGAAGCTTCCCTCTGCTTCCCGAGGTGAGATGTGTAATGTAAATGGCTGTCCAGGGCAACTCAAAGTAACAGACAAGGTCTGTGGGGAGCAGCCATGCCCATCATCTGTGACCGGCAGCCAGAGCTTAAGTCAGTGAAAAAAGAACTACAGGTGCTGTCTGATCTTGTAGGACCCGCAAGAATCCGGCAAGCAACTCCAGCCAAAGCCTACACAGACTGCCCGACACACACAGGATCACCATCCTCTTTCATGCACCGCATAACAAGCAAGGAAAAGGCACAGATTCCCCCCTAAAAATGCTGTTCATCAAACAAATTGAACATCTGGGGGGGCGGGGGGATTCTTTGCCATTTTAAAACTCTTTGCCCTCTCAGCACAGCCGATCCAGTGTCTGGGTTGTATCTCTCCTCAAAAAAGGGCACGCAGCTGACGCTGGTGGTGCTGAACAGACTGTCTGGCTTCGGTCTAGCTGGCACAAAAAGCAACAGCAAGAGATTTGTCCACACAGTCTTCAACAGCAGCTAGGAAGCAGCAGCCAGGCACCAGGCTGGAAGAGTGAAGTACAAAGTGCACAAGAGATCACTGCATGGGAGATGCTCCAAACTAGAAGGAGCCAGATGTAACTGCTAAAATATGACTTTATAGGACATGACAGAAGATCTAGATTTCCATAGCAGAAACACCTTACAAGTCCTGGGGGCCTCAACCAGTCTTTGCTAGCAATATGAATTTTTCAAAAATTAAAGGCTACCTAACATACAGTCTACTATGATACTTTTTGCTAAGCCTCAGTAAAGGATCACAAGCTGCCTCATCTATCCTTTGGCCATGACCTGTCAAGTTAACTCCATTGTATAATCCTAGTGGGTGCTGTACAAACAGCAGGAAGCCCTCAAGTAGCAGCTCCTACTCTGACACAAACCTTTAATTGTTTCTCTTCATGTTCCACATGTTTCCACACCTTAAACCTCTTTCCAGCTAAATAGGTTATTCAGTGGGACTACAAGTAAAAGAGTTCAGGACCCTGGAGGTAAGCTTCCCAAGTTCCCACCTGTCCTGGAGCTACTCTTCCAAGCTTTGGGAAGAACAGGTGGTGGGCACTGACACACTAGCTTTTAGGTGAAATAGCAAAAGAGAAATTATTCAGAACGACTGTGAAGGGCTGCACTCACAGGCTATTAATCATAAACTGACCTTTCTATAGCAACTTTTTGCCTCCTTTTGGTCAAGATTTACTCCAGCAATCTGCACATCACACATTTTGGCCTTTTGATTGCATTTGCAGTACAGACAGCTTAGGCCACTTGAAATAATACCAAATGTATCATTATGGGAGAGTCAAACTATTCACTGGTCAGGGTTTGAGATGGAAAGCATAGTTGATACACATTTCCAGTAGGAAACTTATGAAAGATCTTTCAGAGAGGAACAAGTCATTTCCAATGCTCCAGTGTACACAGAGTAGGCAGCCAACATTCACCAGCATGGAAGGAATGGTAGCTCCAGTGTCCTCACCTGGAAAGCACATGCTCTCCAAGGTGATGGGGGACAGTCAGGAGTTGCTAACAGCAGTATCTCTCACTTCTAGTACTGCCTCTTGCTATCCTACAGCAATCAGCCCATCACAACCTGACCTATAAAGCCAAGTTCCTCATTTACCAACACAAGCTGGTTCTTTAGAAGTTAAGGATACATTTATGGAATCCTGGTTAATAATTTATCACAATGAATAGAGTTACATTTCTTTCCAGTGATCAAATGCTGGATACCCGCATTTCATAGTTGAGCATGTCTCCTTACATATCATGTGCAACAACCAAAGATTAATAGATGCCCTCTGGGAGTATATAGGAGCGATAAGGACAGTTTTCTCTTGGCAGTATTAAAAGGTTAGTAAGATTTACCTATTCAATCACTGACTTAAAGAGATAAGGGGTAGGCTTTGTTATTTTCCTCACATTTATTCACATATCAGGTGGATGTTTTTACACAGTCCTTCAGCTTAGCAGGCATGCTTAGAAAGATTAATGCATGCATGTATCTTGTCTGGGGTGGACTAGTTTATCTTCCAAGAAAAACTGGGAAAAAAATGCCTCCCTACATAACAAATGCAGATGGTTGGGGAAGAGAAAAGGATATAAAATCTTCCATGACTTACTCCAATATCAAGTGATCTTCCTATTCCATTGGTATTGAATTACCACTCACCAGCAAATGCTGCCCCACATTTCCATGTGTAGGCCACTGAGTACTGACCATAACCATTTGGGTCCCCTCAGACTGCAGGGGAAGAGCCTGTCACCACTGGAAGTTTGTGACTTTACGAGAGAAGAACGAGCAGCCTCAGTTTTTATAAAGTGTGTGGTTTTGACTCAATTTACATATTTATTCTTTCCATTAGTGTGAATCAGCACACTCAAAACATGCGGCTTCTCCTCTGTTTTTTTAAAGCCTCTAAAGCAATTTTTCCAGAAATCAGAGTAAATAAATGCAAACAAGAGTAAATAAATGCAAAGAGGTCTCGACAAAGACACTTTCTGATCAGCCTGAGTTAATATTCTAAAAAACTCCTGCCTTCCCCACTTCCAACACTCGGCAATTAGGCTTGTGTGAGTGCACAGGCTCCCGCAGGCAGTGGTTGCTGTGCTGCGAGTGCTATTCCCAGAGTTCTTTAAGTAGTAAAACAAAGCAAAAAACGAAGCCATGAAAGTCTTAGGCACAAGTTTCAGTACTATTATCAGGCTTTCAACACCTTAAAAATGCAGAAATCTTTATTCTGCTCCCTTGGCAATATGAGGAAGTCTTAAAAATACACAGCTACTGATGTTATTTTCCACAGGATTCCTGTTCCACTCAAGATGCGGGAAAGACAACAGCATGGTGGTGCCCAAAATGTCTCCCTAGTTTCACTATTGGGCATATAGCCCATGCCTCATTTGCAATGTGTTTCCTCACTCCTGAATACAGAATCAACAGTAGACTCAGCTTTTTCTATGGTATTTACACACATGTACCTTACAAGCACTGATACATGTAGTATTTTTGATGTAAAATCTTAAGTTTCAGACAGAAAAGCAAAATCCTTTTAAGTTAATGACAGGACAGAAAGGAAAATAGTTTGGTAGTTTAATTTATCTTGCTGTCTGGACACTCTAGTTACAGACAGGTAATCCATAATCCCATATTATTTTAAGAAATTTATAGACTCCCAGCACATTTGAATGTTGAGCCCTAAAATATAAAATACTTCACCTTGTTATAAAGAGCAAAGCCCGTTTACTCACCCTCTTCTTTCCTTGCAAAGACTTTCTTATGCCCTCCAGTGCCACAAAACATCTTTTTTATGGGAACTGTCCCACACATTTATCCATATTTTTATATATATATATAAATGTACATATACACACACCACTGCAGAATTGGAGAGCTAGTGCTTCTATTTAACGTGATCATGACACAGGCAAGCTAATAAATTGGAAAAACAGTTATAAGCAACATGGTTACATTTCTACATTCAAATTCAACAGAGCATCTAAAATCAGCTGGAAATCTGAAACTGTTCCCTACAACAGCTGTTTAAAAGCAGCAGCATTATTGTAAAACTAAATTTCCAACAGAAGGATAGGAAGAGACACCAAAACAATCAGTCCCAGAAGCTAAATTCCTTTTACAGCTGTGAAACAACATCTCCTTAGAAGACATTAAGGAATAAATATTTCTATAGGCTTTTTTAAAATATAAGCTTTTTTTCAAAGATGCAAAAGAAAAAAACACCCAAAAAAGTTAGTGTATAATACACCCTTAATAACATTCACAAGATGGAAAAGCACAATCCTGCTAATAATATACACTGCTTTTGCAAACTGCTGTTTGGAAGCAGAAAATCAGAAGCTAACACCTTAAATAATGTAGCTTTATCTTTGCCACACTACTGAATGAAAAGCATAGTCTCATAACAAATACACCTCTGGCTAGTAAAAGCTTATTAAAAGGAGAAAATATTCTCCAATCAGAAGGGACTGCGCTTAGTAACAGATTAACGAAGCTTTTACTTATCAACTGCTTCAAATTTAACCCAAAACTCTACAGCCCAAACCCAACAAAAACAGAGGCTAGCCTGATCCCTTTTATCAACCTGCACAGTCTCTATGGGGGTAAGTCAGCATTAAATACTTACTAAAAATATCAGAAGACAGTCTTATTGTTAGTATTTTAATCCATTACGAAGAAAATGGCAAGATTTTACTAAAATAGTAGATTAGATTTTAAATTATGCGACCTAGAAACTCTCAGTTACTTTTTAGCAAATATATTTATATTCTCAGTCTTCCTCCCTCTACTCCTTCACCTCTAAAATCTACAAATAAACTACCTGTAGCAGTACTGAACAGTCTCTTAAAAACAGAAGCACGGTACATTTCAAAACAACACAGAAGGGCAGATGGGAGGACTTTCTAATTGATTTCAGTATTGTTTAGCAGCTCGTTTGATCGCGCAGCTCCGCGGTACAGTGCTGCTGATCCATAGGTCAAACACAGTAAGAACTCAAACAGTTGCAGAGAGACCACAGGATGCAGAGCTGTTTGCATATAACATCCTCAGCAAGGCTTCCTGTGCGTGGTGTTCAAGCAGGGACTGCCACTCCAGTCAACAACAACAACAATGAAAGTTTAAGCTTTCCTTGAAATTAAATTTCACAGAATGACTAGGTTGGAAAAGACCTTTAAGATCATCAAGTCCAACCATTCCCATCCTATGCTAAACCATATCTCTAAATACCTTATCTGTGCATCTTTTGAACACATCCAGGGATGGTGACTCAACCACCTCCCTGGGCAGCCTGTTCCATATCCCAATAACTGTTTCAGTGAAGAATGTCTTCCTAACATCTAATCTGTACCCACTCTGGTGCAGTTTGAGCCCACTCCCCCTCATCCTATCACCTGGCTGAAGAGACCATCACCCACCTCTCTACAACCTCCCTTCAGGTAGTTGTAGGCAGTGATTAGGTCTCCCCTCAGCCTCCTCTTCTCCAGGCTAAACAGCCCCAGCTCCCTCAGCCGCTCCTCATATGATTTGCCCTCCAGCCCCTTCACCAGCCTGGTTGCTCTTCTCTGGACTCACTCCAGGACCTCTGTATCCCCCTTGTAGTGAGGGGCCCAGAACTGGACACAAAATTCGAGGTGCGGCCTCATCAATGCAGTGTATAGGGGCACAATCACTTCACACTAGTACTGGCCACACTATTTCTGATACAAGCCAGGATGCCATCGGCTTTCTCGGCCATCTGGGCACACTGCTGGCTCATATTCGGTCAGCAGTCAACCAACATCCCCAGGTCCTACTCTACCAGGCTGCTTTCTAGTCACTCTTCCCCAAGCCTGTAGCGCTGCATGGGGTTGTTATGTCCCATGTGCAGCACTCTACCCTTGATGTTGTTGAACCTCATCCCGTTGGTCTCAGCCCGTTGGTCTAGTCTGTTCAGATCCCTCTGAAGAGCCTCCCTACCCTCAGGCAGATCAACACTTCCTCCCAGCTTAGTGTCATCTGCAAATTTACTGAGGGAGCATTCAACCCCTTCATCAAGGCCATTGATAAAGATGTTGAACAAAACTGGACCCAGGACTGAGCTCTGGGGGACGCCACTCATGACCAGCCTCCAGCTGGATTTTGTGCCACTTACCACCACCCTTTTAATCCAGCTGAGGGTCCACCTGTCCAGGCCAGTGGCAGCCAGTTTCTCAGTCAGAATGCTGTGAGAAACTGTGTCAAAGGCTTTACTGAAGTCCAGGTCATGCACAATTTCCCCTCATCCATTAAGCAGGCCACCTTGTCATAGAAGGTGATGAGGTTAGTTTGACAGGATCTACCTTTTGTAAACCCATGTTGAGTAGGCCTGATCCCCTGGCCATCACACATGTGCTGCATGATAGCTCCCAAGATGACCCTCTCCATGATCTTCCCTGGGACTGACATCAGACTGACAGGCCTGTAGTTCCCCAGATCCTCCCTCCGACCTTCCTTGTATATAGCCTCCAGTTCAGTAGAACTTCCCCAGTCTGCCAGGATTGTTGGTAGATCACGGAAAAGGGTTTGGCAAGCATATCTGCCAGCTCTCTCCTCCACTGACACTTACATTAGAGGCTGGGCACTTTCTTTGGTTCACAGCAGAGAGGAGAGAAGGGATGCAGGTTGAAACATACCTTCCTATGAAGGTGACTAGTCTTTAAATCACTGCTTTTTATGACCAAGACACAATAAACTAACTTTCATATATTTTGGCTGCGTTACCCTGTAAATTTGGTAAACTAATAAACAGATACACTTGAAATTTAATTATACTACAGTGGTAATCACTGATCTGTGGAAAACCAGTGGCTGGTGTCTCTCTAGACTATAGTTCAACGCTGCTAGCAGTGCACAAAGAAACTGAGTGCACAGAGATCCTGAAGTTCAAACAGCTGCAAAAACAAATTTAAAAACCCTTGCAGGACTGGTGTGCATGCAGAGTGATAGCGTTGTATTTTTACTTTAGCATTCAGATGTCCCACCACTGCTATGGACACAGCAGAAAGCCTTAGGGACCCAATTTTTTGTTGCTGCATATGCATTGATACAAAAGTTATCCCAAGATGTACTCCATTATGTTCATGAAAACCCAAAACACAGTTCCTATGCAAGGTTTACTCACAATTCTTCCATCTTGTCCTGAAAAAACACATTTTCTGAATACAACTTTAATGCAGATGCAACATGAATTCCCACAGAAAGGATTTTTTAACTTCTTTAGAGCAGTGACCTAATTTCTCAACAGTAGCAACTTTTTTTTTGAGGGGATATTTATTGTTAGACATGCAGACCTATCAAATCTTATCTCTTATGCTGCACTGCAACTTAGCATCTCTCCTGGTTGTAACCCACTAGGAAGCCCACTATCCAGGTGAGTTTCCTTGTGCAGATCCAATCCTTTCAATGCACAGGAAGCATCCATCCTGTGGCTCAAGGTAGAGCTGTACATTCCCATGACATGGCAACAGACACAAGCCCGCATATCAGAAGAGAAAGCAGAGGATTGGGGATGGTCTGGATGAAGGACACCCTGCCCAAACGTGAACAAAATCTGATTTGTTTCACTGGGCCAGACTGAAGTTAGGCGTCTCCTTGAGACTGCAGTCAGATAAAAGAGAAGCTGTCTCCAGCTAATCACTCAGGAGCTGGATGGGAGATGATCTCACCCATGGGATGTTCTCCTCATTGTTTGTAAAAGGAGTAAGCCAGGATACCGAAAAATATTGTGTGTAAATACACACACAAAAAAAGCGAGCTTTACTGTTTATACACAACCCAAATGTTTGCAACAGCAAAGTCCTACCCATGAAGGCAAATTGGGAGAGGCACAGTTAGATTCCCAGGTCTCCAGTGTAATCTCAGATTGGTTTAATAATGAATCCACTGCTCCTATCAAGCACAGGTCTATTGCTTTTACAAAACACCTGAGAAGAAGATTGCCTCCACAATAAGTTGTGAGTAAAGGGACCAGAAGCATCTGAAAGCTTTTAGACACTGCAACATACCCTCCAGCCTGGAGAAACAGATGAGAAAACAGCATTAAGTGACTATGTAATTGGTAGACACAGCTTATTCAGCTAGACACAGGTTGCTTCAGCTGCTGCAGAACTGGGTAAGTAGGACTCAAACTGTCAAGTTCACCAGAATTGCTGGGGAATACCTAATACCCATCTTACATGCACTTACATGTGTATCATCACATGGAACTATTCTCAGAATCCATCTATCAATTTACCTGCTATGACATCTTGCTCATATTGAGATCTCCAAAATCTACATCAGCTTTTCAAATATTCTCCTCTCCTGTAGTAGCAGGCAAATCTGACTACACTTTATTTAAAAGATAAGACAGGTTTAATATTATTTGCCTCTCTCTGGCTCTTTAATCAGATTGTGTCTCCTCAGTAATTTATTATAGAAATTTCTAAAATAAGAGTTCCATCTATGCAAATAGTAATTTACATGGAAATTCTTAAAAAAAAATTCCCAAATTCTTGGGAAGGTTCTTAAATGCTTTGTTTCTGTGGTACATTCTCATGTAAACCACCAGTTCACTGCTCATGAGAGCCCCTGTCACCATGTAAAAACAGGCTAAGCAGCAATACTCTGAGAGCAACAGCAGGCAGCTACTACTAAGAAACTGCTTCCACTGGCTCTAAACCACAGCATCTCTCTCAGCTTCCCTGTACTTCAGCTATGGCCTACACAGGGAGAACCCCTTCTCTTAACTCAAGAGGTCATTTCAAGGTAAAATACATCAAGGATCATGAGGGTCTCTGATATTATGGCCATACCAGACATTTCACTAAAATGCATGCATTATGTCCTCCATTTATTTTCTGACCCTTCTTGGTCTGCACGTCACAATACATGGGACAGGAATCCCCTCCATTAAAGACTAACCAGTATTTCTGTCCCATTACAAAATGTCATTTCCCTAACAACTTTTCCAAATTACCTATCAGAGATAAATTTTGCCATAGTACTCATCTTGAGGTTTTGGGATGTTTTAGTTGAAGCTTCTGAAAAGAGAAAGGCTCACCACCACCACACACATACCTACACATTATTGTTGTTACCTGGTCATATGTATAACAGTTTCCATTTTCCCAAGGTCACACACAAGTTGTAGGACAGGATAAGGATTATTTTCTATCAGGGAGTATCCTTTTTGCAGATGCTGTTAAAACCAATCTGGTTAAAACCATGGTTTAAGTTTCTGGAGGAAGGTGTAGCTCACATAAATTTAATGAAGACTTGCTAGAGCTACCCAAACAGAGACAGAAGTTTACCAAGAATCAAGTTTGGGCAGATTTGGGGGGGGAATGTGAAGGAAAATTAAAAACCCAAAATAAAATGAACCCAAACTGGAAGACACCTATGTGTGGGACATATGGAACAAGCTGTTTGATAAGAATTGTGGATTGTGCCGTTTATAGTACGCCCAAATCAACTAATTCCAGTCTGTTCTCACCCTTATCAGAAGGGAGGGTCTTTCAAGACTTTTCCATAAACATCTGGCTCATCCCTCAAGCAATGAAATTCAAGTTTCTGGGACAGCTAAAACTATTTGTTTAGCAAAAAGGAGGAACACTACACACCAAAACAAATAATTCACTGATGACTTTGTCTCAGTCAATATTATAAATAGTTTAAAAGTCAATTACACCAGTAGACAGAGAGAAAGGCACTGAAATCTAAGACTCATACCCTGAGGTATCAATAAACTACTCCGTTCAGGAGGTTTCACAAAATTTAGAATGCCTGCTTGGATTTTTAGGCTTCTGTCAGGTCTATTAATTGCAGCAGTCCAGATACAGGTATAACTGAGGAAGCGTAGGAGCACTGGTTCCACTTACTTCAGTAGTTAGGGAGAATTGTGGGGAAGAAAATGAAGGTATTACTCATTATTTGCCCCATTCTTTATGTTCTTTCATAGTCAGAAACACCAACCTCCCAAGATGCTTTTTCTGACCTAACATGAGTTACTTTACTCTCAGAAAGCATGAAAAACCGCACTAGCACAGGTCACGAAACATCATTGCAAAACACCATGGTTAATATTTGTAAGCCTTAAATGATATGCTGCTGGTTTCAGCTTGGCTGAGTGCTCTCCTTCAGTAAGTGGGTAACATGTCACTTTTCTTTCTGATCACAGATTTGGTCTTCTCTTCACCCCCATCCCCGCTGAAGTCTCCAAACACATATATACTTGTAGTCTTTTAGTATGGGGAAGGCGTAGCAGTATTTTGGTGAAGTAGTCCCTCTGTCCTTAGTGCTCTACTGGAATAGAACTATTGTACCAGGGGTTGGGAAAGCAACTCTAGAAATGAAATAATTAGAGCTGTGAAAAATTACCCAGGGTTGCTAAAGCTCGATGCAATTATTTCTTTGGGTTGCAGTCTGCACGACTGCAATGATCATTCTCTTCAAACTCACCCTAGAATAAAATTTTGTTCCAATCCTGATAGATCCACAAACCTTGGAAAGCCTACTTTGATTTTCAAACTTGGCACTAAAATTTGCCCCTATAAATATGCACTACCTCAATGACAAATTATTAGAGTTTTCATAGAAAATTGAGAACCACCAACCAGCTCTGCCACCAGCATCCAGCAGATTTCCAGACATGCAGGGGTGCATGTATATGAGTGAGTGCAAGTGTGTGTGAAGAAATTAACTATTTAAACTTGTGTCTGGAAAGACACTGAAAGGACTCCCTTCATAAGAACAAAGAGCCCAGTTTAAACTAAATACAGGGATTCAGCTCCTCCTGTAATACAAACAGATATGGCTTTCTTGAAGGAAAAAGAATTGTCATCATTATGTTCGGTTGAGTTTAGTTCAGCTCTATTCTCAGTTTCCCTCAAACTCAACAGTTTAATACAATGTTTTGTTACAATGATTAGAGCAGGGGAAAAAGGGGGTCTCAGGTAGCCAGGGGGTTGCAGTAAACCAGCACAGTCCTTGCACACATTCAGCCATACTCCTTCTCTGCTAGAATCACCAGGCAGCTTTCAAGCCAAAGGCCAACAAACCTCTAAATGGTAAAATTTGTTTCTTTCTAGAGAATCCTGGACATATCAAGTACTGCACAGCATTTCATTACAACACTGCTGAGATCATTACTGCTCAACTGCTTCTATACATTGGCTCATTCTGATCTTCCATTTATGTTTCCTTTCGTGACATGGTTTCAAAACGTAGTTGGAGAGATCAGCCCCTACTAGTACCCATGGTACTACTGCAGTGCATCAGCACTCACAGGCAGAAAACCAGAATTATGCTGTACTACGTTGTGTATTTATGCATTAACGTCCTCAAATCCCAGCAGGTATTAACCAGAGATGCAGCAGTAGTACTTTGGGTGGATCTACATTGTGGGATTCCTAAAATAATAACAAAAAAGTTGCAACGTATTAATAGTCAAAGCAAGGAATAGGATCCTGGATCCACTTAATTTAAGGATGCATAACTTTTGTATTATAAAAGTAATTGGCACCTGGCTAATTCAGAAACATTTGCTTGAATGCTGACTCAAACCAACTGAAAGGTTCTCTGCATTTTCAGGGAGCCATGCACTCGGGCCTTTTTCTTTCTGCACTGCCCATATTCACTGGAAAACAAAGAATATCATACCACAGGGAGCACACTTCAATATTAGAGGTCTTTTCCGTTGTTATTTTGAGATATTCTTTCAAAAGAGCAAGCTACTGTCTCTACTATGTAGCTTTTAAAATGAACCACAAGCTGCTTAGGTATACCAGATTATATATACTATATACCAAAACTAAACAGAAACCCACTGGGAGGCAAAAAATTTCTAAATCACAGAACACGGACTGGGCACTGGCCTCCTGCTTACCCTCTCCCCCCTCTTGAGACATAATATTGCACAATCCTGCTGCTGCTACTCTTTTGCCTAAAAGCTGCTGTTTGGGTATGTTCGCTAGCATTACAGCAAAGGAAAACGCCTTATGATCCCACAAAAGGATGCCAGAATTATCTATCCCCAAGAATCCAAACATAACACACTTTTAAGACCACATATGTATCATTTTAGTGCTTTCCTTCCCAAAATATTGTTCAAACGTCCGTTTACAATACTGAAAGAAGAATGTCTCACTATGTATTTCATCCTTTATGATGTACAGGTCTTTAGATTTTCCTCCCCAAACCGAGGTAAGCGTAAAGATAACAGCAGGGGCCTGACATTGACAGCAAGGCTCAAGCATATTTGCAGAAGTGAAAAGAAAGCTTTCAGCCTTCTCTCACATAATTTATGCACTAATAACTGAGCATTACTTCATTGCTGTCCTCAGACATCTGCATAGTTATCTAACAGAGAACAAACCCCATGTACTATACACAGTATTTACAACAACCTGCTCTACCATAAACAGCTTGTGCAATTAAAGTTCTCTCCTTTTATTAACTCCTGGGGTTTTCAAATTTGAGATCAGCTGTTCGTGTGCTAGCATTACAAACACAAAACACAGCTAAACAAACTTGCAGTTCATGCAATACTGTCCAATGGTGATGCTTTCAGTATTAAAATACATATGAAGTCACCCAGATTTAAGGTTAAGAAACAGTTACTGCTTTTCTAACATTACTTTTTAACTTAAAGGGAGGTTGGGCTAATAAAACATCACTTGTAACGTTGCTCTGGAGTTGAAGGTGGCACGCTACAGACACATCAAGTCTCTGAAGAGACCTTCTGCACGCTTAAAATTAAGTTACTGAAATTAATCTATCTCTGGTAACAGTGCTGAATCAGATCAACCTCATTAGAAGCCAACATGTGAATGAATGCACAGATTCAACGAATGGAAGCCAGATTCTTCATGATGGGAGCAGGCACAGGAACAGGCCAGAGACAGACTGCACTTGTTCAGAAGGAGGACTTTCAGCCGGGCATTTCAGTAGAGCCACAGAAGGCAAAGACTTTTAAAGCAAAACAAGAGAAAACCCACTCCAACTCCGTCCCTGGAGGTGTTCAAGGCCAGGTTGAATGGGGCCCTGGCAACCTTGTATAGATCCAGGCCTGAGGTTGGTGTCCTAGCCTGTGGCAGGGGTTTGGAGCTCTATGATCCTTGGGTCCCTTCCAACCCAGACCATTCTATGATTCTATGTGATCAAGAGGTACTTGTGCTTTATATACTTAAACAATTCCCTCAAAGATTTTCACAATCCTAACTAAACCAACCCCCTGTCTAAAGACATTCAGAAAAAAACAGGAAATCCAAAGGAATATTATTTCATGTGTGAAATGCTGACAGCCCAAATACTGGGTGGATGCACAGCTAAATTCACCAAAACAGCCTCCATTCAGGTTCTGCACTTAGAAAAGCCAAAGCCAGACAAGCGCTTACTAGTGAAAGCACAGGGTTTACAAACATACCAGCAGCACCATGGCATGCAGAATTCCTCACACCCTCATCTTTCAGGGCACTCCTTACTCACCCCAGCACCAGCCAGATGACATTTGTGTTTGCACAGGTTACTCACACTTCTCCACCTTTCTTTGCTGCCATAATCATTCATAGCAGAAACAGAAAATACCAAGGAGGTATAGCCTTTGCCTTTATCAGCCTTCTGTCTTACCTAAGAAATCATTATTCTTCAGTAGATTAATAATTTTTCTTCTGACCGAATCCTACTTGTCCCTGTTGTTCTAAAAGTGTGGGTTTCAAAACTAAACAGGCTTAAAAGCAATGGTCCCACAAAAAGCTTAGTTATGGCTTCATTATTTTCCCCCCTCTAAAACTTAACACCAGTAATAGCAATGGAGAGGGCTTTAACCTAGATAGAGATGTCAACAGTCAACAGACGTTTTCACTACTATATCATCTTACTCTACTTAAAATATATCCATACACCAAAGGGATATAAATACTCCCAGGGAGATACATACTTGTACTTTAACTTCAGAGCATGACAAAAGTCAAAGAAGCTGTCTTATAGTTGTCAACTGTGAAAAATGTTACAGAAGCAACAGCTAGTGTAAAAAAGCTTTTAGAAAATGCACCTTCTGCAATGCACCTTTTAGCAATGCATTGCTGCAGGCAGCTGAATTGCAAATGTTCACTAATAATCCCCAGTTTGAAGCCCAGGGATGTTTCCAACCTATGGGGTTCAGGAATTCCCACTTTTGTCGTATTCCCATGTTGTGGATTACTGCACACGAGATGAAGTTTCCCTATTCCCAATACAAATCTCATGTTCTCACCTGTCCATGTTAATACACTCTATACTGCAGTCAGTTCTACTGCTGCACTAATGCCAGCAGTGAATGGGTGGTAATTCCTACACCAGATCTTTATTTAGTTCAACATATGACATATGCTTCTCTCAGCCCTCTGAAACCACACGTGCATGTAAGCACCCAGCATCTTTGGCATCATCAGCCTATTCATTATCTTAAGTGTGTTTAACATTGCAAGAATGAGAATTCAGTTCCTAGTTTCTTCCATTTTTCTCTTCCCAAACCCATCAAGCACTAGGAATTTTGTGCAAAGATTCAGGAAAATGGATGAGGCTTTAGAAGTGATACGAAATACATCTCTTCCTAGGTCTGACCTTTTCTACAGTTCTGCAGTACCCTCAGAAGTAAAGAGACAAGCTCAGATTCAACTCATACACAATTTGCTCAAAAAGCCATTAACTCTGCCATGTAGTACCTGCTAATGAAAAATGTCCTCTCCAAATGACAAATGGCTTGCTTTCAAACAGTGCTTTCTCCTAGAAATCTGTCTGATAGCGGCATCCTCAGAAACAACATTCCCACAGTTGCAGACATTTGCTTCTGGAGTGTTTAGATAAACACCCTGCAAATTCTGAACCGTACACGTAAAAACCTCCACATTTCCATCAAGCTCCACTGGCACTGTGGAACCCTTAGAAACACACTGGTCCTGTACACAATTCCTGCCTTGTCCCCATCCCTGTAATACATTACATAAAAACTTGGAGACATCCATGCTGTGAACGTGTTTTCCTCCTGTCTGCTGACACACTGCCACCTCCACAGCTTGCCAGGCCGTAGAGATGAAAGGTATTGGAGGAGGGCTACGAAGATGATTAAGGGCCTGGAGCATCTCCCCTATGAGGAAAGGCTGAGTGAGCTGGGGCTGTTCAGCCTGGAGAAAAGAAGACTAAGGGGAGACCTTATTAATATTTATAAATATCTTAAGTATGGGATGTAGGGGGAAATGGCCAGCCCCTTTTCAGTGCTCTGTGGATCTGCAGGTTGGAGCATAGGAAGCTCTGCACCAGCTTGCAGAAGAATTTTTTCACAGTGAGGGTGACAGAGCCCTGGGACAGGCTGCCCAGGGGGGTGTGGAGTCTCCATCTCTGGAGATATTCAAGACCCATCTGGACACCAACCTGTGCAATATGAGCTAGGGAGCTGCTTTGGCAGGGGGGTTGGACCTGATGATCTCTGGAGGTCCCTTCCAACCCCTACGATTCTGTGATTCTGTCCAATTCAAAACTTAGCAGAATCCCGGTGGATTCACTTGCGTTAATGCAAACCCTCCTACAACCAGCCTTCTTCCCATGAAAAGGCTGCAGTGAAAGGTAGTATCACACACACACACACACAAACAAAAAGCTATGGCAATTTCATCTGGAACCAAGACAGAGCAACTGAAGAGAGAACGTACACATCAACAAGTAGGGATGCCCCAGATAATTTAAATATTCCAGAGATACATTTAGGAGCAAGAGTTGCAGAGCAATTCTCTTTAAAATAAATAAATAAATCAAACATTCATTTAAGGAGATTCCTGTTATTACTCAATTGTGGAATATAGTAGAAACCACGATGGAATTCTGTTTCATTTCCAATATCCATTTACGTTTCTAAGCAATTCAAAAAGCATACCCAGGGAAAAGTTACAGTGCAAATAAAAAGGTACAGATTAAAGTAATTGAATTAGGAAGAAATTGCAGTACAGGCTGAGGTAAAGACAAAAAAGCTCCAGACAAATTCAGTTCCCAAGGAACTGATTCTGCTCTGAGGCTGTGCCTCAGCATACAGAAAGCCACCCAGAACGGGACCACCCAGTTACACTCAGGACAGGCTAAAACACAAGGCCTTGTATTACAGCAGAGCCAGGCTGTTTGCAAAAGGAAGATAGTTTCACTGGCATATATTGTATGTATGGATGGATGCTATTTTCATTGGCATACATTGCATGTATATGTCCACACAGTTTTCTATATAAATATGTGAGGAAAAATTTCTCTAAAGATCTGAGAAGACATACACACAGATCAGCCTCCTGTGCCTACCCCAAACATACAGCCTACCTACCACCCTTGGGCTCAGACCCACGCTGTTCTTCAAGGTCTGCTCTCCCAGCTGTGTTCTTACCTGGTCTGCTTTCCTATGTTTCCAAGCTCTGGGACAGCACATCGGCTTGCTCATCCCTGGTACAGAGGCAGTTTGATTAGAAGGCAGAGTAAACGTAAGCAAGGCAATAGTGATAAAGAACTGGGGAACAAAGTGCTGTCACGGAGCAATCCTGCACTGCAGCTGTCTTCAGCCAAGTGGATTCCCTTCCTCCCCCCAACCCTGCAAGACCAAATGTCTTCGTAACAGCAGTTAGTCACCAGATATGAAATTCATCTCTCTTGATAAGGAGAATTAGAGGACAGAACATTATGTAATAAGATGTTTTATAGATAGGCAAACAACCAGATGACTTCAACATCATACTGAATATTGTTTAATAGAATTGTTCATGCCTACTGGTTTTCCACTCTAAAAAAAAATGCAACTACAACCCAAAACTCTGACAGAATAAGCATTGCTCCATCCCAAAAGAACCTGGGATTTCGACTACTGTAAGATCTAGGAAAGTCAAAACATGCTAGTTTGCGTTTCTTATGGGCAAACATAGCACTGAAGACAGCTTAGAAGTGTTAATATTTTAAATCACTTCACTGATATTGTCTGGAACTGTACCCACAACCCCAGCCATACAAACCCCACTCCTCAAGCCTTACCCAGATCTATGAACAGCAACTCTCATCCCAACTCTCACCTTCCAGATCCACACTGTAATCGCTCAGATACAGAACAGAAGAACAGAGACCCCTGGATCTAACTGCATTTGCGGAATGATTTATGTTAGAGATACACAGAAAAGCATGTAGCCACAGGCCAGCTGTTGATAACACAGAGCCTTTTCACATCAAGGAACCTGGGGCAACAAAGGGAAGAGTATATGGAGAGGAGACTCTCAGAGATGACACAGCTTTCCAGATTAATGTTCCAGCCTCCCCTACATACAGCCCATAAGACTTCCCCATGCTAAGTCCTGTTAAAAATAGGCCTGCCTTTAGAAAAAAACCAGCATCTTTGGTTTGAAGGTTTTTAATGATGAAACATTTTACAAACTGAATAGGCTAATGGGTGCTGTTTTTAAAACAAAAACCCTGCACCCTCTGTCTCATCTCAGGATGTCCAACTTGAGATCTCCAATACTGAATGTTGTTAAACCTTTTCTCTTCAGTAAAAAGCCCAATTCCTCACCTTGTCATTTCTAGGTAATGATCCAATCACTTCTTTCTTTCCATTGGATCCATTCAAGACATGTTCAGAGTGGTTTCACCATGCAATATATCTTGCTGTGGTCTACACCCAAACCTCTCAGCTGAAGTGCATTAAGCAAAGCAATAACACTTCTGCACCTCACAGGTAATTTTCCCACCTGCTCCTCTGTCTTCTCAGCTTCGCTTAAAGGGCTACACCCTGGCTGACTGCCCATCAACCCTCCAAAGACTTCCCCCCCCCCCCCAAAAAAAATCACTAACTACGGGGTGCAGAATCCTCTAACCCACTATTCCTCGTGGGTATCCTGAAGTGCACGTTGGCTAGCTGTGCTCAGTAGCTACAAAGTAAGAGCCACTTACGTAGTTTGGGGTAAGTCTCCATCTTTTGCTCCTTTCTTCAAATACTGATATAACAAAATATAACAAGTAGACTATATTTTTCAAAGCAAAAATAAACTGGAAGAAAACTTCTGGCAGCGTGCACCTGAGAGCTGATCTGCACCCGAGCACCACGGGAACATTCACCTGCTCAGCGATGAGGAGAGCAACTAAGCACCGGTCCCTCACCCTCCCTTCCACCCAACAGTAACCACACGCGGCATCCCTGGCGGGCAACATCCACCGCCTTCAGTTTTCGTGGTGAAGTACGGTAGAAAGCGCTGAAAGAACCATCCCCAAACAGACACGCAGGCACCTCGGGCAGGGTTACGCAGGCCAGCGGCAGCCGCTCGCAGCGGCGGGGCGGGAGCCGGGCCAGCGCAGCCCCGCGGCCGGACCAGCCCAGCGCGGAGCCCCGGACGCGGCACTCGTTCTCCACCGGGACCGCGCCGCGGGCTCCCTCCCTCCTTCCACCCTCCCTCGAGTCCTTCCCTCGGGGGAGGGAAAAAAGAATGGGGAAAAAAAAAAAACCACCAAACAAGCGGAAAATAAAAACTAGAAGAAAAACCACCCACAAACAACCCCACCTCGAGCAGCTGCTGTTAAGACAGACAGACTAGACAGACTCACCGAGAACCTGAGCAGAAGACCGCGCCAGGCAGCAGCACGCCCGCCGCCGAGGCGGCTGAGCCGGGGGCTGCCGGTGTCAACTCCGCAGCTCGGTGGAGCTGGGAGGCGAAGTCCCGCTCCCGCCGCCGCGGGGCTCAGCTCCCGGCTCGGGCACGGAGCACGCCAGACCCGCAGGCACGCCGGGCACGGGCGGGCTCGCACTGCCGCCCGCGGGTGCAGCCCTGCGGCAGCCAGCCTCGCCCTTTCCCCGCCCGCAGCCGAGGGCTCCCGCCGCGCCCGGGAAGGGCTGGAGCCTCCCAGGCAGCTGTCCCCGCCCGGAGAGGACTCGCTTCCACCTCCCCGCGGGCGTCCCCCCCGTACCTCTCCGGCTGCTGCTGGGCAAGCCCCGCCGCGGCTCCCCCGCGGCCGCCCGCCGGCAGCGCCGTGTTACCCACCAGCTGCCGCTTGCCGCCGCCCCGCAGCGTCCCTCGCTGGCGGGAAGCGACCGGCTGGGGGCCGGACCGGGGATGCGGGGCGGGAGCCGGGGGTGCCGCCGTCCCGCGCTGCGGGGAGCGGGGCGGAGCAGCCGGCAGAGCGGGGCCGGGAGGAGGTACCTCCGCAGCGGCCCCTCTCCTCCCGTTTTGCCTTCGCGCACAGGGGCGCGGGGCTGCCCGCCTGGGGGTCCCTGCCGTGGGGTACCACCCGCCGCCCGGGGGAGGAGCAGGTCTCCCCTTCCGACAAGGCTGGGGCAGGGCGCGCAGCCCCCGGGCGGGAGCGCAGCGCTTCTGGGTTGCGGTGGCCGCGCTTCCCGTCGCTAACCTCTCCTTTCCAGCGGTGTTTCAGTTGCGCGGAGCCAGCAGCTCAGGAGACGAGGCAGAGAATTCTCAGAACGGGCTTAGAAAGGGTCAAAAAAGGCGTTTACTTTGCAGTTTTACGCTTTTTCAGCCATTAGTAAATAGGAGCTGTGGCCGTTCTGTGCACTAGGCAAGGGGAGCGGCCAAAAGGTAAAACACCATTTAAGCACATAATAAGAAGCACTTGTGGCAGCTCTCCTCCCTACAGCGAGTCCTTAAGCTTTAGGACCAGCGTTCTTTACGGTTCAAGCAAGCTAGATTTATCGAACAGCTGATACTTCAAATTTCAAAACCGCCCAAGCACAACGGCACCCTGATTCATCCAGATGAATGGAATGATTCACTCACCCCCGTAGGCATCCTCGGGTACCTGAAGAGCTCACGTGGTCGGCACCTAAGAAAGATAATGGAACTAATTCAGCGCTTATGGTGCTGTGAAAAGAGGGCTTTAAAGCTGGTCCAGTAAACAGAGGTAGGCCACCGGAAAATACTTCAGGACTTTTCTTTCTCTCAGCTCAAACTCACTTTAAAACCGATCTCATTTTACCACTTGCAAAATAAACGCGATGTATGTCACCTCGTTCCAGGCAGAAGGGAATTTACTACCCCCAGGGAGCCGAGTTAGCCCGGGCTGTTTCCCACGCCACGTGACGTCACGCCCCCATAAAAGGGGCTGGTCGGGGTGGGTCCAGCCCGGGGCAGTCCCAGTGTGGTCGGGCATCGGCTTGGCACAGCGCTCGGTGTCACTCACCGCGCCGGTAAGGGCTCTCTCTCTGTCATCGCCGTGTGCGTGTCCTGTCACTGGCCCTGCTCCGCCTGTCCCGCTGGCTGTGCTGAGCCACACCAGCGTGCGACCAAAATCTTCTGCTTGGATTTTGTATGTAAAGTTTTAGCATAATGATAATATAAAGTCACCTGTGAATTCCTGGTGGTGTGTTTTTAAGGAGCTACAGTGCTTGTATTATCCCGTGTGATGTGTGGGTTGGGAAGCTTATCCCTGAGAGGTATGTTTACTTGGTCAGTATATAAATGCACCCTCTTTAAAGGCTGGTTTGAGTTTGCTGTTTGTTATGCTTACAGTACTATTTGTTCAGGAAAAGCTATTGAAGAGATCTGCTCTAAATTAAATGCTCAGGGTACACCACTTGTCTGTAATTACTAGAATCACAGAATGTGTTCGGTTGTAAAGGACCCTTAAAAGTCATCTAGTCCAACCCCCCTGCAGTAAGCAGGGACAGCTTCACTGGCTCAGGTTGCTCAGAGCCCCATTAGGCCTGATCTTGAATATCTCCAGGGGTGGGGTCTCCACTACCTCTCTGGGCAACCTGTTCCAGTCATCTACCGCCCTCATATTGAAGAATTTCTTCCTAATATGCAACCTAAATTTCTCCTTTCCTAGTTTGAAACTATTACTGCCGTCCTGTTGCTACGTGTCCTTGTGAGCAGTTCTTCCCCAGCTTTCTTACAGGCACCTTTCAGGTACTGGAAGGCTGCTGTAATGTCCCACCGGAGCCTTTTCTTCTCCAAGCTGAACAAGCCCAACTCTCAGCCTGTCTTTATAGGAGAGGTGCTCCAACCCTTTGATCACTTTTGTGGCCCTCCTTTGGTTGTGCTCCAAGGAGTCCATGTCTTTTTTGTGTTGAGGGCTCCAGAGCTGGACACAGTATTCCAGGTGAGGTCTCACCTGAGCAGAGGGACAGAATGACCTCTCTCTATCTGCTGGCCACACTTCTTTTGATGCAGCCCAGGATGTGGTTGGCCTTCTGGGCTGCAGATGCACAGTGGTGGCTCATGTCCAGCTTCTCATCCATGAGTACTCCCAAGTCCTTTTCCTCAGGGCTGCTTTCCAGCACATCATCTCCTAACCTGTATGAACAAGGGGGACTGTCCTGACCCAGGTGCAGGATCCTGCACTTGACTTTGTTGAACCTCATGAGGTTCACCTGGGCCCACTTCTCCAGCCTGTCCAGGTCCCTCTGGATGGCATACTGTTCCTCTAGCACATTAATTAACTCATCTTGGTGTCATCAGTGAACTTGCTGAGGGTGCACTCAATCTCACTGTCAGTAACAATAAGAAAGATATTGAACAGCACCAGTCCCAGCACAGACCCCTGAGGAACACCACTTGTCACTGTCTTCCATCTGGATTTGGAGACATTGACCACCACCCTTTCGATGTAACCATCCAGCCAATTCCTTATTCATTGAACAGTCCACCCATCAAATCCATATCTCTCCAACTTAGAGAGAAGGGTGTTGTGGGGAACTGTGTCAAAGGCCTTGCAGAAATCCAGATAGATGTCATCTGTAGCTCTTCCCTTGTCTACTGATGCAGTTACTCTATTGTAGGAAGCCACTAGATTAGTCAGGCAGGACTTGCCCTGAGTAAATCCACGCTGGGTGCTGTAACAGAGCATTAGGAGTTGGAAGGGACCTTGAAAGATCATCTAGTCCACCCCTCCTGCCAGAGCAGGATCACCTAGACTAAATCACACTGGAACACATCCAGACAGGTTTTGAATCCCACCAGAGAAGGAGACTCCACAGCCTCTCTGGGCAGTCTGTGCCAGTACTCTTCCACCCTCACAGTGAAAAAGTTCCTTCTTATATACACATGGAACTTCCTATACTCCAGCTTGCACCCATTGCCCTTTGTTCTGCTGCTGGCCATAGCTGAGAAGAGCCTGGATCCATCCTCCTGACTCTCACCCTTTACGTATTTATAAACATTTATAGGGTCAGTCTCCTCCAAGCTCTTGCCTTTTAGTTTGACCAGCAGGTCTTGAATCAGCTGTGCCTGTCTCTTCCTTGCCTGATGACGTACAGCTGGGGATCAAGAGCTCTTGTGCTCTGTTGAAAGCATCCTTAAAGATGCTTTCTGCTCTGCCCCTTTGTCCTTGAGGGCTGTTCCCAGTGGGTCCTGCTGACTAACTCCTTGAAGAGCTGAAAGTCGGCTTTCCTGAGAGTCAGGGTCCTGATTGTGCTTCTCCTTTGGTTCATACAGCTTAGGACAGTGAACCACACCACTGCAGCCCAGGCTGCCTCCAATCTTGATATCCCTGACGAGGTCACTCACATTGGTGACCGTAACACACTGGTCCCTATAACAGTTTGAATCATTATAAAAGAGATGCACAGGTGAATATATTCTGTAATGCATTATTTAATTTTAAGTATTAAAACAACAGTTTCAGATTTAGGTGCTTTTCGTCTCCTAAATGCTGTTTTGGGGCATGGTGAAGGGAAAGGTTGGTACCTCTTTTCACAGCAACCCAGGAGCTCAGATACAGAGTTACCATCCAGGATTCTCAAGTACAAAGAGAATTTCTGAGAAATATCCCAGGCCTTTTGTATTTCTGTTGGGGTAGAAAACAGCTGCTTTTAGGGACTGGAGGCCCTGTAATAATTTGGTAGGACTGTATCATACCGATCCATACGTATTAAATAGCCATAGTGATGCATAACAGACCATGTGAACCAAGAGCTTTATACATCAAGATGACAGAAATCTGTGGCCTGTATAGAAGAAAGGTAAAGCGTTCTTGCTGTTGTTTGGTGACTTTGATCTCCATCAGTAACACTTGAATCCACAGCAAAGAATTACCCCACTATGGTCCCAGGCTGCAGCTTTATTAGGAATGACTCATAGGACTCACAGCCCTTTTCCAGAGCATTAAGGCAACTCCCTCATCCTCTGGGTCAGCAGTTTTCCAGTCAATTTTCTTCTCTGTTTATGGCAGTGTTAACTTCTCACAACAGAAATCAAGGGAGTTAAACACTTATTGACACCCCAGTCCACATAGCCACACTGTCTTCCAAGTGTGAAGAACTTGCACAGAGTTTGGTAAATATCTGAAGACTAGGATGTTGGTGCAATTTGATAAACCAAAAGGGTTTAAGTAAGAAATCACGTGGTGTGGAATCACCTGTGGCTGTTAACAGTGAGACCTGCTCTGGGGTAACTATTTGCATTTCATTCCTAAATAATGCAGGTGCTAAGAGCAGAATTTGAGAACAAAAATTATCAAGGAACCGGAGATGTGCAAGCTGTCATCATCCAGCTGAGCGCTCCCTGGGCTCTTCTCCAAAAGTGTGATTTTAGCCATAATGAAGAGAGGAGTGTGCTTTTTCCTAACCTCATTGCTTGAGGTCTTGAGCTCTTGTTGGTGGAGGTCTTCATTAAAAATAAAACCAAAAGAACATCCAAAGAAAGACTTCAGCAATGCCTTCTATCAGTAGGAAAGTTATGGAAGCTACTTCAATAGGAGTGTCCTATTTCTGTATACTTTTTAAATGCTTTGACATCTTGTATGTTCTGCATTTTAAATGAAGAATATTTTGGCCTCTCTGTAGAAAAGCTTGCTGTTCAAATTTTAATGTGGCTTGTGATACTGATGTGTTTCTCTCCACTGCCAGTTAAGGGGTGGGGGGAAGTCATACTTGTCTTGAAAAAAATGCCTGTTTTGATGCACTAATGAATAATAAGGCAAAATAAAATTTCAAGAATAAATACAGTAACTGCTGTAGAAGAAGTAACATCACTGTGTTTCTTTAAACTATCCATCAGTTCATTCAGCATTTCGTCTTAAAAGAAGATCCAATGTTGTTTCACCGTGTAAGATGAATTTTATTAAAACAGATGTGTTTAATTTCATTTGAGACTGCTCCTCCACAGCTCCTGCTTGGTGAGTGTGGGACATATGGGGTTGGATGGAATTCTGCAAAACCCTATCAGCTGTGACTTTTCCAGTTGATGGTGTTTGTCTTACAAATAAATGTCATAACTGTTCATGAGACCAGCCACAGGATCCAGGCCCACCTGCTTTTCTGAAGGCTTGGGGTTTATGCTTATATCAATGGTATTGGGCTGCAAGTCAGAAGTTCTTGTCCCCAAGCTTATTTGCCCCACCATTTTTACTTATGCAACGTGAAGATGTCATTACAAAGCCAAGAAATTAATCTCTCAGAAAAGTAATATATTTTTTAATCTTCATTCCAGATATTCACCATTGTCTTAGCCTTCTCTTCCTCTCCACACTGAACAAGTGTTATCAAAAACAGGATGCAGAAAATCTTGTATAAAAAGAATGGAGCTTTCTCTTCTACAAGAAGGCAATGTTTTGAAGAGGCAGTTAAGAATTTTCTTAACTGTGCTTCTCTCACACATAAACCAAGGAAACTATGTCCTTGCTGCTGTTCTTCTTTAGTAAATTTAAAAGAATAAAAGGGTGCCCATAGTGGCGTCTCACTGTGCTATGTTAAGCCAGTATTTGAATTACTGCCTAGAATGAGCTCGTGCAGCTCTTGCAGCCCCCATTACTGTGTGCACGACTTAGACAATTATTTTGATGTCGGCCACGGTGTTCTTTGCACAGGCAAGAACTCTGCAAAGTCAGTAGCAGCTGCAGAACAGAGTGCTGCGTAAAGAAACGTTCAGTTGATGTCCAGCTGCCCTGTGTTCCACAGCAGGACATCAAGAAGTGTTCCTCAAGGCAACACTGAAGGAACCATTAAAAGAACTTGAACATATGATGCACCAGCAAAGTATAAACATATAATTTCACCTTAAATATACTGAGGTACTTTAGAATTACTCAGTTTTACTTCAAAGCAGCTATGGTTTTATCAATTTGCAATTCCATCAGTAAAATACCTGTATTTTTCATTAACATCTTGTTGTGAAGAATTTTAGTGGCAGCTACAAAACACAGAAACATTTCAGTGGTTTCATGAAACCAACTGATCTCCTACACATGGAAATCATGTTGTTCATCAAGAAGATAGCTCAGGTCACCTAAATACTCATGATCACCTGACAACTGACAAAACTTAGGGATTTTTAGAAGATGCAGATTGGGAAAAACCCCACAAAACCACCCCTCAAATTTCCTACAATAGAGAATGAGCAGAAACAGTCTTTGAGCCCATTAATTATTTTTTCTCATGCTTAACCTCAACATTTTTGCTGGACATGTGAAGACCTATGCCATTTCTTCTAACAAAACCTTCTTAAAACTCTGTGAGATTGCTATAGTTTGTTTGACTGAAAATGAATATGCAGGACCCCTACAACCTGTCAATAATACCTGGCTTGCAAAGATTTCCAGTGTTTCAAGCAAAACTCTTCCTTCTTATCTCTTTGCCATCACTAAACTACTTCAGGGCAAAGATGCTTCACCTATGTACCTGCATCATTTTGACTCCCTGTACCATTTTGATGCATGCCAATCAGAAAATAAGTGTATCAGACTACAGGATTCATGTACTGGATAACATAGTATATCAACTCACTGCCCCTCAAATTTGTCTTTCATCTGTGGAAGTATTCTGCTGCAAGCAAAGACATTTGTTAACACCAACACAGAGCATTTAAAGCATGATTTATAAGCAATGCTTTCCATTCCAGTCAGAAACTGAAAGGACATTTTAGCTCAAATAAATTGGTTCAACTTGTCCTTGATAAGAAAAATAGCTCAGGAAGCAAGAAGCTGTATTCTGCATTTGAAACAGTGTTTGGGAAAATAACTAAGGTGGCAAACATCTCTTCACAGCAAAAATATACTTCCATTTATTTTATAAAAGAATTCTTCACCTTTTGAAAAACCTCAATGTCATGGAAATAGTCACTAATTTGTCGGTCTTTCATTTGCATTGTGTTTTCCTCAAAGCACTTGTTCACAGCTGTACCCATATGTGGTAATTTTTGCTAAGAGAAAAGCTGTCATCTTGAATGAAGTTTCTTCAATGTGGTTTAGAGTGACTTAGGACCACAGCCTAACTGTTTTGCAAGGTGACACTTTCCATAGGCGCTTTTCTATGCGGACATCCAGTTTTCTCTTTGTAAAAAGGGCATTTGCCAAAGCAAGCTCTGCTGCTTTGAGTCCTTGGGGCACAACTGCATCTCTTTGTGGCTCTCCCCACCTTAGCACATGAAGATAACCACTGGTCCCCATATTTCCAGTTCAAAGAAGCCCTTTAGTCCAGAAAAGTAGTTTCTTTTCATGCTTCTCTGTGGTATGTTGGACAGTAATCTGGACAGTGTTTTTTTATTGCTTCAACAAAAATGACAAAAAGGGATGTTCAACATTTCTTTTAGCTGGAATCTGTGTTCACTGCCTTAAAGCAGGACTGAGCCATTAAGATTTCTTGTTGCCTAACGACAGCTCCTAGTGCAGGTATAGACAGACAATATCTATATAGAAAAAGATTAATTAAAAAATCTTTGATATCTAGGAAAATGAGCTCATGTTTAGTTAAAAGGCACTGTGGCTCTAATAGCTTGCAGCCATTGGAAGATGAAACCTGCTTTTCTTTATACTTCAATGATGTTTTCCTTTGCTTTGCTGTCTGACCTCTTAGCAAGCCAGTGCAGACACTAGCAGAAAGTTACTCAGCTTTGGTTGCTGCTGATTTGGAGCGGGACTGGACCACTCCATACACTGGCACTGAGCCTTCACGTTAGCTCAGCTGCCTTGCTGGTTCTGCCTTGTGAGCAACATGTGATTGTTGTTTCTTGGGTGGGGTTTTTTTCCAAAGAAAGATAAAACATATAAGATCACTGAAATGTAAATGCACCCATTCCATATTCTTACCATTTTCTCATTTAGTATTTGGTGGCATGGCATTTTACATCAGCTGTAGGAAAACAATGTCAGGAATACATACATCCCAGTCTAGTGACGCTTATATTCACCTCGGTACAGCAAATAGTAGCTTGAAGACAAGCGCCCTGCTCGTGATAAAGAACCACTTGATTCATTTCACTTTCATGCAGTTGAAGTCTTGCGTTCAAGGAAAGGATAGAAGTGTGCTGGCTTTCAGCAGATGACACTCCAGCATTTCTAAATGATAGAAGACTGAAATCAAGAGATTTTTATGCATAGTGCACAATAACAGGATTCATAGACTGGATGTTTTTAAACAGATACTTTTAAAATCAGTTCTTATTTTTACTTAAATGTTTATACATCATAAGACCTGTTGTCTTCAAACATGCATGTTGTAGGAGTTTTTGGACACAATCTCTCATAACTTATAATCATACAGCAGCATTTTAATGACTGCTTGAATAACATCTAAAACAATACCATATTGCATGCATTTTAAGATATTATTTAGTATAATTTAACAGGAACAAATGAAGAATTATAAACGTGTGACCCAGCAGCCTTGGTACACTTTGATTTTTACCCAGGAAGCTCACTGAATGTCATTTTCTTTACCAAGCACCACCATTTTCAGAAATATTGACAAATAAAGAAATTGTCTCAAAAATCATTCAAATTTATGAGCTATTCACATGACTCATATGAAACAGCCTTTATTTATTTTTGGTTCTTTGACTTTGAAGGTTACCCATGTACCCAAGTAATTATAGAATCATGGAACAGTTGGGGTTGGAAGGAACCTCAAACTCATCTAGTTCCAACCTCCTGCCATGGGTAGCAACACCCTCCACTAGCCCAGGTTGCCCAAAGCCCCATCCAACCTGGCCTTGGACACTGCCAGGGAGGGGGCAGCCACAGCTTCTCTGGGCAGCCTGTGCCAGGACCTCACTTCCCTCACAGGGAAGATTTTCTTCCTAATACCTAATCTAAATCTACCCTCCTTTGATTTAAGGCCTTTACACCTCATCTTGTCACTACCTGCCCTTGTGAAATGTCCCTCACCAGCTTTCTAGTACCCTTTAGATACTGTAAGGTTGCCATAAGTTGTCGCCAGAGCCTTCCCTCCTCCAGGCTGAACAAGCCCAACTCTCTCAGCCTGTCTTCACAGGAGAGGTGCTTCAGCCCCTGATCATCTTTGTGGCCCTCCTCTGGACTCACTCCAACAGTTCCATGTCTTTCTTGTGCTGAGAACCCCAGAGCTAGACACAGTACTCCAGGTGGGATCTCACAAGAGCAGAGGGGCAGAATCACCTATGTTGACCTACTGGTCCCACTTTTGATGCAGCCCGGGATACAGTTGGCTTTGTGGGCTGCAAGTGCACATTACTGGCCCATGTTGAGCTTTACATCAATCAGCACTCCAAAATCCTCCTCCCTAGAGTAGCTCTCGATCCATTCTCCACCCAGCCTGTATTTGTGCTTGGGATTGCCCTGACCCATGTCCAGGAACTTGCAATTTGCCTTGTTGAACATCATGAGGTTCACATGGGCCCATCTCTCAAGCCTGTAAAGGTCACTCTGGATGGCAATCCCTCCCCTCCAGCATGTGGACCATATCACACAGCTTGGGGCAGTTGGCAAACTTGCTGAGGGTGCATTCAATCCCACTGTCCATGTCGACAACAAAGATGTTAAACAGCACTGGTACTGACCCCTGAGGACTGCCTGAAGGAATGCCATTCATCACTGGTCTCCACTTGGATGTTGAGCTGTTGACTGCAACTCTTTGAGTGTGACCATCCAGCCAATTCCTTATCTACTGAGCGGTCCATCCATCATACCCATATCTCTCCAATTTAGAGACAAGGATATTGTGTGGGATAATGGCAAATGCTTTGCACAAGTCCAGATAGATGATGTCTGTCTCTTTTTTTTCTCTTATTCCCCAGTGGTGTAACCCCATTGTAGAAGGCCACCAAATTTGTCAGGCACCCTTTATCCTTAGTGAAGCTATGTTGGCTATCACCAATGACCTCCGTACTTTACACGTGCCTGAGAATAATTTCCAGGAAGACCTGCTCTTGCAGGTCTTGTATCTTGCCAGACACAGAGGTGAAACTGACTGGCCTGTAGTTCCCCAGGTCTTCCTTATTTCCCTTTTTAAAAATAGTGATTATTTTTCTCCTTTTCCAGCCAGTGGAAACATCAACAGACTGCCATGATTTCTCAGATGTGATGGAGAGCGGTTTAGCAACTTCATCTTCCAACTTCCTCAGGACCCACAGATGGATCTCATCAGGTCCCATGGAGTTATGCACCATCAGGTTCCTTACTGTTGAACCTGATCTTCTCCTACAGTGGGCAGTTCTTCATTCTCCCTGTCCCTGCCTTCAGCGACTTAGGTGGTGTGATGAGAGCTCTTGCCAGTGAAATCTGAGGCAAAAAGAGACACTGATTATCCCAGCCTTCTCCATGGTCTGGGTAACCAGGTATCCTGTTTCCTTCTGGTGAAGGCCCACATTTTCTCTGATATTCCTTTTATCACTGTGTGGTGTTTTAGCCTTGCCTGGAGGCCAGATGCTCACCAAAGTCAGTCTATCACTCCCCTTTTCAGCTGCACAGAGGAGAAAATACCTATTGAGAGGCTTAGAAGTCGAGATAAGGACAGGGAGAGATCATTCTGCAATTAGTGTCACGGGCAAAACAGACTCAGCACAGGATAACGGAAAGAAAACTTTCTAATACATGACACTGCACTGCACAACCAGTGACACCAAAGTAGGGTAATGAGAAGTGTGAGCAGATCTTAATGCACCTCCTCCCACCCCTCTCTTCTTGCAGACTTCACTTTAGTCATGATTTCGCTCCCTTCTCCCACCCACTGTGGCACGGGGAGGAGCAGGGACTGTGGAAATTTATCTGTATTCCTCCTAGGCTGCCTGCCCTTGCTTCCAGCCTTTGTAGACTTCCTCTGAGTTTGACCAGGAGCTCCTTGTTCATCCATGCAGACCTCTTGGTGGTTTTGCCTGGCTTCCTCTTTGTTGGGATGCATCACTCCCAAGCTTAGTGGATGTGATCCATGAATATTAACCAGCTTTCTTGGGTCCCTCTTCCCTCCAGGACTTTTTCCCATGGTACTCTAACAAGCAGATCCCTGAAGGGGCCAAAGTCTGCTCTCCTGAAGTCCAGGGTAGTGAGCTTGCTGCATGCCCTTCTCCCTGCCCTAAAGATCTTGAACTCCACCATTTCACGGTCACTGCAGTCAAGGCTGCCCTTGTGTTTCACATTGCCCACCAGCCCCTCCTTGTTGGTGAGAACAAGGCCAGTGTGGCACCTCTCCTTGTTGGCTCCTCTATCATTTGGAAAAAAAAGTTATCACCAACACATTCCAGGATACCCCTGGATTGCTTATGCCTTGCTGTGTTGTCCTTCCATCAGAAATCAGGCTGCTGGAAGCCCTGGTCCCACGAGAACCGGGGCCTGTGAAAATAAGGCTACTCCTATCTGCCTATATAGAGGGCCTCATCCACTCCATCTTCCTGATTGGGTGGCCTGTAGCAAATCCTAATATAACGTTCCCTGTCCCTGCACTCCCTTTAATCCTGACCCGTAAGTTCTCAGTCAGCTTTTCACCCACCCCCAGGCAGAGAGCTCCATGCACTCCAGCTGATCATTGACATAGCAGGTGACATCCCCCCATTGCCTCCCCTGCCTGCCTGTACTTCCTAAAGAGCCTGTAGTGGCTGGAATTCCTCTGTGCTGCACTTCAGGTGCTCTCTGGATGATTTGTGATTCTTCTCCTCACTCTGGGCATCTATTGCTGACACTGCCGTCAAACTGGTAGAAGTGGGATGGATTGAGGTTCCCTTCCCCCCCCCCCCCGCCAAATTTAGTTTAGAGCCCTCTTCACCAGCTTGGCAAGCCTATGAGCAAAGATGCTCTTCACTTTCTCTGACAGATGGACCCCATCAGCTGCCAGCTCTTCACAAAGTGAGACCATGGTGTAAGGAGCTGGAGCCCTGGCCGTGGTACTAGTCCTGTAACCAGATTTGACTGGTTCTTTCAAACCCCTTCCCTTTGGCTGTGAGGATTGATGAAGTGCCTGACTGCAGCTCCCAGGGCTGTGTAATCCTCCTTGATACTCTCCAGACTGCTCCTGGCTGTATCACTGGCACCCGTGTGAAACAACAGCAGTGGATAATAGTGGACTGTATGAGGCTTGGACATGTCTCTGTGACATTTTACTATTTGGTAAACTGAACAGCAATTGAGAATTTCAATATAGGGATTACACACTGTTCATGAACCATCTGTGATGAATTTTGATTAGTAGGTGGAAGTCAGTCAATAAATTTTGAACAAATAGATCTGGAACCATTCTAAACAGCCCAGACAATTTCTGGTTATGTTAAAAGAAAAAAAAAAAAAAAAAAAAAAAAAAAAAGCAACCCTCAAACTCCTCATCTAATTTATTTGCTTTAAGTTATTTATTTTTAAATTCTGATCACTAGCAATTCCCACTGTTTTTTCAAAAAACTGTTTTGGAAAAGTAAAATATATTACATAATGCTCATTTGATCTACTTTGAAAACCAAGTCTTTTCCACTCAGGTACACATTTCTATAGTGAATTTCTAAATGCAGAGCTACAGCTCTAATTGATTCAAAAGATGCTAATGCAAGATAATATTTTATTATAGATGTAAAAAATTAGTAATCCAAATATAGTGCACATTGCCATTGGCTGGTTAGACATATTCTATTTTCCCTGTCTTACTGCAACAAAGGCATCACTTTCAGAACAAGAAACAAAACAACACACAGGATGGAGAATGCCTCGTTATCTTCTGTGCCAGGCTGTTGCTTCAGTGTTCTGCCTTTAGCTGCTTCTGCTCTTCTCAGTTTGTGTTTAGCAAATGGTTAGAAAAATGACTGAGGTGGAACAAACGGTGAACGACACATGCATCTTCCCCTCCTGCTCCAAGAGAAGTTGATATTTGAAAGGCCTATAAATAACACCTTCCACCCTCCCACCTTTTTTGTCCCTCTTAATTGATGAGCATCAGTGAATAAAACCATGCTGACTGTTACCCTGTGACACTTACGGAGCAGAGCCAGGGGGTTGCTTTCAGAAGACACGGGGAGCCCTGACTGCAGCACTCCTTGAGTGGTAGGTGTGCTGATGGGCTGGGCTGAGCCTGCCCGGCTGCCAGACCCCCACCCAGTGCTCCATCACTCCCCCTCATCAGAGCAGGGAGGGAAAATGAGATGGAAAAGCTCATGGGTCAAGACAAGGACAGGGTGACCATTCACTAACTACTGTCACAGGCAAAACAAACTGAACTTAGGGAAAATGAATTTAAGTTATTGCCAGCTACAAATAGAGTAGCACAATGAGAAACAAGGACAAAGCTAGACACACCTTCCCTCCAACCCTCTTTTCCTCCCAGGCTCAATTTCACGCCTTCATTCCCAACTCTCTTACCTCCTCCCTGCTGGGTGGCCCAGAGGAATGAGGAATGGGGGCTGTGGTCAGTCTATAACATCTCCTCTCTGTGGCTCCTTCCTCCTCACACTCTTCTCTCACTCCAGTGTGGGGTCCCTCCCATGCAAGACAGTCAGCCCTTAACAAACTTCTCCAACATGGATCTTCTCCACAGGCTACAGTTCTTCAGGAACTGCTCCAGTGTGGGTCATTTTCCAGGAGTCCAGTCCTTCAGGAACAGATTTCTCCAGCATGGACTCCTTTCCACTGGTGAAGCCTTGAAAAGCCGGAATCACAACTCCATAGCCTTGGTGACTGTTAAGCAGGTATCCTTTATCGCAGCGCTGGGCTCACAGGGGATCGCTCCTCCAAATGGGTGTGCTTTTATACAGATTAACTATACATATTCATTATGTTTCTAAGAAAAAGTAGTGTTATGCAAATTATTTCTAGGAAGTCATTTACATTAACTCCTCCCAGACAGAGCATGCTCAAGTGACACTTAGGGGGTCTTCTGGTGGTCTTCAGGGAGGAAGGTTGGAGGTTTTCCTCTCAGTGAACTTTTTACCTTTTCCTTCTGTGCATGCTCTTTGTGGTTTTCTCCACAGTCTAAAAAACATTCCTACACAAATTAGTTAGGAACTCCTTTTAGCTGAAAACAAGGTAAATTCTGTCCCTTAATTGGTCATTGGTCTCATTATTTACTACTTCCCTATCTTCACTTTCTTTACCTTCAAGGCTGTTCCGCTGTTATGGTTAAATTTTGTAGCTACTCTAGCAAAACAGCTCAAACAGCTATAGCCATTCTCCACTAAAAACACACAAATACTTCTATTCTCCTTATATTAAAGATCAGTCTATCCAGTATTATTATCTATCATTCAGTCACTGGCCACAGCTCCTGCCAGGAGCCTGCTCTCGTATGGGCTCTCCATGGGCTGCAGCTTCCATCAGGACATGCCCACCTGCTCCAGCATGGGATCATCCACAGCTGTAGTGTCAGTACCTGCTCTGGCATGGTCCTGCATGGGCTGCAAGGGAACAGCCTGCCTCACCATGGTCTTATCCATGGGCTGCTGCAGGGGAATCTCTGCTCTGGCACCTGGAGCACCTTCTGCCCCTCCTTCTTCACTGACCTCAGTGCCTGCAGAGTTGTTCCTCTCACATTTTTTCTCCCTCCTCTCTCTCACCGCTGCACAGTGCTTTTTTCTCTTTCTTAAACACATTATCACAGAGGCAGCACCAGCTTAGCTGAGGGGACCACCTTTAGACCGGGGCAGGTCTGGTTTGGAGCAAGGCTGCAACCAGCTGTATCTCGCCTGGGGGCAGCTCCTGGTGTCTTCTTCACAGAGGCTACCCCTGCAGCCCCTCAACCACTTCCAGAACCTTGACACATAAATCCAGTAGAGATGGCCTGTGCCATTACTTGGGACCTCTGTGCCAGCACAGGAGGACACAAAATGTACTAATCTGCGAGTGTGTTGTTCTCTCCCTAGGTAAGAGTTTGCCAATTTCCTAAAAGCACAAAAGAGACAACTCTCAAGGAGCACACCACCTGATTTCATGAACAAGCCTGAAATCCTTTACCTCTTTCTTTAAAGCTACCATTTGTATTTTAAAAATAGAAATTAAATAGATGTGCCACAAGCTTTTCCTAAGTTTGGTGTCAAGGAAAATATTAAAGATTTTGTTTCAGGAGAGCTCTTCTTCATATCCCACTCTCCCTAATTTTTTTCTCCTCAGCTTGAATTTAGTAGATAGTAGAAGGTTTTATAAACTCAAGGATACTGCAAGCATCCTTAGGGGCAGGTAACAGCTTCTCCTGAAGCAGTTCATGGCACTGATGAATTACTGCCACGCAGAGCATCTTTCCTTTCTTCAATCTCATTCTACATTTTCTTAGTGCCTCACCCCATGTTCATCAAACACTTTCTGTGTGGTGGTAGTAGCTGGGTGTGTGCAGTATTTAGCCTTGACATACAGACGGTAGATATGGACCAGCACAAGTTGGTCTGATCATGGATTGTTTTGTCCTGCCATGAAAGTAACAACAAATTCATCACCGTCAGTGAGCAGGTGAGCTGTTCCCACAAATTGCATTTCTTTTTGAAGTCTGAATTTTTGCTAAAACTGTAAGGTCTGAAATGTCATCATTTCCCATGAAATAGAAATTCAAAATGTCAATCATTTTTTATCCCAAGTGACATGTGTTTGTACAATTGCCCTAGCACAAGTGACACTGTTCTGTCTGCTTCATGTTAGAGTTAAGTTTTTGAGCTTAGGAAGTGAAGGAGGCCAGTGCTCTACTCCCCTTCCAGCTCAGCAGCGGCTGTTTGAGTAATCACGTTGCGTAGGAATAATGCTTCTGGCCCACTGCATTAGAACAGCTGCAGCTTTAGCCTGTGATAAACCTGCATAAAAAGTCAACCTTGGGGTTGCAAGTAAGGGTGCAACTTTTTTCGATGCTAGGGTTCCCACTTTGGCAGTGGGATTCACAGCGCTCTGTTGACCAGCAGAAGCATTTTGAAATTCAGGTACACTGGGTTTCGCATTCCAGAATGATCTGTGCTGGCTGTCAGCTTCTTGTCCCCTCCTCACTGTGCTTCTCCTCCTGCCCAGCCTCAGGCCTACCCTGTCCATACCGTCTTCAGATGTAATCTGTCCCTCTGATTCTCTGGTTGGGGTGGGCAGGGGGGGGGGATGATCCTTTTTAAGCCAGTGATGTCACTCCTCGCTGGTTGCTCTCTGGTTGGCTGAACATGCAAGACTTTTCAGGAGTGCTTGAGAAAAAAGCTCCAAGTACTCTTTTTTAGTAGTACTGGAGCATGTTACAGGGGCCCTGGTCCACCACCCGTGCAGACCAATGCCCTGTTTATCAATGCCCCAGTTTTGCCAGGGCAGCCTGCCCAGGGTGCTGGGAGGCAGGGGATGTGAGCATGGGAAAGGGAAGGCATTTATTTAACACACTTCCTTGCAAGATGAAATAAGGATGCCAGCCAACTACACATCAATACCTTGGAAGCAGATAGCATCCCCACAACAGACATAGCCCTAACAGCCTTCAGCAGCAGCAGTTGAATGTGAAGCCCTGTTGTGTTCATGTAGCTAATGGGTAGGGCATAGACCAGCAGCGTATTTTGTACAAACAGATTTTTTTAATGAAATAATGGTGGTGACCTCTAAAAAAATTACGCTAGAAATGTGCTATTTCTTAGAGGTTTAAAATTTGAGCCCTTTGAGTGAGTTTCAAAACTCTTCTAGCATTTGCTCTTTGGATGATGCCCTTGCCAAATAAATTTTTGGGTTTTCTTTCCATCCAGAGTATGAAGTTGCTAGACTTTCTAAAAATACAATGCTGTAGCAATTGTCTTTGTCTTGTGATAAAAACCAAATATTTTTCCTTAGCTTCCTTTTAGGAAGTATCCTAGCCAATTTCGCAATAAGCTTCCAAAATTTTTCAACATGAAGAAACACATTACATAGACAATTTTTGACCAACTAGCTGAAGTCTGAAAGCCTGCTCAGTAATTAAATGGAGTCTCACAATTTAAACTCATAAGCAGCTCGCAACAGTACTACCAATCAGTGTATAAAAATTAGAACATTTTGCACATCAACACCTTAAGAAAGGAATTAATTCTTATTCCTTGTAAAGCTCAAAGTGTCATACTTTCAAAGACAAAGAGCACATAAATCAAAGTGGCATGAAGCTGCGACAGGGGAGGTTTAGGTTGGATATTAGGAAGAGGTTCTTTACTGAGAGGGAGGTTGAGCATTGGAACAGGCTCCCCAGGGAAGGGGTCACAGCACTGAGCTTGGCTGGGTTCAAGAAGCGTCTGGACAATGTGCTCAGTCACCTGCTCTGACTTGGCTGTCCCTGTGTGGAGCCAGGAGTGGGACTTGAAGATCCTTACGTGTCCCTTTACAGCTCAGGAGATTCTATGATTCTATAATGTATAGTAAAAGTAAGCATGTGCTTTTAATTTGTGCCTTTGAAAAGATTTTATTAGATCATTTCCTTTTATCAGTTATGGTTTTATTGCATGTTTTAAAAATGTATAGCATCAGAAAATTCTATATAGTTAGAACGGAGATACCTACCTTGAGGAAAAAGTTGCTTCATTCTTATTTCAAACACATTGTGTAGCTATGCTTACAAAAAATAACATTCTAAAAATCCAAGTAATATTAATTGTGAAACAGAACTAAAAAAATCCTATTCATCAATCAGATGTCATGACCCTAACGTTAATGTATTGGATCATTTCAGTGGATAAGGCTCTACAGTGGGTTCTGGGCAAACTTACTAGCACTGGGAAATTCTTTTACCTCTATGCAAGTTTTAAACACCGACCACAGACAAGAAACATTTTGGGCATTTAACAGTGGCAACTGGTCAAAGTTAACCCTAAACCTGAGGGTGTGCGTTGTCATCCCACGAAACTCATCTGACAGACCAGATGAGCCTCGAAGGAAGCCAGCTGGGTCCTGCAATACAGCCACTGCAGCTGGGACCTGAGCAAACGCCCGGCTCTCAGCAGCCGGACCAGCCGAAGGCCGCACGGCGCCGGTGCGGCAGCGGCGATTCCCGCTCCGCTCTGTGTTCCACAGGGCTGGACGAAGCCGCCTGCACGGGCTCGGTGCTGTGCTGCTCCTGCTGTCACTCGCGACCGCCCTGTGATTTAACAGCACCGAGAGGATTCCAAAAATACAGACTCCGCTTTGGCAGACCATTTGCAGCCATGGAAATGGCGATGTCTGACAGTTCCCTGAGAACTTTTTAAACAATTGCTGAGTGGGCATTCAGCTCTTCAGGGGAGTTGTAGCAAGTCGCTGCAGCTAACGTTACAACACCGCTCCGAAGGAAAAAAGTAATGCAGAAAAGCAAATCATGAAAACCCCTGCTAGAGCCAAGCGTCCCTCACCTGGCCAACACAAAAGCTGCCATACTGGATAGTCCCAGCGTCCACCGAATCCACCGCTCCCTTCCCTGCAGTACTGAGGTGCTCAGTGCATAGGAAGAGAGCAAGAACAAGAGCAGCACAGGCCAATCCTTCCTCCAGCATCCAGCCACACGTAGCTTAGGAACTAAGAGCATGAGCAAGAGCAGCACACGCTGCTCCTTCCTCCAGCATCCAGCCACATGCAGCGTAGGAACTAAGAGCATGAGCAAGAGCAGCACCCACCGATCCTTCCTCCAGCATCCGGCCACATGTAGCTTAGGAACTAAGTCAGAACAATCAAATACATTAAATCTACGAATTTTGTATTCAACAGTTCAAGGCAGATGTGGAGGTTTAAGATGTCTTCAACTTAATGGAAAAATTTAGATAGGAGGCGTACTAGGCTTAGTCACATTTTTCATTGCCTGTGCTCAATCAGCAGAGGTTCTGCACAGCCTGCATAGCCTACCACCTCTCCAGTATGGCAAATCCTTTTCAAATATTTGCTTTTTAATCAACAAGTGATTTGAGCTGCCCTGTTTATTCTTTGTCTTTTTACGAGCTCCTGTTGTGTGTTTGAAAGATGAAAGCCCACAGCTCTTTCAAATTTAGGGTTGTATTTCTGAGCCACCCCTCTCAGCACTCTGCGCATTTCCTATTACAGTTTGCAGAACTAATTATGCTGCCAACTCACTTGCATTTTCCAGCTGTCAATTTGCGGTAGTGTAATAAAGAATTAAGCAATGTTATCAGGTAACTCCCCTTGAAAAGAAGTGTACTGGCTTTTATCCAGTACTAGCATTGTTTTTGTGAAACCAGTAATAGCATTAGTCATTCTCAGGAAAAAAAAAAAGGGAAAATATTGGTGATTTTGGTTATTGAAATTAGGTTAAAAGTGCATCTTTTAGGAAAGAAAGGAAAAACAGCCACTCAGTAGTTGCAAAAGTTGAACACAAATAAGTCTAAACGTATGTCAAAAGGCGATTTGATACCTCCTCCTCTCTAAAGGAGAATCCAGGCTAGCTGGATGCCTGGTAGATATTATCTAATGTGTTATTGATCCAGCAAAGCGGATTCCAAACCCAGGTCTGCTTCCGTGCTTTATTACTCTTATACCTGGGGTTTACTTTTTTTCTCCTAATATTTAACATAAATCTCCCTGAATTCAAATTAAAGCCCCTATTTCTTCTTTTCATCAGAAACTGGCCCATTATTCGTTATACAGTCAAAGACATCTACAAAGAAGATTGGGCAGGGGACATAAAACAAATGCAGCTCCTCTGCAAATTCCATTTTCTAAGCTTCTTTTCGGTCTTGCTGCCTTCAGGGAGAATTACTTTCCTGTCTCTGTCCCACCATCCCACTGGGCTGAGAGTTACATTCGATGCCTGATCAATACCAAGCAGAACAATATATTTGCCTTCTGTGCCCTTCCTGGTATTCTTTGATGTACTTGGTTATTTAGAACATTAGACTTGGGATCCTATTTATTGTAATTCTGGTTTGGTTTTTTCCACAGCACAGCCCCCGTTTTGTATTTGGGCATTTGATGGCCTGGTTTTACAGCTCATGCTTTATATTTTTTATGAAATTTCCTCTTGTTGATTTATCCAACCTATTCAGTGTTTATCATTTTGATCCTGTCAGTCAATGTGCTTGTACCTTCTTTCAACATACTCTCATTAAGGAGCTTTTATAAGCACCATTTTTATTCCATGATTCCAGTTATTGTGACTAATACAGATTAGCTCTTGGGGGAGAAAATAACACAACCCATCTTTTTGCATTCAATACCACTACTCTGATAGCCCTTTATTAGGACTGATTGGTTACTTTTCCCTTAGACAATATATTCTTATGTGGGAGAGCACAGAAAGGCAAATTTACTACAAAATAACCCACCTACTATTTATTTTCTCTTCATCCATTAAATCAGCTGTCCTACCAAATAATAAAATTAGATTGACAGGGCTGTGTTGGCTGTTCACTGCTGATGCTGGGTGTTTATTTGTAAACACTTCTTGGATGAATATCGCTTTTTCATTTTGTTATTTTTCTAATGGCTTTCTGGGTGTTGAATTTCCTCAGACCTCCTGCTCTCCTATCTGCACAAGTTAGTGGGAGAGGAAGGATAGGTAATTTTTTGCATTAGGGCCTCCACAGGTCATTCAGGAATCATATCTGTTTTTCCATGGAATTCACTGAGAATATTGCTGCTAGTATTTTTTTTAATGTGTTTCTTTGAATATTTCCAAACAGAAATGAAAAACAGTCTAGAAGCTACTTACGTTTGTTTACATACTGCGTCCAAAGGTTTAAAGATGTATTGTCTCTGAAAACAGAGAGAAGGAAAAACTCATAGGACCTCAGGGTAAGTCATTATAGCACTGGGAGCTTTGTCTTCAGGATGTCAGTGCATGTACAACACATGCTTCCGCTACATTTTATTTCTTTAAAAATAAACATGCAATTTGATCCCTAGGGTAGCACACAAAAATACTGCCGAGGTCACAACACAAAAACTTTGCATTGAAGGAGATTCTGTTTCATGTGCTTTCCTGTGACTACATCCACCTGCACTTGCTCATAAAGACCTGCTCTTACAGAGATTTAGTCTTCACATTGTCTTCTCCTCCTACTCCAGCCATTAGCAAGCATCAAACCTGAAAGCTATTTTGGAACAAGGCAGTAGAAAAATGTTTAGCTCCGCTTCCCCCTGTGCTTGCGTGTTTTTCAGAGTTTTTCTGATGAGTGTACAATTAACAAGAGTCACTCTCGTAAGGTAAGGGCGTCTGTCCAGCCATGCCACCAAAACTGAAGCCAGAACCGGGGCAGCCTTGGGCCTCTCTCATGTTCAGTCTGGTTTAGAAAGACCAAGTATCACAGGGGGTTAATTTACACCAGGCCTTCCTCTGAAGTAGTAGCGGCAACAATAATGACAACGATAACAACCACCATCACCATCACCACCCCTCAGCAACTGAAAATCCTGCGTTGCTGTGTACCAGGTGTCTTTCTTGTTTCCCAGGCAACTTCAGAAGGCAAAGATCTGATGTATTATATATATATATTTATATGTATGTATGTACTGAGTCAAAACACAGGATCAATTCTTTACATTTAAGGGGAATTAAAAGATCCTGAAGTTGCCATGTGCCGCTACTAAAATCTAATGGCAGCTTTGTGCCGGAGAACTGACAGATTCATCCAGAAATGGGGGGAAAGGGAGGACAGACGAGGGGAGAGGAGCCAAGGGTGTCGCTGCTCCTCTGGAGGAACTTCCCCTTTATGAATCCCATGCCCAGCAAAGAGCACATATTAACCATAACGCTACAGAGAAACCCTTCTCCACCTTGAAGCGGGGCCGCCCCGGCGCTGCGGAGCGCTGGCCGGCCCAAGGCCGCAACGCGCCGGGCGGCCCCGCTCACCCGCAGCAGCGGGCGGCGGAGGAGCGGCCGCCTCGCCTGCCCGGAGCTGGTTGCTGCCAGCCTGGCTGGGACTTAGAGGGTAGGCAGTCGCTCCCTCCGTGCATTTTCGGCTCGGCACGGCGACACCCAGCGCCCACCCCACCAGCCCGGAGCGTAAGACCGTAGAGCCGCCCGGGCGCCCTCCGCTGCCCGCCGGCCGCTGCCGCAGGAGGCCCCGCCCGCCCGGCCGGACCGGCGGAGGCGGAGCCGCGCAGGTCTCGCAGCTGTCGCCGGAACAGCCGCCACCCGCGCTGGGGCCATGGAGGAGTTTCACCCCCACAACGACGAGGTAGGGGTTGTCGCCCTCCGACGGGGTGGGGGATTTGTGCCCGGGCGGGGCGCGGGGCTCTCCGCCAGCCAGCCCCCGGGCTCCGCCCTGCCTCCGCCGCGCCGGAGAGACCCGCCGAGGGGCCGGCAGCGCTGCCGGGGCCCCTGCCCTGGCCGGTCCTGTAGAAGGTCTCAGTAGTTTAGGTGGGCTGTGTTTGGGACGTCCCGTTCCCCGGCGCTTCGGGCACCGCCGGGGCCGGTGCAACACGCGGCGGCCCGCCTCCGGGCGGAAGGGGGTTTCCTGGTGCGGGCCGGGGGCTTGGCCCTGCTCTCGCCCCGCCTGGGTCTTTGCCGGCCTGCTTCAGTTCTGGGAGCTGGAAGTTCCTGCGGGGCAAGGTGGACGTGGTGCTGGGGGCTGCAGCCGCCCGCGGTGGTGCTGCCAGTCCGCGGCCATTTTTCTTGTGTCACCCCTGAACGGAACCCACCGCAGGCGCCGAGCCTGGGCCGGCCTTTCCCTCCCCAGGGCGCCTTGCGTCGGGTCTCTAGCCGTTACTTTTCATTTAAAGCAAAAAACGACCACCTCGTTGCAGTGTTACTGTCCTTGAGGTTTCTGTTTGTGTCCAAGCGTTTGATGGAGGTGGAGAGGCAGATGGCACGGTGGCAGGTGTGGTGTTTTCTTTGGAAGCCGAGCTACGTGCTGATGGGTAGGAATGAGCAGAAAACAGGAGGCATTAAACCTTGAAAGCTTTTTCTGCACTTGAGAAAGTTCCTTGGGTGACCCAATGACTTTGGAAACCACTGATTTTGATACCAGGGGTGCAAAACATCACGTTACTGTGGGTTATTAAGTCCGTGACTCCAATAGAAACCAGGATTAAGACCCAGAGGAAAAGATTTGCCATTTAACTTTTTGTCTTGGAGAATACTCCCATGACAAGCATAGACAGGGGTTGAATTTAATCTTTACAGCATCATTTGTTTACTTTTCTATCAGAAATAATAATAATTCGTTCTTATTACAGATGATCTTCAACGCTGATGAGGCCCACAACATAGTTAAGGAGGTAGGTTTGGGGAAACAGCTGTATCTGAAAGAAATTCTTTACCTTACCTTGCACTATAGTGAAAGCAGTTCTTTTCATTTACCCATCCCAGATAAATTTAATCTTATGTGAAAGTAGTATTTATATCAAATAGAGCTTCATTTGGAGCTTCATCTAACTGCTGTCTTCAACTACCTGAAGAGAAGAAGGTAGGTGAGAGGAGAGCTGTAATTCTTATTACATTTTGAAAGTCAAGGGGTAGGAATCACAGGTTGCAAGGGAAATGCACTCTGATGGTCCTCCTGGGTTTTTTTTTTGTTGGTTTTTTTTCCCCTTTGTCCAGCTAGAGAGTAGTTAATTACTGATGAGGTCACAAGGAGAGCTTGTGGAGTCTCCATCTATTGAGGTTTTTAAAACTTGACTGGATGAGGCCATGAGTGACATGATAAAACTTGGAAGTTATCCTTGGCTTTAGCAGAAGCTGCGCTACGTGAGCTCATTGTTCTAGCAGTGCTTTTTGAAAAACAACTTTTACATAAAAAGAGCAGGCTGAAAGTGAGTAGCCTGATCATCTAAATGAAATACCTAGTAACTGGGAAGTGGTTAATGAAGAGCCTGCAGCATGCAGATACAGTCAGGTTTTGCAGGGAAATAAAATTTTGAGAAAAAAATTCCTAGAGGGTCTCTGCAGGTCCTCTCCCACCTGCCCTGGAAGGGAAAGGGCTGCACTTCTAGAACTGCACCAGTACACAACAGAAGGCTCTTGGGTGTCAGATAAGAGACAATTCAACCCTTTATGTAACTGTCCCTGTCTGGAAAAGCCAAGCACAGTATGGCAGAGTCTCCAGGCACGGGGAGTAAAGCCAAGTGTTTCTGCCTGTGATTGACAGCTTAACCAGGGCTGAGGAGTTCTAGCACTGGGGTATGTTTCTGGAAGGGCCAAAATCCCCGAGGGATCTTGTTGACCCTCTGATGTCTGTTTTGTTTTGTGAGTGTTTGTTTCTGTTGAGTCTATTATCCAGCTTTATACACTGTGATCAGAACTAATTGGGCTTTTTAATATCTGGGGCACGAGTCTCTTGCACACCCTGTGAGTGAGTGGTTAGTTAGTGTGCGGGATTCATCTTAATGAATCGGAGGAGAACGTAGTTTTGTTTTAGTTACCTTTTCCAGGTGTGCATTTCTTAAGTAAATTTCTCAACTTTTAGACATATCCATCAGCACATAATTCTGAATTTCTCAGGAGTAGAGAATGCAGTTTTAGAGTTACAGTTAGAGAGGAGATTTTTTGGTTCAGATTTCCAGCTTCAGCAAGGGTTGGCCAGTCTGTACCTGTGGCAGTTCAGATATTTCTTGTGCTGTAAGATGTGACCCTTGAGTATCTCTCCCTCCCTCATTTTTTAAGCTGGGGTATGCACTTCGCTATTGTTGCTCTAGCTCTGTAGATTTTGGCATATTGCTTGCAGTTTCTAAAAGGTTGGCTAGCCCAAGCTGATGTTATTGGTTTGAATGGTGCCATTTCTGTTACAGTAGCTTCTGAAAGCCAAGCTGGGGTAGGCAGCTGTTAGGAACAGCGGGGCGTGCTAGTATCTTCGCTGGCGCATAGATCCATTCGATTAACTTGGTACTTTAAGCATATGGCTAAGGTCTCTCCTACAAGGAATTTACAGCCAGAGCCTAAATTTTTCTCCATGTAATAATGTGGCAAATCTGTACTGAGACAAATATGTCTGAGAAGGCTCATTTTACTTCCCATTCAGCAACTGGTACCTGCTGAGCTGAAGTGATTTAAAATAATCCAGTTGCCAGAGAAAATGCCAGTGATCATGTGAGACATTTTAAACCTCTAAATTTTGAAGGATGTTTACTGTAACTGATTTTTTTTTCTTCTCTATTTTAGTGCATAGAAAATGTTTTAGGCAAGGCAGATTACAATCACAACAAAGTCAACCAGTGGACTGCTGCTATAGTAGAACAGTCGTTGACACACCTGGTAAAACTCGGAAAAACATACAAGTACATTGGTAAGTACACACAGCCATACTCTTACCATATACAGTCACAATAAGTAATTGCTGAAAGCTTCATTTGAATGCAGGGGTAGATTCAGTGGGGAGTTCAGAACAGTAAAGAAAACAGAGCAGACACCTGAACTCTTAGGTTATACACATTGTTAGTGCTACCTGTGGTAAACCCGTGGCAGTTTCACCTGAGCTAAGCATGGCATGGTAGCACCTTCGTTCAGAAGATGATGTGACACAGCTTTTGCTGACTGTTAAGCAGCCCCAAAACGATGCCAACGTTCTGGTATCAGTTCAGGAAATAATTGCTTATCTTAAATAAAAGGTTCAGTGGGGTTAAGCTTCTTATAAATACAGGCATTGGAAGGCTAGTCCTTTATACCAAGTCATTTCCCATTATATTTGTATGGATACCTGTGGAAGGGAAATGTAAATAAGTAGAAGTTTAGCTCACTTTTTTCCTTTTGTGGAGTGTTGACATAGTAACTAGTATTTGCACTCTGTTCTGTTTTGAAAGCCTTGGATTCAGATTGCCACTGGTTTTATGACCATTGCAGGTCGGTCTAGAAACGCTGCATGTTACTAGAGTGTGGTTTCAGAGAGCAGCAACCAGTGCTTTTGTGCAACAGCCGTCGTTGAGCGTGACTTCTGCTGTACCTGCGAGGACAGCACCTGCAGTCCCCTGCTGAGGTGCACGTGACACAAGCCCTATCTAAGTAGTTTAAAAGATAAAAGCCATAATCTTATTAGGGAGTGTTTTCTTAAAGCTGTTGTCTTTATGTGAGTAAAAATAATCGTGAAATGAATACCAGCTTCTGGAGGAATACTGAGGGCCAGGGGGTCGTCAAAAGTGGATGTTGACTTGGCTGAGCGCTGCCTGCCAGCCGTCTGAAAACGCAATGCAGGCTTGAGTTCACGAGTACTGAATGATTCACCTCTTCTGCTTTCATAATGAGCTCCTTGGATTTATGACTGTGTCTTGCAGTAACCTGTGCAGTGATGCAGAGGAGTGGAGCTGGTCTTCACACAGCAAGCTCGTGCTTCTGGGATACTACAACTGATGGTAAGTTTCCTCACGCAAATTAAGCACTTGTAATAAAAGATATGATGATACTTATTCCTCAGTTATAATAGTCAAGTTGAACATTTTGGAAGAGTGATTCTAGAAGCAGTAGCTTCCAAGGTTAGATAGATGCTTGTTTACAGTCCCAGCAGGAATATCCTGTTAACAGTCAGTGCCTACATTAGGAGTGACTGCTTTGTAAATTATGAGGAGCCAGAGTAAAACTGCCTTCATTCTGAAACAAGTCAAAACATGTAATCCTCATCACTAATCATAGTTCATCTGAAGAGGGAGCAAATACAAGTGGGTAGTCCTAAACATATCTGCCTGTCTGCTTTAAGAGGACAGCGCTGTTTTGGAGGAGGACAGAACTTGGTAAAAAATAGAAATACTTTGATTAACAGTGTGTGTTTCAGTCGCCTGTCAGCCAGGCTTTGGATGCTTTCTATTGCTTCTAAATTAGTTCTAAATGCATTTTTTCCCCAGGGTTACAGTATCATGGGGAAGCAAGATGACTTTAATCTTATGTCTGTCATAGAATAAGAAAGGCCTTTTTAGAAGAGGGCACCAAGATTTAATTTTAAAATAGAGATGATATTAGAAAGTCAACCAAAGTTAAAAAAAAAATAAAAATAATAACAACAGTTTAATCACAGAATCGTAGGTGTTGGAAGGGACCTCGAGAGATCATCGGGTCCAATCCCCCTGCCAAAGCAGCTCCCCAGCTCGTATTGCACAGGGAGGCGTCCAGATGGGTCTTGAATATCTCCAGAGATGGAGACTCCACAACCCCCCTGGGCAGCCTGTCCCAGTGCTCTGTCACCCTTTGTGTTTCTTTGGCTTGCAAGGCATGGATACATTGATACAGTAGAAGAGGAAAAATTACAGAAAGTAAATACAGTAGAATGTATCTGGTCCAGTATTTTTTTTTATTATTTTTTTATTTTTATTTCTTGCCAATTTCCATGTGAGATTTTCCAAGGAATTTTGCAAGCTGAGCTTTTAAAGAGAGATGCTGAAATTGTTTTCCTGGAAACACAAGGCTCGTGTTAGGTAGCAAACAACATACGAGATAATGAAAATGTTTTTGAGGAGTATAGTCTATTAATAGACCAGATGACATAATAGTACTTACTTTAAACCACAGCTGTATTATTCATACTAATCTGACATTCACTTTATTGCAGTATAAATTGGTAAAGACACTGGAATTCTATTTTTCTTTTGTAACAATCTCTTCTAGGAACCTGTACAGTGAGATGGGAAAACCGAACAATGAACTGCATTGTCAATGTGTTTGCTGTTGCCATTATCCTGTAGCCGACTGGAAGAGAAATAGAAGCAACACCGAAGCCTTTAAACAAAAAATAATCATCATCCAAACACATGGCTAAATATTTCAAACCATTATTTGTTTTTGTATGAGGAGCATACAGAAGTTCTCTACAGAGAGGATACAGTCTAAGTCAGTTCTCATAGATCAATTATCTGAAAGCAAAAAAAAATGTAAACTATATATACATATATGTTTCTATCTAAAGAGAAAGTTTTAGTAATTTAAATACTCAGAAGCATGTTAATGAGAAGATTCCACAAAGATCAATACCATTTGTATCAAAGCTAATATCAAAGATACTTTATTCAAGAGGAACAAATCAGATGGAAGGGAAGGTCAGAGGGCAAGCAAGACCTCTCAGGATCATGGTGCATTTGGGAACAAATTCTGAACACAGTTCAGAGTGGATGTACTGTAAACAATACTCATGCTTCGTGTTTGAGTAAACAGAGCTAACTGTCACCTTGAATGCTGGTGCTTGTGAAATTGCCTGAGCATCACATTTCAGTCAAGCATGAGCATATATGTGGAAATTAAATCCAGGTAAGCTTTTCCCCTGGAGGCAGAGGATGACTTCACTGCGACAAAGGTGAAATACACCTAATCCTAGCAGAGTTCTAATTTATCTTCAGAATGAAGAACATAGTGTTTGTTGATTGATTCAGGGAAACCTGCTGGGGATCCGACAACAGCCCTTAATTCATAGCTTACAAATCTGAAAACGTTCTGAAGGTACTTAAATTTTATTTCATTCCACCCTGCATAACTTGTGGCAAGCACTTTATTGATTCCTCATGCAGTAGCCAGGAGTTGGGGCAATAAGACTGGACCCACATTACTCCAAGTAGTACTAAAGTGTTCGGAGAGAAGGCGCATGCAATTCTAGAGGCTCTTGTTAGCTTTGGTAACTTTTATCTGAGAGCAACATACCTGTTCTTTAAAGGAGTGTTTCCTGTGTGTTCCCCAGGTCTAGAATTGGATCCTAGTCTTGTGAAATAATACAGTTAAGCATTAAGCACTAAGAAATTCCCCTCCTGTAAAGATTTATGCAAGTTCCTAACTTTGCTCATCTGATGAGTCTTAACTTGAAATATTCCACGTGGAAGAAAAGCATTTGCACACGCGCAAGGATTTGCTGGATTGGGGCCTACATTTTTATTGATTAATGCACAAATTATATGATAAAGAGATGTATTGATACCAAAAATGCCTAAATGAATGCTGCCACTAAGTGGCAGCTACATTAAGTTGTTTCCTCAGATGCTGCTTAAGTATTGATTTTTATTTTTTTTTTCCTTTATTACCGCATGTCTTTGAAGGAGATTGGTAACTACCCAACAGCTACCATAAGGCTGGTCTGGATTTTGACAAATGAATATTAAAGCTCTATTACAGTTTTTTTTGGGTTTTTTTTTTTTTTTGGTTGGTTTTCTTTTTGAGATAACTGACTTAAGTAGGGCATGTAGCAAGTGTCCTGTACAAAGAGCGAGCTAAAAATCATTTCATTGCTTAAATGGTGTATACATATAGCTAATATGAGATAGAGAAGGAATGCCTGGACGTGTATTTCACAATACCATAAAAATCTCTTGCTTTGCAGACAAATAGAGTTCCGCTTTTACCTAAGTGCAAGTAAAATTAATACTGTAATATTGCATTTGCCTAACAGGCAAGTGTAGTGTGAAGATGTATGTGTATGTTGTACTGACCTTCAGATATATAATAATTTAATGTTATTTGGGTTAGGACAGCAACTTCTCAACTAGTGCCAGGACCCAAGAGTTGAGTTTTGGAGCTGACAAAAATGCAGTAGTAGTTTCACTGATGTTTGGGGTTGTGCAAAGAGGAAAAAAATGTGTTTGGTAGCAACTGGAAAAAAAGATTTTGGTACGATTGATGCAGTTCTAGGAAGTGGGCAGGTAAAATGTCTTGGCTGTTATTCCCTTTCAGTGGACATTTGGGTGCCATAGTCAGAAGAATTATTCTAAATAGCCACTTGTAATCTGATTTAGTATTTTTGCTTTACTTGAAAATCAGGTGCACTAAGACTGTCAGTTTAATGCAGCTTGGTGAAGGTTCTGCTGCAGAAGAAACCTAGAAAACATTGCTTAATTATAAGACTGCTTCATTGTTTTGGTTGTTTCTACCAAAAAACCCACAAATAAAATTTTGCCTTAGTTGTATTTTTGTCTTATGTTGTTCATCAGTATAAATAGGAACTCTTATTTTCTTCACTTTTATGCAATATAATTGGAACTTGGGAAATCTATTGAAGTTGTGCTGAGCGCATTTTAGAGACAAGACTTGCCAAAAGCTACTTCCCAGACTTGGCCTGATTTCTTACACCGCTTGTCCACTTACAGCTCTTACTGCTTCTTCTCTTGGTGGTGGAAGTTAGTTCTGTTACTCCAGAATTTTTATTATGAAACTCTGGGATAAATATTTTCATTCTGCATCGCGTAGTAGTGACTTTAACTTGTTTCCTATCTTTCTTTTCCCCATGCTTTGAGAGTAGAAACAGCTACTTGTATTTAGCAGAACTCTTAGGGAAAAAAAAAGCCAAACACCATTAGGTGGTTTTCCAAGTAGTTTCTTTTCAAGGACAGAGCTATGAATGGCAGAACATGAACACCACCACCAACATTTCGATAGTATTTTCTATCAATTTAATATTTTCTTAGTTGTTGCAATCAGGGGGTGACATTGTTAACAACACGGGGACTTAAGAATGGGACAGAAGTGTTTGCATTAAGGTACAGCCCATGCTCTATATGGAGCTCTGTGTTTCTGCATATGATTTCATGGGAAAAGGCACCTGTTATTCTTCCCATACAGATTTTGTTTGTCTAAACCATGTGAAAGGAAAGAGAGCAGATTTATTGCTTTCCTTCTCAGTGCCTGCCAGCTGTCAGTTCCGGTGACTGTCTTCCCATCGCGCTCGGCTTGATCAATGACACAAGTACAAATCCCAGTGTGTCCAATTCAGATTCATGCAATCTAAAGCACACCGCAGAAGCCACTGAAACCCCAGGTTGTAGGCAGCCTATTTACAGTGTAAATAGAGTGTCAGATCCTGTAATGAACAATTCTTACCTGGTTATTGGGATGTGCCCTGCTGCCTCCTGCACAATCTGACCAGGTTGTTTTCTTCCCCTTAGATTCTGACAGGGATTTTTTAGCGCAGTCACACTGTCACATGAGCACGGAGCCAGACCACACACCTCATTAGACTATCCTGAGCCAGGAGGTTCTTTCAGGTCTGACCCAAAATGACTTGAAAAGGAGAATCAGGGTTACAGAAACACACCTCGCTCATAATTATGGTTTTTGTCAGGCTCTTATGGTTAGTTTCTCATGCGAAGAAGCTACTAAGGTAACATAGCACAAGTACATGAAGGAAAAGAGGCAAATCTTGTAGTGACACTGGCATTCCAAATAGGCAGTTTTACCGTATCTGTAAGTTAATTACAGTTTGGAATCTATACTTCTGTAGCTTCACAGCATAGAGACCACACAAGCTACTAAAATCCCTCGTCCACGGGTGAGGATGGTGAGATGGTTTGGCTGCAAATAAACTCACTTGGTTCTTGTCATTGGGTTTTCCTTTTCATAGGCCTGTATTGAATATAAGTAGAATAATTTCTTAAGAGCACCTCCTGAATCAGAAACATGCTCATACCTGCAACCCCCCTCCATTGTTATCACTTCAGGACAGAATTATTCTCTGCTACCTGTTCTTGTAGAGTGTACTGAAGTTTCTGAGGCAGCCTTTGTTCACAACCACCTGGGTAAAATTAGAGATACGGGGAAGGTGGCAAGAATGAAATTAAGTCCTTGACTGACAAACAGAAAGGTGATCTTTCTACATATAACCTGTCACATGTCCTAGTTTTGGTTAGGATAGTGTTAATTTTCTTTCTAGCAGCTGGTGGAATGCCAGGCAGGAACTCTGAGGGCTTGTTTTCGGTGTGCGCTTCTGTAGTGGCTGTTGAAATTCATCTGATCAAATCCCACAAGAATCCACTGCAGAGTTGTGAGTGATGTCATTTGTTAGTTTGAAATTACTTCAAAAATACATCAGGACCTTGCAGGTCGATGCTGTAGCAGCTATGTTGTCCATGTCATACACAGTGCTCATATCTAAATTGAACATTTTAGGAAATGTTAGGAAATCTCAGCCAAACTGTAACCCATGGTTGTAGCCAGATGATCCTGCTAATTTTCTGAACAAATTTGTTTCCTCTTTCATGGCACATAGGCGCCCTAAAGGATAATTGAAGTGATTGTTTGTAGGGGACGACTTTGCAAAAGCTGCCTTAGGAAGGGAAGAAACGGAGGAGTTTTAATTTTGGGTTTAGATCTGGAGCATCTGGGGCTCATAGACCAGTGCAGAGGTCTTCCAAGCCCACCTCCCTGTACCATTGCTTTGACATCTTAAGCATAAGTACACAGTTGCCGGGGAGGTGTGTGTGTAAAATTTTGGCTTCATTTGAGTAGCCACTGAGTAGCTTTCCCGTTCGGGCTTCATGAATTGCTCCACCTGAAGCGCACACAAACCTCCGGCCATGCAGCCCTGCTGCCGCTGGAGGGGGGTATAGCAAGCGCCGGTGCCGCTTCTCCCTTACCTCGGATGGGCGAAAGAGCCCTGTCAAACCGGGCCCGGGCTGGCCGTGCGGCCCGGGCCGTGGCTGCTTGCCCTAAGCTGCTGCCCCGTACCCGTTTCCCAGTTACGGCGGCGCGGTGGCGGTACGCGCCGAGCGCGCCGGCTGCCCGCACCTCCGGGTTTCCAGGCGGGCTCCGCCGTCCCGGCTGAGGGCATTAGGGGCTTCGAGAGTCCTTGCAAGGGAGACGGGGAGGCGCAGACCCCCTCATGCCTCCGGGCACCCCAGGGCCGGGCCGAAGGCCAAAGCCGTCGGCAGGTGGCGCGGCGGGAGGACGCGGCCGAGCTCCCCGCAGCGCCCCCGCGCCGCTCGGGCTCCTGTGGAAGGGCGCAGCGGCCGGGCCCGAGGAAGATGCCGTGTGTGCGGTGCCTGCAACGCTACGGCGGGTTGGCGGCGGGGCAAACCCACCGGCGGCCGGGGCGCCGCAAGGCGCGGAGGAGGGGGTCAGCCTGGCCCGGCGGTGCCCCAGGCAGGAGACCCGAGCGGGCCAAGACCCCCCTGGCCCTCCCGGTCGGCCGTGGTGGGGGCGAAAGGGCCCGTTGCGGCGGGCAGACACCGCTGCCGGGACGAGCGCGGCCCCGCTCGCCAGCGTTTTGCAGCGCCCGTTACAAAAGGCCGGTGCTTCCCTGCCTGGGGACTGGTCGGCAGCAGCTGCCCAGGGAGCTGGCCGGACGGGTGACCCTGGGGCCCGGGCTCAGCGGGAGCCGCGGGAAAGGGGAGAGGTGGCAGGAGAGCGGTTTTGCCCCTGGCTCGGGGAGCAGCCGAGGTGGCAACGCCCCCACTGCAGCCAGAAAGAAAAAGCGGCAGTCACGACACATAACAGTAACTTTCTTACAAAACAGCGTGGGGTAGTTACGGTTGTGCCGTTCCCCTTGAAACGTGCGCTTTCTGTGAAACGGCCGTAGCCTCCAGGAAACGTGAGGCAGCAACCGGCAGACACCCCGCAGGCCCTCCCCTTACTGCCCCTTACTGTGCAGCTGCCGATATTTTGGTGTTAGCTAATGGGCCTCCTGAAAGCAAGCTCGCTGTGCACATACGTAGCTGTACGTATGCAGCACTTCTAATTTCGGTGTTGCTGCTGCCAAGAATACTTTCTCTTGAGAAGAGACACGGGGCTGTTGTTCACATATTAGACCACAACTGTAGTGGTATCTATTGATACTGAACAGATGCGGGGGGGATTATAAATAGAATTGGTGGTATATATTGCCAACCGCCTTCATTCACCTACTCGAGCTGGTCAATGGGCTGCACAGTCTTCTAAAAATTTGCATGTTTTCTCTTCTGTGAGCCAAAGGTGAGAAACGTGAAGACGACAGGCAGTGTGAAGGGGCAGGGGAAACACCAGCAGCTGAAACAGAAACTTGAGAAATAATACAGATCTCCAGATGTGTTTATATTTTTTCCACATAGGTTGGTGATTTAAATGATAGGAAAACTCCAAATCATAGGACCAACCGTGAAATGCAGCTGAGTTTAAGAAATGTGTTTTCTGTCTCCCGTTTTTGTGCCTTCCTTCCTTCAGCTCCTATCTCATTGCTTTAGGAAAACACATTAAACAAATAAACGTAGCATGGAAAACTAGTTTTAAGAATTGATCAAACAGTAGCAGTGGAATTATGGTAATAGTAGCAATGGTGTTATTTTAATGGTGTTATCACTGGGTCCCATAGAAGCACTAAGTTGGGAACAGTGCCCCGCTATCCTCTATGTCATTCAAACATAAAACAAAAGCCCAGTTACTGCCTGAAAGCTGCTCAGTTTGACTGCAGAGAGGAGACTACAAATGGAAAGAGGCACTCCTAGGAACACAAAGAAGCAATATTAGGATATCTAGGACCACAACTAGTAGTCCTAGAGAGGTATTCCAGTCCAACAGATATCTCAAGATCAGGCTAGAAATTAAGATCTCCCAAGAAGAGTGTGGCTGGGCATGTCAATGCTGACTGATAGGTTAAAGACTGCAACAGCAGAGGATTAGGGATCTGCCTACTGAGAAACTTTTGTCACAGCACTTTGAGTGTTGCACTGAGTTAGAAGGCTTAAGATGAAAAAGGGAGCATCACCTATCATATAAAATACTTTCTCAGTAAGGGAGAAGAATAGCTAGTAGTTATGTTGGCAAGAAATTGTTTTGTTTTGTGTTTGTTTTTTTTTTAAGATGAGAGTATTCTTGAGTTGGGCAGAGAACAAGACAAGGTGAGAGGTTCCCTTTGCAGCTTGTGTGGCATTTAAAAGATACGCAAAGGCCAGTCCTGGGCAGCCCTTCCCACTGACACTCCCCTTGGCAGGAGTATGTACCTACTTGGCACGTAAGGCAGTGGTACACTAGCTCACTCCAGCAATATTTTCTCTGCTGATAGAGCTTCCTTGTGTGATTACAAAAAGCAAAAGCTGTCCCCTTAGCTGGCAATGGACAGTGGGTTTGTCCATTGGTAGGGGAAGAAGGGAAGGCGGGGCACCTTTAACAAGCTAAATGGCTGTGTATGTTAGCTAAATGAGGAGGGAACACCTGTTACTTCTAAAGGGGAAGTGGCCATCTTAATGGGTTACAGCTTAGTCTTTGCAAATGACTCGAAAGTAACGAGCACTTTCATCATCATGATTTGTCACCTCCTTTCTGTTGCATATATAAAAGTGGGTGTGTCTGTTAAATTTTCCTAATAGCAAATTGTCTCTATCTATCACCCTCTGATCAAATGCAGCATAACCCTTGGGGAGAATTCTGGTTTATCTATCCAGCCTCACAAGCCAAGATTCATACAGTGGCTCTCATCATCTCCCTACTGTTCCCTTTTGGTTTGCTTCAAGATTCCCTCCCCGAATGTTGCTACAGAGATCTGACTTTTAATCTACATCACTGATATCTGATATCTGGGGAGGAATAACTGTCAGTATCAGTACAGGCTGGGGGATGACCTGCTGGAGAAGAGCTCAGTGGAGAAGGACCTGGGGGTCCTGGTTGATGACAGGTTGGCCATGAGCCAGCAGTGTGCCCTGGTGGCTAAGAGAGCCAATGGGATCCTGGGGTGCATCAGGAGGAGTGTGGCCAGCAGGTCAAATGAGGTGATCCTCCCCTTCTACTCTGCCCTGGTCAGGCCCCACCTGGGGTACTGTGTCCAGTTCTGGGCTCCCTGGTATTAAAAAAGACAGGGATCTCCTGGAGAGAGTCCGGAGAAGGGCTACGAAGATGATTAAGGGCCTGGAGCATCTCCCCTATGAGGAAAGGCTGAGTTAGCTGGGGCTGTTCAGCCTAGAGAAAAGAAGACTGAGGGGGGACCTTATTAATGTTTATAAATATCATAAGTATGAGAGGCAGGGGGAATCAGCCAGCCCCTTTTCAGTGGTCTGTGGGGACAGGACAAGGGGCAATGGCTGCAAGTTGGAGCACAGGAAGTTCCGCACCAACATGCAAAAGAACTTTTTCACAGTGAGGGTGACAGAGCCCTGGGACAGGCTGCCCAGGGGGGTGTGGAGTCTCCTTCTCTGGAGATATTCAAGACCCATCTGGATGCCTCCCTGTGCAATATGTCCTAGGGAGTTGCTTTGGCAGAGGGGTTGGACCCGATGATCTCTCGAGGTCCCTTCCAACCCCTACGATTCTGTGATTCTGTGATTCTGTATCCTGATAATTTACAGCTAACCAGCCCCCCCCCTCCCCCCCCCCCCCCCCCCCCCGGAAGGATTTAGGGCATACAGGTTCCTTCAGAGAAGGAGTCAGTGCATAAATGGTTTGAATAGGATGTTCTTGCAGATTAGCAACAAGGAGCATGGGAAAATGCTCTAAATATACTGATGTGTCAGCCCTGCTATGCAATGCTCAGACCAGCACTCATAGTGCTGCAGTTACCCTGGAGGAGAGGTTGTTGGGAGAGGTTGGTTGGGGAGTAGCTGTTGGCATGCCCTGGGCAGCCATGTGAGAACACACAGGCATACGAACCTGCAGTCCCCAAGCAGTCACTTTGCTCATTACAATGGCTTTTATAGTGGTGCCAGCTGAACATCTGTCAGATTAATGTAAATAAAGGCATTGGGACATTAATTAAATTGCAAACAACAATGACTAACCCAAGGCAAAATTCCCCAGCTATGTTTGCAACATGGTTTTTGCTGCCTGCCTCAGAGAGTGTGAAATGGCAGGGAAGGGACTTGCTTCCAGCTGCAGCAATAACTGTGGCAGAGACTATCATCTTTAGAGGTTTCCTGTAAAATGAATGCGAAGTAATGTTGAGTAACTGAGCACCAGTTAGTCCTCTGTGAGCAGTACTTCATTGCAACCCATGCTGCTGTCCTTTACACATGGTCTTTATCAATTTTTGGGTTGGCTTGTACTGTTTAGTCTTTTCCTATTGAGTGCTTAATTTATGTGTGTGAAACAGACAATGGTGCTGGGCAATGATCCACATATTGACTTAACCATTTGCTGCCCTGTTACAGTGAGAACATTTCATGAACTGCTAACAGATGAGAGGTACTTTCATAATTTTGAGGCAGAAGATAGCTGCTAATGGTCTACAGGCTCTTCTTCTGCCTCCTCAGGGGAATTGGCTCTGGAAAGTGTTTCTTACAGTCAGTTTGTCAGTCTTTGCTGATCAGTTCCTTGCTGATGTCTGAGTGAGGTTCAGGTTTTGAGAGGGCTTCTGTGAATTTGCCACCTCAAAGTGGGCTTGAGGAAAGGGAAACATGAGAAAAAGGCAGAAGGTGCTAAAACCACAACAGCAACAGTCTTCATTAGCTGTTCTCAGGAGCTTGCCCAGCCTTAGCTTGCCCTGCAGAGAGATTAATCTATGTGCTGGCTGCATGGGATTGTGGGGTAGGCATCTCTTTTGGTCTAGAAGGGTGGAGAGTCCGTGATACGAAACTGGGCTCTTGCTGTGCCAAAACACCCTGCTGTTAACACTGGTATTGACAATGACATTTTGGCCTGTTAACTGCAAAGAGATACTGGCAGTTGCCTTCTCCCAAGACTTTCCCTATGCCATTTCTGCACCCAGGAAAATTCCACCTAAATTTTCTCAGTGCTGCCCATCCTTCACAGAGAAACCTTACGGAGCTGCAGTGCAGAGCCTGGGCTTTTGCATGGTCCGGTCTAAAAAAGACAGAACCAGTTTAAGAAGCATCTGCACTTCACATAAACAGTGACTTGACCAAAGATGTCTCCACAACACATTTGTCCTGAAGTCCATAAAATTCATGGTGAATGATATTTGCTTATTTTCTGGTCTTAACACCACTTGACCTACAAATACGAAACAGAATCAACCAAAGAGTTATTTGCAGGGCACTTTGCTTTGTAAACTGTAGCCAGAATTATAAAGCATCAGTTCCAAGGGAGAGAGATGATCTGACTTGCTCTTGGCTGGCCTTTCCCTCCTTCCCTCCCTCCCTCTCTCCCTCTATGATAATACTCAGCAAGGTGAGTGGGTGGTGGATTTTTTTTGGGAGGGTGGGAGAGCTTTTTGGCGATTTCTCTCATCTCTGATTAATGCAAATGAAACATAGGGTACTTTTTACACAATTAAAGTACATAAGTTGACCCACACATACTGAAATACTAGATCAGATCCACTCATGATTTTCCTTCATTGTAGAATTTAAAATAAAAATCATTAAGTGGAGAGAGAGAACATTACAGGGGGAGTCCAAAGAAGTCTGGGCAGTGCAGAGGTAGCTACAGCCTTGGTCTGTTTGTAGTGATAGGGAGGTGGCAGTTGAATCATGTTATGGGAGATGTGCTCTGCACTGGTTGGAGCTCAGAGTGAAGTCCTCTTGTCTTTCCCTGCCCTTGCAGAGAGCACAAGCACTTGCAAAACTGGCAAAGGGATGGTGGGAGTTGGAGGTTGTTAGGGAACTTGCAGAGCTGAGGTGCAGGAAGGAGTGGGTGAGTGAAGGGGCAAGAGCAGCGGTTGGTAGAAGAGGATGATCAGGGAGAAGTCCATCGTAGCTGAGTGGGCAGAGATACATGAGTTAGCCAGGCAGAAGAATCCCAGTGGAAAGGGACGGAATGGGGTTAGCAGAAAGCATTTGTAAGCTTTCAGCAAGTCTCTCAACACTTTTCCACTCTACTGAAATTAATTTTGCTGTTAGCCTGGGCTGGTTTGTGTGCAGTGAATGTAAATGAGGCCAGCAGGTTGCTAGGGTCTGGCTGAGATGCCAAAATGAACGTGTAGCTCGTGACAAATAACTATGCTGGCTGGTGGCTGTGAAACTGATCCTGGTGTAGGCAGTCAGGCGTGAGGATCTTCATCCTGCCAGTGCTTGTAACCATTAGTATCTTCACGTGTGCTCCTGGCTTCCTTTGAGCATGGACACCTTTGTGCCTGAGGTGTCAGCACCCACACTGGGCTGTGCATTTTACAAACAACTCATCAAAAGATGAAAAACCAAAACAAATCAGCATTATTTTGCTAAGAACACTGAAAAGTGGAGCAGGATCTTGAGGAAAATTGTCATCATGACATTCTAACATTAGTTCTTGCTTGTTCAAAATACTTTGTGTTTCACAGGCATCTTTTTTTTTTCCTGTTTCTAATTTGGTTTAATTTACCATTTGAGGACTGAGAATCAGAAAGTCCCCACCCAGCAGAGAAAGTCTTACAAGACCGAAAAGAGGAAGACCTATTTTGTAACCACGGTGGTTTCCCCGGCACATAAATAATGGTGAACAGGCAGAGTAGCATTTTTGTTGTAGGTTAAAACATATGAAAACTTATATTTCATTTGCCCACGTGCTCGCTTTGTAGGTGTGTGCTGGGGAAGGAAAGAGGAATAGATGAGATACATAATAAGGTCTTACTCGAATATCTCGTCTGGATATGAGCAGATGCCATTTCTCCTCCAGACCTTCCCCACCCCTTCCAGTTTCTGAAGCCAAGATGAGGCCAATGGAAACTGAAACTGCCCAACACCCCTGAGGATCAGAGTCCTGGAAATCAAGGCTGTTGATGAATTAATTAGCTGCTTAGTTCAGATGGCTACAGATGGGAAGGTAGAGAAAATATTATATAAGAAGGGAAGAAAATCATGCTAAGCTGATGCCATATGTGAGACCCAACTTATCTCTTCAGTGTCTTTAAACTGAACTACTAATCATTTCCATTAGTTGAAACAGTTGATTTTGTCATTGAACAAGTGGCTTTTTAATCATCAGCAGAGCATTTTTCATTTGAATAGGAAATTTGTGGATCTGGATGGAAGGACAGGTCAGACATCAGTCCAATTTGTAACCTCAGGTACAACATGAGTTGGGTAGTGCATGTCACACAGACTGGGCTCCTGTCACTACTGATGATGTCTTGAGTGTTAAGAGGTTCTTTTCTCTTTTAGAGTCATCTCTACAGATGAGGCAGAGCTAGGACCAAAGGTTACTGTTAAAGAACAGCCTTAGTGGGAGAGCTGCTTGTGGCGTTCAGATCCCACTGGAAGTGGGAAAGGCTTTGGAGGGTGCCTGGAGACTCCAGTGAGCGTGGGCAGTGGCTGAACACAATAGCTCATTTACTTTGGCACCCAGCAAATTGCAAGCTTAGTGAAGACAGGAGGAAGAGTTTTGTGGCAGTGAAACATGGGGCTCCCTCAAGCCCTGCCTTCAGCCATTCATTGACACCTTCCTCATGCTGCTTCCCCTGCTACCCGCAGAAGCAACCTTGAGACGTTCCTGCCTTTCAGAAAACCTCTCTGGTGTTACTGTGGCAGGGTCATGGTGCCAGATAGCATCCCCTAAGCTGCTGAATACCATGTGCAGTTCCTCAAAGTTGAGAAATCCCCCTTTGTTTCCAGGGCAGACAATTTGGAGACAGCAAATTGACAGCAAAAGAATGAGTTTATTGTGAAAGTGATCCCTTCCCTTGCCCCAAGAGAGAAAATCTCCAAACACATGGAAGGAAGGAGGGAATTTTCAGTGAGAGGCCCAGCTGATAGCAGTGGTCTGATTGCAAGCCGTGGCATCTGGCTGTGAAACAGGCACTGTCCTTTAAGCTCATCTGCCACCTGCTGCCCCAGCGTTCTCCTCTGGGTGAATGAGAAACACCACATGTCCTGCCAGAGGAGGTGTGGTGCTGTCACGGGCACCATTGGCTAACCATTTAACGCAGGCGTGGGGTTTAGAGCTCATGTCAGTGTTGTAGAAGATGTTTTGTTAAGAAAAGGTCTGTGTCTAAGGTGGCTTAATCCACTGACTGGAGGTACTTCTGTAGAACAGGCAAGCGTTTGGACGAAAGGCTTTACTCCCTTACCACCCAAAAGAAGACAGTGATGTTGACTTAAAACTATACCACTGATATCCCTCTGTGCTTTGCTGAAGAGTAGGGATGATTCAAAGTAGTTTGCTGCTTATGTTTGTATTTCAGGGCTGTCTGATTTCACTCATGAATGCTGGATTTTCAAAAAACCTTCATATTCAAGACCATGACTGGTAATGCACAGCTTGCTATTCTATCTGGATTTAAAACAACAAACCTTTGAAGGAAACTGAAAAGCTCTCACCTGCTTACTCTTTTACGTGCTTTAGGAAGATGGTGGTTTAGTAACAGGCACAGAATTCCTTTTTCTGTGTTCAAGGTGACAAACAACCCCTGGTACAAGCGTGCAGTGGGCCAGGGAGTGTCATTACAAATGGCTCAGTAAGGAAAGATCCCTACAGTTTTAAGAACAAACATGGCAACGTTTAGAAAAATAATGGGTGAGTTAAAATGAGCAGCCTCCAAGGCTCTTCACATGATAAATATGCTGTCTCCATTGGATCCCTTGCAGTTTCTCTCTGCCTGCCTTCTTACAGCATAGAAGTTTGATTGTCTGTCCATTAAAAGAATTTCAGCGCTCTCTGCACAGGATGAGAGCCTGGTTATATTTCAGTAACATTTTTTTTATCCCACAGAGAAAAAGTCCCTTTAGTTGTGCTTAAGCTCTATTCTAAGTTAATAGGCGTGTTTCCTACAGAATTATGTGGATTTAAAGGTGGCCCTTCTGAGGGAAAGAACTGAAAAATTCCCCACCGAGAGCTGATCTTTGCTAGCTTTTGCCAGCTCCCTCACCTTCAGATGTTGACATGAGCCATTGTGTCATTTAGCAGAAGCCAATACAAATCAGTATGAACTGGCAAGCTGTCCTCCTGAAGTTGCGTGGAGCCCTTAGATAACATTTAAAAATCACATAAAGGGAGCACACATCCTGTGTGGCAAGTTGAGGTGTAAAAATAGGCTACATGCAAGCAGATGGCTGCACAGACATGTAAGAAATTGCAGGAGGCGGCCACCACTTTCTTCTTGGCTACAAGAACCTGTCAACAAGGTCTCGTACAGTGTGGGAGCTCTCACAGGGCCTGTCTGCAGAGTTTAAAAGGCAGTTAGCTGGTTACTGGGCTGAACAGGAGACCCATGTTATAGTAGCCTGGCTTTTTCAAGCCTTTTTCAAATTGTGTTTTCTTCCTTTTTTGCTAAGCTGCTGGGTTTAATGATTTATTCATTTTTCCCCTCTGCTGTTGACATTACAAGTTTTGATTCCTTTTTAAAAATCTTTTAAAAGAACCTGTTACCTGTAATGTACATACAGAAGTACTGTGCTGTGTATTGGTGTCTTGCACACATCAGAAACTTTATTCACAGCTATTCCAGATGCTGCCCACATGATCTTTGCTTTCTCAAGCCTGTTTCACCACCAAAAGGGAAGAGCTGAACAATAGGACCAAAAGCACTGCATGCCTTTAAGAATGCCTCAGAAAATAACCATTAAACCATTTAGCAGCAAGGGGTTTCTTTTCAGCCTTGAAAATCAGAACTGGCAGTCTTGAAAACACAAACCCTCTTCTTGTCTGGGTCCCTGCACCGTGAATTTGAAGATGTGAAACCGAGAGAATTAGAGGCAGCGGAGCGATGGCTCCTGGGCCAGGTGCGGGATGTGGCTGGACTGTGTCCTCCTTGGCCCCCCCACAGCTGGGGTAGGGGTGGCGCTCAGAAATCCAGGTGGTTCCTTTCCAGTTCTCTGCTTTCCTAAAGACCAACGGCTGCCCCTGCTACCTCTTGCACAAGACGTTCATGCTTGTATTCGGAAGGCTGAAAGATGCTGGTGCTCAAAGGAGGTTCCCTCTTGTAAGGAACAGTCTTTCCCAGTCACCCTTGCCCAACCCCTCCTGGTTCTGGGGACTGGCTGTAGCCGGGATAAGCTGTCTCCTAATAGCCAGCATTATGCTAGAAGGCTTTATTGTTTAATAGCATTAAGCTTCATCAGTGTGAATTGGCTCCCAAAGGCTGCCTAGACCCTTTAGCAGTCATTACGAATATCAGGAGGATAAAAGCAGTTAATTCAGGGGAAATCCCCTCACACAGACAAAGAAGACAGATTTCTGCTATAGTGCCAGCATGCGATGGGCAGCGCCCGCTTCCCTAAGGTAAAACTCGACTCTTTACCACAGGGCCAAAATCATTCCCAAGAAGCAAAGGGATTTGCGTTAGTGTAGCTGGGATTAGGAGCTGGGCAGTCCTTCCCAGGCTCCAAATAGAAAAAAGAGACACAGTCTCGAGACTTTGTATGGAATGACTCCCACGTTTTGGGGAGTTAGAAATTTTCCTTGTTAAAAATGAAGTGTACTCCTCGTGGGTCAGCTTCTGAGTTGCTGATGCTCTGCTTGTTGAGTGTGTCAGCTAGGCCTTCAGGTCCACAGAGAAAAACACCTATTCTGGAGCTGTTAAGAAAAAGGAAAATAGGGTCAGAAATGAAGTATGGAGCAGCTGGATGTTCTTCATGTAAATCAGTTCTGTAGGTGCAAGGGTTTTCTCTCAGTTACAGGTACGAAAGTAAAGCTGGATATCAGTCCCTTAAAATTTACAGTCTCTTGAAATCTGCACTTGCTGCTGCTTCTAAAACAAATGGTGGGCTAAATCTCAGTTCAGAATAAATCACATTCAGGTTTTGGTTTTTGAGGTAGGAAGTATTTTGGGGGGCATTTAGATGCCGCCTGATATTCTTTTCTTCAGCTGGCATGATAGGATGTGTTTTTTCTAAAACTCCTGCTAGTAATTAGATACTCCATGAAGTACCTCACCAAAAAGGGATGGGTTTTTTGGGTTTGTTTTTCTTTTAATTGTAGATTAAAAGAATTTGGTCAAGACCAAACATCATGTCCGTGGCTGAAACAGGAATAGAAAATACCTGGAGATTGTTAGAGGGGAAAAAAAGTTCCTCAGATTTTATCAGGCAGTGGAACAAGGTTGTTTTGTTACAGCATTTAGATGGAGGAAGCCCATAGACAGTAGAAATTTGTATAAGTTTACCCAGGATGCCGCCCTGCAATAGTTTTGAACTCATTTTCCCAGTTGGGTCTTCCATACAGGGTTTTCTGTTTAAGGCCTGTAATCACATCTTTCTCTTCTTCATGATGCACTACAAAGTGAGTAGCCTGTAGGAAACAAAGCACAAAGCACAGCAGAAAGACAGAGTTAGATACAGGAGCATTACATCCTATTAAATAACGAGGATGTAATTGTAAACTGGCTTATTTCCAGACTGAGAACATGGAATTTATGGTGTTTGGCAACATTGGTAAAGCCCTGATTGCCAGTGTCTGTCCTCCCCTTTTCCCCAGACTGGGCGGTCTCAGAGCTAAAGCTGTGAAGCACTGGAAACAGCAATTAATTACCTTTCTTTTGCAAAGAACTGGTTTAGCCTAAGAACTGTAAAATAAAGCTGCGAATTAAAACACAACTTTCCCTTCAGGTACAATTATACAGCTCCCCTGACCTCAGTGAAGTCCTGCCAGTTTGATCTCTGGAAGGTCCAATCCATATGAAGAAGTCTTGCTCACCCTCTCTGTGCAACTTTCACCTGGACCAGCTAAGCTGAGTAAAGCCAGGAAGAGAAGATGTACAGAAGGGAGTAAGTTCAGGCCTTGCTGAGCTCTGCAGCACTTCTGTATACCAAAGAAGCTACTTTTTCCCTAGCAAAAATTGTCTGGCTTTTCTTCTTTCCTTCCTGTTTTTCTCCACTGCTTGTGTGATAACTTCCTACCCTGCCCCACCTCCTCCCTGTCTGTGTAGCTGAGCTACAGGAACAGGGAAATCTGCAATGGTGAGGTGCAAGAAAATAAAATGCCATTAGGAGTGAGCACCTTCCCTGGCTCAATCACGTGCTCCCAGGTGGCTCACAGAACTGGCCCTTCATATCCCCACAGCAACCTACATGCATGGGACCAGAGAGAGAACTCTTGAGAATCCTGGTACAAATACGTTGCTCAGTCCTTGTGCATTAGCTTCTCCAGTCCCAAATGCCGTTAATCACACGTTAAGCAGTATTAGCTGTCTTAGAGATCCTTGTGTGGTCAGCTGAGGCTGCTGCTGGGAGGAAATCCTGCTTCCCAGAGCGCATGGCCGGAGCACGCCAGGAAGGAACCCTGAGCGCACCTTAGCAGCTGATCCCGTGTGACTTCTGATGGACAGTTCCTGTCTGTATTTAAGGCCTCTGAGGGCTGGGAGGAGGCCCAGAATAAACACCATTTGAACGTTTATCAAAACATAGCATGCAGACATCAACCTCAGTGCATATGGGAACAGTGTTTTCAGACAGCGATGCTGTTACCTGAGATTCATCCCAGCCTGTGAGGTAGATGTTATAGCTGAGAAAATCTGCGTTATTCCTCTCCTGCATTTGAGCCTCCAGAGATTGCAAGAGGTCAGCAAACCATTCAAAGGCATGAGTGTCCCTGCAAAGCCAGTAAAAATAGATCTGGAAGAAAGAAGAGCGAGCTGTCAGGGGACATGGGCGCTTTTGTTCTCTGATTTTACACCTGCTGACAGAAATTGCCCTGACTGCCTTAGTAGGTGGGTAGGTTGGTATCAAAGCTTTTCAGGAGTCTTGACGTTGGGAACAAGGAAATAGCTTTCTATTTCTCTCCCACCAGCAGGTTACATTTTTAGTTCATGATGTTTCCCCACTTGCATCCTTGTAAAACCATTTGTAAGGACATAAATTAGTGACTGAGAGATAGATTTCATCTCCCTGTCTGCTGGCAAGCAAGGTAGGTTAAAGCAGGTAACAATACCAGTTCTGCTCTCTGCATATGACCGTTATTGTGACCCTGCACCTTGCACAGGGAGTTTCCAGGGGCAGGAGGCAAGAAAGAGGAGGTAGCAGTGTTCTTAGACCAGCTCTCTCTGTGCTTAGGGAAGAGCCACAATATTTGCATGGGCTGTATTGCTGCCTTGGACTTCGTGTTTCTCATGCAGACTGAACAGCATCTCCACTACTGGTGGAAATCCCCAGGGCCACAGTCAGGATTCACTGTGTCATTCTGCTCGTGGGCTGTTTCTCCTTTCATTATGTTCTTGCTTTTGATCCTTCTGTTTCCCTGCCTGCTTGTCTTGTGAGGCAACTGGGCTCTTAGGTCTCACGCAAGCCTGGAGCCTGACCACCTTTGCTGCTTTGATTTGGGCTGTTGGCCCTTGAACAATTATGTGGGTTCTGGGAAAGGGGACACGCACCTTTTTGAGCTTGAGGTTGGTTGCATCATGGCAGTATTTGTACCAAACAGACTTAAGGACAGATGCAAAGGGGGTGACCCCTATTCCAGCTCCAACGAGCATAACAGTTTCATAACTGAAGACGTCTTCACTGGCTGTTCCAAAGGGGCCATCCACAGCTATCCTGCAAGTGAAAGTACACTTTGTAAGTGAGTAGTGAGTATTTATTAGCACCATTTACAGTAACAATAAAAGCAACAGCAACAAAAATGCCCGCTGCAGTGCACATTTGGGTTGAATACTAGTCAGCAAAAGAAGGAGTGTGGGGTTGATAGGAGGGAACTGTAAAGAGCCCACATCCACAATGGAGGCAGCGAGGGGTCATATCACAGGTGCCACCAAGCTGGTTGAGCAAAACTTAAACTGTCATAGGCTTTGGTTGACTTTACCGTGGAGACTCTGTGTACATACTTGGGCAACTTCCATGCCTCCTGGAATTCTTGCTTATCGCATCCGCAGGCATTGAACAAGCCCTCTGTCCAGTCCCCTACAATGCGGACGTGAATGCTGAAGTAATCCTCTTCTGGAGCAGAGGTTAAGGTGAATGGATGCCATTCCAGCTTAGACACTGCCGGGCATTTGACAAAAATGTATTGCCCGACCTCCATCTTGAAGCCCTTCTTCATCATCTGGAGCTCGATTGTCTTGAAGGGATGAATGACCACCTACAGTAAGAGGGACAAGGGGAAAAAAGTGAAAAGAAAAGGTCTGGCTTCACGGTTTGCTGGATGTATCTACACCCTTCATCACTGGCATCGGCCTTTTGCTACGTGAGAAGGAGAGCAGGTGACACTTTGCTCCCAGCAGGACTGGGAGTGAGAAATAGCCCCTGACAGCCAGATGAAAGACTGCAGAAGATGCTGAACTTTTGAAGTATTTTTTCACACCATGCTTGCAGTAACTCCAATTGGAGCAGGTCAGACTGGCACATCTTGTACCACATCACCAGATGTATGTGGGTACATTGTTAATTTCAAATGCACCTTACACAATGGCACAGAGCACAGGGTTAATGAACTTTGGGAAAACTGTAGGGCTGTCACACACATAAGGAATTGGAGAGACAGTACTACTGGAAACTGATGTTTTCATGTTGTAGCCGCATGGGACCTATAATGTGAGCATTTGAATTCTGCCTATCTTTAGCCAAGAATAAATAGCAGCAGTATTAGAGAAGCCATGCTAATATTTCCATCAGTATGTTTGGGGTCTTTTTAAATTCTGAAGTTGTCTGTCAAGGTCGTTTTCAATTTTCAGAAGAGGTTTGCAAGAGGGAGAATCAAGTCTCTCTAACTGTTAATGTAAGTATTAATAACACCTGGGATTGTGGAAAAAAATTCCTGCCATCAGGGATCTAAACAGATGCCACAGACTTAGCGTGTAGAAATGGCTCAGAGGTATTTTGGTAGAATTACCAAAAAGCACAGTAGTATACAGGAGCCTTCCAACATGTCAGTGGTGTGCCAGGGCACAGTGGAGACATCTAATCATAGAATCATAGGGGTTGGAAGGGACCTTGAGAGATCATCGGGTCCAACCCCCCTGCCAAAGCAGCCCCCTAGCTCATATTGCACAGATAGGCGTTAATGTCATTTTCCAAACCCTCCCACGATGTGGACAGGACACGTCCACAAGATGCAGCACAGTGCCATGTGAGGAAGTTGCACTGAGAAAGTTCAGTGTAGTTTTTGTACCTTTGACTTAGTGATTTTCTGAACCAGCATTAGTATCTCTGCAGCACACCGTGGGGAGTGGGAACTCAACATTAACTTTGGCTGCTGTTTTGAAAACAAAGATCTGATATTTTAAATACTCTTCAGGCTGTGGAATTTCTACATTGGGGAGTTTTTTCACTTGATACGAAGAGAATTAACTACACTTTCCTAAGATTTAGTGCTGTGCTTTAGCTATCTTCCTCCTCTCACTCTCTTTTAGACACAGGCTACATTTAGGTGTTCAAAGTTGGCATTATTTGTACACGGTAGCAGCCAGAACATTCCTGAGAGGCCTTGTGTGGATGTCTGTGCCTGGCAGGTAGGAGCCAATGCCTTTGCTGTACCATTTGGGGGAAAATGGCAGTGTTTTGCCCAGTGTTAAGCATAGCATCAACACCTACCTTTGTGATGACAACCTTCTGCTGTGACCTCCAGAACCGCACCAACCTCTCACACAGGTACAAAAACATGGGGCCTACTACCCACTTCCAGGTCTGCAAACAGAGTGAGGTGAGAAGTCAGATGGATGAAGATGGCAATTACATTGCATCAAGTCCTGGAAATGCTGTGAGCAGACATGAAATTTAAGTAACATAGGTTCTTAGTCAACCAGAGTAGGGAACCCTTAAGAGATATGACATTCAAAATTACTTCTGTTCAGAGAGGGCATTTATCTGGTGAGAGCTGCAGCTGGATTTTTAGTTGCTGCTAGAGTTGCAAGGTATTTTTCTATGAGTGATTTTGTCCCTGTTTAAAAATTAAGGTAAGTGAAATGTGGAGTAATGCTCTGAATGTATTACTGGCTCGGGTCTGTGCTACTGCAAGAAAGGATGTGGCTTCAGGCTGGTTAGTCAATAAAAGCTGAAGCTTCAGTGTCACCTTTCCAGCGGCATTAATTTTCCATTAATGACCGTTAGTCCATTAATAAGATGAAGCTATTTATTATGTGGATTAGTGCACTTTCTAGAAATCCCCACAAGCCACAAAATGCACTTTGGGTATACACTTCGCAGATAGGATGTGCTCTTTTCCTTTCCCTGTAGGTTGTGCTTATTTTTATGGCACATTGGAAATGGGTGGTCTGTCTGTCTGTAGTCTCCATTCCTACTTATGATTCACTGTGTCAGTGTCTGTTGCTTTATGCAAAGAAAGTTGCCCCTGCAGGGTGCTGGGGGATGCGTAGCTGCTTTTCTACAGCAAGTGCATACGTTATTTAACAAAAAAGGGTAAACTGCAAACATCCTACATTGGATTTACACTCAAGACAACTGTTCTTACCATAGGAGGATTCCCAGAAAACTGGGGAATTGGGCAAGCTCCCTTCTTTCCCCAGTCAGAGACGTTCTTGTAGCAAATCTCTGGGTTATGCTCAGCCAGGCTCTCAGCTGTCTGCCCCCGCACAATGCGCCTGGAGAAACGTAAAGATCATTCAGGTGGTGAAATGAAAATGAAGGCACCTGCCCATTGTTATTACTCTATTTACCTACTACTCTGTTTATGTGGAGTTGTGGTCTTCTGCAGGGCTACAGCTTTGATACAGCTTTACTACTCTAATAAACCCACAGGAGTGCTACTAAGGTGGTAAAAGTGGTGAGGAAATTTTGTAGGGGAAAATATGGTCTACAAGATTGGGGAGGAACTGAGAGGTGTCCATTGCCATCTCCAGGAGGTGATCACAGTAGGAAAGGGACATTCTTTTTCAGCATTATCCTATCTTTTTTATTCAATAAAAAACGTAACCTGATGTGGACAAGGTAATCAATTTCCTAGTGCCCAATGCAGAAATTATTTCTGTTCTTTATCTTAGCTATCTGGAGAGCTCTTTCCAACATACATTCTTCCTTTGACCTTTCCTCTCTCTTTGAAGCTGTGGAGTGGCTGTTCAGTTGGTGTGAAGGAACACAGATGCTTCTGACGCTATGACAGCTGTAACAATGTATGTTAGTTGGTGATCTGGCCTCTATATTCTTGCTTGGTTGGGGTTTTGTTGTTGTTTTTGTTGTTGTTGTTGCTGCTGCCACTGTTTGTTTTATTAAAGAGAGGTGTGACTGCTCCAGGTCACCTCTATTTCCAGCTGCAGAGACAGCGCTGAAATGTATTCTGGTCTCGTTCACTATTTCCTGCCTCCAACTGGAGTTCTGGCAACCCTGGGGCTATCCAAAAATGATGGTGGTTAAAAAGATGAGGGTCATAGTAGAGAAATTCAGATTAAGATCTGCCGATTTTCCTTAGAAATGATCTGATTCTAAGTCTGTTCAGTTCCATGCCACTGTGATTCTGTTGGCATCTTCTTCCCATGACTTCTCTTTCTGCTTTTCTAGCTTAGTTTCTGTGATTTCTATGTTTCTGATTTTTCAAAAAAACCCTGTGGTATCTAAATCATATGTGTACATATGATAAGTGACAGATTTACTGGAGGAACACTAGAAAGCCTGGCACAGTGTTGAAAGTTGAGATTGCACTGCTCATAAATATTACTAATAAACCTCTTCCTCATTAAAGGTTTGAAAAATAAAGGGAAGGAAGGACGCTATCCCGGGCCCCATCACGAGTTGCAGTTTGCAGGAACATCACCAGTTGCAGTTGACTTCCCACAAGGCGTTCAGCTGAGCCGCCCTCTGGGATGAGTTACGGGAACAGGAGGAGCCCATTTCCTGCCAGTCCTCACCCCATTGCTCAAGGGAAAGCACGCCTGAGGAGTTTTGCCTTGCCCACGCTCCACTCAAGGTTTAATAATGTCAGTACAACGTATGTACAAGAGAAAGAAAAGACTTTTTTTCCCATATTACTCAGTGTAGATGCATTTCCAGTACTGTGATTAAGCTCTCAGTAGTATAAGCGTTCCAACTGCTGCTTCTTCAGCTCACAGTTTTACTTTAGCTTCCAAAGCAGGGTGATCTATATCTCTGTACTCTCTCCTGTTTGTCTACTGCAATGGGAAGTTAGGGACATTTGTCTGCTCATGCACAAAACCCATCAGTGCTGCAAAAGCTTGTAAGGGGCAAGAATCTGCCCCTTTGATTCAATTAATTACCTTTGGTTCAATTTTCTCTGTATACAAATATGTAAGTATATGTACATATGTATGAGACACAGCCTTCTGTCTCCTGAGATGAACTGACATCTATGCCTCTCTTCAACATGTTACTTTGGAGCTGCCAGAAGACAGTTACTCCACAGCATCTATCTTTGCACACCTCAGATGCCTTCCTCCAATGTAAAAAGCCTTTGCAATATTTAGAGTATTGCCATATGATTCAAAATGTCATTCTTGCCTTAAAGGCCAAGTAAGTGAGGCCACTGAGTTCACAGCTAGAAAGCATCCTTCCTTCTACAGATGATATTTCTCTGTTTATCTCCTTCCAAAGGATAGCTGAACTTCTCTGACAACCACGTTCAACCCCGCTGCTGTCCAAACTCTTATCTTCTCAGTGGTAAGATGGTGGAGGCATACTGAGCATCCAAGTAATATGACAAGTCAACTTTTATGAGATGTATGCTCCTTGCTGACCTCCAGAAAGAGGAATGCTTGCTTTCTGGTAGCACTGTGTAGTAACTGCTAGCAAGTTTGGATGTTTTGTCATTAACTGTACAGTATTTGCTGCAGGAAACATGAAACACTTGCTCCTTTCCTTCAACAGGTTTTGCTCAAGCCTTCTTGTTTGGAAGTTGGAATGGACAAATAGCTGGTGGAGATTCTCATCTGCCTTCTATTTTTGTTCTTCCTGTTGTAGTCTCATTTCTGTCTTTCTCTGGCACTACTGGACTGAGAGGAAGTGGTTTTGAATAGTCATTTTTGATGGGCATTTTTGAAGCAAACTTTCTAGTGCACCTAGAATTTCCTTTAAAATGAACAATATTGTATAATTATGAACTATGAAATGTGGCTGGGACACTTTTGTCTTTATGCACTGGCTCCCTGGTTTTACAAAACGGAACTAAAGTTCATTTTTCTAAGTCCTAAAATCACACGTTGCGGAGTGCTAAAATGGTTTCATTAGTTTTATTCAGCTCTTTCAGAAGAAGGTATGGAATGAGCTGACAGTAGAAAAAGATGTATGGATTTTGGAAGTTACAAGAACTTACAGTTGCCTATATTTGAGCTGTAATAGCTAATACCCGTTCTGAATTACTGCTAATACTAGAAGTTCATTAAAGCCTGAAAGATAAATCTGTGTTATTACAGGTTTCATTTACAATACAAGATCCCGGGCTTTATATCTCTTTTATCTCCTGTGTGTGATGCAATTTCTTTATAGAAGAATTAGAAACAGGCACCCATTAAAATATCAGAAAAAGTTGAGTGAGGCTGAGTATGTCAGAGTTCCACAGAGGCTCATGTGAATACGTATAAATACTTGAAGGGTGGGTGTCAGGAGGATGGGGTCAGTCTTTTTTCAGTGGTGCCCAGACACAGGACAAGAGGCAATGGGCACAAACTCGAATATAGGAAGTTCCACCTAAACATGAGGAGGAACTCCTTTGCTGTGAGGGTGACAGAGCACTGGGACAGGCTGCCCAAAGAGGCTGTGGAGTCTCCATCTCTGGACACATTCAAAACCCACCTGGATGGTCTCCTGTGCCACCTGCTCTATGGGGGTCCTGCTCTGGCAGGGTGCTGGACTGGATGATCTCCAGAGTTCCCTCCCAACCCCTGCCCTTCTGTGATTATGTGAATAGCTTATTGCATGATCAGTAAGAGCCTCTTGGCTCTCTATGCCTCTACTGGCCCATCACGAGCATAAAATATAACTGCTGCTCAGTGACTTAAGTCCCTGTACTCATGTGTGTAGAGGGCTTTACTTTAAGATACAGTAGTTATTATGTGTTATGTGGTAAGTGTGAATACTCACCCAGCACCATGGATGACGAGGCCAATAAAGAAGATGACAAAGAGATGGTGGGTGTACCAAAATACCTCGAAATAGGACCTTCGGATGGTTTTGGTGGATGATGTGATGATTAATATGAGGGCCAGGGTGATGATAACGCCGGTGAGACCAGCCAAGTACGTGAAAGCCACATATAGGCCCCCCACGGGATTCTGTGGAATAATCACACACGCTGGTCTGAGGAGGGGGTTGCATCAAAGCCGAGCCAACCGATCTGTCAGTCTGTCCCACTCACCACATCCTTTACCTTGCTGTAAGCCTCTAAGTCACCATCTATGAATTTGCATGACAAGCCCCCCAAAATCCCACTCTGGTTTTGTTGGACTGTAGATTTACTTGTACTAAAGTAAGTGGACATAGAGCGAAAGGGGTTTCCACCGATTCACACACTGAACGTTGTTTCTTACTCTGCCGCTGCTCAGCTGCACGGGCCTGGGTAAGTGAACACTTCTGCCCAGCTCCCTTGTTACAGCCATATGTAGGGAGCTAAATAAAAATTCTCTTTTAAGGGGTGTTGTGCAGCTGTGGGCCTCATAACTCATACAGAGATCGGATGCTTGGTGCTTCCGAGGAATGGGGAAGTTTGTTGTTTTTTAAAAAACAGAATTAAGGAGCCCAAATTCAAAATTTGTGCCTTGATTTCTGAGTGCCTTTCTGTATGCTACATCGACCTTAGCCAGAAGACTTATTCACAGGGTATTTGGGTTTATGTAATGTTTGAAAAGAACTTTGAAATTCCAAGAAGAAAAAGTTCACGCTACCAAAATTCAGCAACAATATTATTGGCAAATGTAGAAGAAAGAACTGTGCAAAGTTCTGCTGCAAGATGGTCTAAACATTGTGCACAGCAGAAATAGGCACTCTGCTCACGTTGTCTTATATAGCCTTCCGAACAAATGTCATACCGATTCTTCACAGCTTGATGTCACTTACCCCCATAGTGTTTCTAAAAAAGTTGACATAGCTTTCATGTGGCTTATCACCAAGTTTAGAAAGCTCAGCTGCCAGTGTCCCTTTCTCTTCAACGCGGGCTTGCACACTCCACTCTACGTTGAATAAGTGTGCAACAGTGTGAATTGCTAGGAGTGACAGGAAAGAAATAATCAGGGTTAAGCACAAGAAAAGCCCTGGGTGGCTTTGGGTACCATTTTAAACTTTGTAATGCTTGTCAACTGCAGTTTGAGGCCTTCGCCACTCTCGTCCTCTTCATCACAACTTCAGATCACCGACATGTTCTGCTGTTAAAGCTTTCCCATCTGAAGTTTACGTCTTTTTTGGATTGGGGAAATAAAGAAGTGAAGAGAAGCACATCTTTGTTCAACAAAGGCTTTCAGTACCTCAGGTGAAAGAGCAGTACCCCAATTTTATACCAGGGAAACTGAAGCATGGGATGGCTTAAATTATTTGTCAGGATTATCTGGGAATTCTGTACAAGAGCCAAGAAAATCTGGATCTCTTTGGTGTCACATTTGCTAGCACTGTTTTGCTCTGCTGTATTGCTGATAATCACTAATAATGGTCCTGCTGAGCCAGGCATGTCCCATAAACCTACTACAGCTGAGGTGCTTCACACAGTTTCCACTAGACGTTATTGCAGGGGTAAGCTCTACAACACTCCTCAAAATTTTCCCCCTTTTGTATTGCCAGATACTTACTTATTTTCACAACAGGGGCTGATGGGTACAGAACTCACACCCCTGAACAAGGTAACCTCCGCTGCCGACCTCCTCTGTGGTCTTAGGTTAGCAGCATCACCCTGCTCCTTTTCTACAAAGTGGTGGTGAGATTTCAGCCACAGCTGGGGAAGAGATCCTGCTCAGCTCAAGTAATCTACACTCTTCTAGGATACGTGATTTGTAAGGTGTTCACATTGAGAAGGGAAAAATTTGATGGGAAAGAGGAAGACAGAAAATGGGAGTCAAAGTATGGAAACATTTCCATGGCCTGTCCAAGCTTTTTAGGCCCTGTTCTTTCATCATTTCTATTATTTGTTTCGGACATGCCAGCTAACAAATAAGCCTGTCTTGCACACTGAGGCCTTTAGGTTAATGAAATAAAGCAGTAAGTGAAGAAACATCTGAGTACCAACCAGTATGAAGGGCAATCATCCATGCCACCATTTTGTGAAAGGTGAGGTTCCTGTCCAGCTGTCGTCTGACACGGGTAGAGCAGCACTTTGGGTGTGAAGAAAAAAAGTGTTTAAAGTATATTTGTGATGTCTATGCATGCTCATTTAAATGCAGGGAAGAGAAACAGAGGCCCCGAGCACGACAATCAGTCATGTTGCTGGTAAAGATTTAGAATTGCTAAATATAGACAAAAATATTTCCCCACAAGGTTTAGAATATGGTAATGAGAAAAAAGCATAACGTACAGTATGGCAAAACCCTGTGTCTTATCTGTGACAGATTTAAATTGTATGTAATAAACAGGAGGGATCTCACTCTGCCATGGCAGGGTGACTCTTTTGATAGAGGCTTCAGTTGCCACCCAACATCAGGATCCTGTTGTGGTTCACACTCTAGAAATTGACTGTAAAGCTTGGGTTAAACAGCCTCAGGGAGCTTCTGCTCTGAACACCCCAGTCACTTATGATTGGTAATATGAAGTGATTCCTTCTCTTGCCTGGCATTCACCTACAAGTTGTTGCTGGAATAGCTCAAACAGAAATAAAAAATCTCTGCTGATACAAACTGCAGAACTTGGTTGTTAAGGAAAACAGAATTTCATTAAGAATTACGACAGGTGCCTAAGAGGACCCATATAAATTTTGCTCTGGTCAGTGGGAGTTTTCCTCTAACTTCAAGTTCCTCTAAAACCAGCATTTGCTGTCTCCACACAGTAGAAAGCATAAGTATCCTGTATTGTATCTATCACTTTTGCTGACCAGCAAAGGGAAGAAAACACTGTGCAAGCTGACACAAACATTTTGTCACACGAACCATGTAGAAGTTTCTCACACAAAATTAAGACAGACCAAAATATCCTCCCAAGTGTTTCCCAGACATTAGCTTTGCAGATGACAGAGCAAGGTAAAATATCTTACCCATGAGATACTTAGAAATGGACTGGTATAGAAGAGTAAGGGCACCAATGAATTCCTAAGTATCTCATTAGTATGACAATGACAGGTAAATAGATGAGCAGGAACCAGTTCTAACCTTCAGTTATTTCCCAGTTCTGACATTAATTAAACAGCAAACTCTAATGCGCTGGGGCTATCGCAGTGACTTCAACAGACTGCCAGGAGAAATTCACCCTTCTCTGTATCACGCATCTTCAGACATAATTAGATTGTAAAATAAACTGTATCACAGCGAGGAAGTGCCAACTCTGCTTGAACTGCCTTGATCCCTAGTTGAAGAAGCAGAAGAAGCCAAGCAATGGCAAAATGCTGTAGCTAGGATCAGTGGCGAGGTTTGTTAACAGCAGCAATGAATACAGCAACAAAGGGCACATAAAGACAATGCAGCTGTTCCTTCTGTTAATAACAGCTTGGTAGCATAGGGTTTCTGGGTGGCAGAACGTGGAGGGCAGGAGTACATTCCTATCAAACAGTGGGTTTGAACAGTTCTCCCCTCTCCTTAACCAGTGATGCCACTGCTCCTGGAAAGACCACCACCCTTTTGGTAAGTTATGTGACATTTTAAATTCCTGGTTTTTCATAAGAGGTCCTTGCAGGTGTTACTTGGAGAGCACAGCTGATCAGAGATGGCAGCAGCAGAAGCACGAGCAGCTGCCCCCCTGTGCTAAGGCCACTGCCTGCCTGACACCACCACCCCCCTCCACACTGGGCTGCCCACACTTTGCTTAGGATACAAAAACTACCCCCTTCCTAACGTATAGCTTCATTGCGAAAAGCAACTGAAGTCAAACAGACTCCAGCTGTGTAACGGTCCCTTTGAGCCCGCTGCCTCTCCTCAGCGCCCTTGGCTTCCTCATGCAGCCCAGCATGATCGGCACGATAAGGAGCTGCAGGCAGCAGAAACGGAGCTGCAGCTCCCCGCAGGGTTCCTGCTTGCAAAGCGGGTGCAGCCTGGGTGTGACCGAATCGCAGTGCCCAAGGCAGAAGGGTTTACCCCATCGCTTGAAAGCCAGGACAGGAGGCCAAGCTTTACTGGAATCCAGGTTAGAAGAGTCAAGCTCTAGCTGACAGGAGGTGAGCCAGTGCGCTGGAATACAGTTCTCTGATGCCCTGGAATCAGTGTTTAGCTTTCCAGTGCTGCCTCTGAAAGTGTCTTGGACTCTTGCACTGCTTCGACCTCGGAAGATTTCTGCCCAACCTGCTTCCAGCTCAACTCCCATGGAGTCTGTTTCAGACCTCATGGAAGCCTTGTGTGATCATCGATATTTTCTAGTTGCATTCATCCAATAGCAACATTAATTCTTACTAAATTTATATTTATTACTAACTCCTGCAGCTGGGGGAGTCAGCTCTGAATTTCAGCTGACACTAGTTGATCTTTCTCAGGGCAGGGGAAGATCAGCTGTAACCCTGCAGTTTTACTTACTATTCTTTTTCTTTTAGCATACATGGGGGTATGGCAGTCTGCTTTTGTAGCATCCCAGAATCTGCAGGGCTATAGTACAAGGCAGAAAGCCTGATCTGTGTAGTTCCAAATTTATATTCCTAAGCCAGGACAGTGGCCTTAACTCATAAATGTAATATAGGGGCTTAACATGGCAGGCACTTCTCATTTATTCAGCCACACTAATTGTGAGGATATATGTACTAGATGGAGGTACATGTAGGATTGTCTCTGATTATTTTCTTATTATTATTTCTTATTCTACACTCTTCTCCTGTGAAGGACCCTTGAAACACTGCATCTATTTTATTGCTTCCTCTTCTGCTCTGTTTTTTCAGACCCGTCAGCCTGTCTCATTTTTGTGAAAAGTTTTATAGTAGATTTGCAGATGAAAACCAACTTCTGTCACCTGTTTTAGTTCACTGCATATACTAAAGAGGCAGGAAGTAAAGGAGGAATCATTGTATACATAGAAGAACATTTAATGAGCTTGAGAAGAAATTTGCTGCACCACAGCATGCGGTGCCTGCATTATTTCTATTTGCAATAGCCAGGTATCTGGATTTCAGCAGTGTGATGCAGTCACTGCAATCACAGGATGGCTCTCCAGCTGTCATTTAGAATTGGTTGTCCTTTTCTTAGCGGTGGTTCCTCAGTGCTGTCAGTAACATTTGCATTTGGGGGCTAGAAATGGTCAAAAGGCCCACAAACTCTTTCATCTTGAGATGGAAACGCAGCTCAGGCAAGAAAGAATCTAATTTATGAACCAGTTAAAAAAAAGTCCCATTCTGAAAGTCAGTGAAAGACTAAGTTGACTTTAAGAACTGAACACGCAAAGGCAAAAGACGTGGGCTAGTATCTCCTGCTATAAATGGGTGCTGTCTTGGTGGCAAACAAGGCAAAAATGCGTAAGCACCACCAACACCTGCTGCCAGCTGGAAGAAGGTCCTTGCACCCTGGGCAGCACGATGCCCAGGAGGCAGGAAAAAGGGAAGACTTGAAGGAGGCTAATTCAAGGCTAAGCCTCTCAACAGAGCCCTAGATACACCACTGGCAGGCATATAGACCTCAGCTTTCCTCATAGCAAAACCCCAGGCTTATTTACTTCCTAAAAGTGGACATCCCCAAAGTACGGTATGTTTGGGGAACTTGGATGAAGTTGCTTGGTATATTTGCAAGGCTGCCTGGGCTATTATCTTTCATGATTTCTGAAATTCTTTCTTCATCTTACCGCACTTGATCCTCTGAGGAAGGAGAGCAAGTTTCGACATACTGGCAGCAGAATCAGCATGCAGTTGAAATTCAGACAAGCTGCAGGGGCCCTTGCCAGAGCCAGAGCACGCTGTAATTGGAGAGATACCGTTATTAAATGCACTACCTAAGACATTATCCAGGACATGGATAGACACAGATTTCACTTATGTATTATATTGTAACTTTCCCTAAGTCTGAGGTGTAGAGTTAATGAACAACGTTCACATTTCAGAGCAGTCATGCTTTGACCAAGTCAAAGACACAGGCAGAACACATTCCACCAGGGAGACACCTTCTATTCCCATTTTTGAAGTAAGACAGTTGTGTGAAAATCTCCCTGTCATGCCTGACAGTAAGTGCTCAGATGTGAGTCCAAGCCAGTGGTAGAGCTTTCTGTCCCAACGCTGTAAAGAAATTCTCACTGTTGTGGTTTCAGTTGGCTGGGGGGTTATGGTAGACAGGACAGCTTATGGGGGAAGTGGTTTTATGCTCTCTCTTGTTAGGAAAGGGAGGCTCGGAAAATTTGTTGCCTCATCGTTTGGGAATATGTTCACTTAATGTTGCTCTGCACACTCTGAATGATTTCAGATTTTTGAGCAAAGGCTGTTTGAAGGAGGGAATAATGACCATATTAATCCAAACACAATGAAGGGAAGGAGAAGATAATATTTTCTCTGCTTGCATTGATTGGGGCCCTTTCAGATAGCAAATCATGGTTACTTTCTTGGGTTTACACTGAGCTCTAGTTATCCAAGCACACGTCTCTGTGACTTCAAAGGCAGCTGCACCAAGACTGCAAAGGGCAGAATTTGATCCACAGATCTAAAGGCGAATGCAGAAGGCAATTTCATGCTTTGTTAAATTACACTGTGGCTTTGCAAACCTTTTACTAAACACTGTGCTCTGTGATTAGAAGCTTAGACTGATTTTTGTGTCTGTGATCAGGCTTTTAAAATCTATCAATGAATGTATTTTATCTGTCAATCAGTCATGACCCATGGTAGCTTCGGAAGCAGGTTTGTAGCGGGACACGTGATGGGGCATTAACCACTGGGCTGTATTGAATAGCCCAGGGTCCGGGATCGCTTGACAACTTGACTACTGTTCACACACTGGATGAATGTGTGAATGATAATTGCTTTTCAGAGCTAATAGCTTTGTAAACTATTCATGCTATGCAAAGTAATTGCATGGGGAAATGGTTGCACAATAGTCCAACAGAAATATTTTACTCATCTGTTGCTCAGTCTATGCCAAGATAATGCATGTGGTGTACTTACGCCGAGGAGTACTCTGGTGTAGAAGAATTTTGGTGGGACGTCGTATACAAGATAGTACCACCAAAAGAGGAAGACGTTTAAGCCCAGCCACACAAGCTGAAAGAGAAATGAACAGGAAACTTTACAGTTTGTTATTAGAGGTCAAACATTTGAAGTTACACAGTTCAGATAATAGTTAGTTCACTGTGCTCCTGTTTGCAGAGAGAGGTGGACTGCAGGGTATGAAGGGTTCAGCAAGGGCAATAGAAGTTCTGCTGGTGGAAGTGGGCTCTGATGTACGCACACAGGAGTACGGGAGTGGCTTGAAACCAAAACACAACGATGGATAACTGAAGTCTTTGCATAGCTCAAAGGGTTTAGACATGATTTTATAAGGACCATCATATTACAGGTCTTTAGCTGAGTCTAGGTCAATCTCTAAACATCATTAAAGGTTAGAGGCTCTTCCAAATGACAGTTCCTCAGACACATCAGCCTATGTAGAGGAAGAGTTAGGAGCCCAGCCAAAGGACAAAGAAGCTTGAGATCTAAATATGGCCTAAATTACACTTAAGGCCTTTTTTTCTTTTTTTTCCCTATTGATTAGGAGGCTATGAAGGTCTGAAACAGCCCTCAGGAAATATTCAGTGCAGGCATTTTGGTAGTGCTTAGGCTACCCTAAGCTTCTGGGGCTGTTCAGCCTTGAGAAAAGACTGAGAGGGGATCTTATTAATGTTTATAAATATCTCAAGTGTGGGGCACAGGGAAAATGGCCAGGCTCTTTTCAATGGTCTGTGGAGACAGGACAAGGGGCAAGTTGGAGCACAGGAAGTTCTGGACCAATGGAAGAACTTTTTCACAGTGAGGGTGACAGAGCCCTGGGACAGGCTGCCCAGAGGGGTTATGGAGTCTCCTTCTCTGGAGATATTCAAGACCCATCTGGATGCCTACTTGTGCGACCTGTCCTAGGGAACCTGCTTTGGCAGGGGAGATTGGACTCGATGATCTCAGGAGGTCCCTTCCCACCCCTACAGTTCTGTGATTTTGTGATAGACAAAATGGGGCTGCTAAGTAGTTGTACTGCAGTATTGTCTTGCACTTGCACATCCTACTCTACAGGTTTCTTTAGGAAAAGAAAAGCCCTTCTCAAAGCTATCTAAGGTGGCTACATGCCTGTGTGGCCACAGAGTTTGTAGCAAATAGGTCCGCTTGCCCTTCTCGAGATGGTTGGCTGATTTCACATCCCACAGTGAAACCAACCTGTATCAGTGCACCTTCAGTCTGAGCAGATGGACTCAGTGGTGCATGAAAACAGAGGAGACAAAGTCTGAGATGTTGGAGGAAAAAAGTCTCTGATTATAAGTTAAGAATGCCAGAAACTGCAACCTTACAGTTCCTCACCCCTCCTAACCCACACTCCTTGCTACTTTCCAGCTGACACTGTAAAAAAACTTGGGATTAGTTTAGATCTTCAAAAAGTTTTACCCTTGTGGCATAAATACAGGGAAATTAAGGGATTTCCATCAGGGTAAGGCAGTATATGGGAAATCCCCAAATCTTCATTAAAAAACAAAGCTCATCTCAAGATGAAATGCTCAGGATATGTGTATAAAGTGAGAGTGTGCCACTCCTGTGTGTGCTAGCCTGACAGCATGCCCAGAAGAACAAGATGTTTGGCGTGACTCTTGAAGGTCACTCATGGGTCTTCTTGGTGTTGACCCGTAGGGGACGTAGACTCACTGAAAAACACTGCGGCACCCTCTGGCAACCCGGGTTGAGCTGCAGAGTTAGAAGCCATCCGTGCTCCTTAGCGAGGGCCAGTGAAGGCAGCACTTGCCGGGGTTTGGGCTGCCACATTTCTCTTTTGTTGGGGTAAATCAGTCAAAATTCCATCTGTCCCGTTTCTATCAAGCACCAGACAAGCCTGCACCCAGTCAGCACGCAGTAAAGGTGCAGCAGACAATGCAGAACACTTTGATAAGGCTTCCTGGGAAATGACCTCTTAGCTGGTTTCTCTATGGGCAACTGCATTCATTTCCTTCCCTATTAGATGACCTTGTTATAGCTTTGAGACTCTAAAGCTAAATTCCTTATTTGAACAAAATAAGGGCCTTTTACTTAATTCTTTTAACATTTTGGTTCTGGTGGAAATAATATTCTGCCAGATTTCACCTCGTAGCAGTTTCAACTTCCTCGAATTACCGAAGGGGACAGCACACACAGTTACTCCTTTTCAGATCACTAAAGTGCCAGGGTTCCATTCCCAAACTAGAGCTACACACCTACAGCATAAAGAGAATCCATTATCAGTTGTTCATAGCAGCAGAAAATACCCTTTTGAATACAGATGTTCACATTCCATGCGCCACAAATATCAAAGTTGCATGTATTCTTTTTCTTCTTCTCTGCATTTGCATCTACTAACTGCACTTGGTAACAATACCTTAACTGGTATTACATTTTGGTGTTGTGTATGGTTTTTATATGCATATAAATATTTAAATATATACATATTGTATACCTATAGCTTTTGTAGCACACAGTGAAGTGAAAAAAAAAAAAGAAAACATTGAAATACTAACCTCTGCCTAAGTTTTCTCTACGAAGGACTGCCCTGCCCTACTCTGTAGCACTTTTAAACATGACTGGGATTTTCAGTACTTTTAAATCTTGCCCAGAATGAACTTCCACAGCTATTCAGTGCAAACTGGTGACAAACTTCGTTCAAATATTAGTTGTCTTAATGAAGGATCCATGAGTGTCTGCTCTGAATTCTGGAGTCTGACAGGAATTTTACACCACTGAGACACCGTGCTTTCAGTTGCAATCAGTTGTGTTTATCAAAGTGCAAGGGAGGTTGCTGTTGTGATTGCTTTCTCTGCTGAATCACACAAAGTTAAGCGAGATGAAACGTTATCTGTGTTCTCTAAGTCACTGTTGCATCCAAAACCCCAAGATACTCACAGACTTCTAACAAAGCAAACGGAAGTTAACATACGAGCATTTCTCAGTTGGCAGCGGAGCCTACAGCAACTGAGATACCAGACACAGCTCCTTAAAAATGATTCTCCTGAAGCATTTCACTGCACTTGCTGCCCTAGTTTCAGCATAATCAGAGGCACAGTCAGATCTCGCATGGTGAGCTCTGCTTGGTACAGCTTTCTGTAGAACTTTTTGTTAGACAGAAATGACAATTAAAATTGTACTTACAACGACGAAGATGGACAGTCCTTCATTCTCCACCCAGTTACCCATGATTGCTTGAGATGAGCCTGCACAACGGCCCCAGTCTTTCTGGGACAGTGTCTATGTCTTATCTCATAAGGAAGTGAGAGCAGAAGCTTGCAGCAACCTGTTTCCTTTCTCATTTACTTAGGAAATAAGTTAACCATTGAAACATGTCCATAGCTGTTTCAACCGTGTTTCTACCATCTTTACATGTAACATACATGCATATAACTTTACATATAACTCAACCCTATATAAACCATTGAAATAGACTATATTTTCCTTGCCATACTGAAGATTAAATAACAGAATTGACCTGGATTTCTGCTAAAAAAGGTATCACTGCTTTATACAGCTTTCAATACCAGAACCTAATACCGAACGCTCAGAAGAGTTTTCTCTTCCCAGCCTTGTATTTTTTTATCACCTCAGGCCTGTGTTGCTGTTTCTGCTGAAATTCTTCGGTAAGAAATCACTAGAATTGTTTCCCTCACGATAATTCAACATCCACAAAACCTACCAAACGTAACCCAGCACTCCTCTGCTACACACAGGCCTTGCCAGTCCCTCTCGACTTGTGCTGAAACTGAGGACACGTGTCGCCAGGTGGCTGTTCATTACATTTTGCTCTCTCACAGAGCCCCCAGCCCCAGAAACCATGTGGTTGGATAAGAGACAAAAAAAAATAAATCAGGCAATTTGTGAGGAAAACATAGAAAATAACCTAAATGTATTTTAGAGCTTACAAGCCACAGGATGTTTATCTTAAGGGTATTTGTTTAAAAACAAATAAATAATCCTGAATGTTCTGCCTCTGTGCTATCACAATTCCCAAGCCTGCTATAAAGAGTGCAAATGGATAGTTTGGAGGGAACTTTGGAATTCAGAGGGATCATCCTGGGGTGTATTAGGAGTATGGTTAGGAGATTGAGAGAGGGTCTCTTCCCCCTCTAGTCTGCCCTGGTGAGACAACACTTGGAATATTTTGTCCAGTTTTGGGCCCCTCAGTTCAAGAAGGACAGGGGACTACTTGAAAGAGTCCAGTGCAGGGCCACCAAGATAATTAAGGGAGTGGAACATCTTCTTTATGAGGAAAGGCTGAGGGAGCTGGGCCTCTTCAGCTTGGAGGAGACTGAGCGGTGACCTCATCAATGTCTATAAATACATAAAGGGCGAGAGTCAGGAGGACAGAGCCAGGCTCTTCTCAGTGATGGCCAGTGATAAGACGAGGGTACAAGCTGGAGCATAGGAAGTTCCATGTGAACATAAGGAGGAACTTTTTCACACTGAGGGTGAGGGAGCACTGGAACAGGCTGCCCAGAGAGGCTGTGGAGTCTCCTTCTCTGAGGACATTCAAAACCCACCTAGACATGTTCTTGTGTGAACTAATCTAGGTGATCCTGCTCTGGCAAGGATGGACTAGATGCCCTTTCAAGGTCCCTTCCAACCTCTAATGTTCTGTGATTCTGTGATCCTTCAGCAAGGTCCATGTCCTAGGTAGGAGCAAGGTGTCCGGACATGCCTCTTGCTGGCTCATTCTCCTGTGTATTCCACCCACTGTGCCACAGAAATTAAGATCTCCTCCCAAAGTGTACCAACACAAGCCTGTCTCCTTCCCAAAGAGGTGAAGTGTATGTACATATGGTGCTCTTTAAGATCTTTTTAGGCTTTAGAGAGTAGCAGAAGGGCAGTTTGAGGGGTGCTGTCTCTTTAAACAGAGCTGTGACTCCCTGTTGGACCTTGCAGGATTTCATGACTCTGAAGTGGCTGGCCCAACACGGCCTACAGCGGGCTAACAGCGGTAGAGCACAGGGACACTTTGACAGGCCTGATCCTGCCCCTACTGGAACCAACAGTGAGCTCCTTAGTGCTTTTGCACGACTGAAGTTTGCTCTCCAGAGTAAGTGTTGACTTGATCCACAACTGAAAGCAAGGCCTTGAACAGGGCAAGAGCTGGAGAGGTGTGATAAAACCTGTGGCCATCCAAGGAGAGACTCAGCACGGCCTACCTTCCCTTGAAAGTGGTTTTCGTAGGGCTTGATTCCGGCAATGATGAGACCTTTGGTCACAGTGTAAAAATGAGAAATGATGAACAAAGATCCATTGCAGAAACAAACTTACACATTTCTACATTTTTCTGAAAAGAAACAGACCAACTCAGCTATCTGAGTGATACAGGTGACTTCTGCATTATTATTCCTTCTAGAGACGTACAGAAGTAACAGCTGAAATGTAGCCCAGGGATGAACAGTTCTTCAGCTCCTCACGCAGGCAGGACTGGCAGTTTTTGAACCATCTTCCTCCACAGAAGCCTCCCAAGCTTCAGCAAGTGAGAACCTAAGTGAAGTCTTCAAAACCTGTTGATGGGGGCTTCTGCAACCTCCTTTGGCAGGCTCTGTGATGGGCCAGGCTCTCATGTGGTACCCCAGTGGCTTTGATGGCGATCCCAAATGAATCACAGAATCACAAGGTTGGAAAAGACCTTTAAGATCATTGAGTCCAACCATTCCTGTCCTATGCTAAACCACATCAAATGTCAGCAGAGGGTCTGGTTCCCCATATTTTTGTTTACGGAGCTATTCTTTGGCAGCTAAACAGCCAGAGTGGCTGGGGAAGGAAAGGAGGGGGCCAGTTCTGCTTTATGGATGTCCTTTCCTGATGAGAAGACTAGCCCATTCTCCCTGCCCAGAAATGGCTGTATTCTTTCTGCCTTTTTCTTCCTCTTAGTTCAGGTTGAGTTAATTATGGCTTCTCTGGAGTAAGCAAGTGCCAGGATCCGGGATACTCTGAGTTTTGGAAGCCCTGCCTTGTCTGGCAGCTCCTCAGGGATCAGAGCCACTAAAACATGGATTTAGGAAATTTAAGGAATGAATGCAGGGCAGGGCTAATCATAGATCAGTCACAGCAGTTGCAAAACTTGAGGTCCTTTTAGCAGCTTCAATACAGACCATGACACAGAATATGTTTCCAGCTGCTCCCAGCCTAGTGGGAGCACACAATGGGAGTTACCAAATGCACATAGCTAATCCCAGAAGCACAGAATTACAGAAGGGCAGGAGTTGGAGGTGACCTCTGGAGATCATCCAGTCCAGCCAGCTGCCAAAGCAGGATCACCTGTGACAACACACAGCAAACCTGGCCTGGTTGCTGCAAACGACAGGCATGAGTACAGCTGGTATCAAGACCACCCACACATCACCCCTGATTTAGTTCTGGTGCTTGCACCTTAGTGAAACGTTTTTGCCAAAATACTGCAACAACTGTTTTGTACTTTAATCTGAAAAACACATCCTGTACAAGGAAAGGCAACACCACCAGCTCTGTATAATTAGCCCAGAGTGTGTAAAACTGGAATATGGGGAAAAAAATAATGCAATCTCATTCAGTTTCTAAATATCTTTCAAGCTAGCTGGTTATGCATCTGTTACTCTTCTTTGCACTGAACAGTTCAGAGAACAGTGATCCTTCTGCAGCACGACAGCTCTGCAAAAGTATGCAGGTCTCAGGGCTTTTCATTTCCTTGCAGAAATTGTTCCCCCTTGCTCAGGAATTAGTTTAGTTCCTCCCAGGCTCTGGGAAATAGTGTTCTGTGTGCTCCTGCCCATATTTAACACCAGGCAGCTGCAGTAGGCCTCCTTGGTGTTTCACACCTGCCTCCCAAAAGGGCCAGTGTAAATGTAGGAAAGGGCAACTGTGCTTGTGGGAACCCCCAAAGAGAAAGGGACATGACGAACAGAGTGGAAGTGACCCAGCTCCTGCAGTGCTGAGGATGTTGGTGACCTGAAGCTGCTGAGCTCTTCCCATGCAGCAGGAGCTAAGACAAGGACAGACCTCGATTAGCCTCTTTTGTTTTGTAAGATGAAATCTCTATTTTGAATGTCGTGCGATCCTTGTTTACCAACCCTCCCAAAGAGGAAGAAACGGATGAGAGACTTGTAAGGCTGTCTTTCCTGAAGGGAGTGCCTTCACACACAGCCTGAAGCTGTCACTGTATGCAGTTGCCTTCACTCAAGGGAATGACATAGTCTGAAACATCTGCTCCTTTGGTTTTGTCTACAAAATAAAGGATTCCATGACAAGACAAGGGCAGAAGAGCAGACAGATGTGAGACAAGGAAAAAAAATGTCAGTGAGACTCCAGTGTCTCTCCAATGACTGTCAGATCATTCTATGTCATTGCTTTACACTGTAACAGTGTAGTTCTCTTCTCTACTAGTTCCTCATACTGCCTTTTGCAATGATCACAAGAGACCCATGTGCTGTAACCAGAAATCCCAAGTCCGATCCAGATCCTGTTTGCCATTTGCCTTGTCCCAAGGTCAAACAGCATGATCACAAACCAGGCCGGAGCGGCTGTGCTGCTGCGTGGATGGAAGAGCCACCAGCAGCAATGTACCCTGCCTAAGCGTGCATAGAAATGTTACTACAGGAAGCTGGATGTAGCTTCCAAGTAGAGCTGGGGTAAAGTTAGAATAGCGTAAACTCCCGTGAATAGAGGCAGAGGCCCAAATAAGCTGGCTCCATGTCGGACCAGGGGAGAGACAGCCCAGCTTGCAGCCTTTCGGCAGGGTACGACCTGCAGGTCTGGCTCTGGGACTGGAACACAACTACCATCTATTTACTTCTCCCCATGTAGCTAAACTTCTTGTCCCATGGCTTCAGATCCAGTACCTGCCACACGCCCGTGATAACCGAGGGGATGGGGGGGGGAACAACTCTTCTCCGCCCGGAGAGAGGGACTTCACCAGAGGCTGCTGTTAACCAGCAATTTCCCACTCAAGAAATCGCCTCGGAAGGTAGGAGCGGGCAGGCACTTTTCTCCTGTGCTCTGTCCGTCCGCTGGGAAGAAGACTCCCGGCCCAGACCCAGCCAGCTGGACTGCCCTGGGGCGAGCTGCAGGCGGGCAGCCGGCGGTACCCGGGGCGGCGCGGCTCGGCAGTGCCGCCCGCTGGGCAGCGCGGCCCGGAGCCGGGCGCACCCCGGCACCAGGCCGCTGGAGGAGACGTGCCCGCTCCGGCCCAGACCTTCCCGCAGCCTGCGCCTGCCACTCGCGTCCCCTTTCCCTCTACCCCCCCCCTCCTACTTCTCCCCCCGCCTGTGGTGTCTCTTTCAGTGCTGGGATGTCAGATCCTGCTTCTAATGAGTATCTCGTGATCACCGTCTGGTGAAGGGCCTCCCGAGATCAATTATCCCACCTCTGTGCTTCCATTGGAACGGCATCAGGGGTCTGGAGCACCTCTCCTATGAAGACAGGCTGAGAGAGTTGGGCTTGTTCAGCCTGGAGAAGAGAAGGCTCCAGGGAGATCTTATATCAGCTTTCCAGTACCTAATGTGAGGGCTACAGGAAAGCTGGAGAGGGGCTGTTTGCAAGGGTAGGGAGTGATAGGTCAAGGCATAAAGAACTTACGCTGAAGGAGGGGAGATTTAGATTAGATATAAGGAAGAAATCCTTCGCTTTGGGAGCAGTGAGGCCCTGGCACAGACTGCCCAGAGAAGCTGTGGCTGCCCCCTCCCTGGCAGTGTCCAAGGCCAGGCTGGATGGGGCTTTGGGCAACCTGGTGTAGCGGAGTTTGGAACTAGATGGGCTTTGAGGTCCCCTCCAACCCAAACCAGTCTGTGGTTCTGTGATCTGTGTGGGACTGTGTGTATTGCCTTTTGGTACAGTCCCTGGACTGATCCTGGCAATAAATCTTTTGTTTGGTAAGACACCTAGTTGTTCTGTTCCCCAAAGGATCCTCCCATAGTGTGAAGAGGTAAGGTTTTCCTTAGGGGTCTGTTGGGACACATTTTCATTCTTTAGGCTATATGCAGTACTTCTAAAGACTCTGGGGAATCTGTGAAATTTTTCTAGAAGACCTGTAAAAACTGAGGAAGAAAAGAATCCCACTGACAATAATGTAAGTTTACATTTTTTATTAAATGTTCAGGTGCCATTCAGGTATCAGAACTTCCACTGGGAAATATTTTAGGTGATAGTAAGTCAGAAACAGGAATGAAAGTAATTGGTATATAATATCAGCACAGCATCTATTCACTGGCCACCATGACCAACAATCTCCCAACAACAGCTTTTTTTTTTTTTAATCTTTTAACTAGAAATTTCACTTCCTCACTCAGGATCCCAGCTCCCACTTCCATGCCCCACTGCTGACTTTGCAGCTCTGTGCCCTCAGATGGATCTGAAAACGTAGCAGACTTGTCTCACCATGAGCCTTCTGGTGCTAGAAAGAGGCAGGCTGCTTTGTGCTGCGATTTCCTCATTGTGCCACATCTTTGACATGGTTTCTCACAGCATTCTGCTTAAGAAACTGGCTGCTACTGGCCTGGACAGGCACACCCTCAGCTGGGTTAAAAACTGTCTGGATGGACAGGTGGTGGTGAATGGAACCAAATCCAGCTGGAGGCGGGTCACAAGTGGTGTCCCTCAGGGCTCAGTCCTGGGTCCAGTTTTGTTCAACATCTTTATCAATGGCTTAAATGAAAGGATTGAATGTTCCCTCAGTAAGTTTGCAGGTTGACACTAAGCTGGGAGGAAGTGTTGATCTGCCTGAGGGTAGGGAGGCTCTTCAGAGGGATCTGAACAGACTGGACCGATGGGCTGAGGCCAATGGGATGAAGTTCAACAAGGCCAAGTGCAGAGACCTGCACATGGGACATAACAACCCCATGCAGCGCTACAGGCTTGGGGGAGACTGGCTGGAGAGCTGTCTGGAACCTGGGGGTGTTGGTTGACTGCAGGCTGAATATGAGCCAGCAGTGTACCCAGGTGGCCAAGAAGGCTAATGACATCTTGGCTTGTATCAGAAACAGTGTGGCCAGCAGGCCCAGGGAAGTGGTTGTCCCCTGTACTCCGCATTGGTGAGGCCGCACCTCAAGTGCTGCTTTCAGTTTTGGGCCCCTCACTACAAGAAAGACACTGAGGTCCTGGGGTGTGTACAGAGAAGGACAGTGAAGCTGGTGAAGGGGCTGGAGAGCAAGCCTTATGAGGAGCATCTGAGGGAACTGGGGTTGTTTACCTGGAGAAGAGGAGGCTGGGGGGAGATGTTATCACCGCTTACAATCACCTGAAAGGAGGTTGTAGAGAGGTAGGTGTTGATCTCTCCACCCAAGTGACAGGTGATAGGATGAGGGGGAATGGCCTCAAACAGCACCCGGGCAGGTTCAGATTAGACACTAGGAAAAAATTCTTCACCAAAAGGGTTGTCAGGCATTGGAACAGGCTGCCCAGGGAGGTGGTGAATCTCCGCCCCTGGATGTGTTTAAAAGATGTGTAGATGAGGTGCTCAGAGATATGATTCAGTAGACAGGTATGGTTGGACTTGATGATCTCAAAGGTCTCTTCCAACCTTGTGATTCTGTGCTTCTGCTTCTCAACTTCAGAAAAGAGCTTTTGAAAATGAGGCTGTCTTTGTACTGCACTTGCACAGTGGCCAGAGCTGGATGTGTGACTTGACTGCCTGCATGCTATGACACTATGCAGGGAGGCAGCCTGGGACCGCACACATGCACACAAAAGCCGTCACTGGGTCTGTACTCCCAGGTCTAAGCTAAACCTGCACTGTGCCCTGATACAGCTTTACCCGCTGGCTGGCTGGGTGTGAGCCCACAGTGTTAAAGCAGAGGAGGAAATGGGACTGGCGTAAGGACACAGCCATAGAAGCATTCCAGTACCCTCCTTCATGCTCAGGAACAGCTCCTACCCCCTAACTACACAGGTCTGTATTGCTTCACTTTGCTGTAGTTTGTCTTACAAAATACAAATGAGCGGTGTGACAGCTTTATGCTGATTCTTCTCTCTCCCAGACCTCAGCATGGGGGTGAGAGGGTGCCCAGTTCAGTTAGCAGATGCTTGGTCATGACCAGACACCTGATAGATACAGGTTCTGGCTCAGTCCTGCTTGTACCAAGGATTTTTAGTTAACATCAGTAGAGGAAACATGGATGAGTGATGTCATGATAACTTGGACACTTGTCTGAGAGTGGCTTGCAAAGCCCTACCTGGCTTAAGTTGCACTCAGCAGCTTGGAGGCATCTGTCCATCTGTCTGTCATCTATCTGTCCATCTGTCTGTCCATCCATCTATCCATCCATCCATCCATCCATCCATCCATCCATCTCTTTAGAAGACTGCATGAAGACACAAATGACACATGGCCTGGTCTTTGAATTGGGATGGATTTCTTCCAGCCTGAATTGCCATTTGAATTGAGAGCTACCTGTTGCAAACTGTTCAGAGCACTTTATACATACATACATACCTTCCTCCTGTATTACACTTTTAGCACTTCCAGAGAAAACACTAATAAATATGAAATTATAATGAGTGGATTAGATTGGGGAATACAATTTCCACAGTATTATTTATTCATCCTCTTTCTTGCTTTGATGTTCTTTTAGTATAAGGTTTGATGGTTCAATGATATTCTGCTTTATTCATTGCTGAGGCTTTCCTAGGGGTAGCAATAGTCTGGGGATACCTCTGTTCTTTCTCATCTGGGTGTAGAGATCGTTCTCCAAGATAGTTTTCTGCCAAAGCTAAGGGATCTCTGTCTACCTTGAATCAATATCAGAGCTTTTGGCTGCTAATTTCACTAACCTGTGACACTTTCTTTTATGTGCTGGGATACAACCCCACCTTACTGAGACTTCTGCTACCTGGCAGAGAGGACTGCTAAATTGTACTCCAGTCCTTTCCAAGTACTTTTTCCATGCAGATACTCTCTTATACATGCTAAAACTGCACTGAAGCTTTCTAGTGCACCTTGAGCATGAGGGATATGCTTAAGACCATAGTTTCTGCTTCTTAGTGGTACATCTCTCATCAGTAAATCTTGCCCTTTTTCCCTCCTATTCTTTTCTTGCTTGAAGAGGCACCTGCTCATTTGCTGTTATACCCTGGGAAGAACAGTGATGCATGGTTTATTAAGATAGCAGCTCAAACACATAAGCCCTTGATTGTTTTAAGATGAATGATTTATAGGGGTTCACTAATGGGTTCCTGCTTGGGGCCCTTGGGGGCTCCCATTTCATTTTGGTACCAATGGCAAATTATGCTGAAGAGTCAGGGGTAATTGGCAGTTGAGTCGTTCGATAAGTTAATGGCACTGTGCTCTTTAGCCTGCCTTGAATTCACCTTCCCATCAATCTTCAGAGCACAACATCAACGTCGTTACCAAGGTTCATATTTCACGGTGAGGCAGAAGTAATTTTTCACTTATTACATTCCTTGCCTGTTCCCACCTGATAACCTGTCTCCTCTGCAATGTGTTCTCTTTCCTCTCACTCTGAAGTAGTTTGCTTCATTTCTGATGTACGCAGCCAAATCACCATGACTTAGCACGTGCAATGCCTTTGGCTTCTCCAGTCGATTATGTTTTATCTCTCTGTAAAGAACAGACACTGATTTTTCAGGGCATCACATCTTGTCAGCTGATGAAGGAAAACGTGACCAACGCAGGAACCATCCAGCTACCACACAGCATTACCACCTCTCAGGTATATGGCACAGGTCGTTGTTTTTCTTTACATGCCTAAGGAAGGTAGAACCAGCTAAACAAACTGCATGTATGACATCAGTGGTAATATTTCTGTTCTGGCCATTAGTGTGGAAGTTACCTATTAGTGCTGAGATGCAGGATCAAAACTGATGTGTGCACTGCAGCCCAACATGTATAACTAAGACTATGCTGATATTAGAACAGGAAAAAAAACAAAGGAAAAATTAGGCTGTGTGTAGATCAGGGAAACCCTCCTGTTTCTGAGGTGGGGTACGCTGACTGGCTCTATGTGGACTCCTTGCTGGGGCTTGCACCATGCACCCAAGAAAACACTGGGGATAAATTTCGGTGCACATGTTTCTGACTTGCCCTGTTTCTGTAGGTTTGCACAAACATTTCATTATTTTCAGAGTGTTTCTTTTTCTCAGGTTTACTCTTTTTTCTCCTTGTTGATTAAAAAATCAGAAGATGGGGGTGGGGGTGAGAAGCCCCCCAATAATCCACAAGTAAAAATTGTTTTAAGAAACACCAAATTACTCCGTGGTCCTAAGGCTCCTTGTAGGTCTGAAGTTGATGCTACCCCGTATGGAAAATCTCCTTTCCATTATATTCTTTTTTTTTTTTTAAATGACACCTGCATGCTGTCAAGTTACTGTGCTGCCTGCTACTACTGAAAAGTGCAACGTTGGAATGAAGAGCTGATGCACTCCTGGAGTTCTGCCCTTTCCAGGGCCATGCAACTTTCCCTTTACAGAGCAGCCCTGCTGGCAAATGCAGCCAAGTGCATCACTGTGCCTCCTTTCTCTGTTCCTACGTGGAAAGACTGCCACGAAGTAGCAGAGAGGAAGGGAGGAGTAGCTAGGACACATATTCTGCTTGTAACTCGTGTCAGGAGGGCCGCCAACTGCCCAACTGAAGCAGTGCCAAGCGCCTCTCTCCTGCCAGCTGCTGTGCTCAGCGCACACCTTACCACAACGCAGGCCTACAGGAACCGCAAGGCCGCACGCACGGTACGATGTGACAGCGGCACCTCATCTGTAAGGTGCGGCGCTGCCATTTAGGTATTTGGTTCCCTCTCCACGAGTCAAATGTGAATTGATGTTCACCTTGACTACTCCTGGCATTGCTTTCCATCTGAATCCATCCCTGATCACTTTCCTGCCAGTACCCATGGCTGATTAAAGCCCTGTACTGACAGGGCCCAGCGGCCGGGTGGAAAGAGTACCTGATGGAGGAACGTTCAGAAGTTAGTATCTGTAATGCTTATTCCCTGTCACTTTGTTTACTCTGTTGAAATACAAAGTTAAACGCTTATGAACATGATGGCACGGATCATGTGTTTGCGAGGCTGTTTCTCATTCATCAAAAAGGTTACAGTTGAGTTTATTTCAGACTAATTTCGGTAAGCGACATCTGACTAATCAGCATCTGTCCCCTGCTTAGATGTGTTGGTCCATTAACACCAGTCTCTGTGGTTCGATGCCCTTCCACACAGCAGCCTTCACATTGGAATTTCACATCAGACAGGTGAAATTTCCACACCTGAATACGAACATTTATTTCTGCAAAACCTAATTTCAGTGCAAGAGATTTTTCCTTATGACTGTAAGAAACCCAGAAAAGGATAAAAACTGTTCTTCCTTTCCAGGATACAAAGTTGTTTGTTCAAGACAGAGATTCAGAAAACTTGCACATTGCAATTTTGAAGCACTTGCTTTCATTTTATACTTTAGTTTTGGGGTGAAACTGAGAGACTGAACAGGTTTATTACAATCACTGTCTTACTGGGTCAGTAAGAATTACACAATCCTTAACATCTTTTATTTTTCAAGTCTTCTGTCTCCAGCGACTCAAATTTACAATCTCTGCCAGATTACTATATATTCGTGTTTCTGTGATGATTCCTGAGTGAGCAGAGGCAGTCACCTCAACCACATTTTAAAATACAGGATTAAAAATATCCACTGTGATCTTTGGCTCGCAAATAGCTGAGTTCAAAGTATACAAGCCCTTCGACTAGGTGGGAAGTAACAGAAAACACTTCACTGTTGCACACTAGATACTGTCAGCTGCTATTGGAAAAAATATAGGAACTACTGGGCAATTAAAAAAATCCCCCAGTCTTGGGGCTTTGTTTAAATTAGATTACAGTTTACCAACCCCACGTGTTCACCAGTTCTGAGCCAGACTGCAAATGTCACTGGACTGGCTTGCAAACAATCTATTTTAAAAAGCATTCATTTTAGTTGCCACGCTTTTTTCAAGCCTAACAGAACCTTTTTTTACAATGGTTGGAAACTTACTTTAAATAATCTGTTCTGCAATCAGTGAGACAATATAGAAAGCATAAAGGCCTGTAGAGTCAATGCTGCAGCCTTGAAACTGAAGTGACTTCCATTACCTCCCGTGACAGTATGATGTCCTCCTGCTCTTTCCCTCTGTATCTCTTCATGCCCACAACTCGTAGTCCTTTCACGTAAAGGGCAAGAGGCAAGTGGACCACTGAGTGTTTGTAACACCTAAAGTGTGCTGATCACTTGGCTTGCTGAGCAGTCAGCAAGAAGGTCAAAGTAGATAGCCCTTGCTGAATCCCTTCGTATCTTTTTATCCATTCCCATTTTTTTCCTCCTGGAAGCTGAGAGTATCCACAAAGCTTGTATAAACCCGTTTAGTTTTAATGTGCCCAATGAGTTTGATATATACTGGGGAGAACAAGACTGAGAGTATGGTCACACAGACTTCAGAAGGAGGAGAAATTATCAATAGCCTGCCTAAATCTGAGATTTTTCATTGAGGTTTTAATCCACATTTAATAGGAAAAAACATACTGGATATTCATTTAAAAACCATCCATTCAGACTAAAAATAATGTCTGTAAGAAAGGATTAATTTAGGGAGCACAGCTCTTACTAGCAGATAGTAAGATAGTCCATCACCACCACCAGGCCTTCTAAAATCTCTTTTCACTGCTCCTCATTTAAGTGACGTGCATACACTGCAAGTTATTACAATGTATCTATTTGCACCTGTATTTACAAAATACACGTATATTATATAAATATATTTTTAAAAATTACAAACACTTAAGCATTACACAGTTTTTATGCATTCATGTGCCTCCACAGTAGTCCTCAGCATGGATTTGGCTGCTTGCTCCAAGATCAGAGAATACTGGCACATGGTAAATCCAGATGAGCATGAAACAAGTGTGCAGAAAAAAGACCCTTTATTAGGTGGTGGTTTCTTTCTGATTCCTGATGTAAACCAACTAAATAGTCTCATTGTGATGGTTTGACCTGGAGCCCAGACACCTACCAAAGCTGGTCTATTACTCCCCTTTTCAGCTGCACAGAGGCTCAGGAGTCAAGATAAGGACAGGGAGAGATCTTTCCGCAATCAGCATCATGGGCAAAACAGACTCAGCACAGAATAAAGGAAAGATTATTACCCCACACTACACACCCAGTGAAAGCAGAGTTGGATAATAAGGAGTGCCACCAGATCTTAAAGCACCTACCCCTACCCTTCCCTTCTTAGCAGACTTCACTTTAATCATGAATTTTCTCCCTTCTTCCCCCCACTGTGGCACACAGGGGGGCAGGGACTGGAGAAATGGGGGTTTCAGTCAGTTCCTCACAAGTTGGTTTCCTTCTTAGCTGGGGGGGGGGGGGCATTCCTCACACCCTTCTCCTGCTCCAGCGTGGGGTCTCACCCACAGGAGACAGTCCTCCACAAACTTCTCCAACATGAGTCCTTTCCCACGGGGCTTCAGCTCTTCACCAGCTGCCCCAGCGTGGGTCACTGCTGTGGGGCGCAGTCATAAACCACAGAATGTGTCTCAGTCTCTCAGGCCCAGACTGGTCCAGCCTGGTCCCCCACGGAGTCACCAGTCTCGCCCCACCCCAGCAAGCCTGCCCCAGTGTGGGCCTTGCTCTCTCCACAGGCTGCAGGTCCTGCCAGGAGCTTGCTCCAATGTGAGTCACAGCATCTTCCATATGTCTCCATAAACAACCTATACTGATTTTGTTCCATATAACACTGGTCTCTAACTGCTTGCCTCCTACAAAATGTCCTGCCTACACCCAAACCAGCTAAACAGCACTGGAGGCACCACTGGATGGAGGTAAGGTGCTCCCAAATCAATCGCAGGTTCTTCTTCTGTCAGGTCTGCTAGAAAATTTCCTCTTCTGTGTGGTAACTGATGACAGTGTCCTATATAAACTTTACCTTGGATTTCTGAAAGCAGGGCAATAAGAACTGACACCAACACAAGTTAAAGGAGTGTTTCAACATTTTAATTTGTGTTTTTTTTACAAGTATAAAAGACAACCTATGTATCACATCTCCCACAGTCTCATACACATGATTAATGCTTACAGAACAGTCCCTTTGTGTGACTCAGGACCACTCAAGCAAGAACAGCTTTTAACAGTAGCCCAGTACCCCACCATCCAATGCAAACCCCTCACATTCAGAGGAGAGAGAGTAAAACTACAGCAAACATGTGGCAAGAGAGCAGCCATTCATACACATACATCCTTTGTAGTGATTACTATCCTCTGAGTGCAGCCACTGGGTGTAGTGATAGCAAGACATTACCCTGAGAAAAAACACCTCTTCTAGCATTGTAACACACCTTCAGAGAGACAAACCTGTCCTTGTAAACACTGGTCTCAACAGAATGAATCTCTTTGTGACTTCCTGTCGTACCTTCTTGCTACCGGCAGTGGCAGCACAGCTGGACTGAAACATTCACAGAGCAGCAGTACTGCTTGTGGTTAATCTGTGCTCTGTGCTGTGGCGACCAGCACAAAAAGCTATAGCAAAAACTACAGGACAGTAACAAAACCCCCACAAAGGTATCTTTTTCCTGTCTTCTTCCTTTCACCCCTTGTTTTTTGTTTGTTTGGGTTTTTAACCTCTCTAACAGTGATTTAAGTGTTCAGTTCCCTGTGCAGGCGCTTCGAGAGATGGGTATAAACCCAGGCAGTAACACAGCACGCTCTCTAAAGAGATGCATATACAGTAGTCCTCATCACTGGCATGTGAAGTTAAAAGGTGCTCGCTATGTATAGGTACTGGAGTCCTTGTGGTGCGACTCTCACTGCAGCACGAGCATTTCTCTGGCTGAGGTTTGTGAAGCTTTCACTGTTCCCGAATGGCAACATCACAGCTGCACCATTGCTCAGAGTGTACAAAGTCACTTTAAGGATTTGGGAGCTCTCTCTTTACGTATGAAGTACTTCTACGTATGAAACCACCTTCTCTCTTCCCCCTTCCCCCACTCACATTGCAGACTTAGGTACATCTGTAGATAGGCAGCAACCGTAATTCCCTGATTAGTGATGAGTATCTAACTGTGAAGTCAGACCCTTGGTTTGAGCTAAGAACACCTGAAGATTGGGCCCTGTGTGCTCAACTGCAGGTTTGGAAGCAAAGGTTACAATCTCACTTGTTCCTTTAACACATTCCTGAAAAAACATAAGCCTGAAATACTCCTCTACATCTAGAGAAGTGCAGAGAAGTACTATACTGTATTTCTACATCATAAAGAATAAATACTGCAGTGTCTTCAAGGAGTCACTTCACTGTTCTATGCTCCTCAGAGACAGAAATTAAAACTGAAGACATTTGGTGTCCTCTCCAGATATGTGAGGTACAGTCCTACAGCAAGTTCAGGCCAAAGATTCCAATTACCACCCACCAAAAATGTAATGAGATCTCTGTACATATGCTGCACACTGGCACATATAAAACCCCAGTAACTCAGTTAGGAAACTGAAGTATGAGGACATTCATTTACAGCGCAGGAAAGAAAAAAGAATGACAAGAGCTTAGCTCTTTGCAGCATTGCATGTGACATATTTCACTATAAATTACCTCAGATCCCAGCTTGAGGCACTTCTAATGCAGTGATGCTGATACCATCCCTCCTGAAGAACTTCACATGCTCCATGACCATAGGGTGGAGGTTAAGCTGAGGGCACTAGCGGGTGCTCAGGGCCATGAATTTTTTGTTCCCACTAGTGGCCATAACGTGTAACACTCAAATGAAATGCAAGGTGCTAAGCAAACAAAGTGCAAAAAGCTTTCACTTAATTTTTGAAATTATAGCTGGTTTTGTGTATTTCCACCAAGTTCCTGGGTGATCATCTCCTAAAGCTTTCTCAGTGACTTGCAAAGTGCAGAAATACTTTTATTTGTGGTGATTCAGTGCATAGAAGAAAGAGACCAGATTTCCGTTTCCTCTTTCAGACTTCAAGCCTGTGGTACTTCTGAGGTCAAGTTAGAGAATTTCAAACTCCTGATATTAAAGTAGCCATAACGTATCACAGCCTCAAAAAGGACTCAGTGTGTTCTATCCCCACACAAGTCCCTGAGTTGCCTGCTTGGTGTACTACCAAGTCCCTGACAAACGTGGTAGTGCTCATGTCTCAACCTCAGCCCTGTAAAAGGGAGGCAGGGAGTCAAAACTAGCTGTCCAGGCATCTGGTTAACAGACTTAGGTCTCCAGGAATGATTCATACCACCTGCCTCAGAGGAAATTTTAAGATGGGTTGAATTACTCCCTGGAGATATGCTCTGGAGAGCACCTATGTGACCAGTTCATGCTATCTGCCCAACTTTTAGATATTTAAAGTTATATAAAGTGAATACCACCTTAACACCAGAACATGACAAAGTACTTGATAATGCCAGAAAAGTGAGCTGTTCTAGAACACTGCAATTAACATACAGAATGTAATTCTCTTACTAACAAGCAGCAAATAGAAAGTGTAAAACAGTGCAAAGCCAATAACCCCTCTGTCTTTCTCAGTAACAGTCACATTTCAGTATCAGTGGCGGCTAATTGGCTGTTTCTTGGCAACCTAGGCTACAGTGCATTGCAGATGTCCAACTCTTATACCACAGAGGGAAGTATTATCTTAGCACACTGATTAGAGTGTAAAAACATCTGCAATTTGGTCAAAGCAGACCACAGCTACAGGCAGTATATAGTCAAGGGCTATGCTCTGTTTCCATGCTAGGGTGGCATGCCATAACGACATCCTATCCAACGCGCTTCCTTCCATCCTCAGGTTTCCTGAGTGACGGGAGCATCAGGCCAGTTTCTGAAGGATGTTGCCTACAGTGATGTCCAAGTAACATGTGATAATAAAACCATGTGCAAAGCCCTCTGAAACAGAAGTCTACACACGACGACTGCTCCCTGTACACAGACACAGACAGACACACAGACTCGCACACCAAGTATTCCACAAAGACAGGCTCGCCAGCTGCCATGCAGTGCTACACCTGCAAGAAGGGAATCCCGCCCGCAAGACACGACGCCCAAGATGACAGACAACGTACCCAGCGGGTGACCTGCCACCTTCCAAAGGCACCTACTTGCTCCCAGTTGTTCTAGGCATTGGAAGACACACTTTGATAGGAATTCCCCTTTTGAGAATCTATAGTCTTGCTACTGCTCCGCGCTTCATCGGTATTTTCAGGAGCTTTCACCTTGTCTGTCAGCATGGAGGATTTGGGAGGCTTGCAAACAAAGCAGAGGAACTTGAAACAGGACAGCAAACCTTCAGAAATGCTGGAGGAGAACAGCTTTTTGCACGGGTGGCAGAACTGGTAGAACACCAACATGAAGAGCACAGCCATGCAGTAGCCTATCAGGAGCTGGAGGACCAAGAGCGGGGCGCAGACATAGAGGTAGATGTCGGTTTTATAGACGTACCACATGAGCAGGAGGAAGGCGTTCTCGATGAAGCGCAGCATGTAGTACACAGTCAGCCGGTACCAGTTCTGGGACTTGTTGATGAGGTCGGGGTCGTTGAGCTTCACCTGCACCGCCGACCAGCAGAACATGTTAATGCCAGCGTACAGGAAGGTGAGAAGGCACAAGACGATGGTGGTGCCCACCCTGCTCAAGGCCTTCTCTATGTTCTCGGGGAACGGGGACTTGCTTTGCCAGAAGAGGATCCAGGGGTAGAAGAAAAACCCGAAGAAGTTCACGAGGACAACGGGGAGAACCCAGATTTGAAGGACTGAGCTGAACAGGACCAACACCGTAACTCGCGTCGCGATCTCAAAGCTCCTCCACAGGAATATGCAGAGGTAGGCAGCCGGTTTCACGCTGACATCGTAATCATCATACTTAATCTTAATGGCCAGGATGTTGCAGCGTAGGGCGCCATATACAATCGACAGGAGAGAGAGGACCATAAAAATACCTAACAAAGAGAGGACACAAATCAGGACCTTCAGCATGACATTGCATCACAACAGGGCAGATGTAGTTGCCTTCATGGCACTTCTGGGGATTCCCAGCAGGGTGTGATGCCAAAGAAGCCATTCCTTGCACACACTTCCGGGTTTTTACTCTGACCCTGATTCCTATTTTGATCTCCATTTGTTACTTTTCCAAGTAGCTAGAAAGAAAGGGGAAAAAAAAGGCACTTAACAGTCTCTCCCTCCTTCCTCCCCCCACCCAGGGCTGTTTCATACAGGTACTGTGCTTGGTAATGATACAGCTCAGCCATAAAGGGATCTGAGCTGCTCTCAGGCTCTCTCAGCATTGCACAAGGCGCCGGGGTGCTGCTACTCCTCTGCATGGATGAAGAACTGAGAAGCTGAAGCTGAAGCACTGAAGTTACCTGGGCATGCTGCCACCTTGGTGCTTGTGAAGTTCTCTGTCGAAGCAAACAGTCTAGGCTCACAGAAGAGCTCTGCTGTGGAGCTCAAAATGGAAAGCCAAGGCAATTCAGACACAGAACCACCTGTGTTTTTATCTGCCTGTGCAGACAGAGGTCCGCCCACCTGCCTGCACTGTTTTCCTTAAACATATAGTTCCTTAAACATATCTGTTTTCCTTAAACACATATTTATATCATGCATTTAAAAACAACATGCCTTTAAAAACAAGTCTTTAAATTCAAACCAACTTTCTGTATCTCTCATCTGCCCAGAATCCCTCAGGTGAAGGCTTTGCAGCGATTACATTCTGCAGAAGGCAGAGGCCAGCCGTTACCTGGCCTCCCCTCCAGGGAGCACAGGTTTTGGGCACTGCAGGGGGAACTCTTGCTCTATTAAGCAGGTACAGACGTATAAGAGCCCTGGATGCACAGAACAAGCATTCACAAAGAAGTTCCCTGATGTTCAGAAGTGCTAAATGCACAGAGTTTTGCTAGTATTTGCATCCTTTCCTCAAGGTCTTTACCAACACACCCAATAGCTGATTTAAGGAGCTGATTTTAGGCACCCTAAATCGATACTTCACTTCAAATGCAAATGAGTTATGCACAGCAAAAGTGATTTAGTTGTTTCTTTCAGAACTTCAGTGGAACTAGCCAAGCTAACTGGTCATGCTACAGGACATTACACTGCATCAGCCAAAATAAAATAACCAGATCTGGGAATTCTTGATTATGCCAATTAGTTTTGCAATGCTTAGCAACCAGTGCTTTCTGCAGCCTTCAATTAGTTTATGACTCAATATCCTACAAATGAACTGGATCCTCTGCTTTGCTACAGCTATTTAGCTGTGACTGCAAGGTGAGTTGTTTGGGGGTGTTTTAATGTTATTAATTTGTTATTCATTTCTGAGCATGATTTTGAAAGAAACAGGTTTATTTTAGGATCTCTACAAACTTTCTAACAGGATCTTGTCTATCATTTTAACTAACCTCTCTCCCATCCCAATCCTCAAACACCTCTGAATTACTCTGGAGAAGAACTAATTAATCCTTTACGTCTAAATTTCCAGTAGCACTCAGCTAAAAAACATTTGCCACCTTTTGTACATGTTGCTGTATGTCAGTTTGGTGGTGCACATATTCTCTGAAAATGGCTACATATTTTCTTGTTTGCACCTAAATTTTTAATGTGTGTTTTTAAACACATTTCTGAAGGCACTGTACTTGATCTGAGCCTTCTTAAACATTGTGTCTTAAAAAAACGTTGCCAGAAAGCAGAAGAGCAAGTGCAGTCAAGAGTATCACTTGATATCCTGCAGACCTTTACAAAATCTCTCTATATCTGTAAGAGAATGATGTCTGCTAATGAAAGAAAATAATATTCTCAGAGTTAAAGAAACAAAAACCCAACCCACTGGGAACAGGGTGCTGTCATTCTGGAACTCTGCTTGCTTTCTGCTTGTTTTTTTCCAGACAAATTAATGAATGCCACAAGAAAGATGCAGCATGGCTCTGGTTGACTAAGGGCTAGGCAAGGATGCACAGTCTTTTCAGAACCACTCAACTCAATACTGGAAACAGTAATGAGTTTCAAACAGATCTGAAAGGAACAAGCCATGCTACGTGGTAAACAGCTGTGTCAGAGGCAAGTTGAAGACATCTCAAGTATGGAAGAAGAGCTGGACTGGCTGTTAAATGACTTTGAGGATGCTGCAAGATCAAAAGGTTGAAGTCATATTCCTATACAATGTTCTTAAATCACTTAAAGAGTTTTGGGTTTGTTTTTTTTTTTTTTCATTTCTGTATTTTAGAATTGTAGAAGAATTTAGAATGTGGCTTCTGGGAGACACAAGATAACTACTGCAGTTGCTGGTGGGTTCGCTGAGCTCCCTGATGAGCCAGCTTATCTCTGGTTGTTTAACTTCACCCACAGAAAGCCACTTACCAGTCTGTGATTCAGAATTATCGCAGCGGTAACTGATAAAAGTCAGAAGCAAGAGAGGAGTCACAAATCATTGTTAAATATGCAATCTCCTAATCACCTGGAGCACAGTGCTTCTCCTTGGCAATCATCACCAGTATGGACAACACCAGTAATAAAAGAACTCCAATAAAAAGGTGACCTTTCTCAAGCAAATGCCATCTGCAGCAAAGCAACTGGAAACTTTGCCAACTGTACCACTCAGCAAAGGACTGACTCAGCTGCTTGGTTTGCATCCCATGTCACAGCAGCCATGGTCATTTGAAGACCTTACCTTAGCTGTGAAGTACTCTGTCAGGAGCAACATATTTCAGATAACTACTGCTATGACCTTAACTTTAGCAGGCTAAACGTCTTCCCTGAGTTGAGGGGAGCACATTGACATTATAGAAAACCCCTCCAAAATTCTTGGTTCTCTACCTTGGTACACTGCCAACCAAGGCACCAGGACTAAAGAAACCATTCAGATTTTTAACATGTCACACTAGCCTCAGCCTCCCTAGCTGTAAGCTGGTAGAGATCCTGGGCTTCTCAGGGTCTCAGAGATAGAAAAAGAGCTATTTTGTATTTTGGTGGAAACGCACTTCCAGGTCACACAGGTGCCACGGTCCTTTCTTACATCAAAAAGCTGGCTGTCCTATGACCAGCTGGAGTAGGTTCTTTTTTTAGCAGCCAGAAAAAACAGGCTTTTTTTCTATTCTTTTTTTTTCCCCCACAATGAGCTGGAGCAGATCACCAAGCAAGATGCAAAATCCCATGCTAAGAGATGTGTCCTTCTAAGTTCATCTGATGCATCACTACTTGGTGAAGCCTTAGCAATTTGGGTCCATAGATGAGATGGCCACATTTGCACACCAGCTTATTGAGTCCTGCCTTCCAATTCCAAATTCAGAGTCTGGCAAAGCCAGAACCGTAAAGACGTTTCACATCCTCAGTCCTTACTCGAAACCCCATTCCTGGAACATCTCCCCTATGAGGAGAGGCTGAGTGAGCTGGGACTGTTCAGTCTTGAAAAGAGAAGACTGAGGGGGGAACTAATTAATGTTTATAAATATCTTAAGCATTGGATGCGGGGGAATTGGCCATCCCCTTTTCAGTGGTCTGTGGGGACAAGACAAGGGGCAATGGCTGCAAGTTGGAGCACAGGAAGTTCTGCACCAACACGCGGAAGAACTTTTTCCCAGTGAGGGTGTCAGAGCCCTGGGACAGGCTGCCCAGGGGGTGTGGAGTCTCCTTCTCTGGAAATATTCAAGACCCGTCTGGATGCCTCCCTGTGCAATATGAGCTGGGGAGCTGCTTGGGCAGGGGGGTTGGACCCAATGATCTCTGGAGGTCCCTTCCAACCCCTGTGATTCCATGATTCTGTGATTCTATGAAAGTACACCTTCCTTACGGCAGCATGGCTGTCCTGGTTTCAGCAGGGACAGACTTAATTCTCTTCCTAACAGCTGGCATAGTGCTGTGCTTTGGATTTGGGATGAGAATAATGCTGATAACACACTGATGTTTTAGTTGTTGCCAAGCAGTCAGGGACTTTTCAGCTTCTCGTGCCAGCCTGCTAATGATAAGATGGGGGGCGCCCCAGAAATGGGACGGGGACACAGCCAGGACAGCTGACCCAAAATGGCCAAAGGGATATTCCATTCAATATGATGCCATGCTCTGTATGTAACTGGGAAATGGGTTGGGAGGCAAGCCAGCTCAGGAAATAGCTGAGCATTGGTGAGCACCTGTGCTGTGCATCAGTTTTTTTGTGTATTCTCTTACTGTTATTACCATAATCTTATTTTTCTGACCAATTAAACTGTCCTTATCTCAACCCATGGGTCTGTCACTTGGTTTGGTTATTTATTCTTTTTTCCCTTTTCTGTTCTTTTCCCCCAGCCCACTGTGGGGGGCACACTGAGCAAGTGGCTGTGTGGTTGTTTTAGCTACTGTCCAGGTTAAACCATGACAATGGCAACACATCCTCTGCACTGTTCCCCCCAGGAATTTTCCAGTAAATTTGCCCAAAACCCAAAATGGAAAAGAGGTAATTATTTTTTTCCTCTTCATGAGGACAGCTCAGCCCCTTCCTCTCATGCCATAATGGCCACTTATCAAATTAATGTTTTTATAGCAACTCAAGTATGCTACAGAAAGCATCAGAGTCTCAACCATGATGGTACAGATAAACTTGAGAGCAGCATAACCACCAAAAACTGTCAGGGAGATGAAACCCACTGCAGCATGTTTGGTTCTTGCCCAGGGGAGTTACACCACACTGCTGACCCTCCCCCCCCCTCCCCAACAAAAGATGGAGGTGACAACAACTCTACCTACTTCTGGCAGCCGTGATCTCCTGCTGCAGGACACAGATGTAGAGCTGGAGCGTGAGCTGGGGCGCGGAGCCGAGGAAGGCCTGGATCACTGACGCCCGGCTGAAGGCAGACCTGTGCGTGCACAGCTTGCCTTCGGCCTGGCCCACTTCCTTCTCAACCTCTTCCGAGTACCCGTCCTTGGGCATCTGTCTCTTCTTCGTGATGCTGACATAGGGCTCCTCAACTCTGCCAGCGTGGAAGTAAATGTAAAAGACTTCCACACACCTACAAGCAAATCGGCAAATAGAGTAACAGGGGGGAAAAAAGAGAAAGAAAAGCATGGGTTGTCCCACTCCTTAGCATTTTAAGCCTTCACACACCAAGTCATCTGCTGAGAGAGCAAGGCCTGTAAATTTTATCCCCTTGGTAACTTTGGAATAGGACAGATTTCACTCTTTAAAACATGAACTACACGCCAGGGCAAGAATCTGGCAGTGCCCTCTGGGCTGCTTGTAGTACTCAGACACAGGATGTGGTGTAGTTGTTTCTGATGAGCTGCCCTTGCTCTCTGCTGTTCAAGTCCTTGAATTACTCATCGACTACAACGTTCGTAGGCTCCCAACCCAGGGCCCAAGGTGGGGTCCTGGAGTTTCTGAAGTTTTTCTTCAGATTCTCATGTCTTTCTCTTCATGTTGCCTGTACATCTGTGACATGGAAATAAACCCACTTTTCCTACCTTCTCCACCTTAAAAACAATCTGAAGACATTTAGTAGAGGACTCAATGATCTCAGAGGTCTTTTCCAACCTAGTGATTATGTGACACTGGGGAGAAACTCAGGGTACAAGTGGGTGCACACACTTCCAACAGCTGGACTCCAGTCCTTGCTTTACTAAGCCATGGCTCCACAGCACAAGTAAGAAGCCATAGCAGCAATAATGAGCACAAGCAGTTTAACACTGGATATTAACATTTTTTTGTAAAATCACAGAAATAAGAGCTTTGCTCCTTACATTTGCTTACATTTATTGCACTGTTTAAGGAATATTAGGTGCAATCTTGCAAAACTATTCTAAGAAAGGAGATGCAGTGCTCCCAGTTACTGTAGCCCTTCGTACGTTAAACACAGATGAACCACATCTTCTTGTTTATGGAGGTCTGACTTGTCAGTCTAACTTCCAAAGAAAAAAGCGGTGCCAGCACATAGGTTTCCATCCATGAATTACATACAGACACTGCTTCTACCCATGCACGGAGAATAACCCATACATTGGGGAGGGAACAGAAGAGGAATGAAGCAAATGCTGTCGCAACAAGGACAGTCTGGCTCCTTGAATACTGAAGAAGATAACACAGCCTCAGACTGATTTCCAAATTAAAGTTTCTGAAAATTCCTTCCAATGAGTATTTTTAGATTGAAAAACATTAGAAAAACATTTATGAAAGAGTTGCTTGGGTAGGAAGGTGTCAAGGGTGGGCTTGGACATCAGGCAGGACCCAAAACACACAAGGGAATGTCAGCCTTGCATCTGGGATGGAGTAACAAGTAAAGATCTACTGAGGGCCTCTCACAATTACAAAACATGGAGCTGTGCTTGTCTGAGACTCTGAACTCCCGTTTCCTTCTCAGCTTGACTCTTTTCAACAATGGCCAAGTCAGAGCCTAGCACAGGCTTTAGGGGAAAGCTTATAGGCCAAACTGTAAAGCAGCACTGATAAAAATTAAAATGAAAGCATACTGATTTTTACTTTAATAGACTTGATGCCATTCTTTTCCATAACTGGACCACTAGCAAGTTCCAACTGCTCTCGATGGAGAGCAGTTTTAGGATCCTGTAGTACTAGGCTTGATTCACGAGGCTTCAGCTGCCATTATCACTAAAGCTATTTGAAGCACCTGGTGTGCTGGAGGCTCCATTCACACTGGTGACTTTCTATTTTCCCCTTATTAATCTTTCCAGTCCCTGCCAGTCTTGTTCCGTGTGAAAGAATCCCCATGGCCAAAAACAAAGCATGAAAAATTAATAAAGCATAACAGCTTATGAAGCCAACAGAGATCCTGAAACCAACAAATTGATTTTATTCCAAGAGAAGGATCCCAGAACATTTTTGTCTCGCTTAGTATTCACAGCCATCTATTCACCCTGAGCTGAGGGCAAGTCTGAAGCTGTTACGGCAAATGAGGTCTCAGCATCAGCCTCTGGACTCTTGCTGTGCGTGATCAGAAGCAGGTAGAGCCTAGGGACCCATCTAACTAACATGCAGTGATCCCATAAAGGAGATGGTAAGGTTCCTAAGGCTACTGACTACAGCAAATACTATAATTAGTAGTATAATCAACAAAATGTGGGGGTTGGTTCGATTTGCCGTTATCATCAGCTAGGTGTTACGTGGCAGTACGCTGTTCGTGACCCACAATCTCATGTCCGTATAGAAAAGCAAGCAGAGTGTGAAATGAATGCTCCCATCAGCAAGCCTTATGGCCAAAGGGGACTTGTACCAGTACAACTGAGTAATAAAAGTGATCCATGCAAGGACTCAGACAACATCTGTAATGATGCCCATCTTCTCCCAAGCCCTGCCTACCCCCTGCAACAGCACCTCTGGAGGTCGTGCCTTCTGGGGCCAACAGCAGAGGTACTTAAGCCTCTGGCTGGTGCCACTGCCCGAACAACTGCTTCAAACAGGAGCAGACTGGCAGCTGATAAACTAGAAAGAGTCTAACTGTTCAAGTAACAAAGTCTGAGAGGGACACAGGCATTTGAAGAGAAGGGTTCAGAACTGTGGTGAAGAACCAATTCAGACCACGTACCCATGCCATATTATGACTTAGTCTATGAACCACATTCAGAAAGGTTGTCTTGAAACCCACTAGATTGTTCTTTTTTTAATATGAAACACAACTTAAAGAAAGCAAGAAGGCAATTAGTCCAAGCCAGTTTTCCTCTGGAAACTCCAGGACAGAACAGGGAATTCCCCAGAAGCCTCATTTGCCCACTGCTCATTGCTGCTCTGCTCTGGAGGAACAGGAGTGGGAGATCCTGACTTCTGCCCAATCCCTTTCCTGCAGTGCAGTGATGTTTAGGGCCTCACATGGCATCACCAGCTGAAGGCATGCAGCTGGCCGGTCTCACTGCATGTGAAGTGGTGACAGTCACAGTATGGGCTCTGAAGGCACTAAAACTACTCTGAAGGAAAAAACTGTCAGCTCAACTCTCTACAGGGAAAGTTAAAAGGTAAAAAAAAAAAAAAAAGGTGCTGCTTTCTCCCCTGCTGCCAAATCTTTGCAGGGAGAAGAGCTGTACTTTTCAAGGATCCTGATGGTGCCTACAAAGAGTGATTCAGCAGCGACACACACTTGTCTTCTCCACGGTCAGGAGGAGGAATAATCCCATCCTTACATGCCTGCTGAGAGCAAGCACCTCATTCCCTCTTTTAATCATAGATGTGTGGGATTTCAATGCAGGCAAAATACCGGTGGTGTGAAGAGGGAGCAGGCAATGAAAACAGGGAAATTCCCACTGCCAACAAGCGCTCCAAGAGCAAATGTCTATTCAAGAGACCTATCCACACAGGCTCACTGCCAGTGTACAAGCAGATTTCTCTACTGACTCTATTTTTAGTCATTCCTTTTCTTTAGAGAAGTGTGCACAAGACTTATCAGTCCTGCAGATTTACTTACCCATGCCAGAAAGATTGTTCTTCACTCATTGTTCTACCTTCCATCTGCACTGACTTTCTGTTCATTGCACCTTGAACACCTAACACAGCTGCTCAAGGATAAAGGGGAAAAAAAAGCAAAAAAGAAAAAAAAAAAAGCCTGCAGAGGACCTAGGCATATTCTTCCTGTCTGGGAAAGAGGGAGATTCATCAACACTTGTGAAGTTTACAGCTAGCAGAATCACCCACGGTAAGGTCTGCCAGTGGAAGCCATACCAGCAGGAAAGGGTTTGAGACCTGTGCTATTCTGAACTGTAAAGCAGGTCATTAGGAACGAGGGACTCCCCATGAGAGACAAGGCTTCTGCACAACGTAACTGAAGCATTGTCAGCTTATTAGATTTCAAACTGCAGAATTAGGTGCCCAAAACATTAATGACTCTGATAATTTTAGCCTACAGACATTTCATTTGGGTTGTTTTGGGGTTTTGCCTTGTTGCTGTTTCAGTGGTTTGTTTTGTTCAGTTTTTTACTTCCTGCAGCTCGCAGGTTCCAACTTTGACCGTGACAACAGCTCCTTGGGCAGTTTGATGAAAACTTCCTACTGTATCTGTTTTGCTGCTGTACACCATGCACAGACACATGTAATTGTTTCTCCTTATGCCTTGAGAAACAAAGACTGTTAAAAAAAAAAAACCAACAGCCTATTGTTTATATCTTTATCCCACTGAAAATCTGAGGAAAACAGTCATTAGTGTTCTATAAAGCTGACTGTTATATTGGCTTTCAAGGGTTTTTTTGCAACAAAGTTCATCATCCTGCAGACTGAGCCACCTCAGTCACCAGAGCTGAGTGGGAGAAGTGGGCTCAGGTAAACCTCATGAGGTTCAACAAAGCCAACTGCCAGGTCTTGCACCTCGGTCAGGACAGTCCCCATTATCCACATTGGGTCAGGAAATGATGTGCTGGAGAGCAGTCCTGAGGACAAGGACTTGGGAGTACTCATGGATGAGAAGCTGGACATGAGTCACCAATGTGCATCTGCAGCCCAGAAGGCCAACCACATCCTGGGCTGCATCAAAAGAAGTGTGGCCAGCAGATCGAGAGAGGTGATTCTGTCCCTCTGCTCTGCTCTGATGAGACCTCACCAGGAGTACTGTGTCCAGCTTTGGAGCCCTCAACACAAAAAGGACAAAGATCTGTTGGATTGCATCCAGAGACAGGGCTTTGAGCATCATAACCTACTGAAGCTGTCCCTGCTTACTGCAGGGGACTAGATGGCTGTAACCATGTGAGTTGTTTTGTGACAGCAGCTACAAAATTTAATCATAACAGCAGAGCAGCCTTGCAGATGAAGTTAAGATAGGGAAGTCATAAATAATGAGACCAACAACAATTAAGAGACAGAGTATATCTTACTTTCAGCTAGAAAGGGTTACTAACTAGTTTGTGCAGGAATGTGTTTTAGAAATTATGGAGAAAACCACAAAAAGCATGTGCTGGGAGGAAGACGTCCAGCCTTCATCCCTGAAGACCACCAGAAGACCCCCTGAATGTCACGGAGCATGCTCTATCTGGGAGGAGTTAATGTAAATGACTTAGTGGAAATAATTTGCATAACCCTGCTTTTTCTTACAAATGGTAATGAATATGTATAGTTAATCTGTGTCAATATGAGAAATTTGGCTTTAATGGGGTCACCCATTTGGAGGAGCGATCCCCTGTGTGCCCAGCGCTGCGATAAAGGATACCTGCTTAACAGTCACCAAGGCTGTGGAGTTGTGATTCCAGCTTTTTGAGGCTTCAGTACCACCCTCAGTGAATGAGATAGTAAGGAACCACCACATCCAGCAGACGTAAGGCATGATACCACCAACACCACCTGCTTGTGAGTGAAAGCCCCAGTCAGTTTGCTGGAAATCTGGGCTCCTCGGTTCAGCTCCTGGGCTACTTATTGCTTGCGGAGTAGAGAAGGGCAACAGTGGCACCCTCCACAAGGAGCTATTTGCATTTTGAACAAGCCCCTGAGTGCTGAGCAGTACACAGGCAAAAATACATCTGGTTATTATTTATTGGAATTGTAGCAGCAACTAAAACCTCAAGACATGGTTGGTGATACAGGTACTATCCAAATGAACAGGGAACAAAGAGACAGCCCTTGGCTAAGAAGCAGTCGATAATGAACCAAAAAGCTTATCATGGTCTTCTCTAAAGGGAAGAAAAATGTATTAAATCCTCCCAAGGACATTGGCTATTGCTCAAAGTAATTTTTTTATGTAATAATTTACTGCATGTGGTAAAAGAATCTTCTTTCACACAAAAAAATTGTCTATTTTCTTAGCATCCAGGCAAATTAGCGGGCTCACAATGAGTGACACTGACCTGAAACACTGCAGGAATCCCCCAAAACCTGCAGTTGCTTTGCTCCAGCCAAGACTCTGCAGAGTCTTCTCCAAGAGAGGGATGCTTCCTAATTTTAGCGCTTGCAGTGGCAGCAGCAGGACAGCAAGTGCCTCCCGAACAGGTGGAGCGTGGGTGTTTGGGGAAGGTGGTGGTATGCAAGAAGGTTTTATAAGACAGTGTACTTCTTTTCCCCCTCGTCACACAGAAGATTCAAAATAGGCTGAATCATGTGGTCTGTAAAGCTAAACACCCGCCTTCCTTGCCAAGATATTTCCATACCATTCCCCAAAAATCAAAATTAACTTTTTTTAGGGAAAAAGGAAAGGGAGAAAAACCTCTGGCCTTTAAGATGATGAAGAAAACTCACACAACATACATCATCTGTCTGCAAACCAGTACTGTGGCTCTCTGAATGTCTCCCTGAGTGGCTATTTGAGTATCTCAGTGATCAAACACTAACTAGGCAAACACCAACTATTCTGTATCATGTCACAAACCAAACAGAGATGGTTAAAAAGCTGATGCTAGCTTCGTGACAGCAGGCCTCCCTCTGATGAGGCATGCCATCTCACATGGCCCAAAGGCTCTTCAACACTTCCTTCTGATGCCGCAAGCGGCCAGAGCCTGGAGTGGCTCTACTGTCTGTGTGTCCTAACTGATCTAAATTGAGCCAGCACTCCCCAAAGGGCCCTCAGCAGTGCTGGTGAGATACAAGAGAGACCGAACGCAGGAGAAGGAGTGAGGCTTCATACTGGGGAAGCAGGTGATAACAGCAGCAGGACTCTCCGGTGCAAAGGAGCAGAGGTTTCCCTAAAAGGATGGGACAAAATGGCTCCAGGGTGAGAGTACAGCTGAAAAATGTTTTGCCATCTAGCTATCCCCTTAGACTTGTGTGTATTCCAGTCCACAGAAGACAGGAAGCTTCCTGTCCCAAGCAGGGAAAAGTAAGGCATTCCTGTGCTGAAAACACTTCAACTTTTATAGTGCCAATCTCTGCCTGATGAAAAGCCACCAGTTTCCTCCTCTGACATGTACAACCATGTTTAGTGGCAGTGGATAGGGAGGCAAGGAAGAGGGGGGAAGAAAATAGATCTTTAATGTCTGTCTCAGATCAATCACTTCCCACACTTTGTACTGTATGCTACAGACAGACACATATTTCCCTGCATCTGAAGGGAGGTTGTTTTCGACAAAACTTTCCCTCTTAATTTGCAGACTTTTTCCAACCTTTAGCAGGAAATCAGTTTTTCAGGTGGTACTACCTTCTTTTTATTAGTAAGTGTAATTCCAGGTACCCGGGTCAATGCGCGTGACTTCGCACTGCCTGCATGGTGCCACGGGGGCTGTGGCACAGGCAGAGTGCAGTGGATCCAAAGCAGAACTACGCCTGTAAATCTCTGAGAAAGGCAGAAGCGCAGAGCTGGAGACGCAGTGTCAAGGAGAGGGCCTCCGTGTGCCCACCAGCTGTACAGCAGCTGGGAGCCCATCAGCACAGCAGAAGGTTTGTTCTGCAGAAGATAAGGCTCCTGTTGCAAACAGATAAACTTGACGTTGAGAAAGAAAGAGAAAGTAAAATCACGCTTGATGGTTAAGCTCAAAGCGGAAGTCTATGTCTCTTCCAGCTAATTAGAAAGAAAAGCCTCTAATTAGCTGTTATCACTTACATTCCTGGTTTGCTTCTTTCCATCCTGGAGCTTGACATGACATTCTTTCCCTACCTAACCTCAAGAAATTGATTTAGAATGACAAAAGTCATTAACACAATTTTAATTTGACAGCTGCTTTCTCTTTGGTTCTTATTTTCCAAAGAATGTGGGAGGTGTTCAAGGCCAGGTTGGATGGGCCCTGGGCAACCTTGTGTAGATCCAGGCCTGGAGGTTGGTGGCCCTGCCAGTGGCAGGGGGGTTGGAGCTCTATAATCTTAGGGGTCCCTTCCAACCCAGACCATTCTGTGATTCTATATTTTGTTCCTAGCTCTCAGAAAATCAGACTTCTTAAAGAACTTAACTATTAAACCATAACTTAAATCTCTTTAAAATAATAGCGGGCAAGCAAGCTGAGCTGCACCTCATGGTTACAGAGGAATTCAGTGGGTTTTAAATGAGAAGTTTTGCAACATCCAAACTGTTCATCCTTATTAATGTGAACAAATCTTCCTTTTCCACACTGTCCAGGAATTTTTAAAAGTTGGGGATACCCTGTTAGAGATACTGTATTTCACACACACCCCTCCCCTTTTTTTCTTTTCTTTAAAGAAAAGATTTGAACATGAATTTAAAACAGCAGTCCCTGGCAAACATTTGGTCGTGGGGCCGCGCCGCCTCGGTGCCTTTTCATCGCCCTGGGCTTTTCCCAAGGCCGCCGGCAGTCAGAAACTGAACTCAAGGTGAAAAGAAAATCTCCAAAGCGACTCTGGGCACGAAGCTCTCTTTCGGGAGGCCGGGGCAGGTTTTAAGTCGCTCCTGGGCTCTCCCGGGATGGGTGGGTGGGTGGGTGCTACCGCCGCTCCAAACCCGCGACCTACTCAAGCCTTTCCCCGTCTCTCTTGCAAGCGCCCTCCGAGTACCCGGCGCTACGGGTAACCCGGCAGCGAGCGGGCTCTGCCCTTCGCAAACAGCCAGGGAGCGGAGAGAGGGAGCGGGGCTCTGCCAGCCGCCCCGCCGGCCCGACACCTGCCTCTCCGGAGGGGCTGAGCCCACGACTGGCTGCGGGCCTGACCAAGGGCGCTTAAAGATGAAAAAAAGGGGAAGTATTCCCCCCACCCCCCCACCCCTCCAGAAATAAGAAGGGAAATAAGGCTTCAGAAATAAGAGCGGGGAGGCTCCGACCGCGGCTAACACCGGTGCGGGGCGGCAGAAGCCGCCCGGCAGCGGGCACGCCCGCACGGCACAAAGGCCGGGGCGGCTGCGGACGAGACCCCGCTGCCAGGGGAATGGGTGGCGGGGCGGAGCGGAGCGGGACTCACCGACCTGACGAGGGGCCCCAGCTGCAGGAGGTGCAGCAGCAGCACCAGCGGGCGGTCGCGGCTGACGTCGCGGTGGATGAAGACCAGGCTGAGCTGCACCAGCGCGCAGGGCAGGAGGGCGAAGAGCAGCGTCAGCCACTGCCACATGCGGTCCCCCGCCGCGCGGTACGCCCCGCTCAGGCACAGCGCGGCCGCCGTCTCGGCCACGAAGAGGACGAGGGAGACCAGGACGGAGCCCGGGAATTTCATCGCAGCCCACCCGGCACCGCCACCACCTGCCCCCCCCCTCCCCCCGGCTGCGTTTTCGCTTCGCCGCAGCCGCCCCACGCCCCGGCCCGGCCCGGTCCGCCCAACGGCCGCTGAGGTGAGGTGCGGCGCGGTGAGGCGCGGCGCCCGCCAGGGGGAGCCGCAGGCGCAGCCGCTGCCACCGCCGCGCTCACCGGCGCCCCGCGGCCTCCGCCCAAGAGTAGCCGGGGAAGGTGCGGGGGGCGGCGGTGCTCTTCCAGCGGCGGGGCTCCGAGCTGCTGGGGCTTGGGCCTGGCAGCAGCGGACCTGGGGCGCACGGGGAGGAGCGCCGCTCGGTGGGGCGCAGGGAGCGCCCGCGCATCGCGTCCCCTTTGGCTGTGAGGGGCATGGCTGGATCAGGGGGGGGATCGGAGGGGGGAAAGGTGGGGCTGCGCTTCAGGGAGACCGCGGCAGGCCGGAGAAGTGCCCTGAAAGAAGCAGGCAAGGGCAGAGTCCCGCACCGGGGAGAAAGCGGCCCCGTGCTAATTAAAGCCGCAGGAAAGGAGCCCTGAGTGCTGCTGACGGCCCCCTTGTTGCACCTCGTTCAGAGAGCTCCTCACCACACCGGTCAGCCCGCTGGCAGAGGAGTTCCCTTGATACTGTGTCAGGTGGATCTTCTCCTTGCTCGTCGGGCCTTTTCCCCCCGAGGTTTGTAGGCTCACAGATGCCAAAGCCCGGCTACACCTACAGCTGCTGGCCGGCTCCGTTTGCCAGCTGTCCCCGAGCCTTTACCCTTAGCCAGCAGGAGCCAGGCCAGCACCCCATGCCTTTCTCCCTTGCCACCAGAGCTCGGGAGTCACTCTGGATATCACAGAATCACAGAATCATAGGGGTTGGAAGGGACCTCAAGAGATCATCAGGTCCAACCCCCTGCCAAAGCAGCTCCCCAGCTCATATTGCACAGATGGGCATCCAGATGGGTCTTGAATATCTCCAGAGAAGGAGACTCCACACCCCCCTGGGCAGCCTGTCCCAGGGCTCTGTCACCCTCACTGTGAAAAAGTTCTTCCGCATGTTGGTGCGGAACTTCCTGTGCTCCAACTTGAGGCCATTGCCCCTTGTCCTGTCTCCACAGACCACTGAAAAGGAACTGGCCATTTCCCCCTGCCTCCCATACTTAAGATATTTACAAACATTAATCCCCTCTTAGTCTTCTTTTCTCCAGGCTGAACAGCCCCAGATCACTCAGCCTTTCCTCATAGGGGAGATGCTCCAGGCCGTTAATCATCTTTGTAGCCCTCCTCTAGACTCTCTCCAGGAGATCCTTGCCTTTTTTTTATCCCAGGGAGCCCAGAACTGGACAAAATACCCCAGGTGGTGCCTGACCAGGGCAGAGTAGAAGAGGAAGATCACCGGGCATAAGGTCACCCTGGCAGTAGAAAGGTAATAGCCTGAGGGCAAAACAAGCTTTTACAGCCTCTCCACATCCTGAAGTCTGATCACTTGGCAAGAAAGAAAATTCCTCAGGTACCAGGTCAGGTTGGCAGATGGTGCCTTTATCCTGCAGGTAAGGGGAGGTGGGATGAAAGTCTCTAATCACTGCTCCTCTCCTCCTGTTCCAATAACTTGGTTCCTGCTCACCTGGCCCTCCTGCCTCCCCCTGGTATATCTTTGTTTTTGCCTGTTCCCAGGTAATTGCAGATCTGCTTGTGGAGATTAGCTACAGACCTGAGACCTCCCAGGAGCACCACAGGAAAGCAAGTTTTGAGTTTGAGATGCTACTAGCCCGTTAACAGGGTAACACTAATGGCTGCTTCTGCATGTCTGCTACTGTTTTTTAATGCAACTTAAGCTGTCATCATGTTTATGCCAGAAATGCTGGTAATGCTACTTTGGGCCATTTCTTGGACTGTTGCACAGGAAAATCTGGAGTCCCATTGGTCACCTGGAGCTGAGCTCAGCTCATGATGGCAAAGATGGAAACCTTGCTATGAGCAGGCCTAGCTGAACTTCATGCTCTTCACAGGGAATGGAGAGGTCTTTCCAGAGAGAGGAGGCCACGTGTACTGAGATTTAAACAGGCTGAAAATAAACACCTGAGCAGGTAACTTTAACCTACAGGCCAAAAGCAACTTGTCTTTTGTGTCATGGGAAACTACTGTGAGGTAGTGTTACCTCACCGCTATGTGAGGCCTGGATGCTCTGTGTAATTCTCAGCTGAGTAACTTTACCTGTGGTGGCATGGTACCACTGAAAAGCTTTTGGAGCCCCGAGTCAGGAGTGTTGCAGAAGGAAAAGTTGCCAGCACCATGACAGGTACACACAGACAGAAGCAATCCAATGCAAAATCATACTGCTCAGGGTTGGGCTTTTATTTAAGGCAAAATATAATCACAGCTTTAATATTCATACTACAGATATACACGGAGTTTGTTCTGCCACTATGAAGCTCAGTATTTTCACTGCTTTTAAAAAGCTATAAAATCTAGTTTCTATTGTAATCTACAATACAAAACTAATACAATAAACACGCTCTGAAAGATCACAGTGTTTAAAACATTAGAAGAGCAGGGGTCCTGCTTTTAAACGATAAGGTGCATTTCTAAAGAATCAAATCAGTCTTGATTCTATAGGGCCTGTACCATATTATGGCTGTAAATGGCTATTAACACTGAGAAACCAGTCTAGGGTGAGGCGTCATGTACTCAAGAAACAAACACCATATGTTGGAATATACTGAATGAGTGTCACCAGCACACACTAGACATGGGATAATGCCACTGAGGTTCCCTGTACTTTTGATTGGTATTGGCGGTTGTGTATCCTGCAGCTGTACTGTGGGAAAATGGGAACAAACACTGCTATCAAAAAAGGTCCCTGTGCTTTCCTCTCGCTATCCAAACAAGCCTTACTAGTTCCATGTAGAGGGAAGTTTGCAGGCTTGGGGCCCAGAATGATGCAGTTTTACCCCCATTTTACACCTGTGGAAGGACCTAACCTCACATGCCCGACATCAAGTGGAGATTTGCCACAGACATCAGCGGGTGGCATATCAGGCCCAGAAAATGAGCACAGGAGGCCAATTTGGTGGCAAAATCAGACCACTGTTAAGAGGAAGTCTTTCCTCTCTCGTGTGTGGTCATGGTAAAGAAGACAGAAGCAGTGTTCATTTCTGGTGAGAAAGCCTCTCCTATATCAAGCAGAAATAAATGTTTAATTAGGATTCGTTTTCCATTCATTATGGGATACAATTGACTTCAGGACTTCCACATAAAAAATTCTGGGGAGTGTGCATGTATAATCATGCAGTGCTGTTGCTGAATACCACTGCATTATAAAGTAGCTTTTATTCAAATATCATTATACTACTAGGCAAAATGAGCTTTTAATTAATTTTCTGCCATTCTAGTTGGTATTCCTATAACTTGACCTAAATGCCTCCGCCCTCTCTATGAGTCACGCAATAAGCAAAGTCAAGGGGCTCCCTCATAAGTATTAAAAATAAATATAGCCTTATGCATTTTCAAGCAGATTTGCTACTTACAAACTGACTTTTTTTCAGAGCGTGAAGTAAAACTTTAAATATACAGGGTACAGGATCAACAGTGACGTCAGTGTCAGTACAGATTAGTCAGGAGGTTTAGTAACTCAAAGGCAGCGAAAAGTTGGGGCATGTTGCCTTCTTGGATCTATGTTTCTGAACCTCCTAAGCATCGACAGCTTACATCCCTTCTGTTCCATTAAATGACAGGAGTAGGCAGGGGGTTCAGCTGCAGGCAACTCCTTCACAGGCAGACTTTTTTCAGCACATGATGACTTTGCTAAGAGGGCGACGAGGCGCCCTTCAGGGCGGCTAAACCCGTGCAGTGCACGCAGTACTGTTACCTGTGCAATGATGCAAACTGTGCTGTTCTCTTGGAAAATGCCTATCCACATCCCTAAATTGCTGTATTGTTTTGTTGGCCCTGAGCACTTCTGGCTTATGGCTTTAAAGTATGTTGTTCCCTCAGTAATGTATTTTTTTGGTAATTAGTTGTCTTCAATTTAGCTTTCTGCTGCTTACTGCTTAGTCTGGGACGTATTTATATAAACTCAGATGCCTTCTCTGAGCAATCTAGACTGTGCTGATAGCCAGTGATTGTTGATCAGTGTAGCAATTCACAGGGAGATTACTCTCCAAAACCTACAGGGCAGTTCTTACTCCTGCTACACTCATCTTCCCACAGGTAATAATAGGCACTCACACCAGTGAATATACAGCCCATGCAGGAGATCACCACACCTGAGATTTACCTGTCAAACCTCTCCATGGATCTTGCAGGTGCAGGTAATGAGTGTATAGTCTCAACATGCCATGCATATGCTAAACCAGGTCACTGTTTGCATAAAACGTGCAATATGCTGGCAGGAGCTGTAACTGTATATGCAGGGAACGATGCAAGTACAAAACGTTGCTTGCTTATGACAATTTCCATTTGCACATATTGCACCTGTATGTTTCTGAGTGCATCTGATAGCTGCAGTTCAGTTTTTCCATGGTATTTAAAAAACTAATCAGTAGCCTTACCATATTCTCTGCAAGTCCCTATAATTATTGTGAGAACATCAAAGTGGCATTACTTAACTTTACAGGGTAGCAGAAAGGGTGACTGCTTTACTTGCATTCATTTGTGCATATTTCCCAGAACTCCTTAAATGTGTATTTTGGGATGCTTAGCCATTTCGCTCAGTTTTGATTGTCTTAACAGCACTGAGATACTAGAGAAGTGAACATGCTCCCCAGAAAGTCTCTCTTTGTTTTACTGAATGATGTAAAACATCAGTGACAGTCGTTACACAGTTTAATGCTATTTCCTTAGCAGGTGGGACATGGCAGAGCCAGTGACAAGAGACCAACTGGGAGCGTACAATAACAGTGCAAGTAAGTGGAACATCCCTCTTTAACCAAAATTAATCCACCTTAATTTCAGGAATGAAAGACCTGGGTTGCTTTTTGAAGTTATGTGCAAGTTGGGAGACAAAGGCAGGGAAATCGAAGGGAACAGATTTGCAGACAGCAGATACTGAAAGCAGTGGCACAAGACAAGCATGCTGGGAAGCTGGGAGTAGCAGAAAAAAAATGAAGATATACTAGTTTGAACTGTACTGTTGATGGTATGTATTGCATCTGGCTCTGTGAATCCTGAGATCACTAAATCTGGGCATTGCAGATGTAGTTTCCCTCAAAATATTCTGTGACAGTAATCTATGGATGACCAACCAAAAGACATGAGTAGTTATATAGCTCCTTAAATTGATTTGTCGTCTACAGCTTAACTCACAAACAGCACCACACAAACACGGGTACATCACAAATAAGCACCAATACCCACACAATGCATCCTCTTTGCTTTAACAGCATAACCAGAAATACTATTATATCACTTAAAATTCCTACTGCCTACACTTTAAGAAACTAAACACAGTCAAGAAACGAATGTGCAAACGTGACGTAGTAACTTGTGTTTTACACTTCGAAAGAGGCTTCTCAGGTTTCTGGTAGCAGAGTCTTTTGTCACAGCAGGGTGGCAGGATCTGTTTAGGAACAGACCTTTTGCAGTCTGTTAGGGCCCGATTCGGGGGCAGGAGGAGACAGCATCCAGCTGACAAAGCCTAGCAAAGGTTGTGTGATCGATTTCTTGAAGCAGTGAGGAAGGAGCACGAAGGACCTTACTTTTCTACTACACTGAGAAGTGCTGACAGCTCTGCCCAGGTTGCTTTACTGTCACTGTCCTAGAAGCAACAAACCAAGGTTGCAACAGGACGTGTGTAACAGCATATACAGAAAGAAAAGTGGGGAGACGGAAGCGGAGAGACAGTTAAGAGGAGGGAAAAGATGGAAAAAATGCCCCCCTCACTTAATGACTGGCATTTTCAGAAAAGCCCTGGGGTGTATTTACACTGTGTTCAGAAGCTGTGACTGTGGCACACCTTGTAGCCGCCTCAACCCAGCTAGGTCAGGTAAGAAAAGCCACAAAGCTCCAAGAGTAAGCTCAGACTGCTGCATCTGTCGGAGCAGATGAGTAATTATGTTGCCAGATTTTACAAGGTGTATCCCATGAGGCTGGGTGTTGATGTTACCGCTTCTGATCTTAAGTGTCGGTAAACAAAGCCCGATTGCTGCCCTTGCCCTAGTCAGTGCTGAGCTCACCTAACTTGCAAAGATGTTCAGGGCCTAGACTTTGAAAACTGTGTGGTTGCATGGGTTTTCCCATCATCTAATGGACTCTTACTCAGGGAGCTGTTTTCTTCCTCATGGGATCAGTATCCCATGAAGCCAAACAGATGGCTTCGTATATGGAGGGTGGTTGCAGAGACTGAGGATCTGTTTTGCGGGTGCTGACAAACATGACACGGAGCAGATCCGAGTCTCCCCTGAGTGTAAATCAGAAGGAATTCATTCTACAAAGAGACACAGAGTGGAAGCAACTAGAACACTGATTGACAGAGTTCTTAATTATATTTCCTGCCAGTTATGAAAAATTACATTAAAAGAGAAATGCAAACATGACCGTTGGAAGTTAAGCATGATAAAATGGGGTGATTTTATCTACTGCTATGACATTAAATTTTAACATATATATATATATGTATGTGGTATATGTTCCAATATCAGCATTCAGGACTTGGCCAAGGTTTATTGTGCTCTAGATCTATTGAGGTTTGGCAAAAGTTTTCTTCTTCAAGCATCTCCTGAGAAATAACTAATTGAAAACAATTAAATGTTGTGGCTCACTGATAATTAAAAAGTAGGCACTGGGGACAAAGTCAAAAGGTCGTCTTTATTATTCTGATACACGTGGATTCTGTTAAGGCTGAAGTTTGGAGTTGTTGGGGGTTTTATTGAAGGTGCAGTTATCAAAACACGAAGTGTTTTTATGTTTGCACCTCTAAATAAAAGGATAAAATTTAGCATAGGATGGGAATGGTTGGACTTGACGATCTTCAAAGGTCTCTTCCAACCTTGTGATTCTGTGATTGGCAATAAATGCAGGATTGCAACTGCTCGAGTCCAGATGATGACACAGAGTATTTGGTTGTGTTACACTAGGACAGAATGCTGCTACAGTAGCTACCTAAAGGGTAGGCACAAATGTTGTTACATGTTTTAGCTGAGTGACATTCCCCTACACTGAAAATTGAGACTGAAAAGCTGTTGACCAGAGGGAAAAGCAGATAGGCCAAGTTTTACCTTCCTTAAGCATTTGTTTAACAAGGTTCCAGTTATGAACATGCACTACAAGGAAGGAAATGGATAAAGATCCTAACAGACTCAGGATCTTCTTCACTGCTGACAACTGACTTTGCTGTGATCTAACAGGAGCATTTCCACGTGTCTGGGCAAAGCACACTCACATCTCCATTGACTCTGTGATGTAACTTCACATGTATCCCCCACCCCATTACCCAACAGCTCCTCCTGTGTGTACACATCTAACTGCTCACAGTAACATCCTAAGTGACGTCAATGGCTTTCTTAACAGACCACTTATCCCACAGGTAATAAATATGTAACAGCCACATTTTAACATTTCCATTCAATAAAAATAATAATAATAATCCCTAAATTCTTGACAAACTGATACTGAGCTGCATTGCTTTATTCACCAATGAAATAGGGTTACTTCCTTGATTAAGTAATTAATTAGAGCTGCACAGTGCAAGCCAAAATCGCAGAAGCCCTAATCTGTGGCTCTTAATAGTGCAAGCCATCTCATTAAAATAACAGTGGCAAGAGTAAGAATGGGATTACCACATGAAAATGCAGAAGGATTGCAAGAGGGCTCCAACCTATCGCCTGATCAAGGCCCATGGAAATTAAATGGGAACTTTAATCCATTAGGCATCAAAAATAAAGAAACTGTAATCTCTCCCAGCTGAGAATGCAGGAAGAGAGGCTGCATTGTTTGGCAGTGCATGTAGGTCAGCTTCTTCACCCCCAACTGCAATTTTTGACATACTGGCCTTCCCAATCTGTCTTTAAAGGTAATTGCATTATATTACTCTCACATAAATAAAAATAAATATATTTTAAATACATATGTTGATTTTATAGGTTTTTAGTACAAATCTATGTTAGCATTTTCTTTAGCTTTCAAGTACTATGTCATATATATATATAACACATAGATTGCAACCTTAAGTGCTAGTGCAACTAGTGTTGAGCAACCCATTCATTCCTATAGCTACAAATCATTTGGGCACATACATTATTTTGTTAACCAGGAAAAGAAGCAGCTTCGAGTTTTGTTTCAGGTTTTCCTTGACATAAGTATGCCATCCAAGGTTTGCATTCAGTTTGCAGGGTTTGTAGTGAACGATTTGTCAACGAAAACAGATTTTTTCATCCTCTGAAATGTATATATCTCTGTTCAGAAATGCTGCTATAGGTAATCGATTTTTAAAGGAAGCTTTTGTATTGCTGAACAATACTCTTGTCTTGAAAAAAGCATCTGCCTGCTTTATCTTTGATTTTTTGATCCAAGTCTTCTCCATGGCTCCACTCATCTTCCCTGTGACAGGAAAAGTATTGACAAGAAGTGGTCCGGTTACAGTAAATGAGTGAGGAGACCAGCTCCTTGCCACAGAGTGAGCTCTGAAAGGAAGGGTCAAATTCACTTCTCCTTTATACACGTGAAACCCCACCAGCTGAAATGAACCTGTGAAACTGCAGGCTGAATATACAGCTATCTACACAACTATCATTATACACATATGAAGATGAAAGAGCTCCAAGATATGGGTATTTCTAACACGTGTTACTACAACTAGTGGTTTAGATAAAAAAGTCCCAGATTTTACCTTTGTGCAGTGTAGTGACATGTCTACAACACCCTCCCCAATTAAGTGCATCGCTGTGTGAGGACTTGTTTTTGCAGGTCTCTCTTTAAAGCCTACTGGATGCATCACTGTTTCATTTTTCCATGTCCCTGTAATTCTACCTTGCTTTTTTTTTTCACTTCCCCTGTGTAACCACCAGATTAAAATTTTTGTTAATTCTCCTTTCTCACACACTTGAATAGTTTTTACTTCTTATTACAGCTAAATATCTTCTACCCCCTCAGATTCAATCACTTCCCCCCTTTTATTTTTTTTCATTGACCCATTTTTTTTTTTTTTGACCACAGAGTTCCCTCCCAAAGCCCCAGTATATTTTCTTTTTCACCTGGCTCCCAGCTACTTTAAGGCTAGCGATAGTGGTACCACTGGCTTGTTTTGTAAATAGCCTCTTGACAAATAATTGAAACTGCAGATGCCCTCTCCCGTCGTGGCCCCGGGGGATGTTACTTTCTAGACAAAGACGCTGAAGAGAGGAAACTCAGCTTGGTTGGGTTGCAGCAAGTCAGTCAGGAAACACACAGTCCCCGAGAAGCCTTCATACAGACTATATACACTTTCTAATGCCCGGGAACCAGCCTTAAATTCTTCTGTAAACAAGAACTCTGCGAACCTAAGAAACAACAAAAGAAGAAAGGAAAAAAAGAGAGAGTTTGTTGTTATTTGGTGTCCCTGTATGTCTGTTCATTTGTTGTCTGAAAGCACCATTTTAATAACAGTCAAAGGTTCAAAACAAGTAGAATGTTCATTATTTAACTTCATGTGGAAATTCTACAGTCTCTGATTTCCACGATAAACTGAGGTCCGTAAGATCCAGAAAAGCCAAACCTTTGCCCACTGTAAATCTGCTATGCTTCTCCAGAGCTATTAACTTTTCCTGATTTCTGAGAGACATATTACTGAACAAATACTTTCTAATAACTTTTATCTTGGCTGTTATTTCAGCAGGATACAAGCAATGTTTTGCATCGAAGCGATAAATTCTGTAATGCCGAAACAACTGAACAAATAAAATGTTCTCATTTTGAAGCAAATGGCTGAAAATAAGTCACCCTAATTACTGCACAACTTCATTATTCTGTGCTGTATGAAAACCAGTAACAAACACTGAATACTATCTTTTCAAACACCTATAGTAAATTACAGAAATAAAATGAACCATAATTGTGGCACTCTGACAGAATTTTCAGAGGGATATGCTTGCATCAGGACAAAGTGGAATTAATCCCACTAGCTAAGCTGAACAGCACAATGTCAAACTGGCTAAAGCTGGGAACGATAAATTAAAACCCAGTAAAAGTACAGCAAAGCAGGCCATACACTTGTTCTCCATTTTTAGTGGGGAGGGACAGCATTAAGTGCTCTGAAAATCAGAACAAATCGCTATAACGAGCAGCATCACATTTTACTCTGCTCCTGGACTTGGGTCTGCAACTTGACTGCTCTGACCTCATGTCAGGATGAGACCTGGACCTCTGCCATTCCTCTCCATCCACCCCAGTTCCCAGCCAAGGCAAGCAGGCTGGTGGCCAGGGAGGGAGGAACACCAGGAGAACTTGATGCTTAGCCCACCGCAGGCAGCCTGGGAGCAGGACTGCAGGGCTTGCAGGGATCCCCACAGAGCACATCTGCCCCACAGCACAGAGATAGAACCACACCCAAGGCTTACACCCTCTGATGGTGGTGACCACAGGCTCTGAGCAGCTCTGTAACTGTTCCTGAAACTTTCCAGTGTTACCCTCAATCCAGAATCTTAGGAATGCTAACCTTTGTGCCCTGTATATGTATTTTGAGTTCCCAGTGAGCCTGTACAGCAGCAGGAACACATATGCGCTACCAGCCACTCCATGACATATTCCAGGTCCCTTCTTCAACAGGCCTTTCTGCCAGGTTAGCTCTCCACAGCGGATACAAGTGTCCAGATACTGAGGCTTCTTGGAAACCAGGTAAGCTTTGGCAAACAGGTACGCAATGCCTAGGGGAACAGCAGAGAGATTGTCTCTTGTAACAAGGAGGCTGAGGTTTTCGTTGGACACGTAAGAAAATAAAGATTAACACACCAGAAAAACACAGGCTTGTGCTCTACACATGCCACTGTTACCTATCTGTATCCTGCAAATGGAGGGGAGAGTATCTGGTATGCTAAAACGCACACTGTATGATGTACTTAGCCAGTCCCTGGGACAACACCATTTTCAATCTTTTCAAGGCATTACTTCAGGGTTTACTCTAACATTCACAGTCATTTATCAAATCTTAGGTACATTTTTGCCTTTAAACCAGCAAACTCTTAGCACTGTCTTCTATTGCTTTCCAATCCTCACTCACCTCATCTATTTACACTGACAGAAACAAAGGGCTGGGCAAGATAGATTCTCACATTGTCAATGGATACATTTTTTTTTACTGAATGAGAGGAAACCACCTTCTTTTTCTTTCATTTTCTGTGGGGCCCATGCTGTTTTATCCGGGTTCTAAAGAGTGATGCACACTAACGTCTGTTAAAAGCAAGCAAACAAAAAACCAACCAACCAACCAATATTTGGCTTATTTTTAGAGGGGATTCAAATAGATTAACCATAGTCTTCAACAGAGCACTGCACAGCTCAGTTCATGGTGACCTTAAAAGAATGACACATAACCAAATCAAGTGCCTGGGGAAATGTTTCGAACAGCTCACTTGTGGTCTGAATATAATAGTCACTGAAGTAGCTGAAGAGTGTTCTGGTAAACTACATGTGTATTTTTACCCAAGGACAGTGATGGGATACAGGATTTTCTGGGGAAAACCAATAGCAATTAATGAATATACATGTCTCTAATCCTAAAGTAAACCCGAGTCAAAGGCCACTCCCCTCCCTGGGTACTGAAACAAAGAGGGCACCTTCCCTGCAGGTCTCATCACTGGGCCAGCCACGCTGTAGAAGGAATTTTTGCTTTCCTTTGAAAAATAAAAGGGTTGGTAAGAAAAAGCTGTTTTCACTTCATTAGAGTGCAAGAGCAAGAAGCTTGTTCCTTAATCATACCAACCCAAAGATAAAGCATCAGCAGAAAGCACACTTAAGGGATGTTAATTGTAATGTACTTTTTGTAATTGAAACAGGACACCTCTAAAAGTAATGCATGGATGCTCATGGACACTCCTGCTGGCCACACTGTTCCTGATGCAGGCCAGGATGCCATTGGCCTTCTTGGCCACCTGGGTACATTCAGCTGGCTGTTGATCAGCACCCCTAGGTCTCTCCAGGCAGCTCTTGAGCCACTCCTCTCCAAAGCTGTAACTTTGCATGGGGTGGTGGTGACCCAAGTGCAGGACATGGCACTTGGCCTTGTTGAACCTCATACAACTGGCCTCAGTCTATCGATCCAGGTCTCCCCAGAGCCTTCTCTTCTCCTGGCTGAACAAGCCCAACTCTCTCAGCCTGTCTTCATAGGAGAGGTGATCCAGACCCCTGACCATCTTCACAGCTCTCCTCTGGACTCACTCCAACAGCTCCATGTCTTTCCTGTATGGGGGACCTGAGAGCTGGACACAGTACTCCAGGTGGGGGTCTCACGATTAGATTCTGAACTGACTGACACCAGCCTTACCTCATGAACCCAAACTAAGAATTTATTATCTTTTTCTCCAAAAAACAGTTTTACATGGGTGACTTTCAGAAAACATGCCTTTTGCTAGTACAAACTCCTCTTCATGGGAAAATACTTTGGTCAAATTGAACAACTTTCAAGGTTGGGTAGGATGTGGGGCCTTGAGCAGCCTGGTCTAGTGAGAGGTGTCCCTGCCCATGGCAGGGGGTTTGGAATTTGATGATCTTTAAGGTCCCTTCCAGCCATAATCATTCTGTGGTTCTATGATTCTTTGCATTACCATGTAATAAGGGCAGCTTAAACTTTTGATTGTGATGAGGGCGGGTGAGGGGGAAGTTATTCTGAAGGCCTTCCCAGAACTCACAGTTGTGTTTCTATCTGTGTTCTTTCACATACTGTTTCTCTGTCCAGCCATATGCTGCCTTTTGACTCAGCTATACCATCCGTTGAGGTGTTGTCACGAAAGGGAGAAAGAGTGGGAACCATACAGATCACCAAACTTCTCTCAGCTCTTATCACCTACGCTTTTAAGGCAGAAAATATGCCTATCCTTCCAGCTGCTTCAGCAACAAAAAAAAACACTTAACTGGAAGAAAAATTTTAAATAATTTGCCTGGATCTCATATAATGTCAAAATCAGTCAAATTTAAGCTATTATCTTCTCCATGGTATCACCTAACATGGAAAAGCAATGTGACTGGCATCAGGCTATTCGTAGCATCAACGGGAAAAGAACCTGGAGCTCCATGACACCAGTGCACAAGCTCGTTCTCCCGCTCAATTGTCTCTCCCAGCTCAGGAGGCCAGTTGCTGTTCTGTTCTTGGTCCATAAGGAAATCAACGCTCTGCCACACAAGCTCCTGATCTGCTGGCTGCAGGTACTCGTAATAGGAAAGCAACATCTGAAGGATGGATGAAAGCCCATGTGCTGCACCTGCAGAGAACAGCAACAGCCAAAAGGAGAAGGCAGGTTTAGGTCCTATCTCCATCTCACAGCAACTTCCTCTTGGCACTGATTTCCTTGTCAAATCTGTGATTCTTTCATCTTCTTTAAGCACATTACAATAGTGCTTGGAATAAAAGCTTTTTAGGTGTATGACATTGTGATTTGTCACTACTGTCTTTTTGAGTTCCCCAAGCTATGCAAAAAATACATATGAATTTTGTCTGCTCTCACTCTCGTGTGACTGAAACTTGGTGTGTGAAGTTACACTGAACCTGAACTGAATATTGTTTCAAGATGTCATTCTTCTTGACATACTAATAAATCAGGACCGTTATTCTGTAGTCTCTGTTGAACCTAAATTGAAACTGGACCACAAATGATATTTCCAGCTACTGACTGACAGCATCAGTCAGCTAAAACGTGAAGTTTGGTGCAAAAACTTTCTGTACCTATCAGGGTCACTCTGTCTTGTCCCTCTGCTCCCCTGCCAGAGAACTCACTGACCAACCTCACGCTCTCTGCAGTGTGATACTGTGCCTTAAGGACCCCACCAAGGTCCTGGTCAATGACCCTTCATCACAGCTTCAGATGAGCCCCATTTAAGCTGCTCACAGTGGGTAGGAGCTGACTGTGTGCTTGTGTGGTACTGCTACGGCCATAAATGCGCTGCGAGTCCCTGTGTGGCAACAGCAGCTTACAAATAAAATCCCCTGGCATATCTCTTCTCCACACAGCCATGGGCACCACACCTCTCTGTGCCTCCACCTGACAAGGGCAGATTCACCAGGGTGGAAAGAAGAGGGAATGAAGCTGCTGCCTGCTGCTCCCCTGGTGCAGCACGAACACCTCTTATGTTCTTCAGCACTAGGCAGCATCAGTCCTTCCCTCCAGGTCCCCAGTCCCACTTAGCCAGGAGAAACCCCACGCTGTAGGTTTCATGTGTTTCTTTTCTAAAGTGCATCTACACACAGCGTCACTCTGAAGGTAGCTGGTGTGTTTTACTTACCAAGATACTCTGTTCCATAGTAGGAATACATAAGTGGGAATGGTTTCCTCTTCTTCACTGCATACTGCTTTCCTGATTCTAGTATGGCCAGGCAAATGGATTTTATTTGTGCTGGGGTCAGCACCTAAACAGAAACATCAAAACAAACATCAAGTCCATTATAATACTTATTTATTTATAAGACATTTTGCAGGACAATGCTTTTTGTTTTTTGCTGGTGCACAAAACAAAGTTTTGCATTTAATCTTAGGAGCACACCATAATGTATTACATCATTGCTGAGAGCTCCTTGTGCAAAATAGTACATTTATATAATGTTTCTCAAAAAGAGAGTTTTATCCAGTCTCAGGAAAGTGAACGTCAAATCTTGAGCTGCACAGATGAGGTGAAAAGAGGCCCCCTAAGAGCTCCTGCCTTTTCTTCCCAGAGATCCATCAGCCTGATGGAAGCTGATGACAAGCACCAGGCAGGATGGGGAACAACAGACTGGAGGCACAGCCATTTCGAGAAGACAAAGGAAAACCCAGCTAAGAAGTAAATCTTACAGGCCCTATTGGGACCTGCTGAGCTAGGCATATTTTTCTCAGACAACATAAAAAGAAGCAGCAGGGAAGAAGGTACATTTTATGAAAATCAACACTACATGCATGAGTTCAGAAAGACCTTGGTAACCGAATCTGGCCTTCTTACACCAAAAAAACAGGACTTTATCATTGTGAACAGGCCAACGCTGCCTTCAACGCAGCCTTCAGAAACAACCTATGCCTCCCTCCTAGCAGTGTCAAAAGCAAATAAAACTGACAAATCATCTATTTCCCCAGAGGAAAACTTTCCCAAGTTCCTGGCCTAAAGCCCTCAGGGAGGAATTGGCTTCACAGGTTTTAGCTGCAGCTCCAGTGATAGGCAATTCCGTGATACACCACCTCCCCTCTGCGACAGCCACGTCTGTACTGTGCAGACCAACAGCCAGGCCATTAACCTTCTGCAGTCAAAACCGTGCTTTGGCTTGAGGGGAAAGCCTGTATCCCAGCTGTGCTTTGCCAAAATGTATTTCAAATTGTGCAAGGAGAAGTGAGAAAGAAAAATAAAAAGACAAAATGAGGCAGAAAGAAGAAAAAGGGCCGTATAAATACCCTTGACAAGACAAACAGCAATGCTGACACTCACTGGAACATCAAGATAATGTCTTTAAAATGTTCCTGAACATATTTGATTTTGATATAATTTGTATCATCACAGGATTTACAGTGCTTCAAGCTCAAAAAATGCTGCTAGCATGAAGTATGGAGGCAGCATCTGTTATAGACTCTATTCTCTCATTTGGCATGTAAAGGATGCTACGGATAATTAATGTCACTTAGAACTTGACTGAAAGCTAATGGCTGCAAAATCCTGTTTGTCTATCTTACCTTTCTCCCTGATAACCAAGCGTTGTATCACAGCTGCTCCGAATGACTATGATATTTGTACAACCTGGAGAACAACCTACTTCTGATCTTGATTAGTGTTCTTTAATGTTATTGCAGTAGAAGTAAACAAGCCATTAACATCTGGAGACTTCACTCATTTCCAGTCATTTTTAAATGAATTGTTTTAGCTCCACTGAATTTAAAGAAAAGGTTTAAATCCTAAGGAAATAAGGAGATCAGGGGCTCGGTGAGACACTGCATTCTCCCTGGAACTCTGATTTTGCCATCTTGCAGTTTAGGACCTAGTTCTCCAAATCCTGGATTTCATAAAAGGAATAGTAAGGTAACCCTTTAAAAATAAATGTGGAGGATAAGATGTCCCCGTTGTAGTTGTGGAAGGCAAAGGCACGCTGATTAGAAAAATCATAATCAGTTCATTTTCTGTACGCAGAGGTTCCTGTACTTCATAAAACAACTGGTTTTCAATACAAACCATGTTTTGCTAAGCTTATTTTTTATGTTCAGTGCATTCCATATCCAAAAGGAAGTAATAACAATTTCAAATTGATGAATTTTCAGTCAGTTTAAACTTCCACCCAAAACCAGCCTTGCATAATGCTGCATAAAGAAGTACCAGCTATCGAAAAATGCCTTGTCCACCATTTTTTCACCTAAAGCAAGTATAGAAAGTCAAACACTTAAGCACTATGATTACTTAAATGTATAGGTAGTATACCCTTATGGCTGGCATAATGAAATATTCCAATGAACATCACCCCTTTTTAGGAATGCAAGAACAAAACCAAAAGAAAAGTCCACATGGAAAGCCAGATAAAAAACAATATTTAAAATCAGTATTAGAATGGATGATAGAAGTCAACCTACCCTGACCCACTTCCACATTACCACAGAAAATGGAAAAGAAAATGGGCTGTGTGTCTTGAAACCTATCCCCTCTCTGGCCACTTGGACTGACCTGTAGGCTTGAGGCAGGCAGAAGATGTGACCTAAGAAAGTGAGCTAACTAAATAAGAAAACTTTTGTGCTCACTCCAGATACCTCTTACCAAGTGCCTCAACCCACAGGTCCTGTAGGGCTGCTGCCTGGTTCCAAAAACACTTAAATACAAAGGATTAATATTTGCTTCTTATTGCAGGAAGGGGTTGGCTGGAACAGAGACCTTTGCTCACCATCATTACCAGTGGCCTATCCAAAGACTGAATGATCAGAGATCACATTTAAGATCTCCATTGGCTTGTTACATTTTATTTCAATGAAATCTAGGTGTGTGAAAATCTCCTCACATTTCTTTTACCTTGCCAAGACTGTGGCTGGTCTCTATATGCTCCCTCACAAATCCTTAATAAAACACATAAAATCTTATGAGCAAAACAACAATCATAGAATACATTAATCATAAACACAGACACTGTAGCCATGGTTCTACAAAGTTAATTTTCATTTCAGTGTAGTCACAATGCTTCCTTGCCCCTGGGAATTACTGAAGCAATATGTTTAATTAGGGACAGCAAAGAAATAGATTGATCATCCCAAAGGCTTTGAAAGGATAAATTGCATATTGATATCACGTCCTCTGGTGAAAGCTGTCAGATGCTTTGATGAAGAATAAAGCCAAGATGACAATATGCTACCCAGAAAAATGTTTCATGCTTGAGAGCGGCACAGTTTTGAGAAACTTCTTGAATGTCATTTCATAGGAGCTGGCTACACAGTAGGTAAAATTATTCTTTATCATATCAGCACTTAGTCAAAACACTACTGACACTTCAGCTAACTCTTTCTGTATTTTTAAAGTTACCACAACCTATCACATTAGAAGAGTTTGTTTTAGTCTCCTCACTAGGTCAAATTTCGGAATACATACATTCCATATTTCCCCTGCGATGTCCCTGCCAATTGGTCAGTGGACTTCTTTCTTTTCTGTTTTACATCATTGCCCAGTGATACTGTGTGCTCTTAAATAACCATTCCACTCACATAGGTGACAGCTGCATTCCCATATACCTTTTACTTTAAGCACAACACTTAAGCAGCACCATAATACTTTGGATTTGTACCACTGCCTGTGCCTCAGAGCCCAGCTTATGGTTAAAAAGCCTTGTGATTGTTTCTAACACGTCTCCATTTTTCTCCAGTGCCACTGCAGACAACGTGCCTTCTCCCACTGAGGCAGTCCACAGGCTTGGGAATTATTTAGGGCAGGTACTTTACTCAGTAAACCCCTGTTAGAAGTCAGCAAGGAAGGGCTACGCACACAGCAATGACAGAACACCGACCTCGGCTGCTGTCAGTAGTCTCTCTCAACCTAAGAATGTTCAGCTGGAAGTAAATAATTTTGCAACTTTTAAGCTGCTAAGAGAGGTTTTGTGCTGTATTGGTTATGATGGTGCTGGGCCTAAGACACGTATTTCAAAAACCACAGACAGACATCTCGACCTTGAGGATCAGGCAGAAAGGAGCAGGAAGCTCTTCTTTGCCTCTGAGGACAATAACGTTTTCAGCACTCCATCATTCCTCTGAAGGCTTGCTACAAGCCCCTTGGCTCCTGATGTGCCTTTTGAAAACCACTCCTACGTAACACTGCAGGCTGTAAGCCTTCACACTTTTCAGATCTGACTGTACTTCCTTAGAGCTCTCTCCCCTCTGAGCAGCAGAAGGCGTTGCTGCATGCCAAGTAGCATTACGGTGTTACAGATGCATCAGTGCTCCTAGGAGGCAACCCCTGCACTGAGGTGACTGTGGGCAAAGCCTTCCTCTGTGCATATAAACAAATTAATATGCATCTAACGCACCAGACCTCTCCCTGACACACTTCTAAAAAGCCATATACATTAATTTGGTCATATGCTTTTCCTGATGCTGTAGAAAGTGGCAAAAATAAGATGAAAAAAAAAATGGGTCAGTCCACAAATGAGCCAAGAGGAGCTTTGCCACTACTCTCCTATGCGGGGAGCCCAGCAGAGGGAGCCTGTCAACTGGTTATTATACCCAGAAATGCTGTAAGGAGAAATAGATGCCTGTGGTCAGCAAGGCAGCTGAATCAAGCAGAAAGGCACTGGAGCCAAACTGGTATCTTAATAATCCCTGACATCAGTGTGTGATGCTAAATTCAGTCCTTAAGCTTGATCTTTTCCTGCCAAAGGCAGGGGCTGGGGTTGTTCAGGCACCTCTCCGTGCAATGTCATGGCCTGTTGTTTTTTCTTTCAGATGAGGCCAACACCTGAAGCCACAGAAGAGTAGCAGGTACAGAGACAGAGGGGCCTGCCTCCTCCTAGTGTTATTCCAGTTTGACTGATGCATCTCTGGCAGCACAGCGGGATACCCAGCCCCAAGAGCGCAGCTGCCTGCCTTCCTTACGAGCAGTGCCAAGTACACCCTTCTTTAAAAAAAAACAATTTTTTTAATCTCCTGGAAACTCTATTCAAGGACTGGGATTAGCCCCTGAGGTCCTGCTGCTGCTGCTAATGCAGTATGTGTCATGCTGTAAGAGGACCACGGACAGAACTTTATCTGCAGTGCATGCTTTCCCAAATTTCTCGTATCAGCACACCCACACCACGGTGTGTGCAGAGTCAGCACAACTACCAATGTGAGTGTGTCAGTTCACTGGAAAATGGTATTTGGCTGCAGTCTGGAGTAAAACAGACTTCCCTAGAGATCCCATTGGTATTGCTGGGGTTTAAGATGTAAATTTGGGGGGGCGGGGTTGTGGCTTTCCCCTTGTTTCCGCATGTCAGTCCTATCCTGTTTCATGGGTCACTGATCAGGAGTCCAATCAGAAACTGAAGGCTGCATTTATTGCTGATGAATCCTACTATTGGTAAAGAATACAGTGTTTTTGGTATTACTAACAGAGTACAAAACTTCCACTGGCCTCACTCGCCAGGACTGCACAGCACTAACCCCATCAAACTCTGCTGCTAACGCTGTCCTTCAGAAGGGGAAAAACTCAGACACGGCTGCAAATGAAGCGTTGCAGAAAAGGATGGAGCACAACCATTACTGCAGCTAGGAGGCTGGCTGAGAGCAGCTGGTGATGCTACACAGTAGGTCAAATGCAATGAGCATCTCTACTCACTGTGTCTCAACTTAAACATCGGACAGTTTCAAGTCAAAAACAGCGATGGGCCTTTCTTCAAGCTCCCACTATCCTGGGTTAATGAAGAGAGAGGGAAAATACACACATTTCTCCGGTTACACTCTGCTATATATCAGCCCCCCCATTAATGACAACCCCAACATCTCTCATTCAGCTGCAGTAGGGTATGGCTGGATCTAGCTCTGACATAGTAACTCTCCTAGGTCTTAGAATCATAGAATGTGTAAGGTTGGAAGGGACCTTTAGAGATCATCTAGTGCCACACCCCTGCAGTAAGCAGGGACAACTTCACCAGGTCAGGTTGCTCAGAGCCCCATCAAGCCCATCCCCATCCAGAGATGGGGCCTTCACTACACCTCTAGGCAAGCTATTTCAATGATCTACCACCCTCATATTGAAGAACTTTTTCACAATATCCAACCTAAATCTCCTCTTTTTGAGTTTAAAATTATTGCTCCTTGTCCTACTGCTACATGCCCTCATGAACAGTTCTTCCCCAGCTTTCTTACAGGCACCTTTCAGGTACTGGCAGGCTGCTTATAAAGTCCCACCCCAGAGCCTTCTCTTCTCCAAGCTGCAGTCTTGGGAGGAAACAAGAGGTCATTGTCACCCTCTTTACTTGAAAAACTCAGGGAACACAAGCACACACACATACACTCTGCTGCTGGGAAACTGAAGCAGGAACAAATCAGAGCAGTTCAAGTAACCAAGAAAGAGAATGCGGAAGTGCTCAGGAGGAAATATCCCATCATGGAAAAGGTGAGGTACCCTGGGATGCACTCCTGTGCTACAGCTTTCAAGTGGCAGCTGTCTGCACCCCAGCTGCATGTTCTCTTCTGTCTAGTAGAGGGTAGGAGTCACTACAGAGCAGAGAGAGCCAACAATTTAATTTCAAGCATCTCTCCCTAGAATTGCATGCAAATTCAAGAGCATGAATTGGAAAGCATGTTTAAAAACAGTAAAAATATAAGATTTGCAAATTAACTGAGAGACAAAGCCAATGTTTCTTGGAGAGGCTTGCTTCTACATCACAGAAGGCTACTCCAATTTTTTTCAGAAAAAAAAAAGTAAAATTCTTCTTTTTTATTTTTTATTTATTAATTGCCATCCTCATAATGCATTGCTGAGCCACTCTGGGGGCAAAGACCCTGGGAACTGGCCAAAACAGATGTATCAGTGATGACCTTCCTGCGATCCAAATCCTTGTTTGGAGCCCCTGTCTGTCTACCATCCCTCCAACCAGACTCCAGAGCAGTTTCTGACAGCTGCAGACCAGTCAGAGATCAGTGCTGCACAGACACTGCTTTCTTTCCATCTATGCTCCCTGCACAGGTAGGAGGAAGATTATTTATGTAAAAACCTCTTCATCAGTGGGAAATCCTTTGACTCTGTGTAGTCTCAGTCAGAAAGTTTATCAGTACACGTGTCCTGTCGTTAGCTTATGCCAAAAACTGCAGCATGGAGCCATCACACCCTGATGGGAGATCTCTCTCCTCCTGCACTGGAGACATGTGTCCCTGACAATTCTGTATTACGATGATAAACACCTTCCACTTTGCACTCTGCTTTGAGTAACAGGCAGCCCAGTGTGCTGTAGCTGTGCTGCCCCAAGATCCCATCCCATTTTTTACACCAGCAAGCAGGGAACATCTGCTCTGCCCGTGTATTTTGGAACAGCTTACTTCCCCTTAACAGCGGGTCTGCTGGTTGCTTGGAAGTAAATCCATCCCTTCATCTGTTCTGCTGACTTTTCTTGCAGCAAAGCTGCCCCGGTGCCTGAACTGGCTGATGCATGCAACCTATGCAGAGGCATAAGAAGGATACTCCATCCTTCCAGATCCTGAGTAGCAGCAAAAGGATTCAAGAAAGAGCCTCTGTGAAAGATAAAAACTCTGTAACATGGACAAGAGATCATCTCCAAACACTGCAGTAACCACTCACCACCTTTAGTCTGAACTCAAAAATGACACAAGTCCAGTTTAATTGGACACCACTGTTTCTACTGGGAACTGGGCCAGGCTGCTCCTTAGAAAAATGTATTTATTAGTGTTTGTGCACATCTGCAGGTCAACCTGATACAAGCATAAATTGATCTCCAGTCAGTCAGTAAAGGTTAGTATTTTTCACAGGGAAGCCACCTGAAGCTTCAGAGTTCTACAAATGAAAATGGAAACCAAAGGAAGCTGCTGAGCTGTATTTCGAGATGTCCTGGAGGTCTCCAGAAAGAACTGGACACTTCCATTCCTTCATTCCTTTACTTCATCTGGAAAGGGGAGCACTCAGCATCTGACAGGGCACTGATCTAATAGTATTTAATGCGTTTACTTCTGAGAAGAGAGATGTTCATGCTAGGACCTCTTAAGATTATGAATTGTAGTGCTGCCAAGTTCATGGAGACACAGCTAATTTTGAAGGTGCCACTAAATATAGACGTGGAGTCAGGCACTGGAAAGCACTGTTGCAGGGGGTAAGAGGGAACGAGGACATCTCTGGTTCATCTCCAAAATTTACAATCTGAGAAACTTAGTCAGGTTTTCTATGGGAGACTGATAAAGTTCCTTCAAACTACTGTTTGGTTAAGAAGGACAAAGGGACCAGAGCACTGTTTATCACTTCTGTCCTGGTTTTGGCTAGGATGGAGTTAATTTCTTTTCTAGTAGTGGATGGAATGGGAGTCAGGATGAGAGCAGTGCTGATAACACACAGATGTTTCTAGTTGTTGCCAAGCAATCAAGGACTTTTCAGTTGTTCATACTGCCCTGCTAATGAGAAGGGAGGGGACACAGCCAGGACAGGCTGCCCAGGGAGGGGGCTGAGTCACCATCCCTGGATGTGTTTAAAAAACGGGTAGATGAGGTACCTAGGGATATGGTTTAGCACAGGACAGGCATGGTTGGACTTGATGATCTTAAAGGTCTTTTCCAACCTTGTGATTCTGTGAAAAGAGTCAGCAGTTTGCATATAGCATATTTAGATGATGAAATGTTTTTCTACTGCACCCTTTACTAAAGCCTCTCTCTGACCAAATTACTGCACAGAACCTGTGTGGTCACACAATGTTTTATCCATTTCCAGCTGTGACTGTATATAAAATTAAAGTTTCACTTGTTTCAACAACAGTAATTATGTTGTTCACGTGAGATCACAAAACAAAAGATTAAGAAAATTAAAAGATTACACTGATAGCAACTATGCAATATAATAAAAAAAATTATATGAAGGGGACAGGGGAAGATTGATTGCTAGTTCCTTGACAATATTTCTAAGGATGTTCATACTTCAACTCATCTTAAGTAATGCCATCATCTTAATCACTCCACAGTGATGGAAAAGAGCTTTTCAATCTCATGCAGTATTTAGTTTTTTCCATTTGTCAAAGTAATTTCATGTATTTAGACCACTCATGCTGCTTTTGACCTGAATGGGTTTGACTTGGGTGGTGTTGCTCCTGGAAGTATTCTATAAACAATGCTGGAAGTTTTAACAGTTGGCCTAATACCTAACGTGGGTGCAAAAAGGGACCCCCAGAAATAGAGTCCAATAATTTGCTTAGTAATCAGATCAATAAGCTAAGATTTTTATGCCATGTAATTATTTTTTGTAAATTCTTGTTATTCCCTGTCTTACCAGTAACACCATGGGGCTGGCTCATAGTCTATTGAGACCATTAAAATTTTTGTCTGAGGTAGACTTACATTAGGACCACAGGACTGTGGCTTGTTTGGCAGAGTGAAACGCTGACCCATCTGCAGAAGTGGAGCAGAGAAACCAAACAGATGCAGCTCTTCAAGGACTGATCCTACTCTCATTTTAGCTGGTGAGGAGGGAAGTGACTAGCAGATGCATTCACATTCATTGCTCTGAACCAATGTGGGATGCACGACTTCTGCACAACAAAAATATTTGGGGTTTTCATTGCTTTTTCTTCAATTCAAGGCTGTGTACACCCTACGCCTCTACTGACCAAAGCTGTGCCTGTAAGCAGCAGCTCTCCCTGGAACTCCTGTCAACAAAGATTCTCAAAGAGATTGTTTCCTGTGAGGAGCTGGGCAATACACCGCCTTCCATATCTAAATGAAAGAGGATTAGAAATTTTTAGCTGGGATATGAGTCACTGCTCCCCTGCAGCTAGAACTCCAAATAACGATTTATGTTTTGTGTTGAGGCAGAGCCTTACACTCTGGCTGTAAAGCTTCTTTGCTGCTGCAAATACATTGTTTGAGGAACTAAAAACCTAGCAAGAAAATGAAAGGCTGACGTTTATACACCCAGCAGCAAAATGTACTGGACAGAACTATCTGATCTTGCCCGATACTCAGTGTAACAGGATTTTGTTTGCCTTTCAAGCAGCTATGCTAGGTCATGGTTCACAGATGCAGCTGCGACTGCAGGACACAGGTCAAATTTCCACTGTTTTCCAGGGGAAAGTTTTTTTGTGTCAGGACTGCAGGATTGGGCCTGGAGTACACCCATCAAAACCATTTTACCACTTCTCAGCTAACCAAATATTACAATGCAAGCAACCGTGCATCCATTTACTTATCCATATGAAGGGGGTTGCTGGGTATCATCACTTGCTTGTTCCTCCTGCTTCTGGCTTCCTCGGTGTTTTATTCAGCATTGTTTACATGGCTGCAACTCACAAAATAGTCTGGGTACATTTGAAACACAGAAAGACAGAGGCTTCATTATATACATTACTAAGCAGCCCTATGTTTTCTTCCTCGTTATGCTAATGATATTGAATTCCTCATCTTTCATCACCATCCAATCCTCTTATCTTCTCCCTGCAACAATTCCCAGTCTACTTCCAATGCCTTTATTAAAGCATCCATTTCGTGCTCTTCTATCCAAACCCTAAATATTTTGCTCTCCACTCAGAACCAGTAGTACCAAATGCTATTTAATTCTGCTGCAGAAAGTAGCATTAGAAAAACTGTCCATGTAAGACGTTATAGCTGGTCACTGTGCTAAACCTGCAGAGATGAACTACAGAAGCACAGAAAAGCAAAATATTATTCTTCTCTTCATCTGTTTCAATTTAAGGTTCAGGAAGAACACGGTTGCTGTCAGTTTTAGAGGCTCCCAACCACAATGCTTCCAATGTTGTAGGTTTTTTTCCTCATTTAAAATCCATACATCTGGGTTTATATATTAAGATGATACAAGGGGATGCATGGAATGCCTTGAGAGTGACCGTATAATACAGGCACAGTTGTAACGGTTCGGTACCTCAGAGGAGTCCTTGACCTTTTCAAAATCTTACACTCACGGCAGAGAAGGACCTAAACTATATGTGACAATCTGCATAGTGCTGTGAACAGCTCAGTGAAAATCTCTGCTTGGTGTATTGCAGCACTGTGCAAAGCAAACAAAAAGTGTTGGGATGCATGGGAGTAATATGGAAATGGTCATTAAAAAGCTTCTTTAGCAGTCACTGCTTTGTTCCTTCTTCTGGTATTTCTCCAGGTCTGTTCTCCATAAAATAAAAAATAGATTAAAATAAAAATCATGCAGTAACAGGCATTTTAGTGACCAGTAAAAATATCTCCTCAGACGTAAAGCTAAAAAGACTGCAACGTTAATGGGATAAAGAACACGAAGTTACTTTAAATTGTAATGTAAGAGCAAAATGATAGCTTATGAAAAGCAGCAGGTTTAAAGACAAAGTATCTCTGCTCACCCAAGACTCAAGTAAACTAGGGAATTTATGTCTGCAGAATTTAACAGAGTCCACTTGCACTGTGGAATTTTAACAAACCGACCGAACCTCTCTACAGTCAAGGTGACAATTTTTTAAGAAAGATATGTGGGTTAACTGCCAGGAGTGCCCCACTATTCCAACTGAATTAAATCACAATTCTTCAGAATCTACCTTGTTTAAGAAAATATTTTATCACCTTTCAACTCATCAAATACTACAATGTCAGAACATTTATTCCTGGCAGGTGGTGCAAGTCATCTCCCAGAAGAGTAAAGCCTTGTGCTTCAGAGCACGAAGCCGGTCCTTAAAAATGGAGGTTAGGCATGCTACAGACAACGTGTTTCCTAATTCCCTTCCACAGACACCCGTGCAGCTACTCTGAGTCATCTAGTACTGGTACAAGATAATAAACCAGATGGAGCATTGGAAACACATCCCAAAGAAGAAACGTTTGTTTGGACACTACTGTGCTCCTGGTGGCAAGCAAGTGGAAGCATTCATCTGTTTGAACATCACTCCTGTTGTGCTGTATGTAACACAGTTTGAAAATGTTACTTACAGCTGTTCTGCAATTAGTGTGTTTTGGCCATGCAGGAACAGTTTCTCTCCATGTTTACGCTCTGGGTGACGAAGAAACAGACTGACCTTGGAGACTGGAGCCTGGGGCACTTCTCTGCAGGCCTGGCTCTGAAGAACATTCGACTATTTTACAGAAGCAATTTCAATCAAATCTGCAATAAAGGAGGCTTGCTCTAGCCATCAGCACACTCGGCTTTAGAGGCATCAGCCCAAATTCTTGCACTGTGTCAGAAAAAGAAGGGATGTGGATTTGAATTATCAGGTTAGTGATGAAATCTCAAGGTTACTGCATATAAAAAGGAAAAGATTCTGACCTCCATTTGGACTGTAATTTGCTCAGAGCCCAGTTTGGTCTTAAAACCTGTAAGGGTGATGAGAGGTGGACACACGCCATCCTTGCTGATGGGAAAGGACATGATGCTTAGTTCGCTTTTCCTCCACAGCAAGCCAGACCCTGCCTGGGTCCCTGTGAGAAGAGCAGCTCCAGCAAACCATGAGAGACTGCAACAGGGAGAGAGGAGCCGGGTGGGATGTGCTCCCCAGTTGCAGCTCCTCCGCTGCCTTGGAGGAGGTAGACATGAGTTACAGTGGGTGAGATGGAGTGCAAACTGCTACTTCTGAGGGAAGGCAACTGGAAGGAGTTGCACAAGGCCTTGGACATTCAGGCGTATCCTGTGTAGGCAGTTCAAAATTTCATTGGCATTCTGGATGTCATGTTGTGCTAACCTCTATCAGGACTGGCTATGACTTTTCATTCATACCAGCTGCTCATTCCCACACAGAATAAATGCAAAGGAACGTAACATTAATTTACATTAAAGGAAGCGTAGAACTCCAATGTGCTATCATGTTACACCCAGATGTACAAACGATGATGCAGCACACGTGCAGGCAGTATGCCAGCACTCACAGGAACTGAGTGCACCAGTAACTCAGGCCCTGTCATGTTCAGCTTACTTAAATCTCAGTTTCTTCCTAGCATAGAGGATAAGCCTTATAGATAATTCTCCCCATTTACATGCGCTTGTACTGCTAAAAATAAACCTTGTTTTCGCTCATTTTTTAATCACTCTTGAGCTGTTTTCATACTTTCCCTCTGCCCATGTATCATATTTGGCACTTGTCTCAGTTTAAAAGCCCAAGTAATTCTTATCCAGTGAGCTGCCTCTTCTGGATCATTAGTGAAGATAATAAATAAGGCTGGTTCCTACATCAGCCCCTTATTAGTAGTTACGATTAGCTTTGCTTGTGGTCTTTCAGCCAATTCCAAATCCACAATGTCCCCATCCAAGCCAGCACGAATTAAGTTTTCAAGGAAGATTATCTTTGACACTGCATCAAAAGCCCTATTCAAATGTAAACAGGGTATTGGCTACTGCTCTTTCATCAGACGCTAATTTTATAATTCTGTTATTTACATCTTGTTTGTCTCACAAGACTTCTTTATTCCTCTAAGTCATGCTGCTTTGTATGTGCTGCTCTGTTACACAGATATTTATGAGGCATGTGACATCTAGAAGAATGTCTAAATATTTGCCGCTAAGGAACAATGTGGCTACCTGTGAAATTAGTTAAATGAGGTAAACGACAAAACAGCAGCATTTGGAGGCTATTCCAAGCATAAATTAGTCACTTTAGAGTGGCACCAGCATTGCTTTCAAGCACAGGTAATTCTAGAGAATTCCGTGCTGGCGTCGGGCCACTTTTACTTTGCGTGACGATGGGCTGTTTGTGCCGTGCCAGTAAGCTGCTGAATGAAACATCAACTTAAGCTACAACAACAACAACGCTGACAACCTAATGCAGGAAAATCAGATGAAGGTGATCGAGTCCTCTGAGTCATCTGAATTTTACCCTGCTCTTAGACTGTGGTAGCAGTCTGATGTTGTAAAAATCCTGATGATCTGTATGTGGCTCTTAGATCCCGCTGGGCACATCAACCAAGACAGTTCTGAAGCAAAAGACAGTAACAAAAGAGCTTCCAGTGGCATACAGTGCCATTAGCACTGCCTGGAAATACGCCCACAACTCCTCATACAATTCAAGTCATACTTCAGATACGGAGAGTCACTTATAATTCAATACTGCCACATTTCAAGGGCAGAGTAAGAGTCATGGGATTCATCTGAGGAAGCGTGGGATACTGTGCTCTTTAAAAGACAGCTTACTTGCTAAGTAATCAGATCAGCATCTGTACTTTTCTCCTGGTGAAAAGATTGCCATTTGGTGCCATAATAAAATTAGGTAAGTGTTACCAATCTTCCCTCTGCGCAACTTAGTCTCAGTTGTGACTCTGTATAAACCAAGCATGCTTTGGGAAAGAGACTGATGTGCCAAAAGGCACAGTTCAGACTACTCTCAGAGTCAAACCCCACATGGAAAGGAGGAAGAGGACTAAAAGCAACAAGACAAACCCTTCCACCACGTCCACCAGTAAACAAACATTCCCTGAGCTTAGCCATTACCTTGAATTCAAAGGTCTCAGAGTGCTGTACAATTAACTAATGGGCATTACCATTACCTCATGCTGCAGACTACCTCGTGTTGTTGCTGCCGAGGGAGCACTCAGTGCCCTGCTTCTCTCCTGCTGCACTTGTCACTTGTCATTTTGCAGGACTGCTCCCTGCAGGCCTGCAGGACGAACTGTACGAAGTGAGGCAGGAAGGCCTCGCCAGGTATTTCTGGACCTAGGGATGACAAAATATGTTTTGCAAGCCCAGCCTGTTAAGCCAAACTTCACGTATTTAAAATGCTTTGCCAGATACCTTTCCTACCTGCTATGGAACAAAATCCAGCTGGAGGCCGGTCATGAGTGGCATCCCCCAGGGCTCAGTCCTGGGTCCAGTCTTATTCAACATCTGTATCAATGACCTCGATGAAGGGATTGAATGTTCCCTCAGTAAGTTTGCAGATGACACTAAGCTGGGAGGAAGTGTTGATCTGCCTGAGGGTAGGGAGGCTCTTCAGAGGGATCTGAACAGACTGGACCAATGGGCTGAGACCAATGGGATGAAGCTCAACAAGGCCAAGTGTAGAGACCTGCACTTGGGGCATAACAACCCCATGCAGCGCTACAGGCTTGGGGGAGACTGGCTGGAGAGCTGTCAGGCAGAGAAGGACCGACCTGGGGGTGTTGTTTGACTGCAGGCTGAATATGAGCCAGCAGTGTGCCCAGGAGGCCAGGAAAGCCAATGGCATCCTGGCTTGTATCAGAAACAGTGTGGCCAGTAGGTCTGGGGAGGTGATTGTGCCCCTGTACTCGGCATTGGTGAGGCCACACCTTGAGTACGGTGTCCAGTTCTGGGGTCCCCACCATAAGAAGGTCATTGAGGTCCTTGAGCAAGTGCAGAGAAGGGCAACCAGGCTGGTGAAGGGGCTGGAGGGCAAATCGTATGAGGAATGGCTGAAGGAGCTGGAGCTGTTTAGCCTGGAGAAGAGGAGGCTGAGGGGAGACCTTATCACCACCTACAACTACCTGAAGGGAGGTTGTGGAGAGGTGGGCGATGGTCTCTTCAGCCAGGTGACAGGAGACAGGACAAGGGGAAATGGCACAAAGCTGCACCAGGGCAGGTTCAGATTAGATAATAGAAAAAAAAAAAAAAATTACTGAAAGAGTTGTTGGGGCCTGGAACAGGCTGCCCAGGGAGGTGGTTGAGTCACCATCCCTGGATGTGTTTAAAAAAAGTGTGGATGAGGGATATGGTTTAGCTTCGGACGGGAATGGTTGGACTTGATGATCTTAAAGGTCTTTTCCAACCTTGTGATTCTGTGATTCTGTGTTCTTAATATTCTGGTACCCTTGGAGCCAAGCTCTTCTTAGCAGTGCTCAGGGACAGAAAATTATACTTCAAGATAAAGAGAACGTGTCTGTACTGTGGGGGTGGCCCAAGATGGGAACGGGTTGCCGAGGGAAGTCGTGGAGTGGAGATGTTCAAAACCGAGCAGACACAGCTCTTGCCAGCCCTGCTCTGAGCAGGGGTCTGGACCAGAAGATCTCCAGAGCTGCCTGCCAGCTTTGGCCATTTGGTGACTATGCAGCTGTGCCAAATCCAAATGTATGTCGATACACTATAAGGACATATGGTATGGATTTTAGTGCTCTGAAGATCTTTAGATTCAGCCCCCAGTTTAACTCATCTTACCTGTGTGTTTTGTGGGTTTTTTTAATTACCTCACAATATTTAACTAAAATAACAGTGCTTAGAGAACAAAATCAAAATATGACAAATGCATTCCTACTATAACTGTCTGCATTTTGTCTTCTGGATATGTAGCAGTTGGATAAGTAGTATTCCCATATATTTTTGCCATAATAAAAATTTTGGCATAATAAAAAAAAAGTGTATGTATGAAAACAACAGCCTGGAATAAGAAATCTCATGATTGATTCAGCTCTGCAAGGCCAAGAACAAACAAATCAATATTTATTTAAAGATCCTGAAGAAGTTTGTTTTGCTGTTCTACAACAAAGAATCTTCCCTGAGTTCATATTTGACCAACTTACATCTGATCAAATTTTAACAGCTACATGTGGAATGTGTATCTACATTGCTATTATAACTGTAATTCTGACTAATTAATGACGGTATTAGCCTTTAAAAACTAAAATAATTAAATATAACATTAGCCATTTCACAGATGGCAAGTAGAAATATCCAGGGAACAGAGGTTTATTTTTACAAAGGGATGAAGAACCTTAGTGAAAATGACATGCTCAGAGTCCTATGAATATGTATGGACATGTTCCAACTCCTGCCTGTAGTATTACTTTACTACAAGACAATCTTTGCTTTTGTTAGGATAGGCCCGGGGAGCAAAAAGAACCCCACAAAAAACAAACAATATCTGATGATATTCGATTAAGCTATTAAGAAATTTCTATAAAAATAAAAGGCAACACTTCCATTGACTTGTGCTGCTGGTGAATTGAAGAATATATAGAAAGGCCCTCACCCAAGATGACAGAACTATGGAGGGAGACAATACTGAGCTTTATCTTTACATGAGTAACAAAAGTAAGTCACAAGAACAGATTAAGTTTAACCTCCAGGCACTTCAGATTTCACTTATTCCTTGATTTCCAGTGGACAAATAATTGACTTAGTATGGTCCTCTCAAAAATGTTCTTCAACTATACCTCCAGAAAGGAACCCTATCACTTCACAGATGTCCCCTGAATACAAAATAGCAAATCTGGCATTACAACGCAGAATAACATATTCCCAGTTTTATTCAGGGAACAAAGGAAAACCAATGCCAACAAAGTTGGAGTTAACCAAACACAGCTCATCCAGTTGAAGAAGCTTCTCATTTTGTTAATCACATCACAGCTTCTGCAGTTCAATGACTCCCTGGCTTTACATGACCCCTACCTACTTCGCTTGTTCAGAAGCCCTTCCTAATGAATACCTGCCCATGTAGTAGCAGCCCATCGAAAGACTACTGGAGAATTGCAGACCATGAGCTGGATATGAGTCAGTATCATGCTGGTACGAGATACAAACACCTTACTGAGCTGTATAAATAGAAACAAGACCAGGAAGAAACACAAAGTTATCTCTCTGCTGAGTTAGAAAGGCAGAACCATGTGCCCAACTTCTGGCACTCTCCAGGAAAGGCTGAAGGGAGTCTGGCAGAGTGCAATGGGAGCAACTGGAGGTACAGAAAACATGACACACATGGCAAGATTGGAAGGATTAGGAGTGCTTGTTTAGAGAAGATTAAGGATAGAAATCATAATAGTCTTGAAATATGAAGAGTTTCTGTAAAGAGGAACAGAATTTCTCACTGTTTCTCAATGGACAGGACAAGTATTATCAGGCTTAAATTACAGCAAGATTCAGATTAGTCATTAGGCTAGACTTTCTAATAGGGAAGCTAATGAACCCATGTCTCAGACAGCCAAGGCAGAATGAAGACCCTCAGTCACTGAAGGGGGTATGAAGATAGGGTTAGAGGGGATGATACAGGCACAGGGACACCTGTCCAGGGAATAGATAGCAGCCTGAACTACCTCTCATGGTTCTTTGCTTCTGGCAGGGATACCATTTGGTTGTCAGGACTGAGCAGACAGACTGCAGGATGCTGCCAGTATGGGTTAGGCAGTACCCACCGTTTTCCACATCTGCACTGACCCAGTGGCAAGGAGCAGCACTGTCCTGCGTGGCTTCTAGCCCCAGGCCCACACACTTCTAAAAGCAGCTTCCATTTCCTTGACACTGAAACCTGAATTTGACCAGCACACCCCCAGTTTACAATCCTCAATTGCACCAACATTGTACCAATGAGGGAACAGCACTCTGTGAAGAGAAAGACTGGCCACACAAAATAACTAAATGCCTTGGACAGCTAGAAGGTGTATCTACCTGCCATGGTTTTTTCCCTGGGTCATTCAGTGCTACCTGACTCCATCCTCCTCATGATCCACCGCTCTTTGACAAGGGATATTAAGCCATTAAAATGAGGAAATCGTGAATTCTGATCTGCTGCAACAGTAGATTTACGTTTCTGCTCTCAGACATCAAAATACACCAAGCTGAGAAACACCAAATGACTCAACAACAGTTTCAACTGCTATTAAGATACTTCTTGATCACATTTGCCTGAAATGAAATAGCCATTTCAATTCTTTTGTCTTGCTACTCCTAGAAAGAATCGGAGCCCCAACTACCTCTTGAAAATAACTCTACAACATAGATAAGAAATAATTGTTTTTGACGAGGGTTTTCACTGAGCTTTGCTGTAATGGAGTGGACAGAAGGTTACACAACATCACTCGGTGCTTAATCTCCTGCTTGTCCGTGGTCAAAGAACAAACTGCATGACAGACACAGACGAGGAGGCATTTTGACAGACCAGCTTATGAAAAATGGTGACCCAATTGCATACACTGAATTCTGATGTGGTTTTCTTTAAAGGGGCTGGAATAGAGAAGTTGGCTGCCAAACAAACCCCCCCATATAATTATGGCAAATGCCTTACACCACGCTGTGCTGGGATGCTCCAGCAGCAGAGTGGGGCCACGGGACTTGGGCAGGTTAGTTGCCTCTCAGATCTCTAGAGAGCAACTCTGCTGCTTGGAGAAAAGGCTGAAGGCAGAGGTTACGGGCTGAGCAAACTGCTCTGCAGTCTTTACACAACCAGACAACAGGGTGGTAGTTTATTTTAAGACAGTCTGGCTGAATTCACATAGAGAGTAGAGTCCATTGATTGAATGGAGGAGAGAGGAAAGAAGGTGGTTTCTGGAATTATAAAACAAGGAGTAATGGCTGGAAGCTGAAGCAAGGTAGATCTAGATTAGAAATTAGGAAATTCTTCCCTGTGAGGGCAGTGAGGCCCTGGCACAGGCTGCCCAGAGGAGCTGTGGCTGCCCCCTCCCTGGCAGTGTTCAAGGCCAGGCTGGATGGGGCTTTGGGCAACCCTGGCTAGTGGAGGGTGTCCCTGCCTGTGGCAGGTATGTAAAAGACATGTAGATGTGGCATTTAGGGACATGTTTTAGCGGTGGCCTTGGCAGTGCTAAGTTAACAGTTGGACTTGGTGACCTTAAAGGTCTTTTCCAACTTAAGCAATTTTATGATTCTATCTCAGTTATTCCTTAGAGAAAAAAAATGGAATATATTACATAATGTGCTCTGAATTTGCAAGCACTGAATGTGATGACAGCTATTTCTGTGTGTGTATCAGCCTATGCAAAGAGATTACGATGACAGAAAAATGGCAAACAAAAAACATGCAGACAAAAATAGTAATTTTCCTCAATAAAATACAGTTTACTCCTCTGCCTGCTCCCTAACTCATTTTCTTCCTGTTTCTACTTTTCTGTTGAACTTAGTTATCTTTTTCTAAATTAAGTACATTAGCTATTTGATCCACATCAGAGCCTATGTTATTTCTTGCCCTTTTCCCTTCATCTTTGAATTCTGCTACCCCTCTGCAGGCTTCCATTTTTATATTTTTGCTTGTAACTTATTCTTTTTGGGGTTTTCTATAAATTTTAATTGGCTTATTTCCCCCCTCTTCTCTGTTCAACTTCTGTCAAACATCCTTGCCTGTTTCTCTGCCTTCACATGCTCCACCATACACACACATGCACTTTCTGCTATGCCATCCAGTGTTAACTGTGAGTTAACACAGTGAACTGTGGCTTTTGGTCCTTTGTGAGAACCATGAAAAAAAAAAAACAAAACAAAGACTGTTAACCTTTGTCATGAAGGAGAACATATCTATCAAATATAGCTATGTGTATAAACACAGTGTTGTAACAGATTTCTTTACATATGTATAAAATGCAACATACACAAATCTGAACAGCTAATGCAATAGATTTAAGAAACTTCCTGCACTGTGCCACCAAACTGATCACAAGTAATTACTGCTGTGAAGTACAGTAGGTTCCACCCAGGCCCTGCACCTCTCTGCTGGAGAGATCTCCTGCTTCTCTGCTTCAAACGCTCCAATGGCTCTGGATGCTTCCAGAGATGCAGTCACCAGGTAGACTCCACAGGTCCAAAGAACTGCTCAGCACCCTTCCCACAAAAAGACCCACGTCCGGATTCCTGCTGTTTGTTCTGTACATCTCATCTTCAAGCCAGGAAGGGCACAGAGGCATCACGCTCTACTCTGCAGAGGCCAAAGACAATTTGTGTTCAACATCTCTGCAGGTGAAGGAGTGGTACAAACTCCAAAGGATGACCTAAAATTCTCCATGGTGATGATGAGGAAGATGATTGAACTGACAATGTTTAAGAGTTAACTTCCAGTATGTGAAATTTAAAAGATATAGAAGAAGGATGGGAAAGTAGAGAACTATTCTGGATACAAGAGACACTTCTGGATAAATAAATTTCTTCTTTTTTTTTGTTAAAAACTGACATTACAATATCATTATTACTGCTTGGGCTGCTTTTTTAGCAAAATATGCTGCTGCATAGGCAAACAGCACAAAGCAGTGCAGAGATATCACACTGCTTTTGTGCAAAACTGTTTTATTAGAAGGCGATGGCAGATTAATACCACTCTTCAGCTATAAGCTGTTGAAATCTGTATTTCTGCAGCAGAATACATAATGTGCATAGCTAAACTTGTGTCAATCAAACCTCCAGTCCTGGCAGGATCCACACCAAAACCTCTGTACTACAGTGCTTTTTTACTGGCAGTTAAGCAACACGCTTGAAAGTCAACATTTTCAACCCCAAATTTTCTACTTTATCTCTACAACTGGATATTCAGTGCCCACTGTGTGATAGAGGCCACTATCAAGGTGTCACCATTTCAGAATGTGAGGGCTGTTTAGAAAAGGCTTGTGTTGCCCTGCTGAAGAGAAACAGAGAAATTCTGAAAGGTAAACTCAAACTATTTCAGATGTAAATAATTTTGTTTCCCTGTTTACTTTAGAAAACTCCCATTTTCAACTCCCAGTTTAAATTCATCAATTTAAACACATAACTGCAAAATCTATCCCCTGTGTGTGGTTTGAGAAACCCTGGCTGGGAAAATGTACATTTAAAAGAGGCAGGCTAGATCAAAACCTTTTTATCCTTGCTGTTCTCTCATGTAAATTCTCTGTGGCAAAAACCAACATCCTGACTGTGGAGTGAGCAGCCTGTGTAAAATATAATCATGAAATCAGCTCCAGCTACCACCAAGCTATGTGACATTTCAAATACCAGAAAGTTTCAGATAAACTGGGAAATTTTTCCACAGAGAGAAAGGACTATGGGCACAGAGAAGGAATGAAATCCAACCTCAAAGGACAGCCTTCCCTTTCAGGCTTAAGTGAGATTAAAATCCTGACATGGAGATCCTACACTGCATCGCTCAAAGGGGCATCTATTCTGTGGGCATTTTGCAGATCTGCCTTTCCAAGATCAGTCCATTGAGTGTCATTCATAAACAAGGTGTTCAGCACGAGTAAATTTACCTCCCAATTTACAGAGTAGCAAATGAATGTGTTCTAGGCAGGATTCAGGAAACTCCTTCCTCTCAAACTTTCTCATTTTTTTCTGAGATTGAAAAAAAAACCAAAAAGAAAACCTCACCCAGACAAAACCATGAAGTAACATGCAAGAGCCATTAAACAATAGGTGGAGGGAAGACTCTGAGGAACAAGTAATATCATCTAAAGGTGTCTGAAGAGTTGAAAGAAAAACATTTCATTTACATCTTCTATCCCAGAACATTATGAAATACACTGGCTGGACCTGAGAGGTCCCATGCACCATGCAACAGTCTGTTCCACTGCCTTTTAAAGCCAGCCCTGCCTCACACCCCTTGCTCTGGCACTCAGATCCCAGGCATGGCACAACAATGTGATTTCTGTTTCCACAGACTGGGTGAAGTTTGATTTTCAGTCTTATGAAGTCCCAGAGAAAAGAGACTCTGGTTACAGACAGCAGACAGGGTAAACACGGTTTTTAGCAGTGCCCTACACTCAACAAAATCCTGTAAGAAAGAACCATTGCCCTTTGTGGGCATCCCGTAACAAGGCAGCATCAGAATTCCACTCTCCTGGTGACAGTACAACCACCTCAGAAACACACACCAAATCATGACATGGCACTTGGTGGAGAAGGAAAGTGAGATGCTGCTCTGCCATAGAGACAGAAACTTTAACCACATAATGGCATGAAAGAGCCCAGGGTCCCTGCAGGCTCTCAAGGCTCAGCCCCCAAGGGAATTGGCTGGGCTGTGGTGCTGGCAGAGTGCGCTTGGTTCAGCTCCTCACCACTGCAACTGCAGGGCAGGGTCTTGTACGGTGTACCCAGCGTCTTTCAAAACTGCAGTCTTTAATGAAGCCATAGCATCAGGCAGTCACGCAGGATGCTGTCCTGCCTCCCACACGGCACACCACTGTCGCAGTTTTGCGTGGCTGGGTTCTGGTGGAGGAGTGGGGGCTGCAGTTATGGCTCCAGCAAGAGGCAGCCAGAAGCTCTCTGCAGGCCCCACAGAGCAAACACCAGCCAGCTCAAGGCCGGAGTCGTTGCTGACCAAGGCCAAGCCCATCAGCGATAGTCATAGTACCTCTGGGAATCACATTTAGGAGATGTGTCCAGCTGAAAAGGAGAGTGACAGACTGACTTTGGCGGGCACCTGGCCTCCAGCCAGGCCTAAACCACCACAACCACTATCCAGCGTGGTCTTTGCTGCTGCCACCCAGGGCTAGCGGCCGTCGGTCAAGCCCACCGGTTCAGCCGGTTATTAACAGAACATCGGAGCTGCGCTGAGAGGCTGTAACACCTCAGCAGACAGTGATGCAAGCAGCCACTCAAACTTCTGTACCTTTTCCTACCCCATCTGACAGTTACATTGCCAGAAGGAAGTGCAACTACCGAGACACACCATGCTCCCTCACCCACGAAATGGGACTGAAACACCACTGAGAAAAAACTGAGGGGATAAAATACCATCCAAACGTGGGGGTGTGACCACCATTTTAATGGTGCCTTAGTACTCTTTCCACAAGCAAGCAGAGACTGTGCAAAGAGAATTAACAGCAGGACTGACAGATTTCCCCAAGAACACACAGTGAACCAACCATCGGGAAGAGAGGTACCCAAAGAAGAGAGAACAGAAAAAAAATGTCCCTTGAGCAATGAAGATACAGCAGTTAAGGACAGCTGAAGTACACACACCTCACACAAATGACATGGTGTTTCTGCCAAAATAGTATTTTACCCATTTTTGCCTGGGAAGAAGGGGCTACAGTTTAATGGGAATTAAAGGAAGGACAAACCCAAACATCCTTCCTAAAGCACAGCGCATCATCAAAGACAGATCCTGTTAAGCCTTGACTGTTAAAATAATCCTTACTCATGCAAAAGCTCCCAATTAATTCATCAGGGGAAAATGCTGTATTAGCCTAAAACTCAGAAAACCAGCTGAATGTAAATGCCTTCTTCACCTGAGGTTAATGTTATTCAACAGACCGGATCCTTCAGGACAGTCCATTAACTTTCTGAAGAACATGTGAAGCTTAAAAACACCACCACCCTTTAGCAAGAAACTGAAACATCAGGGCACAGCAGCTGAGCTAAGCTGGCATTTACTAAAATAAAACAGCCTCCTTCCTTCCTTGCCCGGAAAAAAAAATCCCAAAACCCACAATATAAATCGTAAAATTTGCCCAAAAAGCCTTTCTTCAAGGGCAAGCAATTTCTTCTATATAGGTCACTATTTGACTTCTTCTGAGGGAAAAAGCCCAACCATATGGGCAGCAGCAGCTGTATTTCAGTGTAAGGAATGGATTTCACTTTGTGCTGGAAATGTTTGCACAGCGCCCTCAAAAAAAGAACATGGGAAACAAGAAAACATGCTGCAATGAGCCATGTGAGACTGTGCACAATCAAATTACAGGAGGTAGCATTTTCCAGTGGTTCGAATCACAAGACATTGCTTCTATTCTGGGATGTACCTGGCTTACCGTTTGACCTTGGGCAATAAACGACATGCACTCTCTCTGGGCATCCTTTTCTTCACTTGTAAAAAGATGCAGGGTCTGGTCTGGCAATGTCCTAATCAAAATAATTCTGTATTTAGATGGGAAGGACACAAATTTTGTTCAAGCCTGAGTACACACAGACTAGAAATCATTATTTTTCTCATTAAGGAGCAATATGAAATGAAGCAGCAGAGTCCAGGGTGCTGCCGCATTCAGCTGGTATGTCACGATGCCATCGTGAGCACTGACATGGGTATAGACAGACTCTCTCAATGCAAACTGAGCTAAGAGGGATGGTTCGTTCCCCTGTGAGGAACCATCCAACCCCTCAGGCTGGCACTGCTGCACACTGCACGTAGCACTGTGATGTGTCTGCAAAACTTTCCTCTCACGGAAAATGCTGCCAGAAAGAAAGGTTGGGTCATGTTATGGTTACAAAGAATGTAACCAATTTTATGGTTATATTTGTCAGACAGCCCTATACAAAAAACCCCAGTTAGCATGTATGGTATGGTATGCTACTTTAAATGCTTAGTGCTGTATGAATTTTTTTCCAAGGCAATTCAACTGACTTAACATCCTTCTTGCTTCCTCTGGATACCCTGGAGTCTCCCGAGTCCTCCATTAAATGAATTTCCGATTGCAATGACTGGTATTGGATGGGGCAGAGCCACTTGTTTTTACATCATTTATTTACTTGTAATAGTTGCTTCCTCTCCCAGGAGAAAAGCAAGCCAGAAGCACATCAACTTGCAAATCAGTGATTAACAGAGGAAACATAGATCGGACCTGACAAGAGGACAGGAACAAAAATCTAGCAAATGCCCGCTCAGATACTGCACTGGCCACTCAGGAACAAGCACCACAGCAAACAGAATGAGTTCCATTAATTATTATCCTGTAATCAGTGGAAGCTCTGAATTTCAGCAGTGACAATGACAATATCCTGGGGTAAAGCCCCGGCTACTGAAACCAACAGCACACACTGAACCAACAATCGCATGTCGCTCTTCCAGAAGAAAAGGAACCCAACGGCTCTCGTTCGTGAAAAGCACCAGAATACGTGCCCAGATTTCCACAAGGCTACCAGCTTCTCCATGCAAGACAAGGTGCCTCTTGAAAATCCGGATCCTTATTTGCAAATCACAGCACACCACCACTTAATAGGGTTTCTTCCTCTGTTGTACCCATCGCTATTCCTTTCTTTTACTCACGGTGTTTTCCAGAAACACTCTTGAAAAGCCCGGGGTGGCTCCTGCCAAATCCACCACCTGGCAACCGACAGCGGGTGCTCTCGGCGTGCCCGGGGAGCGTCCTGCAGCGGGGGTGTGTGCGAGAGGGAGCGCCCGGTTCCCGGGGCCCTGCCCCAGCAGCGGGACCGCATCCCGCCCCGGGCCCCCTCTCGCAAAAAGATCTTTTCTTCCCAGGGCTGCGGAAAAGCAGCCGCTAGAGAAACCACCCCCCACCCCCCTCCCCCGGGGCTCATCTTGAAGCGTGCCCGTAAAGTGCAAGCTGGAAAAGCCGCTTTTCCCCCGTCGAGAGCCCCGGCACAGGCACATCCCTCCCTACCGCGGACCAGAGGCGGGGGTACCGCCCTGCCGCGGCAAGCACGCCGGGGTGCCAGCCCGAAGGACCGCCGACAGCTCCCCGGAGGACTCCCCGACGGCGCGGCCGGTCCGGCCGGGGCGCTCCCGCTGCCGCCTCCCTTACCTCCATGCCCAGCCGCTGCTTCAGCACCAGGGCGGCGCACAGGTAGCCGGCGCGGCCGACGAAGAGCTCGTCGGAGCCGCACTCGAGGAAGGAGAGCGGGGCGCAGACCTCGCTCAGCTCTCGGAACTTGCCCAGCGGCCGGGCGAAGTCGGGCAGCCCCAGGGCGCGGTAGACCAGCGCCGCCACCGCGTACACCCCGGCGCCGCCCAGCAGGAAGGCGGCGCGGGTATCGGCGTCGGCCTCGCCGCCGCCCTCCTGGTAGCGCAGGCAGGCGTCCACGACGCGGCGGGCCGCCCGCAGGTAGGCCTCCCGCGACGGCGCGAAGAGGGGGCACTGCGCGACGTGGTAAAGCATGTAGGCCACGCCGGCCACGCCGCCGTACAGCCCGCCCTGGCAGCCGCGGGGGCCGCCCAGGGGCGGCAGCTCCCTCAGGATCCGCTCGATGGTAGCTGTCACCAGCGGCACCGCCGCCTCCCTGTCCGGTGCCGCCGCCGGGCTGCCCGGGTAGTCATCGAAGCGGTTGGCGAAGCAGCGCTGGCTCTCCATACCCCCGCCGGCGCGGCGCTCTGCGCAGCGGGGAGCGGCGGGAAGGAGCGAGCGGGGAGCTGCCGGGGAGGGGGGCGGGGGAGCGGGGAGGAGGGAGCGCGGGGGGAGGCGGGAGGGAGCCGGGGAGGCGGGAAGGGGGCGCCCCCGCCGACGGCCGTCGGCCGCTGGGGAGGGTGCGCGGCGGTGCCCGTGAGGGGCAGGCGTGCGAGGCGGCAGCTGCCCAATCGCCGAGGGCGGAGGTGGGGGGCGAGATCGGCCGGTCACCCCGGCGCGGGGTCTGCCGCGGGTCACCGCCGCCTCGCCCAAACCCGGGCGGCGTGGCCGCTGCTGCCGCCCCGGGTGCGGGGGCCCGAGGCTGCCGCCCCATCTGCGCTCAGCGGGCGCTTCTTGGGCTGCCGCTGAACCGTCCAAGGGGTGCCTGTGACTGACCCGGGTTTCCAGAGCGCTGAGGCGAGCCGAGCCGTGGGGCAGGCCGGCCCGGTTCTGGCGTCCGGCTCGCCCTGCCAGGCGCTTCGTCCTTCCCACATCGAAGACCCTGCTGTGCCTTTGCCCGACCCGCCGGCAGATCCCCGAGGAAAAGAAAGGGGTTTCATCGGGGTTTCCGTCCTCTCCCACCCCGCTGCTGCCGGGAGATTTGGCTCAGGGATGGGTGCCGGGCCTGCGGGAGAGATCTGGGGGGTAGGAAGGGTGGCCGGAGGGCTGCTGAGTTGTTCCCGGCAGCCGAACAGCCCCTCGGGGGCTGCTGCCGCCGGAGCTGAAGGATGCAGCCGAGTCCAAAGGAGGGCAGCCTGAGGCCGATCTGCGTGGAAAGCTAAGCGAGTCCCCAGCAGTCCAGCAATGGCACAAGGCCATCTTTGGCCCCTTTCCTTCATGCGTGAGCCAAGCTGAGCTTATGAGGAACACGAAATTTAGGCCACTGAACGGATTCCTAGTTAAAAGGAAGCAGAAGGAAAGAAAAAAAAGGAAAAATAGTGAAGCAGATACTGTGAGCAACTCTTACACGATACAAATGTACCGTCACATACTCCCCCGACGGTGGGAACTGGTGCAGCACAAGTGAATTTATCATCAAAGATCCATGACTTAGGGTCACCCGGTGCTCCCTGATACTTTCTATGGAGATGCAGTCTCTGCAATTGGGGTCCTCCCCAAAGGAAGGTGGAAAGAGCAGCTTACTGAAGGCTCCGGCCAGGAAGCAGCAGCTGGCACAGCAGTCGTGAAGCCAAAGCACTGTCCTTTGGACATCCAAAGACATTTCCAGAGTTGTGGCTGGCATCTCTCTGCTTTGTCCTGGCTGCTTGTTTCAGCCCTCTTCCTGCTCCCTCTCAAACTACCTTCAACTCTTCAGCTCCTTGCTTGCTTGCACTTTATCACACACACACACACACACACACACACACACACACACACACACACACACACACCTTTTTTTTTTTTTCCCAAATTACCTGTCCTTTTGCTTTTTGGGGGTTTACAATCTCCACAGACACATTTGCCTTCATCCTCTGACTTCAGTGCTTTCCTTCAGTGTCCTTTTGCCACGTTTATGATACCACTAGTCTGTGCTTGTGCTGTTCCTTGAAGCCCCATTTTTTTTGGCTATTCACAATAGTACTCTATGTAATATATTTTTACCACACAGATCTTGGCAATCTAGAGCACAAAAGATGTGAAAACGCCCTACCAATGTCTCATTCATGTTATTTTCTGTCATAATCTGGCTTCTCTTGGCCTGTTAGTGGGGTTCAGGGTGTAGCCAAGATTTTTCAGCATAATATCTGTTGGTTGTAGAGAAGTGTGTTCCCTATGTGCACTTGTAAGTGAAAATTTGGGAGCTTTATTTTTCATTTGAAATCATTTGACACCATTTATTCCAAGTTTTGGGGGTGCTTGCTGCATGTTTTATTTTTTTAAATTATTTTTTTTCCCCAAATTGCAAGAGCTGGTATTTTCCTGAAGTTTTCCCAGACATGGTCTTCCTGTGGTTGTGAAGGAATCCTTTCGCTGGAGGTGCTTGTCTCCCTGCATTGAAAGTAACTGGGAGAGTAACCTTGGCGCAGGCACCTCTTCTTGAGAACCTCAGCAAGGGGAAATGTATCTCTGCCAGTTTCAGCAGCAAAGGATTTAAGAAAAACACAGGCTTTATAAGAAAATCACTTGGGTTACCAACACTCTGCTATATGAGGGTCAAAGAGGACTGCTACAATGTTTTTCAAAAAGGAGCCAGTAATGACAGGCCGAAAAGTAACACCTTCCCTGTGCTGGGGAGTCTTCTGACAAAGTAAAGAGCGCTGAGCCACTGTAGGGTTAGTGGGAGTCACACAGCAATCAAGCAAGAAACCAGGCTGACAGTTTCGGCTGCGCTGCTTTTGTGTAAGAGTATTAAACCACCGAAGCCAAAAGGAGACCTGCATTGAAATTACACATATGAGTTCATAGCTGTAAAACAAAACAAAAGTTTCATGCCATTAGGCAGGGTGCATTCTGTATCTTTTTCACTCAACCAAGCATAGATGTGGTCCTGATAGGAATGGAAGAGGAGGAGGGAGGATTCTCAGATGTAGATCACGTGTCTCTCATCAGATTACAAAATCAATTGAATCAATTGTAGAGGTTGGAAGGGACCTCCAGAGATCACTGAGTCCAAACTCCCCGCCAAAGCAGGTTCCCTAGGACAGGTCACACAGAGAGGCAAGTCTTGAATACCTCCAGAGAAGGAGACTCCACACCCCCCTGGGCAGCCTGTCCTAGAGCTCTGTCACCCTCACTGGGAAAAAGTTGTTCCCCAGGTTGGTGCGGAACTTCCTGTGCTCCAACTTGAGGCCATTGCCCCTTGTCCTGTCTCCACAGACCACTGAAAAGAGGCTGGCCATTTCCCCCTGTGTCCCACACTTCAGCTATTTATAAACATTAATAAGATCCCCTCTCAGTCTTCTTTTCTCAAGGCTGAACAGCCCCAGCTCACTCAGCCTTTCCTCATAGGGGAGATGCTCCAGGCTCTTAATCATCTTTGTAGCCCTTCTCTGTACTCTTTTCAGATCATCCTTTGAGGTTTGCCCTCCTCTTGAGTCCCAGGATAAGTCTGGATCTCTAGTGTACACCTTCAGCTTGAGAAAAAAATAATTTCCCCCCTCTTGGTCCTCTGCACTGCAGCAGCTCCCTGGTTCGTGCTCCCTGGGCATGCCATGCCCTCTCTTTGGCTCTGTAAATAAGATGCAGCAAGGTAAGGAGAGGGAAACAAATTATGGATTGCACAAGGAAAAGATTTGATACTGGCCTGGTGGGTGCAGGTAACTGTGGAGAAACGTCTGAAAGCTGTTTCTTTGGTTTTAGTAAATCCATAATTATAAAATACATATTCTGGACATATGCTTGTTGCATATTGGTAAAATGTAGAGTCATGAAAGAATTCAGGTTGGGAGAGACCTTAGGAGGTCATCTAGTCTAATCCATACTCAAAGTAGGGCTCACTATTTATTGGTGTACTTGTTTGTCTATGCCTGATCACTTCTACTTGCTTATTATGTATTCCTTCAGGGAATCCACGCTGTCTGGTATTTCCAGCAGAGCACCGGACTCTGTCCTCAGCCATAGTGTTGGGACTAGAGGCATCTCCTAACAAGTGTCTTATGTGCTAGTCAGTCATTTGTCTTGTATACTTTTTGCTGGTGTAATGGTGTAGTGTGCCTCCAGGATTTTTGGATACCCACATCGTTGCCAGTTTCATCCCTACCCAGTATTCCACATCTCTCCTGAGCTGGAGGTGAAACACTGGGCTCCCATACACAGGCTGAGCTTCAGTAACAAAACTGTATTTAGTGGTGTGAACACATCAGCAGGGTTGTGTTAGAGGGTCTTCAGGCTGGTTTGAGAGCGCCAGCTGTCAAATTCAAAGCAAGTTCCCACCCAACCTATTAAAATCAGCCATCAGCACCCCTCACTGTCCAGTACAGCTCTTCCCTCCCTGGAGAGTTTTGCCACTGCATGTCAGCTTCACAGCTAACTCCTCTCTTTGCCTCTTTGAGCTTTTTCCTGGGAATTCACACTCCTAAATGAGAGTAATCTCTAGCCCTGCCCTGTAATCAGTTCATCTTTAGTAAGCAGCTCTTGGGCATTTGGCAAAAGAGAATGAATTAAGACAGAGCCGTTCTGTGTCTGCAATAGAAAAGCAGGACTCCTATTCCCGATATGCCCTTCTGCTACCTTCCCTGCCACAGGTTCCTGGAGAGGGAAATATCACTGTGCACTGCAGAGCCCATGCGAGCAGCCAGATCAGAGAGGAGCCTGACCAGGAGTCAGTCATACAGCAGAGGCAGCCCCCAGGATCTTGTAACATGTCATTCTACAGCCACACTGCCCCATCAGTCTCTGGTTGCTGAGTGTATTCTGCTTTCTTACCCTTTTTTTCATTTCCAGGATGAGGCTGTCCTCTTCTGTACGGACTCTGCTCACAAAGCTGCACAGAAGCTTGTGTGGTTTTTGTTCCATGACCGTCAACTGGCAGTGATATGAGGACCTGTTTTGAAAAGGAAGTGCTGCTTGGCATTGTACAGTGGGATCTCTTTTCCTAAGTCAACCTTTTGTTCTGCTGCCGTTGTGGTTTAACCCCAGCCAGCAGCTGAGCCCCACAGTCACTCACTCATTTCACCCAATGGGATGGAGGGGAGAATCAGAAGAGTAAAAGTGAGAAAACTTGCAGGTTGGTGTACAGACAGTTTAGTAGATAAAGCAAAAGCCACACAGGCAAAGCAAACCAAGGAATTCATTCCCCACTCCCTGTGGTCAAGCTGGGGTTCAGCCATCCCCAGGAGAGCAGGGCTCCAGCACGCCTGACACTGACTTGGAAAGATGCCATCACTCCAAATGTCCCCTTCTCCACCTTTCCGTGCTGAGCATGACATCACGTGATATGGGATATCCCTTTGATCAGCTGGGGTCAGCTGTCCCAGTTGTGTCCCCTCACAGCTCCTTGTGCACCCCCAGCCTGCTTGCTGGTGGGGTGGGCTGAAGGGCAGCAAAGGCCTTGGTTCTGAGGAGGGGCTGCTCAGCAGCAGCTAAAACATCCCCGTGTTACCAGCTCTGCAGCACAAACCCCAAACCACAGCCCTGTGCCAGCTGCTGTGGAGAAAATTAACTCTGTCCCAGCCAAACCCAGCACAGTTACTTAAGTATAATTGATAGCACACAATTTCTGCCTGAGAGAAGCGATGTGAGTTTTAGTGCATGTATTGCCATCTCATTGCAAGGAAGATTACACACCAGAAGACAAAGCCTGTTATGTCACAGAAATGGTGGTAAAAGCGTCAGATATTTATATTATCCTACCTCATTTGAATTCCAATGGTCATACAGCGACTGGTTTTGTGCTTGTGTGCAGCAGACCTCCACTCTGAGACTTGAATGTATTTGCTGCTCATCAAGCTGGTCCATGAGCGGCGGCGCTGATGAGGTTCTGTGTCTGACTGATCTCTGCTTTCCATGATCACCATCTCGTTCCCAGGCCCATCCTGTGCCAGCATTTCTCACCTTGGTCTCTGTGTCCCAGCCGTGCTCTTCCCAACTGGCATGAAGCACGTGCTGCGGGTGGCTCGGGGGTCTCTGCGCGTGTCTGTGGCTGGTGAGTGCAGTTGAGTCACCACTGGCCCGTGGTAACGGGCTGTGCTGGTTTACATATTGCTCCAGGAGCCTCCTGGATGTCTCTCCACTCCTCAGTTTCATGAACCTTAGGAAATGAACAGGAGTTTGACCTCTTTGAGGCTTTGTCTTTATTGCCAGATTTGATTGAATTGGCCAACAGATGCCAAATCATCAGGATAGTGGGGAATGCTGAGTGGGTAGATGGACAGTCATGTCGTGCATGATCATGCAAACCTTGCTTCCCTATGAAACAAGGCTAGAAAATTCTTAGGCTTGGGTTTTGGTTTTTTTTTTTTTCTGTCAGAGTATTGTGAACAACTTAAAAGTTCTTGTAGCAAGATACTTGGGTAGAGGCACTCATTGCTTACAGAATTGGCTCTGCTTACAGAATGTCTCGTCTTCCATTTGGAGAGGTGGGCTAATCCTTGTAAAGGCTTCAGCTTAGGTAAAAGCATAACAGCTCTGGAGAGAGTATTACATTTTTTAGTATCTCATTGTAAACTTATTGGCAATTAGTGACCTGCCTTTCAGCTGTTGAAAAGTGCTAGGGCTTTCTGCAGAGCAGGCTTTAAATTCTGAGGTTTTTCTTTACTAGCAAAAACCTAACTTCAAAATAGCATTACCTTGGCCCTATCCTGAGCTTTTTCCATAGGTGTTGTCATTCCTAGCAGTCCTTCCCTTGGCTTGAGCCTACTCAAACGAGCAGGATGGTACAGCTCTTTTTTGCAGCCAGGTCTGTCACAACCCACAGTTTCTTTGCCCAGCAGATTATGTCCAACTTTTTATGTTCAAGGTGATTTCCAATGAACCACAAGAAGGTTTATATGCTTAGAGAGCAGTAGTTAATCTGCAGTTCTCTGCATGGTTCTGACATTGGCTAACAGAATGAGGAGAAATCCCATTGTGCCCTCCACTGTTACTATTAAAACAAAAATTTGTCTTACTAATTAGTCTGTCAGCACAACACAAGTCGTCTCAACTGTAAATTTCCTTAAGTGCATCTATTCTACAATTGATGTCAGTGTGAGATCCAAGATTTTAATTGTAACCTTTTTGTCAGAGCCGGAATTTGGAAGAATTTCAAAGTACAGGAACAAAAATCAATATCTGAAATCAAGTAGTGGTTTTACCTGAAAGCAGCTAACATTTTTATCTGTAATGTTTTACTTGGAACTTCTTCCCTGTACATTTTGCTATTGCCTTTGTGCTAGCTCACCTCAGCAATTGCTTTGATGGAAATGTTTTGCTTTTATTAATGGATCATGCTTCTACTTGCCAGGGGAGTCCTCACACAGCAGCCCACATCCCACAACACCTGCAAGTGTAGAGGAGAGCTGGGAACAGCGACTGGACCCATTGGAGCTCTGGGACAGCCACAGACACTGAGTAATAACACATGCTGTTGGAATTTCAGGCTGTAAGACTACGTTGGGTAAGTAAATGTCCTGGGGTCTTAAATACAGATAATGATGATGGTGATGATAATGATTTTATGCCCTTGAGGAAAGATAGCATCTCCAGAAACAAGTTGCCCTTTAATGATGTGCTAGGAAGTTGGATATATGCTAATGTGGATGGAATATTTCCAAGCTCTGAATCATCAGAACTAGTGCAGCATTTGACCTTTTTTAAATTTCCATCTTGGCCATTATCGTGGTTTAGCCCCAGCCAGCAGCTGAGCACCACGCAGTCACTCCCTGCTCTCCCCAACACAGCGGGGGAAATAGTGGGGGAAAGGGAAAAAAAGAAAAGGAAATACAAAGGCAGACCTCACAGGCTGGGGTAAGGACAGTTTACTGGGACAGCAAAGGGAGGGAGAAATAACAATAACAGGAATTTATAGCAAAATACACAGAACTGGTGATACACAAATGCAGTCTCTGTCTGAACTGCACAACTTAGGCCGTACAGCTCAGAGCTGTCCTGAAGCCAGACCATCTGCAAACTGCATGTCCTGGAGCTGTGTGCTCCTCCCCCACCAGCACCCCTTGATGCTGAGCATGATGTCACTGGAATGGAATACGCCCTTTGTCCAGTTTGGGTCACCTGTCCTGGCTGTGCCCCATCCCAGCTCCCTGGGTGCCCCCTGCCTTCTCCTTAGCAGGGCAGCATGAGAAGATAGAAAGTCCCTGACTGCTTGGCAGCAACTAAACCATCAGTGTGTTATCAGCACTGCTCTCATCCTAACTCCCACACAGTCACTACAACAGTTGCTAGAAGGAAAATTAACTCTATCCTAGCTGAACCCAGGACAGCCATGCGTATTGACCAGGTCTAAATTTCTTAGCTTGACATATTTGAGGCATTTATAGTGCCCAGTGATACTCCATGTGTTACAAGATACACGTGCACACATGGTCACACACATAGAAGTACAGCAGTGTCCAGAAAAAAAACCCCTTTCATGTAGTTTCTTGGTGGTTTGTTTTGAGGGTTTTTTTTGGTCAAACTAACAACATTGGGGTTACAAAAATGGGAACTTTAATAGGAGAATTTTTCTGAGAACTTTTTATCCCAGTTGTTTTCAGCATAACCTGAGAAGTAAAGTAGCCTAGGTTAGAGAGCATGGAGACATGCAACATTGCACGTGTAGCAGGTGAGAGCAGCCTGGTCTGTATGCTTTCATGAATCTGCAGAATACTGACTGCTCTCTATGGGATCCTGATGAATTATCCTTTACAACTGCAGACCTAGGAAAACATAAAATAACCTGACTTTGCAAGTACAGCTTTTGTCTGCTCAAAGAACAACACAGATGGCTTAATTTAAGACATAGAAAAGAAATGAGGTTGATAATCAAGAAAATTGCAGTCACCTCTGGAATTTTTTGGTCTGACACATTTTAAAGCATGATTCTCGATAGATTCACAGAATTACAGAATGGTTGAGGTTGGAAGGGACCTCTGGAGGTTATCTTGTTCAACCAGCCTGCTCAAGCGGGGTCATCTGGAGCCAGTTGCTTGTGTCTGTGCTCAGAAACATTTGCATATCTGAGCATGGAGACTTCACAACCTCCTGGGGCAACCCATGCCAGGGTTCAGTCACTCTCACAGTAAAAAAGTGTTTCCTGATGTTTAGGCAGAACCTCCTGTGTTTCAGTTTGTGCCCTTTGCCCCTTGTCCTGTCACTGGGTGCCACTGAGGAGATCCTGGCTCCATCCTCTTTGCACCCTCCTTTCAGGTATTTCTATACGTGGATGAGATCACCCCTGAGCCTTCTCTTCTGCAGGCCAAGCAGTCCCAGCTCTCTCCAGCCTTTCTCATAGGAGAGATGCTCCAGTCCCTCTATAATCTTAATGAGCCTTGGCTGGACTCTCTCCAGTAGCTCCATATCTTAATTGTACTGGGGAGCCCAGAACTAGACACAATACTCTAGTGCTATTTTAGGTCTGCTAAATTTTAAGAGTCCATACAGTTAATTTGGGTTTTTTTTTTATGTAGATGTTGCAACTGCACTGAAAATAGATTCACAGAATTGTAGGGGTTGGAAGGGACCTCCAGAGATCATCAAGTCCAAGCCCCCCACCAAAGCTGGTTGCCTTGGACCTCAGAAAAGAATATAACTGAGGAGGCCAGAGTTTGCAGTTCTTAGGAATCCTGAAAAAAATGCATGGTGCAGCTTTTTTTAAATACAGTGATAAAGCTTTCTTGGGCAAGTGCCAAGAACATTTCAAAACCAATTTCTGTTCACATTCATTTACGGCTCTTGCACTTAGTACACCGTCTGTCTTCATTTCAGTGCTATATGTTAGTCTGATGGGATGCATAGAAGCTGTGCTAGTCTGTCCTAGATGAAGATTCATCTGTAGCAGTTTATGCTATTTTACTTGTTCAGGGTCCAAAGGGGAGGTAACAGAAATGTGAGATGTGTTATACTCTCTTTGGTTTGTTGTTTTGGTCTTTGGTAGGAGCAAGCTTTAGTAGTGATCTGAAGCTATAAATGAAAACAGCATGGAGCATTGGTATTGAACTTTGAATGGAAATATTTTACTTTATTTTTGCACCCTCAGACATGTAAGCTATGACCCAGGAAATGTTTACACCTGGGATTTATCTTGCAAGTGTGACTAGTCCCTCACTGCTCTCAGTAAATGTTATTTGCAAGACCATGCTCTAAGATTGTTCCAGAACACCAGTAACCATTTTTGGTTTTCTAGTCTTCAGTTTGCAAATGCCTTAAAAAAAAAAGAAAAAAAGCTGAAGGATATATAAAAATAATTGACAGCTTCATGAATTATGCAGGGAGACATTCTAGATCCCTGTTGATAGGCAAAATGTTCAGGTACTGAGATATAAATTTGCATGGGATATTACGAAATTAGGCTCTGATTCAGTAAACCATATGGGTCAGAAGTACTGCTCCCATCCTTGATAGAAAGTACATGCTTGAGTGGATCAGACCTGTGCAGCTCTGGCACAGGATGTAGCACATTTGCCCTTTACAGCTTGCAGTAAATTGAGACTTCTCCAAAGTAGGCGGAATTAAGGCTGTTTAAAGGGCATTTTAAACCGTTTCAGACTTCACAAAGTGACATCAGTGAATGACAGACCCCTCCCCACTGCCTTTCCACACAAACATGGCTATTTTAAGATCTCTATGTGAGCCAGATGATTCCGGTTACCTAATGAAAGAGGCAATGTCGATAAAGGAAGTTATCTTTATGTAGTATTTATGCACAGACATAAATTATATATGTATGTATAAGCTCTTGTTTCAAATTTCAAAATAAATCTTGCTCTGGTGAATCTGTAAATCATTTTGAAATGGAGCCATGCCTTTCTCTATTACCTTTACTTTTACACCACACCAAACCCAAACACATACAGTTGTACCAACTCATCTACTGCTTGGTTTATTTGCTGGTTTCCACAGTCCTGCTGGTAGTCGGCCTTTTTTGTGTCAACTCATTGGTTTCAGGACTTGTGCAATGAAGAACAACCTTGAAACTAATTTTATAGAATCACAGCTGGTTTAGAAGAATTTGCCGGCATTTACTGCCTTCTCTTACTGCCTCTCTCTCCCAGTTCCCCTCTGACAGAGTCACATCATGGAATGAAGCCATCAACTTTCCAGAATTGGGCACTGATACACAGTTTGATGAGAACCTGCTCCCATCAATCATCAGAAATCACTGCAGTAAAAAGTATGTGCTTAGAAGTGCAGCTGCTGGTGCTGGCGGGGACGGACTGGACTGGCTTTCTAGATGCCCCACATTTGGATGCTTGTCCTCCAACTCACAGTGACTTTCACAGGCATTGGTGTTTGCCACCTACTCTGGAGTTAAACCCCTGCACGTTAGCCAATGTACAGACTGTTGCCTCTTTTTAATGTCACTTTGCCTTCCAGCGTAGGAAGGCTGAGAAGCACGCGCTGGGGCACTTAGTCACATTGTCCCACACCCACCTTGAGCTTTTGGCATCGCATTCACAAGATTGATTTAAGTTTGAAACATTTGATGAGAACAACCCCATCTCAGCCGGAGAGCTGACTGGTGTTTGCTATGGGCTTTACTGCTGTTTACCCCAAGGTGCTATTCTTGTGTCTCCGGGAGCTACGTCTGGGTCAGCCTTGGCTGGCACTCCTGCTGCTTTTCACTGCTTGGGCAGTTAAAAAAGGTGGAAACCCCAGTACAGCTGACCTTGTTATGTGTGGGAATTTTCACTGGCATCTGCTCCACCATTGCCACAGAGGGAGTTTCTGGGTGAGAGAGGACACGTTCCAAGCATTTTGTGGCCCACAGATGACCTCTTCCTAAAATAGCACCTAAAGACCATTAACTTCTGGAACAAGGTAGTGAACCTCCCACTCCATCACCCACATATCCCTGGCACACATGTCCTGGGGAGCATGGACACTCTCTAGTCTGTGGCTGGCAGCAAGTGGAGTGTGAAAGGAGCTCTGTGGCACTTGGCAACATTTTGCTGCCAACACTTTATGTCCTTGGATCCCTGTTCCTCACCTTACAGCCCACAGACGTGACTATGTGAGGTTAGGAACACACGTTCCCGTGTGTTGGCAATAAAATTATTAGTTAATTCATTGTACATCCTGCTCTGACCCTTGGCTGAAAATGAAGGTTTCTGAAAAAGCATCTCTGCTTCCAGCATGCTGCAGAGAGAAGACAAATTTCCTAGAAGGTGCCTTGTCAGCTGCAATTTCTTCTGTCAGCTGTCATTTCTTCTGCCTTGCTTTGTCAAAAGTTTACCCTCTTTGGCCTTGCAGGCCCAGAAATTCTGGCTTTGTCTTCTCCCACACACAGGGCAAGGAGTCACGGGGCAATCACAGAGCAGAGGAGGTGGTGCAGAAGGCAGGAAGGTGTGTTGTGAAATAACGCTCCCTCCCTCAGTGTCTTCTCCCTTAGTTTCTTTCTCCTCCCTTGTCCCGTAGGCCTAAGGAATAAGGGATGGCAGCTGGAGCTGTTGTTGGTAGGTAGATTTCATCAAGTAAGGAGGAGGACATGGTAAAGCATTACAAATGAGTGAGATGTAGCCATGGCCAGGGGAGCTGTGAGGTGAGCCAAGAGGATTAGTGTCACCCTCAGTGTGTGGGAGTTGGCAGGACTTTGCTATCCGAGGCACAAAGGCCACGTATGTTTTTGGAGCCTGTCCCTTAGAGCAGTATCAGCAGGATTAAGAGCTGAAATTAAGTCAGTTTACTTTAAATAAATTCACAAGATGCTTCCTTCTTCCAGTGCTTTCTCCAGAATGTCGGTTGGGGTATTATGATGTTAGGGATTAGTAAGAATAATATCACTTCCAGCATGTGGCTTAACTGAGATGAGTTAAGAATTCATAAATGCATTTGGAACAAACAACTCCACGTTACTGAAAATAAGATCAGTTATGTGATTAAAATGAATGCAATCAAATTTGAAGCTTCAGGCACCGCAGCTAAACAAACTGATATCTCTAATCAGCAAACGGTGTTCTTTTAAGGAACATTATAATTTAAAATGGAGAAACTCCTTTAAAACTGTCTTCTCTGGCGAACAAATGACTATGCAGCAATATTTACATAGCCATATATAACATCTTTTAAATGAAATTCCTGAAGATGGTCTAATTGGACCTCACCAAAAAAAAAAAAAACCAAAACAACTTGGCACCTAGGAATTTGATACAAGGGAGACATCTGGTGAGATATCCCCGCAATGCCATGCCTCTGCGCCGCCAGGCGCGCAGCGAGCCGGGCTGGGCCCAGCTCACTCAGTGCAGGCCTCAGGCGTGCCTGGGTACAGACACGCTGAAAATTCTTCTGTCCTGGCAAAAAACGGGACTTCTCTCTTCTAAGTCGGCAGCTGAAGTATTTGTAACGTCGCCCTCGGGGACTTAGAGAACCAGGGAAGGGAAGGGTAAAGGAGAAAGAGAACAAAGAAGGAGGAAGATAGCAAAGGAAAAGAAAGGAACAAAGAAAAGAAAATAATTTCTGTGTTATATTTTATGCTTTAACATCTGCACACACAAGAAGTGTCTTAGAATTTTTATAAGTTCGCTGTTATTCTTTCCTTTGAGGCATTAAGGTGGCAATGATGTTCTAGAATAGCGGTGCCCTCTCAGAATTAAAGATGCATGTTGTATGTTGTGCAAAGGCTGACATGTCAAGGGCTCTCGTTCTACATGCAGGCTCTGATTGTCTTGAAATTTGCTGTGTTTAATGGGGACAGGAATGAAGATGCTTTCCATTTGCTCTACACTAATGCTTTCTGACTCTAAGTAAATGCTCATGGAATGAGGTAAAACGTCTGCATGACTGGGCCACGCTCATCCCGTGACTGAGAAGAGCCAGGAACATAGACTACCTCTCAGGCCTGTCCTTTGGTGCACACTGCTTTTAGAAAGAATGGTCTTGCTGGTGACATCACTGAATGTTACTCCAGAGAGTTTTGGTCCTGCCCCCAGCCCTTCTTTTTGTTTGCCAAACGAACAGAGATGTAAATTGATACTCTGCATGAGAGCAGCTTACCAGTTTGATAAAGCACAGAGACTTGGCATGCCCGTTTTCAGAGCTGACATCCATGAAGGTGTCCATGAGACCATACTCAGGCCTTTTGATACAGGAGACTATAAAAATGTGAAGCTTTATTAAAGATACAAAAAGCTAATAGTACTTGATTACCATAACCGTTTAGTCCTATAAGCATTTATTAGGAAGTGACATTTTTACTATTATAAAATTTGTCCTGTTTTAACCCATGTTTTTGTCTGTATGCCTCTATACAAACACAAAGGTTGAGTGAAAAAATAAAGCCAGTCTGCAGTTTACTAGGACATTTGTGTGGGACACTTAGATAACTGGTTTCAACCACACATAAGAAATACTGCAGGCACTACATTTTTTTACACCCACAATGAAAACATTGAGTAACTCACTGGAAATCCGTTAGAACAACTTACACTGTGCTGCAGATGTATCTGTTGTGAGACCTGATGTCTATATCATACCATTTATCAGCAGCCCTGGCTAAACAGGGAGGTCCCAGCTGACTGGATGTTAGGCAATGTGATGCCCATCTACAAGAAGGGATGGAAGGATGATCTGGGGACAGGGCTGTCAGCCTGACCTCAGTGCCAAGGAAGGCTATGCAGCAGATCATCTTGAGTGCCATCATGTGGCACACACAGGACAACCAGTCATTTGGGTGCAGTCAGCCCATGGGTTCATGAAAGGCAGGTCCCGCTTGATTAACCTGATCTCCTCCTGTGACAAGGTGGCCCACGTAGTGGTTGAGGAAAAGGCTGTGGATTTTGTTTAACTGGACTTCAGTAAAGCCTTTGACACCATTTCTCACAGCATTCTCCTGAAGAAACTGGCTGCTCATGACTCGGACAGGTGTACTTTTCACTGAGTCAAAAACTGGCTGGACGGCCGGGCCCAAAGAGTTGTGATGAATGGAGCTACATCCAGTTTACAGCCAGTCAGTGGTGTTGGCCAGGGCTCAGTACTGGGGCCTCTCTATAATATCTCCATCAATGATCTGGATGAGAGGATTGAGTGCACACTCAGTCAGTTTATAGATGACACCAAGTTGGGCAGGAGTGTTGATCTGTTGAGGGTAGAAAGGCTGTACAGAGGGATCTGGGCAGGCCGGATCGATGGGCTGAGGCCAACTGTATGAGATTCAACAAGGCCAAGCAGCAAGTCCTGCACTTGGCCACAATGGGGTTGGGGAGGAGTGGCTAGAAAGCTGCCCAGTGGAAAAGGACCTGGGGGTGTTGGTCAACAGCCATGTGCCCAGGTGGCCAAGAAGGCCAACAGCATCCTGGTTTGTATCAGACATAGTGTGGCCAGCAGGACTAGGGAAGTGGTCGTGGCCCTGTACTTGTCACTGATGAGGCCACACCTTGAGTACTGTGTTCAGCTTTGGGCCCCTCACTACAAGAAAGACATTGAGGTGCTGGAGCATGTCCAAAGGAGGGCAATGAAGATGCTGAAGGGTCTAGAGCCCAATGAGGAGCAGCTGAGGGAACTGGGGTTGTTTAGCCTAGAGAAGAGGAGGCTGAGGGGTGACCTTATGGCTCTCTACAACTACCTGAAATGAGGTTGTGGCCAGGTGGATGTTGGTCTCTTCTCCCAAGTAAAAGGCAATAGGACAACAGGAAATGGCCTTGAGTTGTGCCAGGGAAGGTTTGGATTGGTTACTAGGGTAAACATCTTCACCGAAAGAGTTATCAATCACTGGAACAGGCTGCCCAGGGAAGTGGTTAAGTCACCATCTCTGGAGGTATTTAATAGGTGTGTAGATGTGATGCATAGAGACAAGGTTTAGTGGTTGCACTTGGCAGTGTTAGGCTTGTGGTTGAACTCAATGATCTTAAGGGTCTTTTGTAACCTAAATGATGCTACGATTCTGTTATTCTGTTGCCGGAGTCTATTGTAATAATTAGGCCTGAGGCTCATTTGACAAGTCCAGACATCTTCCAGGTTTCTTCCTATGCATAAATCTCAAGGCAGAAAGAAAACATACTTTAAATGCCCTTTATGGTGTCTATTGGTAGTACTGTCAGGCTCTGGCTGGGTCACGCTCAATTCAGCTGCCTTTCTGTATCCAAGAATTCAGTTGTCCCACGCACCAGAAACACTGCCCAGACTTCACTTTCCCTTCCTTGGAGAATCACTGCTGCACTGCTGCTACACCTGGCTCTTCCACTCCTCAGAGCTGTGAGCATCTGTAGAGTGTAGGGACATGCACTACCAAAGGTCCCTGCAATGCTTACCATGTCATACACTAAGGATAACTTTAGTTTCCACACTGAAAAGTGCCAGTCCTGGCAGAGAAGGACCATGCTGTTAGCATTCTGCTACCTGTCACAGACACATCAAAGACTTGCAAAAAGTTTTCAGACCTGTGTGCACTTTTTTCATGGTGTTTGACAGCCCCAGCTAAACAGAGCCCACGGAGGGCTGCTAATTAGTATTTCCTGAGTCTCATAAATGGTGATTGAGACCATTCCCTTTAAATGCGGCATCAGAAAAAGACTTTAGCTTCATACAGTGATTGATTGAAGTTTACTTTAGACAAGGGGGAAGTGGGCACTTGTGGCTCTGCTGCATGTTGGGTGTTGAATGGCAACCTCTGAATGGGCATGGTTTACTTCAGAAAGTTTGCTTAATCATAGAATCATAGAAACATAGAATGATTAGTTTTAGAAGGGGCCTCAAAGATCATCAAGTTCCAACCCCTGCTGCCATGGGCAGGGACACCTCTCACTAGACCACTTGCTCAAGGCCCCATCCAACCTGGCCTTGAGCACCTCCAGGGAAGGTGCATCCACCACCTCCCTGGGCAACCTGTTCCATTGACTCACCACCTTTGTAGTGAAGAATTTCTTCCTAATACACATTCTACCCCCTTCCAATTTAAAACCATTCCCCCTCTTCCTATCACTCCATGCCCTTCTAAAAAGCTCCTCCCAAGCTTTCCTGTAGGCCCCTTCAGGTACTGGAAGGCTGCTATAAGATCTCCCTGGAGCCTTCTCCTCTCCAGGCTGAACAACCCCATTTCATCATCAGTTGTCTGAAGAAGGGAAGGAAATAAGACTGTAAGTGCGCTGCTCTGTCACCTTCTGTTTTTCCCTGATATACCATATTTTTCATTTGTTTCCAGGCTGCCTGGAACAGTTTCAGCTCCCTGCTTGTAGCTCCCCACATTGTACTGCAGTGCACATAATAAAGACTAAATATTTGCTACTGGAATCAAAGTTACCTGATTGGGTGGGCAGGACACAGATTCACAAGTCACAGAAGCTCATCTCAGTTCTTGCCTTAGCTAACCGTGTACTGTGTGTCTTCAGTGGCTGGGGCAGTATCTCAGATATAGCACAGGGAGAGCAGGACATGTTTTTCATCATAAAGAGAAGAGCTGCTCAGGTGAAAAATAATCTGAAATCTTACTGTGATTTCATTATATTTTCATTTACCTTGATAAAGAACCACAATATCTCTAAATTAAAAGTGAAATATTATTGAGACATATGAAGGTGAAATTTTATTTTACAAGTCAGACTAGGACTTATTTGAATGCCTCTGGACTCTGGTATTGAGCTTATTCAAGCAAGATAAATAAATCTACCACTTTCAGTTGCATATTTAACCTTCGTAACCTCATTGACGAATGACTGAAGCAACCAAAGAATTATATGTCATACTTATTTGCAAACTATGTTTTATTTGTTTATTGCAAGAAGTGCAATTGAGAATTAGAACTATAAATAGCACTTTATTTATCCTGGTTTTCAAACACACGCTTATCCACACTGGCCTTTTTTTAATTTCTGGTGCTCTGAATAAGCCACAAGCAACAAACAGTTTGGAAAATCTGAAAGAAGGTAAACAAAAAAACCAAGATAAAATCATAATTATTGCATCTTTTATAATTATTTAACTACTCCTGAATAATTCCTTTAGACATTGTTCTCTTCACATCCTCAGAGAGTGCAACACAGTTTTTAGGCTCACAGGCATAAGCCCAACCGTCATTGTTCTTTTTATTCTGTGTAAGAGAGATGAGTTAACATTTCTTCCAGATGGAGGATTATGCATCATATGTGGTAAGTTGTCAAGAATGATTAAATCAAACAGCAGTATAAAAAATATATAACAGAAACCTACCTGAAAAATAGAAAATATTTTTTTTTCTATATTCCTATTGTCTTTTAAATGAAAGGTAGTTGAGAGTTTCTAACCACTTATGTTTTTCAAACGATTGATATCTCACTGAAGTGGCCAAACAGTGAAAATAATGCGAATCAACCCAACCCGCTCAGTATTTTACGCCACTGAAAGATGCAATGATGTGGTTTGCTTTCAGACACTTTTTGTAACTTGATTAATAGACCCGAGTCAGAGGTGGGTCAATAGTCTCTCTCTCCTGAAGGACTGTTTACTCCCCACCTTTGACCATCTGACCTTATGAAGCAAGGGCAAGCATCATCATTGCTGCCTATTCTTAGCGGGGTAAATCTATTCACCTTTATCACCGGTCGGAATTAGGGACTAATCATGCCTACAGCATGTTTGCTGCAGCACTGACCTGCTGTCAGAACAAATGAGTTTGAGTCATCGTGCTGATTCATTTTTTTAAGCATTTTATATAAAACCAGAAGCTTCAGTGAGAGTTTTCAGGGCCGAATGTTGCAGCATGCAAGCAGCACACACCTCCACCTCCTTCCTCCTGTTCCTTTCTCTCTCGCTGCTGACCTTGAGCAAGTGCAGAGAAGGGCAACCAGGCTGGTGAAGGGGCTGGAGAGCAAATGCTATGAGGAACGGCTGAGGGAGCTGGGGATGTTTAGCTTGGAGAAGAGGAGGCTGAGGCGAAACCTTATCACTGCCTACAACTACCTGAAGGGAGGTTGTGGAGAGGTGGGCGATGGTCTCTTCAGCCAGGTGACAGGAGACAGGACAAGGGGAAATGGCACAAAGCTGTACCAGGGCAGGTTCAGATTAGATAATAGAAAAAAAAAATAATTACTGAAAGAGTTGTTAGGGCCTGGAACAGGCTGCCCAGGGAGGGGGTTGGGTCACCATCCCTGGATGTGTTTAAAAAAAGTGTGGATGAGGGTTATGGTTTAGCTTAGGACGGGAATGGTTGGACTTCATGATCTTAAAGGTCTTTTCCAACCTTGTGATTCTGTGTTTCTGTGACCCTACAGCTCAAATTGAGGCCAGCTCCAAATTATTCACCGTGCTAATTGTGCTGAGTGAGCCCAAACCGCCTTTTCAGTCCGTGAAGTATTCATTCGGTCCCAGCTGGGGCTGTGAAACACAGACACTTGTTCATAGCGCCAGTGGTGTACCCTTTTCATTCTCTGGCATGGCCACTAAGGAGATGGCTACACACTCACTTCCAAGTGCAGCCATATCATAAACTATGGCTCTGAAAGAAACTAACTCCTCCACCTCACTCTGCTGGAAGCGCGTTTGAAACCACAATCACCTGGCTGACCCAAATCGTAACCATTACAAACATGTCTCAGATTTGCACCCTGCCATAAACTCCCTCCCTCTCCCATCATATCCATCTCCCATGTGGGAATTTTAAGTTCCTCAGCAGCACCTTCTCCTGGCATTCAATATTCTGTATTGGACAGGCATTTGTGATGGGATCGATGCAACGGAATTCAGAGGTAAAATGCTAATGGAACAAATTGCTTTCGAGTCTTCCGGAATATTCACTGCAGTAGTTTAGAGAACTGGAGAGTGTTGAGATAGACAGCTTTAAACACAGGTAAGCTTAATGATTAGAAGAGTATTTGAGAAATGTTGTCTGTATTATTATAATTTTTTCTTTCTCCGTTTGATTCACTGACAAGGATTAATACAAATCTCTACACTTGGAGAGATTAAAATATTCACCACCCAAAACATTGTTAACATATTCTGAAAAATACTTAAAATATCACTTTTAAATAGAATAATACACACACATATCTATCTGTACTAGGTGTGTCTATACGTGTGCGAATTACGTCGTGTCATGACACAACATATAGGTTTATTTGCAATATTTGGGATGAATGTAATTGTCTTTACAGAGCCTGAACAACTGCTAATGAAATGCTGAGAATGCCTCATGCTAAGAAACTTTAAAAGAGAAGAGCTGGGATGAATTTTCCTTCTAGCCCCAGTGGTGTGACACGGACGAGAGTGACACGATGACAGACACTGCAATTTGAGTTAGACCTTTACCCATCACTTTTAAAGAGAATGAGTGCAGTGTGATTTCTTTACTAAAGCTGAGGTGCTCAGCTTTACTCTTTGGCTTTTATTGGCACCTGATTCGCACAATTCAACAACCTGCCATTTGCCATTAAATCTGAATAAGGTCTCACTCTAGATGAAGCCAATGCTCACCACATGAGTGATAAGAAGGATACTTGCTGCTTTAAAAAATGTTTTATATATTCTGTTGGTGTTAAATTTGGATCATCTGAAATATAAGCTGCTTGCTACTGCAGTTACATGATCTCTTTGTATTGGAGATAACTGAGGAAGGGCTGTATCCTGTTTGAATAAAACAAACAAAAAAACCCCTCCATGGTCAACAATGAGTCTTGTGTTGCCTCTGTTGCTGATAAAGGCTATTTTAGTCACAATCAGGGAAAGATATTTTTTCTAATTAGGTATAAATTAGAACCAGCTTCATTAAGAACTTTGGATACATCTGAAATGTGATGCCACAGGAAAGCTTATACTAGCAGCAACAGTCACGTAGAAGTCTCGAGAGTCTGAATCTCTCCAACTTTTCTATCTAAAGTGACTAGAGGGAAAGGTAAGGGCGGACACTGGACATGTTGAGTTCAAATGTATGGCCCATGATCATTACAAGAACCAAATTGAGGTCCTAATCAAAGAGCAGGTGTCTGACTGACAGAGAAACTCTGAAGAGTTGTAACAGTTGGAAAAATAAAGCACCTTTCTGTGGGAAAGGTCAAGGTGGGTACAGCTGTCAGAGGCCCTTTCAACAAACTGATGCTCTGTTCAGTAAGTACTGTAGGATCACACTTAAAGGGTCTTCCTATGTGTCACAGACATATTTATATGTGATGTCAACCCCCCCGTCCATTGGCTTTCATTCAGATCTAGTAGAATCCTTTCTGTTCTTTATGAAGAGGTTTCATCCTAGGCAAAGTCATTCATGCTGTCACCCCAAGAATCTTCCAGCCAAAGTGATGTGAGATGCAGGCACTTGAGGTTTAGATGAAGCCACTCTTCCCAAAATCCCTTTACTGAAAGTCTTGGATGTGCTACCTTTCCAAGTCATAAGAAAGTTGGCCATAGGACATCCTGGATCACAAAAAAAATCTGTGAAGATACTGTCTTGAATTGTTTGTACTGGTTTGGACTGTCTGTAAGAATGGTAACGTGACCTGTAATTTGAGTGGGGCAGAGATAGACTGTGGAAAACTGGACAGGAACATCATGCCCCAGATACAGAACTTTGCTGCTTCTCAGCAAAGGGATGTCCTGGTACTTCGTTTCTTGCTAGCTGGCACACTTGCCAGAGAGATCATGTCTCTAGAGAACTAGTGGTGGCTCTTTGGTGAGCTGGAAACTCAAATGTATAAGAGTGAACAAATCCCTACCCTATATTCAGGTCTTGAGGCATCTGTTACATATTGCCTTAGTCAGATTTTTGTTTTGAAAGCAAACTTCCTCCAGCTACTTAAAAGTTCATGCTACTACAAGAGGGAATACAGTCAGGAAGGGGACTGTTGAAAGTGGTTGACACTGCTAGTAGGAAATCCAAAGGGAATCCATTTTCTGAGATAAAAGAGTCATTGGTGTGAATTTTGTTCTTCCTGAGATGAGGAGGGCTGGTTGTTCAGACCCTGTGCTAGAAGGAAAAAACAGTTTCTGTAGACACTGAAACTGGTGGTAAGAGTGTCCAGAAAATTGATGAGGAAGGTGAGTAAGTAGCACCAACGAAAGCAGACTGCAGTCTGTCTCCATGAGTTTTGTTGTCCAGCACCTCAGCCTCTGAAGTGGTCGATTCCAATGTAGACATATACCTGGCTAATTCATCATTGAAAGGGATTGATAATGGACATTGATAGTGTGGAGAGAAGACTGTATCAATATGCCTCCACAGCTATTATGTAGAATATGAAGGGACAAGAGTCTGGAAGGTATGAGAGGCTCGTATAGATTTGCTTGAGAGATATAAAGTCCTTCAGTACTTGCTGGTAAATCTCAGAGCTGAGAAAGTGCCTGAGAAGTGCCCTTGAATCCAGAGAAGGAGATGCTTTGGTCGTGGGTGAAAGAGAAGCCATGTATTTTCTCTTTCTTCTCTTTCATTTTCATCACAGGCTAGAGACCAGCCATGCCAGTTTGGAGGCACTGATGAGGAAAGGGAGCTCACTCAAACCCCTTTATATGACAGATTTCATATCATAAAGATGTCAAGAGTGATGGAGAAGCCACTTTCCTGGTCTTCTCCACAAATGATTGATGCCTCCTTTCTAGCCCTGGAGTTATGGTTGGTGTGTATTCTGCAGTGTTGGGCCCCTTCCTCTTGTTTCTCTGCTAGCCAGTGCTGAAGTTTCAGGACATCATCTACTTCCCAGGAACCTTTCTCTGAGGCAATATGGTCATATATAACACGTACATAGATCTCTCTCTCTCCTGTAATCTGACCTCTACTGTGCATTTCTGAGGAGCCCACGGACAAGGGAAAAAAATCCAATTGTAAATGAAAGAAAGTAAGGATGAAAACAAGCTCAGAAAATAGCAAGCTCTGTGTGATGGCAGGATGCAAAAGGAGAAAAGAAAAAGGGGAAAATAAAAGAAGCCTCATTTGGCTGGTAGGTAGGCAGTGATGAGTGTGCTCATCTCCTAATTATTATGTGACTGAGCAGGAGGTAGGGATGTTGTTAGGGCTAAAAAACTTGTCTTGCATGTTTGGCTGTATGCACGCCGCAGTTTGCATGCTCATACGGGCCGTCACTTGAAGAGAAAACACAATCTGCCACAATGCCTCTCTGCTAGACAAAATGTGCATGATTAGCTCCATATGGCTTTTCTTTCTGAAATGGTGGAGCTCCAAAGGGGGGAAAGATTTCAAACCAAGGTGATGATGTATTTCAAAATCCCGGTTCAATAATGCACTTAACGGGGGAAATTGGCCTTCAGTGGGATTTAAACACACATTTATGTGCTTTTCTGGGTAGAAATGTCCTTAAACATCTGCTTAAAGACATGTACATGCCAAGACGTGATCTTTGGGTGGGCTTTGAATCAAGTCCCAAGTGATTTGCTGAATGAGTATTCAAAAGAAGATATCTGCAGTCTACAGATAAAACAGGATCTCTTATTTTGTAACATTTTCCTTTACGGTTGAGCTGCGTTATCAACTGGAAAAGTGCTAATGCTATTCCTCCTCATGCAGTCACATCTGGGAGACACGCTGCTCAGTGGAAGGAAGTGCCCAGTTTTATATGTGCTCAGTCTTACACATACAGGGGAGATAGTCCTTTGGAGGACAGATCAGAAAATCCAGATGTTGCACTGCATATTAACGTGTCTCACTGCTGATGACTTTAAGACAGCTCCTGACCTTTAGTTCCAGCTTTGAAAAGCTTCTGACTGAGATTCCTTCCTGCACAGGTTGTACAAGGGCAATGAAGCAGGCTTGCCTCCTCTTTCAGATATCTGAATGTATTGCCTAAATTTAAGTGCTGTTAATAAGCAGCACACATACCCCTTTTCACACAGAGTTTTTTTAGGGGAGATGGGCTCTAAAGTCTCTCACTGTCCTAAATGCAAGAAGGAAAACAAATCAGTCTGGCATGGCTGGTTGCTCCCAACAGTCAAGAGCACCGTAGCAGGCATTCAGCAACAGGCTGCAGGGCTTGTGAGGCACAGGAGCTGGCATCTCTGTCATCAGCATCTGCCCTGCTGGTGCTGTCTGCACCGTACTTGGGCTGCTCTGCAGTCAAAGGTGCTGAATTTGTGAGAGCAGGTGGCAAGGGTGTCCGCAGGGGACTGGATCGGTAGGACATTCTGTAGAGCAGGAGCCCGAGTCCCGTCCCGATGAAACACGCAGCCCACTGAGCTCCAGGTCATATCTGCTCTCCGCTGGTGCCACGGACCTTCTGTTCTCAGATGTACAATGGCCCATGAGTAATGGGGACCATTCCCACCCCAGATATGCAGTGCCTAGGCATTTTTCTAAGATCAGGGAGGTGGAAGCTGAACTTTTCAGGAGGTAAGAAGTGCCTAGGTTGCAGGCGTTGTGTTTCCTGGAGCAGTGCTCTAACTCATTGGTCAGAAGTAAGGCATCATGCCTTGTGACTAAGTTGTCTTAATTGAGCTCCAGGATGGTTCGGGCTTGTGAAATGAATTCTGAACAGCAGGCCAGGCCCCAAACAGCCTCACAAATGAAGCACACACCTAGTTGCAGGCTCTCAGGGGAGTTACTCTCTGGAGGTGTAGGTGTCTCATGTGGGTAAAACAAGGGCAGCAGCCCTTCCCTCAGCTATTCATAGCAAGGCAGGACAAGACCTTATCTTGACTCCTTCTGACTGGGAGCTTTGCTGGCTGTGCCTCTTCCTCCACCCCAGGGTGATTGCTAGGAGCACAGGCTGCACGAGAGGCCCTAGTTGAACTCAGCTTTATTTAGGAACTTCTATTTCATACACAGAAATAAATGGCTCGTAACAAGGGCTTGAACCACTGTCACTTTTCCACTCCCTCAGGCAGAGAAGGGAACTCCCTGCCAGTCTTCCTGCGTGACAGCACACACCCCCAGCCCTGGATCGGGGCGTTTTGCTATGCGCATTCTGGGTGTAGGCTCTTAAACTCTGCCTTGGCGCCACTTTGCACGCGTAAATCTCTTCTTTTTTTGGAGCTCTGTCAGCCGCAAAGTGGAGAACTTCCTCACCTGAGAGGAAAAGCGAGAGGATAACTATTTCAGAGACCATGGGGTGCTCAGACAAGCTCTCTCCGCGCGGGTGACAGGAGCGCCTGGGCTAAGGCGGGAAAGCGCTGCTTTAACGTCCCCAGAACGAAAGAGCACGGAATAGGGATGAGCTGTGACGACGCGGGAGGCGACTGCGGCAGTCTGTGTGTGATAGATGGCGTCCCTCGCAGTACAGCCGAGGGGACCTGCGGGAAGTCCCTGGTAGGCTGCCTTTACTTCTGACACCCGCTTCATCCGAGCGCTGTGCTGGAGGAATTAGGTCGTTTGCCCTCCCGCTTTTTAACTGCCCTTTGGCACATCGAGTCCCGCTGGAAGAGAGCCGGGAGCAGGAGCTGTGCCGTGTTTGGGTTGCTTACTGTTGGGGCGTCACGGGGGCAACCCTTGCCATTCCAGCAGGGACCAAACCTCGGAGCTGTTGCGCCGCAGAAACACAGAATCAGCGAGTTTCGGGGGAAACGGGGCTCCCTCAGACGAAATCTCTGCCAGGCATAGGTCTCCCAGCGCTTTCTCCCCGGGCAAAGGCATCGAGGGCCAGGGAAGCTCCCGGACGGGGCAGCTGGCGGCGCCGACACCTGCGGTTGCCGTTCGTGGTTCTGCCCGCCAGAGGGCAGCAGGGCCCCGGGCACCGCACCCGGCCCGCGGGCACGGAACCGGCGCCGGCTCCTTCCCAGGGCCGCTGCTTTGCAGGGGTACAGGCAGGGGGCTGGCAGCCGCTGCCGGGAGCACGTCCCCCCGCTGCTGTCCGGCCCAGGACCGCTGAGCCGCAGGCGAAAGCATCATTTTTTTCCCCGTATCTTTAGCTCCCTGTACGGCCGCTGGCCTGGCGGCCTGGTGCTACAGCCCCTCCTCACCCGGCGGCCCAGGTAGCCGCCGTTTTGACAGGACCGAAGGGAGCAGCGTAGGTGAGAGGGACCTGGGGGTCCTGGTGGGCAGCAGGATGACCACGAGCCAGCAATGTGCCCTCATGGCTAAGAAGGCCAATGGCACCCTGGGGTGTATTAGAAGGGGTGCGGTTAGTAGGTCAAGAGAGGCCCTTCTCCCCCTCTACTCTTCCCTGCTGAGACCACACCTGGAATATTGTGTTCTGGGCCCCTCAGTTCAAGAAGGCCATAGAACTCCTCAAAAGAGTCCAGCACAGGGACACCAAGATGGTTAAGGGAGTGGAACACCTTCCTTATGAGGAAAGGCTGAGGGAGCTGGGCCTCTTCAGCTTGGAGGAGACTGAGGGGTGACCTTATTAATGTTTATGAATATGTAAAGGGGGAGAGTCAGGAGGACGGAGCCAGGCTCTTCTCAGTGATGGCAGTGATAGGACAAGGGGCAATGGGTGCAAGCTGGAACACAGGAGGCTCCATGTGCACATAAGGAAAAACTTTTTCACTGTGAAAGTGACAAGAGCACTGGAACAGACTGCCCAGGGAGGCTGTGGAGTCTCCTTCTCTGGAGACACTCAAAACCTGCCTGGATGTGTTCCTGTGTGACCTAATCTAGGGGATCCCACTATGGCTGAGAGGTTGGACTAGATGATCTTTTGAGGTCCCTTCCAACTCCTAATGTACTGTGATTCTGTGACCAATGGTATGAATAAAATTCCATAGGCTCAAGTCCTTACTTCCACTGACCCTTATGCAACTGAGCACCTTATTTTGTATCTCACCCTCGGGTCTGTAACCTCCCTTGTTTAGCTGACAAATGTCTGCATCGCTTCCTATCCTAGTTGATCCGAATGAGCTTTCTGAAAGTGCCACTGACAGCAAATCACTGCTCCTACTGCAGTCTATAAAAGCTTTATCTTCAGCTTGACTGGAAAAGGCTAACCATATGCTAAACGTTTTTGATAATGCCATCCAGAAATGTGTTTTTTCCCCCCCACATATTTCATATTCTGTTTTATATTCCAAAAGGCCACGCATATTTTGCAGCTGTCTTATCAGATGCAGCTGAGATATTTTTCTTCTGAGTGATTCAGTTCTAGAAGAATGATTTGTCTTCTCTTTGCGTTACACAGAAGTTACTTGCCAGCTCCAGGCTCTGGTAGTGATTTGCAGTGTCACCAGCTATTAGAAAGGAGAAGACAGAGTCGTTAACCAGATCTTGACAAGTAAATGAGAGATGAACCACATCAGAAATACTGTGACTCTCGGAAGAAGGAAACGTATTCTTACAAGCAACTACTTTCAATGCATAAATAAGGTGAGATAAAGGACTGCACAGGCCATGACCTCACCATTTGCAGCAGGATGAGCAGCAGATGAGGAGGATGGGAATGCAGGGAGGACCAAACTGGCTGGTCAGCCGGCAGCCCAGTGAGCAGGAACAGGGACAGGTTGTGCCAAGCCCACGGCCACAAAAGGGTAAACATTTTTATCATGGCATAGCCATGACTACGTGTGCTTCTCCCACATACCATGCTACTTAATTGCTGTAAACCACTGGGCAGCTCTGTGGAATGGAGGAAGTAACTAGTTTCATTAGTCACTCCTTTGTGAAATTGTTGCTTATGCACGTGGCCCCTGCACACACGGCGTCAGCCATGGGCACTAAGCTCTACGAGGGCAGGGGAGAAGATGGCAGAAAACAAAGAGGCATTTACACCACAGAGACTGAGGGATGGGTCTCAGGCACTTGGAAAGAAACTCTGTGCACAAACAATGAAGGAATGAAGGATGAAGGAAACACCTCTGTACTAGACACCCAGTCCCTAATGATGCTATGCCCTGCTGTCAGAAGTGACCTAGCTGCCATCATGCAAAATTACAAATTAATTTACTGTCATTTTTGTTTTGCCTTTCATGAAACACCACAGACAGGCAGGAAGTCCTGCTACCTCTGCCCTTCTCCTGCCTGCAGCTTTTCTGCTGTCTGGAGCAGCACCGTACACTCATGAACAAGTCTGATATGGGGTCTTTCCCCACAAGTTGTCACTTGAAAGCATTCTTTGGTGAGGCCGTAGTTTCCAAACTGACTTCAGGAAAGACCCCCAAGAAGCTCTGCTCAGAGGAGTGTGGTGGGAATGGTGCAGCACAAAGCTGGACACAGCTGAGTGCAGGAGTGCCGAGCGGCTGCTGCTGGCTGCACACACTGAACATGCAAAACGCTGCCAGGGCAGAGAGAGAGAAAGTATTTTTTATTAGAAAATTATCATATTAATTAGCAGATTAAAGCATGAGTAAAAATAGTGGTGCCTCAGGACTGTGTCCAGGTGTGCCAAAGAAGCAAAGGGCTCACTGGGGCCAGGCTGCTGCCCCATCAGACCTGCGCAGAGTAGGCAGAAGGAAACAGGCAGGCCAAAAAGGAGAATCCTGCTGGTTACAGGGATCAAACCATTGCCTCAGCCAGGGCTGGGCCTGCAGAGTCCCAGGTGCCCCAGTCCAGGACCAGCTCTGGTGGAGAAAGCTGGTGAGGAAGAGCAATAGGGGATTCTGCCCTGGGCTGGGAGCAGAACTTGCCACCCCAGTTTCACCTGCGGGGTCCCGGCTCAGCCACACTGCTGCCCCATACACCCACTGTGCATGGTGGTCCTTGGGTCCACAGTGGTCCCTGGTCACCATCCCCATCCCAGCTCTGCCCTGGAACTGTTCTGCTGCCAGGACAGTCCCAAGACCAACAGGACCTTTTGCAGGTCCAAAGAGTGGCCTTCTCCAGTCAGTTTTTTACCCTTTTTTTGCTGTACGTCAGCAATAGCAAACCACCAGCTGGAAAATTTCCTTTACATCAACAAGTTTTGCTTCATGGAAAAGGACGCTGCTTTTGGGGATAGTGGTTTTTCCAGCCCACCGAGCTAAATGCCAGCCAGCAACAGAAAAAGGTGAGGGAGGGGAGGGGGGGAAGATGGAAACTATAAAAAGCCCTGTAACTTTTTAAATGCAAAGCTTTGCTTGTGTTATATATTTGACCGTAAATTGCAATAGGCTTTTAAGCAAAAAATAAAGTTGGATAGACTTTAAAGACATTTTATCTGTGAAATACATATGCAGATAGAGCTATACAATTTTTATTAAAGCCTCATAAAGAAGAAAATACAGATTTAGTGTGACATGCAGTACGTAACCACTTCATAAATCTCCCGTTAAACTGGAATGCTGAAAGGGATGTGCAGAGGTTGGACTCTGGGTAATCCCCCCTATTTGGGGAAAAAAAAGAAGAGTGGTGAAGCCTGGAGAGTTTTGTCAGCTCAATTGTTTCCCAAATCGCATCCCACCCATCCACGGGACAAGCTGTTGTGTGAGGCCACTCAAACACGCTGGCCACAAAGCATAAACAGGATCAGCTTCTGCCTTAAGAAGCAGATAAGATTAAATTGAAGCCAATCTGAAACTTTTAGTGCAAATGAAGAACCTTACAGCCCAGGGCTGGTTCTGCTTTGTGGCAGGGGATGGGAGCAGGCGACTTTTACAGCCTCTTCCAGCCTGTGCTCACAAGCAGCAACCTGTGTGGATGGGGCTATCCAAAGTCTGCAGCTTTTCTGCTTTTAGCTTGTATAGAAAATACCCTTCTTTAAATCAACTGGCTTTCAAGGTGCCTCTTCCCACTACCTGGTTAAGTAAATACCTGTTCTTGCAAGCTAAACACAAACAAAGAGGTTCATATTTTCATCTCTTCCTTGGTTAGCACCTTTGTTTCAAGATTCGCAACGAACAAACAAACTACAGCATCCAGATGAACGACATGTTGCAGAACTGGGGCACCAGCCACTACTAATTAAGCACAGCTTCATCCTTTAGATTTTAAATAATGAAACAGGCTGAATCGGCTTAACATTAAGGGAATTTGCAAGCCATTCAGAGCTTTTGCAGCCAAGTTCACCGCAATTCCCTTTCCCCACAACCATCACTGCCTCCCTGAGAACCTGCACACATATTCCTTGCTTGGGATGTTCACCTATCGCCCGAGGAAGGTCAGTAATCTCACCCGAAACAGATTGGCAGAGTTAAGCACAATGGGAACCTGACCCCCCCCAGTTCCACAACCAATAGGTTATGTACTAGAAGTTTATTACTTTTCAGAAGAAATGACAAAACTAAACATTACCAGACAGATTGACTTTCCTGTGGGGTCACTGTTCATTAAATTTCCCGCTGCTTTTACAATCTGAGCCACCACAGTCATTTAGCTTTTAGCTCAAGTCCTTAAAATGAGAAGATTGTTTCTTTATCACCTTGCCACCATTCTTCATTTTAATTACATTTTTTAAGCTCTCGTCTTAAAACTGGTGAACACTATTAAAAGAACCACAAAACCCCCCTACAAAACTAACCTCTGCCTTCTGCAGCTTAAACACAAACAAACCCAGTTGCTTCTGTCCTTCTCATGTAAAAGCCCAGGGACACCGACTTGTGCCAGCCAGGTAACTAGGTGCCTAATGGAGACAGCGGGGTAAGGGTGAAGACCTCCTTCAGGGAAGGTGATGATAGACTCACAGCAGTAATCTGTGAAGGTGTCACCCTCTAAAGCAGCAGGCTGTAAAGAAGGCTGTAGGGAAGAGTGTACTCACCACGTTTTGGCAGGCTGAGGAACCAGGACTGGGGATGGGTAGCTGAACTGGGGAGGACATGCCAGAAGGGGGTTTTGCCACTGGCAACGTGTGCAGATTCTCTGAGGAAATCGGAGTGTTGTAGTTGGACCAAAAACTAGTGGCTTCAACAACCCTAACACCTTTTGTCTTATCTTTTCCTCTTGGAACCATTTGTGGTAGATGCACCCACCCCAACCTTCCTCCTGAGGTTTGAATTATGCCCACGTGGCAGCGGCCATTTCAGTTGACAGGTGACAAAGCTGAGGTCTTTAGCCAATGGGGGAGCTACATGACCAAATATGACTGCAGGTCAGATTCAAATTGGGTATAAATGGAGTTCCATGAAAGGGCCATTTAGAGGTGGACTCCCTGAGAACAGTGGGCCTGTGGTCAGAAGCTCTCACCACAGGTTGGGACCAACATGCGGAAGAACTTTTACACAGTGGGGGTGACAGAGCCCTGGGACAGGCTGCCCAGGGGGGTGTGGAGTCTCCTTCTCTGGAGATATCCAAGACCCCTCTGGACACCTATCTGTGCAATATGAGCTAGGAAGCTGCTTTGGCAGGGGGGTTGGACCCGATGATCTCTCGAGGTCCCTTCCAACCCCTATGATTCTATGATTCTATGATTTTATGCCACCTACGGTTGATCTTCTGTACAGGTTGAGACACCTCATCTTACATGGGTGAGTGATTTTGAGCATTTTGGGTCATCAACCATAAATCTTAGGAGCTCTTCAGTCAGTGATGGAGCACTAACATCCTGATGAACATCCCAAACCTGTGGATTGTTAATGTCTATTGGAGCCTCAGAGTGGTTTCAGCTAGAATAAAACTTAGTTTGATTTTTTTTTTTCATTTTTCTTCCATCTTGTAAAATAAATCTCATCTTTTTAGTTTGTTCACTGGCCTGGCCTGGTTTGTGAGGTTCTGTGGCACCATTACAGCAGGTCACCCAGGTACATTACAGAAGATTGTTGTGGGAAAGGGGATACACAGAAAGCAGAAAGAAACTGTGGAAAAATTCCCTGCAAGACATTCCACCCACGGAGGAGAAAGGTGGTTTTAGTTCTTGTTAGACAGATATGTCATAACATTAATAACCTTGCAACCAACATATTTTTTAAAAAGGATTTATTACCCATCTTAATCAAATTCTCAATCTACATATTCTAATAGCTCCAAGGACAGTATTTTATGGGCCCTTCTTGAATAGTCACAGGAAATTTAAAAATATGAGGCCCACAGTGTCGAATGTTTGAAGAGTGGCCAGAATCGGACCCTCTTACCTTACACCACTGATTTCCAAAGGAAAACACCTTTTCTGCATATTACAGATGTAGTTCCCTCATTTTCTGCTAACATTGATGCTCAGGACAGAGATTTCACGTTGTTTTGATGGAAGACTGAAGCAAACCGTTTACCGCTCGCCTCCTGCTAGTAGGCCGCCACCCTTTCCTATCACTGAGGAATGGTGCAGTACTGCAGCCTGACGGCCTTCCCTCCTACCCGCTCCAAAACTGAAAAGGCAATAAAGGCAAGAGACAAGCTAGGAAGAGGCAAACATCTGTGCTGTGGCTCCAAGATGCTTCCTTGAGACGTTACCCCAGCAGACGGTAACAGCTGAGGATGCCTGAAACAAGAAACACTCGGGGGAACTTTGCGGCTGAGCAACAGGAGGACGTGCAACATCTTAGGCTGGCTGTAACATTACAAGCTCCAATTGCTTTTCTTCTCTGCATCCAGATTCATCTTTTCGGGCCATCACCAGAATGTTCTTTGTTTTTTGCACTGTGGAACAGATGGCGTAAGTGTGCCCTGCGATTTTATTGCTGTGTTACAATTCCTCTGTGCCAGGCTCAAGGCAGTAGGTGCATTCAGCCCACAATGGAGCGTTCTCTCTTCTGTGCTGCCTCCGGACACGTTGAATAAAATGGCAGTTTAAAAGTTTCAAGTTGCTAAAATCAATATTTCTTTCTTTGTCTCACAGTGGCTTTATTAGTGATAGAAACAAAGCCCAACAATGGATAAAAGCCTGGAATGGTTATGGGAAAGGATGGAAAAAGAATGGACTTGTGCATAACCACTGCGTTTTTAAATGTGTCATTTTTTAAATTCAGGCTTAATGCATCTTTTCCAATACAAGGAGGTTAGACAATCTCAACTCTGTCCTTGGGAATGTGAGTCAAACTACCAGTTGAAAGCCTTTCTTAAGGTTTTGCACAAGTGAAAGAAAACCTCTATTATAAATTTGCCTTGGAATAGGCTAGAATAAAAAAGAAAGCTTAGCCTGTGAAGAGGTGTTCTGAAGAGTTTCAGTTCAAGAGGAACATGACTAAAGGGAACATACCTGAAATACAGCAAGATTTAACGCTCCTCAGTTCCTTATTGGTGCTTTTGAACCACAGCAGGAGTCAACCATTCAACACTTTTAATCATTCAAGGCCAGAGGCCGGTACAGGAACTTGCTACTCTAACCTCAGAGACGTTCTCATACCCAAGGTAGAGTGAAGTTGACACAGAAACATAAAAATATGTAGAAATCTGACTTGAATCACTCTGTTAACAGATTTCTTAAGGTGAGGTCAATAGGGCAGGTCAAACTCTATTAGTGTTGCAGCTGCAGCCATACAAGGGAGATGAGGAGGAGACATGCTGATGACAGAAACGATCTTCTACAAATTTCCAAAATATTGGAAATCTCTTGGCTTTAGGGATACTTTATCTACTTGCCCTGTAGAGAAAACCTTACAGACACCACCAAAGGAGGAGAGAGGTGATTTAAAAAAATTCTAAGAAATTAAAACACCTATCTGGTTAGACAATCCCTACACTTGCTGGTATAACCTCAGCATTCCTGCCTGCCTCCCCACTGCCTCACCACACACCAATGAGCCTCCAACTCTCCAGGCTGACTCTTTCACACAGATACCAGGAGTGCCTGCACTGGCCGATCCAGTTTAGCGGACCAGTATCATCTCTGGTTGCCCCTGGGGGTAGTTGGTACTGTGTGACAGGTCCAGTATCCCCATTTTGATCATCTCCTCACTGTGGATTTGCTGGATATGATCATATCAGCCACAGCATGAAGGCAGGCCGAGTCAAAGCAGAGGAGTCTGTGTTAACTAGATCCAAATACAGGTGATAAAATTAGAAAGCTATCAGTGTACATGAACAAAACCAAGGACTTTGGAGGACTCCTGTGCTCTTACTGGTGTAATTGCTGCAACTGACCTGGCCTCTTCCTTTTCTTTTTCTCTCTACCCCCTTTTTTTTTAATTAAGAAAAATATTAGACTATTTTTCAATTGTATTGCTTTCTTTAGATTTGGCATTAAAAGAGACCCTTTAACATTTCTGAGTGGCCTTCCAATAATTAGACTTGCAAAACCCACCCTATAGTGTTCCATTAAAATTAATTAACTCACCTGCCAGCAGTTTAAATAACAAAGCGAAGAAAAACATTCATATCAGGCACTGGACAGTGATGGCAGAGACATTTCAAAAGCACAGTCACATAATTCCTTTATATTCCCCTCAAAGCTTTTGCAACATGCCCTCAAGAAATTAAAATTATGGCCACAGGAGTGAGAGAAAGAGGTGGCTCCATGGACCTGGGAAGCTTTTGATCACAGAATGCAGAATCACAGAATTGCGGGGGTTGGAAGGGACCTCCAGAGATCATGGAGTCCAACTCCCCTGCCAAAGCAGGTTCCCTAGGACAGGTCACACAGGGAGGCATCCAGATGGGTCTTGAATATCTCCAGAGAAGGAGCCTCCACAACCCCCCTGGGCAGCCTGTCCCAGGGCTCTGTCACCCTCACTGTGAAAACATTTCAACCTGTGGCCATTGCCCCTTGTCCTGTCTCCCCAGACCACTGAAAAGAGCCTGGCCATTTCCCCCTGTGTCCCACACTTCAGATATTTATAAACAGACACAATACTCCAGGTGGGGCCTGACCAGGGCAGAGTAGAGGGGGAGGATCACCTCCTTTGACCTGCTGGCCACACTCCTCCTGACGCACCCCAGGATCCCATTGGCTCTCTTAGCCACCAGGGCACACTGCTGGCTCATGGCCAACCTGTCATCAACCAGGACCCCCAGGTCCTTCTCCAATGAGCTCTTCCTTTTGGTGTTCACAAACCCTCCTTTGGAGCACAAATCCAGCTCAGATGTTGTACCTGCAGTTGCAGGGGTATGGTACAAGGGCAGAAGTGATACCCCAAGCAGTGAGGTCCATAGCAGCTTAGGGGTTTCTAAAGCAGCAGGGCTACCTCAGGCCAGTGGGCTGGCACAGGTCTCAAAGCCCTGAGGATAAATGTGCCTCTCTTGTCGCTTGGGCTTCAGTCATGCACAGCATGCTGCAAGAAAGCATAAGCCCCTCAACAGTGACAGCATCTGCTTCTCAGGGACATTACTTTATGGTCAATGCCGACAGCAAGCCAGGCAGAGTGGCTGCTACCACAGGGCATGCACCGCTACAGCCTGTGCTCCAGGACCATGTCCCAGTGATGAGCTTTGCATCAATGCTCGACAATGTTCTTCAGAAGGGGGAAAGGACAGCACCTCTGTCACCCAGCAATGCCTCCACCAAGTCTGTGCTGAACATTGGTCAGCCTTGGATGACCACAGATAGTGGTTGTGATGGTGACATACGGTGCCACGGCAGCCAAGGAGGCTGTTCTCTGAGGAAGCAGAGGGAAATGCCATGAAGAGAAGGCCAGCATCTTGCAGAGCAGCATCTTGCAGCATCTCTCCTGTGAAATCTTGTGAAGGAGGAGTTTCTTCACAACTAATGATAGCAATCTCTTCAAAAGAAAGGGTTATTGAAATAATGTTGACTATTAGCAAGACAATTATTTGTCCTTGTCACGAGCACAGAGGAGGTCCACAGGCTGTACCTGACTGAAGATCTGTGTCTGACAGCAAAATCATCTGTACCCTTTGCAAGGCCTGGCACATAATTGCTGCTGGAAAAGGGGCAGGTGTCAGACCCAGACAGCAGCATCGGCCTGGCCTCTGCCAGCAGTGACGCCGAACCAGACCCAAGCAGGGTTGGATAGACAAACACAAGTTTCATCAAAAACTCTACCATTTTAGGAGAAGAGGAAATGGTCTCAAGTTGCATCAGGGGAGGTTTAGGATGGGTATTGGGAAAAATTTCTTCACTAGAAGAGTGGTGAAGCATTGGAACAGGCTGCCCAGAGAGGTGGTGGAGTCACCATCCCAGGAGGTGTTCAAAAACATGTAGACTGGGAACTCCAGGACAGAGTTTAGTTGAGGTGGTGGTATTGGACAGGCAGTTGGACTTGATGACCTCAGAGGTCTTTTCCAACCTTAAAGATTCTATGATTCAATGATCAAAAGGCCTTTATTACCTCATCGTCCCAGCAGGGGTTCCCCAGTCATTTCCCAAGTGAGGTAAGCAGCAAGCAGGGAGGTCCCTGGCATAGCAGAGTGACAGCTCATGGTGGGGAACAAATGGGTGTGAGTCATGAAGCTTTTATGGGAGAATGTGCACGCAGGATAGAGCTGTGTGATGTGATAGCTAACAGGAAGGCTTGCAAGTGCCTGACACGCAAAAGTGCTTGGCCAGCCACGGAGAAGGCACCTGACAGAGGAATTAGGTACCAAGGATGGTACAATGGTAACAATAGAAGTCTTTGCCACTTAACAGAGCCTAAAGGGATTTATTATATGGAGTCTGGGAAACAGCCGTGCTGACCTCCACCATCTATCTCCTCACCGTTCTTCCACATGTAACTGTACGGCAGGCCAGAGGGAAGTGGCTGTTTTAGTGGGGTAGTACATAGGTGCATAGGTAGTGCATAGGAGGGCATTTTGCAAGTGTCCTGCCCCAGATCAGGAGTCTGAGAGTGTCCTATGCCTTTAATGTCCCTCTTGGAGAAGCATTTTCAACAGTATGGCACAAAATCTGGTGTAGGAAGCACTGGTGAAGTGAGATGGTTTAGTCAGCTTCACCAAGATAAACATGTTTTTGCACAGCAATCTGGAAATCTCTGGACAAATGAGCAATGTTGGATGATCTTTTTCCAGCCGAGTTGCTAGGAGACATCACAGTAGTCAATCATATAACCATCAACTACTGCTGCTCAGGAATTTTTTTAATAAACTCTGAGTAATTCAGTGATGCTAAAACTGCTCATGGGACCATGCCAGTTTTCGCGAAAGCGAGGAACAAAACTTGCTCTGGCAAAGACTTTTCAGGTTCCAGATGGAATCTGTGATCTAAAACACATAGTGGGAAGGTTGGATCCACCAGCACACAAAAAGCCCACTCAAACCCACACCCTGTGATAGCCCCCAACAGAAGAATACTGATTTGCTTTCTAGCATCTCTTAAGAAGCTAATTAAGTAAATTATGTCTACAGCAAGTAGTTTAAATTCACTATACTCAGAAATCTGCATATACTAGAGGAAAATTCAAGGCATTGTGAAGTTTGAAAAAGGTGAAGACTGCCAGCCTAGTCTGATGCAGACAGACACTAACACCCTGCAGTGGAGGAAACCCAAGTTCAAATCCTTGTGCCATGGACGTGGGTGAACGGGAAGGTCAGGACAAGAACCAGCCTTCTGCTTGGGCAGGGGGCTTCCTGACAGCCTCAGCCACTGAGTATTTTGGCACTGGTACAGTGATTTTGTGCACAGTCTTCAGGCTGTCAATTTTGTGCTGATGCAGAACAGCAAATGCTGACATTTGAAAGCATTGTGTGGGCCAGAAATGCTGTTTCTAAGCACCTCTGCTGATGGAGGAGACAGTAAGGTCTTCACGGAGTCAAGCTGCCCTGTGTGGCAAAGCTGAGAGGTAACGAACGTGGCAGCACAAACAGGCCCGAGAAGGGAAACTGAGCCACAGATAATGCTTTATAAAGCTGAAAAAAAAAATTAAAGGAAACATCAGAAATTATTTCCAAGGCTGAATTTCTTCTAAAGAACTTGCACAGTAAAAGTTTTGACTTTCATGCACTTCGATATAAGACCTTGTGGATGATTTTAGAGGGGAACAGAACAAGGAGGAATCATTATTCAGTAGTGTTATTAAATAAAGTGCAAAAATCACCAAGAGAAAAAAAAAATCCCAGAAAAAACGAAGCATCTAGCTTTTTGTCATTACTCGACACACCTGACTGACCATGCCAGACATCCTTTCACATGGCAAGAAGTTATAAAACTCTTTAAAAAAAAATACTAGAGCTGAGACCAAGAGCAAAAAAAGGGGGGTGTGTGTATGTGTGTTTGTATGTGTGTGTGTTAGTAATGATTCCTACAGCCAGTAACAACTTTATGCTGAGTACAGCTTGGGCAGCTTTGCCCAGTGCAGGCTCCTGGGAGCAGGGCAGGCTGTTCCCAGGGCATGGATGTGGAACTGACCCATTCCCAGCAGGCTATCAGGGCCATGTGGATGCTAAAGCAACATTTTGTAGCCTGGCATTTTGGTGAGTGCCCACATGTGGAGAACAGAACGTTGACCATTACAACATGCTTATGGTGGGCAAAGCCCACAGAAGTGACGATGTTGAACTGACAGGGTTGTGCTGGTTGTCAGGATGTCAGGACTTCTCCCAGCCCACAGGTCTGTCAGGATGCCAGGACTTCTCCCAGTCCACGGGTCTCACTACACCAGCACAGAAGCTGCTGCCCACAGGGCACAAGGAGTAGTGCTGCACATCCATTGCTGATCCTGTGTGGAATCCTCTCCAACACACCGGAGTCACTCAGGGCATCAGAGTCAGGCTTAGGTTTGGGGTCAGCCCTTTTTGTTGGCACACAAGGCAGTTGCTTTCCTTTTAAAGTTATTTACCTTCAACCTCCCCCACTTGCCAGGAACTTCTGCAGAGGAATTTGCAGAAGTGGCCTGCAGTAGTAGCACATGAACGTGCACATGTTGCTTCACAGGCAAGTTGGAAATGACCCAAAACATGATTTTTTCATGGCTGCTAGATGGAAGGAGTACATTTAGAGACACCAACCTAATGTTCAGAAACACTGGCCCACGAGGCTGCATGTGAGAAGAAGATACTGAGATTTAAGTATCAGCAGTGGGAGACCCAGTAGACACCAGTGTGGGACTCTTTGGTTGCATTTAAAACTCTGGTAAGGTGGGTGCATGGCAAACAAATCTCGTCTGACCAACTCCTATAAGCGAGGTTTTCTTTCAGAGGGCAGATGTATTTTACCTTCATCCACCTGTAAGGAAAAACCTACAGTTACAATCAAACCATGAACAGAACAGCCAACAAAAATGAGTAGAAGAAATGAGAAATATCAGTTCCGATAGTAAGTGGAAATAAATGACTCAGAGTAAGGCAGTTTAGGGGTACCAGCTGGGGAAAATTTTTGAGCTGGTCACATCGCCCTTGCTTTCCTCTGGCAGTATTGCTTTTCACAGAAAATCCTGGCAAGAATTGCTGTCTGCAGTGGTTTTAATCTTGGAAATGATCCACACGTGGTGGCTGTGGTAAGACTCTAAGTAAAAAGGCCACAAGTGATAACAGCCTGTGTGCCCCACCATGTGTCACAGCAAACTGATGCTTACATCTGTCCCAAAATGCCTGCATTCAGCTCCTGGAAATACTGCATGGGTTTGAGCAAGGCAGCAAGGTAAGGGGACATGGAAGGATGTAAGCTTGGGTCCTAAATCCTCTAATATGCAGACCTTGCTGTGTGCAGTCACTGAATAAACAACTTGACTCCTTGTGCATGGTGAAGGAGGGGTTGCTGTGCCACTGCCAGTGGCAACGGTTGAGTAAGAAAATAAAGAAGTATTAAATTGGGATCCTCTGACCTGTGGAACTAGTCCAGGGTCTGTTTTGTGGGAAAACACACCCTACACCACCGGAAAGGCCAGAGAGAGAGTCTGGGACAGATTATTCATTTTGCAGAGCTTTCATCGCTGAGACTATCAAAACGTATTTTCTGAGTACTTGCTTCCTTCATGTTTCCAACTCCGGTAACTCTGGGTGCCACACAGGCACATACAAAGCTTCCAACTGCAAAAGGAAAGGGTAGGTCACGATAAAAGATGTTGACTCAGTTCACAGAATGATACAGAATTGTCTGGGTTGGAAAGGACCTCAAAGCCCATCTAGTTGCACCCCCCAACGTGGGCAGGGACACCCTCCACTAGCCCAGGTTGCCCAAAGCCCCATCCAGCCTGGCACTGAACACTGCCAGGGAGGGGGCAGCCACAGCTTCTCTGGGCAGCCTGTGCCAGGGCCTCACCGCCCTCACAGGGAAGAACTTTTTCAAAATATTCAGCCTCTTGCAGCTTCAAGAGAACGTAGGCAAGGCCATTCCTGCACTGATTTGTTTTTTAGCATCTACTCACTACCAAATCAAAAATGCAATTACTGAGATCCCGCTGCAGATGAAAAGTCTAGTTCAACTTTCTGGCAAAGCTCAATTACCCTGTAGCAAATCAACCAAACGTGTGTGCAGCAAACAATGAAACACCACGGGTGTCACCTCACCGCTTTCAGCCCAGCGTGGGTTTTTCTTTTCAAAAATCAGTAAGTAGCCCTAGGAAATATTTACAAAGTTTGCATTATGCAGGAGATAAAAAGGACCCCACCAGCAGGATTTACAGTGGCAGCGAAGTGTGCAGGGCACACAAAACAACAAACTTTCATCACTAGTAACCATGTGTGGTGATTTGGTATTTCAGAGGCACGGAGATACACGATACCAGCTTGACATCACATCTGCTGCGCTTTGCAGGTAGAAGTCGGGTACGTGGAGGCAACAGTGCACTGAACCCTGAGCTAAAAGGCGGGCCAGTGCTGATGGCTGCGTGGTCAGCACACAGACACAGACACACACACCACTGAGGTGAATACAGGTGGTTCTGTCTGGATGGCGCTGGCCCGAGCCAGGCAGATAAAAGCTCACTGGAGTGAGCAAGGTGCCAGGACGTGCGCACGGCAGCTCAAGGCCACGTGCGTAACAAGACTCCTGCTGCACTCCAGTTACAACCAGTACACAACTGCACTGGTGTTGGTGAGGCACAAAAATCCGTAGCCCCTATTGGGTTCACTAACCCCTTCAGCAGGCTCCAGCCGCGTGGTAAGCTAGGGAAAAACACCAGGGATGTGCTACCCTACCGACCAGCAGCCGAGCGAGAAAGGATGACATGAGGCTTGGCCTGACCAGATGGAGACCTGTAGTTTCCAGAAGGGATCGTTACACAAGGTTAGTTTTGGGTTTTTTGGGTTGGTTTGGTTTTTTTTGGTTGTTGTGATTAATACATCATTCCCAGACCTGATGCCAAATTTTGCAATCACTTCTTTACAAATGGCTAAACCCAACTTTGAAACGAAGTTCTCAGACTTTAACATTTTTTTGGTGCAGTTTCACTGTTTTAATTTGTCACAATAGAGGATAATTTCTGCTTTCCCTCTGCCTGTCACTTATTTAGCTCTGGCTACAAAACCCCTTGGTGTTGTTTTTTTTTTTAATGTAAAATAAACAAATTCACAAATCTTATTATTAAAATCTGAGCCTGAATTTTGAAAGACTATCAAAGTCTACCTGGAAAAAAAAAGTTATATTTACATATTGTTATCAAAACAATTTATTGACTGCAACTGATTAAGTACATATAACAATCGAAATTAAAAGAACACCAGAAATACAAGTTAATTTTCACCGTAGTTATGTAAAATTGATATTTTGAAACCTTAGAAGCATCTTAAAAAAATTTATTTAGCATATTCACAAACAAATATTACAAAAAATTTCTATAAACATAGGAAAAATGTTTAAATAGGATAATTTAATGTAAACCAAATCCCTTTAAAATATGCAATACTGTAATCAGAGGTTATTTACATCCAGTGAAGACAGAACAACCTTCACTAATGCTCAATATCACCATAACAAGTAATCAACTTCCATAATTTCTTAAAACAGCAACTCTTATATTTAAGCTAATTTTAAGTACATAAATCATCTCAGTGCTAATACAAGATGAAATTCAATGATACATTTGGAATTAGGAGAGGCAGTAGCCTAACAATTCATGTCATCAGTCAAGATAGTTCTGCATTCAGACTTGCAAAACCTTTAGCCTGGTACAACTGTAAAGTCATAATATTTATTGCTGGACCTAAGTGACCCAGAAAAAAAAATTCTGTATAAAAACCCAGTACAAATGAAATTTTATTTTTCAATCAGATTAGAAAAGCCAGCCACAGACTAAGCTGTTTTCCCACATTTCACAGAACAAAGTAATTTGTAATTTGACATTATTTCAAGATGGAGAAAGCTGCTGATGGCGTAGAGGAAATACATTTGGATAACTGTCCCACGCAAGTTTTGTTTAATTATGAAATTTATTCAGCAAGACATAAGTGTATAGCCCACATGGCTTTCACGCTCGTGTACATGGAAAAGGTGTAGCCCAAAAGATCATTTTTAGATATTTGGTTGCGGCTCTTTTGGAAAGACAAACATGATTTTTGCATCACACACAAAAGTATATACAGGATACAGCAACATATTAAGCTTACAAGCCAGCAACAGGAAGATCTTAAAAGTGGTAGTGGAATATAGAGTGATAAAAATAATAATAAGAAAGCACTACCTATCTATCTCATCTCTGAACTAGACAGCCTGTGGTTCAGGGGGTGATGACAGCTGCTGAGCGACCTAAGGTGAAATGGGTTTTCTACAAGCAAGTCTTACATCCAAACAAACAAACAAACAGGTCACTGCTAAAACTGCCAGCTGTGCTGGCAGGCACAGGAGATGCCAATATGGCATGGATATTGAAATACCAGCTCTTTTTGAGGTGGTTCCTGCACGTTGAGATGAGGCACTTAGTTTTGGTAACGTCTGCCTAGAGCAGTATATTAACTGTTGCTCCGAGGAAAAGGAGCTTCAACTTCTACAAGTGGCAATTCAGGGGACATGAGAGCTACAAACACTTCAAAAGAAAAGGGCAGTCCACAAACCAGAGCCAGGCAATTCTTACTCCTAAATTCCAAAACATATTGTACTTATCTGCCCAATGTCTATTCTGTATAATAAATACAAGCAAGAGTCATCTTTCTGACAGTAGTTTGGCCTGGAGTTCATACGTTAACACAACTTGCCTAAGCAACTGAAGATACCCAGAAGATAAATTAGGCAACCTGCTCGTTGCCAAAAAGGACAACACAGAATTAATCACAAAATCCTTGTTTCTTTTGTCAATACATTATACCGAGGTTCTTAGAGAAGCGTGCATACACACCCCCAGGTATGGCCAGACAGTTCTTTTCAGCACCTTCCTGTAAAATCCCTCAGGGAAGAGGCACACCAGGTCCCCACTGGACAGCAGACACCAGCACATCTCAGACATGAGGGCAATTTCAAATGGGTGGCACTGACATTTCATTTGGGGTCTATGGAACAAGACACACTTTGGGCTTCTGTTGTAAGACAGACACAGTAGTCCTTCAGGGCTAAACACATTCCCATTGGTGCTAGCTGGATTAGTAGAACACAGAACAATACCAAAGCTTGATGTCACGCTGCCTTGGTGTGGGGAGAAAGAAAACTGAAACAAATATTCAGAAGCTAAATCAAGCAATGAACTTCTAAATCAAGTTGGGAAAAAGGAATCACCATACCACCTTAACTACCATCAGCATCTCAGCCAGGTGGTTGAAATTCCGTGCAAGCTCTTAACTCTCATCAAGTCTAACAGAAGAAATCCACCTCTCTTCAGCCTCAAAAAGTCACTCCAAACTAACGCTTGGGGCTATGCCTGCACTGTGCTCTTAGAAATACAACGTGCTGGGTCTGCACCGTTCTGCACTGTGTGAGGTGCGACCTGCAGCTCACCCCTGGGGAGAGCAGAGCCAGGCTGGCCACAGAGCTGCTGGAGCCCGCCTGGACTAACGTGCTTCCCAGCACCTCTTGCTCTGATAAGCACCTGCAAACCAAGAGCTGTGAGAAATAAAAAATGAAGAGTAAAAAAAAGAATCTTGTGTACGCTGAGCAGGGAGTGAGCTTAAAGAATTCAGGTCATGGATAAAAGCACTGCACTGTTCTCCGGAACAATGGAAGATGTAAGCAGTTTTATGTCATTGGAACATAGAGTTAACTTTTGCAACAGAAGCACCCTAGCACCCTGTTGGAATGGGTAAGCAGTAAATGTATTTATTGTTGAAGAAAGGTATCTATATTCCCTGCAAGTGATTTCCATAGCCACCAATACGAGGCGCAGCACACAAGAGGCAAAAGAGCATCACGATTTGAGGAAGGGGGGGTTCATTCCATAGTTGGGGGTGTGTGTGTGAAAGTCACATGTACTGATTGCTTTGCCTTTTTTTTTTTCCCCTTTTAAAAAAGGAAACCTTTGGGTTTATGTGCTTATGGATGACAGCCCGGTGCCAGTGAAGACTATGGTAGGAAGACTGTGATCAGGATTTTACCCACTCTTGAGTATTTCAGTATTCCCTTATTTACCACGGCATGAACTCTCAAGATCTAAAGTTAACATATGCACACTTCTCACCTCTAGAATACATGAGTAAAAAGAGAGAGGAAAGGCAGAACACAGACAAAAGAAGTACATTGCTATGCTCACCAATTGCTATCTTGAATTGTTACCATCTCAACATTTGCAGAGTTTTGAGCTGTAGCAGAAAAAGCTACAGAACACACCTCTTCTGCTAGGACTCTGAAGTTATTGCTATTAAGCCAGCATACTCGTAACGAGGTACTGGTTTGAGAGGCATCTTGCTTCCAGCCTGCCAGGGGCCCAGGATAGGGTGCAGCATGTTAACAAAAATCCAAGTGAGAAAAAGGAACCACCCAGACAAGAAGGCAAAGTCAGCCCTCTTCATTATTCACACTCATCTACGACATTGCTTAAGGATTCCCCATTTCAGGCAACTCTTGACAGTCTGCAGTAAGAATGGAGAGGGGGGTTCCACAAATCCTGTGGGAATGTGAACACCGTTTGGAATACAGCAAGTGATGTCCCTCAAAGCAGAGGTACTTTTGAGAAGTATGACAAAGCACCACATTTGTATCTGCACTACACTCTCCATACAGAATCCTTACCTTTGAAGACCTGTTGTAAGGACAAAAAAAATCCCAAACCCAAAGAACAAGTGAATCTAAACCAAAAGTGAACTTCATTGTACAAGTCTGTTAAGTTACAGAAATGCATAATAAGCCAAGATAAAGTGCTACAAAATGATTAGTAGTTTTTCAAAAGTCCATAGCATTCTTCTTGCTTTACTTAATACTGGTGACAACAGGAGATAGTGCAATTGCAGTGGCTGAACTTGAATTCACAATGTCTTCGTATTGTGGGGGTGGATCTAAATGTTGTTCAGTTTCACTTCTTCTCACACTGATTTCACCAGTGGCTTCCTCATATGAAGGAGGAGGATCACAGTTTGAGAGCCTTGTGGATATTGAGTCTGACTGTCCATCCATATAGCTCAGACCTCCTGGAGAGAGCCCACTGACTTCATACATTTCCTCCTGTGGGGAATGAACAATGCTGAGAGGCGGCGGAAGGGGCCCTCTGCCATCAGCCACAGCACCATCACCCGTCGCTTCGTGCGCTCCCCTACGCGCGTACACCGACTGTCTGCGCATTTTCTTTTTAAACAGGCATCTCCATATGACAAAAATGACAATGAGGATAACAAAAAGGCCAATGATTAATGGGAATGCAAGGTAAAATGAATACCAGTTATGTCCTGTCTGTCTGTCTCCCTGCAGTCCATTTTTGTAGACTTTCCAGAACTCCTTCTAGAAGAGCAAGACAGGAGAAATCAGAAACTCTGAGACAGTTACAAACCCCAACAATACAAGCACTCTCATCAAGCTGGTTTAAGTGAATGAGGGAAGAAAGGCATTTCAAATCCTGATGGTTAAAATGAGTACAGGTGTTGATAAGCACGCACAATCAACTTCCAGATTTTCTTCTGGTGTGATCCAGTGATACAAAAGGGGTTCTGTTTTTTAGAGCTGACCCCTCACTGCTTTTAAGATTCCTGTGTCTTCACTTAATATTTCCATGCATGCAGCACAGACATGACTAGATAAAAAAGTAACAAAAAAAGTAAATCTAACCAGCAGGCACATCAGCCACCTGGTGGGCCAAAAATTTTCAGCACCACTCAAGGTACAAGTTAGGGGTTGGATTGTTTTTAAAATTGCAATAGTATACTAATACAATTTGACAAGGAAATACTGTTTTAGAATGACAGAGCATTTTGGCAAAGCACAACTATGTTGTACTGTCATCTCATAATTTAAACTTCCCCCACCCTCTGGCTCATAAAGCCATTGTTGTCAGCTTATTTTAAGTTGATACAGATTCTCTGTTCACAGTTAAAAATAGCTACAGCACCATGAGAGTATCACACAGCTTATTGTATTCTAGAAATTTTGACAACACGGCTACAGATAAATGGAACAGAAAGTGAGAGTGAAAATAAGAACAACTGAAAACAAAGATGAAGGGAGACACTGGCACTAGAAAGCACTCTTTGCTATATTAATATGCACAAGCAGGAGCACGAAGATAATGTTGCCATCCAGTTTTCTCTGCAGTGAATGCTATGCAAAAACTGTACAAAGAAAAGCATGCCCTGACTCAAGTAAGTAGTCATCCTCACCTGTAATATAACCTCTCTCTCATATATAGTGTCATGTATAATTTAAGAAAAGAATAATTTAAGAAGAGCCCCTCAAACCCATGCAGGAAACTGAACTCTTCAGTCTTCTTTAATAATGCAGAGACCTGACCCATTCCTACTCCTGCCTCCATCTGTTTTCACTGACAGCTTGTGTCTCACACCAAGTATTTACGAACAGGCAGCAGGTAAAACTGATCCTGTCATTGCTCAGTGATCAGCAAATGAGGTGTTCAGGTTGCAGACCGACTGACTTCGTGCACAGATGAACCGGATACATCAATTTTTTTAGTTCAGGACTTCTGCCACATGATCACCTCCAGTGGGTAACACCACCAAAGTGGTCTCAGAGGCCACAGCTTGAGTGCTGAAGCAGCCCCCTCTACCATGGAGGCTAAACTTGCCCTGGGCAAAGTCAGGACCAGGACACAATGACCAAACCACATGCCCACAATGCTTCCAGATCACAATTTACTAAGGTTAAGAGCAATGCCATGGATATGAAACAACTGGTTATTCTGTAGATTTTCTTTTAAAAGATAAACTCAGTTGTTGTTCTTAGCCCTACACTCAGTGCAAGTTCCAAAAAAGGAACAGGAATAAAGAAAAAAGTCTTAATTCCTACAGCAATCCAGGGTCATGTATTTTACCTAAATTCCATGGCTTGACATCACAAGCAGTTTATCACGCTGCCCCTCTCTGATGTGAATGCAGATCCAAATATTCTAAGCTAAGTCAGGTAGCCTTACAAAGCAAGCAAGTCTTGGAAGATGGACTAAGCTCTCTAAACACTTCTCTACAGGGGCCTTCCTGATGCACTGTTCCACAGTGAACCCCAGATCAACTTTGCTGACTTTACCAAAACATACTTGAGGGGGGGAACTAGCATTAAAAAAAAAATTACATTAGCTGCACAACTGAGGTCTTTTGGGATCTCTGCACAATAAAACAAAACCAATCACTTCACCTCTCCCACCAGATCACCAGGCAATGAAGCTATTACTTTTCCATCTGGTTTGGATACAACTAACTAGATTATTTAGTGGAATAAATAATCACAGAATGGTTTATGTTGGAAGGAACCTCAAAGACCATCTATCTCCAACCCCCTGCCATGGGCATGGACAGCCTCTACCAGAACAGGTTGCCCAAAGCCCCATCCAACTTGGCCTTGGACACTGTCAGGGAGGGGGCAGCCACAGCTTCTCTGGGCAGCCTGTGCCAGGGCCTCACTGCCCTCACAGGGAAGAATTTCTTCCTAATACCTATCTTCCCTCCTTCAGCTTACAGTCATTACCCCATGACCTATCACTCTGTGTCCTTCTAAACAATTCCATCCCTCTACAACTTTGTTGTAGTACTTCTGGTACTGGAAGGAAACAGTAAATATGCAGTCAACTGAAAAATCAGACAAGGATTCATTAGGCTTATTAGAGGCTACTGACTGCACTGGAAGCACACTTCCCTCTTCACTGTTCTGCTGCTGCAACAGTGTTAAAGGAGTAGAACAGTACAGTATTTGTTTTTGAGGCCAAAGTTGTCAAGATTTACTGAAAATCATCCAATACGCTGGGCAAAGATGTGTCATTTAAAGAGTGTGGAAGAGAAAGGTGATTTTGATAAAAAAGAATAAATCACTTTTTTCCCTAGCAATATGCTTTGTGTTGCAGACTGCAAGGCAAAGGCACCCTCTCCAGTAGGAGGGTACTAAGTTGGGACTGGTATTTTAGTACTGTTTCCATGTCACTTGTAGCTCAGCTGTATCTGCTGGAGAAAGCATCTCTGTACCTTCTACAAAAAGCTGAAATACCAGCATCTCTTCTTGTCACTCTGTGACATGGCCAAGCAGCAGAGAAGCTGTTTACTTAGAGTAGCAGGCAATTAGTTCAGAATAGGGAGCATGGCTGTGGGGGATATTCACGTTGATAGTGTGACCACACAGGTGCATAAAGACCTTAAGGTAAGAATTTGAATTGCCTTAAGCATAAAAGTCGTTTAGCATCCCCTTTCATTGAGGTGCAAGGCAAAGGAAATTCCAGGGCAGTTTAGACACACAGACCCCTGTTAAAAAAGACAGTGCTACAGGCCTAAAGCCAGCTGCACACAGCTAAAAAATACTAAGTTGTTAAAAAGAAATCTTTTGTATCGGGTTTGCATGACAAGGTTTTGGAAGCAGGGGGCTACAGGGGTAGCTTCTGTGAGAAGCTGGTAGAAGCTTCACCTGTGTCTGACAGAGTGAATACCAGCTGGCCCCGAGGCTGAGTCCACCAGCCACAGTGGTAGTGCCTCTGGGATAATATGGTTAAGAAGGAAAAACTCCCTGCCAAACCCAGGAACATCTGCAGTCAGAGAGAGGAGTGAGAACATGTGAGAGGAACAGCTTTGCAGACCCCAAGGTCAGTGGAGGATCGGGAGGAGGCGCTCCAGGTGCCAGAGCAGAGATTCCCCCGCAGCCCATGGAGAAGACCATGGTGAGGGAGGCTGTCCCCCTGCGGCCCGTAGAGGACCATGAGAAGTAGCAATTCCAACAGCAGCCCATGGAGAACCCACACCAGAGCAGGCAGAAACACCTGAGGGAGGCTGTGAGTCCCTGGATCCTTACTGCTTTGGCAAATATAGTTTGAAATGATCAAAAGGAATTCTCAAGGGCATCCCACACAAGGACAGCTATGACCAATTTACCAGAACTGTCCCTTTATTTCCAGCACAGAACAGAGTCAGCATCAGTCAGCTGGATCTGAACACTGAACCAAATAAGAGATCCACATGAAAGGTAAGAGACTTGCACACTGCTGCTGAAATTTCAGCTGAAGCCTTTACTACATTTAGCGGCATCACCAGCCTCACATGGTTCTTGGTCAACTGTCTGACTTTTTTTAAAGGTGCTCTAATAATATGCCAGTCAGAAGACTGCTTGGTATTCAGTAGGCAGAAGATGTGAACAAAGCAATAATGGGAAGTGAGCATGCCTGCCACACTGTTTTCTTCTAGTCTGCCCTCAATTTCAGGTGGCAGGAAAAGATTCACCTCTTCTGGTATTTATCCAGCATCCATAATTAGACACAGACTGGTACTCACATCATTTTACAGTTGAGTTTGAGTTGCTTGCTAAGCTTTTTAGTGGTTGCTTTGTTTGTTTAGCAAGAATAGACCTATACAGAGAACTTCACAATTTCTACAGTACTTAAACTTCGTGGGAAATTTGAAATATAAATGAAGACCTGTGACTTCTAGCTTTAAAATCTGCGTGCAGTATAATTAAAAATAGAAGTTATTGGAAATAAAATTAATATCAGTGCTTCAATCACACCCAGATACTTTACACAGTAACCTCTGAACAAATTTTTGAGTCTCTCAACCACCTTTGACAACTGCCAGGGACCACATGCAGTGCTGCCTGCAGGCTACAGGTACTACAAATAAACAGCCTTACTAGATCAGACCTCGGGTTCACCTAATCTGTTAGCTCCTCTCTGACAACAATCATCAGAGACTGCCAAAAGAAGAGTTCAAACATAAGCAGGCAGTGATAGTCTCCCAGCTTCCACATATTTGTACTTCAAGAACTTTCATTAGCCAGAGCTCACCCCTTTTATTCAATGGTTCCAGACTGATTTATCTTCTACCCATTTATACTGTGGTTCTCTGAACCTATACAAGCTTTTAGGATCTAAGAGTTCCTGTGGCAAGGCAGTCCACAAGCTCTATTATCCGTGGTGAGAAGAGATACTTCTATTTGGTTTGAACCTGCGCCTTCTAGTTTCCTTTGAGGCCCTCTTACTTCTCCTGTCAGAAGGATGGCAAGTGATTGACTACAGTTCAATCTTCATGCTCCTCCCAGATATCATTGTATATTCCCAATTTAACTCCAATCTATTGTTACACGAGTCTTCTCATAACTTTGATCAACTGTCACTTCCTCTGGTTCTTCCTCAGCTACTCATTTGCTTTTCAGGAGACAGGGAGATCAGAGCTGTATATGGTCCATTCAAGATGTGCAATGACATAACTGTGCTCTCTGTTTTGATCCCTATTCATTTCTTTGGATTCTTAGCACTCAAGTTTTTATTTTGTTCTGTTGGATGGCTGAGCATTGGATTTGAGCCTTCACAGATTAAAATTCAGATCTTATTACGGAGTCCAGTTCAGAGCCAATCATATATATAATGAATGCTCCTTCCCCCCCCCGCCACGTGTTATAGTTGTCAACAATTAATTTTATATTCTATTTTTTCTATTCTGTTTTTTATTCTTTCCTGTTGGCTCTAGCCTTAATAACACAATAGTATAATCTTTACAGCTTTATTGTTTTAGATAATAAATCTGAACATATCAAAATCCCCAAGGCCACACAATATTAAAGGCATTTACCATTTCCATGACAGCTAGGCACGTACACTTAACATACACAATGCTAACTTCCAAGAAAAACCTCATGCATCAAAAATAACTTCAGGGAACTGCTTGATATTATTTTAACATTATAAATTTGGATGTTGCAGACATCCCTAAAATACTGCAGAAAAAAAAAAAACAATGAACCAAGTGGATGAGAGAAAAAAATATGAAGGAGAGAGATAACACAAAGTTACCATGAGATAAATAAGACCCTATTTGAGTTCCAGTCTATCTATAGTATGAAATAATTGCATCTTTGTTACTCTGAGTATATTGTGTCATGATCCTAGTCTACTGCATCCACTTCCTTCCCCTGGGACACAGAAGTGAAATCCTACTAAGTGGTTGCAAGGACGGATACTGCTGGGGAACAATGGACTAAATAAAGCCTAAGGAAATGAGGCTGGCCAGGCTCGACTGACTATCAGCAGAGCCTGGCCCATTAGCAAGCTACCAGCCACATAATAAAGCAGCTAAACAGAAAGGATACAGTAGTAGAAATGGATAAGAGGTCAGGAGGCTCCTTCTCCATTGCGGCACAAAGGTTGTGGCAAGAGCAGAAATATAACTACTATTACTTTACTATTTCCTAAATACCTCTGCAAAGGAAATGCTACCTACTGAAACACAAAATGGTTCTAAATGGGGGAGGGAAGAAGCTTCAGTAAGAAGCAACATGTTCAGGTTATGCTTGAATTTCTTGTGCTACTTAAGCAAAAGTGTTAGAATTTCACACAAGTTGGTCACTGTACACACTACTCAATCACAGAATGAACTATCATTAGGAATGGCCACACCAAGCAAAGTTTGGGCAGTAAAAACCATGTGAATGGATAGAGTTTAAAGCTTCAGAAAGAAGCTCTGAAGAAACACAACATATCTTACTACTTCATTTTAATAAATCAGAAAGTTCTCATTCCAGCCTCAGGTATGACCTCCAACAAAAAGATGCTAAGAACTTTAGAAGTTCAGTATGCTTTTACACACTGTGATTTTTTGGTGTCGAGCTCAGTCACCAAGAGTGGAATTCATCGCCTGCGTAAGACCCCTGTGCCACTTCGTCCATTAACCTACTGGCCTTGAAAGTACAAATTTCCCTGTGTAAAAACATACATGAGACAGAAGCTTTTTTTGTCTTGTGAGACATTTTCTAGCACCTGCTTTTCACTTCAGATTTCTCCTCAAATTTAGCCCGAATTTCATCCATGTCTGTCTTGAATTTAAAAATAAGAAAAATATCCTTGGCTGTATTGCATTAAGCAGGTCAGATGTCACCATCAAAAACCTGTGTGCTGTTTTTATTTGTTGTCAAGCAATACAAGACATTTTGGGTATGATGAGCAGCTATTGCTTGCAGAGCCAGTAGCCCACAAGCTGCTTTTAATTAGAGAAGCTAAGAGGCACATGGAACAATTCTGCGTGGGCAGTATCTGCCTCACTCCCATCAAGTTAATGTATCACTGCCCTTGCATAACACAGAGTAGCACTGAAAATACTCTTTCCACGTCTTAGGTCACTGCTGCTTAACAATACTCTCTGGGGGCTTTCAGATTTTAGCCTGAAGGAGGCCACTTAGTCTTTTCTTATTTTTAGGCTATTAATAGTCCGGGCGCTGAGCACTTTCCTGAGCTACACCAGCAACCGGGATTCAGAGGTGTATTCTAAACGGACACATTTTTGAGTTGCTCACTCATTTCATGTGAGTATATTCAATAAACAAGTTATTCCAGAAGGAATGACATAAGTGAAGACTAGGAGGGTGGTGAGGCACGGAACAGGTTTCCCAGAGAAGCTGTGGCTGTCCCCTCCCTGGCAGTGTGCAAGGCCAGGCTGGATGGGGCCTTGTGCAGCCCAGTCTAGTGAGAGGTGGTGTCCCTGCCCATGGCAGGGGGGTTGGAACTAGATGATCTTCAAGGTCCCTTACAACCCTAATCATTCTATGATTATCTGATTCTTTATAATCCCTGTAACAGTCACATTCCCATCGTTTCTCTCAAGCAAGACAACTGCATTTATGATATCCAAGTTAGACTTAAGTATATAATGATAGGAGAAGCAGTACATAGGCTATTTGGGTAAATAGTGCTGACAAACAGGTGACAGTTTTGCCCACCTTTTCTCAAGTTGGGGTATTAATTCGTGTTCTTTTAATTCCCAGCTGCCAACGCCTGCAACACTTACAAGAATAATTAACTAATTATCTTTGAGACTTCTATGTCCTTAAAACTCAGCTTAATTGGAACAAAGGATTTAAAAGTTATTGTTGCTCTGCTGTACACTTTATTTACTTAAAGAAACAGGCCAAAAAGAAAAAAAATCTAATATAATGTAGGGAAACACAAAAGCATTCAGCATCACCAAAAATTTAGTATCAACAAACCTCAACAATTTTTAAACACACACACCAAAACATACCGTTTTTTCCTCATTTTCAAATGCTTCTCTTGCTTCTTCATAGCTACAGATTTCTTCTCTGCATTCATGCTCTATGTCACCTTGCTTTAATTCTTCCAGAAACGTGTTGGCTCTTGGGTATCTTTTTAACACAGAATTGGCTTTGTCCTCTGTTAAGAACACTGAATAAGAGAAGAAACAAAGGTCACTTCTAAAATAGATATCCAAAACCTCATGCTAAAACAGCTCAAAAAAAGAAAAGTGCTTTTGAGAAATAAAGAGCCTTCTCCAAGTCCTCCCTTTTATTTAATATAATAAAAGGCTTCTCCAAGTTTTATTCACCACTGCAAGTAGTTGGGCCTACAATTCCAGCAGTTATTGCTATAATGTCATAAACACCACGGGCCTCGATTCAGCATCACAGTCATGTATGCTTAAACAAGACTGAAGCTGGCGCCCGAGAGGGCTCAGAAGAGACGGGCACATGCTCAGTTCAAGCAATTTATTAAACTGAGATGGCACAGAGCAAACAAATCCTGCTTGTGAGCATCCAAAAGGATATCTGCAACTGCCTGAGGGCATCTCAGCCAGAATGCTCTGAAGTTTTTGATATAAATATTTATGAATGTTACCCAGAGTCCTACACACCAGAACAGCTGCATTTATCAAAGTTTAAGTCTAGAAGTTTTCTTAAGCAACTCTGAAGCAGACTTGCTCCCTTCACTCCAGAAACGTCAACCCTGAAATAGTGACCCCTTTTTGAGGTGTGTGGGGAAATTGCCTCACCTTACTCAATAAATCAAATAACTCCCAAAAGTCAACCAATGTTCAGATACAGGTATTCTTTATTTGCCTTCCTGGGTTTTCTGTTCAAAGAAGAGTGCTGGAACCAACCTCCTCTCTCTGATGTTTCAGCTCTCCCTCAAACTCCATGACCCAGTGATTTTTACAGTAATACACAGCATCTGGAAGGCTCCAGCAGACTGAATTACCTGAGAGGTACATCTGGCAGTGGACAATGCAGAAATTCTCCAGGTATTTCAGGTCAGAAAGCAAGAACATGATGTCAAGACAACACTGGTCTTGGGCTAGCACCACCAGCAAGATGGCTAATTACTCAAAGCACTGCCATAGTAATACCTTCATACCACTTTCCTGATCCATGCAATCATATCTGCACTGGCTCATTTACAGCTAGCCTGGGACCACTGATATGCTATGAAGACAAGTGCTCACTGTCTGATGAAGGAAAGACACTGTCTGGTTAAATAAATTATTTTATCTATTATTTTCTATGAATTAGTTTGCTAGTTTGGTTTTCCTTTTTTCTTCATCATCTGCTTTTGAATTCTAAAAAAGAGCATCAAGTCTACAAAGATAAATTCCACCACACCTGTTTAAAAGAAAAGCATGGTTTTCAGCAGCGAGGCTACTACCATAATTAGGCTGATCTACTTTAATTTCCTTTTGTTTAGTCTCTGTGGTATACTTAGTCCTACATTATTAGACAGTCACCTTCCTTTTGTAAAGGATTAAATGAAGATTTGAAGATAAAACTCCAAAACTCCTATACTTTCAGTTGAATACATGTGATACATATACGTACCACACAAATTACACTACTCATGACATTGCTGGAGATTCAGTGCCCACAACTGCAGCTATTACAATTTTTGCCTTCTACAGCACGACAGGTGAGCACATGGGCATCTCTTACTGTATAAGTTCACTGACTAAGGGACACAGAAAGCAATACTCAAAAAACAACTCTTCAAAAAGGAAAGAAAAAAAAGTAAAAAAAAAAAAAAAGGATTGCTTCTTTCCATTTCCTACCCAATTCTCCTGGGTACCCTTCCAGGCCTGAAGAACTTGGTTTCTTTGAACACACCTCAATGACCACCTAAATGTGATGAGCTGAAGGACTTGTCCCCATCAGGAAGCCAGCATGGAGACACTCACAGGGGTGGACTGACCAGGTCCTACCTGCTTCTCACCAACTCCTTCTGTGGGCACTCCTGAAGCTATATGGCCCAGACTCTCTTAAGAGTGCCCATATATGGAGTCACCAAGAGTAGATAATACACTATAAATCAAATTTCCCTTCCTTCAGCAGATAAAACCTGGGCAATTTCATTTCACAGCTGGAATCCATCCCTAACAAGAGCAATGAGAGAAACTATGACAACTTTGTACTGGATGCAGAGAGAAAAGAAGTAAAGAGGAAAAAATGGGTGTCTGAAAATACTCTGATTTAAACCTTCTGGCTCTCAGAAACAACACACAGATCTTTGTCTCTGCATGCACTTTCCAGTTTACCAAAGAAGAAAACTGAGTATCAAGGTTTAAAATCTGGTATGTTACAAAAGACTGCATTTCATATACATTGGCTTGAGTTTCTACGTAGCAGTTTAGCTTTCCAAGAAGAGCTAAACACACATTTATGCTTCAAAATACATTGATGAAGAACAGCAAAACTTTCAAATATTCAACAGCCATATACTGGCCATTCTTGAATATCTAAAACCCCCAACGTTTTATTTAGCAATTCATATTCAGAAAGTCTCTTCTCTTACAACACAGTACAGAAAATGCAAACATCAGAGACAAAAAATCCAGCTGAGAAAAATACATTCTGATGGGGTGTGGTTTATCTGATAAATAATGATCTATAATTAGTCCAAACCAGGAATAATTTCAGACCCTGCAAGGTTGTAAAAAATGTTGTACATTAACTTGTTTTGATTCGGCATTTTTCATGCCCTGCACATGCCTAGTGACTTTAAATCCTGTTGAGAAGTCGATACAAATGTAGCAAGGAAACATAAAAACATACACTGATCAAAGCAATCTTGATGGAGATACTGATTGAAAGACTGTGATTTAATGAGAATCAGTCATTGCCTGATGAATCCTATAAAAAGAGATAATGAAACCATACTGCAGAAACTACTTTAACTTCTTAGTATTCCAATGCCATCATCACACAGACATTCAGTTATAATTGCATAGGAGTGTGTTAAAAAGCACTTTGGGTTGGCTGGCCTAGGCAAGCCACAGCATGGCTGAACTCCCTCCAGATGTTACTACAGAGCTGAAGATAATGAGGGAAGAATCGCGTGTGGCAAGAATAAAGTAATGAACCAAGATAAACTCGCTTTTTCACTCTGTTAAGGACATTAACCACCAAATGCAAGATAAAGGGAAAAAAATCAAAATTATGGTTTTGGCATTGTGTAGGAGAGTGTTGTGGTTTAGCTCCAGTTGGCAGCTAAGCACCATGCAGACACTCGCTCGGTCTTCCTCCTCCCCAGTGGAATGGAGAAGAGAATCCAAAGAAAAAATTAACACTCATGGGTTGGGATAAAGACAGTTTGCTGGGACAGCAAAGGAGGAAAATAACAGCAACAGTACTAATAAAATCGTATACAAAGTGGGTGAGGTGATACACAATGGAATTTACTTACTGCCCATAACCCAGTGCCCAGCCCAGCCCCAAGCAGCGACCCTTCTTTCCTGGCCAGTTGCCCCCTTACAGACTGAGCATGACTTCTTACAGTATGGATTCACCCTTTGGGTAGTTTTGGTCACCTGTCCCGGCTGTGTCCCCTCCCAGCCTCCTGTACAAACACTCTACTGCGGACAAAAGCCAGGACAGGATCCACAGCATGAGTGGCGATTTTCGGTTCAGCTGCAGTGCCTCTCATGGGTCAGTTCTCCCCCTCTTCCCCCTGCCTCAGTAGCACTGCCTACTACTGAGCAGTTTTTGGCAGAGAGTGGCCAGGACTCAGTTCAGTGCAGTATCTTGTGTCTCAGCCACTGCATTTATTTTCAACCCTTCTATCACTTCATCGGGGTCCTGTAGCTGTTCAGGAGTGAAGTTCCAAACCGCTGGAGGTGAAAAGTTCTCTGGATACCTGCCCATATTGTCTCACATGCCATGCCACCCATGACTATCCAGCATCAGGGAAAATCTCTGGGAGGTAAGTTTTTTGTAACCATAATCAAGACGTGAAACACTTTCAGAGGACACAGGAATAACATGGTCCTGGCTTGAACACCCCAAGGGTATTCAAAATTGTCAAACACTGTTGTAACCAGCCTGAAGAAAAAAGGGGAGGTGGAAGAGCAAGCGAAAGCATTCCCTGTCTTCCCAATAGATTGGGTGTGATTATTAATACATTCTGATAGGTATTGTCTGAGGCACAGGCACAACAGTAACATCACATACAAAATACCAGCTTAACCTCATGACCGTTCATGCTATAAGTTGATATCACACAGAGCAAAATGAGACTCCTGATCCTTTTCCCAAAGGTGATAAACAAGCACTGCAGGGAATACATATTGCCAGTAAGGGTTTACACACCACTGCCATTGTTAACTAACATAATACATGCATAGAGCAAGTTTGTTTTAACATGCTCTGGTCAGGTCTGTCCTTATCTCAACCCTTTGGGCCCCACGTTGGGCACCAAAAAGGACTGTCACGGTTTAGCCCCAGATAGCAGCTCAGCATCACACAGCTGCTCACTCAATCCTCCCTCACCTGGTGAGATAGGGAGGAAAATTGGAAGAAAAAGGTAAAGCTCATGGGTTGGGATAAGGACAGACCACTAGGACACCAAAGGAAGAATATAACAGTGATAGTAATAAAAGAATACACAAAGCAGGTGATACACAATGCAATTGGATCACCACCTGGAACCCAGTGCCCAGCTGACCCCTGAGCAATGACCCCTCCTCCCCAGTCAGCTTCCCCCCTTAGATACTGAACATGATGTCTTACGGTATGGAATATCCCTTTGGCTACTTTGGGCCAGCTGTCCTGGCTGTCCCTCTCAGCTCCCTGTGAAAATTAACTTTATCCCCGCTGAAACCCAGGACAGATTGATTGTCTTCTGTATCTATCTGAAGTATCTTCCTCTCCCTCAATTATTCTAGAATAGAAATTCAATTATACAACTACCAAATTCAATGCATTTGCATAAACATTTATTTCTTCAAACATGCTTGTACTCTGTGTGCAACTGTAATACTTATCTTTTAACACATTTTTATGCATCAGAATGCTACAAAAAAAATTTCAAGGTCTTAGTTTCACTTGCTATTACTGAAGAGAGTAATACAGTCAGATCAATCTATTATACATTCTCCAAAAGACCTGTGTGCTATTACAATAGTGAACAGATACTCTAGCAAGGTGAAATTCAATCAAAATCAGAAAGAGACAAGCAAGGACACAAGAGGATAAACATGTCTCAGTCTGCCAGCTGAAGCTGTCCAAGGCAGAGAAAATAGGCTTCAGGTCTTCAAGAGATAGAAGGAACAGGAAGCAACAGTATGGGAAAAATATTCTGACTCAGAAGTGTTGCCCAGAGCACCCTTGACACCAAAAACAGCTCTACTGAGACCATTACTGAGACTTCCCTTTCTCTGACTCCTTCCCAACATCTAAGCAGATTTAAATCACCACTAAATACTATTAAATAACCGTTTAAGTTTTAATTTGAAGCTGCAGCTATGCAAAGTCAAATCTTTCTGCAGGTGGTCTTAATAAAACTATTTGGTTTGCACAGGGCAGAGGGAAAAAAAAAATGACTTGAGCATTTACTTAGAAAGCTTAAAAAGTAACCTGCTCTGGAGTTACTGGGACAAGTTTAAGAACAGTTAAAATAACATATTCAAGGCTAGAAATTCAGCTCTATGGTCTTCATTGTGCAGCTGGCTTCCAAAGGTCTACAAATGAGTCTGTGATGATTATTATGCACACAGTTTCTCTGTCAGAACAGTACTATGACTCCAGTTCAGTTTAGTGTGGGCAAAGATCTGCATCATATGTAACACCAAAAGCTGTTCAATAACAGAGGACATTTTTGGTGCAAACTGACTGGGCTTTTGAGCAGAGGAGTTTTGGGGTGTGTTAATGCCCACTCCATAGGGAATAATAAAGAACGCACACTCATCACAAAGTTAATAAACTTACCACTATCCATGATGATCACTGTCAAGGCAGGGAACTTGCAAATATCGAGCCTGTAAACAAAAGAGGAAACATCCTATTGAGTTTGTGAATCACAATGAACTTGGGAAAGTTTATCTGGAATACCAACTTTTTGTTACAAATGTATCAGTGTTAGAAACCCTGTGATCAAGACTAATCCCTCATCTGAGGTGTACCAGTACTGCATGTGGCTGATTTCAGTATTACTGGAATACTACTGGGGTTGCCGCAAGGGGAAGATAACTTGTGAAATGGTGAATGCTTTAACCTTTTTCAAAGCTTTCCACATTTAGAATATGCAAAAATGGTAATATGAAACAGAAGATGTGTATCTTTTTAAATGAATCTGCAACCTCTGTTTTACCTAATTGAACTTGAAAGGTATTACATTCTCCACTGCAATCACTTACACCTTATCTAGGAGTTAATTCACTCTGCTGAGACCATCAAGTCAACTCATTAGCTTTAGTTTATGGATCAGATCTTTTTAAAGTCAGAATGAACACATGCAAATTCATTCAGTCTGCTGACTGATTAAAACAGGACGCCTACATAAAGTTCAAGGGCAGAACAAGACCTGTGATTTGGCAAAGAAACTTGCAATACATGTGGGGATCCCAACCTGCCCTACAAGAACATACATGTACTTTACATTTCACCTTGGAAAGAGAACAGACAAGAGATGCTCTCACTCAAGAAAGTGCCTGAAGCTCACTGCACCCACCGGGCAGAGAGCCAACAAGAACTGCATCTGAAGGCAGCATGAGTATTTCGAGGGGCAGTTCTCAGTTTCCTGCAGTCTTTGTTAGTATGGGAAACGTTAAGAAAATAAAAGCTTTCAGCTAAGTAGGAGAAAGGTGTAGCTGCCTAACCAAGTCGGTAGAACACCATGAGATTTGAAGTTTGAGTTTGTTTAGCTTTTAGCTTGTTGGGTTATTTTTAAATAATATGTTACTCCTAAAAGTTAGCATTAGTTCTAGCTCAGAGGCCAGGTTACACATCAACTTATCATACCGTACTAATGTCCTCTACCTCCATAAAACCAAAACCTCATAAGCAAACCTCTCTGTAAAAAAGTGATAACTGTGTACAAAGGTTGGCCATGGCGGCTGTAATAAAGAGGAAAAGTTTACACTGCCAGCACAGCCTGTCCAACACTGTAATTCATCATGCAAGAGCAGAATGCAGCACTTCTAAGGGCCGCTGCCGAAGTGAATGCAGCTCTATAAAGACATGTGAGGCTGAGAACAAAACTGTAGGGTTGGGAGTACAAGACGTGTGGGATGGGAGAGTAAACTGATTTTAAAGCAAGTTCATAAAATCTCTGTAAATGCAAATAAACGTGAATGAACAGCAGACATTACAGCACTCTTAAATCTCACTACCACAGCGTTTAGCTTTGCATTGCTAAGGATTGTAGGGTAACAGACACAGAGGGTTTAAAAGAATTCTTCAGAATATACACAACCTCTTTTAATAGCCTGAATTTTTCTTAGCAGACTATTCTGTGCCAAGACAAAACACACACTTTTGCCACTTGCTTCTTGAATAAAATACAATGTGGTCCCCCAAGTAGTGACACTGTTACAATCCAAATATTTGTGCTGAAGAAATTGCCAAGCTTTTAATAACAAAGAGGTCACAAAAATTTTTACTACTGGTGTAACTACTCATCTGTTAAAAGATCAGGAGTTTCTTCTGCCATTTATTACCCCGCCAGCTTCAGGTGGCTGCTTGTACCACAGCCCCTCAAATAAGGCACCCAGCAATACAAGAGCAGGAACCACGAGCACTCACTCACTCTCTTGAGCTGCAGTAATACCATGTATGAAACGCACCTTGCCAGGATTCCCCTATCTAATAGGCCCATTTTTCTGCATTAAATTTCAGTTAGTCTTTAATATTTCACCCTTCTAACAAGTAACTTGTCTGTAGATTCCAACAATGTGTGGAAAAGGTGTTGGGGTGGGGGGGTGGTGGCACAAAACACACATCTACATCCATGCTGCGTCACAATTAGACAGCTCTGCCTACTGGGAACCATGGTGGAAACAAGGGGACTGGCATGCCTCTTCCCTGGCTACAGAACATTTCTCTACCAGGAGCAGTGTGACACTGTCTCAGCCTGCAGAGCTGCCTTGGCACCTGGCAGTAGGTGCTTGGTACGTAGTAGGTACATAATCTTTGGGCACGAGCATCAGAATGCTGACATACACAGATTGGGAAATGGGGGGAAATGTGGAAGAGGAAAGGAGAAAAGAAAAATCACCACAGAAAAACCACCTTTTATTTTCTTCAGTGGGAGCTGGTGCAAGTATATTGTGAGCTAATGATAAAGCAGAGATGTGCTGGATTGGCAGCAAAATACAAGCTACATGTCTTCTCACCTTGACTTCACTACAAAAGGCACCATTGTGCCCTTCTCTAGGAAATATCAAATAGAGCTTTCCAGTGGCTGTGGTGCAAAAACTTCCCTTCAACAATCAATATTAGATTCTTACAGCATTGCAAGTATTCCAAGCTCCCTGAAACTAATTATAGCCATTTTCCTGCAAAGGTGTCCTTTTTACCTCTCCTGCCTTCCCTCTCCACAACTCCCCAAACTTCTTCATTGCCAAGCTCCCATAAACCATGGCTAGTTTCCTGCTGTGACACCCACATACCTGCTGGGCAAGAGGCTAATTGCAGACATGGGCAATAGTTGCTTCCACACTAAGTGGACATTAGACTCACAGGACAAACTCTTCCACTGCAGACACCATTTGGGTCTTTGCCCTCTGCTTAACTGCCCCCTCTCCTAAAGCGAAAGAGATTAATCACATTTTGTTCCTTAACTCTCTTGACAGTCTTGGTTCAAATTGACTAAATACTTCTAAGGCTGTTTGGAAGATGGGACCAGAGACAAATATAATCTTTTTTTACCTTCATCATCCAGCTAATAAAACTGAAGAGGACTGACAGCACTACAGGAACACCCTGACACGTTACTGACTCATTTATTCCTCTACCCAAGTCTTTATTTAGTTTCCTGCTTTTAAGTCTTCACAAACCTTATTGAAGGCTAGGATGGTTCTATGGTGTCAGACCAGTGTTTTTCATACATATACACAAATGCAAGAACAAAAAAAGAACCCCCAAACACCCCACAGATGATACTTATTGTTTCAGGAATCCCTCAACCAACTATCTTCTATATTATCCCCTCCACGCTCTCCAAGAAGTTACACACCATCTTAGGTTTGCTTGTGGAAAAAGTGACAATCAGGTGGACAACATGAACAGCACTATAGCCAAGCTGAGGGTCAAATTCAGAGTGTGATAGCAAGCTGACACACCTGACCAACAAGCGATCTTTCTGCCTGCCTACTCAGTTGCCAGTGTAACAGTGAAGAACAAAACAAAACTAAGTCAACCATCCACTTCAGTAGAAAATACAACAACTCATTGTATTTCCCATTGTATGGGACAGCATGAGTATGAGACAGTGAAGATGTACCAATGAGGCTCATCCTATTTACCAGCAGCACTGTGCTTTACCAGCAGTCCTGTGGCTTCTCACTGAGGAAAACATTTTGCATGAAAGTTTAAGACACTAGCAGTGAAGTAACAAACCAAGCTGTACAACTCTTTTCACAGCTAACCTAATTATTTTTGACTCAGTCCTCAAGGTGCCCACACCTCATATACACTATGTAAAAGCACAGAATATTTTTTTATACAGGTTTCCAAAGCCAGTAATCATATTCTAGCAGCGCAGTGTGTCCCTTAAACTGGGAGACTGACTCAGTTTGATATCAAAAGTTGTGGCTCAAAACAGTATTTCTGCAAGATCTTGTGGCATTTGTTAAGATAACCATATTCTATCAGCAGATACATCTCTCCTGGCAACATTTCCCCAGCTGTAAGTTAAATGGAAATTTGTGTGCAGCACATGGCATTAAAGGACAGAAGATCTGATGGAGGACACACGAGTCCAAACTGCCTTCACTGTTCTTGCTCACTGCCATGTATTCTAAGACAACACAACACCCAGGACAAAGTGTGTCCTTAGGGAAGGGATTCCAAAAAGAAGGGAAAATAAGGGTAAGGTCAGCAGCAGTTTCTCACTTGCTGTGTTGCCAGGAGCTTTGAACACTGCAAGACCAGCACAACCCTGTCTCAGACTGGGAGAGATGCACTTTACAGTCTTCAGGTAGGGAAGAGGGAAGCTGCTGGTTTTGTTCCGTAACACAACTCTAATGGGGGATATAGCTGTTTGTTTTAGCTTTGTAATCTGTAAAATTACTGAGACTACTGGGAGGCAATTAACAACCAGATGCCACACAGAGCTACACAACTTTAAAGAAATTATAAATATTTCGGTTCTTCTGGAGCTTTTAATGAAATCACTCTCGTTCAAGCTAAAACATCAGTAGGTGTTCAAGTCTAAAAATAAACACCCCTTCCCTAGCCCCCAGCCCCAAGCCAGGTGCAATGCAACAACTGAAACACTCCTGGGGGAGGTTGATCTACAAGAAAAACTGAAACATTAAAACAATTTCACAGGGAGACAGATGATAGTTATCTGACATCCATTTACTGAAAATGTGTTATGTGCCTACCTAAAAATCCCAGTCATATCACACTTGGCTCCTACATCGTTGGAAAAAAATATTACCAAAGACTACAGTTCTACTTCTACCAATCTGCTTCAAAAGAACTTTTCCCCCAGGAGAAGCGTTCACAGAGATTTACATGGATTCAAACACTCGAGTAATACATGGATTTTTCTCTGAACAGGAAGTCCACAGTTGAGGGATATGGGCAAAGCTCGCTTTTATTAGGTTCTGTTGGTTGGTTTGCAACAGCAAGGTTATCCTGAGAATTTGGGTGGGAATGAAGACGGATGGAAGACTTCGATAACTGCTCTATCAGACAAGGATACAAAAGGTTTGTCCCGCCTGAGACTACCTGAGACAAAGACCGAAATAAAGAACTGAAAAAAACCTCCAACAAGCCACCACTCTGCTTGTAGATGCTATCCAAAACCACCATTTAACACATCATCAATTTTGATTACACAGGGCCCTGAAACCACAAACCAGATCACTACGAGAAACCTACACTTTGCAAATTGCCATCACGTCTTGAAAGCAATAAAATAAATCATTACTCACAGAACTACCATTCAAGTGCAACTCAAACACCTCCCTGTTAGCAGAGGGAAGGTGGTTCCTCATGACTGCAGCTGGATAGGAGGACTTCAGCTGGTTGAAACTGAAATCTAAGCTGTCTCAGCTTCATTACCCCGTCCTTAAAATACTTAGCACTTTTTGTTGTTTTAAAACTGGGACAATAGTCTGAGTGGTTTTCTCTAGTTGCTTCCAGGCTCCTCCAGTTCAAAGGGGGAGTGTTGCTGTAAGCCAAGACACCTCTTCCTTCCCCTCCCCTCCAAAACCAATGAGAACATTCTCCCAATACACACATTTTCACGAGTAGGACATGTGGCAGGAAAAGCAGCGTCACTCACCCTTCCAGGAGAGAGACTTTTGGTGGGTTTCATTGTGTTCAGGCTCCTGGGGACCATGCAGGGCAGTTCCCGGGAAGTGTAATCAAACACTTAACTATCTGTATTGAAACCAGAACTGCCCTAATCCCCAACAGCCCTTGCCTTCCTGACCCGCCCACATAGCAGCATTTCAGACACCTCATTCTTCTGTAAATACTGCTAACGACTTTGCAGTCTATGGGAATTCAAACTTGAAGTAGTCAACTGGATAATCCACCCTTTCCTTTTTCAAGTGACAATGGTGAACATTTAAATAAAGCTTTCACAGTACGATGCGATGATACCACAGTCCTTATCCATTCTACTGTGTTCCCCACCTCAACACCTTTTAACTGCTATTTCTTCCCCTGGGCTACCCTAAATTTTTCCGCAAAAAAAAATCAATGACTAAGAAGGATGGAGAAAACCCGTTAATGTTCCCCGTGAAGTAAGGATGAAGCTCACCGATTGCGGCAGCATCTCAGGAAGCACAGAGCTTTTGGTGGCCGTGAATCCACTGCTCATTTTCATCACCGGGAAGTAGATAGTCAGCAAGTACATACTCTGCTTAGGACCAGCCACAGCCTGTACTGCTGGTAATAGGGAAAGAGTGTAGCCAGCGCGTAAGAGGTGTCTGGGAACGCCGGGGTGGTATGGATTAGCACAGTATCAAGTCACAAGAATAAGCGTGTTACAGGACAGAGAACTCTGATGACTGAAGTAGGAAAGTGGGAAAGGTAACAGAAACAGGAAAACAGCTTCATTGTAGCTCTGGTGCTCACTGACCTAATTACTGTTTAAGTACCAGCTTCCAAATCAAACACAAGTTGTCAGCTACTTTGATAGTATCTATTCTCATTTAGGCTGGACTCCAACCGAAGTAAATACAGGGGCGGCGAGCAGTGCCCTCCAAGCGCTGCCCGGGACGGCACTGGCACCGGCCAGGAATGCAGCGCGACAGGAGCCAGTCCGCAGAACCATCCGCCCGTGCTGAGGAGTAACGCAGCCTTACCGGGACCTGCCTTTGCCGGGAACTTGACTTTGGGATGCCCCTAACTCGGCTCCCTGAGCTGAACGCTGCGCAGCGGTGGGAGCGCAGCAGGCGCGTTCTCTACAGCCCATCTCGGGATCTGCCTCCACCCCAACGCAGTCCCGCCCCAGCGCTCCGGAACGACTCTGCCAGGCGAACCCAAGCGCGGTCGGTGCTGCCGCTCCCCACCCGAGCCAAACACCCCAGGCACACGGCAGGACTATGCTCCAGGCTGTAAGAAGCCGTGAGGAAGAAAGCTATCGGTAAACCATTCCTCTGCAAAGAGCCGAAGCCTGCAGGTGAGGTGCTTGGGGATATGGTTTAGCTTAGGATGGGAATTGGTTGGACTTGACGATCCTCAAAGGTCTCTCCCAACCTTGTGATTCTGTGTGATTCTGTTACAGGGCGACAGTGTGGAGCTATAAAATTACTTTCACAAACAAACTTACAAAACCAGAGGTAAACATGAGGCTCTCCCTCAAAGTAGGGAGTAGTGGGAAGCCAGTGAGGAGGAATACCTCTCAACCAGAACCTGCTGGGAGCAGCAGCCCGAAATGCCAGGCTGACCTATAGTATCGTTTGGAGGACAAAAATAAAAATAATAAACCCCCAAAACCCAAAGAAACCCAGCCAGAAACAAAAAACCTCACCACAGTGAAAGAGACTTCTGAAGCAGTCTGTGCGTTGGACTTGGCAGTGCTAGATTAATGGTTGGACTGGATGATCTTAAAGGTCTTTTCCAACCTAAAGGATTCTATGCGCTTGTCTCTTGCCTTCAAATGCTGTGTTCTCACTGTGGAAAGCAAACACAGGATACCACAGGCCCAGTCTAAGAGCTAAAAACCTAAAATACAAGAGTGTTTCCTCAGAAACACGAGAAAAAAGCCCACTATCTGGGAACCAGAAGACTACTTAGCCACCCCTCACCTCCCTCAAAAATAATTCCCCCAAAGGAAAAAAAAACCCCAAACACATTCCCTCTCCCAAGAGTGAAAACTTGCAATTAAACTGAATGTTAATTTTGTAGTCTTTATGATCACCATTGTCAGTATTTTCAATAACACCCTCTTAAAAATCTGTTACTGGCTTCTAAAATAATAAAGTAACACAAAAAAAAAAAAATCAATACACAATAAGCCAGGAAAACTACATTATGATCCTTCTGCCTCACATTTAGAGGTGACTCAAGTTTTAAATAACATATTGATAAACTCCTATGTTATACTAGTAAAGTGACAGCTGCTTATTGAATAACGATCATTTATTTCTTTAAAATTTATAGTAAGATAAAATAGTCAATGGACCTGCTAGTGCATTTAAAGAAAATAAGTCCCATGAACCATATCAGAATTGCTGCAGACTGCATAGCACATTTTCACTCACAACCTTCCCAGATTACAAGCAGCTTTGAATGTGCACTCATTTAACGTTCCTTCCCTGTTTTGTGCCTCTGTTTTCATACAAATTAAATGTTGGCATGTGTTTTGTAAATTACCAACAAGCCAGCTTTCATTTTGCAGTTCAGACCATCTCCTAATGCAACAAACCAAGGACCATAACAACCCACTCAGTTTAAAGTAGACAGACATTCAGCTGATCTAACCATAACACACAGTCTCTGCCCAGGTAAACTGGTCGTTACGCTGCATACTTATGACCAGAGAAGAAAAGATAAACACAGTACAGCTAACCATTACTTCTCACAACAGGAGAAACAGCAGGGTACCCACTGACCTAAGCTGAAACACATGTAATAAACCAAAGGACCTGAACTTTCACACAGCACCTAAGTTACAGAACTTGCTGCTGTAAGATGCTGTTTAGGACAGAAGTAGAAATAGGTTTAAAAACTGGAAAGGAAATCAATAAATAAGGAGGAGATTTGGTGATTATTCTCCAGGCGTATTCTCTATCCCATGAAGTTTCAAAAGCACTGATAACCAGAACTTTACTGGGGAAGGCTCACTCTGTCCATGCTCCTGCTCTAAGACTCTTGCCATAGCACCTCAACCCCAAGCACTGCTACAGGCTGGACAGCAGATGGGAAGAAGCCCTGAGGAGGAGGACTTGGGGGTGTTGGTGAATGAGAAGCTCACCATTTACCTTCCTAACCTTCACCTTAATACCTAGTTTAGCATCTTCTACAGTTTGTGGTCAGACAGTTCAACAATTTGGTAAAGTTCAGGAACCAGTTAACCTTCTGGTATTAGGATCACACAGTTTTCCAAAGAATCTATGTATCATTACGTACACCAAGAGACACCACATGTACCTTTTATTGGTAACTACATGGCTATGAAAGAAAGCAGAGCCCAGTACAGAATAAGTAACTGTATCAATTTCCTCTTCAAAGTGGTTTAAAACTAGATTAGGACCGAGGGAGTAAATACCACCACATAGCAGAAAAGGAGCGGATAGATGCCAAGTGGTCTCTTTAATGGATCCTACTCACTATTCACAATCTCCCTTTTTCATTCAGCTCTGGGTCGCCCATCTGCTCCCAAAACATTCAGGATAAGCAAAAGCAGATTGTAAAGCTGCTACCTGCCTTTTAAAGGCACTTTTGGGCCAGGTAGGGGAGGTAGGAAAAAAAATGCTCCATCTATTTCTGATTATACCTCAAGAGAGAAGTGCCAAGCAGTGAGCACAGTCTGTTCAGAAAAACACAGTTTCACTGCAGGTAGAGTGTTTGTCCACTCAGAAAAGGTCGCAAGATCAAGGCTAAAAATGCACCATTCTTCCTGCTTTGAAACTCTTACTTTCTTCCCCACCACATCTTGAAAAGCAAAGCCATGTCCCTAATGTCACAAATTATTACCTTTATGGATTTTCCAATAATACAAACCAGCTGTACAAACTTCAGCCTCCAACTGTGTCAGTCTACATCCAACATTCAAGTCTTCTCCCCCACCCTGTATGCCCCCCCTGGGAAAAAGCAACCTGACAATTCTGCACATTTGAAAAATATTATCTTCAACTCATTGAAGTTTTTCCTGAAATTGTTACAATATTGTAAAGGGTAAGGAGCAACAACTTTTTTTTTCTTTCTTAAATCAGTTTCCCTCTAAACTACCAGTATTTTTCAAGCATATACATATATATATTCCAAAGAGTCTATATATCACAATGTGCATTTTTTAGCAAAATAAATCTGGATAATTTCACACTGGCATCTTTGTTTTGCATGCAGTAATTTTATAAGAAACATAAATCTACTACTTCATGAAGTTTATTTTGCTTTTCTGTGGTGAGGCAAAGGCGAGACAAATATTCTGCTCTGCACAAAAATTGCATTTAGCACTTGATTAGTAAGCCAATATCTTATACCTCACTGAATTTAGAAAAATTAGCCAAGAAACAATAAAAAGTAATTTCTTTGTGAAGCCCGAAACTAAGCTAGAGAAATGTGCAAACAAAGCCTTCTCTTCCAAATATTTACACACCATCAGCATGTTTTAATACAACTTTCCACCCTGCCTGCCTTCCCCTGAAGCAAGGCACATAGGACAGCATTCCAGAGCATGATTTTCCAGTCATCTAAAAATCAAATTTCATGGAAGTGAAGGAAGAGTTATAAATACATACTTCATCTTACTGAATTACGTGGCAACTAGGGAAAAGATAACGCAGCACGTCTTCTCTACAGATTTTTCTGAAATTTTCTGTCACACTGGGGAACCGCATAAAGAGAAGGCACAGACAGTTGCCCACCACTAGAATCCACAGAACAGCTGCAGCCATACTCCCCAGTAAAGCAGAAATGTAAACAGCCCTATAAATCGGGGGCGGGGTAAGAATTTTTATAATGCTGCTATTTCCCTCTCTCACAACACCCACATCCACCTTCCCTCACATCAGCTTTACCTGAATTTTCATATGTTGAGATGCACATATTATGATTTGTTTTTTTACTACCCTGCACTTAAGTTCTTCCAAGTAGGATTTGCCCAAACCTCCACACAGAAGTACTCAAGCTGTGTTACACATGTGGAGTAAAACATGATGCTTTGGCTTCAGCCTTGAAGGAAGAATTTCTCCTGCCATCCTACCACCGCTACCCACCCTTTACTGGGCATCAGAGTCCCCAGTGAGGGCTGATGAGGTTCTGTGCCTCCTCCACTGACCTCCCTCTCCTCCTCTCTTCTGGAAGACAGTTGCAGAAAGAAAGCACGAACTTCCTAGACTGTCTCTGCCACCAAATCCAAACCACTGGGCAACTAGTTACATAGTAGTCTCAATAACTTAGATTACATTCAGTTTAATAAGACTGAAATGAAGCACCAATATTTATTTTAAATGGGTACAATGCTGTAAGCACTACTAGTAATGCAAAAATTGAAAACTGCTATAGCATTTCTTTTCAAAGGGTGTTAACAGAGTTTTCCTGTTTTGAGATTGTTTTCTTTCAGTAAAAGGGCTTTGTATCCACCTGGGATTTCCTCAGGCCCTCTGGCCTACTGGTCCTTTCCAATCAGCTACTACAGAACAGCAGAAAACCTTAAATTCATGGAAGTTTTCCTGAAGAAAGCACACTGGTATAGAAGATTAAGGCATTCTGAACTTTGTAACTTGAGAAAAGACCAGAAGACAAATTAACATCTAATTAAAATTTGTCCTTTATAAAGAAAAACACCACAGATAAGTTTTAACTCACAGCTTATAACTTATCAACCACACTGCATAAATCCATAGAAAATGAAACTGCATGAGTTTCAGCAGTCACAAAACTACCAGTATCCAGCCATGCTCAGGAAACACTAGAGCAGCTCACAAAACTAAAACAATGATTCTACTCATCCTCTCCTACGCCTTATGAAGCAATTCAGTACAATACCCATCCTGCCTGCAAGTAGGAAGCACAAAAAGAGTGTACAGGAAAAAATGATTCAGTAGGATTTTAGCTTTAGAAATCAGTTTTAAAAGATTTAAGGCAAGAAAAATTTACACATATTGAGGTTTCTAGCACTGACATGCCAAATTAATCTGTCAAATTTGCGTGCAAATAACCATAGTTGAAGATACAAATTATCTTTGTTGTGTCAAAAGCATAGACAGAATTAAAATAAAATTAATTCTTGAAAATTCCATTCACAACTGGAAGATCTTCCCCAGCATCTAACACTTGCTGTTGGAAGATTTAAAGATGGTATGTGTCCCCTATCCCCAAGAAGCTGTGTACAGCTGTGTACAACTGTTTATTTCTTTATAAATAATAAATTTGAATTAGATATTAATTTGTCTTCTAGTCTTTTCTCAAGTTACAAGCTTTATATTCTCAAGCACCTAGAGAATGTAAAGGAAGAGAATTCTAATACAAACACTGATTTTTAAAAATTTGGTAATTCTATTGTATTTATTTACATATGCAATAATTACAGAAGTCATTGCAGAGCTTTCCTAGACATGCTGCCCACCAGCATGTACATCTCCACCTTTTGTATTTCTGATACACATCACTCAACCCATACAAAATGCAGAGCAGCCCAGGTTGGAAGAAACATCAAAACATCATCTGGTCCAAACTTTTGTGGGAAAAATGAGTCTAGTTTTCTAGCACCCCATCCAATTGCATCTTGAAAACCTCCAGTGATGGGGACTTCACTATGTTGTCTGGGGGCCTGTTCCAATAAACAATTGTTCTTGTAGTGAAAAAATGTCTTTCTTACATCAAAATGAAAACAGATGAACAATGAACAAACCTTTGCCAAGAGTTCCTAAAGAATGGCCATAGTGAAAGTGCTTTGATATTTCTATTTTTCTGATGCAACAGCAGATCTCCTAAGTTTGTGGTTGGGTACTTCTTTACAGTTCATCATTTGGAGCCTTTACATAAAAGATGATTTTGTTCCTCATCTTCTCACTGAGTTTGAGCCCAAGATCTGTTCACCAGGTTCTGGGCCCTCTAGGGACTTCCTTGTATCTTCCCCCTTGAGCAGTTTGCTGCTGTTCTTCAAAGATGTCAGCAGGGAAAGATACCGATACACTGCTGCTTCACCTGTCCACCGAGTTTTGGAGTCAGAACTTGAATCAGTCCCAGCTAAAGTTTCCTTTCAAGTAGGCAGTCCCACACTGAGTCACACAGTCCTACCCCCTCCCTTGAGTCAATATAAGGTCTGGCTGGTAGCCCCCAAGGCCAGCCAGAGGTAGGTAGCTCAGAGGAAAGCATTTCGCCTGTGTGCTTGTCAATTTGGTTTAGTTTGACTGGTTTCATTTTAAAACAAATCAGCTCCCTGGTCCAGCTGACTGCACAACATTAAGAGTGCTAGTGCCAGCACCAGGGAAGCAGTCAAAATGCAAAGCCTAGCAGGGACAGAGGGGAAAAGCAAGAACTCTTGTTTTCAGGCACCAGGACAAGCTTAGATCAGTTAAGCTGCTTACAAAGCCACACACTCAGTTCCCCAGACTAAGCTATGCCTTTATTTTGCTGCTGCCCACAGCTCTGATAGCCAACAGTAGCAAACAGAAAACAGTACAGTGAGTCCTTTTCATTTCTGATGCTCAGAACTGCTCAGCAGTACCGAAATAAAATGTCAGGCACTATGCTAATTTCAGCTGCCACAGGGGAATCTATAGGAAGACAGCAAGAGTTCGCTAACCACTCTGCTGTTGAGCCCTTGTTCAATCCTCTCCTACAGCCATGAAAACGATGACAGGAAAGAAAGAGGAACAAAAAGTTGCTTCTCCCGGTTTTATTTATCAATTAGTTTGAAAATTAATACCCTGCAAATAAAAGCTGAAGAATACACACAAGGTCAGCAAACAGGGTGCTGATAAACCTGGAGGTACAGGCAGGTGCAAAAGTTCACGTCTGATGACGCTGCTATTTCTGCATTTCCCTGGTAGCATTTCCATAGGCTGCTTTATACCAGCGAGATAACAAATTCACACTTTTTCAACCAAAAAGGAATAATTCTTCAGTGCTGAGTAGCAAACATTTAGAAATACAGCTAATTATAATAAATATTACGCAGTTTAGACAGTTACATTAAATGGGGGTTTAGCAGCAGGGATTTATAGAGGACTTTCTGTAAAGTGAGTCTTGATACTGGTCCACAGCATTCATTCTCATAGAACGGGGAAACAAAGAGCTCAGCAAAACAGGAACACCCAGAATTACAACAATAAGGTATAATGGCTTCATGTAAACAACAACAACAAAATCTCACTACCCAAGAGTTCTAGCAAAGCAGTTCCACAGTTTCAGGCAACAAAACAAATACTTCACCAGGATTAAAAAGTTTTATCTATGACAAACTATTCCAACCCCACCTTTCCCGTGGTCTCTCTCTGGATTTTACCATCACTTAATCTGACTGATGCTGCAGTAATCATACTGGTACAGACTGACCAGTACACTGAAAAACTGGAAGTTTGTCTAGGGGCTGATCTTTCAGAAGTAATTTCAGAATGGATGCAAGGAGTTTGATTGAAATGCTTTAAAAGCAATGCTCCTCTGAGCAGGTACACAGCACACTAATGGAAAAACGCAGGCGATCTGAAGCTTTCAAGATGCAATTGCAGGACAGTCTGTCTCTCTCCAATGCAGAGATACCTACTCTCAAAGAAAAAGAAATTTACACAAAGCAGCATTCTTAGTTGGCAAGCAGGCACCACTTCTGGTGCTACTATACTGTCCAGGAGCCACAGCCCTGGACACTCACTCTAATATGCTGGGCTGTGTAAATACATTTCTTGTCTGATTTTACAAGTGCATTTCTGAACAGATGCACAACTTTTATCCAAAGTTAAAGATATTTCACATAATTATTATCTACCATTACAGTAAGTGATAGCATGAAATATGCATAAAGGAACTTTCAACAAATATGTTCCTTTAGCAAGCCAAAACACATGGTGTGATTTTAGGTGCTTAGTATGTGATTTCTTTAACTTCCAGTATGAAGAGAGGCTTTGCTTGTGAAAGGCAGCTATTTTAATAATGGCATTCAGCAACCTTGTTCAGAACATACATCACCTGATAAGCAGTACTATCAAAACCATATGCAACAAGAGAACGGGCTAAGTATTTCAGATCTCAAACATATATCAAATTTTACTTAAGAATCAGTAAATCAAACAAAGGTAAATAAGGAAAGGGCTGGGTATTATCAGATTAGATTTCCAAACGTCAAGTAGTTACTGACATCTGAACTCAAAAATAGCTGGCAGGAGAACAGATATTAGACATTAGGTCATTCAATACACTCTCTTGCTAGTTCTGTATTGTTATGTACTGCACATCACAAGTGCTTTTGTTTATAATGTGGTAGAGGAGAGGAAGCAAAGGATGGGGAAAAGAAAGTAGATTGCCTTTGGAGACTGAAGCGTAAAAGAAAAACAACACAAACCCAACCCAAAACATTTAAGAAATATGAGCCAGAGAAAGATAACATCCTGGAAACACAGCTGATAGGAATTCATGAAAGAGCAAGATGAAAGGCAGCAGAGAAGTTCAGAATTGAGGTGAGAAACTGAAAGCAAAAGCTCTTAGCAGGATGGTGCAAGAAAATAAAATTCCTGCCTATAGGAAACTGGAGTAATTTGTGGAGTAAATGGGAAGAAGTGAAGCATACGAGATTTATGGGATTACTGGAAGAGGGCAAAATGGCTTAGGTTTTTCCCAGAACTCATACTGGGGGTAAGCGGTAAACCGCATCTTTTACTCCCCACCCATCCAGCTGTTTCTAGGAGCCAGGTAAGACCTACCAAAAGTAAGTCAAATATATATATTTTTCTTCCAGTGTGATTAGTTCTGTGATCTACCTCACCAGGTATGAAAAAGGCTATGCTATCACAAGAGAGGCAAGTGACAGAGGTAGACAAGGCAAAACGGAGGAAAGGGAGGGGTTTAAAACAACAGGGCAAACAAAATAGGCTCACAATACTGTCTTCTAAAATAAGTTAGCACTGTCCTGAATTATACTTTATCCTTGCTTTTGCCACTGAATTTGTTCATGACTCCAGAAAAATTACTTTAAAATGCCATTTCAATGTGGAAACTAGATGTGCTAGATTTTAGGGGTGCCTCCCCTAAAATCTGAGTGCTCGATTTGCAAAAGCAGCATAGGTTTAGAACAGATATTCAATTAACTTGCCCCTGTGCACTTAATACAAACCAGGACACTAAACTCAATAGCCTAGGGAAAAAAAATCAGGTCCTACCTGAACCAAATTTGGTCTCCATAGTTTTATCTTTACGGGGAGTGGGAGAATGTTTATTTCTTTGTCTTAGAAGAGTTTTGGCAGGGGGGTTGGACCTGATGATCTCTCGAGGTCCCTTCCAACCCCTATGATTCTACGATTCTATGAATTAAGGGTAGAATTTGCTGAGGATTCAGACAATAAGCTAAGCACAATAGAAAACACAAGGAAACCTTCAGCAGTCAAAGCACAATGCAAAAGCAGATTTGAGTCACTGAGAAAGTAAGTCTGGATGTCACACTACCAAAGTAATGAGGGTAAGACCAAAATACTTCGTTTTTTAAATACCTTGAATATAACAGAACTTTTTATACAACAAACTATGCTATTACTTAATAGAAAACTGTAGTTCAATCTAGATGTACACAGAGGCTGAATTAAAGCAGCCTAAACCCTTCAGTTTCACCTCTTCTTCATTTGTGACTGCTTCTGGAAATGATAGTATTAGTATTGTTAGTCTGTAACTATCAACTTTTAACAAAAGAAAACTGACGCCACCGCGATGTCATTTCAACACCTATATGTCTTATAACCAGATGCAAAGCTTCACAAGGTAGTATATTAGCTTAAAAAGCAAAGCATTAGTTGGATGCAAATTGCTGGATGAACTTGCATGAGAAAGGGATAATCCATGTTTCGCCTGGGGATTTCCTGCTATTTGCTAATTCCAAGAAAATGGGAGATACTCAGGAATCCCAGGCTCTATCCTAATCTGTTCCAGAAAGTAAAATTTTTCTCATTTAGAAAAGGTCAAAGTGAGATGGCTGAACAGATGAGTGAAAAGTCTGTTTTCACTCAGCACTCTCACAGACATTCCCCATCCCCCTTCCTCTGGCCTCTGATCTCACTCCCCTTGCCCGGGAAGAACTACTCTCGCAAACTCACCCTCCTCACTGGCTGTGCCTACTTGGGCTGCGAGTCACCTCTCCCGCTTGTAAACCTCCTCCACAACCACTTCATCAACGGCACTCCCTCCGTTCGATTCAAGACCCGGAACGTGCAAGGCGGGGGTTGCACAACCCCTTCACAGAGCTGTGCGTGCACCGGTGCAGACACACGTAGGCTCATTAAAAAGCCGGCGTTGTTTGCAGACGTACCTATTGGCATACAAAAACCATACTCCCCCCCCCCCCCCTCAGACACACACCTTCCCTTGCGCCAGCCTAAGCACCCCTACGGCACTGCAGGGACCCAGGTGTAAAGCCACGTTAGTGTGACTCTCGGGGTGACGCTCCACGGCACTTCGCCCCCCACTGTGCACGAACAACGGTGTCAGCGTGGGGAGAAGACGCTACGAGCAGCAAGGATACAGAAAACACACCGCTGGGATTTGGGGGGGGGGGGGGGGGGGAGGGAAGGGGGATGTTTTTGCAGTGACAGACCAGCCCGGCCCGCCCGCTCGCCCCCGGCGGCGCCGCCGGACCCCGCAGGCACTGCCCCGCTCCCGGCGGCCGCTGCCCGGGACACGCCGCGTATCCCTGCCCTGCCCGGCTGCGCCTGAGTTGCCCCCATGGGTAAACGAGGAGGCACCGCCTGCCAGCCCCGTCCTTCCCCCCACCGCGCGGCTGCCGCTCCGCTCCCCGGCCCGACCAGCTCTCCGCCACCGGCCGCGCTGCGCCCCTCGGCCCGGCCCGGCCCGGCTCAGCCCGCGGGACAGGGCAGGAGCGCCCGCAGTGCCAACTGGCCGCCCGCGCCGCTGCTCACTCACCGCCGCCTTCCGAAGCGAGGACCCGCCAACGACGCGCAGGCGGCGAGAGTAGCCGAACACTACCAACCCCGCGCTGCTGCCGCCGACCCGCCCGCTGTCCCCGGACTCTCCGGTACGCACTCGGCGGAACAGGCGACGCCACCGCGCATGCGCCGCTGGCGGCTCCCCGTGCCGGCCGCCAGGGGCCGCGAGCGGAGGGGCGGCGGCGAGGCGGGGTGGGACGTCGAGGCGGGGTGCAGCTGCCTGGCGGGTTGTACGTCCCGCCGCCCCTTCCCTCGCTGCCTCTCACCCGCCGCGGCTGCAGCCGATGGTCTCTTCCAAGTTGGCCGCGGGATCTCCCTAGGACAGGGTGATCCGTCCAGCCGCCCCCATTGCGGGCCTCCCCTCGGCCGTCGCCCGGCACCGAGGAGACCCCGTTAACGCTGGGAGACGCGGGCTCGGCGGCAGCCGCCTCACCACTGCCCAGCCGAAGCGCCCCCAGTCCTGCAGTTTATATCGGTTTTTCTGTGTAGGTACCCGCTGCCTTGCCTTCTAGTAGAGAAGTCGCTTTGTTTTTTTCCCGTCCCGCAAGGAAGGGAAAATCCACCGAAGTTAGGATTTCCCCTTCCATGTGTCCCCGGGGATTGGCTGTGTGGGGTGGGGCAGCGGGTACTTCCCAGAGGTCGGGGCCTTCTGAGTGCAGATCTCACCCCTGGTAGATGTATGTCAGGAACCCTAGAACCCTAATGTGCCACACTAAAAATGAGGGGTGGCCTGTTTTGAGGGGGGTTTTGTGGTGGGTTGTGGGGGGTTTTTTTGTGCTGCCGAAAATTGGTGTTAACCAACTTATGTTCCTTTCTTCTGAGACCAGAGCGTTGGTTAGCTTCTTTTTCTTTGGATTGTGCCTAACAAACACCTTCATTTTCACCTCCGTGATTTTTAATGGATGCATATGGAGAGAGGATAAAGCCGCTCAGGAAATTCACAGCGGATAAATAATCCCCACCTGACTTCAGAGGTGCTGCTGTCAGTGGTGCAGCGGCTTGATCATAAATGGCTCAGGAACAACTCACAGAAACAACAGCTTGGCTTGCTGGAAGCAAGAGATTGAGGTCTAAATGGTGTGGAGCATAAAATGCCAGTTTTTCCATGAAAATGGAAGTAAAACTCCTTATAAATATGCAGTGTTTTTTTAAGTATATGTTGCCTCTGCCTTCATATTCAGTGCTCCGTGCCTTTGGTTTTCACTGGATTACTGTACTGAACACCAGTATTCTTAATTTTATATTATCAGACATCTGACAATCAGCAGAAAAAGGAATGAGGTAATAGTAGAGTCACATAGACATATATAGGGATGTTGTGGTTTAACCCAGCCAGCAGCTAAAACAACCACACAGACGTTTGCTCACTCCTTCCCATGGTGGTATGAGGGAGAGTATTGAAAACAAAAACAGGTTAGAACTCATGGGTTGAGGTAATGGCAGAATAATTAATATTATTATTAATAGTAACAATACAATAATAATAATAATACAATAATAAGATAATATATAAAACACTTGATGAACAGTACAATTGCTCACCACCTGCTGATCAATACCTAGCTAGTTCCTGAGTTGCGGTTGCACCCCTGGCCAGCTTCCTCCATGTTACATACTGAGCATGATGTCATATGGTATGGAATATACCTTTGGCCAGTCAGGACAGCTCCTTCTGGCTGTGTTCCCTCCCAGCTTCTTGTGCGTCCCCAGCCTCCTCACTGGTGGGGCAGTATGAGAAGCTGAAAAGTCCTTGGCTTGGTGTAAGCATTGCCTGTCAACAACCAAAACAGCAGTGTGTTATCAACACTGTTCTCATTCTAAATCCAAAGCACAACACTATACCTGCTACTAGGAGGAAAATAACTCCATACCAACCGAAACCAGGACAGGGGAACTGAAAGATGAGACACAGTTTGCAATAGTTCAGACATGTCTAAGCTCCTCTAATGGATCTTAACCTATAATTAAAAGTTAATGCTTTCATATATGTTGACTGAGACCATCAGGATTTAAACAAAAGAAATTACATTAATATGTCTGACGGTGCTTTGACAGAATTATCTAGAAACTCAAATCCCTTGAATGGATGGGAGTAAGTCCCATATAAATTTCCGATGAAGCTGAATCGATACGGGTCAATAAGAGAAAGAAAAGGATAAGGTGGTTGATAGTGGTCAATATTAATATCATATACACTACATCTTTCCTAGGTCACAGTTTTCTCAGTTTCTGAATCTTTAGTACCCTTCACTAGTGTTTGGTACGAGCCCTTCTAAACAAAAGCTCTCACAAAGGACAAATTTTCCTAAGTGTTATTGAACTGACAGTTGAAAATACTCTGCAGAATTAATTCCAGTCAGTTATTAAATGTATTTCAATAAAGCTCTTAATCCTATCCATTCATTTATGTCTGCAAATGACAAAATCTGTATCAAAACAGAATGGTTCAACTGGACAGAAAATTTAACATTGTCCACATAATTATTTGTTTATGTCTTTGTTTGAAGCATTGATTTTTATAAACTCAGGGCTACAAGTCAAAAGTAAAGGGGCTTTGAAAATTATGAGATTGTACTATGTTCTCAATCATACACCACTGTTACAGCTGAAAGGCTGAGAAGGCAGAGACACGCTGCACAAGAAAACACTCTCTATAGAGGAAAAAAAGAAGAGTGTCCAAAATAATTTTCATTTTCCATTTTGTGTTACGTTTGTCACAGTAAGGTGTGTATTTCATGAACATGGATTCCTATATACTTCTGGTAGTCTTTTACCTTTTCCACAAGGAAAAGTTGTTGTAACCCCATTTGATCTCTTTTGTAAGTGACATATACTTCCAGCCACCTGCAAAGACAAAGGAGGTTATTCCAGAGTAATTTCTAAACTCCAGCAATCCCTGATTGTGAAAAAATAACCCCTGGGGGTATGAGCAATTTTCATAAATTAGAACAATCACCAGTTGTCTTAGTTTGTCCTGAACGCTGACCGGCACTGAGATGGTTTCAGTGCTGTAAGAACATAAAGTTGTTTTAAAGTTGCTCTGAGTTGTTTTAGTTGCTCCCTGTCTGCAGCCAAAGCAGTGAAACGTTCGCCAAGAGATCAGTGGCATGTCAAGGACTACTGCCCACGTAGCGTGACAGACCCCGTGATTTTCAAACGCTGGGAGTCTCTAGAGTTCCAATGAGTGTTAAAGTTTTGCTGGTAACCATTCAAATCTGCAGGTGAAAATAGGAATTTTGGGATGCAGTATCGACAGATTTCTAGCTCAAATTTCTTTTTCCCAAATTAAAGTTTTCCTTTTCTGCATCCAGTAACAGTTGCATCCGCGAGAAAAACACCAGCATTGCTTAGGTAGAGAATACTTTTTAGAACCAGAAAAGCATCTTCCCTGCTACAAAGACAGAATTCAAAGAAGACTCAGATACATTTAGAAAAAGAAGTACATTTTAAATTCTGGGATTGCAGTTGCTTTTGAAATGCAGATAACTTTATATTCTGCTTACAGTTTGGTCTGATTCGTCAGAACCTTTATTTTGAATAGCAGACACATAATTCACTAATCTAATGCTTTATCTATTTTCCAAAACTAAACTGTATTTTATAATTCAATATACAGATACCGATTAGGTTTAAACACAACAAAAATATGGGCCAGGGTATTTTATGACTCAGCTGCCACTTTAAAAATATTTCACTAAATAAATGATGGGGAGGGTACAAATTTTAGAAACTGCCTATATCTTAGCCTAGAATATTCTTCATAATAACGGCCTCAAGTTTGTGCTAAAATAATAACACTTGAAATTTCCATGTCATAATCAAAAAATAGCGTCAAGCTCCATTTGGTTGCTCGAGCGTGAGGTGCTTCCTCGTGATGGTCTCATCTGACCTTCTGCATTTTCTTGTAGGTGATTTGGACCAATTTTCACACAGAAGTCTGATGTTTTTTAGTTTCTTCCTGCAACAGCCTAATGCAGGGACTATTGATGTTATTTTGCCTGCTGGCAAGGGAAAGTGGGACTGCCTGGTGGCTCCTGCTGGCCGTCTCCCAAGACAGAGGCAGTCCTCCAGTCCTCTCTCCTCACCTCAGCCTCTTCCCTTCCACTGTGTAGAGCAGCTGCTGCTCTGGGTCCCCCTTCCTGTCCTCTCTCCATAGTTGGCTCTAACCTGGAAATTGTTTGGCAAATTACTGTTGCTGTTAGGGAGGATGAAAGGGGGCAGAGAGGTGCTCATGCAGAGGTGTGGCCATAGGCTGCTGCAGCGTTGGGATGTGTGCAGGGCTGAGTCACGAAACTTAGATATGACTCCTAAGCCCAGTGCTGCCAAGTTTGGCCCATCCTGATCTAGGGTTTAACAGTTTCTTCACTGTCTTGACAACTGATTTAGATATTGTGAGGTCCCCATCCTCGTTCCCATCAAACAAGTCATCAGTCTGATTTCTGTGAAACACCTTGGTTCACATAGAAGGTGAAATGGCAAACGGAGTTCCTTCGCAACGATGAGGTTAGAGGTGAGAGCTCCAGTGTCCACACACCCTCTGGAATTTGCTCTCCACATACCTCTGACCTCTTGCAGACCTCTGGAAGTCTGGAAACAGGAGATGCACACCACATGAAGAACAGAGGAGGAGAAGTCAAAGGCATTTGTCTAGGCATGGCCTGAGAATAAGCACCCAAGAGTTTTTATGAGAAAGGAAGGAACCTGTTGACACTATCTCCTAAAATACCTGTGGGAAGGGGCTGTTCAGCAGCTTGTGTGGAAGCTCAGATTCTTCAGGAGGCAGGTGAATGTAAAATAAGGTACAGCAAAAGTACAGCTCTTGCGTTGGAAAGCTGTTTGAAGTGCTGAGGACAGCAAAAGAAAAGTAGAGTTGTCAAGTCTCTATCAAAAGCAGCTAATCAGGATAGGCAAGGAGAGACACAAAACCTGCCTCAGAAACTCTGTTATGCAGAAAGGAGAAGCTTTGACAATTGCTAAATTCATCTTTAAGGAACAAAGGAAACTCCCAGCTGGGCACAAGCTACACGGATGCCTGGAATTCAGCAGTCTCCCTGCAGTTTGGCTGGACAGTGGAGACAGGCACACAGGCACACACCGTTGCAGGCTGGGTCTCCGAGAGTCATGAATTTGCCTCTTCCTTTCTTTGCAGGGAGTTCCTCTGTAATAATTTCTGTGTGCTTGCCACAGGTTGTTTGAGTATGTCCTATTTGACCGTGTCTATTTAACTTAATGGCAGGTGGCTGGGAAATAACCAGGAAAAGCGCTAGATGAAAATTTCTTTATAAGGGTTAAGAGACAATATTTAACCTAATAATCATGCAGTACTTTCTTCCTTGATTCCAGACACAGTACACGGTTTGTTTGTGAAGGCTTAGAGCCAGAAGCTCAACAGAGCAATGGAAAAGTTAAAAGAGACTGAACAGAGGACAAGAAGTGTCTCAGCTACGCTGGAAGAGAGCAAAGTGTCATTGAGCCATGCTGAAAGGAGTGGAGGCATAAAAGCAGACCAGCCCCCTTAAGTCAACTCACTGAGGAATCTTACACATATGTAGACTTTCTCACCAGAAATGAATCCATTTTAAAGAATATAGTTTAATAAAATGTAAATTGGGAGAGGTGTCTTGGTTCCAGAGTAGTATTTCCACACAGAAAGAGACTCATTAATATGCATAATAGATATGCTGTTTAGGTACTTTCCTTGGATTTTTGGAAACAAATTCAAATCTCTACTCTTCTACCTTCCTTACACGAAGTGGGTGAATATTTGAGTCCCACTTCTTGGAGATGTCTCACATTATATAAGTAAGTATTCATCTGAACAGCAGTAGTAAACCTGTCTACCACCTGAAGGTCTTAACTTGCAGTTAAGCTGAATAACTCCTGGTGTTCTTAAACCTTGATTTCTCCCTGACTTCTGCTGTGGTATATAAATAATTTAGAAATTTTTGCCTTCATCTCTAAGAGTAAACAATCATTACTTTTTAAAAAGGTTTTCATAAGCTTGTAACCCCAGGGTACCTTTAGGAGGTCCACTCCTAAATCCTGAAGAAAAGAGGTACAGATGTGAGAATACAGCCAGATCCTTCTGTGGCGAAATAATGATCAATGTCACGCAGCCCAGGAGCGGGACAAGGAGTGGGAGAAACAAGGACTCCAGCAGAAGGGAGGCAGATGGAAGTCCAAAACCTGTCTCAGTAAAAGAATTGGTAAGCCTTAACCAAATGGAAGGAAGCAGAGTCATCGCTAGCACAGTGACTGTATTACTATACTGTTTTCTAGAAGAGTATAGTATATACCCTAAATTTAGGCAGAGCGTACACATATAAAGAAAGTGTGCCTTACAAAGTCTTGGGTTGTTGGGTTTTTGCCTGTGTATAGTAAGATGCAAGTAGGGATACTTTTAAATACAGAATTTCCTTGAACCAAGTGAAGGGGAAATACATAAAGTATCATTTACTTCCAAGAACAGTGTAGGTGCATTATGAGCCCTGTCTTTCTAACTCACATGTTATGTTTTCGTGTTGATGCTGCACACCGTGTTTGCACAGCTAAACTGTACCTGGTGCTACAGTGTTTCTCTGAATGTCACCCTTTCACATCAATGTAACTGCTTTATTATCTCACTGTCATCAAGCAAAGCAAACAAGGGTAAAACTGAAAGGTTTCTGAAGTGCCGTCAGACACAGATCCAGTGTCCTCATTACTCAACATTTCCTGCTCCGTGACTTTTTCTCATGTCTGGGGAAATGACAAATTTCGGCCCCAGAAGGGCTAGTCTGATAACAAGGAAACAGCACAGGCTTTCCCTCCTCCTTTTATCCCTTCATCTTCTTTTGCCATCTAGTTTTGAAACTTCTGATGGCAGAAAAAAAGCAGTGACCGCTGTCGGGAATGGCACAATATTTTCCAGCATATCCAGCCATTTCTCCCCTCCAGTCCCTCTGCCCTGAGATCTTGGGCTGGAGCAGCATCCCTCTCAGGCACGGAGGGGCTGGATTACCTTCTCTTTAATGCCCATTGAAGTTGCCTCTTAATCAGACAGAGGAGTTGGTCTGTAGTGGCGACATTGATGAGTGATGTTCCCAGGAGCTGAGCGTGTTGCCTTGTAATGACCCCTAACCCTGCTTCTGCACGGACACACGGCCTCACCAAACCTTCGCCTCAGCAGACGGGCTTCACGAAGCAGTTGCTTGCTGCATTATGTGAATTCACATCACATTAATGAATTATAGGCTCTTGGGCTATTTCAAGTGGGTTTAAGTATCACTGTGTAATACATTAACTTGATTCAAATGTTTTGGGTATTTTTATAATTCTTTGTTATTTCAGCACGGCGACACTGGAATGTTTAGGGTTCTGAATGACTGAGTGCTCACAACTAAATGGCTTTGTGCTTTCAGAAATGAATTTCTGATTTGCTACACTCCCTGCTCAAACACTGACAGGATTTGGTATGTGTTCCAGTTGTGTTGTGAGTTGTTTAGAAAGCACCATTTTGCATCTGTGAAGGTGTTCACCTGAATCAGTGTAGATCACACAAGTGTGCTATTGATCAAAGCCAAATATTACAAAATAATTGCAAGTGTATTTCTGTTTTATAACCTGTAGAAAGGAGAGCAAGCTCCGTGTAAGTCCTATGCCATGGTTTTCATAGTCTATATTTTAGTTTGATTGGGGGCCTCCAGGTGACCTATGAAGGTGCCATAATTATTTTTCTGATCCTGAGCATTTATATATCTTGTAATTTTTTCTGTGGTATTGTAACAAATAAAAGGGAATATTTAAAAAGAAACTGGTGCTTTAACTGTGCAGTTCTGTACACAGTAGCAACCACAAACCTCCCCAGCATTGTATGGTATGAATCTGCAAGTTATTTAAGACAGTGGCAAACCTTGGAACTAAAGATTACATGTCTAGATCCCTGCTGGGGCAACAAAATAAGCAATTGTCTAATCAGGGCTTCTGAGTCGCTTTATTTCTGGATAAGGATGTGAGAGTATTCAGACTAACATCCTGGAAGAAAAACAAATAGCTGATGAGTGAACGCCATTCTTAAAAGAGAGTCTGATAGCCGCTAGGAAAATGCCAGTTCCCGTGACATTTGTGGATACACACTGCTAGACTCTGCCCTCTGAGCCTGGAATGTATTTCTGTACTTTTGAGAAGAGGGGAAGAATAGGCAGTAGATGAGGGACTTTTTATTTTATAACACCATGCAAAGCTTTTAAAAGTCCATTTGATATAAAAAATAAATAAGCATCTATGTTTGATAGGGCTGTTCTAGCAATCTCAGCATCCCTGTAGTATCACAAGCAACTCAGATTTCTTTTCTGTGGTTTATAGTCTTTCTCTCAAACAGCTCAACAAAATAGCATCCTTGCAATGCATTTTTTCCTTAAGGTCTGTTATGCTCTTTGTGATATATATTTGATACATGCATTTAGCAACAAGGTGAGCATACAAAAAGAGCAAATATCCCAAGTATAAAATCCAACATAAATTTGAATGACTAAAAATTCACTTATTTAGCACTTTGTTACTTCATGCTGTCAGAATTCCACTGACATGATCTTATAAGAAGTGGCACTGTATGCCTTCTGATTGTTAACAGAAGTCTAAGGAGAATTATATTTATTCAGTACAATCCTCCAAGTACATGTCTTGAATTTACTCCCTTCACAATGGTGACAAAGTCCTCTGCTATGTTTTAATTCTGCTAAGTGAGAGGCCCCATTTCTTTTTTGGGCAGAATAAGTCTTTAGGGATGAGTGACTGATGGACCAAAATAAAGGGTGTCTGCCCTTCAGAGGGACCTTGGCAGGGTGGAGGGGATGGGCCAACACAAGTCTCATGAACAACAGGAAATGACAAGTCCTGCCCCTGGGGAGGAATAACACTATACATCTGATGGAGGAAAGCATCTGTGAAGAAAAGGACCTGGGAGTCCTGATGACTGCCAAGCTGACCATGTCATGGGCCATGTGCCTTTGTGGCAAAGATGGTCTACAGCATCCTGATCTGCATTACACTGAGTCTCATCAGCAGTTGATGGAGGGAGATGATCCTTCCCATCTGTTTGGCCATGGTAAGGCACACCTGGTATGCTGGGTCCAGCTTGGTTCTCCACAGTACAAGGCAGACATGGACTTACTGAAGAGTGTCTGATGAAGGGTCATAAAGGTGATTGGGAACTGAAGCATCTGCCATAGGGGTAGAGGCTGAGAGAGCTGTGACTGCTTAGTGTGGAGATGTGAATGCTCAAGGGAATCTTGTCCATGTGTATAAATATCTGATGGGATGTCTGTCCCATAGAAGAATAGCCCAAGCATTTTTAGAAAACATAGTATTTGTTTGGTTTTTTGTTTATTATGAGAGTGGTCAAACACTGGATCAGCTGCCCAGAGAGGCTGTGGAGGCTCCATCCTTGGACATATTAAAATTTTAACTGGACATGGGCTTGAGCAACCTGCTTTGGGCAGAGTTTCTGACTAGATGGCCTCCAGTGGCACCTTTGTGCCTCACCTGGTTTTTGCTTCTGCTGCCAGGCCACTTCCACATAAATGAGAGTTTTGCAAGGGTAAGGACAGTAACAGTGAGTCTGAAACTTAGAACTGGGCCAGGTCTGTGTTTTGAATCACATAGTACGTGTTTTGAGTAAAAGAGAAGGGACAGGTATGAGGAACTGAGTGCATGTAGAACAGGTCTAGTGAAAGTATGAGGATGTAGGCCTGATTTTACCTGGGTGCAGCAGGTGGCTGCCACTGGTTGAAGACCATGGAGTGGGAGCTGCGAGCAGCAAAGTGGTTAGAAAACATCCCTAGATACCTCCTGGCCCAGGGCAGAAGCCACCAATGAGGCTTCCCAACACTCTTCCTTGCCACCCCATGGCTTTTAGTACCACCATCATCTCAGAGCTGGGCCCTGCTCCCACAGCAGGTGTTGCAAGGCACTGGGGCACTCCAGGCCCTGACAGCTAAATTTTGCCCACGCTAGATTCTCTGTCCAGTTTAAATCAGCAACTGTTTCACAGCTATCCATGACTAACCAAACTGAGTGGTCAAAAGGAAGCAATCAAAGAGAATAAATGTGACTGTTAGTGTCAGTGAAGCACAGACTTTGTGCTGGCGAGTAAGCATGTCAGTGGGTGACAGGCTTTCAGCTGACTGCAGATTTGAGCTTCTGTATCAGCATCGGTGATGTAATTGTTTGCCTTCAGCTCTGAGGCTTATCTTAGTACAGCAAAGAGCTAGGTGCCTTGCATGTATTCATTCATAGTTTATTTTGCAATGTCTTAACTATTGTATCTGGATATCTGAGGAAATTGTAGGATGACACTGGAGGATTATAGCTGTTTGGGTAATGCTAACTTGTTTCTACACAGCCAACAGCCATGTTAGCAAATAACTGATTTGTTATCAGGAGCAGGAGCAAGAGTGGATTAAAACTTCAAGCTATTTTCTTGGAAAAAACACACCCCCTTATCCCCTTGCTTTAATGTCCATCAACCCTGATGGGGTTGATGTGTCAGTGTCTCCAAGACTGATAGAAAAGTGGTAATAAATAATCTTCACAAAGTCAGCTCTTAACGAGAAGAAAAAAGTACAAGGAAACTGTGTCAGATCAGTGAAGATGAGGATGAGAAAATGGCGTAGATGTGTAGGGATCCAATCAGAAATGTTACAGAACAGCAATATGCAGAGAGCACAAGCAACATAAAGGGTAAAAATAAGTATTACTTAAAGGAAGACCTATGAATGGTTTTTGTTCTACTTAATGAAGAGGAAGAGCAAAAGAAGTGTGGAGAGTAGTTAGCTATATCTCATTGTCAAACAAGCTTCTGAGCGATTTGTCCATAGCCTTATGCTTATTACATTGTCAGATAACATGTGAAGAAATTATAAATATGTTTAAGGATGGAATTAGAATGAAAAATAGATTTGATAAACTGAAAAAAAGTGCAGGATGAGATACTATAGCAGCAAATGAAAAGCAGTATACTTAGGCAGGAATAATCACCTGCAAAATATAGTATGGTATTTCAGTTCTTTAAAGGAGAACCTGAGGAGGGGTGATGATACAGTAGGTCACAAGCTGAATGTAAGGCTAAACAAAATTTATATTGTAACTTATAAACAGTAATGAATTTGACATAAAAAATTTCTTTTCTATTCTGCTCACCACTGTTAAGGCCTCTGCTGGAGTACCATTTTCAAGTTCTGCAGGTTCCCATTTCCATTGTTGGACAGTTGGAGAGTATTTAACGGAGATTAGTGAAAATGATCAGATGTCACAGCTTACTGGGAAAGAGTGAATGAGCTGGGGATTGCTTAGTCTACAGGGAGAAAACTGAAGGGTGCCAAGATAGCAATCATGAAATACATAGAGGCTTTTCCATAGAAGAAGGGAATAGTCAGTTTTCCAGGTCCTTGGTGGACAGGGAGAGGAGTAAAAGAGATTTATGTTAGGTATTGGGAAAATCTTTCTCATGGTAAGCTTAACAAAACAGTGACATTAATTGCCTGGATAGCTTGCAGAGTCTCCATCATGGATTCTTAAAAAGTAGGCAGACACCTGTCAGGAACAGCAGTATTATTGTTTCAAATCGGTGCAGGAGGGTTATGATAACTGCATGCTTTCTTGAAGTCTTGTTGGGTTTTAAGACATTTCTACCAATAAACCTCAAAGATGTTTTTGCAAGAGATATTGTAGTTAAATATGATGAAAGTATTCGATTTATTCCCAATCTTCAGGAATTTTAAGAATATTTGCAACTATTAATCTAATGGGTTCCTGTATCCTGGCAAATCTTCAGTAACCCAACTGAGTGCCAACAGGCTACTGACAGCCTGTCATTTCAGTTGTCATGCAATAAAATTTTACTGCTGTTCTTAACCTACAGGGTTCTTTTAAGATGTGCATTTGCCTGTCACATGCTGGTGTAAGTTTCTCACACAGATCAGCATCTTAGATTACTGGCTGAGGAAATTTTGAGTCCGCACGTATTCATCCTATATATCTGTTGTGAGGTCGTTCCACCCCTCCCTGCCTGCAGGTCTGGCCAGAGCTGAGGTTTTACTCAAGTCAGTCTACTGTAAAAGGCAACACCAAAGGCAACAAAGGAACCAAAATCACGCTGATTCTTTGAGTTTTGAGTTTAATACTGATCCATCACCTGTATCTACTGTGCAAATGAAAAAACGGTTTAGATACACGTTATCTTTTGGCAACAGAAGAGCCAAAGAAACACTGCTTTCCTGAAATGCAAGCAATCAAACCCAAAACCAAATGGCTCAAGATCTCTTTCTACGTAAATCAGGGTTTATTCATAATATCACAAAGAGAAATAAGTACATTACCTGAGATTTGTGCATGGTCTTTCTCAAATGTTTCCAGGTCCTTCCTTTCTTCTGCTAAGAGTAAGAAAGGTAGAGCATTCACACTGAAATAACAATCATTCAAATCTCTCCTCAAAATATGATTTTTTTTCTTATTTACTTGCCAATAAACAGTAGGACTTCTCCTACATATGACAACAGATACATTTCCACTGCTTTGGAGAGCCTGGAGAATCCTTAGTCACTTATCATTGCCTTTCCCTTTTTTAGTGTCTCTTGGTTATAAAGGTCTCTCAATTTAAATCTTATTTGCTCTCTGTTATTAAATAGAATGCTGACCTATGTTTGATGGCAAATTGAAATTTCTGGTGCCTTGTCTGTCAAGAGTCTGTGCAAAGTACATCCCTGGTATGTGCCTACCTGTTAGAGGAGAGGACTTACAGATCGTTTGAAGACAACCTCATCACTCTGATGCCACCGCATCTTATAATGAGGTGTTAAGGATGGGGAAAACCCAGATATATAGAATAAACCTATATAGTCTTTAGCTATCCTCATGTATAGTGTCAATGACTTAGGTAGCCTGTTAACTTTCTGAATGGCTCCTCTAGGCAGTGTGCTGCATTCAGTAGCTGAGACTTTGTGTTTTTTGGCTCTGAGGTTCCCTGCCGGGCCTTCTGCCAAGGAATGGACTTTGTAGACCCAGAGGGTTCCCACCAGCAGCCTTCAAAAGGAACCACAGCATTTCTCCAGGCCTTTCCTGTCAGGTATCATGCCCTCAGTGCAAGGCTGGTTGTTTACTCTAGCACTTTTCCTGCTTGTCGCAGTGCCAAGTGAAACAAGTTTGTGTAAATACAGGGCAGCAGTTTTGTGCAAACTCATTTTGTTTTGCTTTCCTGCCCTCCTGCAGTGCCTACCTGGTCACACTTCAGCTGTGAGGGGGCCATCTCAAACTCAGGGCTAGTGAAATATCAAACTTTAATAGCAAAAAAAGAAGTTTTATCGTGCTCTTCAAAGGTGTTAGTGGTAGCCTTTTATCCTAAGCATTTGAGAAACACCATTTGTTGCTTCCCCGATGAAATTTGTACTGTCATATGATCAGTTCCTGTGTCTGGACTTAGCGGCTAAGGAGACAGAAGGAAGGCTTTTTAAGAGAAAACCAGTTTAAACTAGTGTGTCAGGCAAAGCAGGGAGATGAAAACTGTATTTTTCTTCCTGATACCTGTATTTCACTTCCTGATTATTGTACCAAATTCACTGTATCAAAAGGAAGATTTTATTTTTGCCCTAGAGTGTAATTTTTGCTAAAACAACACTCTGACTGAATATGCCCTTGAAACCCGATTTAAAATGGTGAATGATCAATAAAATGTATAGCAGCTTTCAATTTTAGACTTTGTTTAAAAAGTCTGAATCCAGCCAAGTAAGCAGACTTTTGCATGCTCCCACAGTTGCATTTATGTTACATTATGCCCAGTTCGTCAGCAATAATGTGACACACAGGGAAAAATCAGATTTGGCTGGAGAATAAACATTTTTGTACTGCTCTCTGAAGTGGTGTACGTCAGATCTCTGTTAAGCAAACAAATATTGTAAAAAAAAAAATCAATTTCCTGATTTCATATTCAATTTTCATGTTATAAATAGTTCTTGTTACTGGTCTTATGTATTGCTTTCCAGCACGTGCTGATTATTAAATAAAGGATTTTAAATGTACAGATAAGAAGTTATTTGTTTTGCAGCTGAACAGTGATTCAAAGTCAATGAATTTGTTCTCAGGCTTGATTCTTTCCAAATATGAGAAATGAATGAGAACATTTTTATTAGCTCTTTAAGATAATATAAAAACCTTTGATTTCTGCTAGGAACTGTCTATAAATTGACACCATACTTGCATTTGGCTAATGATTTCAGCTCGAGTCATGCAAATCATTAGTTCTGAAAACTTATCGGGTTAAAATTCACATTATTCAAGAAAAAAAAATGTTACAGATGGCTTCTGAAGTTATTGCCATGCAACGTTAACAATATTTTCTGCCATTATTTATCCTTATGTTCACTTTGTGCCATGCCATGACTATGAAGAAAGTGATCTGTTTCTTCTCAACTTGTCTTTAGGCTTTATGCACACACACGCACGCACACGAAGACAGAAAGATATTGCTTTTAATTGAATTTATATAAACACCACAGAAAAATATTAATCTCTTCTGTTGGTTTCAGGGTGTGCAAACGTTTATTTTTAAAATGTTTAGATCTCATGGTGTTCCTTAAAATCTCTGGCACTCAGGAAAACACCCATCCAATAGTGCCAGCAGACCAGCGTTTTTGAACTTTAAGACTTAAATGAAAGTTGCAGTTTCACAGAGAGCTGAGCTGTCTGGAACTTTCTGTGACTGAAAGGAGGGTGGTTTCCTTCCCCTTTCCTAGTTTCTCCTCTCTCCATTTCTCCTCTCTCCTTTTCTCTTACCTCAGTCTCCTTTCCCCATCTTCCCTCCTCCAGCCCTTCCCCAATTCTGACCATCTGGTCCTCCATCCCCACTCCCCTACCTTAACCCAGCTCTGATGCTCCTCGGGACCTCACCCATAGCGGCAGCATTGAGATTTTACGCACCCACCTTGTGGAAACGAACTCTGAGGTGCATCAGCATGACTTATGAGACACACAAAGCAAGAGAGGTTTCAGGAGTATTGTGGCACCAGTAGCCACCCACAAACAATGCTTTAACCTCAATGTCAGGAATCCTACTGACAGAAAGTCCTTCAATGTTTCTGAGTTCCTCAAATGTAGAGCTGTGGTTTTCTGCACTTTGTTGTAGAGAGAAAATAAAACCCAACAGTCTGCCTGCCTCTTGGTTTGGGTCACTTGGCGTTACAGTAGGTACAGCAATTTCAGAGAAATAATGCTGATCTATGTCCTGCACAGACTAATCAAATTCTTTGCAGCACAAGAATTTTTACACTCCCCTGGCCTTTGTGGATGGCTTCCTGTAAAACAAAGATGGTGCATCCAGTAGAAAATTTAATAAACAGAGAACAGTTACAAGGTTTTGTTCTCCCTATTATAATGTGCCTTGTAATGAAGGACAGGACAAATTTGATTGCAACAAGAAACTCCTAATGAGTTTGCCAAGGCGCTGTCCCCAGCATGTCTCCCTAATTAGGCTGACAGACTGTGATTGGGGGTGATACGATATTTATTCTACACACTGAGAAACATTAGAAACCCTCTGGAAAAACTAAGTTCCTTCACAGCAGTATTAGTGGATGGAAAAGAAAGACTTTTTTTTCCCCCTAAGAAAACAAATTAAGAAAAAACACAGGAACATTTGATTCAAATCAACACCAGCAGTTTTCCATCCAAGAGAATTGTTTTCATATTTTTATTCTTCTATCATTTTAAAAATAAACCAATTTATTTTTACATTTTAAACTTATGTCCTGAGCAGCCACCTTACTCAATCCAGCAAAATCCCAGAATAAATTTTTTAGAAGTGATAAATATTCTCCATGCTAATTAAAAAATCACCCCTTCCCTTTACCTAAAGGAGCTTAAACATACCAAAATGCCTGATAATCAACAACACCTTCAAGCACTCCCAGTTTTGGTTAATGTGATTTTGAATTTAATGTATTATGTTTTAAAATACCATCAGGGGGTTGTTTGCCCTTCGGTTAACAAGCATTTAGACACTTAGATTTTTAGGCTTCTACAAGATTCAGAATCAGTCTGCCTCTCTTTTTTTCTTAATTGGAATCTGTGAGAATCTAAGGGAACAACAAATATCCTTGGATTCTTAATAAAATCCAAATGATTTTTAGTAAGTACAGAAAGCGGTAAGAAAGTCATTCTTTCAAAATCACTGGCTCACTTACAGATGTATATGGCATCACCTGAAACCTATCAATGCCAGCAAGGTGTTTTTGAGGCCAGTGGAGGGTACTGTCAGTGAGCAGTAAGGTCCGGTGCTCACTCAGGGACAGGTCAGGAGCTGAGGGCAGTGGCATGGCAAGCAGGGCCGGGGAGTGGGAGCTGGAGACCTGTAGACTTGTGGTATCAGTGGGGCAGGGGCTGGTGGCCCTAGACTGGGCTGAAACAGGGCTCCTGAGGTAAAATGTATCTTCTTCTTCCCTTGCTTTGTTGTGCAGACAGGGTTTAGACCATAGACAAGGAAATTCTCCCCTGTACTCAGGAAGGAACTGACCTCATTGAATTTAGTGGTTTAAATCTTAGATTTCTACTCTACAAAAATGATGAATGTTCACTCTCTGAAGACACTGTTGAGATTTTTTCCTGTCTGAAAATCCTAGAGATCTATCTCTAGATTGGACATAGATTGCGCTCTGGAGATGACCGTTTTCCTCCAATGGCTGGAAAGAGTACTTACACATCTAAGTTATTTCCTCCAGCCACTGGAAAACAATCATCTTCAGGACAGTATTTTAGTATGTGTAGAACAGTGTGATTCCCTAGCTTTAGTCTCAGAAATGTCTGAACTGTTAGGGATGAGACTTTCCAAAGAAATGCCATTGTGCAAATTCCAGATATGGCAACATTTCTTTGTAAGCAAATGAATTCATCATTATCTTAAGACCTCAAACTCAAGGTCTTTTAATAGCATATATGGCCTCACCTGTAACAGAATTCATTCCAGCTGCTTGTATTGCAATGAAACCCCGAATATGAAAAGGATTACCCAGATAGATGTCTGGCAGAAACCTCTGATTTTGAATATGTCCTGAACATTCAAAGTATTTTGAGAAAGTTTCAGTAGAGCAACCTGTTCTCCAGAGATTTAAACAACCCAACAGACTTGCAGGCAGGTATGAACTCACTTTCATCACATTCTAAGTCAACTGGGAGCGATGCTGATGTTTTAGCACGTTGTTGAGCGCAAGCTGATTGATTCTCACAGGGTTTATTAGCTTTGCCCCTTGACAATGGCTTTACATAGCTTCTAGCTTGGTGATAGCTTGTATCTGGTCTCTCTGGACCATGTCTGCCCACAGAATCTGTATGGAGGTGCCTGTGGGAAAGGAGTTTAAGGAGTTACCTTGCACACAAGGGAGGTGGCTGAGACGGTGTTTGTAATGTGAACAGTAAACTTGCTTACACCTGTGAGATTTCTCCTTGGCAGCTTCGAGGGAACTGGCTGTGACCATAAATGCACACTGTGCAAATGGCACTGCATTAACTCACTGTAATGCTCTCTGTTCTGTTACTGACCAGCACTGTTACACACGCCGCACGGAAACTGGATTATCAGGAAGAGTGAACACCCGCCATGGGACAGCTATGTCCCCTTAAATCCGACAAACTAAATAACTTTCCCTGGCTTTCAGAGCATGTATTATTTATTATCAGTCATGCAGTCTCCCGCAGCTGCTTTTCAGATTTGACCCGCACTGCGGAGTTTTGCCGGCAGAGTTATGTCAGCCGCAAGTGTGAAAACAATCGTACTCCCTTGCTGATTAAGCCGTGCTGCAGGAGAGAGCTTTGGTTGGCTCTGTTAATGTTGCAGGGGAAAAAAAAACAAACCAACATAAAGAAGTTGACAGAAAACCTCTTTTCAACGAACGCGTGCTGCATCTTCACCAGGCTGCTGTGCCAGCATCGCTGGGCTCAAACTGGGCTGTCAGCAGAGGCTCTGTAGGAGGGACAAGCTCTCAGAGATAAACAATCTTTAAAAAGCAGCAAAAATGGAACCTATATGTAAAAGGAGGAATAATAATTTTGCTTATTATGCATCACAGAGAGGGTTGCACACTACGTGAAATCCTGGATGTGTTGAATTCAATAGCAGAGGCCTCCTACTTGTCAGCACAGAACGAAGTGCAGGATTCAGGCTGAAATTTATTCTTTGGCCTAGCTAGTTCCCACAGAAATCACCTGCCTGTCTATTGACACAACATCTTTTTTGTTTACCAAAAGACTCCTGGTATTTAATTCCTTAATGTATTGAACTATAATATTTATTCTTCATTTCTGCTTATTGGAATGCCAATATGCTCGCTTTCCTTATTGTTGCTTTATTAATGCATTGTTTTATCAAGATAATGGAAATCGTTAGCACAAGAAAAAAAATCCAGAGAGAACTGTGAGCAGGTAGGGATTAATCCTTTCTTATCCTTTGAGAGTTTGTTTTTAATTCAGTGAAATCTCTTAGGTTGAATGGACTGAGGGTCAGATAGATGAAGCCAGAAAAGTACAATAATATTTAGATAAGGGTGTTTCTCTGCACAATGAACACAAAGATAACAGCCTGAACAGAGCAGAGGTGTGGAAAACGCTTTGCAGATATCTATCCACTGGGTCCTGGCTGCAGCTTATTGCAACACACTGCAGCGCTGCCTTCATTAAAATTGCTTGATTTCCTGAGATGTGTAAGTTCTGCTTGTCTTCCTCCTGGTGTAACAGATAAAGGCTCACTTATTCAGTGGTCTTCTGTGCATATGTCAAGTCAGTGTTTAATGCCTTCAGATAGTCCCAGGGTACTCCTTAGCTTGCTCAAAGGCCTCAGAGCTAAAACCTAAAGTGATTAAAAAATCAAGACCAAGCTGTATTAAAGGCTGAATTTCAGTCTATGAACTACTAAGATATCTGATCTCCTGGGATGATGCAGCTTACAAATCAGAACATAAAATGCACAGAGCTGGGAGATTGGACAACCTCAGGATCACACACAATTTTTCTTCATGAGGAAGCTGCATCGCCTCTTCACATGCCTATCTCCTGGCTAACCCAGTCTTCAATTTTGTATTGAAATATTAATAGTAACAAAAATACACTGTCCTAAGGGTGGACATGGATACTGAAACCGGAGGGAGATCATGAAACCAGAACAGTTCTTCATTGATGGAAATTTGGGTTACCAGTGAAGGTTGTTTAGTTGTGACAGTGATGGGTAGGATTTTAAACTCCCAGATAAGTTGACATGAATAGGGAATAACAATGATAGTAATTTGTGACTTTTATTGAATCTATGTGAAATATGAAGGGTACAGTTTTAATTGCTTATGTTTTTGTCTATTAGATTTACGATGTTATCATACGGATAATTACACTCAGCTGAGTAACATATTTCATATCTCAGGGTGGTAAAGGATGAGTAGGACTGAACACAGAAGTCCTAGTTTTGAATATCAGTCTTTCATCAGCACCCATCAACGGTCATTTATCTGCCTCATTGTACTTTGTCTGTCATCTGTTAATTGAATAGCATCCTTTAAATTTTTACATACCTATTGCCAAGGTTGACTGACTAGGAAAAAGAACAAACTTCCTATCTGTTCATTAAAGGAAATTATTAAAAATTCAATTAATTATATTCATTTATTCTTAGAGATGTTAAAAGCTGTGATTTTTGAAACCAAGAAACTATTCTTTGGATTTGAACTGAGATTTGAGAAAAAAATGGAAGTGTGATCTGTAAGCTCACAGGTTAGTCAAACACAAAGGTAGGTAGATGCCATCTAATATACTAATCCTGTAGTCATCATTAAATCATAAAAAATAAAGTTGATAACAATAAACACAACTGCTTTCTGTGCTAAAAAATTATCTGAAAATTACAGAGGCATAATTAAGCTAACATAACTGTACTAATACATCTGTCTATATCTCCACTATGAGAGCATTTTTTTCTGGTTTAGCTGAAATCAGTTTTGAAGGAATTTATGCCAAAAACCAGAAAAAAGCCTTCTTAGAATTAGATGAAAATGTCCCCATATGAATTTGCATCAACACCATTGTGGCACTTCAGAATCACAGCTTACCTTTTATTACCATCATTTTCCATGGGAGCAATCTGGAATCTTCTGTCAAATGCCAGTACCATTAACACTATTTGAGTTCAGTCTTGCATGAGGGTCCTATTCTAACATAAATTCAGCTGTGTTTCAAGCTGTTCCCTGCATTTCCATTCTCTTTTATTTCTTGTTTCTGGGACACTATGCTAAAAGCTGACTAGTCACATTTTTGACTTGTGTTGCTGGCATGTAGTTCTTTTTGAACTCATGGTATTTTATACCCTCTAGTACTCTGTTTCATTCTTCTTTGAATGAAAATGTGTATTCATGCAGAGTGTGTCTGAAATGCTCTTGCCAACTGAATAAATACTGCTCTGCATGTGCAAGAATATTAAGTTGCTTAAACAAACATGTAAAAGTGAGTTAGCTGATCTAGGAGAAAAGCATTTGTGATCCTAGTGTCATGTTGGTTTCTCTGTGTAGACAAGGAGTCACACTGGTTAAAGTAAGTCAATCTGCATGTGCATTTTAGCAATAATATGACTCCATAGTAATCCTGGTTTACTTTTGGGAAGATGTGATGGCTGTGTGCTTCAGGTATGACTGTGGAGTAAATGCCATATCATATTTGCAGACACCTGTAGCATGTACCAACAGCTCTGCTCGTGCACAGGAGGTATGCTTCACATCACCTGAGCATCAAGCAGAAGGAAGCAGTGGTGCCTCCCAAGGAGCACATGCATGTAATTGCTTCCTTCTCGTCGCTTTATTAGTTGCCATCACACTTTTAGATGTGATACATCATCAACTTTATCCAGATACAAAAACCAGGAGGACTGTCATAAAAAAGACACATCTCTCTTTTTTTGTCCTGCCTGCACATGAATGGGTGCATATGCATTAGGTCCTTGACCTCTCCCCTCTTGGGATACTAGAAGGATGGTTTTCATAGCTGCCTTGATGAGTCCCAGAGCCCAAGTCCCTGAAGGGTTTTGAGAATCCTTTCAGAATCTGGTCTATGTCCACTAAATACAGCTGGAAGAAGGCTTTTCCTTTATTTTCATGTCAATTGCTTTTCCAGACATTTGGCAGCCTTGAGAGCTGATGCACAAATGTCAGCTGTTGCACACACGCTGTACAGCTGCCCAGCAAAGGTGTGCAGGCAGGCACAGTGAGCCCGTGCTGACTGACTGGCACACGACGGCAGTGTGCTTACTGTGTAAGCACACCAGTTGTGTGAAACCACAGAGAAAGCACAATCCCAATTCTCCCTGGCAGCCTCCAGCAGGATCTCTTGGCCCTGTCTTTTTTTCTAATTGAAGGCAAATGGTCTTTGGACCACGCATGAGTTTTCATGCACTTCGGAGACTTGTGCACTCGTACGAGAAGCTTTGCTGTAACTGCAGTGCCGCGCTGCATGGCCTCGGGAGGAGCATGGGCAGGATCTGGCTGGGGCAGGTATTGGTGATACCACACAGAGGCTGGACGGCTTTCTCAGCCTTGCCAAAGGTTCCATCCTGTTGCAAAGCTGGCAGAGGTAAGTGCCCTTTAGCTCCTTCCCTGAGCAGTCTGGTGTGGCACAAGCCAGTCTTTGCTGAGAGCCTAAGGATTCGCTCTGGAGGAGTGGAAGTCTATGCACATACTGCAGCCTGCCAACTCTTCTCTGAGGAAAATAGTCTCTGGCAGGAGAGAAGAGACCGTTTTGAGACAGAGATTATTGTGAAGTGCTTTGGCAGGACTTGCTACAGCTCTTGTTAAAGCCTTCTGTGGTACTGATGTAGAGAGGAGTCCTACAGACTTCTGTAGGATGAAGAATAAAGCCCCATTTTATGTACAATGACAATACATCTTTCTAGTGTAAGAAACACATTCCTCGGCACACTGGGAAAACACAGTCATTGTGGACAGTGGGTTTCAGTGATGAAACTTACAGCTGACTCATTATTTCATTATTTACCTCATTATTCTGTGAATAATGAAAGTCATATTTAAGATTATAGGAAAAAAGAAATAACCTGGCTTCTTTTAAAGAGTGTTTCTGTAATGTCTCAGAGAGGTGGACACAGTTTTGGCCTTTTCATAGTTTCAAATAATTTATTCTACCTTAATTACATAATTTGCTAAAATTTAGAATGAAGTGATAAAGCTAATTTCATTTTTTACTGATAGAGTGGAAGAGGTGAAAGTAATTTCCAGTTACTGCAGCAAAGCACTAGGATCTATTTAGAGAAATAAATTGATTTAAATGCCATAAAAAGTGGCAGCACAAAGTCGAAACATTACTCATACTGTTAAATAATTTAGCTAGTAATTTCTGTCTCACTTGAGTATATCTGACTTGCTGCACTTCAGGATTTATGTTTGTAGGCCTTTGATCTCTCTGAGCTGACTACCTTTTATATCCCTCCCACAAAACACAAAGGAACATCTTTGAGAGGAAAACTGTACCTCAGAATGCTCGTTTCTTTTTCCTATTCACTTCAGATCCGAAGGGGTGAGGCCATTCAGAAGTGTGAAGCATTTTCTCACTAACCAGAATACTATCCTGGGCAGCTCTTCCTTCTTTCTCAGATAAGGCCGTTGTTTCTCCAAGTGAGATCTCCAACAGTCTGGTGGATCTCTCACAGCAGTTATGGTGTCTTCCAGTCAGTTTATCTGAGAGCTTCACTTGATGGCAGTGAGAGAGCTGGTATCCTACCTATCTGCTGTCTACTTACAGACAATAGCTCATTTTAAGTATGATGTAAGTGAAATCCAATGTCTGATCCAATATAGTCAGGATGAGTTACCTAATTTCTGAACCACAGGTGTGTTTTGAACTCCAGTGTGACAGTTAAATAAATAATCTCTGGATTTGAAGCTGATAGTTACCTTGGGACATGTGCTGTTATTATGCTCACCATGAACAAACCATGGGCAGCTCCAGTCAGTGTTATATGTTCACTTTATATATGTGTGTGTGTGTGTGTGTGTGTGTGTGTGTGTGTGTGTGTAAAAGAGCGAATTAAATTCCAAAGCTGAGAAACTTTCTGAGATGAAATGGGTTAGGACAAAAAAATCCCAACCCCCTTACATTTGTGAAATAAGCTCATTGCTAGATTGATTCCACAGACAAATAAGAAGTCAAGTAAGTGCTATTTGGCAGTTTATTTTTGTTCAGTGATAAGCGAAGGAAGAAATTAAAAGAAAAATTGAGAGAGAAATTAAAGGAAGGAAAAACCCTAAAATGCTAATAATAGAGTGTATGAATTACAAATTAGAAAAATGGGAATGTCAATAAGGAGAGATAAAGATATCAAAACAAAGAGATTGGAGGTTCTGAGGACAAAAATAATAGCTTCTCAAGGGTATTAAGTATAATAAGATATAACTGGTACCTGTTGCCACATGGAGATTGAAATTTTTGAAGAACAGGAAGAAAAACTGTTTATTCAATAAATGTTTTTGTCTTCTATTGGAAAAGAAGCAGAGAAATTGTATCACATGAGTATGGAAAAAGTCCCTTCCAGTCTGCTGGAGTGAAGGCAATCCCACTAACTCTGGTTTGTGTCTAGGTGTCCAGTCTGTGCTAGTTGGCTGTGCCTTCCCTCCAGTCAAGAGCAGGTATTCTAGAGGGGACTTTTTCCCACTCTCTGTACCTAGCACTGTAGCAGGCAAATGACCATCAGGCTTCAGGTGGGGAAGCAGTCTAGGTGGGCATGTTCTGTCACACTTTAATGATAGTAAGACAATGCTTATGTTTCATAGAACCCTAGAATCCCAGAATGGTTTGGGCTGGAAGGGACCTCAAAGACCATCTAGTTTTCAACCCCCTGCCATGGGCAGGGACACGCTCCACTAGACCAGGTTGCCCAAAGACCCACCCAACCTGGCCTTGGATACTGCCAGGGAGGGGGCAGCCACAACTTCTCTGGACAGCCTGGACCAGGGCCTCACTGCCCTCACAGTGGATAATTTCTTCCTTCTATCACACCCAGTTCTTCAGCAGGAGGGTGCAGAGCTGGAAGTGCTTGCTCCATTGTATGTGGGCACAATCTAACGATAGCTTCAGCCATGCAGCTGATTAGGGGCAGCTTCAACATGTTCTGTTTGGGGTTAAATTATGTGATCCTCCCCCCCACTCATACAGCGAATGATTTGGCCTCACATGGAAGGTGTCCTTTTTTTCAGTGTCTCTCAAGATAATCAAGTGATAGGTTGACCCTGGCTGGAGGCCAGGTGCCCACCAAATCTGCTCTATCACTCTCCCCAGATAGACAGGGGAGAAAAAATATAACAAAAGGCTCATGGGTCAAGATAAGGACAGGGAGACCATTCAGCAGTTACTGGCAAAGGCAAAACAGAATAAATTAAATTATTATCAAGCAAATCAGAGTTGAATAATGAAAACTAAAAACTAAATCTTAAAACCAGTTTTCCCCCATACCTCCCTTCTTCCCAGGTTCAAATTCACTCCCCCTTTCTCTCCCACCTCTAGCAGCAGAGGGGGTTTGGTCAGTTCATCACACATTGTCTGTCCTCCTCTGTCCTCCTCAGGGGGAAGACTCCTCACACTCTTCCTCTGCTCCAGTGCTGGGTCCCTCCCATGGAAGACAGTCCTTCATGAACTTCTCCAATGTGAGAAGTTCTTCTCCACAGGCTTCAGTTCTTCATAAACTGCTCCAGTGTGGGTTCCTTCCATTGTGCAGACCTTCAGGATCAGACTGCTCCAGCGTAGGTCCCTCACAGGGTCACAAGTCCTGCCAGCAAATCTCCTCTGGCATGGGCTCCTCTCTCCATGGGTGCACAGGAACTTGCTCCTGCACAGGCTCCCCACAGGGTCACAGCCTTCTTTGAGTACCTCCACTTGTTCTTCACGGGCTGAAGGTGGAATCTTTGTCCACTTTTATCCTCTCTGGGCTGCATGGTCTTCTTTGTGGGCTACGGGGGAATCTCTGCTTCAGTGCCTGGAACATCTTCTCCGCCTCCTTCTTCACTGACCTTGGGGTCTGCAGAGCTGTTCCTCTCACTTACTCTCCCTTTTCTTTGGCTGCTGTGGAACAGCAGGCTTTTTTTCCCTTCTTAACTTTGCTATCCAACTCGCACTATTGTTGTTGCCGATGGGCTCAGCCTTGGCCAGCAGCAGGTCTGTCTTGGAGCCAGCTGGCATTTGCTCTGTTGTCTGTAGGGGAAGCTTCTAGCACCTTCTCAGAGAAGTACTCCTGTAACCCCCCACTACCAAAACCTTGCCATGCAAGCCCCAAACAAATAGTCTTTGATACTGTAACCACTTCCTGTGGGAACAGAGCTCATCATTCCTTAAGATTCCGTATTCTGACAGTATTTTCCATTTGTGGGTTCATGGTAGTCTCAGCAGTTTGCAATGCTTTCCAGTCACGCAGGCATCCTTGGTTTAGGATTCTGGAAAACTCCCTTTATATAGAACTTTTTTCTAGAACATAGGTATACATGTATATAATGCTTTGTAACCCATGTGTTATTAATATATGTGTACTTATGGCAATGTTACTGGTAGGAGCTCAAATTTATTTCCTTCTCTTCAAGCTATAAAAATTCTTTCCCTGACGGTGACCTGTTCAAATCACAATTTCCTTAAGAGCGCAGTTGGTCAAACTGTTTGCTCCCTGCACTGCACATAATCACCTGTCTCTTGAGGAAACATTCTGGTTTTGCTTCATAAAGTATTGATTTTTCAGTGCCTTGTTGAAAATAACCTTGATGTAACATATCTAACAAATTACCACCACAGTACATAATGCCATAACCTGCATTGCTAATAGTTCAATAATGGATGAAATAGCACATATAACAGAATAGATGTTGTAAGATTGTAGAACAGCCTCTTCCACTGAGACTTACTTAAATACTGCCTTAATCTCTGAGGTTCTTATTGTAATTTCTTGCTGATTATATTCAGTTTTCTTTTTGTTTTGTTGAAAGTACTGCTGATTTGTTTACTATGGATTCATAACAAAAAGCTTTAGTCCACAATTTCTTCCAATCAGCTGCTGTTGTTCCAGTTACAGTTGTAGCTATCATCCATTGATGGGGTTTATGTGTTATTGTCAGTCATTCTGATTGGAGAATGATGCTTAGTTGTACACATAAAGTCTGGTAAGTGCTGTCCACAATGCCCTTGTAAACTGTGGGTTTCAATTTTAAAATATGGTTTTACTCTGAAGGCATGATGATGCATGTTCTTTTAGGGGGGCTACCAGTTGACTTTTGGATCAGAAAAATAATTTACAGTATTTGCTTCCATTTCCCTACAGCATGAATTCTATCATAATACCTTTCTGAAACTACACAGACAGGTCCTTCTTTAGGAATGCTTGGTTTAGACAAGGGATGAATTTTACCAGTCCAAGGGTCATCAGTTTATGTGTCATCCTTTTATGTATCTGCCATACAGCTCCATTGAGATCACAGTGTTATAAAGCTGCACTTAGTGGTTTACAGTCTTCTAACATACAGTTTAGGATGGTGGACATTTCTATACTTAATTAGGTCACCTTGGCTTCTATTTATCCTTGAATTTTAATATCAGCAAACCACATTAACCTGGTAATATGGCAATCAGATTAATCTGCTGTTTGTATAGTGTTTGAAACTAATGAGAACACAGGTTTTTCAAGGTGCAATAATTCTCCCTGCCTATGTGCTGAAACCCATAGTCTTTCATTTTTCTGTAGGAAGCATTTAATCACATCATTGCCCATCAGTGATAATTCATCCCAAATGGATTCAAGGTCTACAGTATTCAGTGTTCCATTCACTACACCTAAATTTCCTAATAAAGTACTTAAAATGCTACCTCTCCCTTTCACTTTCAAATATTTCTCAATCCATTGCTCAAACAGGATTTGCTCAGCATATATTCCAGTTGAATAATTAGGAAATTTAATGGAATAGTTACTTGAGTTAATTTGAACCATATGTAACTTTCTACTCCAGATTTGAAAGGCCTTCTGACTTGCCATAGTGAAAGCTTTGGAAAGTTGGGCTTCTGGGGACTTCATTTCTAAAACAGTGGTTGGTGTTTGGGCAATAAAAGGAAACAGTAGGAGCAGATGGAGATGCTCTGTGATCATGGGTAGGTTTGATGCTGGTACAAAGCAATCTGACTTGACCTGTTCATAAGTAAGCCTATCCTGGCAAAGCTAAACATTAGATGGCATTAATACTGTGTGATAGTGGCTGAGGCTGAGCAATGGGTGCAGAACTGGCTAGCAGGAGCAATTACATAAATATTTGCAGATGACATCAATTTGTGCACGGAGGTCTGCCTGAGGGTGGGACAGCTCTACAGAGGGGTCTGGACAGGCTGGATTGATGGGCCAAGGCCAACTGTATGATCTTCAAGTGCTGGGTCCAGCACTTGGGCCACAACAACTCAATGCAGACCTACAGGCTTGGGGAGGTGTGGCTGGAAAGCTGCCTGGTGGAAAAGGTCCTGGGTTGACAGCCATCTGAATATGAGCCATCAGTGTGCTAAGAAGGCCAATGACATCCTGGCTTGTATCAGACATAGTGTGGCCAGCAAGACCAGGGAAGCAATGGCCCCCTGTATTTGGCACTGGTGAGGCCATACCTTGAGTACTGTGTTCAGTTTTGGGGCTCTCCCTACAAGAAAGACATTGAGGTGGTGGAGTGTTGCAGAATGGCTTGAGAAGCAACGCCATGAGCCTATAGAGCAGCTGTTCAAGCAGTTGCCTGTGTAGTCTAGTAAGATTAGGCCCCACGCCGTCTTGGTGAGAATAAAAGGATCAACAATCGGTCAGCATATTCTGGTGTATCATGCAGCAAGGCCATGGGATGCGGGAGCAGGAGGTGTGATAAGGTTTCAGTGCTCCTGGGACTGAGAAAGAGACATGATTCCCAGGCTGCAAGATGGGTGGAGTATGTAAATGTAACCTTTAGTTAAGAGCCAATTAAAATACGATAAGTATAACATGTGGTAGGAATAGTATAAAAGGAAGAGTATGCTTGCAATAAAGTTGAAGTGCTTTATCAATCACATTGATTGGCAGCATTCTTCCCTCTCATCGTGGCAGTGGAGCATGTCCAAAGATGGGTGATGAAGCTGTTGAGATCTCTGGACCCCAAGTCTTATGAGGAGCAGCTGAGGGAACTGGGGTTGTTTAGCCTGGAGAAGAAAAGGCTGAGGGGAGATCTTGTGGTTCTCTACAACTGCTTGAAAGGAGGTTGTGGCCAGGCAGGTGTTGGTCTCTTCTCCAAGGTAACAAGTGATAGGACAACAGGAAATGACCTTGAGTTGTGCCAGGGGAGGTTTAGATTTGATGTTAAGAAGAATTTCTTCACTAAAGGGTTGTCAGGCATTGTAATAGGCTGCCCAGGGAAGTGGTTGCGTCACCATCCCTTGAGGTATTTAAAAGACATGTAAATGTGGAGCTTAGGAACATGGATTAGTGGTGAACTTGACAGTGCTAAGTTAACAGTTGACTTGATGAAGGTCTTTTTGAAACAAAATGATTTTATGAGCCTATGATTCTATAAATGCTCTAATACCTCAAAAATAAAGCTGTGTATAGGAGGTTTTTGGGCCAGGGTACAGGCTGACTTCATGGGATGCCTTAGGATCACCACTTGGGGAAAGCAGCACTATTTATTTTTTCACCCATTTACAAAGTGGATGGAAGACATTCCTGTGAAAAGAGGTATCACACCCTTACATGTGATGCAATTATTTGTCTTTTAGCAATGGAGAACTCCTAAGGGAACCATGTCAAGAGCAAATAATGAAAGTTCTACACAATATTATGAATGAAGTAAAAAGCCCACATAGTAGGAGAACCCCAAAGTTCTGGACAAATGGAGTATTCCTGCAGAATGAGCAAGAAGACTTTGAAAATTAATAACAACTAGAGATAAAAATTGGGATGAGGAACTGTCTACTATACCCATAGCCCTAAGAGTAACCACTGTGGTCTTATTGGTATATGCTTCCTGAGTCTTTGAAGAGAACTAAAAACAGCACAACAATGCTAGCTGTAAGCAGAGTTGCTTGTGGGATGGAAATCTTAGCTGAAATCTTAAAAATGCTCAAATTCTAAATTGTTTCAGAATTTGAAGAAAGAAGTTTCACAGCTACAGCACTGGAATTATACCACACTGGTATCATTTTGATTAGATGATTTCCAACTGAAGTGCACATGGAAAAATCCTGAAGTATTTAAAAGCTAAAATCAGTGGGCTAACTGGACTATTACTATTAACAAAGGTAACATGCAAAGTCCAATTAGTTTTGAATGTAAAAGGCAAGACATACATAGCCAGTAATCAGTGGTGTGGGTACATGTAACAACCACACTGTTCTCCTTATGGAATTCCCTAATCACTTTGCTATTACTCTAAACTCAGTGGCATATAATTCCACTTCAACCATGATTTGTGCCGTGTCTGCTGTTACACCTATTTTATTTTTCCATTGATTTTTTAAAAAGTTGAAAACTTTTTGATGTTTTATTTTATTTCATAGTATAAACCAAACAGCAGCCTATGCCTCACAATTTTTGACTTAACTCACTTCCTCTTCTTGGAAGTGTTGGCTCTGTTTCACACTGGTGTTCTTTTCCTGGAAATTCCATAAGGTGGCCTCTGTCCTTAATCCTTTTATGATTGCATCACATTCCCAATTATGCTTGGGCTTGGAGCTTGTTTTCAGCTTGCTTTCCAAACACTCCAATGCTTGAGCTGTTCATCCAATAAGCAATTCAGATACCCTTAACTTGGCTCTCATTAATATCCATGACTTTAAAAATATGTTTTGCATTTCCTAACAGCCCATGGAAAGCATCCTCTGTCTGCAAATTAGGACCATACTGAGTCATGTGGGGTCTTAATCCATTCTAATCATCAAGGAATTTTCCCTTCTTAGATATGGCAGAACAAAGGTGGTGACTCTCTACACTATGTTGCTTCTACTCAGCTCTTCCAGTTACTGCTCCATTGCATAGTCAGCAATCTCCCACTGAAGAGTTTCTGTGGATATTTGGGCTTGGGTTGCTGTCTGAACAAGACAAAGAATATCTCTTTCTCTTCTCTTGGAGTTTCAGGCAAAGCTTCCTTGACTCTGCTGCCCACATCCTCCACTGAATGTAGCAGCCAAATGACCACTGGGCCTCAGGTGGGGAAGCAGGCAAGGTGGTCACATTTATAGTTGTGTGACCCTCTTACAACTCCCACAGAAGGTGCCTCTTTTTCTTTAGCAGACATCAAGATAATAGTCCTTAGTGGTATAAATGGTGCTTGCTTGGTACACATATGCACTCTTGTTTTAGGGTTCCTGAAAATTTCCTTTACACAGAACTGTATATTAAAATATAGGTGTGTATGTATGTAATGCTTTATAACTTAGTGTTCTTAATGTCTGTGTATTCACAGCAATGTTACTGTTAACATGTTTAAATTTATTTTATTATCTTCAAGATAATTGGAATCAAATGGCTTGATAGGGGATCTTACCTTTCCTTCTCTGCTGTGGGAAATCCTAGGTAAGTTAGCTAATTTTAGATGAATTAAGGTGAGATGAATCACGCTATTAGTAGCCAATGTGGGTGTTAAATGGTGTGTATTAACAGAAGAATATTTCACATTGGCAAACCTAGATAGCTTACACCTGGGATTCTTAAAAGAAATTACTTTTAGGATTGTCTCCTGCAAATGTCAGGTTTGAATAAGTTTTTGCATGTGGATGATTCTGAATATCAAAAACATACTCATATTTTATGAGTACTCCAAATGTTCAAGGTGGAAGAAAGGGTAACAGGAGGTTTGCTAGATAACGTCAGTTCTTGGCAAAATAGTGGAAAAATTATAAAGGCTCTGTTGATAAAAAAAGAGAAGGGTTTATAATTAAGCTTGGTAAACATGATTTTATGGAAACTAGGTGTTGTCAAATAATAGTTGATAACAGTAACTACATGATGGAATTCTGTAAAGCATTTACTATAAATGACATGCTGATAAAAATACTAAGTCTATGCAGCATCAATAAAGTACATCTTAAACTGGCTCATGGGATTCAAAGAGTACTTGTCAGAGGGGACTTAGTACTGATGATGAAGTTTTAGGAAGGTTCTCTAGTGATTAGTACTTAATCACCTCTGCCTTCATCAGCTCTGTGCTCTTCACCGTTTTCAACTGATTAGCAGAAGAAAATGAATAAACAAAATCAGTGGTCTTAATATTTGTGAATGGTCCAAAGTGGCAAAGGATGTGAAAAACAAGTCACCCAGGGAAGGGGGGAAAGTTGAACTAAACGAAGCATACTCTAACACAAACTGTTAGAAGGACATATGATGAGGAATAAGGCTGTAGCTCTTAATTAACAGGGCAGAGTCTGTGCCCTGGAAAACAGTAAGAGGTTTTAGTAGGGAGGCAGCATGGCATCCCTATGTGATGTGCTATAAAAAAGGGTTTATGGTGCATAAACCCCAGAACTGTAAGTAGGGAATATAAAGGTGATTTTACCTCCCTACACAAAATCCCTACAGTATGCACTTGGGATATCAACACTTAAAAAAATATAGTTGAAAGAACAGAGAGGGCAGAGAAAGGTCACAAAAAATGACTCAGAGCTTGATGAAAATATTTTCCTGTAGCAGATATCTTTGTTGCATCGTTAATGCATTGATGTATGGAACACCACTCCTTTGATAGTGTAGTTCTCCCAATCAAACAAGCTTTTATATTGGTGCCCTTAAATGACATTTATGTAAATATTTAATATATTTATATATATTTTATAAATATGTATGTGTGTGTGTGTGTGTGTACTTCCGGACCAGGGGGAGCGAAGGGGTAGGCACAGATCTCCTCTCTTTGGTGACCAGTGATAGAACCTGAGGGAACAGCATGAAGCTGAGACAGAAATTTAGTCTGGATATTAGGAAGAGGTTCTTTACTTAGAGGGTGGTCAGGCACTGGAACAGGCTGCCCAGGGAAGTGGTCACAGCCCTAAGCTTGGCTGAGTTCAAGAAGTGTCTGGATGGTGTGCTCAATCCCATGCTCTGACTTGACTGGCCCTGTGTGGAGCCAGTGGGACCTGATGATCCTTATGGGTCCCTCCCAGCTCAGGAAATTCTGTGATTCTATGATACTCTCCTGACCTACACAGGATGAAGGCCAGATAGATACTTTTCTTTGGTTTGCTACTCCTACACTTCTCAGAAACCATTGCAACACCTCTGTGCATACCTGGATACAATAAGAGATTCCCTTACTTTACAGCAACACAAAGAACACAAAGTATATGTCCAGAAAGCCTTATGTATTAAAGCAGTTACTTGAGCACTGAATGAAGAGACACAACATCTGGCAGAGTTCTGCAACATGATTGTTAACATGTGGGCAGTGCTAAATTAGATGCTGCTCATCAGAAATAGCCCATCCACTAAAATACACCCTGAGATATTGAAATCTTATCAATCTGAGGGTGGCTTTATAAGAATGTATAAGCGTTTTCAAAGGAAAAATGTGAAACAACAAAGGCTTCTCAGTGTAACCAAGCAAAACAATAAACTTGTGCTTGGTTATTAAGAACAAAAGTATTCAAAGCACAAATCTGGCATGTTTTAATTTTGTTTACTTTTTTAACAGCAATTGTCAAAAGAGGTTGTGTTTTCCACTGTTAATGTTATAAAATCAACGGTGGGCATATCTTGGAAAATATGATAGAAATTTTCTTTAGGAGTTCCTGGCCTCTGCAAAAGTATTTATGTAAAGTTTAATAGTCTGTGCTATAATGGAAATCAGACTACAAGATCTAATACTGTCACCAAAGGAAATAATCTATGAATAAACTATAGTAAAATATATTACAGGAGAAATTGGATTGGAAAGCACAGTTCAATTATCTTATAAATCACACCAGCGGCTGTGATCCTTTCTTGAATTTTCTAGGACAGAATCTTTTTTTAATTTCCCACTAAGGCTCAAGTATTCAATCTTGAATTGCCATGAAACATACATCTCTCTCACATATATATCTCTCCTATATAGTGTCATATATCATGTGATGTTCAGAAAACCAACTGTCTGGGAAGGTACGCTGTAGGATGTGGCTGTGACTCAGCGTCAAAGAGGTTGAGTGGAACAGAAAAAGAGGACATCTATCCTTTATTAAATGATACTTGCAATGAAGAGGTAATGGAGAATTAATATTGTTGGTTTTCTAATGCTTGAGATTGAAGCAGCATTACACCAAGTTCATGCCGTAGTTACTCTTGCAGTGCCAACACGGTACTTTGAAATTAACCTGCGTTGCTGCAAGTATGAAAGATATTTCCAAAGCTGAAAGTAAAAAGAATTGCTTTGCAAAATGCAATGCTGTTGACTTACTAATTAATTTAAAGTGGCGATTGCATGATCGCTGGCTGCCCTTAAATTGTTTCTTGCAGGAACATGCAATGTGATTGTTTCGGAGAGCTACACCTGTGTGCCATATGATTGTGAGATCTAAGTGGAATAAAATTGAGTCAAATTGCAGGAGACAAATTCAAGAGCTGTATCTTACAGATATAATAGACCGATTTGTTTTGTGATTCCCAATTGTTAGCAAGTCAGTGGAATGAAATGTGCTTTCAGAGGCTACATTGCTGGCTTCATCCCATTCAGCACAGAAGCCATCTCTCTGTATTCATGCCCTCTGAAAGTTCCAGTAGTTTATGCTGAACAAGTGAAAAATAGCTATGCACACAATAAAAGCACAAAGTATGGGGAACACAGGCTGAGTCATGGAAAAGAAAGAAAAGATTAAAAATAAATGGAAAGCAAATGAATCAAAATTGTTGCTCTGGGCAGGTTGAGATGTGAAATAAATCACCAAATGAAAAAGAAAACTGACAAAATAATGACAATCAGAAAGAATGATAAATGATTATAGAACAGTGAAACAGATAAATATTAAATCTTAAAACTAGAAAAAAATCAAAATGAAGAAAGAAGATACAGAATAACTCAGGCAGAAAGAAAACCAACTTGAGAAACGTAAATTAGAAAAGTTATTTATAGAAGAACAGATCTAAAAGCAGTGAGTTGGTCAAAAGCAGATAAGAGGGTTAGAGCTACCAAAGACAATTTTCAAAAGTTCATATACAGAGTATGAAATAATAAGTTTTAATGGGTAACAAAGACAAAGAATAAGGAAAAGCAGAGGGAAGAATCACTCTACTCCGAGCTTTCCCAGCTATGAAGCCCCAGTGTCTGCCACAGCTTCTGACTGCTGCATAGGTAATGACAGAATGGCCTGAAAAAGTAAATGCAGACTTTTAGTTTTTAGATTTTATTTAAGTCCAAGCCTTTCTGAAATTGTTTTTCTTCTTTGTAGAAGAATAAGTTGAGATATCTGAGGGTTCTTTCTTTGCCTTTGGTTCATAACACTCCCCTTCTTGCGAATCAAAAAGTCTTTTGAAGTATGTGCTGTATTTAGTCCTTGAGGTTTAAAATACAAATGTATGGGGTTTTTTTACAGATTTTCAATATCTAGATTTCTAAGAAATAATGCCAATTCTAGGACTCCCTTTTAGAATCTAGGACTGAAAGATGTCTCTCTTTCTTTTTAACTCACTGAAAAACCTTTACTGGTACTAAATGGCAGTCATGGGTTAGTCTAATCTACTGATCTAAACAGGATGTAGTTGATATGAAAGAATTGCTGTCTTCAGAAGCCTGTTGCCAAACAATGTGCACAATCTTCCCTCCTAAAAATGACTCATTGAGCACAAAAGCACAGAAGAGCTACAAAGAATTGCCCTAAAGAACTCAAGTAATTTTCCATGTTTGAATGCAGGCCACCCATGATAAAGAAGTCTGTGTACAGCTCCTACATGTTTTTTGACAGAGAGGAAAAAGTGTATTTGTAGATTCTATTCAGTTCCTTTTAGCTGAATGCAACAATGTTTCTGAAATTTCACCCTTTTTGCTGCTTTACATAGTATTTGCCTGAGTCGGGGTCTTGCTGCCTACAGGTGGCTGCTTCCCTGGTCTCCTTGAGTCACCTCCTCAAGGTGGGCAGCTACTCAGCTGTTTCCGTACCTCAAACTCTTCTGGATCTTTGAGAGGGTGCCAATATCACAGCACCTCACATACTGTCTGTGACCTCTCTGGAGCACCACCAGGTAGAGATTTCCTTTGAAAAAGCAGTAAATTTGACCGCTTAGCTCCACCAGCAGCTGCTTGGCTTTGTTGCTGAAACTGCAGGTACCAGGACTAAACCTCTTTAGGACCTACAAGCGTGGGTTTGGCATACTGCAAGATCAGGAACCCACTGGACAGCACCTGACTGTCCTACCCATGCCTTTTGCCTTTCTCTTGCTGCCTCTCAGGTGTCACTGGAGCAGTCAGTGCCCTGCATCAGGATGCTCCATTGCCTCCAGAATTAACAACCTGTGCTGTCCAAGGCTTGCTCCCAAACAGCTATGAACTGTCAATGGCCACTTGCTTTTTTTTCCAGGCTACACAACCACCCTTAACTTTTTTCGCTGTTAGAAAAGCGTAGATGCTAACCTAGAAAAACCAAGGCAGCTGCAGTGAATGTAAACTGCCATCGATCTACTACAAACCTGACAGTTAAATAATGCAACTCTTCTTCATGTTTTACTCTTTGCATTGACCTTAATGATTAATAAGTATTACTGTGTTCTTGTTCCATTTTATATATAGAATAATATATATATTCGTTCGGCTTTCCCAGCTTCTCAGTCTGTTGTATTTCATGTGTGAATTCTTCTTCTGCATCTTTCTAGATTGCAACCACTGACCTATAGCTCTTACTTGTCTCATTGCATGCATGTTTTCACACGGTAGCCTTTTGAAATGTTTTCTTATTCTTCATTAAATATTTTGTTACAGCAATGTGCAAAATGTTTTCTAGTTCCTTCAGATACTTTGGGGACTTTGTGCAAAATCTTCTGGTAAAGCTTCCCTAGTGTATTCACTTGAAACCACCTCGAACTATGCTTCAGTTGTGATCTTGGTAGTGTTGGAGCTAGAAGAAATGTTGTTTATATATGTTTTATATATGTATTTTTCTTACTTTTTTTTTTCTTTTACATTCATATTTATGTTTGTCTTTCATCTGTAGTGTTTAAATGTTTTGGAAACAGCAAAAACTTTCCATTTCTTGTCTTTCAATGTCCTCCATATCTTGAATAGGTGTTTGTAAATTTTAACTACACATTAATGGACTATTTTTATGATTAGATTACATGCCCTTGGACTTTCTAGTTTTTAAGTGGAGATTGAATATAACAAAGATGAGGCTAATTAGAGATTTCTGGAATGCAAATAACATATTTAAATGGCCAGAACAATGGTCTACTATTCAAAGCATCAATAAAACTTCTCTTGGTGTCCTTGATTACTTCAGCAGTAGTGAGAGCATCTTTATCTGCAGCCACAGATCTTGAATTTAGTGATGTAGTGAGTTCATCCATAGATGATGGACCCTGATCTAGGGTAGTACAGTGAACGAAGAAGGAAGATAAGGAAAATTAGCTGTTGGAACCAACCAAAGAATACAAGTACATCAGAACTGGAGATCTTTATGCCAAGATCTCTAAAGGATAAGTTTTAGTACAACTCCAGCTACTGGAATTAAAATATCAATTAGATCTTAGTAAATCACAAGGCATTTCTACTGCTGAAAGTCTAATTAGAGGATCAGAAGACTTTTTTGTCTTAAATGTTATAGAAACTCACTGATGACTATGAAAAACCAACTTTGCTGCTACCAGGAAATGCCTCACAAGCTCCGGTAAGATGCAACAAGAGATACGTTAAACACTGTGGACACTTTGGGCCCCTGAAGCTCTATAGGATGATGGGAGGAGTGCTGGCCTTGCGATGTTGCTATAAAGAAATGCTTATCATGTCCTTGGCTAGAAACCTGAACAACTTTTTAAACTGGCTTCTAGCCCTGTGGATAAGAACTTGCAGAGAAATGTTCCAGTGGTTTCTGAAAGCTGAATTTGAGTTAAATTATACCACTGTGAAATATAAGCAGCTAATTTGAATATAGGGAATTTAAAATCAGTATTAGAATGTTGTTACACTTCCTCAACTGAAAATGGCATTGGACAGATGAATTTGTATTCAGCATGTGGCCAAAAATATCAAAATATAGAATTAATTCAGAAGTATAAATTGCTGTGCTGCATCTGACCACTCTTTTGGCAGCAGAGAAAAGAAGAGCACTGTCATAAATACAGTAGCGTGCTTGATCTCTGCAGCTCAGCGCACAGCTGTTCTCAGCGCTGGGAGGCCTACAAGGGAAGGCAAATGAGAGCTAAGTCATGCATACAGATCCCTAGAGCACTCCATTCTTGTGGCCAATAGGCTCAGCTAAGTGCCTTCTTTTCGGACCAGGAGTTACGATCTTCATAGCATTAATTTGAGCAAAATAAAAGACAAATCCCAAAACAAGTTTCCTTAACAACGGGAAGAGGGGAAGAGCTTAAACACCCTCTCACCAAATATTCTGCTTACTTTGAAAATTTGAGAACCCGAAACATTTATCAAGAAGACTCTGCAGAACATGTGTACGGGTATCCCCGATACTGGGGTCATTCTGTGATGGTAACTGCTTTGGCTCTTATGCAGATCATCTCATCCGAGAACACACGGAGACATATGAAACAAACACTGCTAAACTTAAAGTTTTTATTTAAAAATAGACAAGTATTAGAAGATCAGACTACAGTAGCTCACTGTGTATATGGACAAGTGCCTGGCAGCATGTGCTGCAGGAACAGAGACCTCTGACTTCGTCTTTTCTCCTCCTCCTGGTTGTCTGTCCTGCCCTTCCACAGCAGGTCTATCCCCTGCTGCGGTGCCAGGTAGAATTCAGGACAGCAGAAGTGGATCCACTTCCAGCAGATTGCTGAAACATGTCATTTAAGAGCTACTAATGCAACAGTATTAGGAGGCTAATAAATACATTGATCATACCTTGATGATGGCTACAGTTTTGCATGTATGCATATAGGAATTCCAGCCACTGCAGCCAGTCACCTTCATCAGGGGCCCAACTCAAAAACCTCTATGCAAAGCACATGGTATGGGGAATAAACAAGAGGAGTTAGAGATGTGTGTATGCCTGCAGGGCTGCGATCCTACTGGCTTCACAGTGACGTGGTGAGATAGCTCCTATGACTGGAGTGATGGAGCAGAAAGATACAGGCTCTTAGGGAGGACAGCCAGGAGAGATGGAGCGAGTGTCATTTTATGTTTCAATGACCGACTGGAGGGCACGGAGCTCCACCTGGTGATGGAGAAAGAGCAGGATTAAAGGGAGGGCAGGGACAGGGCACACTACAGTGGGGGTCTGCTACTGGACCAGGAAAACTGAGGGCATGGGTCCCTCTACAGACAGATAGGAACAACCTCATGTTTACAAGCCCTGGTCTTTATGGGACTTACAACCCCCGTTATCTGCTGGAGGGAAAATATAGCAGAGCATAAGCAATCCAGGAGATTCCTGGAATGTGTTGATCATAACTTTCTTCTCCAAGTGATAGAGGAACCAATGAGGACTGGTGCCATGCTGGGCCTTGTTCTCACCAACAAGGAGGGGCTGGTGGGCAATGTGAAGCTCAAGGACAGCCTTGACAGTTGCAGTGACAACAAAATTGTGGAGTTCCTTAGGGCAGGGAGAAGGGCATGCAGCAAGCTCTCTACTCTGGACTTCAGAAGAGCAGACTTCGGCCCCTTCAGGGATCTGCTTGTTAGAGTACCATGGGAAAAAGCCCTGGAGGGAAGAGGGGCCCAAGGAAGCTGATTAATATTCATGGTCACCTCCTCCAAGCACAGGAGTCATGCATCTCAACAAAGAGGAAGCCAGGCAAAAATGCCTGGAGGCCTGCATGCGTGAACAAGGAGCTCCTGGACAAACTCAAGCACGGAAAGGAAGCCTGCAGAGGGTGGAAGCAAGGATAAGGAGCCTGGGAGGAATACAGAGAAATTTTCTGAGCAACCATGAATCAGGTTAGAAAAGATAAAGCCCTGATAGAATTAAATCTGGCCAAGGATGTCGAGGACAAAAAGAAAAGCTTCTATAGGTACATCATTGATAAGAACACTAGGGAAAATGTGGGCCCTTTCCAGAAGGAAACAGAAGAAGGCAAGGACATGGTGAAGACTGAGGAACTCAATCTCTTTTTTGCCTAGGTCTTCACTGGCAGAAGGCAAAGGCAGGTACTGGGAGAATGAAGAACTGCCCACTGTAGGAGAAGATCACGTTTGAGAATGTCTAAAGAACCTCAAGGTGCACAAGTCCATGGGACCTGATGAGATGCATCCTTGAGTCCTAAAGGAATCATAGAATCATAGAATTGTAGGGGTTGGAAGGGACCTTGAGAGATCATCGGGTCCAAACCCCCTGCCAAAGCAGGCTCCCTAGGAACTGGCAAATGAAGTTGCTAAGCCACTCTCCATCACATTTGAGAAGTCATGGCAGCTCAGTGACATTCCCACTGACTGGAAAAGGGGAAACAATACCCCCATTTTTAAAAAGGGAAAACAGAAAGACCTGTGCAACTACAAGCTGGTCAGTCTCACTTCTGTTCCTGGCAAAATCATGGAGCAGATCCTTCTGGAAACTATGCTCAGGCACATGAAAAACGAGGTGATTGGTGACAGCCATTAAGGGTAAAACATGACTGAGAAATTTGGTGTCCTTCTATGATGGAGTTAAAGCATTGGTGGATAAAGGAAGAGTGAAAGATGTCTTCTACCTGGACTTGTGCAAAGCATTTGCTGTCCCAATTGGAGAGATCGGGATCTGATGGACAGACCACTCTGTAGGTAAGAAATTGGCTGGATGGTTGCACTGAAAGAGTGGTGGTCAACAGCTTGATGTCCAAGTGGAGACCAATGATGAATGGTGTTCCTCAGGCAGTCCTCAGGGGTCAGTACCAGTGCTGTTTAACATCTTTGTCAGTGGCACAGACAGTGGGATTGAGTGCACCCTCAGCAAGTTTGCCAACTGCCCTAAGCTGTGAGATTGACATACTGAAGGAAAGGGATGCCATCCAGAGTGACCTTCACAGGCTTCAGAGATGGGCCTGTACAAACATGGCCACACGCAAGCTCTTGGACGTGAGTCAGGGCAATCGCAAGCATGGCGGCAGGCTGAGTAGAGAATGGATGGAAAAGAGTCCCGAGGAGAAGGACTTGGGGGTGTTGGTAGATGAGCAGCTAAATGTACATTTGCAGACCAGAAGGAAAATCATATCCTGGGATGCATCAAAAAAACATTGCCAGCAGGTTGAGGGAGCTGATTCTGCCCCTCTACTCTGCTCTTGCGAGACCCCACCTGGAATACTGCATCCAGTTCTGAGGTTCCCAATAAAAGACAGACAAAGAGCTGTTGGAGTGAGTCCAGAGGAGGGCCACGAAGATGATCAGGGGGCTGAAGCACTTCTTCCATGAAGGCAGGCTGAGAGAGTTGGTCTTCTTCAGCCTGAAGAAGAGGAGGCTCCAGGGAGATCTTATAGTGGCCTTCCAGTACCTGAAGGGACCTATAGGAAAGGAGAGGGATTGTTTATAAGGGGAAGGAGTGATAGGACAAGGAGTAAAGGCCATAAGCCAAAGGAGAGTAGATTTAGATTAAATATCAGGGTGGTGAGGCCCTGGCACAGGCTGCCCAGAGAAGCTGTGGCTGCCCACTCCCTGGCAGTGTCCAAGGCCAGGCTGAACGGGGCTTTGGGCAACCTCGTCTAGAGGAGGGTGTCCCTGCCCATGGCAGGGGGGTTGGAACTAGGTGATCTTTAAGGTCATTTCCAGCCCAAACCATTCCAGGACAATGATTAGCCTATGATATTGCAAGGTTGCTAAGTGAAAAATATGCTTTCATCATGGCTTGTTCGATTTATATTTTGAGCATGATTTACTGTCATTTACTGATACTGGACTATGGGTAAGTTAACCACTGATGGCTGCTTCTGGAAAGCAGCGTCCCTCTCTCTGGGTGCTCTGGGAAACTGGGATTGTTTGAGCACCACCTGCTGCTGCCACAAAATGGCTGCGCTGTTTGCTGCTGGGGTGCAGACGTATCAGCACACAGACAACATGAAAGCAGAAGGTATATGCTTTTCTCATCATAAGGCAAGGCATTTATGATGTTTTCTACTATTATGCCTTACAGGGTACGTAGTCTTTTCTGCTTAATTTTCATTTCCACCCATTTTTCGGAGAACCTGTTGCAAGATAAGAATGTACTATTTGTTCCAGCAGATGATACGTGCTTCACTGGTGGAAGCTGACTGTTCAGAGGATCTCTCTACATACAAGACACATTGTGCCAGCTATGAATTAATTTTGAATAGTATAGTTTCTGCAACTGCAGGAATGTGGATCCCTCTTCAGTTAATAGACTATAATAAATACTGAAGAAATGAGATTCAGCTAGTGATAGTTCCCCAAACTATTAGCTCTGTGTAAATAGTCTTCAAGACTGGTAATGCTCGTCCCTCTATTCCCACTGGGTAATTGCTTTTATTAGGCATTGCTTGTTTCTGTTCTTGTGTTGCAGCACTGGGGGATGTAATTTTATTTTACACTATATAGGTGCTTAAAGAAATCGCTGAAAGTTTACTGCCATGTTAAAAAAATGCTGTCAGCTCTTGAGTCTCAATGATTGTCTTACCTGCAAGCCTGCCTTCTTTCCTTTATTTTTCCCCCCCTCTTACATTAGATGTTTTCATTACAGCTAGGAAAAATGAGAGAGTGCAAAATGCCCACCATAGGTAGCCTAAAAGACAATAGATCTAATATTACCATAATGAATAAACATGCTATATCTGTGGCTGATAAAGTGGGCCACATGATGGTAGGTGAAATGAAGTGTAAATAAGGTGAAAGAACTGCATGTTGAAAGGAGGAGCCGAAGACCTGCGGAACCGCTCTGTTGGTATGACCAGTCAGAAAGAGAAATGATGTCAGCAAGAAGAAATCAATTTAATGTCTGCTTTATGCAAAACATCAATACAGACAGGATATTAAGCTACATTAAGAAAGGTATCTGCAGATAGATTTACAGGTACACCTCAGCATTTAAAAATAGTATGTGACTAGAAAAAGAAAACAAATAGCTGGGAGAAACCTCAACTGAAGCAAAAAGATATATAAACACAGGATTAAAGTGAGCAAGAAATATTAGGATAGAGATATACAAAATAATGACTGGAATAGAGGTCAGTTGAACATCCACATTTCTCCTTTTTTCCTAGTGTGGGACAAAATGTTAGCATAGCAATCTGGAAAAAGAAACCAGTGTAAAATTCACAAGCAAAAGCATGTGTTGACACAATGCATCATTAATCTGCTGAGTAACATGAATTCCCCAGAGCCTGTATCTTCTATACTCTGCAAGGTATGTTCTACCCTAATGCCTGTGTAATGCAATTCTGAAGCTTTGCTATTGATCTTCAAGGCCATCATTGGATAAGGACCGGGCTCAATTGGATAGTATCCTTCCATCTGTAACTCATGAAGACAAACGAGCCTTCCTAGTACAATGCAACAAGCTACGGTGACGTTCACGAGGACTAGGGATAGTATTTTCAGGCAAAGGGGATTCATAATGGAACAAGTAGCCATAGAAGGTTATACTGAACCATGGTCTGACTGCTTTTAAAGCATACAGACATATCGGTTTGGTAATAGTTTCCAACAGTAATTTAAGTCAAAGAACTAAAAACATCAAGCAGCTCAGAAGGCTGAATACCTAAAAGTATGAGAACCAGGGAGTGATCCAACACTCCAGATGACCATGATGCAAATTTATTTTACTATGCACTTGGATTCTAAGGGATAAATTGCATATAAAATGTAAATGGTGCAGGTATAATAAAAAACCACATAATTGCACCACAAAATGATTAGGCAGTAAGTTTCAGCCTTCAGGCAAAAGAAAATAAATTCACTAATATCTGAACACGCTCCTCAATAATTTTATCATTACTGCCTAAGAAAAAGATCATTGAAATTGTTTAAATAACTACATAGCAGGAGGCATAAAGTCAATGTGATATATGGAATTCTATTTTAAATACTCACAGAAGGGGAGGAAATGATCATCCTTTGGAGGCTCTTATCTCACTCCTAACCACAGTGGAAGCGTAGACTAGACATGAATTTTGTTTCAGTGAAGTGTGCCAAGTTGAATCCCACCATTAGTAACTTTAGGAAATTGCATCTTAGTTGTGTATAGTGGAAATTTAATATTGATTCATTGATGCCAATAACTGTTAAAATCATGATATCAGCCTGGAGAGTCTATTGCTCTAGTTCAACATGGTAAGTATGATTTTATGTGAGTCTTTAAAAGACATAAACAGCTGTTAAAGTACCCCTGATGTGCATGAGAGATTTTCAGAACTATCCCTTTTTTGAATTTCCCATTAACTATACATATGCAGTTGCTCCATAGCTATGTTCTGTTTTGATCAAAGATTATCTGTCCAGCTCAGAAACATATATCTTCATCATGTTTCTCAGTGCAGTTCAATGATTTTTTTTCTTTCTACCCAGCAAGTTTTATATTTGTCTAATACATTAAATCTGTGAGTGGATACAGATGCTTTTAGAGTTACTAAATTTTTCATGAAAAAGGATGCTTTCACACACTGTGGCTAAAAAAAATACCAGATGCAGAAAGCGTTTCCATTGGAGCAGAATGCAGGAAACAAAGGGCACATTTGTGATGTGTTTTATAGAGCCTGATTCTGAAAAGTTTGGACTAACTGCTGTGAGCTCCAAAGACCAAAATGTTCAGCTCAGCACTGTGTGCTGGTACTACTCTTGGTACCAATGCTACGTGGCTAAACTGAAAGATTCCATGGGTAAAATCCCTCTGCTTTTGCTCTATAGATACATATAATAGCTCAGTGTGTGGCTACTGGAGCGCTAAACTAACTCTTCACTCTCCATTTTATTCACCTTCTCCCCACCTCAGTGGCACATGGGGATGGGGAATGAGGGTTGCGGTCAGTTCTGACACGTTGTCTCTGCCGCTCCTTCCTACTCAGGAAGAGGACTCCTCACACCCTTCCCCTACTTCAGCTCCAGTAGAGGGTCCTTCCCACAGGAGACAGTCCTCCATGAACTTCTCCAATGTGAGTCCTTCTCACAGGCTGCAGTTCTTCTTAAACTGCTCCAGCGTGGGTTCCTTCCATCGCATGCAGACCTTCAGGTCCAGACTGGTCCTGCCAAGAGACTGCTCCTGCACAGACTCCCCACGGGGTCACAGCCTCCTTTGGGTGCATCCACCTGCTCTGGCATGAAGTCCTCCACAGTCTGCAGGTAGAATATTTGTTCCACTGTTAACCTCCCTGGGCTGCAGGGTGACAGCCCACCTCTTCTCCACAAGCTGCCGGGGAATCTCTGCTCTGGTGCTTGTGAATCTCCACCTCCTTCACTGACCTTGTTGTCTGCAGAGCTGTTCCTCTCACTATTCTCATTCCTCTCTCCTCTATCTCCTGTTGCACAGCAATTCCCCGTGGCCCCCCTCCTCCTGCTTCTTAACTATGCTATCCCACTGGCACTACCACCATGGCTAATGGGCTCAGCCTTGGCCAGCAGCAGGTCTATGATAGAACTGGCTGGCATTGGCTTTATCACACTGTCCCAGCTCTGGCCAGGCCAGAGATAACCTCTCCAGGCAGTCAGCCCAGGGAAGCTGAGTTAGTCTGGGCTGTTTCCACATCACCTAACATCAGTCCCCCATAAAGGGGGCTGGTTGGGGAGAGGTACTCCTGGGTGCCACCAGGGCAGTCTGAGTGTGGCTTATGTCAATTCTTGTGTCATGCAACACTCTGTTGTCATTGGGTTGGTAAGGTACTCTGTGTTATCACCAGATGTGAGTGTTATTGTTCCCCTTTCACAGTGCTTTTGTCAGCAAACTGTCCTTCTTCCAACCCAGGAGGCCCTGTCTGTTTCTCCTTGGGAGTGAGTGAATGGCATGTGGTGCTCAGCAGCTGTTTGGGGCTGAATCACCACACACACACACACACACACACACACGAAGCTGCTAGTAGCTTCTTGCAGAATCCACTTCTGTAGCTCCCCTCCACCAAAATGTTGCCATGCAAACCCAGTACATGTATTCACTTCTACAGAGTTCCTTTAAAATGAAAAAAAGAGTGAAGGCTTTTGCCATTGCTGTGCCTAACTGACAATCTCTCTGTCGCTCCCTTTTTTCAATAATTTTGGTCCTGTTCCTTTCAGCCTGATCTGAGAAGGAGGGATGTCTCAGAGATCAGCAATTCTGACATGTTTTGTGGAGACTGATGGTTTCATTGAGCAAAAAATCCCCATAAAAACCTAAGTAGTTCTGTTTCCTGAAGAATACTCTGTTTAGTGAAGAGACCTTTAGAGAGAATTAGAGCCCAAATCTGTCATTTTGAACATTCTTGCTTTCCATTAAACAGAGCCATTTGCAAGATTAAATGCAAAGGAATATATCTTGTTAGTCATCATTATTTGGCCTTTGTTTCTGACTCCTAAAACCTGATTTATTTGTTTTACCAGTAATTGGCCTATTTCCTTCTAGTATATTCTAAACATATTTATTCCTCCTGAAGTAAATAGGTCAGCATTCACAGTTGAAATCACAGTTCCTCTGGATTGAGATTCCAGCAATGAGCTGCAGTATGAGTGGCAGTTTGTTCAAATTAGTTTAATTATCTCTGTTATCTCTGTCATTTCTTGTTGCTGAATTACTGTCAAATAAGCCACACTTATCATCATTTTAACTGACCCTTTCTCTAGTCTCTTGAGTACTTTCTGAATGGATTTGTCTGTGTTTTCAGAGGTTCCTGAATGAGTGAGAGCTCCTTCTGATCTAACAGGCAACTCGGTGCATAAGGGTCTCTAACCAGTGTTTGACAGCACCAGCACCGCAGATCTTGCTGTTTTCTAATACATGTTTTCTAACAGTGTTTCCCCCTGTGCATCGGGGGGTGGTTTTCTTCTTCTGCATTGCATTTTACAGTGGCCACAGCCCCAGGATAGATCTGAACGAGCTAGGGGCTATTTAATTTTAAACAAATTAGCCTTGTCTATTGAAGGACTAACGATGCTATTCTGGTTTTCTGCCGGGGCCTGGGGAAGACAGTCAGATCAGTGGATAGTCAAACAAATTTCAGGTTTAAAAGTTTGACTTATAATTGAAAATGACTCTGAAATTGCAGTGTGGTGGAGATTTATATAAGGTTATGCTCTTCAAGCTGGTGATTGCAATACAATTCTGAGAAGTTTGTGGTGAAGCTTTATTGTTCATCATCTGAAACTGCTAAGGTGAATGCAATGTGAATTGTGTAGGTTACTGCACTGTAAAATAACATTAATTTCTGCAGAAGTAAAATCACTCTTGATATGGTCATATGATTAGTGATAAAGGAGAAAGAATATATATAATCCGTACCCTAGCACTAGTTATAAAGGATTCTGTTATTAAAACAAGGTATGCCTGTTCCTTTACAATAGTTTCCTCTTTGGGAATGATTATTAGGTGACTAATAATTATTTTTTTTTCTGAAGCCAGAATAAGTTAAGGAAAGGAAGGAAAGAGTCCATTATCTATTATCCATTATTTCAGAGAGATCAGGATTCTTTTAATGCAAAACTTGGCTCCTCCACACATGAGCAAAATCACAGTTCGGTTTTTAAATTTAGTTAAATTGATAAAAATTTTGTATGGACATGACCGCATTGAATCAAGTGAAAGTAAGGCTGGTGTTATTTACTGCAAATTCTTTTATGACAGAGTTGATTTTTAAAGATTCTGTCTCCCCTGCTTGCTTCAGCCCCCACTCACAGTGTCAGTTATCACCCTGTCAATAGTGTGGCTTCAACTGCTTGTGAGCTAATGCTGTAAGCTGAAGCTGAGAAATCTTGCTAAAGATAGCACTCTTCCAGCAGCACAAAAAAAAATAAAGGAGGTGGGTGCATAAATGCTTTTACCCTGGATTGTTTCACAGGTCTGGTTTATTATATAGCCCCCCATGGAGCTCAGTTAGCAGAACAAAGGCTAGTGACCGGACTGGGAGGCAGAGAGGAATGTAGGACACCAGGAATGTCAGAAGGAGCAGAAAGGGCAGGGACCTTCTGAGGATCCTCTTATACTGAAGTACAAGAAGAGGTCTGAACTGAAATGAAAAATCATAAGCAATTTTTCTTTCTAATATATTTGTTAAAAATATTAAATGTTGCAACAACTCTCAGTGGAGTGGAAAAAATAAGGTTTTGACAGACTACATGGCTATGAAATTGTATATAACAAGTGACATATTTGACATTTGCTTGGAACTAGTTTGTTGTTCACTTTTGAATTTATTTTCAAGCCCCAGACTGTGTGATTAGAAAGACAGAACATTTCCATCTTACTTTAGTGTGAAAACTGAGGAATAACCCAAAGCAAGATAGATTAATGAGCTTGTGATTGTTGACATCATCATGATACTTGTACGAAGTCTCAAAGGTTTTTCATTCTTTGCTTGGATCTGATATTTCTTAGGTCTGATCTTCTGTCTCTTGACTTTCCTTAAGAATTAATTCAAGGATCAGAGAAACTACGTAGGAGTGTTCTCAGTTCTCTAGTGAAAAAGTGGAGGGAGTTTAATTCTTTGATAAATTAATCTTCTAATATTTTCTTCTTTTGTGTGTGTGTGTGTTGGTTAGGTACAATCATGTTTCCATAAAACAGTCAAGTAGTCTTCCAAGAGAACTCATCTCACATGCCTGCATTTCACTCTTTGTGCTTGCAGTTTTGTATTCCCACACATCCTCCAGTAACCTACAGAGGGGTGGCTATCACTTGAATTTTTACAAGGGACAAAAAGACCTGTTAGCATTCTTCCCCACCAACAGAAACAAAGGCTCTTCTCTCTCCTTGCTCCCTCTGGGTTTATTGACCCACTAAAAATAGGTGCTTTTTTTTTTTCCCTTTTTTTGTACTTTCCCCTGAACTGTGCCATCCGTGTTTGAAGCTACTCACATTTGACTTCTAAGACATAAATAATTTGAGTCCTCAGGCACTTTCAGGGGATGGAGTAATCCAAGGCAAAACATTTTGGGTAAATCAAAACTGATGTTTGAGGTTCTGTGTCCATGCTGTGCGTGCTGTTCCCTCCTCCTTGCTACACTAAAAAAAGCACAACAAGGTCCCTTATCTACCTTCAAGTCTGGCTAAGGGCTGGTTTCTTGCCAACTTCATTTTACCACTTCAGTTAAAGCATCAGGAGGCACAGGGATACAGAACAGGAGCCCATCTTTCACCGCTCAGTAAAAGGGCGCAGGTATTCGCGTGGTCGCTGGCACTGCAGGCACCGAGCTTTCCGCCAACAAAGCACATTCGTGCCCTTCTTTCGTTCTGTATACACCATGTCCCTGAGTAACATGCATGCCTAGAAGAGAAATAAAGCCATTTTTATTCCAATTTAATCCACCTGCACTTTAAGAAACCCAGGGCTAGGAGGGCATCCAGTTTCTAACACCCTACGCTGTCTGGGGCTGTTGTTGGAAGGCGGTGCTGGGGTCGGGAAAACACCTCAAGTGAACAAGAAGGGACCATGCTGGAAAAGCCTGAGCTCCAGGAGGGGGGGGGAATAGGCTCAGGCATCTCTTTACTGGGAAACACAGGCCGAAGGGATGGGAAGAGGGGGTGCTGTTTCCTTCCAGCTCCTGCCCGATCGGGTGGCCCTCCATCTGTCCCAACAGGCCTTGCCTACTACAGACCCCTGCACCTGCCAAGGCAGTAGTGGGCAGACTCAGGCTGCAAGCCTCAAGCCTGGGTAGACCACAGGGAAACGCTACAGCTTCGGGCTAAGCATCCCCCGCTTCGGGCAACGACACCGCGGGCCGGGAGCACCCCACAGCCAGCGGGCTTTGCTGCCGGGCCGGGCCGCGCCGGTCGCCCCACCCCGCCCCTACGCTGTCTCTCCTCTTCCGATTGGTGGGTTTGGAAGCGCCGCTCTTTTGCTTCCAATCAGCGTTCTGCGTCCGTTGCTAAGCGATCGTTCCCAGGCCGCCCGGGTGCGGCGGCGGCGGCGGCTATGGCGGCTGGGTGGCGGGACGTGGCCGGGGTGCGTATCGCCCCGGCCGAGCTGTGCTTCAGGGACGCCGTGTCAGGGGGCCGCTACCGCGCTGCGCTCAGCGTCCAGAATCGGCGGCTGGAGAGCTGCCGCCTCCAGCTGCTGCCGCCGCGCCGGCCCCAGGTGAGGGGTGGGCGGGAAGGAAGAAGCGGCAGGGAGTGTCTGCCCCCGGGGCCCGGGCGGTGTTGAGTCTCGTCTCTGTGTATAAGCCACCTCTCGGCTCTGTGCCTGTCCGCTCTCCCGCACCGCTGCGTGGGTAACGGTATCACCTCGCGGGGACACCCCACCCTGAGTCTTGGAGGCCTCTATATCCCTCCCTCCCTCCCGCACCTGCCAGGCGGGACACTGGCAGGGGGAAAGCTGGAGTCACTTGTGTTTTCCGCAGTTTTGCGGGAGTACCGTCTGCAGGCAGGTTTGCCCAGCTAGGTGGGTCCGGCTTGTCAGTGCTGAGCCACTGCAAGGGGCACCAAGGGTGCCCGAACAGCTTCTGAGAGTGACTGGAACGTGTCGGTGAATTGGAAATGATTTTAAAATAGTTTAATAACTGGGTAAACTGGAAAGAGTAAGAGGCAGTTCTTGGAGCCAAAGTTGTTGGAACTGCAGCTTGTTTCCTGGCTCACCTGTTTCCTGTGACAATGTGTTGTCACAGGTGTTATCTCTATGATAATTGAAAATGTTCCTGTGTGGTGCTTTAAATAAGGCTGCTCATGCAAAGCTGGTAGTTCAGGACAAAATGAACCCCAACCTTCATGGTTTTGTACCTTCCGAAGGATGTGAGCAATTTGGAGAGAGCTTCCTTGTTTGTTAAATGCATAGAAGTAGAAGTAAATTAGGCTTCTTGTATGTCTTAATACATCAAGTCCCTTGTCGGTAACGAATCTGGCTTAGCTGTGCTGGCTGGCTTTATCCCTTCAGGAGACGGTGAATTTGTTATTATTTCAGGGAGTGGTACATGGATCACTTTGCTGTGGTGGGAGAACCAAGTCTGTGAAGTGTTCCAAATCAATTTCAGGGCACAACTTTTGAAACTGTTTTTGCCTGGATTTCCATAGGGCTGATTGATGGCTCTTTTACCTCCTTTCTGCATCGTATTCATCGAAGTCTTTTGAGTGGAGTAGTCCATTTGTGGTGCTTGCTTGTGGATAGCTTTCTCAGAAGAGAGAGTCTCAATAGAGACTCAAGAGAGTGTTTCAAGACACTGTGATCACTGTCAATAGCATCTGATTAGTTCAGGAGAAATTGCATAGCCGTAGGTTTTAAAGGCAAATGAATCTTTAAAATTCTAACCAGTCTAGCCCTTGATGGGTAACATGCATGGGCACAGCAAAACCCAGCTGTGGTTAGAAGTTTTACATTAGTCTTTCATCTACCTACTTTATTATATTGTAATTATGTTATAATTAGGATCAAAGGATTGAACTGGCATTGGAGGCTGAAGAGAAGCTGATGTTGCTTTGTGTTAACAGCAGCTTGAACTGTGCATAAGTGTATTGCAGGTTAATCATGAAAATGATTGTCAGAGAATTGAAGTACCTTGTATAATTTCACTATCTGAGTAGTCAGCCTTTCTTTTTGAGGACAAGAGTGGCCAAGACCTGTGTGCATTTTATTCCCTCCTAAGACTTCCTAATTTATGTGATGTGGACAGCTTGATTTTTATTATAGTGTAACTGAAGAATTTTGGAATGAGCTGGAAATTATTGAGAGTGCTTGATTTGATATGGCTGTGCTTATTCTGTTTTGTTAGTTTTCATCAGCCTTATCAATTTTTCATGTGCTCCAGAAGTGGAAAGACAGACTCAATTTTAGAAAAGATAAAAGGTTACTCAGTCATAATTTATGAGTTTTTTTACCTCTGAGTATCTCATGCCTTTGACAAATATTTGAATACTACTGTGCATGGGATGACCAATATGACAGTTAGGGGAAAAGATTTCACTTCATATGCGCAGTTCTAGATAGGTCTATTGGTTTTGCCTTTCCTCCTTCCTAGACCTTGTGCTGCTATCTGTGATTACATAGCTGTGAACTGTATGAGTCCTTGTCAAATTTCCTGAGACACTACGTTCACAGAGTACAAGAGCTGAAAAATATCCTTCCTTCAACTGACATAGTGCATGGCTAAGAAATATCTTTCATGGAATTTAGCTCACAAAGCAGTTCTCCATAGGTTTAATTAAAAGTTCTTAGTTCAATATAGTGATTTTTCCCTTGTATAGAATGAATATGCGTGGGTGTTTAATTCTCTTTAGGGAAGAGAGAAATTCTACACACTTCAAAATTAAAACATGACTTTCTTTCACAATGAAGTCCGTAGTCTTGATGCATCTTACATAACAAATTTCCTTTAGCTGAGTGCTTATACTGGTAGGAAGATTATAAAGGAATAGAAGGAGATGCTCAGCCAGCAGAATCAACAAGTAGTAAATTGTATGTTTGCACATTTCAGCCATAAATTAGAAAAGAAAATATAAAATATTAGGATGACTGTCTTTCAGAAGTAAATATTAGACTGTGCCCGTAGAGCAGAAATCTTCTGCATAGATTGATGTGAGTTGTAAGGAGTCCGAAACACCAGAGAAGCTCTAGACCTTGCTGTGAGGCTGTCCTAGGAACATGGGGAGTACTGGATTTCCCACTACATGCTTGTAGGTTACCAATGTATTCTGTTGTGTGAGGGTGCTGGATATAAGCAGATGCTTACAGGCAAATCCAGAACTATTTTTTGAGAGAGGAAAAAGGTGCTTTCTCTCAGCCGGTTCTGTTTTTCTTTTTAAGTCATTTGACTCTCAAAATCGGAGGGGCCTTTCAAGCAGATTTTTAATGTATGGTGAGACATTCTGTTGAAATCATCTGAATGTTGGTCAGACCTAGAGAAAGCTCTCATGGTGTCTCTCCTTTTGCTGTTTTGGACTTAATCCCTCTTATTTTCTCAGGTTCCCAAAAGATTCTGCATTGAGTAATAGCTACCTTAACTTTTTGTTGTTCCGGAAGGTTTATTACAACAGTAGGAAAAGCTAGAGCTCACTTGGAAAGACTAGAAATCATATTTTGCTGAACCGACTCTTCTGTGTAATTTGATGGGTTACTATTCATTCTTTCTGTTTTACTGTAAAAAGGAGGGGAAATTTTATAAAATCCTGTGCATTTCAAAGTTCTTGTGAATTTTAAATCAATCTGTGTATTCCTCTGAAAATGAACCACACAAATGTGTATTCTAATCTAGAAACATTTAACAACCAACTTAAAAACATTTGTTTGTTTGTTTTTAAATTACAGTTTAAATTGATTGTGAAAAATCCAGAAAAACCTGTTGCATCTGGGCTTCAAGTTACAGCTGTTGTAGAGTATTATCCCAAGACTAAAGAAGAACTTCAAGATAGAGTACTACTTTTAGTAGAAGATGACATAGTTGAAATCCCCGTGTTTGGGTATGATTGTCAGAAGTCGATATGCTGCTATTAATATTTGCAGTTTAATCTTGTGGAAAGCTTGGTAACATGTCATGTATAGCCACGTAATTAATCTGTCAATTGCATTGAAAACAAAGTTTTCTTACAAAAATAAGATTTTTTTTTTCCAGAGCAACACTGATACAAGAAGGTAATTGGGGTGATAGCCATCTAAGATCCTAGAGAGAGTTGGGGTTTTTGGTTTTGCTTTATTCTGAGTTGGTTGTGATAACATTGATAATTTCTAATTCTGCATCAGCATTAGAAAAGTTAACTTCTACTGTTAATACCTTCCCTCCTTACTGAACCACTTGCATAAAAGATTTTATAGTAATTGTCCGTATGTGCAAAACTGGACTAGTGAAACATACAGTGCCTAATTCTAAAAAATATGGTGTGCCTTTAGTTTCACTAAATATGTAATATATTTTTCCATACAAACACAGTTTAAAATGTCATTAGCCATTTTGAGAAAAGTGTGTCATGTAACACTGCTTGAGAAATATTAGTCAAAAGATTTTTTTTTCATAAAAATTAGATTATTACTATGAAATGTCTGCCAGAGTGTTTAATTTGATGGAATAACCTGAAAATATTTTCAAGGAAATACCTACAATGCTCTGTTTTGTAGATCAGCCATCCTCACTCTCCTGAACTTATTCAATTCTGATCTAGGTTTTTTTTTCACTTCCTATTTAAAAGTTCTTTTACATTTTTAATAACAGTATGTTACTTCTACTAATGTATCAGTAGTATTACTATGTACTACTTACTCCTTTTCCTAAGACATCAAGAATTGGAATAAGTGATTTTCAAAATTGTTAAGACTATGCTCAGATTTACATCCAGTTGCTATATATTTTTGTGAAATGCAAATAAAATTTCTTAACAGTGACAAAATCTGATTTTTGGCCAATGCAATTACAATGTTTATTTTCATTGTCTTGGGTGAACGTCACCCTGATCGTGTGCTGCCTGTACACAACTTTAGAGTTGTACATCTGCAAAACAGAGTTAATTTTTAAAGCACATGACAGCAAGTTCAGAAAGTTAAGAAATATAATCCAAGGTAATGTTATTTTATAAGAAATATTTACAAGTTGCTGATATTATTTGGACTGGACTCTTCAAATGTGTGCTACTTCTCCCTTACCTGTAAGTTTATTTGCAGTGTTCTTTCTTTGAAATTTTATTGATGTTCAGCTTGTATTTCTGTATGGGTTACTTTCATGTAATTCACTCTGAATTTGTAGAAAATATGGGTCTGCATGTTTTGTCCATATAATTTTATTGAAAGAGAAGTGCACTGGTGTTTTGGAGATGGAGAAGAAAAAGTGAACCTTCTTGCCAATAATTTGTATGATTCCTTCAGTCATGTCTACTGTTCACTTTAAAAATAATCTTTTCATCTGGGACGAGGCTCACTGAGAGTGTAGGAAAGGTTAGTTTCCCATATGTCAAGCTACAGGAACACATTTTTTTGTAACTATTTGGTAAAAAATGCTGCCAAGAGCATTTTATTTCCACTGTGCTTTAGTGACATTAATGTCACAGTTATTTGGTTTGCAAGTAAAATAGCTGTTACATATTTGCCTGGCTCATGAGACTAGATCCAGTGTTTAATCATATTAACTTGTGGCTTGTGTATCTGATACAAGTTTTGGAGACCAAACAGCAGTTTTAGCCTAATCTCCACAGCACCATGGATTTATGATGTGTTCAGTAATACAAGTGTCATGATTTAATTCTGCAAATACTTGATAGCCATGGAAAATACTTAGACTCAAGGTTTAGGAATGTGTTTTGAAGAAGTTGATTATGGTTGTTTTGGTTTTTTTTTTTGTGGTGTGGGCTTTTTTTTTTTTATTTAAGTGCCATTGGCTTTCTTGGCCACGAGGGCACACTGTTAGCTCATGGTTAGCATGTTGTCCACCAGGACTCCCAGATCATTTTCTACAGAGCTGCTTCCCAGTTGATCCCTAACCTGTACTGGTGCATGGGGTTATTCTTCCCTGGATGCAGAACTCTACACTTGCCCTTGTTGAAATTCATAAGATTACTCTGCCCAACTCTCCAGCCTGTCCAGATCTTGCTGGATGGCACCATAGCCTTCTGGTACGTCAGCCACTCCTCCCAGGTTTGTATCATGAGCAGACTTGCTGAGGGTACACTGTCCTTTCATCCAAGCCATTGATGAATATATTGTCCTGGGCCCGGACGTGTTCCAATGCTTACCAAGAAGGTGTCCCTATCTTGGGTGGAGGAGAAGGAGCACAGCCTGTCAACTGCCTCTTCTCTTTCCAGGAGTATTTTCCTCAATATTCTTTGTTCTCCGGTCTTAGATGTTTCCCTCTGTGAGGTGATGTTTAACATTATTTCAGTTGAGAGGTAAGTAGTATAGTCACATGTTTAAGGTCATATTAATGGGTGTCAACTTTTAATAATAAATTTCACCAATAATCAAGCAAAAAATCTCGCTCAGGGCACCATGGCCTTCAAGACCCTGTGTAGAAACAATGTATCTGCTTATTTCACATTCTTTAGCCAAAATAGGACAATCCTGATGCCACAAGGCTCCCTCCTTTGGCTGCTTTTCATGCTCACTTTTTAATCTGAATTGTCATGCTTGGGAAGTTAAATATATTTGAATCTTGAGAGGAGAGACACTTGTGTTTCTTTTTTTTCTAACAAAACCTCTTGGAAGAATATCTGGATACTTGAAATGCATGCAGTCTTTTCATGCCTCCTCTAAGCTTCATAGCTGTTTCCTGGTTTGTTTTTTGTTCTGTTGGTTTTTTTTTTTTCCTGAACAGAGCAAACACCAGCCGGGTCAAGGCCGGAGCCGTTGCTGACCAACGCTGAGCCCATCAGCGATGGTCACAGCACCTCTGGGAATCACATTTAGGAGAAAAAACCTTCAAGCAGCTGCTTTTTGCCACCAGAGAAGGGAGTGAGAAGATGTAAGAAATTGTGTAGGCACCAAGGCCAGGGAAGGAGGAAGAGACATCCCAGGTGCTGGAGAGAAAGATGCCCCATCAGCCTGTGGAGAAACCCATAGTGGAGCAGGTGTCCACCTGCAGCCCATGGAAAAGGCTGAGACCCCACCTGCAGCCTGTGGAGAGGCCCCACGCTGGAGCAGGTGGAGACACACAGGAGGTGCTGTGACCTGTATGCCTCTGCCAGCACTTGCAGCCCGTGGAGAGAGACAGAGACACAGAGATGAGTGAGAAGAGACCCGTGCTGGAGCAAGTTTGCTGGAGGGATGCTTGTGACCCCATGGAGGACCAGGCTGGAGCAGTCTGGGCCTGAGAGACTGAGACATTCCATGACATTCCAGACATTCCAGCTGGTGAAGAGCTGAAGTCCTGAAAGAACTCATGTTGGAGAAGTTCCTGAAGGACTGTGTCCCATGCTGGAGCAGGGGAAGGGTATGAGGAATGCCCTTCCCATCCCCGCAGCTAAGAAGGAAAACAACTTGGGAGGAACTGACTGAAACCCCCATTCCCCCAGTCCCTGCCCCTCCCCATGCCACAGTGGGGGGGGGAAAGAAGGGAGGGAAATCATGACTAACATGAAGTTTGCTAAGAAGAGAGGGGTGGGGGGAGGTGCTTTAAGATCGGGTCACACTTCTCATTATCCTACTCTGGTGTCACTGTGTGTGCAGTGTAATAAATCAGAGAGTTTTGTTTCCTTTATTCTGTGTTGAGTCTGTTGTCCCCATGACGCTGATTGCAGAATGATCTCTCCTTGTCCTTGTCTTGACTCCCGAGCCTCTCAATATATATGTTCTCCCCTGTCCAACTGAAAAGGGGAGTGATAGAGTGGCCTTGGTGGGCACATGGCCTCCAGCCAGGGCTAAACCACCACATCATGATACAGTGATGTTGTCACGCTGGCTGGGGTTCTTAGATAATAGAAATAACTTCCATTGTTCTCTATTTCTGTCTCATAATAAGTTCTGTTTGAGCCACAGAAAGTATCTAAAAACCAGGAAGACTGTAAAATGGCAACTGGCATGTATGTTTTTTCTTTGCTTGTAGATCATGAAATACAGTTGTTAATGTTGGTCTTTTGTGATGCAATTAACTCAGGATAGTTTTATTTAGTTCTTTGTGCTATAATGAAGTAATTAAAATTAAATAGAAATATATAGATTCCATTTCTACCAATTGTTTAAAGCTATATTGTTTTAAAGTTACAGTAGTTAAACAGCTTGACATCTAGATCTCTTTTACTGTACTGCTGAAGTGAGTTGCATAAATATTGGTAGGAGAACTAGGAGAAAAGGAGTACGTACTTCCACTGAAGTGCTTAATCAAATTTCTCTAAAAGAACAAAGATATCTTCAAGTTTTGGGAAAATATAACCATGTCTTTTCTCTGCAGATTAATTCCATGCTGTTGTCTGGAAATTGAGCCAGAGATTAATTTTGGCGCAGTGATTGCAAACAGTGAAGTAATTAGTAGAGAGATTAGTATTTCTAACCATGGATCGTCTTCAGGTAAATATTTAGTATTCATTAAATTATAAAAATAATTTATTTTAATGAAAAATGTAGTTTTATGAATGCTAGCACTTCAGTGGCCAAGTAGAAATTAACTAAAGTTCTGGGTTATGCTAATGGTTCTATAAATGGCCCATTGCTTCTGTAGGGAGTACTAAGTTTCTGCATAGGGGGAAAAAAAAAGAATTTAGTAATTTTCTACTTCTAAGTTGTATCTGAAAGATGAAAAAATAAGCATTGCTCATTCGTCTACTCTGCCCAACATAAGTATTAGCAAATCACATCTGCTTTTGCTTTGTTGTCCTTGTGATTCTGTGACACCAATAGCTGTCTATTCAATAAAGAGCTACAAGGTCCCTGTCCTTTCAGAGTTGAAGCCCTCTAGGATGAGAATTGAACCATATTTGTTATGAGAAGATAATGAGAGCTCTTTAGCTTGCTGCCATACCTGTTCTAATTATATATCTTTTAAAACGTGCACATCCTTCAACTTCCATGCAGGACCTTTTTGAGTACTGTGGGAGACACAGAGAACAGAGCATAGGAATGCTTATATGATCCAAATAATCTATTTGACTGCCTTTTCCACTGGACAAAGCTGCAGACACCTTTCTCTGGAAGCAGGGTGGCAACTATGCTGAGTTTCAAATGACAACTTTAAGACAATTAATTATTTTTGTTCCTCACTTGTCCAGATGTTTGTTACATCACAATGTATCTTCATTTGCCTTAGGCTGAGGTTGTATGACTAGTTGCTTTGTAGATTTCTGCAAGAATATTGTACCAACATAAAATACATGGTTGTAGAAACAGAGATAGTTTGCAATATTAAAAAATAAGTAAAATCAAATGGCTGTCAACTTAGAACAGATTTTTAATATTTTTTTCCTAAAAGCAAAGGGAAATTGTTTATTTTTCTAGCCAGCTCAACTTCAAGATGTAGTAAGTAGTTTATATAATCTGCTGTTACTCATACATACTAACCTCTTTCTTCGAGGAATGATACAAAGAAAATGAGAGAACCTGTAGTATATATGCCTTTGCAACTAACTTACATTATGTGAAGTTTCTTATATTGTATAGGAACTGTTTCTAGTTATAGACACTGTTGTGTGGTGCATGCAGGCTGCGTGATGGTGGTGTGTGGGCTTGGGCTTGGGCAGAGCTGGATGAAAGCAGTGGTTAGTGACCGCTGTGTTGGAGGCAGCCAGAGGAAGAGCTGCTGAAACTGTTTCTGTAGGCTCTGTAAATTCTCACACAGCAGGTTGCACTAACAGACAGCACATATAGTGTATCAGCTGGAAGTGCAATATGCTGGCCTGTGACTCAGGGATTATGTTTCACATGTCATCCTATGTGCAAAAGGAGTCCTTTGTTCCTGCTTCTGATCTCGTGTCAGAGGTTATGTATCACCTCAGCTCAAACCCTGTATTTTTCCTGTATTTGAAACAATTTCTTGCTATCCATGATATGACAGATAATCCGTGTTGCATGTTAAATACATGCTTAATAACGATTTTGTGGTTTTTTTTTAAAAGACTTTTATAACCTAGGAATGTTCCCTGTTCTTTTCTGCAATAAATTGTGTTGTGTATGTACTAAATATTGAAAACTGTTGCTACTTCCAATATGGACTTAACTTGCCTAGAGCCATGTATAAAATATCCTGTAATTTACAAAATGTTACTTAGAGTGGCTTTATAGTATAATCACTTTTGTTTGGAATGTAAGTACCTTTTCTCTTACAATCACAGCTTGCAAAGTGGTATTGAACATGTGGGTGTAATACTGAACAAAACCCTGGAAATAATGATTCACTCTGAGTTAGAAATAGTTTTGAAAAAGATTAACTCTGTTTCATTTTTTCATGGGAAATGTACTGCTTGTGAATATCTGTTATGTATCTTCTAATTCCAAATATGTAATAGAAGACTATAAATCTTTAACTGAGAGTAACATTCTGTTTATTACTCTGTTTCTTTTAGGTAGATTTAAAATATCATATAATGGGGTTGTCCTGCTTAACATAGACCCTATCAGTGGAGAGGTAGAGCCGAATTCTGTAAAGATGGTTAAAGTGGATATCTGCACAGACGTACCCATGGTCATCAAAGAACTAATAAAGTGAGTGCATGACTGAAGATATCCAGCTCTATACACTGCATTATTTTTGTCTGCTTTTAATTCTAGTCTTTATTATGAGTGCTTATCTAAAAATGTTAAGCTACTAGGTGTCAGTTGCTGTCTCCCATATTTATTAGATTAATTTGATGAGTATATTATCTCCTGAGAACAGTGAGGCATAAATTCTGTACCTGGCTGTGTTGATAAAGATATTTCATAAGTTGTAATGATAAAGGATGTTTGCACATCTCTCAGTATACAACTAACCAGGAGCTTTTGAATTTCTCCCTTTTACACATTGTGTTCCTTACTTCTTTAGCTTCTGTGACTTTGCTGGTTTTCTTTTGGGTCTGTTTTTTAGGAATCTCAGAAACATTATGATGTCCTTGAGTGTATCTTATTTTAAATGCAGGGAATGTATTGGCAACCAGTAACTATTTTAAGAATGGACTATTTTTAAATTTCTACCTTTTTTCTCTTTAAATGATGGATACAGAATTTTTAGGAAGTGCCAGAATTTGGAAGCAGATACTGTTCTAGAAACTCCTTTGTTATGCTGTTTTCATCCTATAGTGAATAGGATATGGGTTGTTTTTGTCTCTGGTTTTATTGGCCGGGGGCGCAGGGTGGGGAGCACAGGGAATTGTTTCCTGTTGTGTTTTGAAATTATTAAGATGTAGGCCTCGAAGTTCGTTTCTTCCTGTTCTTCTGGTAGCGTGTTGGAAAAGGAAATTAAACAAGAAAAATCCTGTTAGAGTGACAGGGAATACAGTTATCTGTACTTCGCCTCATCAGTTGCAGTTATCCTTCATATGATATTTTCTTTGGTTACTGAGTTTCATCCTTTTGGTGCAGTGTCATGCTTTGTGTCTTTCCTGTGCTGCCCTGGCTACTCACCACTGTATTCTTTACCCCATCTTGGTTAAACAGCTACTCTCTTCAGCAGTCCAGTAGGTAGTTCATCTACTAAACTGAGAGAACATATTTACACAGAGCCCAGATTTCATCCTTTACCTGTTCCCTGCCTTACATTCTACATATTTCTGTCACTGAATTTTGCATTTCCTACTAGTCATTGCTATGTCCTTTAGACTAAATCTTAGGCTTCCTTGTCAAGCCTTACACAAATATACAAATGTGATACGTGTGTATATATTTATTTAACTAAATTTGTTAATATTGAAAGTCCTACAATGGTTATTTGACGGAAATTTGAATTGGAGAAAATGTATAGCTTTGACAACATCTTGGTTACGTGAATTTGCCTTGCTTTGATGCACAAGCGAAATCTTTTCAGAGGAATTTACCTTTTTTTTTTTTTCTGAGATTTCTTTTCTGTCTTGGAGAGTCCCATAATCATGCTTCAGAAGTTGAAAGATGATATTTAGAGAGTTCGAGGTCCCAGATCCCTTGTGTAGCCGTATAAATGACTCTTCAAAACAAAGGTTTTTAAAAATTCATCTACTGTTTTCAGCTCAGAGGCTATTCAAAAGGATAGTTGATTCTATTAGAACAAGAAGTTATATTACTGAATATGATTCTTTTGTGCAACGAGAACAAATATGTTTGTTCCAGTAGAATACAAATAACAAAGATTTGTACAATGTCTATACAGTCCTTTGGTGTTTTGTGGTATTATCAAGATCAAGCATTCAAGCAGGAACAGCAGCAGTTATTTTATGGTTACTCAGATGAACTTCTAGCTGCAGTTGCCTAAGAGATAATTATTAACTACAGGTGAAAATTGATATACAAAGATTCTCAGAAATAAGAGCAATGTATTATCTCTGGACATCTCTGATTCTTGTGAGATGTCATTCTTATTGTTTCAAACATCAAAAAAAGGGGAAGATCTCAAATCTCCCCAGAACTCCACCATATAATGTGTCTTTCTTACTGATTTGGTAATAATCCTGTTAGGCTGTAAGGTTATCATACTGTCACTCTGTAAGGTTATCATACTGTGCCCTCTGCCCCTGCCTCCCACTTCGTTTATCTATAGAAAAGTGGTGATTTAAACACTCTGATGTGTTTCTGGTTTGCATAGGTTACAACAGAAAGCAAACCAATTATTTCTGACACTTTCCTGCATTATCTGTTGCTGCTTGCTACTCTTTCTGACAGAGTGGAGCTGGAAGGTCATGGCTGCACTGAAGTATGGATCAAAGCTGTTGTGGTTGAACAAGTTCTTAAAGTTCTAGGAGTGTCTTGTGGAAATGTACTGGAATGTGTTAACTTTGGACCAGTTTACTTTGGGTCTTCAAAGACTGAACAAATATCTCTATACAATGAAAGTCCTGGGTGTATGGACTGGGTAGCAGTACTGGAAGATGATGCCATTGGAGGAGAGATGGTAAGAAACTGTTCTGGGTTTTGTTTTAGTTGAAAACTTTTAATTTCTGCTTTTGCTTTTTGTTTCTCAGCATTAATCTTCTAGCATTTTTTATTATGTCATACTATTTCCTGATCAATAGGCTTTCTGAAATTTATGTCAAATCAATCAATTTTATTTTTTTACTATAATGTAACCTTGGAATTAAGTTTTCTTCATGTATTTCTTTTTTGCTGTGTGACATCCTGAACAATATTGACTTAATTCCCTAGGCTTGTGCTTTGTTTTATTGTTTTTTTGGTGGGGTTTTTGGGGGTTTTTTTGGAGGTTTTTCTTGATCTACTGGATTTCTTATTTAATGGGAGTTATTGAAGTATATGTTGGTATTCTAAGATGTTAAGCATACATAGTTTTGTATGTTTTCTCAGGCAGTGAAATCATCTCAATGGGCGTCATCTTCAAAAAAAGGAATTTAAAACATCAACATGGAACTGATGTTTACAATTGGTTAATTAGTCAAGTAATAGGTAACCATGTCAGTGATATGATTTTCTACTTGTTGTGACCGATATGTGTAGGGGGAAATCCCAAGCAACCAAACAGAAAAGGGGAAGCAGAAGAGGCTGAACTATTCCACATTTTGATTGTGTTTTAGGGGACAGATCTTCAGAGGAGTGCAGATGCTGTTTTACAAGACTTAAGCTTCAAAAAAAGAACAAGTGATGTAGATGTTTCCACCTTGATCTTGTGCATCCCCAATCAAGGAACCTTGCTACCCTACGAGAAATCTTTGGTTACGTTGTGCTTTAGTCCAAAGTGAGTCCAAAGTGGCCCAGATAAGATGCAACCTTAAGCTGATTGCTCTCAACTGTTCTGTAAAGACCCGTCTTAGAGAAAATATTTTTAACTTTATGTGTCTGCAAATTCTTTTCTGAATGACCTGTGCATTTATATACGTTAAATTGCTTGTCATGAGACTACAGATGAGAAAGCAGAGTCTGAAGTGATTATCTGGGAGACGTTTTATAATGTGTTTAGAGTGGCTTTGAACAAAGAATTGGTTAAGCTTGTCTTGCATGAAGAATAATTTTATTGTATTTTGCCAAGGGAACTATTTGCAACTCCCATTAAATATGTTGAATCTCTAAAGATTGTTGAGTACTACAGTGTCAAATTAAGTGCCTTTTTAATGACTACAGATTTATTTCATAAGTGTATATGTGCAGCATTATGAAAGAATGTCTATCTCATCATCAAGAATGAAACAGTTTCGAGAGCTTTCATTCCATCAAAAAACCCCCAGTAAACATAAAGGAGCACTTCTTTTTTAGATGGGAAAAAGAAAATGTGCTCTTGCTATTTTCCCTTACTAAAATGCTAATTATAACTGATTACTATGCATGTAGTATTAATTTAGAAAACTGTTGTAGACTGGAAAAGATACCAAATGACCAGGATAATAAGCATACAGATATTGTTGAGTTTAAATTTGGTAATGTTCCATTTTCTGAAGGGAAGTATAAAGGTCATTTGTTTGAGCTATAAGCCACCACAAAGAAGCCAGACAGGATAATAAAAAATAAGAAGTTATTTTGGTTGGTTTTTTTTTTTGTGGGTTGGGATTTGTTGTGGGGTGTGGTTTTTGTGGGTTTTTGGTTTGTTGGGGTTTTTTTTTTTCCTATCTTGTAATTAGAGTTTGTGACTTACAGAAAATTTAAAAGGGATTTTGGATTGAATGATTCATCGCAGAAACAAGATTATGTTCTGTTTCTGAGGTTTGAAGTGGTTGGGAATAAAGACGACTATCTGCAAGGCCTCAGTGATGGTGCCACAGCAATCACAAGTAGGTTATGAGAAGTGTATAAAAGCCATCAGAAATGTATATATGAATTATAAAATTGTATATCCTAATTATTTTAAAAAAAATACTTTGATTTCTTCATCTCAGCAGATTTATGGGAAACCCATGTTTATTTTATCTGTATAAGTACAAGTACTGTAATTGTGGGAAGTTGACCCTGGCTGAAGGCCAGATGTCCAACCAAGCTGCTTTATCACTACCCTCCTTAAATGGACAGGGAAGGGAAGATGTCTCAACCCAGAAGCCTTTCTTTATAAGGACAGGGAGAGAGCATTCACCAGTTACTGCCATGGGCAAAACAGACTCAGCATTTTAAAAACAAATAAATCTAATTGTTTTGGTTGGGTGATAAGAGTAGGATAATGAGAAATAAACCAAATCTTAAAACACCTTCCCCCCGCCTGTCCTTTCTTCCTGGGCTTAACTTTACTCCAAAATTCTCTACCTACTCCCCCAAAAGAGGCATGGTGAATGGGGATTGTAGTCACTTCATCACAAGTCTCGGCTGCTCCTTCCGTTTCAGCGGAGGGACTGCTTGCACTCCTCTGCTTGAGCATGCAGTTCATCTCACAGGGAGAGGGAGAGTCAGTCCTCCATGAACTTCTCCAAGATGACTCCTTCCCATGGGTTGCAGTTCTTCATGAACTGCTCCACTATGGGTCCTTTCCACCAAATGCAGTCTTTCAGGAAGAGGCTGCTCCAGTGTGGGTCCCCCAGGGGGTCACCAGTTCCCCCAGCAAACCTGCTCAGCATGAGCTTCTCTCTCCTTGGACTACAGGTCCTGCTTGGAACCTGCTCTAGCATTGGCTTCCCACTGGGACCCATCTTCCTTTGGGTACCTCCACTTGTTCTGTGGTGAGGCCCTCCAGGGTCTGCAGGTGGAATCTCTGCTCCACTGTTAACCTCCATGTGCTGCAGGGGAACAGCTTGCTTCACCATGGTCTCCTTTCTCCTTAACTGTGCTATCCCAGAGGTGCTACCACTGTGGATGATGGGCTCTGCCTTGGCCAGTAGTAGGTCTCTATTGGAGCCGACTGACATTGGCTCTGTCAGACGTAAGGAAAAGCTTCTTGCAGAAGCCGCCCCTGCAGACCCCTCACTACCAAAATCTTGCTATGCAAACCCAAACCAATAAGTTACATCTTTAATGCTTTAGCACCAAAAAATGTCTTCAAACAGTGAATAAAAAGGCAGAGGGAATCATGAATATGCTGACTGGTAGTGAACACCTAGGACCTGAGTATTAGTGTAAATATTTAAAGGACTAAAAAAAACCCCAAAATCAGAACTTTGGTAATACCGGTTTTCTGCATTTTCAAGTCAATGTTTCGTCACACTCATATTCTTTAATGAGGGAATACATTATCTAATGACCATTATCAGTAAGCATATCTGTGTTAAGTTGTAGAAAATTGCATTAGAATAATTTTGTATTACGGTATTGTTTTGTTTTTGCACCAACACAACTACAGTATGCCTTCCTCTTTGTATGTGAATAGATGTGTGAGGTTTCTCTGTTTGTTTTTCTTATGCTTGGTGCAGTGAATCATCCTTGTCACACGGAGTTAGCTTTGACAGGTTCTGGGCTTCCTGTCATGTTAACTTTTAATCCAGGGCCAGTTATTAAGTTTATGGACTGTTTCCTGGGTGAACAAGTACAAGTCCTGTGCACACTCAAAAATGAATCAGAGTACCTTCCAGTAACATTCAGCTTCCGCAAGACTGCTCACTTCAATGTTTCTCCTCAAAAAGGAAAAATTAAAAAAACATCTACAAAGGTAATTATCTACATATTGACTTAATCTAAAAGAAAGAGGGTTTTTTTTTTTATTGTGGTCAGTGGTGGAATTTCTTGAAAGTTAAGTAGGACAATTTCAGTAGCCATGACATTTAATATCACTTATACATATATCTTTTTTTTGTTCCCTCCTTCTGTAGAGTCTTTTATGGCTCTTTCCTGTAGTCAAGGCAGCAACAAGTTTTGCTTTATACTTGGAAAATAATTGGAGTACTAAAGAAACTTTTCTTGTGTCTTTTTTTCTGGCCTTAAATTTCTTATATTTTACTAACTTGAGAGGATTGATTTATACTCAAACCTTTGCAGGGTTATTTTAATTCCTTTCTGTAATTTACAAATACTCAATTAACATTTTTTTAATGGAAGAAACTTTGCCAAATTTAAGACAAATATGGAGACATTTATAATTTCACAAATCTGTAACCCAGGGCTCAAGAGAGAAAAACTTGTCCTAGAAATGAGTGAATGCAACTTTGTGGTGTTCTAATGTATAGCAGCTTTATATACTGCTAATTTATGGGTAGCAGTTGGCATATTTGAAGAGCCCAGTTTTGAACACCTACCTTGGAAGTACATATGGAGAGAAGTGCCTCAAAAAGAGAATTACACAAAACATTTGTCTTTGCTTTTCTGCCTCATATGTCTCATCTTATTTTCCAGGATGTGATATTTTCATTTTCTCCACATCAACTAGGAACGTTTAACATGAAGCAAGTTATTGATATCATTGGTACAGGTCTAGAGAAAAATAATTTACAGGTTTCGAAGACAAAATCCTTTCACCAAATATATTTGAGCTTTATTGGCACGTGCAAATCTAACAGAAAAAACGTTCTATTCAAAATTAATCCTGGTAAGATGCTAAAAGTGACAAATGATAAAATGTTTTAACAATGTATTTTGAACACTTTAGAAAATAACTTTTTACTGTGGGTTTTTTTTTTAAATATGTCTTGAGGGAATGCTCAGTTGTGTGACATATACCCGTGAGTTTTAACAAATTGAACTATTAGAGCATAAAATTTCATCGTATGCTTATTTAACTTTTATACATCAGAAAATAAACCCTACAGGTTTTAGCAGCGATGCCATTAACACAGTGCTAGTATGTTTTCAGTTGTAAGTTGGACTTATGGTTGGATTCAATCTCAAAGGTCTTTTCCAACCCAGTGATTCTGTGGAGAGACTGGTAAAGTAGAGAAAGAAGTTAGGAATGATAATGTGGTATTCTTTATTGATTGAAAGTTCCCACTGCCACACGAATTTGCCAGTTAATATACATACATTGACTGTTCTTATTCTATGAAACCTATGCCAGTGTAAAAAAATCTTTCAGGATATGCAATAACCAGTCTCTAATTTGGTCCTTGTGTTCCTTATGTGTCCCTTGAACAACCGCTTTGCAAAAGACTTGACTAAACCTGTCACCGGATTTTAAAACCAGTCATGGGAAAGTGTAGCTTTTTCTGGCATCGAATAAACTTGTAGCTTCTGCAGGTAGTACTGGAGCAACAGGGCTGTCTTGTGTAGTGGTGCACCTGGCTTCTGTGTGTGGATTAGGAGGGAAGCTTGATACTCCTTGACTGCTGCTCACTTGAGGATGTACTTATGAAAACATGAAGGCGGTATGCTTTATTTCCTCCAAAGGCACCTTTGTGGGAAGTAAAATGAGGAAGTGATTAGAAAGTCAGGATAAAATGCTGTCTTTTCTACAAGCGTCAGAAGGGTTGATAAGCCACTGGACATTCCTGTTATTTTCAGGAAGGTGTTTCAAGTCCTTGGCAATCAAGATTTGATGAGAAACTGAAGTTTTTAAATCTCTGGATTTTATTGTTGAAATCCAGAACTCCTGTGTTTTTTCTGCTTCAAAACCACAATTATTTCTGTGGATAAAAGATTTAATGTATTTAATTTTTGTCAGCTTTTCTAAACACTGTTGTCTACTGTTTGCTCTGTCAAATAGATTAGCTCTTATGTGTAGGTTTATAAAGAGGTATCTCTGCTCTGTAGGCTACTGAAACTATGTTTGGCTTTTAAGCTTCATTGGTATGTGGAGGGAAAGTGATTGATTTTTTTTCTTCCCCCCCCCTTTGGATCCTTTTATAGAAGGTTTCTATATCTTCCTGTTCTCTTCTTTCAGTCTCTGTGGACGAATGTGTACTTGCCTCTCTGTATTCAGTGAAGGGAGGAACAGAATGGAATAAGGTTTCTTGTAAACTCTGTCTCCCTGGGCACTGGAAGTTGTAATCAATCCTCTAGTTTTGAGGGTGGAAAGGAGGGGGGTTTGTAGCCATTTGAGAGTAATGGAAGGCTAATGTGGGTAAAGCAAATGTATTTAGTTTAACGTATCAGGTATTTTGCAGGTAAGGGAGGAAAGGGCAGTTGATCTAGTTATAGTGCTGTTTTAAACATGTATCTTAATATAGGGAGGGGTGTGCAAGCACATGGCCTGGTTTCTGACATTTTTCTCTTTAATGTTAATCTATTTGTGGTTTTCTAAAAGTAGAGTAAAAAAGATCTGAGCTCACTTTTTAATTGTGTAAGCTTGGAAGTTATTTGTGTTAAAAAAATCCCCCAAACCCAAAAAAACGCACCCCACCAGCACAAAAAAATCTCACAAAAAAACCCCCAACCCCCCAAAAACATACACACAAAAAAAAAGTATGGTCTGAATGGTTTCTTCCCTCTTGTCCGACGAAAACATAATGGGATGGGTGACTGATTGTTGGACTGCTGGGTAAACCAGTATAAATTGCAAAATATTTTTCTAATATTTTGCATTTTGTTTAAAAAGTATAAGTGTATGTAACGTTTTATTTGAATTTTAAGGTATAACACCGATGGTTTCCAATGCAACTGGGCAGTTTGTGGCTGATGGCACAGGACACTGCACTGATGCAGCACCCGTAGCAATACTTAAATCAACCCAAACAAAAATTCATACTCACTGGATTAACAGGAATTGTGAGGATGATGCACTTGTAGCTTTTCCTAATGACCGCGCAGCCAGTATTAGGCCTGGTGAATGGAATAAAAAGTACAGGTAGGAATGATGTGTAAGTAATATTTAAAACCACATATTTGTATGATTTGCATGGTAGATCAGATTGGTTACTCATGTAACAGTTTACTTTTTTAGGCTAAAAGCTCTTTAAAATTCATTGTGCTCTACTCAGCCTCAAGCTTATTGCATGTAAATTTCTTGAGTAGCTTTTACGCAAAAGTACACATGTAGGGATTTACAGTTTCAATATTTCATTTTTATGGTTGCCTATACAATGTCAAATATTAATAATCAGCTGTACTAAAAAGAATGCTTACAAAGAAATATATATAAACAGCAAAATCAATACTTTTTTATAGCAAGACCCAGAATCATTTTACACATGTAGTGAAACTGCAATTCTCTTTGAATATTTAGGACTATTTTCACAAAGACTGAGAGGTATAATTACATAGATCCAGAGTTTTCTTACACTGACTATGAACGACTGTCAAAAGAAGCACATAAGAAATACTATGCAGACTTCATTTCTAGTTCAAGACAGCACCGTTTACAGAAAGATGCCGCTAGGTAAGACTTTGCTTAAACAATAAATATTTTAGGGTTTTGTTACAAGAAAAATATATGTATATGCATGCAGATTTAATTTAGGTGTATGATTGGTGTTACTAAAATGTGCAATGATAAAATGTTTATGGTCTTGGGGCCTTCATTTATAAGGCATTCAAAACCTATTTTGCTCAGTTGTTCATTTTGGCACGTAGAGATCACGTCCTGGATAAAATACAGGGACTGAAGCGTGGAACTTAAAGATGCCAATATTTAAGAAGAGTTGGTTATGGCTAATAGGAAAAAAATAATTATTGTGTTGGATTCTCTTTTCTTTGTAAATAATAAATTGTGTATGTTTCCAACTAGTATGTCTATCTTAGCCAAAGTGATGGATTCAGTACGTAAATTATGCTTTGATTTGTGGAATTAAACAGATAAGATTAAAGCATTATATTGGTCTTGTAGCCTTATTTTATGGTAAATTCTCACTTAACAAATTTGTGTATTTGATTGGTATGCTGTGGAGCAAATAATGAAAAAGAAGAACTGACAGATCTGCTACTTTTAGAGGTTCTATTAAAAAAAAAAAGCCTATAAAGCCTCTCAAGCAAGAGAAGGAATATCTTAAGAGTGTTAAGTTTGCAAGACCTATTACTTAAAAATTAATGCCACTGGATTATTCTTGCAATCTGAATTTACCTTGTTCAGACAAGGCACATAGAGCTGGATTTATTTTCATGCATACACATTTTATATTGCTTTCTTGAAAGGAACTATGTAGTGGGTGAACTGTTTTATAAATTACCATAACGCATATATTCTAGGGCTAAGAACAGGGAAATTTCACAATTATCATATGAATTTCACTATTATTATCAAACATAGTAATATTTTTTTTCTGAATACTTCATGTGAAACATCTGTTTAAGATCTCTGCAAGTTTCAGCAATCTTGGTTGCAGATGTAATTGACCGGAGTTGAACTTTGACCAAGAAAAATTAATTGCGCTGAAAATTAGGCTATAAATGATCCAGTGCAACATAGTGAAAGGATCCTTTGTAATCCTGGCATTTTCTAATTTTTAAGTGCTTGTCTTTGAGAAATTAATTGTTTTTTAAGAGGTATTTTATATAATATATTTATATTTAGTGGCCGTAGTGCTTTCAACCTCTTTAGCTAAGTAATTGCCACAAACATACAATGGATGTTAATTCTTGTCTAAACATTTTATCTATGTTCAAAAATCTTAAATTGTTTAACACGTAGAACACGAAATGCTCAAACTTCTAAATTTCCATCTTATTTTTCTCCCCTACCCTACAGGCAGTTTTGTATTTATAATAATTCTGTGAGCATAGGCCTTAAACCAGCTGAAGGGCTTACCTCACCCAAGATCTCAATCACAGACCTTCCTAAGAAGAAGCTACAGTTCAGAAGGCTTCCTTTAGATGAGAATTGCCTATTAACAAGACGAAATTTGCCAGCAATTGGTTCCAAACCTTCAGGCAAAGAAGTAAGTTAAATGTTGGGTAGTGTCCTGGTTCTGGCCAGGTCAGAGTTACCTTCCAAGCAGCCAGCACTGGTGAGCTGAGTTGCCCTGGGCAGTTTCCCACATTATGAGATGCCCCCTAAAAGGGGCTGGACAGCACGTCTCCAGGATGGTCCCAGTGTGTTCGGTCCTTGCATAGGTGCAATGTTCAGTGCTACCACCTTGTCAGATCGGTAAAGTGCTCTGTGTCATCACCAAGCTTTGTCATCACCATCACTTTGTCCTGGGCTTTTGTTTTTGCCGTACTTGTCAGTAACTGTCCTTCTCCCAACCCGTGGGGGCTCTGTCTGTTTCTCCTCCGGAGGGTGGGGTGAGTGAGCGGTGTGGGGTGCTCAGCTGCTGCCTGGGGCTGAGCGTGTTTTTACCATATAATAGAGATCAGAATTTTGATCCTGCTCTGAGATGTCTTATGCTTATCACAGATCTGGAGTGGGCTTAGTGCTGTGCCATCTTCTGACCAAGAGAAGGAAGACTGTAGTCTAACATTGACATCCAAGCAGCTTCATCAAATATTAATTGGTAAAACTTAAAAAAAATTTGGTTACTAAATGCATATAGTTGTGTTAAAAGCGTTTGTAGTAAAGCAATTTCTGTTTATAATTGTTCATCTGAAATAGAAAATAGGATAATTTGGTGGCAGCTTGATATCTACAGTAATGTTTAACTAAAACTTCATACTCTGAGGAGTACTGAGGTATGATTAGTTATGAGCATGTGAAAGAAGAGCTTCCTTTAAAGACTGCTTGTACTGCAACCTATTACAGAGAAATCAATACAGTGTAGTATGAGCGTTGCTCGTATACTTTTGCTTTGTTATTGGTTAATATCTGGACCAGCATTAATATCAGTAAGATTCATGGGAGTGTTCAGAATGTTTCTGGGAAGTAACAGTGAACAGTAATACTCCAAAAATTTTAGAATTCAGGGTCCTCCAAAATAATTTCTGTGGAATACCCTGTGGTAGGGAGTAACACCTTCTACAGGCTGTGAGGGACTCTTCTATTAATTCTTGGTAGCAAAAGTGGTCTAGTTTAAGATCAGTTTTTCTTCAGTAAAATTTTTAGTAGCACAATGGAATTTTTCCATAGTTTATGGGATTTTGGGGGGCTTTTTTTGTTTGTTTGTTTGCTTTGGTTTTTGTTTTCAAAGAAGTCGGGACTTGAATAGTGTAGCTGTGTATGCTGATAGACTGAAGAAAAGTAGAATAAGATAAGCATATTAATACAAACAAGTAGATAAGAGTATTATAAGATGTTTGATTAGTGCTCACAGCACTGAAGATTGCAGACCAGCATAAAAACTTGTGATGGAAGTAAGCAAAGTAGTGAGATAATTCTGTCAGCATCCAATTAAATGTGTTTATTAAACCAAACAGCCACACATCAGGGAAAAAATTAATACATTATGTATACAAACTTTCAGAAAATTGCTGGTTGTCTAGCCATTTAAATACCTGATTAATGAAATATTAGGGATTATTAATAATGCTTTTAGCACTGAGCACTTTGCATTTCCTATTTTAATAACTGGCTAACAGAATTAAGAAATAGAAGTTAGTGGTGGATTTTTGACATGTAAAGCACTAATGAAAACACCCACAGAACGTGCATGGTATTTATTTCTAAATTTGAGTGTGAAATTTTTTCTGTTACAGGTTTGTTATAAGTGACTAATTCTGTAATTTGGGAACTAAAATATTTTAATAATAATGTTTTAGTAGTTATGCTTTTAAATATTGATTATCTTATTTCTTATATATTCCAGGTCCTTCTACTATGGATTTTGGTGATGTTTGTGTGTATTCTACAACCACCAGAAAACTGCATGTTATCAATAACTTGTCAGTTCATATATGGATACAAATTGAAATTGAAATTGATGAGTTACAGCAGACAAGTCCATTGTCTCAGGTGGTGCCTCCTTTTACAAAGACTCATATTCCAGTTGTATTCGAAACAAAAACTCTTGGAGTGTTTAAAAGGTAAGGCTGCATATATTTGTCTTGATTTAAATATTTTCTTTGTAGCAGGAGAATAAAAAACCAGTGTAGCTCATTTAAACTCAGTGCAATTACGATGTGTTAATGGTGTATTCATTTGTGATGATATTGCAATAATTAACTGTTGTGGTTTTGTGTGGTGGGGTTCTGGTGACGGAGAGGGAGCTGTGGGGGTGTCTTCTGCAAGAAGCACCTAGAAGCTTCTCCTGGGTCTGAAAGAGTAAACACTGTCTGGGGTCAAGGCCAGACCCCACCGATGACGAAGGCCGAGCCCATCAGCGACAGTCACAGCACCTCTGTGAATCACATTTAGGAGGAAAAAACTGCAAGCAGCTGATTTTTGCCACCAGAGAAGGGAGGGAGAAGTTGTAAGAAACTCTGCACACACCAAGATCAATGAAGAAGTTGGGTGGGATCGTGGGGTGCTGCAGATGCCAGAGAAATGATTCCCCTGGAGCCTGTGGAGAAGACCATGGTGGAGTGGGTTGTCCCTCTGCAGCACGTGGAAGATGACAGGGAGCAGAGACCCCACCTGTATCCCACGGAGAGACCCCATGCTGGAGCGGGTGGAGACATGGAGAAGACGCTGTGACCCATGTTGGAGCAAGCTCCTGGCAGGACCTGAAGCCAATGGTGACACAGAGAGACCCACACAAGAGCAGGTTTGCTAGGGGGATGACACACACACTTGTGACTCCGTGGGGGACCAGGCTGGAGCAGTCTGGGCCTGACAGACTGAGACACATTCTATGATTTATAACTGCACCCCATAGCACTGACCCACTCTGGGGCAGCTGGTGAAGAGCTGAAGCCCCATGGGAAAAGACTCACGTTGGAGAAGTTTGTGGAAGACTGTATCCCATGGGTGGGACCCCACAGTGCAGTAGGGGAAGAGTGTGAGGAATGCCATGCCCCTGACTCCCCACCCTGGCCAAGAAGGAAAACAACTCATGAGGAAGTGATGCAACCCCCATTCCCTGTCCCTCCCTGTGCCACCCTGGGGAGAAGAATGGGGCAAAATCATGAATAAAGTGAAGTCTGCGAAGAAGGGAGGGATGGGGGGAGGCGCTTCAAAATCTGGTTTTACTTTTCATTATCTGAATCTGGTTTCATTGTGTGTGTGTGTGTGTGGTGTAATAAATTAGAGAGGCTTTTTTTCTTTTTAGTCACTGTTGAGTCTGTTTTGCCCATGACATTAATTGCAGAATGATCTCTCCCTGTCCTTATCTTGAGTCCTAAGCCTCTCAATATGTATTTTCTCCCCTGTCCAGCTGAAAAGAGGAGTGATAGAGCAGCTTTGGAGGGCATCTAGCCTTTGGCCAAGGTCAAACCACCACATTAATGCAGTTTTATGTTGCCAAAATTTGCTAGTATAATAATGCTTTTTAGGGCTTAAAATATCTCCTAACAAATACATTTTTCCCCCGATACAGCTGCGGCCGTATAGGATTTTGACAGAATAGCTTGTCACTTTTTTATGAGAAGTACTGTGGTTTTTCGGGCATAGTGTTGCATCACTGCAACAGACCTGTGCTCAGACCTTTTGGTGCATCTCATGGGAAAATGTGTAGGCAAACTGTTCTCTAGCATTCCAGTATGAAGATGGAACTCTTGCTTCATTAATCCTGTTAAAATGACTGTATGAGGTTAATCATTATTTGGGATAATCTTCTCTTTGGACTTCACTTTTGGTTTAACTTGTATGCAAAACAATTACAAATTGCTTTATCTTGTTTTAATTGTGTGTTCGCACTCAATTTCTAAGTATTTTCTAGTTAATGATTGTATTTCACATAAATCTTTGTCTGACTGCAACATAATAACTACATAAAAATATTGAGAAAAACATAAATTTTATGTTACAGATCTTTCACTTACACAATAAACAACCAACACCCTGGGCATGTGCTGGTAGTTGCTAAAGCAGTGTCTTTTGAACTTGAGTTGTCTGCAGCAGAAGTGATTTTAAATCCTATTCCTGGCTACCTAGCAGAGACAGAATTTAGAACAACTGTCAGGGTGTACAATCGAAGAAACCACCCTGCTCAGTTCACTTGGAAACCTGTGATTTCAGTCATAGGAACTGCATTTTCTATTCACCCAGCCAAAGGTATACTACTAGTACTGTACAAGTACAGCGTGTGGTGTGCATGTGTCTTAAATGTCAATGATGTTTAGTAAAACAAGCATTCAGTTTCTGTTATAAATAGTGTTTTTTAGATTTGGGTTAAAAGCATTGTATCCCAAAAGCATTTATTAGATCAATGGTAGTACCATAGCAGCATTCCCTGAATGCATACTCATCAAGTTTGTTGTTTCTATGTCCAACCAGCAGTGCTTATGTAACCTTTTTTCTCAGTGCAGATTGCTGCTGTCTTGAAAGTGAGGCAGCTCTTTAGTGGCAGTTAACAATGTGAGGACAGGAAACTTTCCAAAAGCACTGTAGCAGTGAAGCTGCTAAGAAGTTGATGTAGACAGTCTGAGTGACACAAATGGAATTCAGTCTGGGATTAGTTTCCACTCTCATTATGGATCGATATTTGTTAGAAATGAGAGATGTTAGCTTTTACCTTCTTTCCTTTGAAAGATACCATTCTGCAGGAGTATGTTGGAGCCCTGTTGTTAAAGAACTGTTAACTGAATTGGCATTACACAAAGCTTGGTTGGATCAGGAGCTTGGTGTCCTCTGATTCTTGAGAAAAGAGATTTCTAATGATAGAAGTTCAGACTTGGCTGTAAGCAAGAAAACATGTATGATCTTTCCCAAAGTTCTTATTCTACAAGAAGGATAGTCTTATTTGAGTAATTCATAGCTAAAAAATACCAGTGAACTTTGAGGGTGTTTTACTGCAGGATACTAATAAACACTACACGATTGTCACAAGAATCCAAACACTAATTTTACTTCAGCATACTGTTCAATAACTTTTGAAATGTAGCTTTAGTTTTCATTAATTTCACTTTAATGTGCTAATGTTATTTCTATTTAAAATATGCAATTTGAAAGTTGTGCATGTGTACGATATAACATTTAAATTACCCACATTTATTTAGGCTTTGTGGAGGCCTATAGAGATCTGGAGTGTGAAGTTGTTTGGCATCCAGGGTTCAACTCCCCAGAAGAAGGAGAATTCAACTTGTGTGTGCGTAAAGGAAACACGGTTAAGTTGAAATGTTTTGCAAAGGTAACCATTCATGTAGCAGACAGAGAAGAAAAATGTGTGGGGTTTTTTAACCAAGGCATTTCTTAAATATGTTTTCTATTATCGTGCATTCAAAAATTCTTTTAATTTCATGTGACTTTTACGTGTCTAACAAAAGAATATTGCTCCAAAGACATGAGGGAGAAGGCAAGGCAAAGACAATTTGCTTTTTTCTTGCTTTTGATGATATCCTTCTTTTGGAACCATAACTTAGTGGTCCTCACAGGTTAAGTTGTGAATGTTGTTGGCTTGTGTAGCTTACACAAGCAAAGGTGGATGGGTGGTATGATAGTTATTTAGGTATATATTAAAGAGATAGAAATCAAGGTGTTTTGGGGAAGATACATGTCAGAGCACTAAGGGCTGTAACCAAACCTTGTATTGTTATTTGAACTTGGTATTTGGAATAATTGGTATTACTCTGGAGCCCTCAGCACAAGAAGGACATGGACCTCTTGGAGTGAGTCCAGAGGACAATAAGTGGGTTGGGGAACCTCTCCTAGGAAGACAGGCTGAGAGCATTGGGCTTGTTCAGCCTGGAGGAGAGAAGGCTCTGGGGAGACCTTATATTGGCTTTCCAGTACCTGAAGGGACCTACAGGAAAGCTAGGGAGGGACTATTTGCAAGGACATGTAGCAAAAGGGTGAAGGGCAATGGTTTAAAACTAGAGCAGGGTAGGTTTATATTAGACGTTAGGAACTTCTTCACTATGAGTATGGAGAGACACTGGCACAGATTGCCCAGAGAGGTGGTGGAGACGCCATCCCTGGAGGCATTCGAGGTCAGGCTTAATGAAGGTCTGAGCAACCTGATCTACTTAAAGGTGTCCCTGCTTACTGCAGGGGGCTTGGACTGGATGGTCTTTAAAGGTCTCTTCCAAACTAACACATTTTGTGATTCTGTTTGATAATTTAAAAAGCAATGTTCTGGATAGTCTTCTAAACAGTGAAATTTAGCTTAGGTTGACCATTTGCTAGCTGCATGCTCTAGAACTTTCATTTCTGGGAGCCGAGACAGCTTTTCTCTTCCTTTTGATGTGCGTGTTTGTGCTTTTTTTTTTTTTTTTCCCAGTAGCTTTTTTCTCGTCTTCCTGTTCTTTTGAAGCCTTGGAAACTGCCATATGTAAACCAGGATGTGTGTAAATTAGATTATTAGCATTTCTACTGATAGTAAAATCTTTGAAGTATCTTTTTCTGATCATACACTTAGGATTAAAAAAAAAATAATCCTGCCACTTCTGTTAAATTTAATTAAAATATTTTTATTTGTCCTGAAATTAGCCCAGGAATATCTCTGGGGTTGTGTCTGTTCACTTTGAATCTAGAGAAGTTCAATACATTGAGTAAATCTTGTCCCACATGTAAATTATGTTTGTCTATTTGAATACTCCTAATTTATGCATTTCCACAAGGATGTTAGCTTGTTATGTAATAAAAAGAAAATTAGGTTGAATTATTTATTTGCACTTAGTAATATGTTATTTAGTTTGATTTTTTTCTCTCTCTCTCTTTTTTTTTATGTATAGCTTGGTACTGCTAAAGTTCAGTTAATGGAGCAAAGGATACCCTTCAATCATAGTCCAATGAACTTATCTACTTATAAAATGGCCATTCTGCAAAACATAGGTTCCAATCATGCATACTTCCAAGTAAGCTAAAATTAGTGTTAGAATATTTAATTTTTTGGAGTGGTGAGGAAAAAGGGAGTTTATTTTATCAGATGCTGTTGCAGGTTTCTGCTCTCAGTTATTAGATACACATCTACTTAAGTCTTTGTTCTTCTGAAGAAACAATGCGAATAGGAATTCTGTCTCAAATTTGGATTGATGGATAGATGGACTGACAGATAAGCAAAGTGGTAATGGTCTAAAAGAATCTGGAAGTTTCATGAGAACCAGTGGTGAGGGTAGAACCCTAATTTTTTACTCTATGAAAAAGTTGTTAAACCTTGGATTTTTTTGTGTTTTGAGAGACAGAAGAAACTGGATAATCGTCCTACCTGAACTGGCTACCCAGTCATTGCATGCACGGACCAGTCGTAGCAAATGTAATCATTTTACTAGACTAACATCAAAGACTAATTTGCCTTATTTGTTTAGTGAAGCAAAATAATTTTAATTAAAAACCTCAGAATTTTTGCTAATATGTTATTTTGGTACTAAGGAACTTGATTGATTTATTTTGATTTGTACAATATTTCTCTGTTTATCAATTGAGCATTTTAGTGACTTATTACTGCACTCATGGAGGATGTCACTGAAAAAAACGCTATCACTAGATAGCAGGTTTTAATTGTAATAACTTCATGAAAACAACCAAAAACTAGAAGGTGTGCAAACATTATTTCAGAGTAGAAATTGACAGTTATCATGTTTGATTCTGCTACTTCAGTTTGTTTACTGGTGGTTTTGCCCCAGATTTTTATGTCCAAGTGAGTATTATATATTATTAAATTTCTCCTTATAAGAATAGGAAATCTTCATGATATATCACCTTTTTAGTATTTTTAATGCTTCTGTTTGTTTTTGAAGGTTCTTGATCCCAAGCCACTGCCTGGAATGATAATCATCCCTTATGAAGGGGTGGTGCCTGTGGGAGGCCATGCTTTTCTTATAATCTGTTTCACTCCGAATGTAAAAATGACTTTTGATACAAGATTGGAGGTATTCAAAACTGGAAGAATGAGTCTTGAGTTGTGTTACGTGTTTGTGTGTGGAAATGTGTGCACATTTAAGCATCTTTTGGATTTTATTTCTTTTTTTGGGGGGGGGGGACGGGGATGGTGGGGAATTCTTACAGGAGTTGATGGCTGCTATAACCCATTATTTTGGTATCAAAACAGCCTCACAGTTTCAAGTCCTTCATATTATACCATTGCAAGCTGTGCAAACTAACATGTGATTGTCTTCAGATGATCGTGTACATATATTTGCAGTTTTTATTATCTATAGAGGAGCAGAACTGGAATGCTGCAGTGTCCTTAATTTCTTGACTTCTTTTTGTGGCTATCTCAGATGGATTTACAAGTAGATTTGATTTGATAATCGCAGTGCAATAGAAATCTAATCCGGTTTTGTTTTCTGCATGCCTGCTTCCTGAACTTGTCCCTGGTTAAATAAGTGACAATGGGAAAAAGGGTGCTCTCATGGGGATGATCTTTGCTACCACTTCAGACTCTAATCCTGGATTCTCTGTCTTCTGTGGCTGCCTACATTATGTTTATTAAATGTTTATTTTTGTCCACTTCCAAAACAGATTCCATATTGCTCAGGACAACAGTACCTACTTTGTATCAGTGCTTCTGTCAAGCAGTTGTGCTGTGGTATACTTTGCAATCCTCACAGCTGCTGAACATATCTGATCCATCCACTCGGCTTTCTCCTGTTAGGGAAACCTGTTCATTCTAGTGATGAAGCCTCCTGCAAGCTTTTATTTTGTCTGCAGAAGGCTGGTTTTTCCTAAAATTGGGGTGTTTGGTTTTTTTGGGGTTTTGTTTTGTTTTTAATTGACAGCTAGGAGTATCTCTGTTATGCTATGCCACAGCATTTGAAGCCACATCTCACTGGAATCTGTGACTATATATATATATATACTCTAGAAAATGAAGCCATTTTCCTTACCTCTTTGTATTTCCATAACAAAAATTATGTTATAAGGGAAGACGTATTTCATTATAAATTATGCTTAATGTCTTTCCCCAGTTTGTACCTCTGGGGTAGGTTGGTTGTTGGTTTTGGTTTTTACTGTTTGGTTGAAATAATTATGTTAAAATGACCTTGTCAACAATCACACTGTTGTCTATTTACTTAGGTAGCAGTGCGAAATTCAGGAGTACTAGTGCTTAGGATTGGTGGATTTGTAGAGATCCCTGAAATAAATATTGATGTGGTAAGTATGAAGAAATTGTAGCAATTGGTAAGATTGACAGTATTTTGCTTTATCTAGATCTCAAATTCTCTCATCCCTACTTCCTAACTTTACTTTTTTCCTATATTAACTTCCTGTGAAAATTATCACAGAGAAGAACTTAAGAGAAATTAAAAACTAAATGTATGTGCAAAACAGTTGCACTAAATGATAGCTGACAGCTTTAACTTTTGAAATGGATAATCTGGAAGAAGCATGTTAAAAGTGAAATTATTTCTTTAATGTAGTAATATGGCATAAAAATGCAGTGAGGGAAAACATGTCCAATGATCTGTATGCTGAATGATGAATACTTTCCTGATGGTGTAACTGGATTTATGTATTGAATTCCAAGCTGTTGTGTTTTATGTCCTGGAAAGATTTTAAAGATAATGGTTGTACAGGACATTTGATTAATCAAAACTGTTATTGTATTATAAATTGGGAATCTTTGAACAATTATATTTTCCCCATTCTGTTCAGTTATAAACTTGACTTCACAGTGATTTGACTTTTTTTTCCCCTTTAAATTTACAGGAAATACTTGACTTTGGAGGTGTTTATGTTGGTTCTACAAAATCAATTCCCTTTTTGCTGCAGAACAAAGGACAGGCGTGTACAAGATTGGAGTTTGATTTTTCTAAATATAAGGATTTTAAATTGAATGCTAATGATTGTTCAGGTATTTGCTTTTACTATGTCAAATTTAAATAAAGAACAGATAATGCTAAGAGAAAATAATGCTAAGACAGACTATTTCTAGTATACAAATTTTCTGATTTAAGAAAACCTAAAGCAATTACTTTAAAAGTGCTGCTTAATATAATCTAAAAGGAGACAGTTTGGTTTGCCTGAAAAATGGTATTTGCCAAAAATAATCATTTGGAAAATGTCAGGTTGCCTGTAGATTCTCCGCCTCCCCGTTTAGTTGCTAAAGTATGTTTAAATGAAGTTTGAATACCCTCTCACCAGCTAAAATAATTTAAAAAAATGTTTAAAAAACAAATCCAAATTTCTATACTGATTTCCAGTTCATGGACTTTTAGCCATAGTTTTGACAACTTTTACCCTTTAGTTAATTCATCATTATTATAAGGATCTGGAACTACTGTTTTCCTGGTGGCATCTGCAGGTCAATCACAGGACCCCTGTACTGCAAGATGCCCAGCTCAGAGTGATGTTGGTGCAATATGTAGAATTAGATTGCTGCTCTTTGATTCCTGACAAGACTAGTGCAGATTCTTTACCCTTCATTCACTGTTGCCCATCCCTTTTCTACTTCAGTCCTGGCTTCTCTTTTGCTTTTCCAACATGTTTATTCTTGAGAGAATTTTGCAGCTATGCTTATGTGGTGTCTTGTCTTTGTGAGCTCAAGAAATCGGAGAGACTCCTCTTGCGAGACAGTGTTATAATATTTAGTTATATTTTTGTGTAGAGCTGTATGTGGATGATGACAAAAATGATCTGACAGTAACAGAGGGATTTTCTTACCATGTGGTGGACTTCGGCTCCTAGTCAGTCATCTCGCATGAGAATGTGAGAAATGTCACCATACAGATACGTAGATACCTTATGTTGGAAATCACTTTGAAGTACTACAACTGTTGATATTCAGTGTAATAGCATCTGTAATTTGACTTTGAATTTTGTTTGACAGTGGTTGATTGCTGTTCTTTCAAGCCTTACTTGTATTCAGTGAACTTAAAGGGACAGTCAACATTGCAGTGCTCATTGTCCTTCATGCCAAAAGAGGTAGGTTTATAGTGCAGTTTTGGTTACCCTAAATTAAAATCATACTCTGTGATATTTCTATTGTGAAAGAATATAGAGATTTTAGATGCATGTTTTAGTGTGTGCAATAGTTTTATTATAGTAACCCAATTCTTAAGAAAGCAAGTTATTCAATAACCTTTATATAACTGTTGCTGGTTTTCTTAAATGTTTGCATATGCAAATTTATTGAACACTTTTTCAATGACTTAAAAATGGAAAAAGGATAAGCTTAAATTGAAGTGTTTCACCGTGTTTTCATTAAATCATTCAAGAAACTGGCAGCCATTTGGTGCTTTAACTCTCAGATTATTGAAGGGCTGCAAAAGTAGAGGAGTTTCCAAATTTTTATGACACATTAAAGTTGCTTTCTGATTGAGCTTATACAGTTGTGTGTAAGATCTAAAACACATACGTGTTGCTGGGAGCCATAACCCGAAAGCCGAAAGCCCTGTTCTTCCAAAGCTTATGACCTTGGATTTCTCTGGTGACAGTGCTGCTGTACAAAGTGATCCTTTATTCTTCACCGTAGTGGAAGGTCAGTTGTCCCCCTTACAGACTGGTAAGATATCAGCTCTCTAAAATGCTAGATGTCCCCCACTCTCGAGTATGAAGATGGATTTTATTTACCTCCTAAGGCTCGATTTCCCATTGTTACAATTGAACTCTATTACTATTTTTGTTCCTTGTCAAGTAGCAGGATGGATTAAGAGTAGGAATGTTTCTACTGACACTGCTGTACATTCGTTATTAACTAATATTTCTGAAGACTGCTGAAATAGCAGATGGTTCTTTATGTTTAATTTTGCTTGTCACATGAACTACTGTTCAGTGTTATCCTTCATTATTGATGAGCATCTCCAACTGTCATTTCAAACTGGTATGATAACCAGTTGGAAATCTGCTTTAATTATGATATAAAATTGGAGAAAAAAAAACCCTTATGTTTGATTTGATCTGGTTTGTGACTGCTGCTCTTTTTTTTCTTTAAAAAAAAAAAGTAGAATATACTGCCTCTCTTGATTACAGATTTCTCTGTGAGGTTTTCAGATGTTATCCTTTTTAAATTCACATAACTCTGTGTCTAAGTGTTTTTCCAGTCTTGAGAATTATTTTTGGCAAACAAACAATATCCATCTAGCAGTAAGGAAGGAATGAGCTTCAAAAAGGAAATTTTCCTGGGTTGCTTTATTACTTCATAACCAACTAATAAGTGCTGCTTTAATGAAATGTCTATTTCAGCTTCCCCTTCTCTCCATGTGCTCATAGTTTTTCTGCTTCCCTTTGCCCTTGGTTCTGGGTAAGCTTCCTGTACAACCAGCGCTTCCTTTCTGCTCCAAGTGTATTGCCTGCCTGCCTGTCTGTAGCAGGTCACTTACTGCTAGGCAAGGCACCCCCAAATACACCTACAACTTGGTCACAAGTTGACATCACTGAGTTGATGCAGTGCTGAGAGCTGGCAGCAGTAGTGCTTACTACTGTTAAATGAAATTGGAAAATTAAAAGTGTTGCTCACTATGGCATGGCTAAAAGAAGGATCTGGAAGTATATGTGCCACCTAGGATGCTGTAGTTTTAATTTAACTCCTGCAAAGTAAAATACTGATAAAAAGCATAATTCTGTTAAAGTGGTCCAGGTACCGCATCTCTTATTGTGGTCAGTTACTGATGCTTAGAATGTTCCCCATTGGATCCAAGTTCTTTATCCTTCTGTCTCATCTATATTTCCCTCTTTTCTTGGTGGAGTTCCTCCTCCTCTTTCATGACTTTCCAGTCTTGAAAAAACTCTGTAATCTTCCCTGTATATCGAGCTGGTCCAGGTTTCACAGTTTCAAGTGCTATTTCCTGCCTCTGCAATCGAACAGCTGTTTCACTGATCTCATCACCATTTTCTGGACAACTTCTCTTTCCCAGCTTACCTCCCAGCTGCCACAAACCTTCTGTATCCCATCGAGTCCCATTCTTTTCTGTCCGCCTTCTGGTTCTACTAAAACTTCCTGCTGTTGTGGTCGTTACTGACAACACTACCCTATAAACCAACAAAAACCCACTATACTGATGTTATAGCTAAGAAAGTAAATACTAGAACTAAGGAAAAAGTAAAACAATTCATAAGCACTGATTGGAAAAAAAATAATCACAAAAGCTTGAAATTATTTTAATAAGATTTAAAATTTTTATTAAAACTACTTAAATTATTAATGTGAGGTTTCAAGTAATTTAGTTGGGTATGCTAAAAATCAACTTGGCAATAGCTTCTGCCTCACAAATCCTCAAATCAACAAATGAAGTAAATGCATAGAAACTCCGAATAACTCCTACAATATTCTCCAAAACTTAGTACGTGCAATGACATGTCATGTCAAAAGATCTCTTGGAGACGAAGTATATTGGCATGCTTATGAAATAATCTCCAAAAAATTTTGAGATACCACTTAGAATATTGGGAGAGTTAAAATGAAGCGGATGTGTTGTAGATAAGGCTAGAATGCTGCTCAGCAATGACCTGGCTATGCCTTCCTGTTATTCCAGTGTTTCAGGTGTTAGAGATAACAGGGCTTCTGGCCTCAGTGGGGGAGAGTTTAATCTTGGTGTTTGTTACCTGTGGAAGTCAGAGGTGTAAGTGGCATACAAAAATGTATATAAATGGGTAAGCTAGTATATACAGCTTAATGTCATATTTGTATACGGGCTGTATGCTGCTTTTTGTTCTGTTTTGATAGAATTTTGAGAGACACTTCAGTTCTGTTTTGGGGTTTTTTCACTGCAGCACAAGGAGGTGCAACCAGCTGAATGTCTGCAGAGCTAGGCAGAGTTCTTCAGAGCTGAACAGAAAAAAAAAATAAATCTAGTACTTAAAAAAATAAATGAAAACCCCCCAAACACAACACCCCCATTCCCCCCTCTTCCCTCTCCCAATTATCTTGCCACATACCTGTTATAGCTCCTTCATCTCTAATTCAGAGATAGATCTAAGAATTATTACTAACAATGTTACTTGTTGATGGATTGATAGCAGTGATTACTTTTGAACTGAGTTTTAAATTGTACTGTCCAGGAACCATAGAAACATGGCTTTTCTGCAAGCTACATGTCCAAATAATAGTCAGGAGCACCTCATTCCTTCCTTTTAGTGTCCGGGCAACAGTCAGAATGTGGTCATTCTGAATATTTGCTCATCTTCATTCCTCCACTGTTACTGTGGATTCCCAGACAGGTTCTGCTAGCAGCAGTGTTATGTATCGTCTGGTAAGGATAGCAGGCAAAAGAAGGTGCAGGAGTGTACCACTTTCCAAATAATTATTTCTTTTTTTAAATTTATTTCAATCCCCACCCCTCACCCCCCCCCCCCGGAAAAATAACAAATTCCAGCACCTTGGAAAACAGACAAAACACACAGCTGTGTAATAATGAAGCCTAGAAGGGCCTTTGATTGAGATAAATAGAGCAAGTCACACCTGTCAGAGCTTATTGCTTAAGCTTTTTGTGGAGAAGTGACAGGTGTTGGGGTTTTTTGGCGTTTTTAATGACATAATTTCTTTTTTTCAATGAAAGAACAAAAATCATGGTGGAAGAAATAGAATTCTATAGAAAATCTGCAGCTGCAGAATTACAGGGTACTGCTGGTGCATCATCTCTGACCATATACAGGGGAAAGATTTAGTTGTATTTCAGTGTTCTAAACGATGGCTGTGAACACTAGCTATGTTATTCATTATGGAAAGCTGCTTATCTGCAGTATAAAGCTGGGGAATTTAGGCTGTGTGAAAGATTTAGATATGTTTTAAGGAAAAGCTCATGGTAAATCTGAGGGTAGGTTGAAAATGTGCATCGCATACGGTTGTGTGACAAACACTTTGCAGTTAGGTTTTAAATTTGAATCAAACTGATTTTTTTTAAACCTACATTGTATTTTCTCTCTTTGTATCACTGCTGAATCTGTATTTGTAGAACTAACAACATAAAGAAACTTTAAAATCAGCCTTTATACAAAAAATCATTGAACAGTCTGCATGTTGTTACATGGTAAAAAACATGAGTATTATCCTTTACAGGTTGTTTTGATTTAAGTCATATTACCTTACAGATTTACTTGCAATTCCCTGTGAAGTTGTAGTGTGAAAACAAGTACTGTAATTCTAGAGAGCTGAGACATGTTCTTTGTGCTAAATAAAGTATGTGATTCCTGGATTTCACAGCAAAAGTTTAATTTGACCTTGAGAATGTGCTGTATTACAGTAATAAGTAGCAAATGTATTTTATAAAGTATGAAATATAATGTTGAGGTACTTAGTGGAGATAGATATGAAGTAACAGATTTTAAAATATTTTTTTGAAAATAATGTTTTAATTGTCATGTATGGTGGGGTAGATGTTGTCCCTCTGTTTCTTTCAGTGTACTGAATACTTAGGCCTGAGACAGGAAGCTGTGCAGACATGTTCGCTCACCAGTGCTGGGCTTAGAACAACAGTGTGATTTGTACCAGACCAAAAGTGTTTTGGTAGCAGAGCTTTCTTGATCAGACAGATTTCTCCAAATTGACCACTTAATTTGTTTAGTAATTCTAAAAAAAAAAAGAAAAAAAGTTTTGAAGTTTTCAGGAATATCAGTTTTATTTAAAGGACTGTGTAGGTTGCCAACAGAAGATAACAAGCATGTCATTCTCTGGCATCGTTTGGAGGTGTACTAGGTGAATGTGTAATGAAAAGCTCTTTTGTCTCATGCAAGGAGTCTTTTTAAAGCTTCTTTTGAAGTATTTTAATTACTAAGACTACCACTTTGTAGGTGATGCCTCCTTTCCAATTAACATGCATAATTAGTGTAAATCAGGACTGGAAAAATATTTCTTATAATGATATAAACAGCCTGAAGTGTTTGTGAAAGAACTCTTCTAGACTGCTTGCTCCCTGCCCCTCCCTGTATTCTCTGGTTTATGAAGTTAAATGCAGCTTCAGAAAAATACCTCAATAGATATATAGCTATAAAGTATTCATAGAGTATTTAAAGTCCAAGAATAACATAAGGATTTCTTTTAATACTGCAATTATTTTTTCCAGTGTGTGTATATATATCAATCTTACAAGAGAGAATTTTTCGTAACGAGTTTGAGATTAACAACAAATAATATTTTTTTATTAAGGTGTGTATAGAAAGGAAAAATAATGATTTTATTTGCAAAGTGAAGTTCTAAAAAATTAAACCAAGTTTAAAAGATGAAACTACATTATAATTCTGTTTTGGTAGTGTGTGTATCTATAAATTGTAATATGATTTCTAGGTAGTACTGGTTAATTAGTGTGCAGTTAGTGAGGCAAAGGCACAGAGGAATGAAACAAAAGGTCTGTGATTTGTTCTCAATTATGTAAATACATTTATATGAGTTATTTTGGATCTGAATTTGCATGATTGTACTTCAAAGCAAATTTAGGTTTTCAGTGAACATTGTGTCTTCATGTAGTGCATTAAGTGTGTTGCACACATTTAGTTTTGTTTCCAGGTTTGGTTTTGCTTCCTGACGGTGGGGATGAAAACAAATTTTGAATAGCTGCTTTGGGAGAGGAATAAAGGGATTCCATCTGTTGTTGTCTAATGTAACCGTACCAAACATAGCAGCATTTAGAACATCAGTTCTAGACTGCAATCTTTTGCCTAGCCAATGATGTAATGGTATCTAGAATAGACTTTAAACATTTTAATCTTACCAACGGTTGAAATCTTCATGTCATTATATTGTTATGTATGTCATCGATCGTAGACGTGGAAGGATTTTCTACCTCACTTTTTTACTGCAGTTCTTGGTAATGGTGTTTCAAGTTTTAGAACTGCCAGTGTAGAGAAGTACACGCTGGCTGCAGGGACCTGCCAAAGCTGGGAGGAATCTCAGAACCAGAGATGTGCACCAAGACATGCAATTATCTCTCTGTTCTTATCATAACCCACAATGCTTGGGAGATAAGTTAGTTATTTGTGCAGTATTTTGCATATTACACTTCTGAAGAAGTGTGCTTGCTACGCTACCCCCAATATAACAAACTTCTCATATAGCTGAAGGAGTGTAACAGAACCTTTGGGTTGTGTCTGTGTTGCAACTGTTGTATGAGATGCTTGACCCAGGTATTGGTTCACTTTACAGTTCTCTCCTACATATGTATTTAACAGCTAACAGGTTTACCAAATAATGATGTATTCTGCTCTAGTCTATAAAACTTCTCTTATGTTTTTGGATAGAGTTTTAATAGATTTTTTTTTTTTGATGGTTGGATTTCACAGCCTTGAAATGCAATGCTTATTACTTTCAACTGTAAGAAGAGATAGTCAGTTGTTTCTGTAAACCTGCAAGGAGCCACTGTTAGTGACATGAAATGATGCATCTCACATGATGTGAAAGGAAGTTCTCACACAGTGAAGGAAAAATCCTTTTCAGTCTAGGTTTTAATTAGGTGGTTTTGTGCCACAAGAACACATTCTGAAGATGTCAGTTGATGAACTTTTTTTATCTGAATGACTGGACATGCTAAAAATAGAGGAGAATGTAAATCAAATCAAAATATTTTTACTCGATCTTTGTTTATGACACACCTCAAACATTAATTACTAAATATCTAAACTGGCACGCACCATGTTAATTTTGAAAAGCTAATCCTATGCTATAAAATCTAATTATTATCCTATTTGAAGTATCAATATGCATCAAGGGACTGTGGTGATCTCATTAGAAAAACTACTTCTCGTCCTCTGCTTTCCTCTTGCTAAGCACAAGAGAAGTTCCGCAAGTCACAGCACCCGTGGCGCTCACCAGGTGTTCGAACTTCCAGCAGGGTTTGCAACACAGTTACAAACTCCAAGTTCTGCCTACTTGTTTCTCATTCTCTGAGCAGCGTGTTAGTTCTGCTACAGATGGTGGTGTAACTTATGTACTGGCTTAGGACAATTTTTTTTTTCTTTCTTGTCATTTATATGTTCTCCTCTACCACATATGTGAAAGTGAAACATGATGCACTATTTTCTGCTGTTTTGGAAAGCTTTTAAATGATTCATAACTTCTTCATATTGCTGGCTTTACTACATGTTTTAAGCTGTAGACTGGAGTTATCCATACCTTTCTGCCCAGAGAACATCCTGCTTTAGTGTTGATCCCTGGAAAGACTGAGTGAGAAGCAGTAAATGCCTCTGTGAAAGTGCATTGTGAAATAAATTTGACCTCAAGCCCACAGTCTGTCAAAAAGGAAGATTTTATATAAAACATGCTACCTTTTAAATTCTAAACCCCACTTATTTGGGGATGTGATGGCAGAGATAAAACTAGGATCAAAATCACTGGAATTTGGCCTTCAGGAATTCAGTGGCATTTGATGACAAAGATTTTAGGAGATTTGTTTTGTTTGTTTTTCCTGAGGTATACCGTAACAGGTGATCTTTTCTCTTTGGCATTTGAGAGGCTTTCTTAACTTATGGAGCTTTGCTTTCTCCCTCTCTGCCTTGTGGTTTTGCATTTGGGCCACCACTCGAATTGTTTTTCACTCTGGAGAGTGGTTGGAGAGGAGTGCCTAATGCAGTGATTTACCAGAAGCCTTGTCTGCATTCATGCTCATCGCCCTGATACTTTTGGGCTTAAAGCTTTTTCCTTGGGGAAAAAATTGTTGGCCAGTGCTAACTTCAAGGACTGATAGTGAGTGCTACCCAATTAATACAAATTCCAATTTAATGTCAGTAATTCTTCTGAAATAGTAATACCACCCAAATGTTTTGAGAAATACTTAAATTTCTTTGAGAAAGTGACCACAATGCTCTTGTTGTCCTTTAGGTGGCAGCATATGACTTCACTCTTCCAGTTAATACTCCTCAGGCTGAGGTCCGGTTGCCACAGCCAAGCCCTGTCTCTCCAACTTCTGCTGGATCTGAGAAGCACGTTACTCCTTGGCCACAGGCGGTGACGGTGGCTGTTCCATTCTGTAGAGTTAAAGCAGTTGGTAGGTAAACTAAGGACTTAAGCAGATGGTGGATACTTGGTTTTGCTTGCATTTTAATTGCAAGGAGCTACTACTTAACTGAAATTTGATTGATAATTGTATAATTGGTAAATTTTTTGAAACTTTCAAATTTTCCAGACTTCATTTGCATTTTTAAATATGTATAAAGCTGAACTATCTATACGTAATTGTGGCATGATGGTAAAATATGTTGGGGTGTTTTTTACTATTTACTTGCCTTATATAAAAATTAGTTTACGAAAGTTAATTTTTGTTTCTACTCATTCATTAGTGTTTGTTTATCATGCAGACCCCAGTGTTTACAGCAGTTCCTCTGAAAATTTTGGAAAAGTAGTGTGTCATTCATACCCTTTTTTTTTTTCCCCCTATTCTTATTCTGTCAAAACTAGAAACTCAAGTTTTAAATATAACTCCTTTAAAACACCTCTGTCTGGCCCTGCTCTCATCTGAGAGCACTGGTGGTAATTTAGTCCATTTGCTTCTGTTTGCTTTTATGTGTAGAACCACACTCTTCCTGGCTGTCAGAGTTTGTTAATGGCCAAAGTTACAGGCTGTTTGCCTGCAGCAAGAAATTGCTATCTTAAATGTTTCTTCTCTGCTTTTCTTAGAAATAATTTGCAGTTTTCCATAGCTTCCTGTCTGATCCTTACAGTCATACAGACCTACACATTGTGAATACTTGAATCCAGTAGCTTTCTTCATCTCAGCTTTTAATAGGTAGTCACCATTTATTTGAAATGAGACCTAAGTGCTGAGGATCTTTCTGAAGTAATGTTTATAATGTTTAAACATCTTGGGGCACTGAAGTTGGTTTGAACAATTAAATGCATAATATGGGGTAAAACCAACTCAGATTTATTAGGGGTTTTTTTTTGGGTTGGTTTTTTTTTGTTTCTTGGTAGGGCTTTAGCTTGTCTTATGCGTGAATTTTTAAGATATCAAAAGAATCTGAGACCTTCTTTAGACCCTGTTGTGGAAGTAAATTCATGTTAAACACTTCTAAGTATATTTACTCTGAAAACACAATAAAGATAAATGTACATATGTATATGACATTATTAAAAAGCACATCTCCAAAAGAAAAAAAATAGAATAAAAGTAGCAAATTTCTAATGCAGAAGTGATTTATTTGAGAAGTGATATGTTACCTAAAGAAAAAAGAAAATATTTATTGCCTTTTCAATTTGTGGAATAATGAATTGATAAAATCCATAAGTCTCACTAATAAATGACAACCTTCTCTAAATTTATCACAAAGTTGTACTTCTGTCTCATAGAATTTCTTCAAAGCACCAGTACAGGCTAACAACAAGTAATAGCACTAATAGTATTCAAGTGGATATATAATCTTTTCAATTCTGACAAAAAACTGGCAAAAATGGAGTGTGGCTTCTATTTAAATTTAAGTATTGGAATTTTATTCTTTTTGAAAAATGTTGATTTCATGCTAGGAGGAGGGAGAGAAGTCTAAATAAATGTCTTGACTACTGAGTATTAATATAATTAAACAGACTTTCTGTCAACTTAAAAAATGTGTTTGTTACTGTTTTGGGACAGAGGGGGAAATGGCCAGCTCCTTTTCAGTGGTCTGTGGGGACAGGACAAGGGGCAATGGCCTCAAATTGGAGCCCAGGAAGTTCCGCACCAACATGCGGCAGAACTTTTTCACAGTGAGGGTGTCAGAGCCCTGGGACAGGCTGCCCAGGGGGGTGTGGAGTCTCCTTCTCTGGAGATATTCAAGACCCGTCTGGATGCCTCCCTGTGCAACCTGTCCTAGGGAACCTGCTTTAGCAGGTTCATCTTTGTGATGGTTCCTTTGTTTCAGCTATATTAAATTAAGACAAATGCTGTTTTTTATAAACTCTTTGAAGTCTTTTCTGATGATTACCATCAGAAATGTAAATTCACTCTTCTGTAATAGGAAGATCATGTGATGGACTCTGTATAGCATCTTTATATGGAGAGATCCTACAAATCTGGTACATGCAAAATTTAAATAATTTCAGTGAGACTAAGGAATTATAAAAGACAAAAAGATAAATTGCAGAAATTGTGTATGTAGTATGGGAACAACAGAAAGAAAATACAACTTTAAAACTAAGGGAGAAACATTTCTGCTAAACATGTGCAGAAACAATTTTTGTGAAGCAACTTTGAGGAAATATTTATCAAAATAATGTTGCATAAACATCTGATTTTTTTTTTTTCCAATAGGGCTTAAATCACCGTTGGAGTTCTCCACAATGGAACTCAAATTTTCACACCACTCAAGTGACATGCATTTCAATATTGATAACGAAAGTCTAAATTGTCAGGTACGTAATCATAAGTGTTGTCGTACGTACTCTTGGCCATAGCTTTTAATTACTCAAAAAAATGATTGAGAAAAGAATATAGATTTATAACTCAAAATTCAGTCGTGTTCCAAATACATGGTTTAAATATTTGAAAGTTTTCCCATTGTCATTTTGTTAACTCTTTTATTTTTATGTTTGTGTTTTGATCACTATAAATTTTTCCAAAACCCATAATTGGGCCCTTCCTGATTTTCTGGTCTATGAGAAAGCATGGGCGCCATGAGAAACTGACCATTAATTGTGTAAGAAGTAGCTTATTTCCAAATAATTTTTCTGCCTTTGCTATACAAGTAAACAAGACAGTAACAGAGCAGGAATGCAATGAGTATTTCATGATGGTCCATACAGGTGCATTACTGACCCAGTATGTTGTGTGGTACTGATCTATGCCAACTGGCATGCTTCTAGAAATTCCTGATCGTGATTTAGGGCTTAATGGGAAAGAGACATTAATACTATGTTTGGCCCCAGCCCTTCTGGTTTAGAACATAGAGAATATGAGTGTACAAATGCAAAACATACCATAACATTATTTATTGTTTCTAGTTCCTAAAGGCTTTGTTTGGAAATTCTAAAATACTGGTTTTCATAATGTTGAAAACACCTGAAACTTTTTAAAGTATCTTCAGAAAACAATCATAATGCAAAGTGAAGGCCTTTTCCTAACTATGATGTATTAGGTGTTGAAAGAGCAACTCGAGATAAAGGAGGGTTTGTTTTAGCTTTGTCTTGTTGCATTGAAAGAATGGGTTCTGAAAACATCTTCTGAATTTTTTGCTGTTTTTCAACATATCCACCTGGAATTCTGGATGTCAAGAGTTGTGTTTAGTGCTCGCTGTGCTTTGTTTGTATCAGGAAAAATTCCTTATTAGTGTTTGGCTTAGTATTCTTTTATCTATTTAACTTGCATAAATAAGATTTTTCCATTCTGGAAAGAAAGTATTGCTCTTTGTGAATATGGTGATTGACTAGAAAGATTCTAGTTTGCTCTGATAGGCATGCTCATCCTCTCACTTTACAGATACAATAAACCAGGTTCTTCAATATTTTCTTGTTTTCAATGTGATCTAATTGTGAAAAGAATGCTTAGGACAGGGAAATGTGAAAAGTATTTGCTTCTTTTCCTCTTTCATCATGCCCTCCTTTCTTTGCAAATGTTTACAGAATCTTGACCTGAAGAATATTACAAGGCAACAGTTGATATGGAAATTGGATTGTGATGATGCAGGCAAAAATACAGAAGACAGTATTTTTAAATTTAGTTTGCAGACTGGATTCCTTGATCCAGGAGAAGAAGTCAGTATTGCTGTATTCTTTTGCCCTCGTAAGTAACCTTCTGAATTCTACTATAGATAGTTTGGTCAGTACAGCATTTTCATAGATTTGTTTAAATTACTTTTTATGATGAATTTATAACTAGCACTTGTTTTGATTAAAGTCTGGTTAACATCAGTCAATCACAAAGTCAAATGCCAAAAGAAAGGTTTATTGTGGTTCTGAGAAAATGAGGCATCTGCAGACATAACACAAAGGGTGGGATCACTTGATAGCGTTATTTGAAAAGTCTGGTTTGCACATATAAAGCATCAAAGACCAGGATAGCTGAATCATTTTCAATACTGCTCTTTCAGTGTTGATGTTGACTGACCTCAATGTAAAAACTTTCTGAGAGTTCTTGGAATGTGTGTGAACTTTTATCTAAGCCGTGGCTATTTAGGAAAGAGTGAGACTTTCCTGCTTCAATGGTATACAAAATCATTTAGCTGTTTTTTTTCCTCAGTGGTCTGCTCGGGCAGCCCTAAATAAAAACTCTGTCAAATAGTTTCTAACAAAACTGTGGAGCATGTAGGAAGATGGTAATCAACCACACCAGAAGAAGAATGGCAGAACATTAATATTAGGATTCTACCTTGTTCCCACTCAGCTGTTTGGGAGTAGAGCGTAATGTCAGATTGTAGTTGAGTTGACAAAGCCCACCATTGTATGCCACTAATGCCTACAGACTTCTGTCAAACCAGAATCATTTTCATGGTTTGGAGAGGCCTACTTTGGAGCCATAGCATTCTCAAGAGGAAGAAAACTTGTTGATTTGATCTTACTCTGAGTCAGAAAGTGAGCATCATTGTTCTAAAGAAAGATGTTGCTGCTTTTCTATATCAGTTAAGCGCTGGGAACAATTTAATACAATAATAATTTTTTTGCCATGATTCTGTATGATAAATTGATAAGACTATATTACACATTACTCTGCAAAAGTTGTGAATAGGCCAGAACAATCAACACATGCAATTAAATATTGGAGTCGCTTGCTGCATTCAAAACAGTTTCCATTATGTTTTATGCACTGTTATTAGCTTTTGTCTTCAACTTACTGTTGAAGACTAACTATGTGAACTTGTGATTTTGCTTCACGAAGTGGAAAAGTAATTACTATATAATGATTTTTGTACAGTTATGCAGAAGGTTGTTTGTTTTAAGTTTTTTCAATTTTTGAGTAGCAAATTCTGAATTTTCTGGCGTAGTATTTCGTAGTATTTGCTTTGCTTTCCATGGGTTATAATTTTTTTCTGCAGTATTTCACATAATAAAGTCTACAAAATGAATGTTAACTATTAGAATACCTTCACATATTTTTGAAGATGTGCCTATGGTTAGAATAATTTGGGCCCATACTAACATAGTCAGTTGAGAAGAATACATAAATATTTCTGTCTACTTTGAATTTGAGAAGCATATTCCTCTAATAAGAGATATAATAGCTGCATTTTGCATTGATTAAGTTTACATATGTAGCTTGGAAAAAAAATTGCTTAGGGGAATATTAGACTTGGAAGATAAAAAGAATAAACCTGTATTTCCAGATATCTGGTGATTTTTAGGGCCTCATTTTCTCCTTTTAAGTACCATTCTGACATTTAAGGCAAAGGAAATTTTAAAAAAGAAAGTCTGATAATCTTTTGTGTAGCAGATGAAGAGAAATCATGTGATAACGAATAGATGAGATGATACCCATATGATGGTTTTCTATTTATGTTTTTGTCATGAGAATGTATTAAATTTGCTTACATATTGCAAAGGCTCTGAAGCAGAGCACAGCATACAAGTAAAAGACAGTATTTTGAATTACTGAATAAATTGTTTGTGTAAATGCAGATGTGTATATACATAAAGATGACGGATAGATAGGATAAATAATTGTCATTTAAAGATATTTGTATTATTGCTTTGTTCCCATATATTTTATTTACAGACAAATCATAAATAACTGTACAAATCAATTGCACTTAATTTGGTGTTCTAAGTATTTTCCCATGATTTATAGCCTGCATGTGCTGTAACTTCACTGAATATAATTGCTTTTTCTTGTAAGGGAACATTAGATACATCGAAGCCCACATAGGAGACCTAGTTAATGAGTTGATGAATATGGTGTGCAAATTACCTTCTTAGGTTTGTACTGTAAAGTTGTAGTATGTAGAGATGAACAAACCAAATGAACTTTGAGCGTACATTAATTTAAGTATACCATAATAGTTATAATTCTGGGAGTGCAAAATGCTATAATAACCTATAGTATTAAGTTAAAGGCAGGAGTTTGTATAATGCATGTCAGTATGATGCTACCTGTTAAGAAAATTATAGTAGGCTTAATAGAAGTTCTCAAGGACTGAAGGTATATTGATATCTTCTGCTCTGCTATACTATAATACATTAACAGTATATGGAAACATTTCACTATATTGTGGTATGAAAACACTTATCTGAAGCACAGTAAATTATAATAAATCTGTGCTCTGAGATCCCATGGGTAAAAATACTCATATATGCACCAGTGAGTTAATATGAGCTCAGTGCCCCTGGAAGGTGTGGTGGTTATGTAATAGGCACAGATGACCAACATGACCTCTATCTTCTAGGTGTTTTTTTTTTTTTTTCCTGTGACAGTAAGATAATAAATAACTATGCCCTGTAGCAGTTTCTGTGCAGAAATGTTTGGTTTACTTTTGATATTACAGCCCCCCCCCCCCCAACTTTTTTTGTAGGGCTTACCATTAAGTTTTTACTACCTGTGACTTCTCTGCTTTGAAGCCTGTATTTCAGTGTATGCAAATTCTTTATTCTCACCCATTTATGCTGAATCCATATACATATATACTGATTAAGGCATGAATTATTGGAAAGTCCAAGGCAGCTTAACTAAAGATGTTTCTTTGGGAGAAAAGTGTAGGAACTGAATAACAATCTAAATCAAATTTAAGAGTAAGAAGAGCCCAACTGCCTCTCAAAAGACCAAAGATCATGCTATTATATAGTCAAGATTTCAAGGGGAGTGGGATCAAAAATTATATTTGTGCTGCTAGGGAGGGACAAGGCATATGGACGTCCTTTGGGAGGTGGACAATTAAAATAGCTTTTGCTGTTAGTTTGAATGATGGATGAAGCTGGTAGAGTGGAATGTGCAGGACTTGAAATATTTCTCCTCTAGAAGCATGTGAGCAGTATCAGGAAGAGAACTTGCATATATATGTCACTGACTTTCAACAGAAATATGATGTGTTTATGTTTCTGTTAACAAAGCATCTGCATAAAATATAGTCCCAGGGTAGCATGCTAGGGAGTTGGGCAGTCTGAAATGGATGGGCTTTGTAATGCAAATTAGACTGAAAATGAAGCAGCTAATGAATACATGCACGTGTGTACTTTGAGAAGTTGTGGTCCTTTTTTCAGAGTTTTTTCTAAGATAAGACAATGAATGCTTATTTCCCCTAATAAATATTTCTAGAAAAGGCAGAGGGAAGATTTCCCATATAATTCTATGAATTTTGTTAGCTCTTGGCAAATACAGATTAGCAGATTTGTAAATACCATCAGATCTCCCTAAGGAAAGCTTTCACATCTGCTGGACTGCTTGGTGTTTGTCCTATAGAAAGTAATGGTGGAATATCAGCATGGTAACAGCAGCACAAGCACAGTAGTCATGAAAGGTGTGATTAATAGAATAAATTCATGACTTCAGCTGTTAGTTGAAGACATAATTCTCATTAAATTCGAAGTAATTAATTTAAAATGAAATACCCTGAAAACATTGTTCTGAGGTATTGCAAACTAATGAATGACACTTAATGGAATATTAACTTTTTTGGTCTTTGTGTCTGCTTAAAATGAAGACAGTATCACAACATTCTTGTGTTTCTGACATAAGTAATAAAAGATTAGCTTACGTATTATACAGAATTTTGGTGTTAGTAATTGTGCAGAGACACTCACAGAATGATCAGGGATGCAGAGTAAGTGCTGTCTGTTCTGCCTTCTGAGTGAGTCAGGAATGACATTTTAGGATGTCACCTTTCCCTTATAAAAGTGCCAAGTGCCGCATAAAGGTGTGTTGTTACTGTATCAAAATGTACAAGCAGAACTTTCTTAGCCTTCTCAGTAGTACTGTTTCCTAAAGTTGGTTTCTGTTTAGCAGGGGATTAGCTAGATGTTGTAAACACTGCAGCAAATTCCCCTTTCATGTGTTTTTTTACTGTGCCAGTTTCATCTTTAACTGGTCTGAAATGAAGAGATCTCTAGGCCTAGGCCATGTTCTGGTGAGCTAACAAGGTTCTGTGAAGCTCCTCTATTATCTCTATGAAGAAATTGGTTCTTATGAGGGGGGAATGAGACAAAATACTTTGAAGACACTAGATTTTCTTCATTGCATATGTAAGCAATGGGAGGTCTTTCTTAGGCTGTGAATATAATTATCTGTGCTAATCTCAAAAGAGCTTGTCACAGATATTTTGTTTACAGTGATGCATACACATTCGTACAGACAGCAAAACAAATTTTGTATTTTTTGGATCTCCCTCCTCTTTAAATATTAGGTGAGCATGTTTCCATATTACTTACCTGATGACAGAAGTGGGAATCAAAGGGAAAAGTGTTTTTTTGCCAAAATTATGTTTAAAATTTTGGGGTGGTTTTACCAGTTGTCATACAGATTTATTTCTAAATACAAGAAGGGTTCCTTGGTTGGCCCTCAAAATTGATTATTTTGCTAGCTCTTCAGCATGCTGAATTGACTGAAAATGTGGGAAGTGGTACTATGTAGTTTGGAATGCCAGTTTAATAGAATAATGGTTGCATATGCACCACCTGTCTCTGTATCAGTGAAAGAAAATGTCATTTCCCATCTCAAAGAAAACCATCTTGCAGTGGTTAGCAAAAAGGGGCAGAACACAAGGAAATGAGAGATACTGTGAGGAGGTTAGAACATTTCCTGATGAATTGTGTGACACTGATTTGATAACAGTATAGCTCTCAGTTATTTATAAAAATGTAGTGCCTGCCATCTTAAAAGGCACCCACTATTTATTCCTTTATAAAATTAGTGTTATAAAATCTGTGTTAATTTGTGTAACTTATTCTTAAGTTAATGCAGTTCTTAAAATTCTGAGAAGCAGTACATTGGTTTTCTGTATAGAGGAATTAATACAGGAAATGAAGAACTCAAACTTTGTAAAAAATTCTGACAAACTGAAAAATATGTATTTGTGGTTTGCTACAGGTAAGTATTATAAACTTTCTTAATAAATAATTATTCTGATTACAACATTTATTGCGTGTTAAGCTATGGTTTGAAGGCAATACCAATTGCTTTAAAAAAAGCCCCACAGCAACCAACAAACCCTCAAAAAACCTCCCATGCTCTCCATGAAAGCCCAAACCTGAAAGCTCTTATTATAACTCTTTTAGTTGCATGTATTTATGCTAATACAGTTTTGAGGGTTGTGTTTTTGTTGTTTGTTTTGGTTTACTAATTTTAAAAATATTTCTAACAGCTTGTCCTGGGATATACACATCTGAAATGTCAGTGTGTGTAAACGACAATCCATCACGTTACAAAATAACACTTTCTGGCACTGTGAAGTCACCAAAAATAAATTTTGATCCCCCCTTTTTAATGCTGATGCCAGTTCCTCTGGATGTGGAAACCGAAACAGCCATCACTATAATTCCACAAGATTATTTAAGGTAAAAATCTGAAAATAAATTTATTACATAAAATCTGAACAATTCTTGAATTTGTTTATTATGTGTATGTAGGTATCATTTCAATATCAGAATAATGGGGAGCAAAACTCTTTAAGTTGCTGTAAATTATTGAAATGAACTCTACATTCAAGTTATCATTGTCTTACCTTGTTTGAAATGTAGTAATTCATCAAGTGGTTTGTCTGTTGTCAGTAACTCAGTGGTTGGAACTGAAAGGATTCCATGTGGGCCTGAAGTGTCTGGTACCTAATATTATATAACTGGGGAAACCATCTTAAGTATTTTCAGTAATTTCCCCTTAATAGTTCTGCTTTAAAACTTGCTTTACCTTATGCAATACTGCAGTTTAATCAATATTGATGAAAGCTTTAAGTTTAGGAAACCTAAAATAAGGAAGTAATATTTATGCCCTTTGTAGCAGTTAGTAGAACTGCTCTTCATTTGGATCTAAATGCTAAAGGAATTTTAATTCTTTGGTTATTTTCACTTGATTTATACTCCAGAACTGAAGTTATTCTTTTGTATTTAACTATGGAAGGCAGGTTTGCAAATATGTGAATCTGTGAATCAACTTATTGTCATCCTGTGAGCACAAATAACATAAATATTTCTTTTTTAACACAGGGAATCACAAATTCAGGTTGAACTTCCAGAGCTAGAACTTGAAGATGGCGTAAGGATTTGCCCTTTTTCTGTACAGTTCCCAGAAGGACAAGATATTGTTCTTTCACCAGATGGCACAAATAATGAGCTAATTTGTTGTATCAGCTTCAGATCATCTAGGCCAGCGTCATTTTCAGGGAATATATTCTTCATCGATGAAGAGGAGAACAGGTAATGTGTGTAATTCAAATTGATTTGGGGGCAGAGTCCAAACTGACAGTTGGATATAAGGCACAGAACTCATAATGGTTGAGTAAAAGCATGGAAGAATTATTCTGAAAAAAAAAAAACCCAAAAAAGAAAATGCAACATAAAAATATATTTATTTTTTAAACTAAATTGCAGTTTGAAAGCACAAAATCAAGCTTTACACTCAGATTCATCTAAATGGACATATTAAGGTATTGTATTTCATGCATATTGCTGTCAAATCCTCTGTCTACTTCAATCTTCTCAGACTTCTTTGAGGACACATGATCTTGATTCAGTAAATCCCAATGTTTTCTGTTACAAAATATTTTACTTTTTGAAAAATACCCTGTTAAAGTTCCACAGAGTGTTGCACGCTGCATTTCAAGGTGGTCTGACTTTGGGTTGAAGGAAAGTGAAATTTTATTTCATAGAACCTTTCTCCTATGCTTAATTTTTATTAACAAGATGTTTGTGACTGGTTTAGAGTCTGTCTCATTCTGGACTTATTCTAGTGGCATCTGGAAGAACTGGTGGTTCCTACCACCTATTTGCAAATCTTTGTGAAGTTGCAGTGGAGTGACTGGTTGCCTCAAAAGCTTCAGGTGTTCCTCTGGTACTCAAGAATTCAAGAAGGGACATAGTCAGAGTGAAAGTAGGGAAACTTCTGAAGGGGGAGTTCCACTGGAAGTCAGAATTTTGTTTTGCTAAGAGCCAACAACAAACATCTCCCTCTCTGTGTCTGCCATCCTCTGCATGTTGTCTGCCATCCTCTGCATGTTGTCTGTCGTTTTTCACAGAATCACAGGACGTTAGGAATTAGAAGGGACCTCAAAAGACCATCTAGTCCAACCCCCCTGCCAGAGCAGGATGACCTAGTTTGTCCTGCTCTCTAGTACTTTTTATTTTTTTTTTTTTTACAATTATAAAGGGCAGGGAAGTATCTTTGAGCAGCTCTATAGGGAAACGATTGATGAATAAAAAGGAGGCAGACTGCAGGTCACTGAAGGCATTCTTTGTGGCATAAGATAACAGGAAGCATTTCAACAGCCAGGTGACACAAGAATATATGGACAGATATTGCTCATCTATATCAGCGCAATTTATTTTTTTATAGATTCTAAAATACAGATATTTACATAGACACATATCTGTGGTGGGGTGGGGTTTTTTGTGTGTGTAACGCAAGGAATTCATAACTGAACACTAGGGAAATGTTTCAGCTTCAGACCACGGTTCCAGTACAAAAAGCATACAGGGTATTGTCTCTTCTCATATACTTCTGATATATGAGATACAGAACTGGAAAGCAAAGGATAGAAAACTGTTAGTGTCGTCTTCTTCCTTCTGTGTTGGCCTCTTTTTTGCTGCACTGCCTGAGGGACTTTTGGGACAGCAGCAGAAGCACTATCAGGAGAGAAGGCTAAGGGACACGTGTTTTAGATGATTGTTTATTTGTTTGTGTATTTCCTCAACTGCAATTCTGTGTGCTACATCAGAAAGCATTTGAAGTTTTCATAAGTACTGAAGTTATTTGGGAATATAAGCTCTATGTCTAAAAAGTATTTAGAAACTGATGTGGTTTAGTTCCCATTAGACCTAAATTCCTTTAGGACTGAAGACCTAGACTTTGACAGGAATTTATATGCAGTGTTCACACCAAAATTCAGCTCTTTAAAACAGTTTAGTAATGAGGACTTATGGAAGCATAAAATTGATACATTTTATTCTGATTTTATAGTAGGCTGTTTAAATAACTTTAATGGTCAAAAAGGAATGCAGAAGATCTCCCCTGCTCCTAGTAAATAGAGATCAAATCTGTTATTAAATGTTCTATGCAAAACCAATTGTTCTCAGCATTTGTCCTTTTTGTTCATCTCTCCTCTGGGTGGGATGAATCGGTGTGTATGCATGAGGAGGAAAGATAGATACTCTTATAATTGAGTCATTCCCGTAGTTCATGTCTTCAGTAAAGCAACTATTTTGAGGGTTAAATATATCTGCCCTACAGCTTAGAATGGGCTTTTTCCTCCACATAAAAATAACTTTTGTATTATTTTGATGAAAGGGTTATGAACTTTTCAGTTATTGCTGCTCACATTGGATTAGTATTTTATATTTTTCTTCATAGATTGTCAGCCAAGAATCTATTTATTTAATTCTAAGATTTAATCATTATGTGGGATGTGATTCATAAATGTGTGCTAAAGCTTGCAGTAATTATGAGAAAATAATTATTTAAACTTATGATGAGGTCTGAAATACAGCTGCTGAGCAGGCACAATATTTAGTTTTAATAACTGGTTTTATATGATGCACTAGCAGCTTCTCAAACCTTGTTATAGAGAAATAATCCTTTCTGCTGTGTAATAAACTTTCTTCTATATTTGCCATTAAAATGAAATAAAGGTTACCATCTTCAATTTAGAGGCAAACTCAATGTGTTTTTTCAAAAAGGCATCCCTGCTCATGAAGGTGAAAAAATTCATGCTCAGCAATGTCAAATCATGAAATTGCTGCTCTACTTTAAAACATAGTAAACAGATACTTGTTAAAAGACAGAAACAATAACATGTATTTGCCAGTGCATATGTGATTTCCTGTTGGGGAGTTGCGTGTGTGTGGCCTGCGGGACCAGATGATGTAAAACCCAAACACAGTTAGATGAAATATCATGCCATCCAAAACAAAGGGATTCTTGGTGTGCTGTTATTCAGGGTGGTAATATTATTCATACTGGCTTTTGGAAGAAATAACTTTTATCACGGCCGGAAGTTCATTACTTCAGGGAGAAGAGTATAAGTGTGTGCCTAATTCTCTAATCCTGAGCATATCATTATTATTCTAATAAAGTCTATGATAATTTATGCAGACTTGGGTTTTATTGCTACTGTTAATATTGCTGTGTGCTTTGATATTCTACCTTACAGTGATCTGTAACTCCAACTTCTTTTTCTCTGCATATCTACCCTCATTCTTCCTGGCCCCCTTCATGGGAGACCTATGCAATGCATCCAAACTTCAAACCTGATTCAACTAATTATCTAAGCATTTGAGCAGTTTGTTTCAAACAGTTTAGCAAATGAATCTAAACTGATTAATTTGAATCTTTTAGGAAGATAAGATTTTGGGACCTTCTAGAGCTTTAATAATAAAACAATGACAACTATAACCTTTTATAATAGCTATAAAAGCTAACTGGTCTTGAATAGGTTCCTGGTTTGTTTAATGGGCCGTGAAATCTCACAGTATCAATTGCTGAGTACGTATTAATTTGTCAGGTATTCTCTCTTTATAGTTCCATTTTCAAAGTAATAATATGTATTTTTAAGTGATTTCAACTAAAAGGTTGAACTTCAACTCATATTCTGTGTTCTGGGATGAAATTAAAATAAACAAGTTAAGCTATAGGTTGGTAAAGTATTACCTATTTAACTACTTGGAAGAGGAACCTTAACGCCTAAGCAAAACTAATTTTTGCATTTTTCAAAGCTTAAGTACTAATGAAACACATGCTCCATTTTGGTATTTTTTTACATAGACTCTGTGGTAGTTGTTTTCCTAAATTCAAGTCTAAAACTTCAGAAGGAGTGATTCACCTAGTCCATATTAACTTTGCCTAAATAACACCTTTTTTCTTTAAATCGAGTGAACGTTGGTTAGGACATAGATGTTGTTGAATTTGGCAACTTCACAAAAAGCATTTGAAAGATCATAGGCAATCGTATTATAAAACCATGCTATATGTAGCCATAAAAGAAAATGGAGATAGATGCTTGTCATTTACGCAAGTAATTTATTGTGGGCACAAATTCCATTAAATGGATCATAAGAAAGTATGTTCATATTTATTTAATGACTGTCTGAATTTACAGTTAATTTCTAATGTTACTTTTTTTATTGCTGTTTTCCCTTTTTTGCTCCTTTGACTCCAAACTAGAATAAATGACATTTCCTTGCATAGGGCTGACACGAATACAGAATCAAAAGATAACATAAAATCCAAGAATGTTTTGAGCAAGTATTTAATAAATGGGAAGAAATATTAAGCTATAACACTTATTTCCTTCACCTTGGAAGACTAAACCTTCACGTCTCTGTGAACATGCCATGTTTATATATTTGTTTTCTAATTGCTATTATATCTTTTAATTTGCTGATTAGATAAATAATTTAGCAGGAAAGGCAGTGTTCTCTAATCCTGATTGAAATGACATTACACTTATTATTTATAAAGAAATAGGTAGTAAGCAACAGATACATGTTGTGTCATACAGTCAAAGGAAACGGTGCTCTGGGCAGCAAAACATTCAAACATACTCCCTTCACACCCCTTTCCTCATTTGTGTCTGGAACTTCAGGAAGAGTATGTCAGGGATCTTAGCCTCTAATAACAATGACATGCAACTGAGACACAAGCACTAAAAGGTACTCAGTTATAAATCCATTCCAGTTGTTTTGATAGTCCATGAGATCTCAGCCTCTCATGGAGTGAAACAGTATGTTCCCTGTTGCTGTTGGGACACGCTTAAACCATGCAGCTCCTTGATAGGCACTGCTGGCAAAAGCCAGATGCATGCATTCTGCTGGATTCTTTAGAGATTGAGATCCGCCTTTTCGCTGAGATTTTTTTTGATGAATGAAAGCAGGAAGCATGAAGTTAGCTAAAACAAATACTATGCTACATGGTGAAAGCAGCCGAGGCCCTTACCTCGCTTTCCAGCTAAATTCCAATAGAATCGATGTGTCCCAAGAACAAATCAAAACATTGCACAGCTGGATTATTGATTTGAATAACCATTAACTATGAAATCAGAATCCACATGTGAATATTTACAAATAAATTTATGACAGTGGATTTTGTTGGAGCCTTTATCAGTGAAACAAAGTTCCCCTTAGAGTCGTATCTAACAATGTTGTGTTTGGAGAGGAAAGTATGAAAGAGGAAATAAAAGCTGCTTTCTAGCACTTTTAAAAGATTTCTGTTTTCCTTGGTTGTGTTATTCTGTAATAAAACAGTAGAAGCTAATTATGTTATTTTAGAAATTAATTTGAAAGATCTTGGGGTATTTTTTGATATTAATCTAAGCTAAAATTAAACAGGAATTTATCCTTAAAAATGTAATTTAAAGAAAATAGAAAATATTTTATTTTATCCTCTGCAAGGTGTATTTTTATGTGCATAATTCTCAGTATATTAAAGCAAGATGGATATCAGCATGCTGTTTGTATTATTAAAATACATTTTTCTTTGTATTTTTGACAGCTTAGTCAAAATGATTAATAGTAGTTAATAAGTTAATGTGAAGTAAAAAAACTAGCTATGTAATGATGAAATACTATGCTCAGTTGAATTATCTGTTAGTTGCAATGAACTAGGAACATACATACAGATGTCTAAAAGAATCTATCGATGGCAATAATTTACTTGTTGACTGGACACCAAGAGATTGGGGTGAAGTATGAGGTTAAACAGCAGATTGCTACACATTAATATGGCTGCTTCAAAGAGTACCGGTACTCTAGTGAACATTGATGCATGTACATCAATTTATATTCTGTTCTAGCAATTGCAGTCAATATCTCATTGTTTTTAAATTGAATCTATTCTAAATATTTGAGTTATCTGTAAAGTCTTATAGAATGAACGTCAAATCAAAATAGAAGTTGTTGTTCAAGAAAACTTCCCCTGTCAAAAAGTCTAGGATATATTTAGCAAATTAGCAGTCTCCTTTAGGACACTCATAAATATCAGCTATAAATTTAATGTTTTTTTTCTTTTCAGAGAGAGTTCATGTATTTCACAAATATATATCTGCTAACTCTTGGACTTCAGGTTAATGAGACATCCATGCTCATAGTAATGCTATGCAGTAGAAATCCTGTACTAGAATTTGCTGTTTTGACATGTGCAGTCCCATCTGTGTACTCTCCTATTGAACCTGAAGAGAAACGTTGTCCAGACACCTTCATTCAGTGTTTTAATCTTGTGATGAAGTATCTTGATTACCATGGCTAAATGAAACACTATCCCTTTTGTACTTTGTTTTGAACAGATTCTCAATACAAGTTGCTGCAACAGCAGAGAATTGCCTTCTTACTTTATACCCGTATTTGGCGCTTCACGGCTCTGATCATCAAGTTATCTTGAGAAACAGTAAGGAGTCACCATTCTACCTTTAAAGAGTATATTCTGTCCAGTAATATTACCAATGTTTACACTGTGATAACAGCTTTCCTGTTATCAAGATAATATTTTTTGTCATGAATTGCAAGGGGATACCTAGAATGAAATTTTTAATTTAGTAGGGTAGGAACTGGATGATTCTCAAGGTCTTTTCCAACCCTCACCACCTATGATGCTCTTTTTTCCTGCTGAAAACAAGGAAAACTTAGAGAAATTATTAGGTAATGTTTATTGAAGTATATTGGACAAGCTTAAAACTCAGAAAATGGAACTTTTATGAAGTTTTTAAAGTAGGAGTAGATAGAACAGCCCAAACAATAGAGAATGAGTGAACATAATAACTGAAATTCTATTGGTAGAGACTGATCATCAGTAATTCCTAGGACAGCAGTTGGATTATGTTTTGAAGAAATCCACATGATATGATAAAATGTGATCATTTTCTGCCATTGGGAATAGTTTTCAGGGTTTTTTAATTACTGTCCTTGAAAGCTGGAGAACATAGCCATATTTAAAGCCCTAATAAAAGCCTGCAATCAGAGACTAGAAATATTTTTATCTGCAATGCATTTCTCTGCCTGCCTCTCTGTCTCTACCTCTCTGCCTGTCCCCCACTCTGGACCTATCTCTCCCTGCCTCTTGGCTCCCCACTTTCTAGTTCCCTCAAAGATCTGTAATCTCTTTATGTTTATCATTGCTTATGGGAAGAGATTAGGATCATTGTGTGTCTCTGGTTGGAAGGGCTCTCTGGGGGTTGTCTAGTCCGACCTTCTGATCAAACCAGGTTTGGATATCGGGTAAATTATTATATTTTTTATAGTTGTTTGGAGCTGATATATTTTGATGAAATAAACAAGTTTTACTGTTAACCTAAGTTTTCCTTACGTATGAAATAGATTTAGGTTTGAAGATTGTGATTTGTAAGACTTCATTAACTTTAGTGTGTTACTGAACTATCTAAGAGAAAAGAGAGTTGATACTTGTGAAGTTGAAAGAGGGATAAGCAAGAAGACAAGTAATGATTTTTTTTTTTTAAATATAAATGATACGTATAGGTACCATACCATGCATGTATAATAGCACAATTAAATGAAGATAGGAGAGAAAGTGTTTTCTCTTGTAAATCTGTGATTTTTTTTGGGGGGGGTGACAAAAAGATCATTTTTGCAAACTTTTCTTTTTGAAGATGCTCTGTAGGTTCCCTTGAGGATTAAGCCAAAAATAAGTGATGATTTTATAAGAAATGATGTCCCATTAATTATGGGAAATTTGATCACACTATCAATTTGTATTAGTTTTGAGACAAGTCATTACCACCAAATTCTTTTAGTCTATTTTATGTGGTTTTGTGAAGAGTATTTTGGTGTGGAATGCTGTTCAATGTGACCAAACCATATATATATATCCAAACACAGTGGCTTTGAAAGCTGTTCAGGAAGGGTTTGTTTCCATATACCTGAATCCTGCTCTTCTATTTATTTGCTCCAAACCACATGAATAACAGAGTTGGCAATCAAAAAGTAAAGATAATTACACAGAGTTTTTCCTTCTTTACCTGTGTGTTTACTACTTCTCTTATTCTGTAGACCGACATCAGAGATGTTAGCTAGCAGAGGGTCCTCTAGTGCTATCATAGGCCAACATGAAAATGTTAGAAAATAAATTTTGACAGAACTGATGGATTTATAAAGCATACTTTGGGGTTTGCTGTGTAAAATATGTGGTGTTGACTCTAAGAAAGCTTGATAATGGTATGCTGTGACTCGTTACAGAGCTGTGATATTCCTTAAGAATATTTTGTTCATGACTTAGAATTCTTGAATTAGTGCTGTTTTATAGGTGCTTTGCAACTAGGGTGAAGACCCACCCTGTAAAACATACTGTAAATGGAAAAAATTATGCAGGTAATTAATTATCTTTGTCCCTTGTCTAATGACCAGAGTGAGAGTCTCATCAAATGAGAGCTGTTACTTGATTAATTGAAGCACAAATTAGAAAAAATATAGCAGAAATCCATTTATAAACTGTTAGAGCACAGAAAGTAAAAGATGCTTTCTGAACTGCAGTTTTTAATTTTTTTTATAGACAGTAAAGATTACAGTAGTGGAGAAGTTGTCCTGCATTCATGTTGTACTCCACAATCACTTTCCTACAGTATTTCTTCAAGTTCCTTTGGTGCAACCACTGACTCAACCTATGAAGACTCTGAAACAGGTATGGTGCAGCTGCCTACTGTTTATAAGCTTTGACTGAAATGTCTCTGCAGATACAGTCAATGAAGGCTAAGGGGAAATCAGTCAAACTATTAAAAAAACCCTGAACAAAATGACAAAAAAAAAATAAAATTCAAGGTTCTATTTGCAATAACACGTCCATGGAGACACCAACAGAAAAGTAACTACTGAACAAACCGAAGGCATTAGTTGCTAAAGAGCACATTGTTTCTGTAGACATGAGTTCTATATGTAAAAAAACCCAACACCAAAACCCAAAACCCCAAATATTGTCAATGGGCTCAGTTAAGGTACTGTTCCATATGAACTAACATATGTATGGTTGTCAGGTGGCTGGTATCTGAGACTGTTGACACCTCTTCCTTCAGCTGCTAGTTTTCTAACTGGGAAGTTAGAACAGCAGAAGTTATTGCTGCTGTTTAATTACTGTTTGTATTCTGCTCTTGCAGATCTGCTGATGTTTCTGTGATCATTCTCTAAGCTTCTGCCAAGACAAATAGGGGTAGTTAAATAGATTAAGTAGAAGCTCTTTACCAATGTGATTGATTTGTAATGGAATGATGTAAGAAGAGTTCAAAAGAGCAACTTGGTTTCAGATCTGAAAAGGCAGTATCTGCTGGCAAAGGTGCTAGTGGCAAGAAAAGGAAATGGGGAAAGTAATTTTTTCAGCTGGCAGAACTGCAAGAACTCAGATCTGACTGCAAGATGACCTTATAAAGGATGAGTCTTTTTCATATATATTATATTGTTTTTTCTTAAATCCTAGCAAGATATTTTTTCACCAAGGTATTAGATTTATTTTTGCATTAATTAATGAAACTTTAAAATTACTTGAACACCTTGAACAATAGAATCATCTAAGTTACTTGCACTCTGAAGAAAAGTGTTCTTTGTTTTCTTTGTTGTCTTTTTTTTTCTTTGTTGGCTAGTTACTGAGCCATGCTGTGTGCTTGGGGTGGGGGTGTAGCATTGAGTAGCTGGTAAATCTATACATATGTATATGTAAGACTGTTTCTTTAAGGTTGCTGCCTGTGGTTTTGTAAGCCCTGAATTTTTTTTTTGTCTGATTGGGTAAACATTTTTTCTTTAAGTGAAATGAGATTCCAAGAATATAATTTGTTCTATTATCAACATGTGTACATATCACTTAAACAGTTAATTCATGAAGTAAGTTAATTATTAGTGGCCTGACATTTTGTTTTGTTTTGAAAACAATTATGTATTAAAAATAGTTAATTTTGTACTAGATAAAAATAGGGAATTAAAAAATATGTCTGGACTTTTGTGTATCATTCAGAGTCGGACATCTCTTTTGAAAGTGAGAGTGAAGAAAACACGAGTAAAGAGAGTGAAAGTGACTGGCAAAGTGACGTGAGAGAAAATAAATTTGAATTCTCGTTTTTTCCTGATGAAGATAAAGAGGAATACATCTTCTTTCAGAAAACCCTAACTGCTGTTAAGAACTGGTTCACTCTCTTTGGCTGGTCTAAGGGACAAAATCCTATTTCAATACCATATTCGCTAAGACGGTAATTCATAGCTGCTTAGAGCTAACTTACATCTGCCTAATACGATGTTAACATATATAATAGAGTGTTTTGGATAAGATCTGAGGAATATAAACACACTCTAATGCTCAGTTGTATATTAAAATTCTAGTGCCTGTGTGCTGTTTATATGAAAATGTCACTTGGGTGTTATTTTTCATTTTCTAAAGTATGCTTCCAACTATTATCCTCTGATATATCATAATGCAGTGTATGTAAAGTATGCAGTTCAAACTATATGTCACTGTCTTAACTGAAATTGATTCTCCTCCCAGAATGAACATACTTCTAGTAATTGCCCCTTCTTTGGTGACATAAGAAGTGTTTTAACAATATGTCTTTTTTTCCCTACATTCTCTGAAGATCAACAAATGGGAGAGCAAATTTCATAATCGACAGTCTTGTAAACACCCTGGAAATACATCAGTCCTAGTGGCATCACTTAGTTGATCTTATCTAGTTTGCTACTAAATAATGAAGAAGCCAGTCTCCTGGAACCCAAACACATAGACATTTGTAAACAAGATAGAAATCAAAGTTCTGTTTGGCAGAAAGTGACAAACACAACATTTATTTATGAAATATTTCACATATATTTATTAAATATTCCACGCTGTTCTAAATCTTTACATTATTATGAAAGTTGTGTAAAAAGGAAAAATTGCTATACTTTTCAACCTTCTTTCCACTGTTTTTACTTGGTGGTTTATTAAATTTATCATTTTGAGATATTAGCTCATTTTGTGTATTTAAAAGAATAATATCTGAAGCTTTTTCTTTCTTAGTGATGTTTGTAAAGTCCAGATGACCTCTTCACAACAAAACCTTAGCAAAGATACTAAGACTGTTTATGACATGTTATTCCATCTGAGTGGACAGTTGTTACCAGGCATTACATCGAGGCAGTCATTGCCCCTTGATCCAGTTGAACGAATGTTACAGCTCCACTGGCAGCATTCTACATTGCTTGCTTTCCTTAAGTAAGTATGTGTATTACAAAATATACATGAACGCATCTTTTTTCCAGTTTCTTTTATTGCCATATTTCCAGCTGATCAATATACACAATAGGTTTAGAGTTTCCTTTATGTGATACGTTTTGGGATCTAAGATTTATATATTATAAAATCTAATTAAATTTTACGTAGGTTATATCCTGAGGTTTACATTAATTGAGGTGTCCTATGGTTAGGATTATATCCAACACAGGAATTCCACAGGAACTCTACTCCCTTAATTATGAAAGAAGATGACTCTCGACCTCATTCCTTAGAGTAGATAAGCAGATCAGGTTTATCGTTAATGATCTTACTATTCCACTGATGGTCTTTGTCCTGTAGTTACTGGCTTTAGCAAAAATTTTGCAGACTTTGTAATCTATTAATCTTTCATAATAATATGACAAGAAATGGGAGCACTACTCCTGCTCCTGAACAGATTTAGCTGTTAGCTATCTTAGTTGATAATCTTATCTTGTCACGTAATATGGAACAACTGTTAAAGAAGGTGCAAATCAAAAAAGGTTGTTAAATTCTTCCTCATCCTTCCCAGCTGTCACTGCTGTGAAACAGAGAAGAAAATTTAACTTCAGAGAGTCTAATGTCATGAGGTACTCTGCTTCTCTTTAGCATCCTCACCTAGTGTTCAAGAAGCTGTAAAGCCATTTAAAACCTGTCATTTATATATTGTTCTAAACACAAGCTTTTGATCTGAGATTAACAGACAGTGATAGAGTTCTGTTTGAACTCATGAGACCAATCCATGCTGCTCCAACAATACGGGACCTTTATTTGCAACTTTCATCCATATAATTTTTATTAAAACGTTGTTTTCACAACTTCAGTATCCATTCTGATACTACATAAAAGAATTGATGGATACATCCTATCTTATTTGCCATCTTAAAGGTTGGAGTCATTAGGCAGTGGACTGCTGAAGAATGTCTTGTCTTGCCATCCTTTTAATTGGAAACTCTCATGAAAACCACCCTGCTGATTTTTGCAGTGATTGAGTGTTGCATCTTTCCAGAGAGCAAGACATTGAGTATGTGGTGATATGGAATCATAGAATCATTTAGGCTGGAAAAGACCTTTAAGATCCTGGAGTCCAGCTGTAAACCTAATACTGCCGAATCTTCCAGTAAATATCTACATGTCTTTTAAATAACTCCAGGGATGTTGACTCAACCACTTCCCTGGGCAGCCTGTTCCAGTGATTGACAATCCTTTTGGTGAAGATAATTTTCCTATCCAATCTAAACCTCCCCTGGCTCAACTTGAGGCCATTTCTTCTTGTCCTATTGCTTATTACTAGGGAAAAAAAACAAGGTACCTTTCAGGTAGGTGTTGTAAGAAGTCTCCTCAGCCTCCTTTTCTCCAGGCTAAACAATCCCAGTTCCCTCAGCTGCTCCTCATAAGACTTGGCTCTACACCCTTCACCAGCTTTGTTGCTACTCTTTGGATGCTCTCTAGTACCTCAATGTCTGAGTTGGTGTGAAGGGCCCAAAACTGAACATATTATGATATGATGCTGAATTCTATATTCAATAGACTTTTATTATTTATCTAATCAGTATGTTGATTTCTTTCGAGATCAGTATAAAAAAAAATTCTTTGGTTCCTTTTGGCAAGGAAAATGCTTTCTGTTGCCACTGCCTTAGGTCAATATTCTGTATAACTCCTAGGAGAGCCGTCAAGAGTAACTTCAAAACATGCTTCCTGTTTTAAACCCTCTTACTGTTTAAGCTTAGTTAATCCTTGTAGAGGCAGCAGGATTGATTTTGCTTGGTTCCTATCAAGTGTCTACTTTTCAAAGGTGGAGCTGATGTGCCTTTCAGAGTATTTTAACCTTCAGTGTGGGATTTTACTGCCCTAACTCAATACAGACTTTGGTCTTTTAGGACTGATACTACTTCTGCCTAGCTTCAAATGTTTTAATATCTCTTCTGTAACACATTTTTTGATGGATGAGGTCAGTATAGAAGAACTAAAATCCTATCAGATTTACCATAACCTGTCAGTTTCTGCCTGTGTGAACCCTATCAGATTTCTTCATTGTGCCAGATTTATGGATATTCTTTTCCTACTTGTGCATTTTAGTGTCATCAGGCAATTTTAATTTCTTCAGAGTTTGTTATTTAAGAGCGTTTACAGATCATAGTACAGCAATGTCTGATATCTGCACTGCTGGCACAACTCTATGTAGTGGTGGCAAGACATCCAGAGGCAGCCTAGATATGAGTAATTCATGTGATCTGCAGATGGGTAATGTTCGCTGTTTCAAGCGAAACTCCAAGTGTCAGTTTTAGTTTCCTTCTCGCAAAAGGTTTCCTTGGTACATTCCTACAGCAGTGAAAGAAAAGTATGGGTGCAACTAATTTGTTGTCAGCTGAGCCTCTTGAGGAAAAAACTTAACAGTGTGGAAATACTGATCTAGGAGAACTGGAAACATGTTAAATATCAATCTTAATGAGGAGAAATTTTTTTAAGATGCTGTTGCTTAATAACAAAATGCAGTCAATTGTGAGAACATTCAGTTCTGTAGGAAACACCTTTACTATGATGACACATATTATGTAGCTTCTCTGAAGATTTAAACTCTAAATTATGCTTATGCCCATATATCTACCAAGTAAAAATATTGAAAGAGAGAGAACACCTGAGATGATGAATGTTGTATAGATTCCTTCTTTAATCATGTGGAAAGAACTGAAGTTTTAGAGGGATTATATGGGACATAGTCTATGACAATGGAATTTTAGGTATGGTGATTTTTAGAACCAGACTACTAACTTGATGTTATTTTGGGTGCTTGAATAAAATATGTGTTTTAAGAAAACATATTAGATGATTATATGAAACATGAAATTTCAATAATCTGAAAAGATAGTTGCTATATAAAATAGGAAGGGAAATAGTTTGTCATTATTATAATTTCAGACTATGATCTAAAGCAATTCATAGAACTGAATCATTAGTCTGAAGTGTATTCAGAACAGCTTATGCATAGGTTGATCAAGTTGAAAATCTTGGACTCATCTTAAAAAGAATTATGTTGCTTACCTATTAACTTTTCCTGCTTTATGAATTCAGAAGTCAAGGAGCATATCTTCCTCATGTTATGCCTGAATTTCTTCTTGAACCTGATGATTATAAGAGATGGATTAAAGAGCAAACTGTACTGAAGGTAGGTTTGGGAAGGGATTTTTTTAAAATTGTTTTATTGAGCTTCATTTTTTTCTTCTTTTTATTTAATGAAGACCACATGCTTAGTGTCAGTCTTTTGAAGATTAACAGAAGTCCTCTGTGGACCACAAGTATTCCTACTGTGGTAACTGTTTCAGATTGCATAAATCTAAGCGTGTACATGAGATTGAACAGAAACTTAAACTGACACCATCATTTACACCCTTGGCCCCTAGTTTTTCTTTTCCTTTCCTTCCAGTAGTGCTGACACCTGTGATTAATGTTCAACAGATATGTTTTCTCAAAGAAGAATTCATTTTACTGCTTCCTACTGACTTTACTGTTTAAAAAAAGTAAAATCCTGTGCTGTGTCTCTGTTCTGGTCACTGGTTTTAACTCCTGTCAATTCTGTATTGTGCTTCTTAGTCCTGAGATATCAGCAAACTGTAAATGGTTCTAATGCTGACAACTGTTACACTACACTAGATATTATTACACCTTTACACTGCTAAATCATTATTGTCTTCCTGTGAATTTCCTATACAAATTGCTGAAATGAATAATGAAAATTAATTCCATTCCTTTATCAGAACAATCACATGTCCGAGTTGAAAAAAAGAGATGTGAATAACTCTGACATATGTAGCAATGAACATATATTCATTCTGGAGGACAGAGAGTTTGAGAAAATGAGCAAACGAGCTTGGACAGATGTGCTACTGCAGATTTACAAGGTAAATTGTACATTGATTTACTACTTAAAGTCAGAAGAACTTGTGGCAAGAAGCTGTTTTGAAAAAGGTCTTTGGTATACAGAAGGGTGTCATGTCCCCCCCTCAACAGATCTTTAAATACTTTTAAATACTTCATTCCTCTCTAACAGAGAAGAAAACAAAAGAGAATATTCTGGAACCTTAGCAGTCAGTGTGTTTCAATTAGGAAATGCTGTGTTAGAACAGTCTGCATTTTGTATGATTACATGTTTGTAAGAAACATATAACAAATAGACCTCTTCCTTGCTTTTTTTGTTACCGTGGTTAGAAGCACTTTTCACTGGAAATTCTTATTTGACTAGACATATGTCCCCTCCTAACTTCTTGGGCAGGGCAGTGTGGGAAGCTGAAAAGTCCTTGACTGCTTGGCAGGAACTGAAAACATCAGTGCGTTATCAACATTATTCTTGTCTTAAATCCAAAACACAGCACTAGTTGCTAGGAAGAAAATTAACTCTATCCCTGCTGAGAGCAAGACAATGTATTAATAAAATTTTAATAAAATCTTAGAAATTTTACTTTTACTGGTATAAGATAAACATTTTGGATGTCTAAATCAGGCTTTCCAAAGTAAATATTATGTGCCTACCTATAATCAGTAATGATTACATCCCTGAAAAGAAATATTACTTAAATATGTGGTTTAGATTAGATATTAGGAAGAAATTCTTCCCTGTGAGGGTGTGGCACAGGCTGCCCAGAGGAGCTGTGGCTGCCCCCTCCTTGGCAGTGTCCAAGGCCAGGTTAGATGGGGCTTTGGGCAACCTGGTCTAGTGGAGGGTGTCCCTGGCCATGGCAGGGGGTTGGAACTAGATGGTCTTTGAGATCCCTCCCAACCCAAACCCACACTGGAGCAGAGGAAGAGACATCACTGGTGGTGGTAAAGGGACTGAGAAACTGAGTCCAGTTCATAGAATCACAGAATGGTTTGCACTGGAAGGGACTCTTTGAACTCTAACAGGGGAGCCTGTTCTGGTGACTGACCGTCCCCTCAGTAAGAACCTTTTCCTAATATCCAATCTGAACTTCCCCTGATGCAGTTTCATTCTATTTCCTCATTTCCTACTGCTGGTCACTAGAGAGAGATCACCACCTCCCCTTCTGCTGCCCTTCTTGAGGAAGTTGTAGACTGCAATGAGGTCACCCCTCAGTCTTCTCTTTTCCAACATGAAAAATCAAGTGACCTCAGCTGTTCAACCTAATCTGTTCAATCTTGGTTGCTCTCTGGATATGCTCTAATAGTTTGATGTCTTCCTTTCATTGAGGTTCCCAAAGCTGCACACAAAGCTCAAGGGAGGCTGTACCAGTGAAGAGTGGGACAATCACCTTCCTCATCCAGCTAGCTGTGCTGTTCTTGGTTGATGCACCCTAGGACACAGTTGGCCCTTTTGAATTCTAGGGGCAAACTTTTTTCATGCTCAACTTGTCATCAGCAAAAACTCTCACATCTGTTTCAGTGGGGCTGTTCTCCAACCTCTCGTCCCCTGATTTCTAGGTATAAGTAAGATTACTCTCTTCCAGGTGCAGCATCTGTACCTGGTCTTGTTAAATTTCATACAGTTGGGGATTACACAGTTTACTAGTCTATCCAGGTACCTTTTTAAGTCCTCTCTACCTTTGAGATTAAAATTAGGAGGATCTGTAGACTAATTGTCACACTTCATATACATTCAGGTACTGTGACCAGATGATTCAGGCAAACTGTAAAGAGCACTGGCCCAAAAATTGAACCCTGGGGGACTTCACTGGTGTCTGGCCATCATACTGATGTAAATAGAAATCCTTGAGCCTGACAAGTCAGCCAATTGCTCGCCCATTGTGTGCTCACCTTAGTTGTGTGCTGGACATTTTGTCCAGAATAATACTGTAAGAGACATTATCTAAAGCTTTGCCAAAACCTTAAAAGATGTATTCTGGCTTCCCTTGGTCAAGTAGATGGGTCACCTTGTCATTAAGTTGTGTAAGCAGGACTTTTCCCCTCATTAGTCTGTGTTGCTATGACCAATAGCTGCCTTGTCTCTTAGGTGTTTTTCCAATAACTTCTAGCATATGCTTCTCCATAATTTCACCAGGTACTGAAGTGAAACTGACAGGCCTGTAATTACCAGGGTCTGGCTTCTAATTTTTCTTTAAAACCGTGACAACATTTGCCAGCTTCCAGTTGACTGGAACTTCAAGACTCTCAAGGCCTTTCAGAAGTTTCAATTTGTGTTTTGTTTAAAGAAACAAAAGAATTTCCTAAACTCTCAGGAAATATATTCTAGTATGGTATACTTCTATGCAAATGCATAATCTCTTAAAACCTTGTCTAAATAAGAAAACATTTTGAATTGGAAGTGAGTTTTTTTATCATTCAACTTAAAATAGTTGGGTTTTGTTTATGCTTAAACCCACTTTTTCTGATTTCAGGTTTTTGTTCTTCCACGTGTTTCTTCATGTAATATCACTGACCTGTCCAGCTTGGAAAGCATGCAGAACATGCCAAGAATAAAATCAGAACCTTTATCCAGTAATATATATTCTCCATATGAAAGAACCATCCTCACCTGGCTAAATAAAAACTATGAGAAGAATCGAAAAACTGTGTGGAAAGATTGTCAAAAAGGTGATTTTCACTGTATTTTCCCTTTTAATACTTCTTGCAGAATTTTAAAATTGCTATTCATGAAGATATCATGACAACTTGCCACTGAAAGTATTTTCTGGGGGAGAATTTATTGCCAATCCATACGTGTTTCCTTTACCTCTCTTTCAGTATTCCAAGATCACCATTTTTTGACTAGTACTGTTCATGACGTATCCTCCATGTTCTGAGTGTTCTTCTAGTTTCTAACTAGACATAACAGATGAAGTGTAGTGAACCTTCTCACTTTCTTCTTTGATCAATGATTTCAGGAAAGAAGTTCTAACATTAATCACTTTGTCTTAATTTTCCTGTATATAGTCATATTGTATTTGTGCTTATAGCAGTGTGTTTGAGAGCTAGCTTTTCAGAATTTTTAGAATCATTTTTGTATTGCCTTTAATGACATTTGGGAAGGTAATAGGGACCAAAGTTACAGATTATGAATCTCACTATACTTGCAGGGTCAGTTTGATGCCTTATGATTGCTTGAGTAAGGTTAGACAAAATGACATGTTCCATTTAAGACTGACTTTGGCAGTTCCAGTATTCAGATCTGATGAACTGTTCTAACAGTAGTAATTCTATTTCTTTGTATGGTTTCTCCCTTTTGATTCATTGTGTCTTTCAGCATTAATTTTGGATAGGTACTTAACACCAAGAAAGGGTAGTCTGCTGATGATCACAGAACTATGTGGAAAAGATTGTCTAGTGTCATTTTTGTCTTGAGTGGTTTCTGACCTGTCTGAACTATGGATAATCTATTTGCATATAATCTTCCATAAATCTCGTTTGGGTATATTCTTTATCATGCATGTGCTTTGTATATCCCGTTCAATTTTTCATTTTACTGTATGGAAGCAAATTATTCTAGATAGTCTCAAATGTGTTGAATAATTCTGCTCACAAGATTTGAATGGTCAGTCTATACCCCCTGTAGAAATAGTTTTCTAGCTCTCAACTCTTACTTTGGGTCTTATCTTATGATTAACTCGGGGACCTACCATAGCTAAAGGAATATGCCCCACAGTAAGTAGGTGTATTTGCAATGTATTATTTTCTTGGTATTATTTTTATTTGTGAGGCCAGACTTTGAGTACTGTGTTCAGTTTTGGGTTCCTCACTACAAGAAGGACATTAAGGTACTGGGCTGGGTCCAGAGAAGGTCACTGAAGCTGGTGAAGGGTTTGGAGCACAGGTTCTTAGGATGAGCAGCTGAAGGCACTGGGGTTGTTTAGCCTGGAGGAGAGGAGGCTGAGGGGAGACCATATGGCTCTCTGCAACTCCCTGAAAGGAGGTTGTAGTGAGGTGGGGCTTGGTCTCTTCTTACAGTTAACTAGCAACATGCTGAGAGGAAATGGTCTCCAGTTGCATTGGGGAGGTTCAGATTGGATATCAGGAAAAATTTCTTCACTGAAAGAGTGCTCAGGCATTGGAACAGCCTTCCCAAAGAGGTTGTGGAGTCACCATCCCTGGAGGTGTTCAAAAACATGTAGATGTGCCACTCCAGGACGTGGTTTAGTTGGCATGGGAGTATTGGACAGATTGTTGGACTTGATGATCTTAGTGGTCTTTCCCAACCTTAAAGATTAAAGATTCATATTATCTGTGTGTACTGCCTGCTTTAGCGGAGCTGTCATACAGTTGCAAACACTCTGCTTTGAGTTCCATGTGCACAGGTGACAGATCACAGAGACAATGACTAGCTACATGGCCAGTGTTATGGCTTGCCTTAAAGCTGAATGGATGTATTCTTCAGCCTCACTGCCTGCTCTCTTTTTATTCTAGACTCTAGTATATCTAGATGTCTAGAGGCTTGCCTTGTCTTGGCCTGTGGGAACTCATTGGAGAGAATATGAACCTCAAAGTGCATCTTATTTAACATAAAATTTTAAATTGAATTATAATGTCTAAATATGTGAGGAGTGAATCTGAACCGTAAAGTACTGATCTAGTGGGGAAAAAAACCCCAATTATCTCAGTCCAAGTGGAGTATCTGCTGATGATGCATTTCTGAGATATGAGAGCTGTGTGTGGAGCATATATATCTTAATTTTACTGGAAAAATCTGCTTAGAATGGAAATTCTGCTTAAGAGGAAAGAAAAATGCTAATCCAATGCCAATGTTTGACAAAGTTAGGCAAAGTAATATCTCTTAATCTCAAATAGGTAAGTTTAGATTTTTATGCATTTTCTTCATTTCACTGTGAGGTGTGTGTGGGCTTTTAATATTTATTTTTAAAAAATGTTGGTATCGATTTTGCATGCGTGGCATCTGCAGCAAAAAGGTTGAGGAAGGAGAGATTTTTAGTGTGAGATGACATGTCTCCACAAGATTGCATGAGGATTACGAAGAAAAAAACCTGGTTGTGTAGAATTTAAAGTTGTTTCTAGTATGGCAATTAAAAAGCACTCTTTTCTTTCCCTTGTACGTATTATTTTTTTTCCTCTCATTGCTCCTCTCTTACTTCTTTTCCCAGTTTCTAGGAAGGATATTTATGGACTCCATTGATTCTTGCTTCTCAATTTGATAACTCTTAGACACAACTGAGAAACAAGAGCTAAAGGATATTTTTTGTCTTTGCAGTGCAAAAGGGAAGAATCTTAACATAATTCCATGAGATTTCTTTCAGTTAAAATTGGTGCAAAACAGACTTTCCTGAAAGAATGCATCTTGCTTTTTATAAGATAAAAAGCTGAATTAAGGAAGGGCAAGTGACTGTCTAGTGAGCCATCATGACTCATAAGTCAGACTTCCAACAAAATATTATGAGAGAATATTGTTCCTTTGGGACAGATACTGGAAATTATTTCCTGAGATATAAATTATCAAAGCAGAACATAAGAATGAAACATAAGATGCAAATATGAAGTCTAATAAGTAGGTCTTTCTTTTCTGCTCACCTTCCTTTGTCAATCTGAATACTCCGTGTTTACGAATTGTGTCACATTCCCTATAGCTGCAAAACCCTCAAGATGATGTCATGATTTTATTTAATAGAAAAGAGAACAAAAATTATTTTCTGGAGTTTTAAGTTCATATGCAGTTGAGAAATAAGCAAAAAGCCATGTTTAATTTAACTTTTTAGACATTGCAGTACTATAAAAATATTTGCTTTGTACAGTTTTATTGTTTCATGCTAGCTGACATTCTGCAGCTTCAGGGAAATAAAAGTGTGATGGAGGATGGTCCTTGGAGCCCTATATTGAAAAGATTCAAAGAGTTCATATTTGGAAAACTGCTTAAAGATCTTTCAATAAAGCAGCCCTAACTCTTAGGGCAGTGTTTATTTCTGTATATATTTGTGTGTATACATTTATTTGAACATATATGTCTGTGCGGACATGTATGCTTATTTATGGCTTTAAACTAAAAGAGGGCAGATTTGGATTATGTATTAGGAAGAAATTCTTCCCTGTGAGGGAAGTGAGGCCTGGCACAGACTGCCCAGAGAAGCTGTGACTGCCCCCTCCCTGGCAGTGTTCAGTGCCAGGCTGGATGGGGCTTCTTTCAACCTGGCCAAGTGGAGGGTGTCCCTGCCCACGGCAGGGGTTTGGAACTAGATGGGCTTTGAGGTCCTTTCCAACTCCAACTGGTCTATGATTCTATGGTATAAAAATGTGTATGTGTACACGCATATATGCTGACCCTCAAAAATCTAAATGACCTAAATAGCATTAATTGGGTAAATATTTAGGAAGAAATTCTGTTTCCTTACTTGCAATACATTGAGATACATAAACAGCTATTCTACTTTCAGCTAAACAAGGCAGTTTGCAGTGTTTGTATGTTAATTGGAGAAGATAAGCTTTCTGATTATTTGTGTATTTAATGTTGCTTTTTATATGCGGTGCATACGAAATATGTAGAATGGAGTTTGGTATAGCTGTGGGTTTAGTAATAAAAGTTCAGATATTTTTAGAGGAGAAAACATATTTCAGACTATGAAGATTCTGATTCAGAAAAAGATTCTGTTAATTCACTGTGTGTATCAAACAGTGAATTTCATTGGGAATTTTTTTTTTAATAAATAAGATGATACAGAGACCATAGTATTCATTCTGAAGCTAGTATAGAAGCCATGTATGCTGTAATGATTTACTGTGATATATTGAATTTTAAATCAGAGTGTTCTATAAGTGAAATGCCTTGATAAAAGTGTGGAACGTGACATTTTCATCTAGAAGAGTTTAGCAGCATTTGGTGATTTTAAAAGTTTTCTTTGCAAATGAAAACTTTCTGTTGAAAAGCAACAAAATGGAGACTGATATAAGGTAACACCGATTTAAGTGATGCATAAAAACCTAAGGAATTTTTCAATTTAAGATATTTGGGATGGAAATGATCAAAAACAAACCAAAACTGTGTAGACAACAAAAGCGAATTGGAAAATTTTATTAGCAGAAAGGTAGATGTTCATGCCTCAGGGTAAAATCCTTCTGCAACAGATGGGAGTAAATGACACATAACCTCAGTGTCTGTGGGTTGGTTTTTTTGTCATCGCCCCATGTGATGCTGCTTTTCTGCTCAGAGTTATTATGAATCAACAGTGATATTAAATTGATCTGTCTTAGAAGAGAGTTCTTGCAAGAATAGTTACCAAATTTGATCAGCGAGGGTTGTAGCATCCTGCATGAAGCAGGAATTGTAATTTTCTTATGGGCTTCTAATAAGTCTTGTTTTTCATGTTAAGATAAATGTATCCTCACATGTTGTATATACTGAAGGTAGATACATTATCATTCTGTAAATCCTAAATAAATTTTAGGAAAAACATAATAGCATTTTAAAAATATATATTCGCAGGCATTTTTCCACTCATTTTTCTTACTCTCTGTACTGTGTATTTTGGTACCATAATTTAAAACCTTGTCTTGGTTCTAATGTGAGCACTAACAAAAAAGGTTATTGCCACATATTTCTCTCTAAACATTTATATTATTCAGTACCAGATTTAAGCTATTGAAACAGGACTATAGCTGTTATTATAACTAGTTAAGTTCCACCTCCAGAGACTTTCAGATTCCAGAATAGAAGTTGTTATATAATATTATAAACCATTATTACTGCAGTAATTTACATTAGACGATCACAGTCTGTCCTTTTTAAAGTTCTATCTAGCTCAGTATTCTACCTCCAAAAGGAGATGCTTAGAGATGAGTAACAGTGCAAACACATGGTAATACTTCCTTTATACATACTCTGAGACTTCCTAATTTGAAATTCAAAACTACTTGAGAGGAGGTGCTAATTCTGTAGGGCTGTAATAGATTTCTGTTGTTAATTTGTTTAATTATATTTTTAACCTGTGCAAACTTCTAGCATCACATCATTCTGAAGCAGTTAAGTACATTTGAAATCTCTATTGTATGTAAAATATTTTGGGTTTCTGGCTTGATTCTGTAATTTGGTACTTCCTTGTGATGGTTTGACCCTGTCTGGAGGCCAGATGCCCACCAAAGTCAGTCTGTCACTCCCCTTTTCAGCTGCACAGGGGAGAAAATATCTATTGAGAGGCTCAGGAGTCAAGATAAGGACAGGGAGAGATCATTCTGCAATTAGTGTCACAGGCAAAACGAGCTCAACACAGAATAAAGGAAAGAAACACTCTAATTTATTACACTGCACTGCACACCCAGTGACACCAGTGTTGGGTAATAAGCGCAACCAGATCTTAAAGCACCTCCTCCATCCCTCCCTTCTTAGGAGACTTCACTTAAGTCATGATTTCTCTTCCTTCGCCCCCATTGTGGCATGCAGCGGGGCAGCTTCACAAGACATACAGTAGTTTCTTTAAAGATTTATTGCTATTCTTACTTTTCTATATAAAGTAACTCTGAAACCAGTCCTGATCCTATAAAAAGTTTCAATACTTTGTATAAGACAGTTTTTTTCTCTCTGGGTGCTCTTCTTCTCCAGGTAATACCAATGCATCATACTTCTGTAAAAACTTTTTTTCCTTTTCTATTGGAATTTTTATTTTAATGGTAATTTTTCTTGATTTTTTTTTTGGTTTTTTTTTTCCAGAATCAAATTAATGTAGTGTGTGTGGTGGAAGAGTTGTTTAAATGTAGAGTTTTTTGTCCACATCTAAACAGTGTTCTTCTACCAGAGGGAAGATAATGATTTTGGCTTGCCAACCATTTTATACTGCTTTAAGTTTTTTTGTTTGGGTGGGGTTTTTTGGGTGTTTTTTTGTTTCTTTTTTTTTTTTTTTTTTTTAGTGGCATTGATACCAAAACATATTTTATCTATTTAGAATAAGTTTGGAAGTTGATTTTTCCTGGTTTTCAGAAGAGGGGACAATTGCTTTAAAGATTTAATTTTCACTGTTGGTGTTGGAATGTGTTTGCTATTTTGAAATAGTTTGACTTCATAACCTTCGGGATCAGGGGCTTCAGAGACTGCTGGGAGCTCTTCATCTAATTAGCCAATTTTTCTGGGGTATTTCTTTGAATTAAAACACAACCACTTGTCTTTACTACTTTAGCAAGTCAGTGAGCATGAACCATACTGATGGATTGGTTAATAAAAGTGAAACTTGAAAAAAACCCCAACGTTCTAAAGTGCAGCAGGTAGGAAAGGGTGAAAGAGAACAGAAATAATCTGTTTTGTTCTTGTGTGCAAAGACTAAACTGACTGTACTTTTAGTGCACTGGGCAGGTACCTGCCTATATTGCTGTTCAGCCAGTATTTTCCACTCATTTCCATTTGAAAGATTTTCCTATTGTCTAACAGAACCTGAAATTTCCCCTGCTAGAGTTTGCGTCCATCCTTTCTCTTCTGAAATGCATTGTGCAAGAGGATCTTCGCTTTTCCAGTTACCTGATGCATATTCACAAATTATTATATTCTGTTTCAATTACTTCCTTCCCTCTCTTGGCAAAACAATTCCATTCTCTCAGTCTTTCTGTATAATAATCTTATTTATTTTCCTGTAAACTTTCTCAGTTGATCCATGTCTTTCTTGGAGTTTAGTGCCAATTTTATTCTGTTCTAATAAAGTCTCACATGGTATAAAAGTGAAGGGATCAGTCTACCTACAACTCTCCTATTTCTGCATCCTAGCAAAGTATTTGCTTTTTTTCTGCAACAGTGTGAGATTTACTGCTATCTCCAGACTCTTTTCCGCAGAATTTCCATCTATCCATTTTTCTAGCTAGTACTTGTGTAATGAATTATTCTTAATTAAGCGTAGTACACTCCACGAATCATTATTGGATTTAATCCCATTTGTTTCAGTTCATTACTCCAATTGTTAGAGAGTTTAAATTATTGTCCTTTCCTTGTGACTACTTGCAACCCATTCTTCTCAGAGTCAATACTTTAACCTGGTGGATATTATCTCCAAGTTGGACTAAGGTAGTTTTATGCTGTTTTCCAAGTTGCAAATGAAAATATGGAATAGTATACAATCTAGGAATTTGCAGTTTGATTTGTGGACAGCTGATAATTAGTTTTACTGCTTTTCTGTGGCTTTTATGCTCCCCATAACTGTACCTTTTTTCTAGACTACCTTTTACATGCTTTGTTATGAGAGAATGTGACTGAAACCTTACTGAGGTCAAAATGCTTAGTATTTTTCTTTGTCCACAATATCTTCTACCTGACAAAGAAATAGACAAAATTTGACCTAGAGGAGTTTATGATGACTCTTGCTTGCTATTCTGCCAACAAATAGGTGATTTGTCATTTTTATGTGGAACTGTGGTATATTTCCTTAGTTGTCTCCATTTGGAAAATAATTTTCATGTCCTGCAGAAAATTTTGAGGCTTTAAATCTGAAACTCTTTTTGTTTTAGTAAAAACTAAGAAAGATTATGGCAAAAAAAAAAGCAGGACAAAACCCCTGTAGCTTTGTGTGCTATTGATTCATCAGGGGAAGATCAAATCCAATCCAAAGAGTGATTGTAAAGACAGTTTTATCTTTTCTTTCTACTTGTGGGAGAAGAGAGGAAAAATGTCTAAATCTGAATTTTGGTTTTGACAAATCTGATTTTTTGACATTCGCAGTGAATTTGGAGTGAGGTTATGTATTAAGTAATGGATGTAACATTTATTTCAGAAACTTTTTAAAGGTCTCAAAATTTTTAAAAACTCAGTGAATCTTGACTTTTAAAATAAAATACTTTAAAAATATGGGAATGTATAATTAGAGTCCCATGGAAAAGCTTTTCTGCTTCTATCTAGAAACACTTCATGAAAAAAGCAAGCAGTATGTCTTCAAGAGTTGGTTTACCTAGCTGCAAGGAAGATGTGGACAATGGTGTTATGCTTGGTTACTGCATACATGCCACATGATGTCATTGCAAGTTAAAAATAAAATTACCTATTAAAAATAAACAAATGCAGGGATTAAATTAGTCCCAAATCATGAACTGAAAAGAATGTTACTTCCTTTAGTATTGAATGAGATCAACAACTGAAACAAAAGTACTCGCTTTTTAGATCACTTAGAGAGGCCTCTTGTCTGAGTAGTAGACTATGTAAGAGTGACTGCATATCCATTCCAAGTTAATCCTGCATGATTATTTGATTTTATGAAGTATTTTTACCTATGGTCATGGGTGAGACACAGTAAACAACAGCCTTGCCTGGATCAGGTTAGTGGAGTTTATTGAAGAACCAGCAAGGTCAGAGCTCTTATCCTATTTTGTAATTTCACACTGTTAGTCACTCTACACAGCACTGCATTCACAAGGTATCAAGTTCGCGCCCTGGCAAGGGAAGTCATTACTAGTCTGGGAAGATCTGATGAAAGTTGTGTTAATTCATGTGATGCCATTGCTCATAGTCTCCATTGTCACTATTAAGTCCCTAGGCACCCACTGGCATTTGTCTCTCTGCATCTCTCTGATTTTCAGGGTCTTTTCCTTGTTCTAAGATCTTTCCTCCAGTTAGTAACTTCTTTACTTTCTTCCCAGTGCCCTGTTGTCTCTTCAAGACTGCTACTTCTTTTTGGGAATGCTTCTTTTTGACTGCTTCTTTCCATAACAAACCCCAAGTTTTGCCAATATGGACAGTCCATGTGCACAAGTGCAACTTGTGTTCAGCCTAATTGATACTTCTGTCTCTCAATTCTTCATTACTGGAAGGATTCAAAACATGCCTCTTTTTAGTCCAGATGTTACCAAAAATTGCAACCAGTCCCTATGCAGCTGACATATAGGAGAAATTTGTCTCAAAATTCAGAAGTGAAATTTCAGACAATTCCCCTCCCCACCCCCAAGTTATTTGCTACCAGTTAACATTCATGTTTTAAGCTGGTTTTGGCCTACAAGACCTATCAGTCAGATTCTCATCATGATGTTGACTGAGTCTTGATCTTAAAGATCCATTGGTATTTTTTTTTTCAAGAAGTACCAATGCAAATGAAATTTTATACACCTAGAGAGGAAAATTAGGGTATCCTGAGTAAGACTTCTGAATTCCATTGTTTATAATTACTAAATTTTAGTAGAAAGATTTAAAAACTGAGTTATTGTAGACTGGTTAGCTGGCAGATTTTCTGTTAGTTTTGATGTAATTAGGAAAAATACATTATGTTTTCTGGCTAATTTATTCATAAGCATTGGACTTAAGTAGGCTGATTGATAGAAGGAGGATTAACTGGAAAACATTTAAAAATACTTATGAAAGCATTTAATTAGACAAAATGGGAAAATATTCCACTTCATGGTTTTTTTTGGTTTTTTTAATTCATGCTCTAATTTACATAGGCTGTAAAGCTGTAGGTTAATAAATGGGTTTTTTTAAGCAACAGTGTTACCTTGTTTAATTTGTGCAGGCACACTTTATGTGCCTGCATGGTAAACCAGATTGGAGTGACCCAGATTGAAAAGTAAAGAAATGTTTTGCCCTTTCTTTTTAAGCCAGCTTTGTTCCCACACCCATTTTGCTGCCACAAAGACAATTCTACCAGCATGAAAGAAAGGATTGGCGGAGATAGAAGCAAGTACATAGGTACTAGGGACAACTGGTAATGCTTAAGTGTGCTCAAGTGATGTTCTCACCAAAAGCCTAAAGGTAGCTAAGGATACATTGAAGTAAGATTTAAATTGAAATAGAATAAACAGTAAAGTTTATCTTTTCATCAAAGCATCTGGCTTAATGAGTTTCCATAACAAGGCTGAGCAAATCAATCTAGATGACTAACCAGAAGAACAATTCAATATTCGACCTAATTTAAAATGGAAGTAGAAGTAGTTAATCTTAAAAAGTTAAAAATAAAACCATGGAAATGGCTATTTATTAAAAATACCAATATTATATGCTGTGAGTGGGTTTGAGTTCTATTAATAAAAAAAGACAGGAAGTTTATTGAATTTTATAGGCCCCAACTATGATCAATAATATGATGGATTTATATCAGAAAGATCAACATCTTAGGAAAAAAATCAGCTTTTAAAAATGTATTTACTTATCTTTAAAGTATTTGTTTTTGCAGTGACTACATTGAATATATTTGAAATAACTGCAAGCAGGAGTTGGGACAAAATCAATGTCTCCTGCTACAGACAATTGTAACAAGAAGGTTTGAATTTAGTTAAAATTAATACTGTCCCAAGATGTCGAGGCCCATATTTGCTGTGTTTGTTCCTGTCATAGGTAACAGGGAGATGTTATATATCTAATCAGACTTCATATTTTGTACCTTGCAGAATTTTCAAGGATCCTTTAACTTTGAATTTTCTGCTTGAAAAAAAGTTGTTTCAGTTAAGCAATAGGAAAAACCCCGTCTGTGACATTGAAATATTTTTCTTTCTAAATTTATAAATGGATGTTTTGATTTTGAAAACTTACCCTTAATTAAATTTTGATTTTAATCCTCTTTTAAATGCTATTTTTGATACTTTGTTAACTAAGCATGCATTTAATAAATATTTAGAATAACATGTAAATTGATATAGTTTTCTTTGTGTTCATATTAATGAAACAATGACAGTAAGTGAAAGACAATTTCAAATTAAAACTTTTTTCAAAAAATGAGATTTTAGTAATTGAAATAACTAATAACTTTTGGAATGTTTAGGAAGAAACATGCTGTTTTCTGTAAAAGGGAGGAGAGAGTTTTTGTGTCTCTGTTTAAGCCAGTTCCTAAGTTACTAGAGCTTATTTTTTAATAATGAACATGGAACAAAATAACACTTTAGACCCCTCCAGGAAAAAAAAAAAGCAACTATTTAAGATCAGTGTAATTATTAATATAATTAATATAAGATAGAACATGGGTTTTATAATGATGCATATATAGTAAGATTTCCATCTATCTCCTGTGGGGGCTGGAGGGAAGGGGAAGATGTTAGCCGGAGTTACACCTGTTTAGATCCACGATCTTAATGTTGTGAAAGTCATCATCTTGAATGTAATTGGATGCATCAACGAGAAACAGTGGGAAGAGACAGTAGTGTGGTGAGGCAGAGCATGGCAGATAGAGGTGTGGGCAGCAGTAGTCATCAACTTTCAAACTCATTGACATGCTGATCTTTTCTTTCATTGAAATAATGTTTGAAGTCACTTCACAACGTGAATAGGAAAAAATAGAGGATTTTTTGCCAAGCACAAACATCACCACACTGAAGAAATGGCAAACTATAAAATCGTTATAATTGTCACATAGTTAAGCTTAGATGAATTGACATGTCCTTGTGGGTAAGCCTGTGCAGCATCTGCTCCTATTCTTTGTTTCTAGAGCTATATGAGTATGTTGGCACATCTTCAAATAGTTGATGTGAAGTGATAGGCATTTAAGTTTGTCCAATGCTGAGGCATCTGTATTTATAAATGAACAGAAGAATCATCAAAGACAGATTGTGCTTAGAATATGGTATAGGAGTTTGTTGTAGGTTGAATTAATTTTTTTAAAGTATAATTAGTTATTAATATTCTAATTGCTTTCTCAGTGAATTTTTGATACATCCTTTTTTACTGCAGCAGACTATCTCTTTGCTACAGTAATCAATCTCTAGCACCCTGCTTGAAGGTATTTTGTAGGAGTTCTGTTAAATCTCTTGTGTTTTGTATGTTAAACCAAACAACATCTTTATTCTAATATCATTGTACATAACCATGAAATTAAGAAGTCTGAACTGACTTCTACTAAAAGCAATGGATCATAAGGTGCTTTTTGGTGTATATTATCTTTCTTGGTAGCACACTGAATTCTTCTGAAGCTCTTTATTTGCTGCTCATGCCACAAAGACTTATGTTTCCCTACAGAGTATTTTTTTTCTGCATGTCTACTTTCTTTATGGGTAAAGTCATAATAAGTCCTTCAAATGCAGTTTTGAATCACTAATGGAAGACTTGATTCCTCCATAATAGTTTTTCCTTTCAAAATCAACAAAAGATTATCCTGAAGCTGTACCAAGTACTTGCTCAGTAAGTACTTGTTAATGCGAAATAGTTTTGGTTTTGATATTTTCTGGAAAGGGTACCTACTTTTAAAAATAATTTTTAAATAAATATTTTTGGGGAGCTTCTCTCCAAATAGTGTAAATGTACCAAAATATTAATATATTGTAATAATCCTAACTGGAAGATTGTTGTACCTCCCTAACAGTTATCTGGTGTAGGTGTAGGTCTGTGCTACGCATGTACCTTGGCTACAGGACCAATTTAGACAGCTAATTGTAACAGAGGAGGCTGAACATGGCTCCCACTTGGTACCAGTGATTAAGCCACAAGTGTGTCTTTGCCTGTAAATAAAGCTTCAACACCAAGTTCCCACATGATTGGGATGGTAGAAATGATTGTTTTATTTTGAGAAAATCTTGTAATAAGTAACCCTCCCATAGGCTACATCTGTACGAGCGTGATGCATCCTGACTGGTCAATTCCAGTGCTGCACAGCTTGGGGATGAAGGGATGTAAAGTTTCCTATAATAACATCCTTTTCCCCATGGCATTAGTTCCAATAACTGGCAGCGCTATCTTATGTAGTCTTAAGTGTCTTTCTTTGTGGGATCATAATGAACCAGCACTCCTGGTTCAAAGTATGTGTGCAGAGGCATTTTACTTCCAAATGTTCATGAACAACCTTGAAAATTCTGTAAGAATTTCACTCTTCTATGGCATATAAAGTCAGAGTTTGATAAAATTCTCTTGTCTGTTGGCTAGCTTATTTTATGAAAAAGAGTACTTAAAAATTAGTCTTTCCTGGATTTAATTTTTGATCTTATAATTTGATATATTTACTTTGAATTAATATTGGATTCCTACTTAATTATTTGCCACAGGGTTATTTTATTTCTTCTATTTTGTTATTGAATATTTTATCTCTTAAATTTTTTCGGAAGCATAGTATTTCACAGAATCATAGAACATTAGTAGTTGGAAGGGACCTTGAAAGATCATCTAGTCCAACCCCCTCCTGCCAGAGCAGGATCACCTAGACTAAATCACACAGGAACACATCCAGGTCGGTTTTGAATGTCTCCAGAGAAGGAGAGTCCACAGCCTCCCTGGGCAGTCTGTTCTAGTGCTCTGTCACCCTCACAGTGAACAAGTTTCTCCTTATATCCACATGGAACTTCCTATGTTCCAGCTTGCACCAGTCCCGTCACTGGCCATCACTGAGAAGAGCCTGGCTTCATCATCTGCACTCTTGCCCTTTACATAATAAGGTCACCCCACAGTCCCCTCCAAGCTAAAGAGGCCCAGCTCCCTCAGCCTTTCCTCATAGGGAAGGTGTTCCACTCCCTTAATCATCTTGGTGGCCCTGTGCTGGACTCTTTTTACAGCACTATAGAACAATTTATAAGCTTATCTGTTTGGTATTAATGAAGAGTTCCATAACCAAATTTATACCTGTAGTTGATGATATCTACTTATTTGCAAATTTATTTTAACTGTACTTCTTGGGGGACCAATTGAAGTTACTTAAACTGAAGTTCATAAATTATGATCTGACATTCAGCAGCAGCATCTCTAGCTACTTGTTCCCTGTCCACTAATTACAGTTTTTGCGATCATACTTAATATCAAAGTAGATGAGTAAAGGCAGTTGAGGAAGTATAAACTCAAGTGAAATAAGTGTTAGTAAAAGATTCATAGTGTCATAGACACTACATGGAGTGGTTACCACTGTTTCAGTTTAAGATCAGGATTTTTTTTCCCCCCATAGTGTCATCTTGCATTCTTGGCCACTGTATTCCAAACATATAGAGAATCTATGCTTTTCTCTTTCTTGAACTTTCATTTAGTTTTTACTATCCTTTCTGTAAAGGGAAAGACCTTTAAAACGTAGACAATTTTTGCACCTGCTTTCATGTGTTTGGTCTTGTAGAATGAAGCTCTAATAAGGAAAGACTTAAAGGTCTGAAAATTTGTAACCTGGTGAAACATGTTATGCTTCTGTTCTTTTAAATTCTTTCCATGTCAAGTACTGGTGTCTCCGAATTAATCTTTTGCCAGTGAAGGAATTGGACCGTTGAACGTCGTTATATTACTACTGTAACAGTTCGGTGTTACAAGCCTTTTTTATCTTTAAATGGTAGCATTTTTGGAAGAAAACTTTCCTTTAAAATATAAAGTTAAGATGTTTATGTGTTTCTAGTATGTTGGAGATTTTTGATCGTCTCAGATTTTGTAGCATATCAGTGCGGTGTGGTTTTTTTCTTTTCCAACTTCAAAATTGGTAAATAATACACTCTCTGGATGAATAGGGAAATAAAAGCTGTATGAAAAAACATGATCCCAGTCTATCTGAAAACCTTGCCAGTGGCTGAGTGCAAAGTGTTCTCTAAATTTGGGACCTTGGACCTGGAGCAGTAATGAAAACAAAGAAAATAAAGCAATAGGTATTTTTGCAGCAGAAGGTGGAAGAAACTGTATAATTGGTTTTATTTTAAATAAAACCAGTAAAAATATAAAAAAATAATCTAATCTAGTGAGGCATAGACCTTTACAACACCATTCTGGAAGCAGTGGTCTGTGCTGCAGGAATCGAGCTGTTAACTTTCATTTATATTGCATTTGTGCCAAATAATTTAATGTGACCTTAAAGAAAAATTATAACCTTTTCCTTCTTATGTGCTTAAACATTGCAATTTTAAAAGATTCATGCATATCTTGTGAGTTTCAGTAGCCCTAGGAATGTTATTCCTTTAAAACTAAAACCAATTTACATTTCCAGGTTTCTAATCTGTGATATTAAGTTTCGCTTACCCGCTTTCGCTTCCATTGTGATGAATACTCTAATGTGATGTATCAGTGAATGAATAACAGTTACGATATTCTAGGTGAGATTTTTTCATGTTTTCAGCAATGGCTCTGGAAGAGAATTATTTCCTGGGAAATTCTATATGTGAGCGGATGTTTCCTTTTTCTATTCTTTCCTCTACTCAGTCATTTCAAATAGTCATCATCTCTATCTAGAATAAAAATGTGCATATCAGGGGAAAAGAGTCTAATCTGTCTTGCTCTGTTTTTAAATCAGGTGACGTACCACCAATGAGATGGATAGTAAATTTTGACCAAGATCTTCTAGATGGCCTGGTATTGGCAACACAGCTGGCAGCTTATTGTCCATACTTGGTAAGGACTTCTTAATATCAGGCAAGTTTTATACAGTTTATTAATATAAGTGGATTTATTAAGGCCTTATTGTCTTCTGAAATTGTTGGCTTTTCTGGCTTTTAGAAAGAAACCCCCCAATATTTAGCAAGTCTAAGTGATTATTTGAGTATTGATTTTTCTTTTCTCTGGGTATGTACTTTATAGGGAATTTTAGTTCAACTTCAATTCTTTTAGTTTAGACCTTATAGGTTGCTGAAAGATACAAGAATACTAATTTTTGTTAGTAGAAGATCAAGACTTTGATTTCTGTCTTTTCTAGATTGCTACTCACTTTGTAAGAATGTATACTAATCCAAGAACTTCTGAGCAGTTTCTGCACAACTGTTTGATACTGGTGAATGCTATGCATGCTGTCAATCTGGCTATAGACATAAAGGTAAATGATTTTATATTAGCAGTTCTTACATACTTTTAAGTTTTATTTTTTCTTTTTATTTTTATGATAATAATATTGTTCATCAAATTAAGGTGAGATTTTAATGAAATGGTTTTGTTTCATGATGTGCTACTGTGTGATAAAAAACAAAATATTGCTTCATATAAATACAGTTAATTACAAGCAATATTCTTAATTTTTTGCTTTGTAGAATCACATATATACAACTAGGTGAACATAAGATTAATTCAGTTCAGATTCTAGCATTGTAAATCTAATGAAAACTTGAGTGTAATTTATTATTAAAATTTTAAGCCAAATTAGAAAAAATATATTTAAGAACAAATATCTTGCATTTGGACATAAAAAGGCATAGTAAAAAATTATATGAATGCCTGGTGACACTTACATGCATCTATCTAACCACAAAGTCCCATGAGAGTCTGTCTCAGATTTGATGCATGCAGAAATCAGTAGCTTTGGACTGCTGGTGAGAGTAACACTGTAAACCGTCAGCTTCTGATGTCCTTTTTTGTGAGGAATATCATGTTGTTGATTTACGTTCTTCTTCAATCTAGGATCCACTTGGGATCATTTTATGTTTAGTAACATGCTGTATATCTGTCTTCTTTTTTAATCTGTCTACAGCCAGTAGAGGGAACTCAGTTTGCTACTGACTTAAAATTGGGGCCAACAATGCTGATGTTCTATATTTGAGACCAAGTAAAAGGGAGTATATTTTCAAATGAATGTAGAATGTGAGTGAAGTCAGTGCTAAGAAGCTGAAAGTGAATGTGGGTGTTCCATTGAACAGTGGAGTACAAAGCACTGAAACTGGCCTATAACATGGCTATATGGGCAAGAAAGGGGTCTATATGTAACCCCCAAATTTGAGTCTGAAATAAGGAGAAAAAGAAGATGAGGGACCCAGAGGAGAAGAGGAAAGAAATGCACCAACATACAATTTTTTTTATTCATATTATATGTAAGATTTTTTCCTTGAGGTCACCTAGACATTATTGTACGTGCTCAGAAGAATAACCTCCTGGCTGTCACTGAATGCTTCAGTGATACTTTAATTGTAATAATCTCTAAAGTAGATTAACGCTTTTTTGTCTTCAGTTTCCTGTACTTTAAGAAGAAGCTGTTAGATTGGTAAATGTGACAACTTTTTGACAAAAGTAACTTTAAAGAACAGTATTTCTTTCTTAAGTCTTTGCTATTTGGTTAAAATTTACGTGATACTGCAAATACACAGGTAGTACTCTGTATCAGTCTGTCCACCAATGGAAATACAAGTACCTTGGTTTGCCTGAGATAGGAATCTATTACTGATTTGTGATCTTAAAGTCAGAAAATGGAAGAGAGAAAAAAATCCCAGTTACTTTTGTTTCGAGTAGCAACTGTTTTCTCTTATGTATCTTTCCTAGGGATAGTGGAAAAACACTTGGAGTTGTTATGGGCTTGAATCTTCCAAAGCTTCCTTATAAAAGTGGATGCAACAGCTATTTGCTTTGACCTGGTAGCCTGATAAATCAGAGCATTATATAAATAATCATAGAATCATAGACTTGTTGAAGGGACCTCCAGAGATCATTGAGTTCAACCCCCCTGCCATAGCAGGTTCCCTAGGACAGGTCGCACAGGGAGGTGTCCAGATGGGTCTTGAATATCTCCAGAGAAGGAGACTCCACAGCCCCCTGGGCAGCCTGTCCCAGGGCTCTGTCACCCTCACTGTGAAAAAGTTCTTCCGCATGTTGGTGCGGAACTTCCTGTGCTCCAACTTGAGGCCATTGCCCCTTGTCCTGTCTCCACAGACCATAGAAAAGAGGCTGGACATTTCACCCTGTGTCCCACTTGAGATATTTATAAATATTAATCAGATCCCCTCTTAGTCTTCTAACAGAACAGAAATGTTCTTCTAAAGCACATTTGGCTGGAGTTCAGTTTTATTGATACAATTGTGCAAAGCATTTGACACTGTCCCACACAACATCCTTGTCTCTAAACAGGAGAGAGATTTATTTGATGGGTAGACCATTCAGCAGATAAGGTGTTGGCTGGACCAAAACATTGCAACCAGTGGCTAAGTGTATGAGTGGTCATTAGTGATAAGTGGTGTCCCTCAGGGGTCCATACTGGGACCGATATTATTTAACATCCTTGTTGAGGACAGGGACAGAGTACACTCTCAGGTGTACAGGGGTCGATTACACCCTCAGCAAGTTTGCAGATGACACAAGATATGTAGTGTGGTTGAAACTCTAGAGGGAAGGGAAGCCATTCTGAGGGACCTTGACAGACCTGAGAGATGGGCGTTTGCAAACCTCATCAATTCAATGCCAAATGTGATGATTGTTAAGGTCCCTTCCGACCCAACCCATTCTATGATTCTATTCTATGATTCACTGGCATGATGAGATCTATGAAAAGATGGATTTGCAACAAAGTGGCATGTTTAAAGTTCACCTAAAGTATGCCCTTGGGTGCTCCCTAGGCATTTTTGTGAAAGCAAAAGATGTTTTAAGATTGGTGGTGTTTTTTATTTCTGTCAGAGCAACTGAAAATTACTTGGACCTGATAATGACCTCACCTGGAATATTTCTAAAGAGAAACTAGTTATGCCTGTGGTTGATTTAGTCTTTTTAAAAGGATATGAATATGTGTATACAATATAAACATGCAAAAATATAAAATTTTATGCATCATTTAGAAACCAAAATAACTACTTGATCTTCTTTGCAGGCTTGCCGACTGTTCTAGTCTCACACTGACTTCCAGCTTATTGAAAACTTGGCTGATGCACTTGTATAAGCAAAGCCTACATAAACTTACTTTTTTCACAAATCCCTATTGTTTCCTATATGTTTATCTTTAAAGCTCAATGTTTAAGCCTTAGAAATATGGAAATTACTAATAATATTTGTTTCTGCAATTTAATGTGGTATTTTTATTACCTTCTGTTTGTTTAATACTTTTAACATAATTTTCAGTAGTCATTTGTAGTTGTTGGTTTAACTTGGCTACCTAGTAACACTTCTTGGCTGCTGATTCCAAGCATTTTCTATTTTTCCATTATTTGTGTACTGCTAGAAGCTATTCTTTAGCATAGGAGGTCTATTTTTATCATTGATTTTTAGTCTTTTAGTGGGGATAGCCTACTTGCATGATTTTTGCATTTGTTGAATAGTTTACTTCATTATATTATTCAACTAATAACTACATGTTAAGAAAAACAGAGAGTGTTACATGCCCCAAGAAGTGTTTCTGCTCCTTCCTGGTATCTTTTAATACAGTTTTTCTCTCCTCTTTTCTGTCTGTCAGAACTTTGGCTTATAGTTACTGTGATTATTTTGGATTTAAAACATGCTGATCTGTTATTCCTTTTCTTTTCCAGCTTGATAGATTAATATTTTTTTGTAATATATTCTGTCAATCCACTACACTGCTATGCTAATAAAACAGAACTGCCAGCATTTTCTAAATATCATGGAATGACTTAGAGACAGTTAATGCCATTTAATTTTTGTGTTGTTAAAAACCTAATTTAATTTCAAGATACATTATTTGTAAGCAGTTACAAACGCTTTTCTGACCTGCAGTACCAGCAGTACTAAAACCCAGGCTTTAGTAATATACAGGCGATGGAAAACACGGAGAGTTTGTTGTGGGATTCACAGCACAGAGCTGATGGTGTTATAAAAGTTACATAACATTGGTTTTGCAATAGATACCATCTGCTAACTCGTGGATTTCTTGTGCAGTTTTGATATAGTCCTAACTTGTAATGTTTAGAATTTGAAGCGTAATAATTTATCCAGTTTGTCAGCTTCAGCATTTTCTTTAACAAAGCAGCGTTAGAGTGTAAATAAAATCCCAACAAGCAAGCACTCAACTCTTCAAGAAATGTGAGAATCTTTTTCATACTTTGAGAAACTTTGGTATGCATAAAATTTAAAGCATAAATCTCTTAAAACATATTAATCTCTGTTAATTTTTTAAAATTATTTTTTTTAAAAATAAGTAATAGACTGTGAATATTCTGCTAAATCTTGTTTTGAAGCAAACCGATTTTTATATATTTTTAAAATTATACCCTAAAGTAGTAGGTTTTCTGAGGGCATAAGTTGTGATCTAAGTGGAAATGAGAAGTAGGTTGCAAAAGAATGGTGGCTTCAACAGATAATCTAGTCTGGCATCTTTGCTATCTTAAATGACAATGCAGGAAAGATGAACAGCGGAAATGTAAAACCACATCTGTATTGAGCAATAATAACAACTTCTCCTACAAATACTTGTTAACATTCAATTGCTGTTGCTTCGAAAAGCAAATGGAAAATATCGAGTATTTTTCAGACTTCAGGTTTAAAGGTTTTGGCAGGCAAGAACCCTTTTTGCTTTGCATAGGAAGTGCATTCTATTCTAAAGCACGTGGAATACATTCATGCAGGAATTTAGGCACGTAATTTGCGTGACTACAGGCATATATTTTAATTAGGGCTGAGCTGTGGTCAGTAATAAGCCTGTGAACCTTTCAATAACTAAGTCATCTTCCTTTAAATAACATTTATTCTTTGGGAAGGGGATGCATCCCTTCTCTGCTTTTAGTCCATGAATGAAGCCTTGTCATCTTTTCCAGGACTCAGATTCTCTTTTTCTCTCTCCACCCTGCCACATAATGCTTTAGGGTATGGAGAAGGAGAGGCTCCTCCTCCTAAAGCAGATGGTAGGAGTCTATTCAGGGACACAGCTCATTTAGGTTTCCTTGCAACCAGGGAGATGAAGCCTTATTAAAAATTCACGTTTTCTGAAATACCTATTGTAGTGTCATCAAATTACATATGTTGAATGCTCTTCAGGCTTAACTAATGTCAAGGCTCTGGGATACTGACAGCTTTGCTGGCTCCTGCCCAGCCCCTCAGGGGTCCCCCACTCTGTCCACAGGCCAGGACCCATGTCACTCTCCCCAGACTCTCATACCCAGCAATGTTGCAACAGGGCTGGCCTCCAGGTCCCCACAGCCCTGCCCAGCCATGAAACCCATTGATTCAGGCCCACACACAGACCCTCATCCCAGCCTTTGCTTTTCCCAGTCCGCAGGGATGGGCCCTGACTGGCCTTTTCAGCTCTATTGCCTTTTGCTTCTGGATCCCTGGCCTAGAGAGAGCAGCTGGCCCTTGCTATGCCAAGGCAACTATCTCTGCCTCTAGTTTCCCTTTCAAGTTTCAAAAAAATCACGGTTTCACTGGCTTTACAGGAATTGTTTTCTCTTACTGAATTGGTGATTCTTACATATCTTCAGATATCAAATAACTCTTTACAGCAGGGTGACTCATGCGATAGCCAGTATCTGATTCTCCAAGGAGATCCATAAGAGTTTAGAACTTGTGGATCCTTGTTTGATGTCCCTACAAATGCTTTTGTTGTCTTTCTCACAAGGAACGTTCATGAAACTGCTTTTTGCCATACCTGCAGGAGGAACTAACTAGAGGAGCAAGGGCCTTTCTGCAAAATTTTAGATTGACTCACTGTTGTGTTCTGTGTGGAATAAATATTTACTGTTTTACAGAGTGGTCTATTGCATCTTGAGTGTTTAGTAATTAGGAAGTCAAATTAGCTGTTTTGTAGAAGTTTTAGAATGTATTCTCTAGCGTCAGCCTTTAAGTACCTTAGAAATAAAAATTAACTCAGATAATTGATAGTAGATGCATCTATACATCTCTCCTACTGCTCTAAAGACAGTCCAGCAGAGGCAAAAAAAAAAGTTTTCTCCTTTTTCAGCCCATGTGGCTAATAAATGACATATCTTTTCCCACACTATCTTCTTTACCATTTGGGAAACTAAGTAAGTGCAGTTATCCAAACATTTCTGATAATGAGGATTAAATTTTTACTTTCATTTCAAGGTTCCTAGTGGGAATCCAAATGGGACTAGTTCTTCCCACAGAGTTGCTTTATTGAGTTAACTATTTTTTTCTAATTATCTTCCACTTTTTTTAAGAATTTGCTATACTAATCTGTTCTCTGAAATGAAATAAAAAAAATCCAAGTAATTATCAAAAACCATAGTTTACATCCTTGGAGAAATATGAGTGGAAGTGAGAAAAAAGCATAACATTAAATCTTGTAACTATAGTTGAGTATTTTAGGACATACGGGAACTCTTAAGTAACACTTTTTCAGATGTTTCAATAATCTTCATTTTTATCCTTAATTATTATCTTAATACTGAAGAGGAAAATATAACCTGTACAAGAATTCCAATAGATTAAAAAAATGCTAAATTTGCTTATTATAATCTAAATGTGTTGCATTTTTCCCATTTGGTAAAGTATATTATTGGCTCATCTAGAAGCAGACAGAAACTAAGGTGAAACACTAATGCAAATAATAATTCTACATAGGCTCACATGAGAGAGTGTATGACTGACAAAATAGCTGCTCTGTTATCCTGCTGCTTTAATAATAGTGTCCATTCGTTTGATTAATCTGTAGGAGAGTACTGAGATTCTGGAATAGATAGTTCATTATGAAAATTGCCTCATAAGAGTCAATTAAAAAAAAGTATTTAAAATGCTTTTTCCCTCTAATGCTTCATTTAGGCAGTAAGCATCTTATTATAATTTTGAGGACAAGAATATAGTTGGTCATAAAAAAAAATGCGGGGACTAAAATGTGGTGCTGTGAAAAACTGGTATAATGTAGTTTATAGAATAAATATTAATGTATAGGAATATTTGTTATTCTCAGACATCCCTGGCAATTTTGATAATACTGGCAATAAGTATTAAAGTAAGACAGTACTGAAAAAGTATTAAAAAAAGTGATATGACGTTTTCCTCATAGTTCACTATAAAGATGTTTCGGTCCTAAAAAGGTACAGTGGGAGTAAAATTGACCTGTGAACAAGATGCATTAATCTGAGTGATAATGTCTTTTATAAAAGTTGTCAAGTTTCTAGTAAGTTTTAAAAAGAATAGTATAGCTGGTTTATAACACAAAATTTTGGGATTTGAAAGTTTCTCATACATCTTTTCTTTGGGATTTGAAAGTTTCTCATACAACTTTTCTTGTTCCCTTGCACTACCTTGCAGATCTAAAAGATGTGCATTATGTATATACAATGCTTCGAAGTATTGTACAGTTCAGTATTAAAATAAGGAGGAAGGAAACTTGAGTGATGAATGAGTTTGCATGTAGTTACGTGCAATTTAGATAAGCTGCTTTGAGAGGGTAACAATGACAATCCGCGACAGCATAACAGATCAGGGTGGGGTTTTTGTTGTTTGAGAATTGGGCAAGTTTTTTTCTGGTAAGGTGAGAGGATTCAGAATACCAGTCGCTTTAAAGGCATTAGGCAAAGGTGACCCTTTTTCAAATATTACTGTATTGAACAATTCTGTTATGTATGGAAGCCAAAGAAAGTGTCTTGAAAAAAAAAAGCACCTTATTTAAATCTCTAGTCAAATCTTTCTGGCCTGTACTTATGTGGGAAGGCACCTCCATCGTTAAGTCTCTTTACTATATCAGGCTTCTGAAAAGTTAATGTATTTCAAGTATGTGGTTTCTACCTCTCTCTTTTCAGTGACTTACCAAAATTGCTGAGGACTAAAGCAGTTTTGCATTTGTGATTTGAATTCATTTCTGTAAATCAAATATTTAAGATGCAGAGTAATACTTACTACCTTTTGTAAAGCAATTTGTCATCTGAATAAAAATTACCATAATTACTAGTCATGATTTCTTTCTTAGTTGGGTAGTGATGATGTCTTCATAAACAGTTACAAAATTGTGTCTAGGAGTATTTGGTATTTTACATAGTATACTGAAATATTTTAAAATAGTTTTTAAGAAAAGAGATATATTTTTTTCAGTCAGTGAATTTCACTTGATTTTTCTGCTACTAATTTATGATGAAATGAACATCTCTTTTTCCTGATCTATAGATAAAAATGTGTTTAATTTTTAGCCTTGGTCTATTATCAGAGCATGTCAGTGGCCTTCAAGAATTGAAGCACTTCTTTTGTGCACCAACAAGATTCATATTCATCTTAGCTATGGGACTAATCCAGTTATTAAAAGTTAGGTTGAAAATATTTGTATAATATAAATTATATAAAATACTGGGTTAGGCATTGGAACGGGTTGCCCAGGAGGTGGTGGAGTCACCATCCCTTGGGGTGTTCAAGGAAAGACTGGATAAGGTACTTAAAGACATGGTTTAGTCAGTAATATAGGTGGTAGGGGGATGGTTGGGCTAGATCTTGGAGGTCTTTTCCAAACTTAATGGTTCTGAGATTTTTGTTCTTCATATTCATATTACTAATTATACAGGCAAAATTTTATCTGAATATCTGGTTATTGTTTCTTTTTTTTCCCCCTCGATATTAGGCCAGTGACATCTGTGATCCAAACCCAGTCACGATGCTTATTTTATGTGTCTACCTGTATGAAAGTCTTCCTCACTACTTACCCAGGCAGACTATAGAATTTACAGGTGCTCTCCATGCAACTGTTGTTAAACAGGTACTGTTACCATTAAATTTAGAATTGTAGCAGCAGGTAAAAAAAAACTGTATGTATAGATGTGTTTATATTATGTATATACTACAACAAAGAATGAACGGCTTTCGTCTCATAGGTATGGAAGTTGGAAGAATGTATCTTCTTTTTTTCTCTTCAGGCTTGAGATCCTGGCTTCCACTGCTGTTTTTTTCTGTTGTGGGCACAATAAAAAAATCTATCAATATGACAAATCTGAGATCAAAGAGAGGAATAAGAGATTAAAAGACATAGGAGTGCAGTGTACAATGCAAAAACAGTACTCATAGAAATTGAGGTTAGACAGTCTATGGACTGCCTTACTTCCACTATGGACTAAAATCTCTTTAGGGAGAAAAAATATCTGCTGAGCTATTTGAAGTATTTTCTTATTTTGTGATATCCTCTGTCTGTATTATGGAACTTAGCTTCAGAACATAACCTTTTATGCTCCAAAAATTCAATAACAATAGGCTGATTCTTTTGTTGTGGTAGGTGTGTCTGAAAAACCCAAGTGTTCAAACTTTGGTGTACAAGGCTACTCTTGCAGGAAGAGATGCTGATGATTTCTCATTGCCTAAAGGAAAAACTGTCACCATTGCCCCTAAGTAAGTAGTGACCCTTTTTTTAGTGTTGTTAATAAGTTTAGCAATGTAGAAATTTAAATCATCTAATCTATTAGTGGTAGAACAATAGAAATGTATTCAAATACAAACAGGGCAAAATTAGTATAAAGAACAGGTTTTCCTCCTTAACCATAGAATAATTTAGAGTAATTTATCAGTGGAACACTTGCAGTTTAGCTCAATGGAGCGTTGAGAGCTGAGTATAAGTCTTGAGATCATTGAGGTGTCATCCATGAGAAATAAATATATTTGTCCTAATGTATTGAAAGCTTCAGTTTTCAGTTTGGATCTGCTATTCTTAAATTTTATTTTGGGTTTTTTTTTTTTCCACAACTAAAATTGAAATACCTGCCTTGAACTTGATTCACTTTTTTTTTTTTTAAGTCAGTGTATTGCAGCAGCATGAGCAGATAAAAATTCTTTCTTCTAAGATTTCAGGTATTGTTTCTTACTCATAAATGAAACATTACTGGGAGTTTAAAAGACCATGACACAGATTTGATAGTAGTGTTATACAGCTTCTTCTTGCCCCCACTGTCCTTACCTACCAAGAGAGAAATTCTTGCACCTGCAATGTAGTTGTTTCTCTGTCTCATATTTCTGAGTCATCTACGGATCTTGGAGAGATTTAATTTTGGAAAAAACATTAGGTTGTCAACATTTTTGGTAGCATAAACACTCACAATACCTTGCCTTCTTTTTGTTTACTAAGCATATTTAGGTCTGCATACTAAGTATATTATATGTGGAAGGATAGGCAAGCAAGGAGAGGTGGTGGAGTGGCCTTGTATGTCAGGGAGTATTATGAATGCCTAGAACATGAGGGTGACAGCAGGTTTGAGAGTTTATGGATAAGAATCAAAGGAAGGACCAAGAAGGCAGATATGGTAGATGAGGAAACAGACAAAATGTTCTATGAACGAGAAGTCTCAAAATCAAAGGACTTCAACCTGCCACATATCTGCTAGGAATATAATACAGCAGAGGGGACAGTCTAGGAAGTTCCTGGAGTGTGTTTGGGGTAACTTCCGGACACAGCTGATGAGGGAACTGACTAGGGAAGGAGCCCTTCTGGACCTGTTGCTTGCAAACAAAGAAAGGCTGGTGTGGGGTGAGGTCATCTTGGGCACAGTGACCATAAAATGATGGGAGTTTTTGATACTGGGAGAAGCAAGAAGGATGGTCAGCAGAACTGCTACCTTGGACTTCAGGAGGGTAGACTTTAGTCTTTTCAGAGGCCTGATTGACAAATTCCCTTGGGAGGCAGTCCTCAAGGGTGAGGGAGTCCAGGAAGCCTGGATGTTTTACTAGAAAGTAGCCTTAAAGGCACAGAAGCAGGCTGTCCCTGTGTGCCAGAAGACAAACTGTAAGGGAAAAAGACCAGCCTGGCTGAATAGAATGCTGGAGCTGCAACTTCGTGAGAAAAAGAGGATTTATTGTCTTTGGAAGAAAGGACAGGCCACTCATGATGGTTACAAAAAGGTAGTGAGACTGTGCAGAGGAAAAACTAGAAGGACAGAAGTATAACTAGAACTTAACCTGGCCTCTGATGTTAAGAAAAACAAAAATGTTTCTATGATAAATTAGTAATAGAAAGATGACTAAGGACAACCTCTGTCCTCTAATAGACGCGGATGGTAACAGTGACAAAGGATAAGGAAAAGGCTGAGGTGCTGAATGCTGCCTTTGCCTCAGTCTTTAACACCAAGACTAGTTGTTCCCTGAGAACCCAGCCCCCTAAGCCATAAAACAGGGATGGGGAGCATAATGCAGCCCCCATAATCCAAGGACCTGCTTCAGCAGCTAGATATATGCAAGTCTATGGGGCTGGATGAGATTCACCTGAGGGTACTGAGGGAGTTGGCAGAAGTGTTCACCAGGCCACTTCCTATCATCTGTGAGCAGTCCTGGCTGACTGGGGAGGTCCCAGTTGACTGGAAGTTAGCAAATGTGATGCCGATCCACAACAAGGGCCAGAAGGAGGAGCTGGGGAACTATAGGCCTGTCAGTCTGACCTTGGTGCCTGGGAAGATTATGCAGCAAATCATCCTCAGTGTCATTATGAGGCATGTGCAGGAAAAACAAGCGATCAGGCCCAGTCAGCTCATGGGTTCATGAAAGGCAGGTTCTGCTTAACCAAGCCTGGATTTTAGCAAAGCTTTTGACACTGTTTCCCACAGCATTCTCCTAGAGAAACTGGCTGCTCTTGGCTTGGACAGCTGTACTCTTTGATGGGTAAAAACTGGTTGGATGGCCAGGCCCAGCAAGTGGTGGTGAATAGTTACATCCCATTGGCGGACAGTTGCTAGTGGTGTTCCTCAGGGCTCTCTGCTGGGCCCAGGTCTCTTATTAATGACCTGACCTGGACAAAGGGATCAAGTGCACCCTCAACAAGTTGCAGATGATACTAAGTTAGGCAGGACTGTTGATCTGCTTGAGGGTAGGAAGGCGTGGCCCTACAAAGGGATCTGGATAGGCTGGATCAATGGGTCAAGGCCATGTGTATGAGGTTCAGCAAGGCCAAGTGCTGGGTCTTGCATTTGGGTCATAGTCACCCCAAGCAATTCTACAGGCTTGTGGAAGAGTGGCTGGAAAGCTGCCCAGCAGAGAGGGACATGGGGTGTTGACTGACAGCCAGATGAATATGAGCCGTCAGTGTGCCCAGGTGGGCAAGAAGGCCAGCAACATCCTGGCTTGTGGTGAGTAGGACCAAGGGAGTATTTGTCTCCCTCTACTCAGTGCTGGTGAGGCCCCACCTTGAACAGTGCATTCAGTTTTGGGCCCCTCTCAATAGAAAAGCTTTTTCACAGAGAGGTTTGATAGGCATTGGAACAGGCTGCCCAGGGAAGTGGTGGAGTCTCCATCCCTGGAGGTATTTAAAAGATGGTTAGATGTGGTGCTGAGGGACATGGTTTAGTAGTAGATGGCAGGTTAGGGTGGTGGTTGGACTTGATGATCTTAAGGGTCCTTCCAATCGAGACAATTCTATAATTCTTTTTGTGCTCTGTGATTTTATGAGTAGATAGAGAATTTTAGTAATCCTGTTTAACTGGCAAAGATGAAAGGGATGTAGTAGTGACTCTTGCTGTCAGCTAACGGGTTAGGCTGTAAGTCTGATTAAGATACAGCTTTGCATATAAAATGGATCAGAAATTGTAAAATGGAAAACAAAGATCAACATTTGTATGAATTTGCCAACTGTATGTGTCCCGGTCTGTATCAAAAGGAGTGTGGCCAGCAGATCAAGGGAGGTGATTCTGCCCCTCTACTTCGCTCTCATGAGACCCTACCTGGAGTATTGTGTCTAGTTCTGTAGTCTCCAACATAAGAAGGACATGAAACTGTTGGAATGGGTCCAGAGGAGGGCCACGAAGATGATCAGAGGGCTAGAGCACCTCTCCTATGAAAACAGGCTGAGAGAATTGGGCTTGTTCAGCATGGAGAAGAGAAGGCTCCAGGGAGATCTTATAGCAGCCTTCCAGTACCTGAAGGGGCCTACAAGCTGAAGAGGGACATTTTAGAAGGGCATAGAGTGATAAGATGAGGGGGGATGTTTTAAATTGGAAGGCGGTAGATTTAGAATGGATATTAAGGAAAAATTCTTCCCTGTGCAGGTGGTGAGGCCCTGGCACAGGCTGCCCAGGGAAGTGTTGGATGCCCATACCTCGAGGTGTTCAAGGCCGGGTTGGATGGAGCCTTGAGCAGCCTGGTCTAGTGAGAGGTGTCCCTGCCCAAGGCAGGCGGTTGGAACTTGATGATCTTTAAGGTCCCTTTTAGCCTAAATCATTCTATGATTCTATGAAAATAAACTGTGAAGAGGAAGAATTTCAAATATATATTGTTAATTTCAAGAAGCTCTGCATAAACATAGTGTTCTTTAAGGTTGATCAACATTGCAGTATTAAATGACATGCATATTGTAAATTTATGCAGGAGGGACAACAAGTAATGTTATGTTTTCAGTGAGCTGCGACGCTGATTTGATTTCATTTTCTTTGCAATTACTTCAGATAAGAATTAACATAAAAGTGTAATCCTTGAAAATATCACGTGTTTCTCTGAAAGGTCAATAATGTGGCTGTTTTTCACTTCACCTTTAAAAGAAACTGAAAAAGCAAGACTCAAGTAAATGTGCTCCACTTTGCCATTGAGCTACTTGGCATTATATATACCAACAAACATTTGAAAAAATGTGTAGTGATAAAATTTAGCCATCTCCAAGCAATTTGAAGAAGGTTATGAGGAGTAATCAGCATGGATTCACCAAGGGGAGATCGTGCTCAACCAACCTCGTAGCCTTCTATGATCTCATCGCTGGCTGGGTAGATTGAGGGAGAGCAGTGGATGTCATCTACCTTGACTTCAGCAAGGCTTTCAGTGCTGTCTCCCATGACACCCTGATAGCAAAGTTGAGAGAGCATGGGATAGATGAGTGGACAGTGAGGTGGGCTGACAATTGGCTGTAGGACTGAGCTCAGAGAGTGGTGATCCATGGAGCAGAATCTGTCTGGAGACCTGTGACTAGCAGTGTTCTCCAGGGCTCGGTGTTGGGTCCAGTCCTGTTTAATATCTTCACTGATGACCTTGATGAGGGAATAGCATCCACCCTCAGCAAGTGCCGATGACACAAAGCTGGGAGGAGCGGCTGACACGCAGGAACACTGCGCTGCCATCCAGAGAGACCTGGACAGGCTGGAGAGCTGGGCAGTGAGAAACCAGATGAAGTTCAACAAAAGCAAGTGTAGAGTCTTGAACCTGGGAAGGAATAACTGCTTGTATCAGTACAGGCTGGGGGATGACCTGCTGGAGAAGAGCTCAGTGGAGAAGGACCTGGGGGTCCTGGTAGATGACAGGTTGGCCATGAGCCAGCAGTGTGCCCTGGTGGCTAAGAGAGCCAATGGGATCCTGGGGTGCATCCGGAGGAGTGTAGCCAGCAGGTCAAAGGAGGTGATCCTCCCCCTCTCCTCTGCCCTGGTCAGGCCCCACCTGGAGTATTGTGTCCAGTTCTGGGCTCCCTGGTATAAAAAAGACAGAGATCACCCGGAGAGAGTCCAGAGAAGGGCTACGAAGATGATTAAGGGCCTGGAGCATCTCCCCTACAAGGAAAGGCTGAATGATCTGGGACTGTTCAGCCTGGAGAAAAGAAGACTGAGGGGGGATCTTATTAAAGTTTACAAATAGCTGAAGTGTGGGACACAGGGCGAAATGGCCAGGCTCTTTTCAGTGGTCTGTGGGGACAGGACAAGGGGCAATGGCCTCAAGTTGGAGCACAGGAAGTTCCACACCAACATGCAGAAGAACTTTTTCACAGTGAGGGTGACAGAGCCCTGGGACAGGCTGCCCAGGGGGGTGTGGAGTCTCCTTCTCTGGAGATATTCAAGACCCATCTGGATGCCTATCTGTGCAATATGAGCTAGGGAGCTGCTTTGGTAGGGGGGTTGGACCTGATGATCTCTGGAGGTCTGTTCCAACACCTACAATTCTGTGATTCTCTCAAATGCCAGTCATCCACTAATGAACTTGTAATTATTACCATAATGTAACCTTACTGGTAATCTTGGTCACAAAATGAAAAATAGATTCTTTTTAATTAATAGATTCCTTAATATTCTGATGGAAAGAACTTCAAGCATCGGTAGGATGTGTGGGAGTCTTGTAGGTGTTTTGTATTAAATCATAATATCATAGGTGGGTTTGGAAGTGATAGTAATACGAATAATTAACACCTCTTTAATTGATTATGTGCAGGCTTACTGGTTTACTGCTCTTACTGCTGATTTATATTTGCTTGTTTAAGGCAAAAAATGGTAGAGGATTTGTAGGAGAGACTGTTCTGTTTTCTTTGGAAAGAGTGAAGGTCTAGAGAGATTCAGAAATGAGGTAGGCTAGTAACAGACTTCTAAAAAAAAAAAAAAATTATGGCCTAAATAAAAGGCAATAATTTTTAGTGTATTAAATAAGAAATTTGATGTGAGTGTGTTACTAAAATGTGATGACGGGAATGTTAGCATTGTTGACTATAACTTGTTTAAGAATAAAAGATGTTAAAATAGTTAGAAAGAGGTACTTCACATTAAGTTTACTTGTTCTGATTTTAGAAGGAAACAATCCATAAATATGGGATTGAAGGCAGGTGAATCAATGTGTTAAAAAGCACAAAAATTAGGAAAACCCACTTGCTCTATCAGAGAACAGGAGTTCTACTTCAAAAACTTGTCAGAGTACCTGTAATAGTTCAGACAACCTAAGGTCAGATGTCCTTTTTCCCCTGAATTGACACTATACCTTATAAATTTGTGAATATTTTATATAAATATTGATATGCCTTCACTACTAGTTCCTCTTTCACTGCAAGCTAACTTAATACTAACCAGCTTTTTTTTCACCTGAAACAACAGACACTTTAGATAAACAAATAAACAAGAACTCAAAAATAGCAGCTGTTGTCTTCTGACAAGGGCTGCATTCAAGTTGTAAAGCTTGCTTTGCCAAAGTTTCAGGATACAAGGTCAAAGTAAATACTAGCAATATAAAGAACATTCATTCATAAGAGTTCAGGCAATTACAGCTGAAAAGATTAACCATAGCCTTGATAGGGAGGCTAAATAAAAAAGAAACTCATCAGTCTTATGACTGGAGAGCTAGAAGACTTTAAGACAGACATGGCATGCCTAGAGAATAGCCTCTAATTATCTGCCAAATATGTACATTCCTATATTTAGCTGTAATTGGATTTAAGATAACTGTGGGTCATGATAATCACTAATGAGGAATAAGTGTGATTGACTGATCCTGCTGGATGAGCACACTTGTTATAGAGAATTCTGTAGATGAAGGCCTAGCCTCAAAGAACTGTGTTTACTTCTCAGGAGAAATGACCTGCAGGAAACTCATAAGCTAACAGGGAAATATTTGAGTAAAAAGGCACAAAGCTGTTTACTTATATTAGGAAGAAGTTATCCAGCATTAGGTGGAGATGCCAACTATTTTAAACTAATAATGATTAAAGATGGAAGTAGAAAATACACATTTGTCTGTATTTTCAAAGAAACACAATAACATATACTGTGGTTCCCTACTACTAGCTGGAGAAATTCAGAAATGGCTGTGGTGGTTTAAACTTGATTTGCTACCAAATACCCACCTTAGATGTTTTCTTACTCCTTCTCCTCAACAGGATGGGGAAGAAAAAATTGCTAAAAAGGTTTTTCAGTTCACATTAGGATGGGGAGACTACTTACCAGTGTCTGACTGTGGTTTTTGCCCATGTACAGTTAATTTTCTTCATAGTAGCTAGTATGGGGCTACATTTTGGATGTGTGCTGGTTTTTGATTTGTGTTTGAGGCCATTCTGGCCCTCTACCTCTGCTCTCATGAGACCCCACCTGGACTACTGTGTCCAGCTGTGTGGTCCCTAGTACAAGAATGACATGAAGCTATTGGAGCGAGTCCAGAGGAGGCCATGAAGATGATCACAGGACTGGATCACCTCTCCTGTGAAGACAGGCGGAGAGAGTTGGGCTTGTTCAGCCTGGAGAAGAGAAGGCTCCAGGGAGATCTTATAGCAGCCTTTCAGTACCTAAAGGAGGGGCTACAGGAAAGCTGGAGAGGGGCTGTTTGCAAGGACAGGTAGTGACAGGACAAGGGATAACAGCTTTAAACGAAAACCCGGTAGGTTTATATTACATATGAAGAAAAAAATCTTCTCCTGAGGGCGGTGAGGCCCTGGCACAGGCTGCCCAGAGAAGCTGTGGCTGCCGTCACCCTGGCAGTGTTCAAGGCCAGGTTGGATGTGGCTCAGGGCAACCTGGGCCCCTATACCTAAAAAGAAAAAATGTAAGTATAAGCCAGCTCCTTTAGTTTGGGGGGAAGAAGCTTCACCTAAGTGAGCTGTGAGACATGCAAACAGATTTTAGCTGTTAACCAGGTGAGTTAATTCTCAACTCATTACTCCAGTGCTGGGATTTTTGGGCCAGTAGTTGGTAATTACAGGGTAATAAAGCATGGCAGCTAGGATACCTTCCTTACAGATTGACAAAGTGATGGGAAAAAAAATAGGAGGCCAAAGTCTTGGGTGGCAAGTTGAGTATTCCTTCAAGGAAAAACTTGCAAATTCCCAAAGCAAATGTGCCAATGTTGAGGGAGGTATCCAGTATCTGAGGAAATTAGCTGTGTTGGAGGTGACCTATAACAATTACAAAATGGTTTGGGTTGGAATGGGCCTCAAAGATCATCTAGTTTCAACTCCCTGCTATGTACAGGGACACCCTTCACTAGATCAGGTTGCCCAAATGCTGATGCACATGGTCCATCTGATGAAAAATTGTACGAAATGCACTGATGTCATAAAGCCACACTTTGCAAATAATGAGCTGGACAGACATGGAGGCAGCAACTGTAGATGAACTGGCCCAACAACGCTGCAAACACACTCCAACCAAGGCCTCAATTAAGAGGCCATGACACAGATAAACAGAGATGAATAGAAGAAAAGAAAAACAAAAACAACAAAGCAACTTTGTGTTTTTCCTGATGCTGGCTTTGCCACAGAAGGCAGCAGTTCGCAATTCAAATCTGTTACTGTTACTGCAGAGGCAAAGATCAGGCGTGATGTTCCATATACTCCATTTCTCTGTCATTCCTATTTGTAATAAGAGGAGAGCAGACTCCTTAAAACTTGGTTCTTAAAAGTGGCTTTGGGACTGGATGTCTCAGGCAGTCTGCTTCTCTGAGAGTCTGCAGTCCCAGGATAGGTTTTTCAGGATGTTTTGAATGGCAGGGTGGCTTAGGAGCCTCAGACTCTGGGGGGCTTAGCAACTCTTCACTGTCAAAAATGGTGATGTATGGGGACTCTGCAGCAGCAACATGAAACCTGTAGGAGCCAGGTTTTCAGAATTTCCAGGTCCGAGGTGTTAAGTCTAGAGACCATACTGAGTTGTTACCTATAGTCACGTTTGTTGAGTCTGGGGAGCTTTTTTCAGTTGTGCTGTTTCCTTTTTGAGGGAAAGAAGTGCAAACAGTAGTTATGGTTTGAGCCCTTTGGATAGGATCTGGTGGCCTAATGGCAATTTATGTTGTCTGTTTTCTAATTATTCCTAACACTGCTTTCCCTGTGTGCATCTCTCTGCATCTGTGAACAGTGAATTTCCTTGTCATTTTATTGTCTCATAAGGTCCTGCAACCTTTGAATTGTCACTCTTTGTCCTTACAACCAGGAGCAATCTAGCACATCAGTAAGCTTTCTTACTTTCCAGTTATTGTAGACCCTTGAAGACTCCATTAACGACCTTCCTAGTTTCTGCATTGTTTCCTTCCTTCCTTCTTCCTTCCTTTCCTGTGTGCTAGTGTCCTTGCATGCCTATGTAAAGGGACTTTGTTAGAAATAGAAGAATTAAATCATATTTGATCACGTTCTCGTTGAAGTCCTTTAATGAACTCCCTTAGGTTTCTAAGGCAGGGCAACAGTTTACAGATCTTGACTCCTGCCAGTTAGATCTTCTTTATGTAGATCTTGTGTATAGTAGATATAATTTATACTTACACTATTATTCTGTTTTTTAGAATTGTTTCTGATATGCTGTATGGTATAAATTTGAGGTGTAAAGGTCTATTATTCTCCTGATCTTCGACATTTTTTTTAAGATATTGGTGTTCTATTTATCACCATCCAGTTCTTAGGTCCCAAGGTAGTTTTAAGTCAGATTTTTTTTTTTTATCTATAAAATTTTTCTTACTTTTATAAGTATACACACACACTGTATTATATAGACACACAATCTAGTATATATATATGTATGCACATATTAATATGTATAATATATAAAATATATAAAAATATATATTTTAATATATATAGAGTAAATATAATGTTTTGTTTCCCTTTTTTTCTGTTAAGAGAAATATCTCCCTGCTCTGGTCATGTATGTAGAAAGGCATAATATGGTTATATTCTTGCTTTTAGAACAATTGTATGCACTATAATTTCTCTGACCTTCATGCCATTTTAAGACATTAATCTCAAAATAAGTGAGAGCTTTAAAGTACAAGCTTCAGCCACTAAAATTTTCTCATTGCTCTTGCTTAGTTGCAGAACTAAAGCAAATCAAGTCTAAACTTAATTCTTACCTAGTCTAAGCTTTCATACTACCTGGTCTCCCCTTCTCCAGCTTTCCATCGGACTTGAGCTGTGGCTTCTATGAAAGAACTTTTTTTTACCTCTTAATTACTCAGCATTACTAATTACTCTAAAGGATTTTTTTACTCTTTCTCCATTTTCAATGAGAATTTGATCAAGAACATCTAGATCTGCCTTGCAACATGCATAACACAATGTCTGACTCGAATTCACAAAAGCTTATTCGAATAGGGGATCATAAGGTAAGTCAGTTGTCAGGGTAATGCTTTAAGGTAAGAGAACTTCCCGTGCTAGTGTGTGTGGGAAGAAAAGCTACACCCTATGGTCATAAAAAACAACGAGGACTCAGTTTCGTTCTTTTTCTATCTATATAGTTTTATTAGAATGTTTAAAGGTATTCTTAGGTAGAAAATATAACCACAAGCAAGTATTTCAGAAGAAACAAATTAATTTCTTTTCTAGCCCTCTTTTCTTACAAAGACTCTAAAATGTTCTCCTGAAATGACATTTCTGAGTTGTTACCGAGTCACAATTTTGTGCCTATTAAAACTACTAATATGGTTATTATTATTACTTTTCCTAGGAGACAAACAAGTATAAATGTGGAATTCACTAGTCGTTTTCTGTGCCCTGCTGAAGCAGTGTTGCTACTGATCTCAAAGCGTGTGGGTGGAGTAGGTGGTGTCACGCTGACATTCTCTCTGAAATCCAAAGTCAAGCATATTGAGCCTGCTGTAAGTTTGTGTGTATGATTATTATTGTCATAAAAATATTGTTCATCTGTATGTTGTCTCAAACAAAAGTGAACTGAGGTAAGAATAAAAATGTGAGTTACCATCAGCATTAGCCTTTGACATATGAATTTTCAAGTTTCTAATATAAGCCTAAGGACATGTAGAGGAAAGCTTAAAAGAGTATCTAAGATTCTTAAAGATACAAATCACACCTTAATCCTGAATAAATTTTAAAATTTTGCACTGATTACTCTGAAAATAAATCTGGAGTCCTTCCAGCATGTGAGTGTGCTTGGAAATTCTGCTGTGGAAATGCTGATATGCCCTTTCAGGCTCGTGATTTCAGTTGTCAGATGTCGATGGACAGCAAACTTTTGTTAGAGATTGCTGGGTTTATTTGTGCTTTTTAACTTTAGAGAGCCTTTAGATTTAAGATATATTCCCAAAATAGTCAGAGCAAAGATAGGCATTGTGCTCCAACATTTTGTTATCAAACATTCATTGAGCAGATCTTCTGAAGTTAGATGGTGTTTATCTCTTTTTTTTTTTTCCATAACTCTATACCATAGAAATAGACATTGATGTTAGAAAGGAAGTTTAGGGCAAGGGAGAAAATAGAGGACATGGAAAGATAAGAAGGCAAAGAGTTAGTTTGATACTTGGCACTGTACTATCATTTAGAAGGGCATTTCAAATTTGAAGTTTAGTGCATTTTTTTTAAAGTTTTATCTGTTCTTTGCTAGCAGCAAAACCTAGTATTTAGATTATGTTAATTTTTTATTCACCAGTGGTCAAATACATGGTTCTAGTCATCTTTGTAATATTTTCCTGTTTGTTTACTATATAGAAAAGTAGTTTTGCAACTTCTTCATACTGATATAATTTTTTGCTCTTTTTTAGGCTATATTAAAATGCAAATCACCATGTTATGAGCTGAAGAAAGTTATCCTGAACGTTACTAATCCCTTCAGAAATGGTGGTACATTCAGGTAGACAATGCTGTAAAGATAAATCTATAATGATCATGCTGTTTTAACAACTGTTTTTGATAATTTTCTGCTTCTCCTTAAAAATGCAAAACCTTGAGGATATAGGGAAATTATAGGGATTTACATTACCAAAATTGTTACAAGCACGATGAAGTGGAAGCCGTTGTAATAAATAAAGAATACAAATAATCCTTAATTGGAATTCACCTCAGTATAAGCAATAAACCTAGAGTTTTAATCAAATGGAGTTCATGAACCTTCCTTGTGTGTTTGTGTTTGGCTGAAGTCCAGCAGTATTCCAAAGAGAAACAAACCATGTTAATTAATAGTTGGTTATTTTTTCCCCAATCTGCTTTATCCTGCTGTTTAAATTATTAAGCATGCAAAAGAAAAAAAGACCATGCTTTTGCCTCGGGGCTTGCATCACCATTAGTTAATCTAATTTTTCATTTGTACTCATAGATGTAACAACCGCAGAGTTATAAATGTGGCTTTCCTTACTAGTGTGATCTGATTCCACATTTTGTCTTTAGTATATAGAGATAAATATTGGTTTATGTCTGTCATTTACAAGAACTGTTTTCCTAACATTTTTAGCTTGTTTTACTGATCTGTCTAAAATACTCCTTGCATAGACTGCAAACGAAATCAACCCACAGAATAGATTTGGTATAGAAACCTGTGACAGGTTTGTTTTCACTCCTTCAGCAACATGCTCTGGCATAAGCCTCCTATGTGGGAATCATGAATTTATTTAGCTTCTGTCTTTTTTTTTAAAGTCCTTGAGCTGGCCATTGAGGCTGCCTGTAATCAGTTCTGTGGTGTGGCAACTCTCTTGGAAATAATAGAACAAAGGCAATGAAGTAATTTAATTTTATATTTATATATATCACTCAAAAGCTGCTTGACAGCCACTTGAGGTAATTATTAATTTGGACAACATTTGAACCTGTAATCTAAAAGAAAAGATTCTTTGTATTGTTCTTTGAGTGTCTTGAACCATTTAGTGTTCCACCAGTGGGTGCATTGCTTACTTGCAAATAACACTAGGAATTATGCTTGAGATAATAAAGAAGTGGCTCTTTTACAGAAAGATGAGTTGAAAATCTTAAAACTCGGTGTATAATGTAGGTGGATTTAAGAAAAGGACAAATTAAGAATGAGAATGCCTCTTTGACCTCATGTCGAATATATCTAGCAAGGTCAGATAGTTCCAAAAGCTGTCAATTCTGCACCCTCAAGTAGTCCTTGCCAAGTATTTGTCTGTTAGATGTTACCCACTACTATCAACTAAATAACATTCTCTGTTTTTTACAGTTCCCAGCTTTTAATGCTTATGCATAGATATATATTTTAGGGGTTACTGAATGTTTAAACTTCATTAAGAAAATTGGTTGAATGCTTTTAAACTTATCTATTATATGCCTTTGCAGCTATTTGTCTCCCAAGAACGGAAAAGTATATCTGTAATATAAACTACTATAATAAGAAATGGTCTTTTTTTTTTTTAATGCCTGATTAAACTCTTGGGCAGAGAATCAACTAATACTGATAATAAATCTATTGAAAAGCTTGAATTCAGGTCCACAACTAGTGCTATGCTAGTTGATACTGGCTTCTGCATTTTTCCAATGTACTCTGTAATCTTCCTTCTATTTTTACTGTCTGTGAGCACAGGAAAAATGCAGGCATCTGGTTTAAAATGAATGAACTATGTGTGCCAGTGCTATGTAACACAAATTCTACAATGATATGTAAATCTATTAATGACTACCAGTAGGTCAATGGGTTATCCAATACCTAGAATGGAAATAATACATGCACAATTTAATATACATAAAAGGAAAAAAACTCAGAATCTTCTAGGAAAAATTTAACTGAAGCTGTTGCTTGTGGTTTTTCAGAGAAATCACAATTTACACTATCTTAATAGATTCATTATTTAAAAAAACAAAATAAAATTACCTGAGTTGTTTTTTTCTCAAATGTGAATGGCTCAATTAATCATTTAATTTAGTACAGATCATAGTATAAACTGTATTTCAGAAAATGATTTAAAATTAAAATATGTGTGTGTATAACTTGTCTTAATATTGAAACAAGCATTTTTCTGGGGTTTTTAAATTGTTTTTTTAAAAAAGAAAATTGAAAATTGGTCTGCATGTGATGACATGGCTGTAGACCATCCCTTTGCTTAAAAATCAACCTATGGCATTGATGAGGTAGTAGTTTATGATTTTTCGCCATTACCCTTGAACAAATGTCTCAGCATTTTGCACCCTTACATTAGCTTTAAAAATTATGTCTTAAATTGTACAAAATGTTTTAAGTTATTATATAAAGAAAAATAATAAATTAATAAATATTTTTAAGAAGTCAATTTACCTTATTATTAATAGATCTTTTAAAGTATTCCCCAGTTGAAAGTAATAACCTTCTTTAGCAGGCCTTAATTTCAAAGTTAGAATAAACCGAGTCTTGTCATCATTCTGCAAGTTAAAATGTGGTGATTATGTTTACTTGCCGTTTTCCAGGGTCCTTTTGCTGGAATCCACAAGTTATTCAATGCAGCCAGAGGAATTATATCAAGCCAGGAAAATAAAGGAAGAGGAAAAGCTCATGTGAGTTCTAAATGGCAATTGCTAATTATAGTATAGTAAATGATAAAATTCTGTTAGTATTATTTTTTTTTATAGCTGTGTGTATAACTTGTAAAGAATTATAGGTTACAACATGGAAATATTGTAGAATTATGTATAATTTTAAAAACACTTCACTGATAGCTTAGTGGTGAAAACATTAATATGATGTAAAAGATAAAAATGGGTGTAATATGCCATTTGGAAAAAGTCTTAAAGAAACTAGGATTGAAAGGGGAACTTTTGATGCTGGGATAGTTGCAACCATGGTGATTTAGGTGACTGAAATGCTGAGAAAGAGTTCCAGTTCACTACAACAGGGTTTGTTCTGATTCTTGGAATAAAGAAAGTAGAAATACTTGGAGGTGCAACAGTAAAGTCAATAATATATTAACAAAGTAGTAGTCTGTAAAATTCTAGTTGTGCATAAGTGTGAGATGTTAAAGGTTCAGTAGGCTCCTGGAGATGTGAAAAACAGAAGTTATTAGTGGACTTATATTGATATAAGTTAATAAATTTTTGTCTTGACATTATTACATAAGTGACAAAGAACAGATTTTCTAACACAAGAAATCTGGAAGTGGAAGGAGAGTTGGAAGTAAGTATGCTAAAGGTAATAAAATGGCAAAGAATAAAAACCAGAAAGTAATTGGAATGGGAATCAAGGAGAGATATAAACAAAGTTCTATGCATAAGATTTTTAGTCTTCACCATCTTTAATTGTTGGACAGCGAGATAAATAAGATTAGATGAACCGGCAGAAATCTTTGAAGAGGTGAGATGGAAATCAGAATCACTGATAGTCCAGGTTAAAGAAGATAAAATCAAAAAGGTTTGAGACCAAAATTTGTGGCGCTCTATAGAACCCAGGATAGAGAAAGAGCTGCCACAAATATCTGAAACAATTTTTGGAACTTGCCAGATATTAAGAATTACTCTGTTTTAATAATTGACAGTTCAATAACTCTATTTTTCAGAAATGAACTGGAATTCTAAGTATTTTTTATTACAGATTTTGTATTTACATATTGGGTAATATATAGAGATCTATTTCTCTAGTCTTCTGTCACTTCAGCTATGTAGTATAATTATTTTTATTTGTAATCATCAGTTGGAATAGTATTAGTAGTAGTGAATAAAACCCCAACAGAAGTAAGAAGGGAGTATAAAGGAAGGTTAACAAAAGTGTCACTGGTCAAGTTTCTTCTCAGAGAAGCAGGATCTGGCTTTGAAAATACACCATCAGCAGCCCTCTCACAATAGATGTGAGAAATACTCCAGCCCAGAAATAAAGAAAGAATACTATAGCCGCCAGGGTACCGTTACCTAGGCATTTTGGGTGGGTGCGTTAAACGCCGTCCTGTCCCTCGTTTGTGTTGGGTGAGCTGCACTGATTGCTAGTGCCCTGTGTGCTTTGTGCACTCACAGCTAAGCTATACTTACCACATGTGCTGCAAGTGAACCTCCAGTGGTTAGTGATTTTTTTTGTAGTGTGCAGCCAATGTCAGCACAATGATTTTCATCCAAGATCCACAGAAGTATTTACCAAGACCTGTGTCCAAGGGGAAATAGCCACATCTATTTAATGTAATGCACAGTAGAAAAAGGAGTGTGGTCATAACTTGCTAGTTACTCTGATAAGATCTCCAAACTGTCAGCCTACGAAAGAAATGTTGGACTGCTTTGACTGGACATTGCTTCTCTTCATATTTTTGGAAAAAAGGCATTTGGTCTTTTCTGAATGCAATTCAAAACGAGACATAATAAAGAATCAGTGTTCATATCTCTTAGGCTATCAATTCTGATGAAGGAAACAGTTAACATTTAGAACTCCAATGCCATTAGCATATGTCAAAGTAAAGCTCTCCATCTTCAATTTAAGCAAGAGAAGAAATAAACTGGAAAACTGTATAACTCTTATTTAAAAATCTCTTAGGACGAAATAATGGTTTTCTAAAACTACTGTCAAAGACCTCTTACAAAGAAAGAAAAAATGATAGATCCATCCATCAATGTCTACAGATTTTACTAGTATATTGTACTTAGAGGATTCAGAGGCTGTTGAAAGAGAAAAGGATTTTTCATCATCCTGAATGTTTAAGGTTTATTTACTGCTAGGAAAGAAATCATCCTAAAAAATGTAATTTTATTCATACACCCAGCCCTCACTCTTATTGAAATTGATTTGAGGGTGTCTTAAGTTCTTAGAAATCTCCAGTATTGATTTGCTATAATTTTAGTTGTTCCTATTTTCTGTGACAATGGAAGACACTAGGTGCTCTTTTTAAGATTTTTTTTTCTTGAATATAATCAACATCTGAAATTTTGTTAAAGATTATTATATGTGCAATTCATAACTGATCAAAAATAAGGTTGTACCTGGAATAATTTTTAATGTTTTGATAAATCCAGAAAATGCCTTCTAGAAAATGGAGGCCATTGCTCTAATTGTACCGTAAGCATAAAACTACCTTAAAATCAGTGCTTATGCTCTAAGTAATTGTGTCTACATGATTGATGTCATTTGCATACTTTGATCCTAACAATTTAATAATCCATGCAAGTTCAGGTGGGTCTCCTCAATCTCTTAGTTCCTTCTCTGTCCTCATATATGCCCCCATATGTGTCAGACACACCACTTTGAACTTCATTGTAAGAAGCTTTACCTGTCAGACAGCCTTCTTACCTACCACTTTTTCCCCTCTGGCAGTATCACAGGCACCAAAATATTGTCATTCATTGCAAAGAGGAGACCAACACTTTAGTCATTTTGGAATGGGCTTATCATACTGTGACTGGAAATATATCCCAGTCTGAAGCTAATGCCAGACAAACTGTCCTTACTGGGGCACAGTGCTTGCCTAAGCTAGAAAATTGAACAGTAGCCCATGTCTGAGGCAGGGTGTAATTCAGTGGTTGCAGGCAAGACCTCTTTGTCCCTGGAGAGCTGAATGATGTTTGGTGAGGGTAGCATTTTGTCTTTTATCCAGTTGGCAGTTTTTCTTTTAAGTATTTTGTGATACATTTGCTTGGGTTTTTCAAGTTAGGCAATTTTCTATGCTCTCCAAGCCCGTGACACTTCAGTTATTATCCTTGACCTACATCTGTGTGCTGGCATGGCCGACTCCCTGTGGGAGAAAGAGAACCAGGTGGAGAATTGCATGCCACATGGTTCAGGAATTCCAATGTAAAACTACCCATAAGTAGTTTTCAGTCATGTTGCTATTTTGACCAGTGTCCATTAAAAAAAATTAAAGAAAATTGAATGACAGTAAAAGTTCAAGGTTACATTCAATTGCTTCATGGATTTTCTTCTGTAAAACTAGAAAGAGATACTAATGATTCACTGACAGTTCCTATGCTAAGATCATGACTAAGCAGTTTAGAGTATGTCTTACAGTAACGAAGGCTCATGATTGCACAGATTGATTTGCAAAGAAGCTGTGAATGTGGATAAATATTTTTATATCAATAAAACCTCATTCTAAACTGATGAAGGAACCATTAATTAATGAATTTCAAGTCAAGCTTTGCACAATGTACATAGCTGCTTAATGTTAACTTTTTTTTTTAATTTTTTGAATTTTGTTCTTATACCTTTTGTTCTAAGGGGTTCAATGTGCCAAGGAGAATTACATTAGACAGAATACCTGTATTTACTTACTGATAAGATAAAGACAAAAGATCTAAAAGGCTCTATTGTTTCCCTGTGTAATACAGGTTCTAAGATACAATATTAATTTTCAGAAAGTATTTTCAGTGCATGAAAAAGAAGTTTCTTGTATCCTTTCTAATAAAACTTCTGTCTTCAAAAGTTCATTGATGAAATTGCTGCGATATGAACTTAAGATTTGCCCATTGCACCTAGAGAATAAATAGCAGCAGCAATAACGATGTAATACACAAATGCAATTGGTCACCACATGCAGAAGGAAAACACTAACCTGATGCCCAGCCTGTTTCTGAGCAATGATCCTTCCTCCTGGCTAGCCTCTGCAGTTGTATAGAGAGCATGTCATTACATGAATGGAATATCTCTTTGGCCAGTCTGTGCCAGCTCTCCTGGGTTTGATCTCCCAGCTTCTTGTGCACCTGGTGGGGCACAAGGAGCTGGAAAGTCCCTGACTTTTATGTAGACATTACAACTACCCAGCAACAACGAAAACCATCAGTGTGTTATCAACATTATTCTCATACTAAATCCTAAACACAGCACTATACCAGCTACTAAAAAGAAAAATATTTCAGTCAAAACCTGGTCGTAATGCTATGTAGGAGGGGATAAATGGTAACTCAAGAGGTGATAGTTACTAAACTGTTTCTCACTGGTGCACAGGTATGTAAGTAATTTGTAGTACAAGGTTCAACTGGTTAGACTAAACCATGGCAAGAATAAATTGGAAGTATTTACACCTGCATTTTCTTGGTCTCAACAAGGTCTTTTTCATAAGCAGTTGAGAGGTGCCCTCCTAAACCAATCCTTGTCTGTAACTTTTGCAGAAGTTTTTGTTCATGCAATGCACAGTAAAATAACCTTGCTTTGAATGGGACAAGTTATTTCTGAACAAAACCTAAAAGAAACAAGAGGCAGTTTGTGAAGTTGTTTGGTCGCTGTTCCTGCTGTTTAACTGAATGACTTCTAATACCTGAGTTACTAGACTTAAGAGACCTGATCCCAGTGTGATAGAACACGCTTAGTCTCACAAGTAGGCTGGTGATCCTTTGCTCTTGTGTCTATACAGCACATGCATAATCTTGATGCTGAAGCTTGTCTTGGGTTCTTCAGCAGTGACATCATTCATACAGTGTTACCTCAGTGTTAATGTGGAGAAGTGATTGGTGTGTGAGGTGAGATAGGTCAGTTCTGTGGACTTAATACCATAGAATCATGGAATTTCTTGGTTTGGAAGAAATTTTTAAAGATCATCTAGTTTCAGTCCCCAGCTGTGAGAAGAAACATCTTCCACTGGATCAGGTTGCTCAAAGCCCTGTCCAAATTCACCCTAAACATTTCAAATGATGGGACATCCATAGCTTCTCTGGCTAACCTGTCACAGTGTCTTACCACCTCATCGTACATAATTTCTTCCTTATATGTTAGGAATTTTATATACACTCTTTTAGTTTAAAATTGTTACAGGCCCTGGTAAAAAAGTCTCTCTTCATCTTATAAATCCTCTGAAAGACTTCTATAAGGTCTTCCTGGAGCCTTAACTTCTTTGGACTGAACAAGCCCGTCTGTCTTTTGTGGCCCTCCTCTGGACTCACTCCAACAGCTCCATGTCTTTCTTCTGCTGGGGATTCCAGAGCTGAGCACAGTAGTCCAGGTGGGGTCTCACTAGAGAGTAGAGGGGCAGAATCACCACTCTTTATCTGCTGGACAAACTTCTTTTTATACATCCCAGGACATGACAGTTTTCTAGACTGTGAAGACACATTGCCGGATCATGCCTAATTTTTTGTCCACTGGTATCTCCAAGTGCTCCTTCACAGGGCTGCTCTCAAACCATTCATCCCACAGCCTGTATTGGTATGGGAGGCTGCCCTGAGCTAAGTGCAGCAAACTGTGTTTTATGGCAGCATTAAGCTGTTCTGCCTAATCTATTTCCTTATTTCTGTGTGTATTAAAAGGGGATGTATTGAGCCAGACTGAGAGTATAGCCATGCTTCTTATACCTTCCTGATCTTAACTATATTCATTTTGGTTTTATTATTAGATGAGATTATATTTCTTTTTATTATAGAAGAATGAGACACCATATGCATGTCTTCCATAATACAGTTTTATTTCCCCTTCCCTTCACTTATCTGCAAGTGTTTTGTTCATTGAACTGAGAATAAATTTACAGAGACACTCAGTGCCATGTCAAATCAATGCAATGAATTACTCTGTCATTCAACTCTGAAAGTAGGACTTACTTGATATATGGCTCACCCCAATGAAGAAATGTGTTGTTCTATGTATGTTCTCAATGTGTAATATATTTCCACATAATATGCTTATTATGTTATGATGGTTTTCATGCAGCATTTGAGAAATTCTTTGTTTTTATAAGGATTCTTCTGCTGTAGTCTCTGTTGTTAGTCATGACTTGACATTCTGATTCAAAGATAAAGCATTGAGATGATATTTTATATAAAATTTGTATTTTTGTATTTTTATGTGAGATACTTACTTGTAAGTACAGAATAAATAGTATGTTGTACTCACATATCTCAGATATCATTTTCCTTTCTGAAAAATGGCCTCTAAGTACAGGTATTAAAATGAATCTCCAGGGTAACATATTCTGAGAATTTTACAAGTTCATTTATTTAAGGTTGTGATTTTTTTTTTCTAGCCCACCAAGATTAACTATTTATTTTAAGAGAGACCCCATAGCTATCAAATGCTGTAGGTAATAATTGTTTGCTATGAGCTGGTTCATCAAATTTTATTGCTAGGAGAGAATGACTTTTATGTGTGCATAATATTAAACCTGAGTTTAGAGCTGAATCTCTACTCGCAATATTTTTTTTGAGATAGATTACAGTGTAGTTTTCAGCATCCGTGAGCTCTGTGCTGTTGTAAATTAAGCAAAATTCTCCTTCCATAAATGAAACTGCACAGTCTTCTGTCAACACTGGTAGAGGCTGTGACGAAGGCTAGAAAAAACTCTGAAGTAATATCAAGGAAATATGATGGTAAAGAGGATATTTTGCTTTGGGGGATGAGAAGAAGCAAAGATTTTGTTGTAGGTTTTTTTCAAGTATATCTGTTCTTTTCAAATATGCTTGAAATGTAATATTGTCATGAACGGAGTTAAGGTGTTCAGATTAAGGCTCATCCTCCTTCATCCCTCTCTTAGACAAATCCTTGATTGTATTGGTTCCTTGTGAAGAATTACTGCACTGTTAGTGAATATAGGTCATTCCTGCAGCCTCTGAATGAAAGGTGTATGGAGGAATAAGCTTTGCTGTTCTCAGACTTTGTCATCCCCTCTTTTTCAAGGCTACAACCTCAATGAAATGAACCTTGCATGTGACCAAACTTAACTCCAACAAGAAGATAATTACTTTTAGTAGAAGTTGCTTGAAGAGCTCCTCTTCTGAGACTTGTTGCTGCTTAGCAAGGCGGCGAACTACCTACTAATATGGGGTTTTTGCACCTTTATTTTCTCATTGTATACGTTTCCAATACTTATACAGAGAGCCAAGAGTAAAATTAGCCTTTGCACAAAAAATCATGGGAAATTGTGTTCCAATTTATATTTATTCTTTGAAGAGAAATGTTGTAAACCATGAGTACAAAAGTAAATTTCAAGTATTTTTTTCTTGTATGGTAATACTTGTGGGAAAAAAAGGAGAAAAATAAAAGTTTTAGAGAGAACCTATTTTAGGGAATTATTTTGCATTCCAATATGAAAAAGACAAAGACTTTGAGAATGGCAAATATAAGATGCCAAGTTCAGTCTTTTTGATTTGGTGCTGCTTTTTTTTTTCCTCTCCCTTTCCTTTATTTGAATTAGTGTAAACCACATTTTTTACTTTATTGATTTAATTTGCTAAGAAGGAATGTCTTATCTTAAATAACAAAAGAAGAATTGGTATTGAATTTCTTGAACATATTGCTGTCATGTAGCTTGGTTAGGTGTAAAGTTACCCTTGTTTTATAACAAGATGTTTTGTGATGTGTTTCTTTACCATTACAATGTGGCTGCCTGACTTAAAAAAAAAATCTAAATAAATAAATAAAAACGTGCCTCAATTTTAAGGTTTAGTTTAGAAAATAGAATACTAAGCTCTTCTTTAAAAAGAGGAGATTGTTGAGCTCAAAAGAAGGTGCAGAGGGTCTAGAGAAAAATTTGGGCTTAAAAAAAACAGTTTAGGTAAGAGTGGATCTAAAACCTGATGTGTGTTCTGATAAGGGGCAAGGAATGACTGTTACTTTTGAGAAGCAGCGGTCTAAGGACATGTCCAAAAGGTCTATGAATGTTTGTCCTAGAGTGAGCACAATGCATCTGAACTGAATGTGGTTTGCAGACAGTTACATGTGTTCCTATACAGTAGGTTTGGAGCAAAAATTAGAAAGACTGAAAGGAAGACAAGTGAGAGAATCAGAGGAATGCAAGGCCTTGACACTTCATGATGTACCAGGCAACAATTTTGATTTGCCTATCCCCATACAGTATTGAAATGATAAAGGGAACAATTTGGACTGATTTTCCCCCAAATTTTTATTGTGTAGTACATTTGACTGACCAAATCTAATTAATTTTTATAAAAATGGAATTTTTCTTATATGAATACTGCAGAGTTGTTATAAAGGTTAATTGAAGCGAGTATGGTCTGTCTCTGCTGTAAATATGACTGCTGACTTAAGCGGACAGAGGTGGTATTTAACATTATTGGTAGGTAGATGGTTCCAAAATGTGGCTATATTTATTTATTTATTTTTTAACTTGAAAACATTTGCTTTTCAGTAATTATTCATAAAAATGGGAAAAAGCTATCTATTACTAACAGAAAGGTCCAGCTTTAGTCTACTGCTTCAATTTTTATTTTTTTCTTTTTAGTTCTCCAAATAACACGTTAAATTGTACTAATAGTACACTGCCTGAAGATCCAAATGAAGAGAACAACTTAAATTGCTGTAAGTACCTCTGTACTACAGTAGAAAATAGAGTATCTACATAATAAGGATTTTGGCATATAAAGTAATTATTATTTATGGGTATGCTCAGGTATGGTCTTATTTATATGATAGTTTGTATTCTGACATATTTAATTTATGAAATGATCCCTGAGGTTGCACTGTAATCCTAATGACTTTACCATGAAAAAAAAAACAGTTTAAAAAAGTCTAATTTTCTTCTTTTAATGTCCCATAGGTTGGCTTCATGGAATTCTGACTTGGAGCCATTGTAGTTTGCCTAACTATTTCTTGAGAATACTCATTAACATGTGCATTTCTTGCTCTTATTTCCTATGAAATGCCAGTCAACAGTTCTGTCAGAATGTATGAATCTAGAATACAGCCTGTTCCCAGGCTACTGAAAGTCAGCAAAATTTGTACAATGGCCTTATGAAATTAATTTTGTTCTCTTATAAAATATTATTGTGCTTCCATGAAATCATATGGAAATAAGATTTATAATCTGAATGAACTGGCACTTCTAGACATTTTTATTATTTTGTACTATATTCTGAGATGTGATTAACAACGAACTAATATACAGTCCATAAAAATAAAAGTATCTGCCTTAAATAACAAAATGAGGTATGAGGTTTTTTACCAATTCATAAATAGCTTATGAAGATTTTTATAGCTTCAGTCAGCTTGGATCTACAGAGACTTTTTTTATGGCATTTCATTTCTTTGTAAAGAAAATAATTTTTTTCATTTGTAGCAGAACTAAGTGTACTTTGGCTTTGGGTATAATTCTGCATCCTTGTCTCTATAACATCATGAATGAAACCTAAAGAAGATTGTTCCATGCATGTGTTACATGACCTGAAAGCAAAACGTGCTAATAAGGGTCAAAAATCCTAAGTAGAGAGTAATAGGAATTAGGATTTTATTTATTTGTTTGTTTATTTATTTATTTATTTTTGGTCATGGACCAGCCATAATAAAAAGGAAAAAAGTTGTTTAAAAATAATCAAATTTTTAAAATAAATTTTTCTTTTTTTGGCAATTGTTTTAATTTCACAGAATGCTGAGAGAAAGTGAGGAGGAAAGGCCCACAGAAAGCTAATTTAGTCTGCTCCACAGTTTTACGTACTCTGAATGGGGAACACTTGAACAGGAGAGAAATTTGGGAGCTAGTGCCTTATTTAGTCAACGTACTTCCTATTAGGGTTGCCTTGGTCTACTTTATGGAAGAATAAAAATGGGACTTGGGGCCTGTTGGTGGTTTGGGGGTGGTGTTTTTGGTCATTCTTTATGTAGACTTTGGAAAGATCAAATTCATGTCAAACCTAACTGTTGGTTGAAGCATGAATATGGGGAAGTTCCTATATTGATTGGAAAAGAATATGGACAATAATGAGAAAAGGTGAGTGGAGGTTAAGCCTTTCTTCAGCTTAGATTTTGGTGGGGGGTTTTTTGGGTGAATCAGTTTAATTGCACAAAAGTTTGCACAATTTATGTGTTATTCTCTCATTTCTGTTGCCTGCACTTTCGCTTCTAAAGTCTGTTGAACTTTCCAGAAGGTTAGCCAGCCCAGGTTGAATGAAAGTCCGGTTCTAAAGTATTCTGTATTATCAAAATGTGCTCAGCAGATAAAAAATACACAATGAGAAAGTAGTCAGACCCTGCTAGATTCAAGCATAAGTATCTTAGTGTCATGCAGAGAAAGCACTTTGTCAGCATAATATTTTTTATGAAAGCATTGCAAAGAAAGCAAACTGGTCAATATTTAGTTCTTGTCCAATCTGGAGGGTTTCAGACTGTAGCATAACATAGTTACTGCCACTGAGAGCAAGATTGCTTGTTTAAATAGTAGTAAACTGTACTCTTCTTTTTGGAAAGAGTCATTTGCTTATAGCCTGTACATCCTTAAGGAGTTTTTTTGATGGTGAGAACTGTCTCTTTTCCCCTGGTTTTGTTGCCATGCACATAACACAAGTAGTTCCCAAAATGTATTTAAATAATACAGTGTACAGTATTGCAGCACATTTACACAAGTGTAACTGCAAATAATGGCTACTGATTACAAGTGTGCCTTGAATACTGTGCCTTGGATTACAACTGTAAGCTGTATACAATATCCTTACATTTAAACTCTGGCAGTTACATAATTTTACAACCCATGCTGTTGTATCTAAACAACCATTTAAACTTATTTTAACAGCTGACCAGTCCAGACTGCTGCATGAGTTCTTCAGTCCAACAGAGAAACTGTTCTTGGAAGGGAGAAGTTCTGCAGGCTTAGAGATTCACTTTCTTCCCTTTAATCTGGAAAAACGTTACTGCACTGTCATTCTGGTTAATGAACTGGTAAGCCTAGAAAATATGTTCTGTGAGTGATTTTTATCTGATAGCCTAAACAGTTAGGAAGCAGGATGTGTTTGCTAATTCTGTGTGGACAGAGTAAATGAATTTGTGCCTTGATTACGTGCATATTTTAAGGTAGAGTTTTTACATGCATATGCAATTATAAAGATGTGATCTCTGTGCTAACCTTTCAAATGCAAGTTTTGTTTTCCTATTTTTGGATAATATACAATATTCCTATAAGTCTTGGAGGACAATGTTGCTCAGAGATTGACATAAAATTACAGGTTTCAGGTAAGAAATTTAAATCAAGGTTTACTCCCCTTTTATCTCCACATAATTAGAATTATACGAAATGCTGCAAGTTACTTTTAACTGTGAAATCATAACAAACAGATATAATACTGCAAGGAATGTTACTTTGGTGGCTTTTCTAGGCAACTGAGATTCAAAACATATATGGAATCTAAATAATTACTCTTGATGTGGGAGGAAGAATAATACTTTTGGATGAAACATAGTTGGAAAAAGGATAAAGTCTTTAATGTACTGTACTTCTCCCTCTATCACTGTAGGATAAGCTGTCACAGTAGAATAGTAATTATTTTGCTTGCTTTGTCTCTCTTGATTTTTCTGCCAATCCAAATTCCATTCAGTCCTTGTCATCAATGCAAGTAAAACTTCTGACTATACATGAATGCTGTCTCCATTATCTTTCAGTTTCTCTTGACTCATGTAGCCTGGGTTTTGCCGTCTCTACTTGAGATCAGTTTCGTCAAATCACAAGGACCTATTTTTGACCACCTTTTCTACCTTCAAATTTGCACTCCAGCTTCTGTGATGTCTCTGTAATCCTTTATCTCAGTGGACACAATCTTCTTATTTCCCTTTCTTTAGCTCATCTTTTGACCCCTTTAACTTTTCTGCTGTGTTTTGTCTCTAGCTGTTGATGTTTTCCAATACACTGTCATTTTTCTGATCTTCTTTTATGTGTGGTTGATGTCAAGGCTTGCATTCTGCTTCACATTTTCATAACACTACCTCCGTGTTTCGTCTTTCCCTCTGTGCAATTGCATGCTTCTGCCATTCTCTCTGCCACATTTCCATGATTTGTAACAATACATCCAAAACTTAACAGCTTATTCTTTTTCTCCTGCACGTTCTCAGATTTCATATTTTTCATTACCATGGAACAAGAGACTCTTGCTAGTGTTTAGTGTTTGCATATTTGGGGTTTGTTTTTGTTGTTTACCCGGGACTAATGCAGTGATGTCCAAGCCTGTCTGTCTGACCCTGTTCAATATTAGAAACCACCGGCCAGTTTTTCAGAAAGCAAGCCATGTGGCTGTAAGACTGTGCAGTTTACTTGAGTTTCTTGAAAATTAGCAGAGAGATTGAGGAGGGAGAGTCTGTCCAAGTCCACAGTGAGACAGAGAGCTCATGATTATTGGCATCAGGGAATCGCCCCCAAAGAGGCTGTGTAAATGTCCCCATGTCAGGGGATAGTGATCTTTGTGGATGGTTTAATGAAAAATCAATCCAGTGCTCATCATTATTCAAAAAGAGAAATTATTAGTAAAGAAATAGACATAAAATGTGAAACCTTGGTACACTTTTAAAAATAGCTATGGTGTCCATATTTTTAATATTGTGTGCAGTTGTAGTCACCCATCAAACAATATAGTAGGGATAGGGTGAAAAGGAGAGAAAACCAAGGATGGTAAGAAAGGTGGAACAGTTTATAGAGACAGATACTTAAAAAAAATTAAGTTCCTGTAATTAAAAATAGACTGGTAAGGGATCTGACTGGTAAATAAGATTATTTGCAGAATGTTAATGGGGGATATACAGACTGAATCAAATGAAGTACTTTTTTGTAAGCAATGTTTACCTTGAGTAACTTGGCTGTCCTGCAACTCTTGGGATGCTAAAACAGTTCACTAGTGAAAGAGAAGTTAGACAAACTCATGAAGGTTAGATCCATCAGCTTTATTCAATGAAATGTATAGATGAAATCTCCAGACAAGGAAGACTCAAACCTGCTGGTTTCTGGGAGCAGTTCTGAGAAGGATCTTCTGCTTGCTATGATTTTATACCCTTTCTTTAAACCTCTGCTATTAGCATTTTCCCTGTTTGTTTCTTTCTTAGTAGCAGAAGTATATAACCTGGCTGAGAAGAGGAAGCTCATGCTACATTAGGTATAGAGCCTGAAAACTAAATAATTTAATTAAGAGAAGGGAAATGGAAACATGTTAATGGGAGGAAAGCGCATCTAGAGGTCCCAGTGTTGCCTCCAGTGGTGATGTAGAAATACACAAATTTGGACACCTAGCTACTAGTCACTGTTCTTAACAAAGATGACCTTATCATAGTAAGAAGCATTTAATGCTTTAGATAAGCCACTTTTAGGTCCTGTATAGTAGCTTTTTCTCGAATGCCTGGCCCTTTCAGCTTAGCTGAATAGGAGGGATGCATTTAAAGGCTGTTGGAAGTGCAAAATTTTTAAGATGTAGCACCTCAGGTAAGAAAAAATAAGTCACATCAACATAATTGTATCATTTACAAGAAAACGTGGTAAATCTAGGAAAAGATGAAACTGCAAGATAGCGAGCATGATTTTACAGCTGTATAGTAATGACGGAGGAAGAAATTGGCTTGCTTAAATATCGTGTATATGGCTGCAGTATTTCAATCATACCATTGTCAATCAATTTACAATTGTAGCTACCATGCTGTATGATGATCAAATGTCTTCATACAAAGATGAAATTTGTATCATTAAGGTATGGACTTGTGCTGTATATAATCTAGATAAAGAATTTAATTTAGCACATTTTAACCCCCACCTACATTTCCTACTCTTTTTGACAAATGGATCAAACTAGTAATCAGAGTAAGACTGCTTCTTTATTGCAATCAGTGAAGAAGGTAATGGGATTCAAAGCTCTAGTGTTTTAACTAGTGCTTTAACCCAACAGGCAGCTAAAATAACCACCAAGGCTGTTCACTCACTTCACTCCACCCAGTGGGATGGGAGAGAGAATTGGAAAAAAAAAAGATAACACTCTTGGGTTGAGATAAAGACAGTTTAACAGACAGAAAAGGAAAAGAACACTACTATTAAAGGTGGTAGAAGACTATACAAAACAACTGATGCACATCACAATTGCTCACCACCCACAGACCAGCAATGCTCATCTAGTTCCCAAACCATGGTCTAAACCCCTGGCCAACTTACTTCAAGTTGTATATGGAGCATGACATCATATGGTATGGAATATCCCTTTGACCAGTTGGGGTCAGCTGTCCTGACTGAATACCTCCCCAGCTTCTTGTGACTGAATACCTGCCCAGCCTGGTCGCTGGCAGGGCAGTATGAAAAGCTGAAAAGTCCTTAATGTGGTATAAACATTGTCTAGCAACAACCAGAATATTAGCGTGTTATCGACATTGTTATCCTAAATCCAAAGCACAGAATTACACAACCTGCTAGGAACAAAATTAACTCTATCCCAGACAAAACCAGGACACTAGTCAGACTTGAATTTGACTAGGAATCCTATCTCTACTTGCACCAGCTGTATATCTGTATGTTGCAGTGTTGTGAGGCTGTGCTGCTGAGATGGTTTCTTTAAGCAGCAGTTAGAGTTTTCTGCCAGCCTGAACTATAAACAACGAGCAATTCAAGGCCAAAGTTGCAGCCCGAGAGACAGTGGAGCACCTCTGAGAATCACATACAGGAGAAAACAACCCGGAAGCAGCTGCATTTTGCCACCGGAGAAGGGAGCGAGAAGATGTAACGAGCTGTGCAGACACCAAGGCCGGGAAAGGGCTGGGGAGGAGGCGGCCCAGGTGCCGGGGAGAAAGATGCCCCTGCAGCCCGTGGAGAAACCCATGGAAAAGGCTGAGACCCCACCTGCAGCTTGTGGAGGGGATCCATGCTGGATGGAGCAGGTGGAGACACAGAGGAGACGCTGTGACCCTACGTTGGAACAAGCCGCTGCCAGCACCTGCAGCCATGGAGAGAAACGAAGACACAGAGATGACACAGAGATGAGTGAGAGAGAGATTTGCACTGGAACAGGTTTGCTGGGGGAGGCTGGTGACCCCACAGAGGACTGGGACTGAGAGACATTGTGATTTATGACTGCCTGCCATAGCAGTGACCCACGCCAGGGCAGTTGATGAATAGATGAAGCCCTGGGGAAAGGATTCATGTTGGAGAAGTTCATGGAGGACTATCTCCTGTGGGTGAGACCCCACAGTGCAGCAGGGGGAGGGTGTGGAATGAATGCCCCCCTCCACCCCCGGCCAAGAAGGAAACCAACTTGCAAGGGACTGACCACAGCCCCCATCTCCCAGCCCCTGCCCCGCTGTGCTGCGAGCAGGGGGAAGAAGGGAGTGAAATCATGACTAGAGTGAAGTCTGCTAAGAAGGGAGCTGGGTGGGGGAGGTTAGAGGTGTTTTAAGATCTGAAAGAGGAAAACAGCTCATGAAGAAGTAACTGAGAACCCCATTTTCTCCCAGTCCCTGCCTCCCTGTACTGTGAGCAGGGGGAAGAAGGGAGCAAAATCCTGAATATAGTTTGCTAAGAAGGGAGTGGTGGGGGGAAAGTGTTTTAAGATCTGGTTATGTTTGTTTTAAGATCTGGTCACACTCCCAAATCTGTTTTTTCTTCACCGTTCTTTGTAGTTGTAGTGTAGTGTAGTGTAATAAAGTAGAGTAGTTTTTCTCTTCTTCACTTTGTGTTGAGTCTGTTTTGCCCACTTCGTTGATGACAGAGTGATCTCTCCCTGTCTTTAATTTGACTCCTGACCCTCTTAATATATATATTTTCTCCCCTGTCCAACAAAGGGGAGTAATACACTGGCTTTGGTGGACGTCTGGCCTTCAGCCAGGGTGAAACCACGACACTGTAATAAAAGCAAGAAGGTACATTAATTCAAGTTTGACCTATTCAAGTATGTTGCCTACATTGTTTTGAAATTGTTTCAATATTTCTTGTGTTTTTTAAGAAAAATTGAAATTGACGTTCATCAAATTTTTAGCACAGGTCTCTTCAGAGAAGAAACTATATATTGGTTAAAATAATGGGCTGCTTTTTTATATATCTTTGTTTCTGGTGACCTAATTTAAATGCAAAAACCCTGTGATTTCAATGCTAATAATTTATTAAGTCTTGGTTTAAGAGTGTCAGTCTAGACATTCACAGCTAAATGCCTACTATAAAATTAAATGGTTTAAAGAGGACATTTTACTATCTGTTGTTCTTAATTACTGACTTGCATGGAGAACTGCAAATTCCCAGTAGTTATACATTCTTTTGAAATATTAGTTAGCAATGGGGATTAGATAAATAGCTAATGGCAGCTCAACAGCTATTTTACTAGCTATTTTTGTTACCAATAAAGCCTACAAAATGTTGATGCTATCCTGTTTGCAGTTGATAGAACATGGAAATATAAAGCATTAAAACCATGGGGATACTTGCTGAACTTTCAAAATGCAGTAAAATACCCATTTTGTTCCAAAGTGTCAGAAAAACCTCAGCAGAAAGAAAACAGGATTTGCATTCTGTGGAGATCAAAATGCAATAATTCTTCAAAGTGAAATGGAAAATGGGGAAGTTTGTTCCTACCTATAAGCATATTGATGTCAGCAATGACAAGAAGAATAATTGATAGTATAATGGCATCCTAGCAACCAGTACCTTCATAAAATTGGTTGTATATGTTATGAGCTGGTTAACGGTCCTTATGGAGCCAAAACACTGTGTCAAACAGGAATAATTCCTGTTTAAATTGGATCCCAGGAGTGACTATTAGTTTGTGTGTGGGAAACCAATTTTACTGTAGGTTTCTTTAATCGTTCTCAGGGAAGATTTGTCTGAACTCTTGAATCAAGGAAGGGAAGAAAATGCCCTCAAAGTTGAATAGTTTTCTTTTTGCTGGGTCAGAAATATAATTGCAGTGTTTTCATCTTTAACATAAATATCTGACAAAACTATGAATAAAAGTAAATTAAAAAGCAGGCTTGACTTAGATTATTGACCAATATTAAAGGCAAAAAAATTGCATTGGTTGGTAGATAGACTAATTTATATACATAAATTACTTCATAACTGGAATGAAGAGCAAAAGAATATGCATTTTTAGGGCAGTATTTGCAGAATGTGGTTTATTGAAATAGAAAGGTAACCTTCTGTGCAAATTATATCAGTTGCAGCAGCATTTGATCCTTTACCTTGTAATTATTAGAAGCTAAAGTTGTCCAAAAGAAGTTTGTGGTATACAAAAAGAGGTTATCAAAGGAATAGTAATATATTTGTTAAATTTCCTGTTTAGTTCACATAGATACATAGGTACCTAATTTAGGTATCTCTTGGTTTTGGGATTTTCTAGTTGTGACCTTTGCCCCACTCCCATCCTTCCTCTTCATCAAGCACCTTACAAGCTTACAAGCTGGCATAATATGGTATGGGGTATCCCTTTGGTCAGCTGGGGTCAGCTGTCCTGGCTGTGTCCCCTCCCAGTTCCTTGTGCACCCCCAGCCATCCTGCTGGTGGGGTGGGCTGAGAAGCAGAAAAAGCCTTGGCTCTGGGTAAGTGCTGCTCAGCAATAAAAAGAGACATCTGTATATAACAAAAGCATCTCTGTATTAGCAACACTGTTCCCAAAACAAGTGGGAAACACAGCCCCATACTAGCTACTATGAAGAAAGTTAACTCTAGTGCAGCTGAAAACAGGATTTTATGTTTGCTTTCAAGCTTCTGCTGGTTTTCTGATCTTTTTGATGAATAATAAAGATTTGCTAACTTTATTTCTTCTTAATGGAGAATTTGTACATACTAATCTGCTGTGGCTTCTCCTCTTTTTTGCTTCTTAAAGATAATGTTACTGGTTCAAAAGAAATGTAAACTTTTGGTCTACAAAAGTTCTTAACAGTGAAGGGCAATGAAGTAAACTCATGTATATTTTTAAGTATGTGCATCTATAACATACAGTTAGAATTCAGGGTATCCCCAATCAGTTGAATTCCATGAGTAGCTGGAAAGCATTCAACTCACTGAAATTTCTTGATGTTTCACATTTAATAGTGTTAATTAAACTACTTTGTTATCATAGCAAGGGGTAAAATTATAATTTTTTAAAAAATAGTTTTAAAATAATGGATCTCCTGGACATGTAAATTATTTCATAACACAGATCTTAAGCATTACTAGGACATCTTTGGTTTGAATTTTAATATTTTATCTTCTGTTCTGCATTAGGTGCTTTCTGATTAGTGTGGATGTGTATGTTTCTGTGTTTCAGGTTGGAGAATTCATACACCTTATAGAGGGAACAGGTGATACACCTTTGCCGTCAGGATTGCTTCCAATAGATAGTCCGAATGTTTTGCATGTTAGCAGTACATTAGAAGGTAAAGTGAATAGAAGGGGAGAAGACTAAAATAGAGCAAATCATTATATTTTGAAAATATTCTTTAGTTCCTGTGCATTTCTGTTAAAATTAATTAAATACATCTGGTAAAAGTAGTTGTGTAAGAAAGAATATCTGAGAGTTACACTGCAATATCTTTGTGTTGTCCAGTCCATTCCCTTCAGAGCAGCAGCTCATTGTTATCGATCTTCTTCACCTTTCTTATATTGTTTTCAACTTAGTCTACATTAATATTTTGTCATAATTTCTCTTTTACTACAGAGTACAGGCTACAGCCAGATGAATCAGGACAAGTAGTCTTTACCTAAAATCATCTAAAATTTTTCTCTCTCTGGGGGGACCTTATTGCAGCCTTCCAGTACCTAAAGGGGACCTACAGGAAAGCTGGGAAGGGACTGTTTACAGGGGCATGGAGTGATAGGACAAGGGGTAATGGTCCTACTCTGAAGGAGGATAGATTTACATTAGATATTTGGAAGAAATTCTGTATCTATGAGTGTGGTGAGGCCCTGGCACAGAGTGCCCAGAGAAGCTGTGGCTGCCCCCTCCCTGGCAGTGTTCAAGACCAGGTTGGATGGGGCTTTGGGCAGCCTCATCTAGCGGAGGGCATGGAAAACCCCATGGCAGAGGGTTGGAACTTGGTGATCTCTGAGGTCCCTACCAATCCAAAAGATCTTATGATTCTATGATAAAGTAGTTGAGTTTTGTATGCAATGTTGTGATTTGGCAGAAAAGCTGATACTTTTGTGTTCAAATAACCAGTGATAAATGGCTGTCAGTCATATTTCAGAAACAGTGTAGCTGCTATTTGAAATAATTACTGGTGGTTTCTTTTAAGGGGATGTAACGTGATCTAGTGGGACAAAAGAGTGGCTGTGTTGCATAGGTACCAGAAAGACTTAAAAAGGTTTCATTACAACAGTAGTAACACTAGAGCCTGGGGGTTTCTATTAACTAACTGGGGTTATCTATTAACTATCTATTAACTAATTTGGATTTCAGTCTGTTTTATTTCCCCAGTATGATTTTAAGTAAAGAAAGTATTTCTTGAGTGAACTGCATGTACTAGAGTAAGAGCATGTAACTAAACACCAAAAGAGTTTTGTATTATGTTTTTTCTTTGGAGATTAGGGATTTTAAATAAAAATGTAACTCTAGTAACTCAGTTACACTAGTAGCTGACAAACGTGGGGGCTTGTTTGTCTGTTTTGTTTAACAGGTCCACATGCAGTACACCCAGTTTTGTATTTGAAATGTGGTTTTGGTCAGATTCTTGAAGAAAATCTGAGGATTCCATTGATCAATGAATCAAGAGAGAGGGCTCTGGCCATTGCTGCACAACAGCAGATGTCAACTATCGAATATGAAAGAAGAAAGATCACAGGGACTCTGCAAAGCAGCAGTGTTCGAGTTGCAACTGCATTGTTAGGACTATCCAGAGTAGAGGTAAGAAACAGAGCAATCTGCTACTGCAATTGTGTGGTTGTTCTTGATTTGTAGGACCGAATTATTTGAAGTTTCAGGAAATAGTGTGAAGTTATGGAGGTTTTTTGAAATGCTCTGTAACCTGACAGTCACTAATCCCAGTTGCCCTCAAACACTACCTGTAAAATTGGGGAACAGATGACTAAATATTTTCCATTCTTTTTAAACTGGACATTTTATTCATGTTTACTTAAATCATATAGAAAATAATAATCATAAAAATAGGCTATATTTTTGTAGTCAAGTTGTATATGTATATTGATTAACTTGTGCTGTATATTTTTACTCAAGCCATCTATATGCATGGTTGAAAGTCCTAGCTGGTTTTGTATGGTGTTTTTACTACTACTTTTCCTTCTTGATTAGCGTTGCTAAAATAAAAAAAAAAACCCAAAAAACCCCCAAGTAACCCCAACTCTCCCATGAAAGTCATTATCCTGATCAGAACCTGTTTATCCTGTTGGGTTTTTGTCATAAATGCTCTTGAAGTTTGTGCTCTTCTTAGTCCTCCAGGATGCGATAATGATTTTATGACCTTCTGTGTGATGATGGAAAAGTTGTAAATTCAGTTTGAGCAGTTTGCTTCTTAAAACATAAGTGGGGTTTTCTTTTAAGAATCACAGTGTCCTTGAAGAAGATACTGTAATTAAAAGGTTACATTAGATACGTTTGAATGCTAATGAACTTTTCACAAAAGGATCTGTGGTCAGATTTCAATTTGTCCAAGTTTTAACAAGGACCAATGTCTTTTATATTACATCACTTATCTTTAGATATGGGATTAAGGGAGATAGCAAACATGATTGATCTGAGAGACTGAGATCATAAGATGCTTTTATTCATGAGGGACAGTTTTAGAAGTTAAGTCTTGGAAGAAAGAAATGGGTCTAAATTAGGATTCGGAATACAGTGATATTCAAAGAAAGAGAAAGGTGCCTCTGCAGTCTGTAATAGAATCTGCCATCCTTTATGCAGAAAAAGTACAGATGGTAAATCTAAGAAAATAACTTTGAATTTCAATCAGTCTTTGGGAAATATCAAGTTTAATTCCGATGCTTTATATACCCTCCAATCCTTTTCTGAAAAATTATTGTGAAATAGAAATTAATCCTGGGAAGTGAATGCAAATACTCTTCTTAACTGGTAATAACACTTCCACACTTTGAATATTATGAACCATTACTCTGATGAAGTACATGTTGGAATCTGTCTTACTGCAGCACAGCAGCCTTCGAAGTGCAATTGATAATTAGAGTTAAAAAATATTAAATTCCATTTAACTGTCACTGCCCTGAAAAATGCTAAAAAAGAGAGCGGCTGACACATTTATCTGAATTGGGCTAGACATTTTCTCTTTTCTTGGGAATGTTACCCTAAACAGGGTTTAGTTTTGTGTTTGCAGGATTTTCTTTTCCCCTTTCAAAAAGACCTAGGTCTCTCATTAAAAATATTTTAATTCTTTACTCTTTCACAGGGTACCAGGAAATATTTGAAATGTTGATAGACTATGTAATACTAACCATCTGTCTTTCTTCCTAATATATTCTTAAAAATGAGAGAGCTTGAGCGAGGATCTTAAAGTACTTCAGTGATTTTTAAGTCATAATATATCTCTTTGAGATAATTATAAAGTTTTCAGTGCTCTGCCAAAGCTCATCTTACAATCATTTTATGAATTAAGGTTTCCCAAAATTTTTTAATCATGCTGGATTTCTGTGTTGTAGAATAATCTAATTACCAAAACCAGATGTACGTATAAACTTATATTTGAATATACAGAAGGTCAAAGTCAAATTTAAAGTGGTAACTATATGTAATTTTTTTGGTTTGGACTTCGCATTAGAATTGAGAATGAAATACCTTTTTTCCCCCACTGTGAAATCTTCTGTATTTCAGTCATATCAGAATGAAATGGAACTTGTTCTTAGCCATAGAATTTTTTGGGCTGGAAGGGACCTTAAAGATCAGTTCCAACCCCGTTCCTATGGGCAGGGACACCTCTCTCCAGACCAGGCTGCCCAGGACTCCATACATCTTGTTTATTTTAGTTTATGTGTGAGAGACAGAACTATCAGTTAACTTTCAATCTTGAATGATTGAAATGAATAGTAAGTTCAGATTTTCAACTCACATAATGTTCCTTCAGTAAATTCTTTGCACCATACAAGTGGTGCAAATACAGTTCAAAAAGAACAATGTTTATAATGTATATAAAAACCTTTTGTTTTGGTGAGTATTTTTGTCAGATACAGTTGTGGTTAATAGAACAATAATCCTGAATAATAATATGTTTCTACATTTATTTTGTCAAAAAAGTGTATTAACAACTAAAGCTCAACAGGTTCCCAAATTCCATATATACTATGTTTTTAAGACCATATTGACACTTTGGATAGATAGTGGTTGAAACAAAACAATGTCAGGGTGTAGGTCTGCTTTCTAAAACCAGCAAAGGAATATGAGTTTAGTTAAAACAAATCGGGGGGAAAAAAAAGAAAAAGACAAACCACTAAACCAAAGCAGAATCCCAGTGCTGTTGATTTGGACATTAATTTGAACATATTAACCTTAATGGTAATCCTTAAGAACAATCAAATTTCCTTTTTAAATGTCTTTTAAAATTCTCACAATGATCTCCATTCCTTGTCCCATTTCAACATGTACTGTGATACCTGCTGTCTTGGCATTATTTAAAAGTAATAGGCTTTGAAACAAGTTTTCCTAGCACAAACTGAATATTTCTGTATTTATCTACCCCCTATAGATGCTCAAGATGATTCACAGTAGTAATGAATTCAAGGATTTGTCTATAAAAAAGATGCAACTATCTTCAGATTTTAAATTTCTTCAACTTGCAATTAATCCTGAACATTATAGTTATACTGTGTTACTGGATTGGAAATGGCAATTTAGAGCAAGTAGTGTATCAAATCACTGCATTATTTCTCAAATGTTGTCTTATAGGAATTTAATTTAATTCATTAAGAAGTTTAGATGCGTATTTTGAGCTTGCCTTTACATACTGTGTGAATCCGTTACTAGTGTGTTTCATGCTGTTGACTGACAATGCTTTTTACTAAGAGGAGCTTATTTGTCCTTAAAATTAATTCTAAATTCTTTGATTTCCAAAATGCATTGTCAATATAAAAGTATCAAAGCTAGGTAAGCTAACTATGTAGTTATCCATTGTAAATTATCAAAGTGTTTTTTCCATTCCATGGTTTTTATTATACAAAATCTTTACAAAGTAAAATAAGAAACTGCTGTCTGTATCTGATATAAAAGATGATTTTCTTTTCATTTTTTTCCTCTGCTTTTCTTTCCTTCCCTGAATGCCTATAAAAGCTTGCAAAATATTTTCTGGGTAGGATGTGGTTTTACTGTAAATCTCCAATATGCATTGTCTTGAATGATTGTTTCAGATGCCTGATATCTAAAAAAATTGTGCAAGGCAGTTTTTATTTAGTGGGGTCTCTCAACAATTTCTATATAGCTTGGCTAATTATCAATTCAGTTTTAGAATTACACCCTTAAACCTGTATGATATTGCATTTCTTAACCTGAAATCCTTACGAGGTGGTTGTTGATATGTATACATTATTCCTTCTCTGGCAGAGAGATGCGCTTCTGAAACCTCGCACGTTCTCCCCAGAGCCGAAGTATGTGGATTACAGCGTGGAAGTGAGCATGCGAGAGTTCTTTGAGGCCCCTGAGAAGCTCTCTGTTCCAGTGCTGGCATCAAGCAGAGTTAATTTGAAAGTGCCATCGGCAAAAGATCTTATACCTCAGAAAACAGGTAAGGATAGTCTTAAATAGGATGTTTGGATTTTTTTTTCCTGAGAGAATCTGTATTTTAAAGGTTTTCTTAAGTAGATTGAGAAAATGAGCTTTCTTTAACTTTTTCTATTAATCAAATCCTCAGCCCTGTCTTTGCAATCACTATTTGAATGAATTTTTGCTCATTTCTCAATTCTACTTCTCATGCAGCACTGATTTGTGCTCAAATCATGCCAGCTGTACCGCATACCTTTTCTTGTTTGCTGCCTCCTCAGTCAGCCTCCTCAGAGAGTTCCTGTCCCTCATCAGTGAAAACTTGTGCATTAGTCTTCAGAGTGGCCATGTTAGTTTAGGTCGGTCTCACGTGGTTCTAATTTTTAGAGTATCTTAAGTTTTATACTGAAATATTAATGACTTTTTTGTTTGGCATTCATTTTGATCCCTCCTTTACTAGTTCATTATTATTATTAAATGCTTTATTTAAACTGTAAAGCATCTAGGTTGCAATTTTTAAAAGAACTTGAGTGGCTGAGGGAACTGGGGTCTTCATCAGTAGAGTCCTTCTGCACATTTCTGCAGTTCACCCCTCCAAGTGTCATTGGAATCAGTCACACGTTTTCATGGTGTGTGTTATACTTGGTGTATCCCATGTGGGTTTTCTTCCTGTTCTGGAATAAAAATAAGGATTTTCTTGATTCAATCTGTCAAGCCTTTTTTTTAAAGAATAATTCAACTTTGCATTATCTGTGCTGTAAAACATTTTTAGGTGTTTTTAGGAAGATGACTTGAGTTATTGTAGTATTAGAAGCAAAACTATTGTGACGGGTAACTATAGGACTAGCAGTCAGTAGAAGTTGTAGAATAGATGTAATGCAGGTTAGGGGCTGAAATATTAATTGAATGACAGGATATTTAAATCCTACTTAAAACCCTTTTGTTGTCAAGTTAAAATGTAATTGCCTGTTTTGTAATAGTTGATGTAGAGGTGAACTAAAAAAGAAAATCATAATGACTTTGTGGAGTGGGGTAGAGCATTCTTTGATTTGCAGAGAGGAATGCCAGCTGGGGGAGAGAGCAAAATCTGTGCACAGAAATCTGATACAGACAGAATAAAACCTCCATCATGATTTCAGAACAAAGGTTGTTAACTGACCAGGTGGCAGGTCACTGTTGCTTAGCAACTTCTCAAATTATTTTTAAAGTTGAATTGTGAATGAACTTATCCGAAAATTTTAGATTATTAATTGCTAAAATGTATTGAAGAAACTACATTACAGTAAGGATGTTGTTATTTTCTGTTGGTCCATGCTGATGCTTTATCCATCAAAATAAATTATATTAAGTATCTGAAAGAGGTAAGTAAGCAATGGAAAATCAGAAAGTGCAGTGAACATGATAATTTTTATATTTATTTCTTTGTTCTAGGACACTTAGTTACATGAGGGAGTAGAAATATCAAGATGATACAGAGAACAAAATGGGGTTTTGGTAGTGAATTCAGAGAGGTGGTGAGCTAAAGAACAGCTAAAAAGGGAAGCTGAGATAACCAGGCGATAGCATGAAAACAAAGATTTGTTCAGTGCAAGGACAGTGCCAGCTGATTCAGTATATTTGTTGTGCTAATGAGGAAGCACAGGAATATTTGCAGGCACTTAGAAAATCTAATATTGTGACAGAAGTCCCCAGGTGGTATTCTTGTGGATGGAAGCAAAACATTGGTCTCATCTGAAACTTTCAGCTTCATTATCTGAAGCAGCAGCAGTGTTCTAGCCGTGGTGGTAGCTTTCCTTAGGGTGGGAGTAGCTGCTACTCTGAAGAAATGAGAGACTGCTTATGAAAAACAGAGGTAGAAGCAAGCTAACTAAAATAAATCCTTGGGTCAGAATTTCTTAGACTACAGTAGCAGGAAAAGCATTCAGCCAGTGTTTTAATAACTCTGCTAACAGGGAATTAGAAGGTAAAAAACAGTGATTGCTGCTCAGAAATACATTGGACATTGGTTTTGGGTTTTTTTCACAGGTGATGACCGACTGCATTTGTACATCAGATTAATATTAATAATAGATAGTAATAATGCTATTAACAATAATAGTAATAATAATAAAAATAATGATTTTTTTCTTTCTTTGTTATTCTATTTAACTCTGTTTATCTCAACCCACAAGTTGGGCTTTTTTCCATCCTCCTTCCCATTCCCTTGGGGGGATGGGTGAGCAAGTGACTGAATTATTTTTTAGCATGTATCATTCATAATGTTAGAGATGAAAAAAATGTATCTTTCCATGTTTTTCTTTTGTGTTTTTTATGCTCATATCATATGGCTAAATAAAAATATTTACCTACACCATATCACCTGTAGATGGACATTTTAATGTCAGTAATATTTTCCAAACACCATATATATTTCCTTGATAATTATATGCTATGTTTAAAATCTGCTTTAATATTTTTTTCATGACCTGTGGTCAACCCTATCCGCTTCTTTCTATGACTTTTAAATGTTGTCTCATGTACTTGCTCATTATTTGGTGTAATTAGTGCAATCTTTATTTAATCTTTTATTTCTTTATGTCTCCAAAGCAATTTCCTGGGGTTTTAAGTCTATTTTTCAATGCATATAATAATAAAATTAATAAAATAAATGCAGTGAAAGAAAGTCAATTATCAAGCGTTATTTCTGTTGCTTCTTCCTAGTATTCCATGGTCCACATGCTGTATAATATTTCCTGCAGTTTAGTTGTTCCTCTTTCTGAATAAAGTTCTTATCTTTTACATCAAAATTTAGACAAACACTGTCTAAACCCAAAAATGTTGTTGCTGTTTAACTTTTGAGGTTTTATTCTAGCTCCTCATCACATTAGCTTTCAGAATTAATTTCTATCATTTGACTGACAATATAGTAAGAAAAATCGAATTACATTTGGTGGTCTTAATCATCCAGAATAGTGAGGCACAAATGAGATTAAAAAATGTAAGTGGTAGCATTACTTTATATTCTTCCTTCATACAAAGGCTTTATTTAAAATATTATTCTCTTTCACAATGTGGCTCTGAAAATGATAATATAGGTCTTTATCTTCGTTTCATTCCAGCTATATCTATTGAATAGCTATTCCTGCTATGTATGTATTAGTAGGAAGTTGTTTTGGTCGTGCAGAAGTGAGAGGGATTTAAATATTTGGCGGGATGTGTTACTTGTGTGTTTACTATCTGCAATAATAAATTCAGTTGAGAGTAGTATTTGTTACAGGTCTTTGTGTTGTGAATAAATTTTGGAAGGCCTCTCATGCAGGTGTATGCATAGGTTTACTGCTGGGCTGAAGAATAGTCTTAATCCTCAGAAAACGTATCAGAGTATCCTTTACCTCATTCTCTGCTCAGAATTGAGATTCAGAAGATTCACTGAAACCTGGACTCTGCCAAGATAGATGAACACATGGATAGACAGCAAAGGCTTCAAGCTGTCTTGCTTCAAGCTTACTTGAAAAATGAAGCCTTTAGAGGTTGGGATGCTCATTTATGATTTAGGTTTCCATCAGTGAACTGTGACATATGCTTGCTTGACTGTCAGTGTCAAGGCTGATCTTTGTCTTGAGGCCATTGCATTTGTGAGGCTTAAAAGATACAGCTTCTTTAAAGCCAGTCATTGATCTGATGTTGGCCATGATTGCTTCTTATCATCATTGGATCTGGAAGACATTTAATTTCTTTTGTTGTATTTATTTTATTAATGTATTATTATGTGCATGTTTTGGCTTGTACATACTGTGACTGGAAGAATGTTGTGCTGTGCTAGTGTCTCTCCCTGTCTTCCTTTTAAAGGTGAAGAAGCACAAAACTTTGAATAGAGAGGATTTTACGGCTCAAAGTTGTAATTTGATAAGCATCCACCTGCCTTCACATATTCTTTGCTCCTTTAGGATAAAAACAATAATTTAAAATTTAGTTTCATTTGCTGTTATTTTATGAAGATACTCATTCAGTATCACTGAATTTTTAGTGAATTATGTCTATAGTCATGATAAGCATTATTCTTTACAGTTTTGTCTAAAGATTTCCTGCTGTTCAGTATTAATTTATGGAACTGTATCTGTATAGAAGAACATACTCTTCCTGCAAGTAAGGAGCATGTTTTACAAGTCAGAACAATTATAGTATCTGTGTTGATAATAGAGCTTATAAGCAGTTTATCTGCTCTATATTTGCTGCTTCTGTCTAGCAGCACACCACCAATTAGGATGGGGAAAGAAGGAAATGGCTATGGATTTTTGGGTAAAACTGTGAAAACCAAACAAAAAAATCCATCCTGTCTGTCTTTTCAGCAGTTAATGAAAGATCAGCTTTAACTAAGTTTTAACTCAGCAAAACAGCTTGCTTTGCAACTGGGTTTATTTGAAAAACATGGTATTTATACAAAATAATTTTATGTATCAAAGATGACATAGCATAGGTTGAAAGGGGAGGAAGGGAGGAAGGGCTTTGTTTTGCAATGTGTGCTCAAAGAATTTTGAGAAATCTGCAGAGCAGCAGAGTACTCAGTGCACAGCGTGAGCAGAAGATTTTGGGGTTATTTCCCACTCTGTTTTTCTGACTTCAGCTCCCTCTTGTTCTTTTATTAAGGATTTTTTTTTTTAAATTTTGAAAAATAGGAATCCTTGAATGCATAATTAGAAAAATACAGTTTAGGTATTAAAAAGTGCTATTATCTTTTTATGAAAGGGAAAGTATTACTAAGCATCATATCCAGGTCTGATTTCCGTACTTCAGAGGGAGGTTACAAATGAGGAAGGGTTCGGAATAGTGCTATCATAATTACTTCAAGGTCTTGAAAGCTGGAGTAGCTTGATCTCTCAGTGGTCTCTGAGGGAGAGAGGTCCTGTTTAAGTTACCTCTAAGTACTTAAAAAGCGAGAATGTGTCTGACTGTGAAGGAGCTCTATGCAGAAAGCATAGCGCTTTCTATATAACAGAGTTTTGTAGCTAAACAATTTATGATACCTGTAAAATTATGTGTGAGGTATATTAAATACTGACACAAACTGAAGAGAATAAATCTTTCCACCACTTAGTCCTGTAAAAAAGAAAGAATAAAATACTTAAAAGCAACAAATGCACAAAGATAAATAGTACTATACCATTCTAGCCAACAAGGGGCAAGAAATGAAGACTGAAAAATTAAAAAATGTACATGATCATATAATACAATAACTGTATATCAAGACATACTTGTTTAGGTGCATATCCATCTGAAAATAAACCTTTTTTCCTTAGAGAATTCTAGATTGTAAAAGGAAACAAATGTATATTGTCATGTACTATTGAAATTTCTAGCTAGCTCTCGTACCTTTTTTTTGGCATTAAGCCTTCATTACTAGTTTTGCAATAAGATTACTATTTTGACATAAATAGTATAAAGACTTGGTATTTGATTGTCTCCATGTAATACTTCCTTATGCATTCAGTGCATTCTTTTTTATTAGTTCTGAGCTCTCTTCTCTGGAGGAAATCTTTCTTAATCTTCCTTATCTTCCACTTTTTTGCTTATTTTTTAATGATCTTGTCTACTTTCTTCTTTCAGTCATGAAGAATCACTTTTGATACTTGTGATATTTGTAAATTTTTGGTATATGATTTAAAGAGGTTTTAGCTCTGTCTTTTTTGTCATTTTCGATAAAGAGACATTGAATTATTACTCTGCCGTATTTTTCTCAGGGCAATACTGTATGACTTGGCTAATCCTTTTCACCAGGGCCTATGCTTTGAATAACTTTTAAAAGCACCTTAGTTTTACTACAGTTCTAAAGTTGCGTTAAGCAAACTTTTTACTTGGCAGCATTCCAACTGCTTCTTGGCGTATTGGCTGTGTTACTGGACTGTTTTTTAAGCTTTTATGAGTATTCATCAGAAATAGTGTTTATTAAGCAACCGGCGCCCCCAAGAAACACTTTTTCCTTCTTTACTGTAGTGCAACACAACTCTTCACTGGCTACTGAATGTGATACATGAAGCTGGCTGCTGAGTATTCATGGCAAGACACTGAAAAAAATTCTCTTCCATTTTTTCTTCCCTGCTTCCCCACCCCCCCGAGTAGATCTTTCTTTTCTGATTGGTCAAGTGTATTTAACTGTTTGCTTACATATGTAATGATAGGTTTTATCAAAGTGGAAAAAAGAACCCAAAACCAGTTACTAATATTTTTTTCAGAAACTCTTCTACAAATCTGTTTTATTCAGATAATGTAAAAGGAAATGGGCAAATAAACATACACAGTCATCACAAAAATTTCAAAACACATCGGCACTCATTAAGGGATATAAAAGGGTGGTTGCTTTTTCCAGACTATCGAGTAATGTTCTAACTCAGATGAGCTCATCTGAAGACCTGATATATAAACAGAAGTCAGAAGAATCTGGATTCCTCAGTATGGTTGCTTATTTAACCCTCTAGAAGTCCATACCTGTAAATTGAGTCCTCAGGTTAATTTTACCAGTTATTTGTGAAATGTGCACAGTTCAGAGGCTGAGATAATTTCACTGTGAAATTTTGCTTTGAGTTTCAAAATAGAACCATCATTGCTAAACTAAAGTTTATATGATGTGTGGTATATAGAATCTTTGCTGCATATCTTATGAAACTGAGAAAGAAAAAACATACTAAGCTGAGAAATTTTTAAACTCAGGTTACTTTATGGTATTTAACATTAACATTAAAAAAATTTTGCTGAAAAAATCCCCCTACAAAACCTTCATAAGCAAGTGAGTTCTGTAATCGTTTGATTTGGAGAGCCTGTCTCACTTCAGAAGCCATGCCTTCTTGCAGAAAATACTTATGTTAAATAAACATCAGCAATTGACTTGCTTTCCTTTTCATTGATTGTAATTGATTTCAATTATTCAACTGACCTATTCTTCCATCTATTGTTTTAATGTGTAAGAAACAGAGGTTTCTAATAAAAGTGATGCCAAACTAAATATTATAAATATTGACTGGGATGGGTAGGAAGACTTCTTTTTCTTCCTTTAATGTTTGTGGCATTTCTGTTTGAAATTACGTATTTCAAAGATGGATCTGACTAAGTGAAAGCTAACTCAGTAATTACAATTTCCATTAAATTCAAGAAAGTAAAACTCATGCTGAAATATTTTGGAGCTTCCAGCACACCCTGTATTATCTTTCTTCCAATATGTGTTGCAAGCATCTACTTTATCTTGAAATGCAACTATTTAAGCTGTGTACCTTAAATTTTAAGTAAATATTATGTTTCCATATCCTAAAATAATTCTTAACAAAGAAAATTAGGGACTGTATTAATGAAGAATGGAAATGACAGTTTCATTCCTTGCATAACAGACTAACTCAGATCAGTTTTGTGGAAAATAGCCCATGGGGATAGTAACTTAGTGACAAAATACGAAAAAAAAAAAGAAGTAATAATTCAAAAATTACCAGGCCATTAATCTTGTCTTTAAAAGAGAACAAACTAATTTATTTCAGAGAGGGTTAAACCTGAGGTGCAATTTATAATCTTTTTGATAGCATAGTAATGTTGAAACATTAATAATGTCATTCTGTGTGATTCATCTCTTGAACTTGAGCTGTTTCTGTGAAAAAACTGAAGTAGAGATGACATAAGGCAATGAGAAGGCTTCAATTTGCTGTTCATTTGCAGAGACGTGAGAACTGAATACACGAGGAGCGCCACTTTATGAAACAGAACGAGCAGCATCACAAATGAAGATTGATTGCACTTTCAAAATTCAGTAGTTGTAATGGAAAATATTGGAATAGTTTGAGTCCAGTTATCTTATATATCATCAGAAGATAAGTCAAATTAAGGAACGAGGAGGGGAAATTCCACAAGAATTTGTCAGATGTTCCCCTTCTGGGAGAAGCCATTTGTTTGGCGTTTTATCTTTGAGGCTCTGTTGTGTCTAATCTAACATGGTCTCTGACCTTTCTCATTATCTTTTCCAACTTTAGGCACTGCTATCTAGACTTGGAACACAGTGAAAAGAAAGCCTCTTTTATCTGTAGAACTGCAGTGAAGCTTTTCTGGCTGTAGTCTTCCTGTAGTTTTTCAAGTTTCTTAGAGACTCATGAGAGAGTTAGGTGGAGGAACTCTTTTTATGGCCAGTCACTGCAGTTCCTCATATGCCTTCCCATTTCCTTTGCAAAGTGTCCTGCAGAGGCTAGTGAAGGGATTAAAATATTGTGAAAGAGTCTGTTCCTTTCTGTAAGCAAGAGCAGAGGAGGAAGTTGTGGCAGAAGAATTGTTAGACCTGGCTATGTTCAAGGATGGACAGCATTTTTACTGATTCTTCCTTACACTAGAGATTATTGTGGGGAACTTTTCTTATGTCCTGTGGATTGGGAAAATGGGACTTTTCATGATTCTGTTTCAACTTGGACACCCCTAGCATTTCTGGAAAATCAGACTTTCAGTCCAAAATTGGGCATAGGAAAAGTCTAACGAGTAGCTCTCATGAGAACTGCTAAACTTAACAGAATTCCAGTCATTGTTTGGACCATTACTAGCCAAATACACTGTGTTATCTCTGATGTCTTCCATGGTAATCTCTGACAAAAGTATAGTAAATATTACACGTTTTCGATATTTGCAGAAATTCATATACACAAATTATTTTCTACTAGATTTAATGAGTCTTTTAAAACACTTCTCTCTGTGCTACTAAAACCAATAGAAAACATTGTTTAGATGCTTAAATATACCTTTAGTTCAGGAAAATCCAACTTTTTCTATGCTAATAGGATAATAATTCTAAAATTCTATTGTTTGTCATAAATCATTGCATCTACTCCTCGGTACACTCGCCAATAGTTTATTGGCACTCTCTCCAGATTCTGTTAATGAATTCCATGTTTCTGAAGATCTTTTCAACATTGTAATTTTTTGGTTTTGTTTTTTTAGATGAAAGTGATGCTGTTGAGCTTCCTATAAAATTCATTCCTCATCATGCCGGTTGCTACCACTGTCAGATTCTTCTGAAGTCCTCCTCTGATGTTCGTGTCTATGAGATCGTATGTGTAGTGAATACAGACCGTGCTGAAGCAGAGCTTGAATTTGTAACTCCAGCTTACCAGGCAGTGATTCAAGATATTCCAATAGTAAGTTCATTTTACTATTAGTAACTCACCTAAGATTCAGGAATTTTAAAAATTGGACAGTAGATGAATACTGGTAAAATTTAGAGATGTAAAATACACAAATGCATGTAAATGCTGACTTAAGTATTACTCAAAGTCCATACTGGACATAATATAATGCTTGTTTGGAAAAATAGTTTCTGGCAGTTCTTAAAGTAAATGAGTATTTTGATGGGCTTATTTCTAATGTTTCACTTCTGACAACTGTCAATCTGTTGTTTAACAGTGTTATCGCACTGAAAATGAAACAATGAGGTTTTTAATTTAAGGAATAAATGTATTGTTTCTGAAAAAAAAGGACAGATGGTGATGGAGTAAAAGAGAAGAGCTAGATTGCATACAATTAAAAAAAAATAGCAAGCATAGGCAGTATATCACCTATAGTTTTGTTATGTAAATTTTGAGTATGAAACCCTAGACACATGAGCAGTAAGACCAGGGAGTGACTATGGAGTGTAGGTTGGAATACCATCTCCCTTAGAAAATTATTGCCCAAAATTTAGAGAAGTTTTCTGATGTTTTAAAAGGAAAAAAAAAGAGAGATAAATGATAGTGAAGGAGCTTAAGCTGTGAGAGAAAGAGTAGAGATTCTTTAAGAGATAAAAATGGTAAAATATTTTCTGAGATTTGAACTATGGTTTGGTCTATGTACTTGATATAACCTTTTGATATTAGAGTCATGAAAGAATACTAGTGAGTTAATTTATAGAAAAAATATTCTGAGATTTTTATAGGCAAAAGAGCATGGGCAGATTCAAAGAAGGAAGCTTTATGTCTGGGGAAAGATCATACTGCGGATGTTCCGTGAATTACTGAAAGTAGACAAGAAATTTGTTCATTAAGAAAGACAAAAAAAGAAAAGAAAATAATATTTGTGTGGTGTATTTTACTAAATTTTAAGAAATGAATATGTTATTTATCAAACATTGATTTATTGAACGTTACATTGCCTGAAAATCAGATGTTAAATAATGCAGAAAAGTAAGGGGTTTTCCTGCCTCCTTTAAACAGAGTTTTTAAACAGATTGCCTATATTATTTTGATTATTTTTTTTTCTACTTCTAAGTGTTCCTAATTATATGCTTTTAAGTTTCAGGCAGGAGTCAGGCTTTTTCACTTTTAAGTCCTGCTTGTTTTATTAGCAACGAAATAAAAAGTACCCCAGTTGGAGCATATACACTTTGCTTGTGCGTCCATGTGTGTGTTTGTGAGAGAGAGAATGTGTATCTCTGCTAGTCTGCCACTTTCTATGGAATGCATGCACATGGTCATAAAGTCTGCTCTGGATGTTATGCCCTAAAACTGAAATACCAAACATTGATGAAGAAAAAAAAAATAAAAACGTGGAGTTGGTCCAGTCTTTTTACATCTTAAGCTTAATTTTGTGATTACACATTAATTTTTTTTCAAGTTTCTGTCATGTTCAATTTAAGAAACGTGTGTTACTCTGGTAAGGAGATACTTTCTATGTTTATATACATTTTAGCTGCATCTATCAGAATTTTTTCCATAATTTTGTTAGTTATCACAGCTATATTTGTCATACAAATCATTGCACTTAAGAAACAAGAAAAAACTTTTTAACTGTGAGGGTGACAGTGCACTGTCACAGGCTGCCCAGAGAGGTTGTGGAGGCTCCTCTGGAGACATTCAAAACCCACCTGAACAAGTTCTTGTGTGACCTAATCCTGGTGATCCTGCTCTGGTGGGGAAGGTTTTTAACTCCCTTACCATTAATTGTGTTTCTCAGCAACTTAACAGGCTTCAAATAAGATGTTATTAAGCAGAAATCCTGTGAAAATTAGATGATTAAGTAATTAAAGCTGTTTGTTAACGTATAAGTTCAAGGGAGTAGAATTTAACAAATATTTTCATTTTCTAATCATAGAATCACAGAATCACAGAATCGTAGGGGTTGGAAGGGACCTCCAGAGATCATCGGGTCCAACCCCCCTGCCAAAGCAGCTCCCCAGCTCATATTGCACAGGGAGGCGTCCAGGCAGGTCTTGAATATCTCCAGAAAAGGAGACTCCACCACCCCCCTGGGCAGCCTGTCCCAGGGCTCTGTCACCCTCACTGTGAAAAAGTTCTTCCGCATGTTGGTGCGGAACTTCCTGTGCTCCAACTTGCAGCCATTGCCCCTTGTCCTGTCTCCACAGACAACTGAAAAGGGGCTGGCTGATTCCCCCTGCATCCCATGCTTAAGATATTTATAAACATTAATTAGGTCCCCTCTTAGTCTTCTCAAGACTGAACAGTCCCACCTCACTCAGCCTTTCCTCATAGGGGAGATGCTCCAGGCCCTTAATCATCTTTGTAGCCCTTTTCTGGACTCTCTCCAGGAGATCCCTGTTCTTTTTATCCCAGGGAGCCCAGAACTGGACACAATACTCCAGGTGGGGCCTGACCAGGGCAGAGGAGAGGGGGAGGATCATCTCCTTTGACCTGCTGGCCACACTCCTCCTGATGCACCCCAGGATCCCATTGGCTCTCTCAGCCACCAGGGCACACTGCTGTTCGTGGTTGACCTTAATATGTTTCTTTAGAAGATATTTTTAGACAAATTCATGCTGTGTTAGAAGGATTTGTTACAGAGGAACTTCAAAGTCACCAAGTTTGTCAGCTACATTTCAGCAGCTGACAAGTTTTTGTGTTCAAGATTAAGAAGAAATACTTACTGGTTTAAGAATGTAGACTTAGATTAAGTACAAGGAAGAAACTCTCTCTTGTGAGGATGGTGAGGCCCTGGCACAGGCTGCCCAGAGAAGCTGTGGCTGCCCCCTCCCTGCAGTATTTAAGGCCAGGTGGGATGGGGCTTTGGGCAACCTGGACTAGGGAATGGTGTTGCTGTGGTCTTTGAGGTACCTCCCAAACCAAATAGTTCTGTGATTCTGTAGTGTAATTGTCACTAGTGTGGATAAAGGAAGCATCTGATACCATTTGCACTAAAAATAATAGAAAATAAAATAACTTAAGCCCAGAGATTTTTACCACCCTCTTCTTTTCCTTACCAAAGAAAAATTATGATGATGTTTCCTCTACCCCACCTTTTAAAACAGTGGATTAGCATAGGGTGATGAACCTGCCAGTTTTTAAATTGGTCAAACTGGTTTTCAAAAGGGTGTTCCTGAAATTGTGGAGGAAAAAAGTATGAAAATAAAAATATTTTAAAGGCGTCTTTTTCTCCTTTCGTTTTGTCTTCAGCATGATGACACCAAGCAATTTTTTGTCTTTGTGTTTTCTACCAGAAATGATGTAACTGTTGTTATTCCAGAACTGGAGACTACAGTGATGAAAGTATTTTGAAAAACTGAGACACTATACAAATCTCAACTTTTCAAACAGGCTTCTGTGCTCAACTCCTAAAAATTTTATCTCTTAACAACTAAGACTTAAGCATTAGTCATACATGTTAATCAAACCTTAGATATATCATACTGCAGGTCTCATGCCATACCATGGGCTCAGCCCTGAGGACTGCAGGTGGTTGTTCTTAATTTCTGTGATTGATCTAGCTGAGCTTGAGACACTTTCAAAGAAGGAAATGAAGATTGAAGTATCTTCTCTATTTCCCCAAATCCATTATTTATCTCTGATATTCATATGCAGTTTTCAATGGATGAAGATCTTTATGGATCAAAGGATTACTTCCTCTTTTCATAAATCAGGTCAATCTTCTCTGTTTCAACAAGGCACATATTAGTTCTTGAGTGCCAGTTTATTTTCTTTTTCAGATGAATGTTAACTGTTTTGAAGACTGAATATTTGGTCATCTGGTTCCTTCAAATAGTAGGGGGCTGGATGGCATTATTTTAGTTTTACTATTTTTCTGAAGCCCAAAGCAAAATAACTCACTTTCTACCACAATCAAAGAGTCTTGTGATACAACTGGATGAAAGACAAACATGTTTCTTAAATAGGTTTTCATGCTACTTGGGACAGGCATTCGTTAAAATAGATTGGTAGCTTGAGAGGTGAGTTTCTGAGAAGGTAGGGCTGTGAATATAACTTTAGAGAAGGAGTCCTTAACTGGTAAGTAAAACTGATCCTGTAATACAGTCAGTAGCCAAATGAGGCAACATGCATTGGTACACACATCAACACTTCAGAGAGGTGCACTAAGATTTTCTACAGATGGAAAAACGACAGAACTTTGGCAAGCATTAAACAGCACCATAAAGATACTTCTCAATGTTTATAATGATACTTACAAATTCTGTCTTGACCATTAGCTATATCATGTACATATTCTTCTAATGAGTATTCCTGCTGAAAATATTGCCACTGATAATATTGTTACCAGGACCTCTGGCTGCCAGGACTAGGGGATTTATTATTAGCTTTATTAATTTTAAAGATACACTGTTTTATTTTTCCCAAAGGTGCTCTGAGCCAGTACTTTGGGAAAATGAGTACTGTGCTCTGATTTGGTGATAACTGCAAGTTAAAGCTGAAATGCATCTTAAGCCCTTTAAATGTCTAATCTAATTTACATTTTTACTTTTATTTCAGAGTAACATGTCCAGTCAGAACTGGAAACTTGAAGCAGTTTTGGAAGGACAGGGTTTTTATGGCCCTTCTCTAATAAATGTGTGTGTAGGTGAAACAGCACTCTATCCTCTCATGTTCAAGCCCATTGCTGAGTGTATGACAACGGTAAGAAAGGAATTAGTTTCAACATTTGAAAAGGATGCTTCTGTCAACAAAATTTACGTCTCTGTCAAAATAATGGAAGTGCTTAAGTGGTTACTAACATTAACAATCTGCTCAAGAGACAGAAATTACAAGATTGTCTACCAGCTGAAGTGAAAAAATGAAGGAATCAACTTAGCAAAGTTTAAGATTAGGCATGATAGATGTCCCCACCACTCTTTATTATCCCTTCCTTTATTTATTTGTTTCCAAACTCTCCATTTTAAAGAAATGGGTTTGATCATAAAAATGTATGTTGTGTTAATCTAAATTTAAATGTATACATTAAATACATTAAATTGTATTTAATTATCTAAATAATAGAGTAGAATCATTGAATATTTTTTACTGCATGCATACATCACAAACTAATTGATGTGATGGGTACTTCGCTTCATAAAATTATGTCTGTTACAAGTTAAGCCACTACTTAGGAGCTGCTTTTGCCCTCAGAGTAATCACTATTCTGAATGCTAAAATGAAGCTCCTTGCAAAGGCTATGACACCTTGAGCAAGAGGCAGTGTACGCATTTTTGCCTGTGTACTAGCCAAGAGATTTTGACTGCAGGTCACTATTTAACTGTGTGAATTGCTAAAGGAAAAAAAAATACATTTTTTTTTTCTGTGAAACATTAGCAATCCTTCTACATGCATGAACGATCAAATATAATGTAGTTTAAGCATCCAGTATTACAAAAATACTGAAAGCCAAAGGCCCTGACTCTTTTGACAACAAATAATTATGAAAAACATTTTAGTTGAAGAGCAGATAGAAGTGATTAAGCAAAGTTATATTTTGTATGAGGACTAAGGATGCATGTGAACATATTTACTTGAATATTTGCTTACCAGGCAGAAGCCAAGAGGTATAAAATTTATTAAGGCTTTGTACTGGTAAATTTCATGATTCAGGAAAATTCACTAAGAACACTTTCTTGTAAGCATACTTCGTTGCCTGGATTTAAGATTAATAGACTAAAGGAGTTTGAAAGGGGTCTTTTACAGTGCCAGACCTTTTTTTCTGTCTTCTTTCTTTGTCATAGGGAAGGTTTATTCTGCGAAATAGTACAGCGGGCACAGAAAACATCTTTAACCTTAAGGGAATAGAGAAGAAACCTCTGGCACAGGATCATATCGTGATAGATTGCGAAGTGAGAAAGGTCACTCAGAAAATTTTATGGGTGCCCAATTATACCAAGAGCAAGTTAACGTACAAGGTAAATTTTTGCAATAATATGATAACTATTTTTCTATCCAAGGGTCTATCAATTATGTATTACAATAATAAATATTACTGTAATTTCAAATAAACAAAATTAATGTATCCACGAGAAATTATATCTATCTATAGTTTATAATATGTTGATATGTTTACAGTCAGGAATTCTGTGAGATAGTGAATTGTTTTACTATATGTTCCATGGAAAAAATCTTTCTGTATTTTTTTGTAGTCTAGTTCCTAAGGGGACAGCACTTCTATAGTTGCACTTTGTTAATTTTCTGACCTTTCCTCCTATCTTTCTCCACTGCTTTGAAACCAGTGACAAGCTCCATCAGTTTTGAAATCAGAAAAGGGGCTTGAGATTTATGGAGTTCCTAAAATCTTCATAAAGCATTGGTATATTACAGAAAAAGGACAAAAATTATCCTACTAAGTGAAAGATTGCAGCATGAGCTCACTTATGTGTCTGTTCCTGATGGCCTGGCCAGTCAGTGCTTGCATTTTCTTGGAATGAATTACAGCAGTTAGTGTCTTTGGCCCAGCTGTTGTTTCAGGGATGTTAGAGGAAGTTGGGAATACTTTGTGTGTTTGCTGATAGAAAAGAAAATTTAAAGGAAATGACAAACTGTGATTGCTGAAGGGCAATGAGTCACTAGGGATGTGGAGTAGGAGGTGCTAAGGTGGTTGTGATTTCAGAGGAGAGACATAAGATATAAATTCTTAGAAAATACAGTTTTGTTAGCTTCCCTGCTCAAAAAACCCCTTGTTACTATTAAATATAATCCTTAGTATTTCACACTGTTTTAGTTAAATGTATTCTATAACTGTTTTTATACAAAGATGCACAAGTCCATGGAACCTGATGAGGTGCATCCATGTGTCCTGAAGGAACTGGTGGATGAAGTGGCCAAGCCACTCTCCATTGTATTTGAAAGGTCCTGGCAGGTTGGCAAAGTCCCCACTGACTGGAAAAAGGGAAACATAACCCCCGTTTTTAAAAAGGGAACTACAGACCGATCAGTCTCATGTCTGTGCCCAGTAAGATCATGGAACAGATCCTCCTGGGGACTATGCTCAGCCACATGGAGAATAAGGAGGTGATTGGTGACAGCCAACAAGGCTTCACTAGGGACAAATCGTGGCTGACAAATCTGGTGGCCTTTTATGGTGGAGTAACAGAGATGGTGGACAAGGGAAGGATGACAGACATCATCTTTCTGGACTTGTGCAAGGCCTTTGACATTGTCCAGCATGACACCCTTGTCTCTAAATTGGAGACACATGGATTTGACAGATGGACCACTCAGTGGGTAAGGAACTGGCTGGATGGCTGCACTCAGAGTTGTGGTCAATAGTTCAGTGTCTAAGTGGAGGTCTGTGATGAGGTGTCAGTACTGGGACCGGCACTGTTCAGTAAGTATCTTTGTGGGTGACATGGACAGTAGGACTGAGTGCACTCTCAGCAAGTTTGCTGACAACACCAAGCTATGTGGGGAGGTGGGAAGGGATGCCATCCAGAGGGACCTTGACAGGCAGGAGAGATGGGCCCATGTGAACTGCATGAAACTCAACAACGCCAAGTGCAAGGTCGTGCATGTGGGTTGGTGCAGTCCCAAGCACAACCCACAGGCTGGGCAGAGAATGGATTGAGAGCTACTTACTCTGAGGAGAAGGACTCTAGGGGTGATTTCACCTTTCTTATACATGTGTAGGACCCCATGTCATATGCCAGCAGAGACAGAATGAACATTTGAGCAAAAAAAATTGCTTCTGCTTTTCTTCTCGGCTGCAGAGATGGTTCATGAACAAGTACATCTTGGACCTTGCTCAACAAAAATCTGTCTTTGTGTCTCTATTGTGGCATTTAAATCCAGCATATATCTAGATACTGTGGCTGCGCACAGATAGAAGGCTTTAAATATTGACAGCCTATTTAAATATATATTTTTGAACTGAGGGGTCTGGGTGTCATATTTTTTGGTTGTTTTCCTCTCAGGGGAGGAGGAGAGAAAGGGAAAATATAGATTCTAGAAGATAAAATCTGACTAGTTACCTAGTGTGGACTTGTGAAATGAGTGATCTTTTGTTCTCAGCCTTGGTACCAGTAGCACCAAATGCTGCTTTACTCAAAATGACAGGTATTGGTAGACAATATTTAACAAGAGTGATCATGTACGTACCAGCAGCACTCTTCTATTGGTTTGATGGAAATTCATGTTAGTGTCAAAATCCTTCCTATATCCTTGCTAGTCTGCAATTTTTCAGTATTGCAGGAGGACTTAATTTTAATAAACTTAGTACATCATAAAAAGGTCCAGTTTCATGTTCCTGTTGTTGACTCATTATTAAATCCCTCAGACAAAGTAGAAAATGTATTTTTGGGCCATCGCTAGCTTTGACATTTTTCATTTCAACAATCTTAGCTTTTTAGATGTGAATGCTTTTACATTTCTAAATGTAATTTTATCTCTGGAAGAAGTGAATGTTTTTGAAAGTTGACAACAGAACAATTTCCTCTGCTTAACCATGTTGTGTGAACTCAACATATTTTGTGCCAATGAAAGTGAAAGACACTGAAATATCAGTCTTCAAAATTAATGTGTTCAAATTATTCCTTGGATGTCTTTTTCAGAAACATTAAATGGATTTATGATAGCTGGGACTATTCCAGGGTGAGCTGGGTCCTGTTGAACTTTGACCTTCTTGAGGGTGTTTTCTGGGTACCAGAAGCTGCTTTTTTCACTGTTTTTTTTTTTTTTTTCTTTGGCTCGATTGGTTTTGTGGTGGTTTGTTTTGTTGGGTTTGTTGTTTGGTTTTTGTCTTTGTGAAGTACCACTTGACAGCCTAAGCATGTGTGCTCTTTCAGCTCTGGGACTTTATTTTACCCAGAAGCTGTTGCATTACAGTTGTTGGAGCAAGGTGGGCATTGCTGGAATTGGAATTGTTGGCAAAGGCACGATTACAAAACCTACCAGTGTCTGGAAACTGCCCTCAGTAAGGCAAACGCTATTGGTTACTTCCAGCACTCTCCAGCAGGTGTCACGTCGTGTCTTGTGCTATTGTCCTGAGTGACGAGCATTTGCTCACTTTTAACTCCAAGAGGGTTAGTCTGTGAATTAGGATTTAATCAGTAAATCCAAAATATGATCATCATTATCTGTAGTTATTAGGAGAAAGGGAAAAACCTCCTCTAAGAGGGAACTATAACCTACAACCTTTTTTGAAATGCTAAATAAACTTTATTTACTCAGAAGTGTATAGCACAAAGGGCAACAGGTTAAATGACTTACAGTAATTTTGTTGCTGTTGTTCATTCCATACTGCCTGTGATTTCTGCATAGACTGAAGCAGAGCACAGCGGACTGTGATTTTGTCTTTGTCAGTGTTTCCCTTGACAGCCCAATAAATCCTTCTCCTTTTTAATCCAGCATCTTTGAAATCTTACCATATTGTCCTTTAGCTAAGTTGATGATTAGGTAGAGGAAATCTTGTCAGCTTTGGTGGAGACAGAGCAAAAATAATTCAAAAAGTAATAGCTTTAGAAATTTTTGGATGGGATCTTTTGTAAATTTGTTGGCTAGTAAATATCTTCATTATTGATTTGGTTGGTTGATTTGCTCTGTACATCCTCCATTGGTGGACTGTATCCAGTATACAAGGTAACTTTTCATAGGTAAACTGGGACATACGTGATATTTTTAAAAAACGTAATTCATTTGCTGAAGTAATAAAGCTCAGCCTATGTTTAAAATGGTATAAGATGTGCAGGTAGCTGATGAGCATTTATGGGCATGTCCATAAACAATTTACTGCACAATGAATACTTAGCCATAAGTAATTTAGCTGAATTAATACTTGGGTAATTTTGCCTTTGAGATGTAAATTTAGCTTCCCTATTCCATTTTAATAACTGAATATATTAAACTATAAACTTAATAAAAACTCATGTCATTAAAAAATAATTACATTGTACATATGCTACCCTGCTTCTCAGTATTCACTGTATATCTCTAATAGCTTCAACCACAGTAAGGGCACTACTTCAAAAGTGACTATTGAAAATGAAAGTTGTCTGGAAGGAGGGAGAGGGAAATAATTCTTTCCTTTCCTCTATTAAGAAAACCTTCCTCCTTTTCAACAATGCTTTTCCAATTTCAGGCTTTAATATAGAGTGTTCAGATTTGGAGCAGCAATAATTTTTGTATGTGTGGTTTGTTTGTGTGTGCAGCCACTAATATGTATCAAGAGAGTCAGGAAGAAGTCCCTTTGGAATTCAGTGGAGGTCCTGTGCTTGGCTCCGTCAGTCTATCTTCAAAAATCCTAAGCAAAACCACTTTCAGTTCCAACAAAGCTTTCCATGATTAGAAAGACAATTTCCATAAATTCCTTGAAAAATGTGAATGTTTTATTAACTATATTATACTGATTGATATGTAAACCTGAGGGAAATATTGCCACTGTGCCCTTCATGGCTGGTTCTAAGGGATAAATATTACAACAAATAGTCTACCTTGTGATTAACTTACCCCTCATTCTGAAAAAATATTACAACAGAATTCATAAAGAATTTGGGCACATAAAATGTTAGGCAGAGAGCACATCCTTCTCTGATGCTGAATTAATATAAGGTTAGTGACTGCAATGTTAATGGATTTTAGTGGCTGGAAACTTAGGTTCAAATCATAGTACAAAGGTAGGAAGTGTAAAGTATTTCTATAAAATCCAATCTGTCCATCTCATGACCAATTTTTTTATAAAGTTTTCTTTTGATTTTTATATAAAGCTCTGTCTGCTGGTTATAAATAATTGTCTGTTGGGTTGATGGTTGCTTCTAACAACACCTTTGATGGTAACTTTGGCTGTAAAGGTGCCTCATTCTTTCAAAGCTTGGTTTTGCAGTAAAAATATAAAACTGTGTAACTGTTTTTCTCAGTGCCGTTCAAAACAAGTCATTAAAGTGAACTCTCTGGAGAAATCTCAAGGCTCAGTGAACTTACCTTTCAGTTATTAAGTTATACAAATTGTTAGCAATTTCCAAAAGTATTGTAGAATAAATACATAGTCAAATTCTATGAAATCCCTTTTTCTTCAACACATTTCTCTCTCCACCCTCTATATATCAATTTTAGATCTTGACAATGTCAATGAAAGAATGACGTGAAGGTTGGATATTTGTCACAAATATATCAAAATAATAAAATTATATACTGTAAATCTTTAATGAGGGTCTTCTCTGTTGAGGGTAAGTCTTGTTTGACAATTTATGTGAGATTAGCTGAGAATAAATTCCATCCAACTCTAGTAACCTGATTGTCTGAAGGTCCTTTACTCTCATTGAGTTTGTATTCTTTAACCACAAGTTTGAAAATCTTTCTAATTTTATCTGTCCTTCCAATTTCAATCCTTTTGACTTCTGCATTGTCTACCAGAAATTTTGTGACAGGCTTCATGGCAGAAAAAGCATTCCTTTTAGCAGTAAGGAATGGTACAAAGGGCAACAGAATGTAGGAATAACTGTGGTTGTTGGCAGGGTTTTTTTGTGATTACTAGCTATGAAATCTTGATCAAGTAATGGTATAGTAAGGTCTTAGGTCTGATTTGTTTCTTAAGATAGTGGTCTTGACCTGGCTAGGTTATGAGTCTGAATTATGTAGCACTCTTCATTATGTAAAACTCCAGATTGCAGCTGAACAGGCAGGAAATATTTGGGGAATACACTCAATCAAATGCAGAGAAATTTTATTTTAGTCTTTTAACATGCTGGTGGGAAAACAAAACTGATTGGAAGCACTAAATTAATATAGAGCAACTCAGGTATAGGCTGAAAGGAGGATAAGGGAAAGTAATAGGGGCTTCTTGTGAAGCATCTGTCATTCTTGATAATACTTTTAAAAGTCTGGTTGTCAGATTGATCAGAAACTGTCACAGGCCCAGTTCTAGGCTAGTGTCAAGGAGCATTAACTTTTTAATAAGTAGAGCCTGTCAATGTTGTTAAACGGAACCAAGAAACAATTTTCAAGTGGAAACATTGAACATATTACTATCTAACTTTGTTACACAAAATGCTAGTGGAATTTTTGAATATTTAAGTTCTGTACATCCATTTATTACATTGGCTTGAACTGTCAGCTGACATTTTTGAAGTTATGCTTATTTGGTTATTCAACTCTGGAAAATGTGATATTTGAACTATCATTTTGGAGACTGGCTTTCCATTCCTAATCATCATAAGTAGCCATGTTACAGTTCTGCAGAATGAGTTTTCAAATATGTCACTGATAAAATGGTAACACTGTACAATGCTGCTGCATTTACACTTCCTGGCTGTGTGTAAATAATGACTTGAGGTATAAGAAAATAAGGAATACTATAGTTTAAAAATTAAATCCTTGGAAATAGGCTGATTTGAGCAAATTTTCTGCAGTTACAATGTAATCACTTTAATGAAACAAGAATGCAAATTATTATTGTGGTATTCTACAATTCTTATTTTCTAGTGATAGTGAAAGGATTTAACACTCGTTATGAGGGTTTGGGGGAACTTGTATTTACTGAAAGCCAGCAATTTTAGTGATTGTGTGACAAATATCACAGCAACTTAAAGAGCTTTGCTGTTTTTTAATTATGTCACACATTGGTTTTTGAACAAAACCTATGGAAAAAAAGCTTCTAGAATCATAGAATCATTTTGGTTGGAAAAGATCTTTAAGATAATCAATTCCAACCATTAACCTAACACTTCCAAGTCCACCACTCTACCATGTCCCCAAGCAACATCTAAATGTGGTGACTCAACCACTTCTCTGGGTACTCAGAGGATAAATGGTCTTACTGCTAAAGACTGAGGCAAAGAAGGAAGTAAGTACCTCAGTTGTGTTTAACATCTAATTTTGTTATGAATTTGAAGGATTGATTAATATGTGGATCCATGCTTTAATATAGAAATTTTAATGGAAGTTCTGTTCCATTTCAGCTTACTGTGTTATGTTTTTTATTAGATTTTTATGAACATGTGCATGGTAACAAAGGATTTTATTAGTTATCAACATGGTTTTACACTGCAAAATGAGAATTAGCTTTATTTTTTGTGAGACCTTAAGAACAAGTAGTGAAAGATAATTTATTTTAATATTCTATCAAACTCTTTTTTGTATTTTCTTAATTAAATTGCACTGTGTGATGGAGCTTGGGCTTATACATTTTTCTAAAGTACTTGATAATATTAAACATTTTAAAAATTATACATCAATTATTTTCTTTATTATTTCCTGATTTATGTGAAATCTTATTAATGTGAAAGAGTATTCATTCAAAATGTCTGTGTATCTTTGCAAATGGTTAGAATTCATACATAACTATGGGAAGAATAAATTCATAAATTTTGAAGATGATTGACAGGTTAGGAAATGGGGATAAACATCAAAGGGGGAGTTATTTTCCTAGCTCACTTATTACAGTTAAAATGTATTTCACCCATAAGGTCATCTGGTGCATTTTCTAATGGTTATGCCCAGGAATGTTAGAAAGATGTTCAAGAATGGGAAAACTACCATCAGGAAAGACAGTATTAATGTTGGACATGATGGGCTTTTTGGCAATAGGATGCTCACAAATACTGTAGATGAGAATCAGCAGTATTACATAGCTTCCAGGTACATTAAAATTGATCAATATTTTAAGAAACTGCAGTTGTGCAGGGCTAATAATACATGCTCTCTGTGTGTATATATAGATCCATTTATTTCTGTCTGTATAAATACTGTGTGTATGTGTGTATCTATCCAACCCCACCTTTGGTGGTATTCCATCCTACAAGAAGCCATATTTTTTGGTATTGAGTGGGTATGGAACACAAGATTTCCTTTGTCCTGTACCATGGTTGTAATAAGTTTGTGACAGGAACGCTCCCCAAAACATTTCCAGTTAGCATACTCTGTGTGTCCCAATATTATTGATGGGTACAAGTTTGTACTCTTCCTCTGTAGAATCATCCCTGAGTGCTAAGGTTGCAACCTTGGCATGCTCATTTCTATTGGGATACCTCTGGGACAGGATTTTTGTCTTTCAAGTTTTCTTTTAATCGTTCCTTAATTGCATACAGTTCCTTGAAGGCAAGTCTTCTTTCCCCAAATTCCAGTTAATATGTTTACAATTGTTCATCGTTCTCTTTCAAATTAGGACAAAAAGCCAATGGATTGTCTCTCTACTGACTGCTAGAAGTAATTTCATATCTTGACTCCTTTTGGATAGCTTGTAAATCGGAAGAATTTTTTTAATGTTAGAAGAAGCCCTGTTTAGCCCCTGTTTTCATGATTCACGATTTATTTGCCTAACAATAATGACCCTTAGCAGAATATGTGAGGCACATTCAGATACCTTTAGGAAAATGGTTGTGCAGGTTATTATAGGATGTAAGATTACAACACTGCATCTCAGACTAAAGTTATGTCTTATTCTTAAATACAGTGCTCATAAATATGCATTCTAATAAGCAACAGTGTGTTTTCTAGTACTTACGAGGAAGATGGCTTAAAGCTCGCTGTACGTAGTTGTTTTCATAGCTTCACTCCAAGCTTATGAAGTCTTTGCAAGAAGTTATTGTTATCAGAATCTGAAATTTCTGGACTTTTTCCTATGTGTACTTTAACAATCTCTATCTTTTCCCTTTCTGAGTGTTCTTGGATATATTGTTACTATATTACTGTATGTGTAATATGTCTAGAATTAAGCAGACTGGCATTGCAAATCATTGGAATGTCAAACTTTTATGAACATTTCTCATATTATATTTAATAGGATTCTTAGTATGAATTCTCATACAAATGTAAATTGCCTGGGGCATGTGTTGAAGCGGGCATGCACATTTAGTATCCATTTGCCATCTGAGACTGATCATTTAATTTTTCTCAGCAATGCAGTTGATGAGTCAGGTGGCCATCAGAGCAAGGCAAATTTCAATGTAAGGGATACATCAAAGATAACTAGTGAGTGATGTCTGATACAACCATAGACCTTGTCAAGATGTTGAAGGCAGGAGATAATACTATTGTGAGCACTGTTTGGAGCTCCTATGGTGTGAATACCTTAAGTAGTAAAGACAAATAGGGTTGCTTATAAAGATAAATGAGGGGGGGTGATTGGTTAGTGATGAGATGGTGAGTATTCATATTGGTAGTGATAGTGAGTAGCATGCAATAGGAAAGGTGACAGCAAGTTGAGGGTAGCATCAGTTATGCACAATTTTAACATGGATTTATAATGGCAGGAGAAATAATGAAATTACTATTTGTTGGGTGCACTATAGAACCCCACTCTAATATCCATTATAGTCAGTGTCTGATCCCAAAAGACTTTAGAATGTGAGCATAATTAAAGAAGACAACATGAATCTTTTTAATGACGGGGGTCCGATTGTTATAGTATAACAAAGCTTTTTGTGATTCACTCAGCAACTCCTCTTGCATGTCCAGTCACATAAGAGTCCAGTGTGGTGTTAGTAACTGGCCATTAGCAATTTTCCCTGAGAGTAACTCCCACAAGTTGTTTACTACAGGATCTTCTTGACTTACAGAAGCAACCGGAATCGTGATACCCAAAAGTTCTTGTTGCAAAGCTAAGATCATTCCTACTTTCACTCTAGAAAGTACGTGAGTGAGACTTTAGTCTGTCCATTAGTTTTTATTTACACTGGATTCTGGTGGCAGAACACAATGAAGGGAACATCAATTGGTTAAAATTGTTTCCTTTCAAACTTAACTATATCTCACTGGAGCTTGAAAACAGGCACAATAGATCAGTATTTTTGCTATTTTGGCCTAATTTCTCAATAATGAATTTTTATCAAGATCTGTCTCATGGTGGAAACACAATTGAATATGTGGCGGTTAAACAGGAGAAGGGTGAGGAAGTAGTGGCAGTGATTGCATAAGCCTTCTGTGTGCTTTAGAAATAGTACATTATGTCAAGATGTTCAGTCAGAGAAGGTCAACTGAAAAAATGATACACAAGCAACATGTGTGTGGTGGGGGGTTCCTGCATATTTGGGCTTATGAACTTGAAAAAATTATGAACATAACTATGACTTTGTCTTCTGTCACTGAGGTTTGGATAATAATGTAGATCAGTTGATTCAGCATTGTTATATTAATGCTGGAATTTATACAGAAACAGGCATGCAGATTTACAGCTGCTTAGCTGAAACTCCAGATCATGAAGGAAGCCTTCAGTAATCAGTTGTTGTGTTTCATACTCATGTTTTGTAACCCCCTTTTTAAATACTAATTGCTTTAAAGCAAAAACAGCAATCATGAAACTGTGTAGAACTAGAAAAAATGTTAAATGCAGTACTGCTGGTAGATGTTTTGTTTCTGAATTTATTGGGTAGTTTGTTATTCCGGTTGTAGAAGTTTTTGTATTTTAATTTCTGACTTTTTCTTTTGTGAAAGCAGATATAGAAAGAATTGCAACTCTTTGGCTTGGCTTGCATAACTTAAACCAGACTTTTTACAACCTAATACCTCAAAGGACTACCAAAAGTTGTTTCTGTCCTTGCTGGAGAGGATGGAGGAGGACAGAGTACACTGCAGTTTACTTTGCAGTCCCAGTTCTCTGGTCACTTAGACTTGGGGTGCTTTGAAGCACACCATGGCTGTCTTTCTGCCCTTGAAGGGAAAACTGAATGACATGGCAATGTGCACTCACGTTTCATATTGGCATGCAGCTGTGAAGATGTGTATGTAGGATGTGCCTGTGGGTGAGGACAATAGGATACACATTCTCATGAGAACTTCAGGAAGAGTTTGAGAAATGCGATTGTAGAAGGCACACTGACAGGAAAAAAACTATTTAGAATTTTAGGATTCTGGGATTGGGCTGTGTAGCACATTAGAAGCATGTATATTTATGAAATAGTGTGATTAGAACTGGATTAGTAGAAACTTTGTTAAACTAAAGCATTAGTAGGAAGAATCATAGAATACCAGGTTGGAAGGGACCTCAAAGATCACCTGGTCCAACTTTTCTTGGGAAAAACACGTTCTAGTTAAGATGGCCCAGCACACCATCCAGCTGAATCTTACAAGTGTCCAGGGTTGGGGCTTCCACCACTTCCCTGGGAGATTATTCCAGTGATTTATTTTTCTCATTGTGAAAATCAGAAAATCCACAGTAGTAACTTGTACCCACTACTCCTCATCTTTTCCATGTAACCCATTGTAAAAAGGGAGTCTCCATCTCCTTTGTAGCCACCTTTTAAGTACTGGAACCTGGTGACAAGGTCTCCCCTAAGCCTTCTTTTCTCAAGGCTGAACAAACACAGTTCTTTCAGTTGCTTCTCATGGCAGGCTTCCTAGTCCTTTGATCTTCTTTGTGGCTTTTCTCTGGACCCTCTCTAGCTTGTCCACATCTTTTTTGTGCAGTAAAGGACCAGAACTGAACACAGTATTCCAGGTGTGGCCTCGCCAGTGCTGAACAGAATGGAATAATTCTGCTAGTGATGCCCTTGATGCAGTCGAGCATCCTGTGGCTACTTTGCTGCAGCAGCAGCACTTTGTTCACTCATATGTCTAGCAGGCCCCCAGGTCCTTTTCCACGTAAGACTGAATTCTGGGCACAAGAGGGAAAAAGAACAGTCAGATGTAAAAAGGTACTTTTAAAAAAGTTCAATTACTGTCAAGATATAGTGGGGACAGTGGAAAACCCATGGAAAGAAAGAATGAACATTAGAAGTATGTAAATAGCAAAATCAGTTGAAAAATTTAGCAAACATTTTAAGTAACATTAAATGATTTCCAGAGTTTGACATGAAAAGATTAAATAAATCAAATAAATGAGTGACTAATTATGAAGAGAGAGCTCATGCACAGAGATAAGCAGTTAACTAGAGCTATCTCAAGCTCTAGTTAATGAGTCTACCTCTGTCTTTACAGAAGGATTTCATTCTTTAAATTAATGATGAACTCATTTACTACCAGGGGAGCAGTGGAGATGCACAATTATTTACAGTGAAAAACTGCATAACTTTTCATGGGAAAACACTATGCATTTAGAAAGCTAACATCTGTAAAATAGCTTCTAATGTCTGGTAGCTGGCTTCTAGAATTTGTCATTAAAATGGGAAAATTTAAAACAGCCACGTTAAGTGCTTTACTGTAGTCAAGCATAATTTTTTAATTTTTCGAAATATGCACATCAGTTATTTTAGAGTAGTCAGAAGAGAAATCAGAAACTTGCAGATGTATCATTCCGGCATGATTTCCTTGGAGTGAATGTAAAAATAAACCTTTGCTTTCATTAAGGATTAGAGGGGTGCTGGAAGAAAAAAAAGACCTTAAAAGTAAACTGAGCTTTTAAATTAATGTAAACAGTATCATTTTTATACTTGTCATATATGCAAATAATATTTAATAAAAATGTGCACACAAGCTCATGCATATGATTCTAGATTGTTAAAACAAGGTTATTTCTTGCCCTGGGAAGTCTTTTGAACAAAATAAAGTGATTCACAGGATTTCTATGAATAAATTCATACCGTATAGAAACAACCCCATCAGTGCCTTTGGAAGCTTTCATAAACAGGGATAAAAAGAGGTGATAAAGTCCTGAGTTGCCGGTTGCTTTCTTTCAGTCATTTCTTACCTTGAATTCCACAGTTGTAGACAGCCATCTGTGTTCTCTGTCTAACTGCAGAAAGTGGACACACAGCAACAGAATTCTAAAAGAGCCAGCAAAAAGAAATGGAGAGTCATAGAAGCAACCCAGTAGTAAAATAGTAAAACAATTTTTCTCTATGGATGTGTAGTTAATTTCATTAGTCTGAACAGATCAGGGCTAAGGGTTTAGTTCCAAGGCCTACACTAAATCGGTACTGTTCCTTTGAATTTGATGTTTTTGGTAGAAACTAGTCTGATATGCCCAGTCTTTGACAGAAAATGTATTACCCTACTTTTCTGCATTTATTCTACTTTTGCATCCGCTCCATGTTCCTTTTTACTTAAAAAACCCAACCCTCGTTTTAAGTAATCTTATTTCTACCTCTAATCATTTGCTGCCACTTCTATTATCCTTATTTTTTAGGTACCTGGCGTTACTTTAGTATACATTACTAACTTCATTGTAAACTGAAATGGAATGCTCCATAAATGTAGGATCATGCCTAATTTATTGTTTATCTAGTATGAAGTGAGACTTTTCTATTCTCAAGGTGTAGCAGCCCCTCTTTCCTATGCTTTCTCTTGGTTGTTGATAGATATATTTTTTCCAAGTGACAGTTCAACCAAGTTTTACATTATTGTCTTTTTGTTGTTTTTTTTTTTTCTTGATAATTGATCTCTTTTCCTGTTCATTTTTGTTGTTGGACTTCTAATATCCAGCTTGAAATGCAGATTTATTGTGGAAGAGGGAGGTTATTAGAAGTTCCAGATTGTTCTCGCACTTGAACAAAGGATTATATTAACATATGTACCCCAGAAAGGACAAACATTATAGGAAATGATTGGCTGTAATAGAAAACAAGATGATCTTAGAATTGTTTTGCTCTATGGAACATATGAACAGAATTTATTTACTAAAAAAAAAGAAAAAAGGAAAAAATGTTGCAGAGGAAGAAAATGATCCATGCTTCTAATGTTTTTACTGTTGCAAAAGAGATCTTTGTAAATCTAAATCTCTTCTTGGATGCTTGGCAGCCTAGATGTAGTCATCAGTGAAATGAACAAATGAACTGGAAAAAAAGCCTTTCTGACTCAGCTTGTGATTTCACTAAAAATTCACCTAAACAACACAGAGTCTATTTTATTATTTAATGTAGTAAGAAATTACAGCATGCTACAGTACTACACGGTATTCTGAAAATATTTTTTAGAACGACTCCATGCCTCACTGTCACTTGTAGTCCGATGTCTACTGCAGAAATTGCAGTGTCAGTTTAAAATGCCATTGTTCAGCAGCAGCTTGCTTCACCCAGTGGCAGAGGTGACAGAAGAGAGGGTGTGAACAGAACCATTCACACAATCTACCTGCTAGCTTTCTGTACAACCAGTGATATAAGCAGATAATCATCAGCTCTGGTTGGCAATGCCTCAGACTTGAATGATACTTCCCTGAGCAGATGATCATAGACTCTGTAGCAAATTTAGGCAATTGACAAAGAAATAAGATGCATTTTAAGACCACTCTCCGCCTATATTCCTGTAATCAGCTTTATAGTTTACCAAAATCTAAAATTCAGCATATGAAAATTGTATTACATCTTTTCAGTGTTCAGAGAATTACGTATGCCATCACATATGTGTCATTTGCAAAATAATAACATATCAAGAACCATGGTTTACTATCACTTGAGGTATAGCAATGATAAACAACAGTTCAGGTTTTGCTTTGCTCTGTCTAGTTAGGCTGATCCACTACTGTTAAAGCTCATTGTTACCCTTCTAAATATAATGTATGTAAAATATTAATACCCTCATGGTGCAACTGCACGTACGTAAGCAGTTCCATGGTCTAAGCAAGATACTTCTACTCATGTCGAGCAATGGCTTCAAAATTTGTGCTTGATGTGATCTGTACATGACAGCAGAACTCTGATAGTATATATTCTTTTCATGTGCATAAAGGTTAGGAATTACCAATACCATACTTTGTATCATACTCTACTTTTCAAAGCAAGTAGAAGGGATCTTGTGGCTGTAGTGTTCTTGCATCAGTGACTTGCTTTTGATAATTTTTCCTCTTTGTAAATTCTTTTCACCAGGTATCTTCAGATCTTTCAATGGTGGGTGGTGCACCTATTGTTACTGTAGACCCAGATGACACAGTTGCTTACACTTTGAGTATATCTCCATGGAGACGAGGACTCTTTCAAGGTACCATGTAGAAACCAAATATATAAAATCCTTGTAAACTATAGATTAAATCTCTTTACATGTAATGCTTACATTTCTGTTTAGCATTGTGTATCTGGACAGGCACACCCTCTGCTGGGTAAAAAACTGGCTGGATGGCTGGGCCCGAAGAGTTGTGATAAATGGAGCTAAATCCAGCTGGAGCCCAGTCACAAGTGGTGTTCCCCAGGGCTCAGTCCTGTTCAATAACTTTATCAGTGACCTGGATGAAGGGATTGAATGTTCCCTCAGTAAATTAGCAGACACTAAACTGGGAGGAAGTGTCAATCTGCCTGAGGGTAGGGAGGCTCTTCAGAGGGATCTGGACAGGCTGGATTGATGGGCTGAGACCAACAGGATGAGGATCAACAAGACCAAGCGCAGAGTCCTGCACCTGGGACGTAACAACCCCATGCAGCACTAGAGGCTTGGGGGAGACTGGCTGGAAAACTGCCTGGTGGAAAAAGACCTGGGGGTGTTGGTTGTCTGCAGACTCAATATGAGCCAGTAGTGTGCCCAGGTAGCCAAGAAGGCTAATGACATCTTGGCACATATCAGAAACAGCATGGCCAGCAGGCCCAGGGCAGTGGTCGTGCCCCTGTACTTGACATTGGTGAGGCCTCACCTCAAATACTGTGTTCGGTTTTGAGTCCCTCGCTGCAGGAAAGACATTGAGGTGCTGGAGCATGTCCAGAAAAGGGCAATCAGGCTGGTGAAGGGTCTGGAGGGCAAACCTTATGAGGAGCATCTGAGGGAACTGGGGTTGTTTAACCTGGAGAAGAGGAGGCTGAGGGGAGACCTTATCACTGCCTACAATTACATAATTACAGAATCACTAGGTTGGAAAAACCATTGGGATTGTCGAGTCCATCCAACCATACCCATCCTCTACTAAACCATATCACTGAAAGGAGATTGTAAAGAGGTGGGTGTTGGTCTCTTTGCCCAAGTGACAGTTGATAGGATGAGGAGGAATGGCCTCAAGCTGCGTCAGGGCAGGTTCAGATTAGACATTAAGAAAAAATTGTTCAGCAAAAAGGTTATCAGGCATTGGAACAGGCTGCCCAGGGATGTGGTTGAGTCACCATCAGTGGAAGTATTGAAAAGATGGGAAGACAAGGTGCTCAGGGATATGGTTTAGTAGAGGATGGGTATAGTTGGACTTGATGATCTCAAAGATCTTTTCCAACCTAGTGATTCTGTGATCTTTCTTTTGGAAGTAAATTTATGATTACTGGTAATACTGGTCTTTAAGCTGGCTCATATTTTTATTTGTAAAGGTGTATTACTGCTACAAATGTGGTTGAGTCCTTCAAAAATGCCATCAAATGAACTATAAAAATAAATAGAACTACTCAAAATCAGAAAAGCTTGACTGTGAGAATGAGGCTGTACAATTAGTCCCTTTTTTTTTCTTATAGAGTAACTATTGTAGTAACTTTCAGTAGAGCAAAGTATGACAGCTTGTTTGGGGGGGGGGGGGGAAATTATGGGAACAGAAGGAACCATCTTAAAGTAACTCAATAGCTCTCAAAAAACCTAGATTTGAACAAATTCTTAAACAAAAGGATTCCTGATATTGGGTAAAGGTCTTCATCCAAAATGCTTGCTATGTAATTTTGATTTTGTTGGTTCCTAACTCCAAACATTTGATTCTGCTGCCTTCTTAGACAGTTGAGATTAATGACAGCTGCTTCCTCAGCATTAAAAAGCTATTAAGCCTTTTCCCTGAGGATGTCAAACTAGTTTGGTATTTTGGCCATTTTGGTTTTAATATCTGATGTGTAAAATGTAAGTAATAATTCCATCTCAATTCACAAGTGATTTGTGAAAAGAAATTTATACTTGTAACTAAGCTTGGCCTAGTGTCAGAGCCTTCTTGGTAAATCTGTAGCCCTCAGACAAAATTCACTTTCTCTCAATAGGAGAAATTTGTGACTATCAAAAAAGTTCACCAGGAAATATTGAGGACATACTATATTTTAACTTACGCCTTCTTTCAGTCTTTTCATATTTAGGAATATTATCTTCTGACTTAGAAAATCCAAAATTCTTTTATGCATACTGAAAGTCTCAGTAGAAGAGGTTTCAAGGGATCTGTCATACAGGAAATTAATTCCGGGTGGTAAGAGTCATACCTTCAAAGGGACAGAGATGACGCGTTCAGATCGACATCTCCTGTGTTCTGTCATTCCCCTAACTTCTATTACAATAGTACCCATTATGCTTGAAAGTATTATGCGTTCACTGAGTGAGAAAAAGAGAGAACAGTCAGTCTCTGTAAACTGACAGAAAAGTTATTGGTTCAAAGGCTGGGAAGCCACAAATACTGTGGGGTTTTTTTTCCTTTATTTTTTTTTTTCCCCAGAAAACAGTTCGTTTATTTTATGCTTTAAAATAACTTGATAGAAAGCTGAAGTTATCCTTTGAAAAGAGACGGGGCCAAGTTCTCTACCATCCACCCCCTGGCTCAGTGCTTGCTTTAATCACTACCTTAGGAAAACATGTTCATTCTTCCTCTGGAGCAAGTACACCTTTGGTTATGCGACAGAAATTTGTGTGTGCTCTCTCATCATTCAGCTGCTGTAGGCGGGGGAGAGGTGGAAGGAAGAAAGGCCACTCTTGCAGGTTTGAAAGGCAGCTGCTGACTTTGCTGTCTGATGTTACCTGTGATAAAACCCCAAGTACCTGGTATCCTATCTCAGGTAACGTCAGTTAGGAAGCGCTTACTTTGTGACTTCAAGGAGAACGGTCAGTTCGCTTCATGCTGTGCAAGGCTGGGAAGTCATATTAGTTCCCTGTACCAGGATTTTCAGCTCCTGGAAAGCTTTCATGTCAAAGCTGGTATAGATGAATCTTAGGATGGCGCTTTTAGGATTTTTCAGCAGCCAGCCTGAAGCTTGAGGATCACAGATAAAAAGTAGGCGATTTCAAATGGGAATTAATTAAGACTCGGAAATTTCAGTCCTTTCTATAGGGAAAAGATAATTCAAACACACAAAAAGTGCTCTTTATTCAGTTTGGTGAATTTGTTTAGAAGGAAGTAAATAATCCAGGGAGAAATATGTTGAATTAATGACAGTAAAAAGCAATGCTCAAAAGTGATCCAGAGAGTGAGGAAGTTTTATCCTGTGGGCGAAAAAAGGACAAGTACTTAGATATCCAGCTGAAGACAATGTCATAGAGCTGATATATGATTTCAACTTTAGAACTGCCTAACTTGTATGCATAAAACTTTGTAACCTTGGTGTTCTAGTGCTGTTTTTGTCATACTAAAATAATTTCACATAAAAGGACTTTTACCATATAAATGGTACTGAGCAAATCGTCTGCATTTTTCCTTTACATTCAAAGTCTTTTTCGTTGCAAAATTATATAGCTGAAAAATTATACTTCTTTTGCTTTCCTTTTGGCTATTTTACAATTGCAAAGCTAAAAATGGGCCCAGTTGTTTTCAAAAGTCCATTTGGAAGCATTCGAATAGAGGGCTAATATTATATGCTTTGACTGCTTTGTAGCTGCATGACAGCTTTAACATAGAAATAATAGCTAATAAACTTTTAGCACAAGGTTCTGGCACCAGACAAAATTCTCCAGCAATCTGTTTTCTAAGTAATGGAGCAATTTCCTCTAGGTTTGATAAAACATCTTCTACATATTACTTTATCTTTTATCAAACTCTTATTTCTGCTTTCTGCAGAATAGACCAGAATTTTTCCACAACAGACTAAAGCTCATAACGCTTCAGTATTTCATGTGCAAAAAATACACACTGCTTATGGTCGGTGTCCTTTTATCCATAAAATTTTACTAGCTTTTGGAAAGGTGCTTTCTAATTTTATGAATCACCTTTCATTTATTATAAAAGTATATCTGTACTTATTAGGCAGCACATTTCCATGCATCCTGCAGGTTTTGAACCTTATATTGAGGATAAAGGGCAGTGTATTGTAGGCTGTGGACTGTCAGATGGAGCTGTAGGGCAATTTTAATGAGATCCTGCCAATACATTCTGGCCTGTAAATGAGTTGATTAAACTTGTTTAACAGTATTTCCCCTCGACATTTGTGTGAATTAAAAAAAAAACCACCATTCACTTCTTTCTTTGGAGGAATTCTGTAAAATGATCTCCTGATTTCATTAATTTGATGGAATAATAATAATAATTAAAAAAAAGTATCACATGCAGGAAGACGACCATCTCTGTAGCTTGTTGTAGCCATTGCCTTACTTCCAGCACCTGTCGGTTGGTACCTTTGCTTTTCAACTGAGACACCCTCATACATTGGGAATAATTAATCCGTTATGAAGACAAAGTTATAAGGATCTTCCTGTTGCTTAATTACTGTGAGTGGGTCTGACATGCCTCCACTGCTGGAACCACCACCTGCAAGGTGTGCTCCAGCATACCCTTTCCACCTATCCCTCTGCAGCTGGAGTTGCCTTTTCACATCATGGTTTCATGGTCATATTAAAACCAGTGAGAATTACAAATAAAACAATTCATCTCTTTATTAAATGCCAGAAAACCGTGTATGAATAATACCTAACAGGGGGATTTGCCACTCACTCCTTTCTCCTGTCTATGAGTCATAATGCTTATTCTGCATCCTTTTCATTGATTCAGGGAGCAATTTATTTGATCCCAGTGTACCAGTAAGTAACAGAATTTACAGAAACTCTTTAGGATTTACATATATCATCATAGAGGTTCTCCTATGCAAAATAGAAATTATAAAGTTTTATTGTAACCTACAGTAAATATATTATTTTTTTTGCCAGAAGAAAAATTGGCCGAAGCTATAGCTTACATAAGTGGCACATATCTTTTCAATTTATCTTTTCTGTGGAACTTTTCTGAAGCAGCAACTATATAGTGATTTCATTGGCCAGAAAAAAAAACAAAACCAAGAAACCAGGAAAAATAATATCCCAATCTCTATGATTATTAAGAGCACATTGGTGTATTTAAACCACAAGCCAAACATTTCTATACCTTCTCAGATTTGCATGTTGAATTCCATGGCCACATAGCCTTCTGTACGTGTTTCATTAAAATATTGTGATATTGTGGACTTTTATCATCTCTCTGCACCAGAAAATATTCACCTATAATGCATATCTTTCAAACAGTCCATTCACATTACACAGGAAGGAAAAAGTGGCATCCTTCTGTGGCCAATTGAATCAGTGGGATTTGTGTCTGATGTACACAAGGTCTTGTTTGTTTCTGAATGTACTCTTTAAAAATTGTCAGCCACAATTATTTTGACAAGTTACATCGTTATATAACATATTACACAGAAGCCAGAACTGAGCAACTAGATGCAAGAAAACCCCCAATCACTGGGGACTTTGATGGATGCACAAATTACTCTAAACCTGTTGCTTTGCAGCATCAGTAAGGTAACATAAGATACTGCTGTCTTTGCTGAAGACAGTGTAAGCCACAGTGGGTTCTGTAGAATAACGGTGTGCTCACAGCTGGAAGACTATAAACTTCCTGTATCAAAGCCCTTTCATAACACAGAAGCTGAGCTCTGTGGAACCTTGTGAAAAAATGTAAACCTGCTTATTTGTTATTTTGTTGTTTTTGATGCAGTGTTTCTGTACCTTTCAAATGTATTTTTTCTTACTGCATAGAATGCTAAGGACTTTTTATTATGCTTCATTGCATAAAACTCTTTTCTCCATCCTGCAAAACACTTTTTGATTCAATTGGTAACCCATATTTTGAATAAATTTATTTATTTGTCATCATCTATCTTCTACAGTAGTGGTCATTGGATTGCACCTTTCACTCCTGACCATTATGTTTAGGAGTACTTCCTAGGAAAATACTCTGTCACAATTTAAAGACTCAAGTCATGCAGAGTATACTGTGTACTGATTGTCCTCACTGATAAGGATTCTGCATTCTATATCTGACTTGCAATTAAAACATTTTTTCTTCTTGTTACTTTCTGTTCTTGACAGGAATGATTTTCTTTTCCTCCCCCCAATAAAAAAATTAAATAGCTTTGAGAAAGTAGTAGATACATTGGTGCCCATGAAAATTATGAGAGACAATTTATTAATATTTTAAAATGAAGCTGATAAACTTAAGTTAAAAATATATGCCATCTATAGTACAACTGATTATTTTCTATTGAAATACTTTGACAGGTTTAATGGAATGCCTTGCAGAGATGTGAATATATTACATCAATACAGTCACCTTTATCAATCAAACTTTTAACCTTGTTGTTATTAGTTCTGTTTGCTTGAGATCTGTTTTCCATCAAGAAGGAAAATTGTGTATCAACAATTATAGTGCAATTCTTCACTGATTTTTTTGATCATGCAATTGCCAGATTATCAGCACAGTGGTTTTTAGTAGCTATAGATATTCCACTAGCTCTTGAAATATTCGTGTCCATTAGCAATTTACGGTTCTGGAACTTTTCAAGCATTTCAAGCTTTGCTGCCAATAAAAGTAATTTATTCAAGAGTTCTTCAGCCAATTATTTTCATGCTTTTGAGAACATGATTTGTGCAGAAACAAAAAAAGTTAAGTTTGCATTACCATCCCCCTACGTACTGGTGAAATAGTTTCTTTAAAGCTGTGAACACCCATGTTCTGTCCCTTTTTCTCACGTGCACTTATGCACAATATAATAGCCTGAGTTGCAGACAATGGGCAAAGAATATCCTCCATTGCCACTGGAAGCAAGTACCGTGAAGAAAAATTACTTAAATCTCAAAATGAAGTGTAACAAAATATTCTGAACTGTAAGGAGGCTTTAGAATTCATGAGTTTAGTGAAGCATTTTCTAAAGTATTTTTAATCAACTGGAAAGCTATAAGTTTATAATTTTTTGCTAATATTCTTATCTTTGTAGAAATCTTATAAGTGTATCGATGGTTAGGATGCTACTTAAAATTAATCAAGTCTTTCTTGTGCACTTTGCTGCTCTCCATTATTGCATTGCAGTAGCCCAGAATTAATCTAGGATTATATATTGAGACAGAAAATCAGATTAATTAGTATTTATCCTAAGATCCATTAACTATTAGTGGCATCAAATATGTCCTCTTACATCAATATTTATATACCTCGAGCATTTTCTTCGGACTTCATTCCACTGAGATTTCCATAATGGATTTATTACCTTATTGTACTAACACATCTACCTTCTCTCTTTCCTGAAGTTGCAATCACTCTCCTGCTTATTTGGACATAATTTCTGGCTTCAGTACTGTGATTATTTTAGGAATTTGTAAAATTTTATTTAAGATTTTTTTAATGTTTTGTTTTGGGTTTAATTATTTTTATTTTGTATGGGTTTTTTTTTGTATTTTTATAGGCTTTTCTTAACAGGGGAAAGAAAATCTGGGAATCTAATATTTTAATTTAAAGTTATATAGTTCTTTTCTCCAGATTTAACTACACACATTCTTGATTTTTTGGGTTCTGTTTTGAACTTGTATTGAACAGGTGTTTTTATACCTGTGCTACTCAGTTGCTCTCAGAGAAAAAGAAACAGTGGCGACCTAAAGATGATAAACTTTGCTTTCCCAGAACAACTTAATGAATCCTTCTTAGCAGAAATAATGTATCAGTATTTGTTGTGTTGAATTTGCCACCTGCTGTAGGCACCTTTGGGCATACTGTGAAGAAATTTCACTTTTCTATGACTTTGTGGTAGCATTTGACTTTATTCATATTTAGGTTTAGTAACTTCCTTCTAGTGTAATACTATTCTGAAAACTAGAATGTTTAGAAGCATGAATGCAGCCTTCTGCAGAAGTCTGTGATTAAGGGAAGAAAATTTAAGCCTCAAGAGCCGTGAACATGATGGGTGTGTATGGAAATCCTGACCAGCACCTGGTGGCTAAAGCCACAGCAGCTTCCTGAGCCACTCTTGAGCACTGTGGTGCCATCTCCTCCTCACTGCTGCTCTCTTTTCTGGGTCCCACTTGAGCCTTCCTATTTAGCTTGTGCTATTCCTGCTAGTAAGATGCTAAAGTGAGGAAGCACAGCTTGTCCTCTCTGTCGTGTGGTCTGTTACCATACAACTATCCTACCCAAAGCTGGAGAAACAAAAAAATACCATTATATGTAGGTAAATTCAAATCAAGTTGTTCTGAGAATCTGATAAAATTATATTAATTCTCTGTTTCAAATTTAAATAGTTTCACTATGAGTAATTTTCCCAAACCGTTAATAAGACATAGTTACAAAAGTCCCCTTCGGGACATATTTCCCATAAACACTAATGGGAAAAATTCTAATTGTACAATATCATAAAATAAGTCATATTCTGAAATTAGGTTTTACTTGTATATACGAGGCAAGAGTTAAACTTGCAACTTGTATTAATTTCTAGCTTTGAAACTCTCCGGAATGTACAGAAATATTGAGGGACAGTTATTTAGATAAAGTAGTAATGTTATGTAGTATTTCTTAAAATTGGTGTAGATTTAAAATTCTTAGTCAGAGACACACGATGCAAGGAACAAAACCTGCTTATTTACAGCCAGTATTTAAAATTTTCCATAATCATGTTAATGTTATTTAAAGGTAGCATATATATGAGTACTGGATTTTTATAATTAGGTCTTTTATTACCAAATTAGAAGTCTGCCAATTTAAATATCCTTGGTTTACAATCTCTCTATATTTTATCTTCCCTAAATCTTTGATTACAACTTAACTTACAAACATGTATCACAGGAGTATTTTAAGTATTATATTTATTATCTTATAGCACTAGAATGAGACTCTGTGATTTAAAATATAACAGAAACAATCAACACACTGCATAGAAAATTTTACTGTAAATTAAGATAATATTATTGTCCACCATATATTGTAATTTTTAAAAAGTGGGCATGGTTTTATTTCTTATTACAGTCATTTCCAGGTACTTATTATTGATCTGTTCAGGTAAGTATAAAAACACTTTGGGAAGAAAAAAATGGATCATTTTCCTGAACTCACTCAGGACATATTTTTTATTACCATAAGTTATAACAGGATGGCTGACACCTGGAAGGGAAGTTTTCCTTCATTTTTTTGTTGGTTTTGAACTGAAGAAATACTCATACGTGCCTGGCAGTCTGTTTTATGAAGCTAATGCTCCGGCTAATATAACACCTGGTATCTATTTATTTTAGGTGTAATTTCATTTGTTGCTGAAGTTGAGGACCGACATTGGTCTCGACATAACAGTTCACCAGAGAAGACAGATGGTGAACAGGCCCTTCAGAAATCGTCAACAGAGACACCACAAACCGTTGGTGCAGCAAACACGGGTACGTTTATTATTATGGATAAGTTTATTGTCAGTTTGTATAAACTTATGTAAATCACTTTTTTAATTAAAAGTATATTTAGTTTGACAGGCCACATGTCTGCAAGCAGTGTTAAGTCAAATGCTTGTTCATTGACAGGTATAAAACTGCTTTTAAAAACATTTTATTGAAATTTTAAGCTGAGCTTTTTATTTTTTTTTCTTTTTCTCTTTTCTGCAATGGTGTCACTGAATGTCACTTCTTGTAGAAGGGCAGCATTTGTTAAATGTTTTCTTTTAAAAGATCCAATAATATTAATAAGGGTGATATCAAAACAGGCAGTTTCTGAAATTCACATCATTCCACTTAATCCCACTGTGGAAAAAACATTTTTTAGCTGTCAGTCATAGATGTTACTTTGGACAGTTACAAAAAAATTGAGAGGGGAAAATTCCAGAATACCTTGTTATTTTCATATTGTCCATTCCTAGTTTATACCAAATGGTTTCTGCATTACTTTTGAGACTTTAAGTGTTCCAGAGCAAAATTTATTTTAGTACAAATGTGCACACCAAATAGACAAAGGTAGGGTTTGTGTTTGTTTCTAAACTAATTTCTCCATTTTCTTCTTTACATTTGCAAGTAAAGCTTTTCCTAAAGATCTGAGCTTTTTTTTAATGCTTTTAATACCCAATTTGAAAATTATTGAAATTTTTAATACCCAATTTGAAAATTATTGAAATTATCAAGTGTTATGTTAGATGGATAAAGCATATTTCTCACAAGGAAAACTATCAAGGTCAGTTTTTCTTAACCTTAAAGAAAGCGTTGTTTTAGTTAATATTTCAATTTTAGGAAATGGAGGAGAGCTGCTTGCACTGGAGATTTTTTTGTTTTCTTTATATTTGCAGTTTCTCTTTAACAGAATTTATCTAGTTTCAAAAAGAATTAAAAGCTAATTTTATAAATAAACAATAATAAATAATTTGAGTAAATCCACTGTAAAAATCATAAAGCCTGTTGTTTCATAGTCCACGAATATCTGCCTTAAATATAATGTAGAGACTCAGTGATTAGTATCCCATCTCTAATACGAAGTGATCCCAAGAACTTGCAGTCTGTATAGACAGAACAGAGGCAGGAAGAAGACCGAAGCTCAAAGAAATGAAATGACTCTCCCTGATTGAACCAATACCTTAACGGTGAGGAAAAATTACTTTTTTTCCTCATGAGTCAGAGCTGTATCAATAAATATACATTGTTTATTTACCAGATATGTAACCACATTAGTTTTTGAGATAGATATATATATATACATATTCACTTTTTTTTATACATATATATACACACATACACACACACACACACATTTTTTACACAACTGAGACTCCTGGTGTACTTAGCTGGTGTCCAGTCTGCTGCTTTTAAACAGCTGTAGTTTAAAAGTAACAAAAGGTAGTAAAATGTTTCCTGTGATTATGTAGCTTGTACAGAATTCCGATCCGCTAAAATATTCTTTTTGTGCAAACTGTTAATAATACAATGTGAGTTTAAAAAGAGAAAAAGAAGTGGAAAAGAATAATGTAGCAGGACATGGCAAAATGCTGTTTCCTATAGGAGACAGAAAATAATTAAAAAGAAAATAAGGTGACCAAAGAACTAAGGTTATCACAGTCTTTATGATACAAAGAAGACTGGTGCAAAAGTGGTAAAATTGTAACAAAAAAGCAAAAGGGAAGTCAGTGCTTGACAAATTGAGAAATAGGAGCTTAGGAAGAAGTCTGGACATATTAAATATAGAGTTTTCAAAGCTAGAGGAGAAATTGTAAACTAAAACCAAAAAGAAATAAAGAGGTTTTTGAGGACAGTACAGATTCACTTCTCCTGTGGTATGTTAAAGGAGATCGCTACTAAGGTTGAATAGTGTGGTTTTGGTTTTTAATGCAGGCATGAAGAGAGCTAGAAATAGGAGAAAGCCCTGAAGAATGAAGTTACAAAGAAAGAAAATAATCAGTATTTAGCCTTCACTGCTTTTCAAGGCTCAAGAATATTTCCTTGCATTCTCCTCCAATGGCTAGCTTGTTCATTTGAATTTTCATGTACAGCAACGTGACATTAAAACTCACAAAATGCATCATTGTAAGTTTACAGAAGGGTTTTAACAAAGATTAAATTAAGGTGATATATGCAGGCAATGCAGTAGAGATGAGAATTATCAAATATCAAGATACTAGGAGGAATTAATCAGAAGTATCAGGAGTGATGCCAAGTACAGGGAAATATTGGAGATTATCTTCAAATCTCTGTTGAAAGCCCACTACTTCTCATGAGATATCTATGCTTTCCAAATTTAGGAATCGTTAGTCCAAAAACTAGTAGAGGCTGTATTTGAAAGTAACTGAAAGTAGAAGGTTAAGTGAGTGACTTTCTCAATACTTTCCCTATCACTGATATGAACTGAGGGCATTGTTCTTCAGTGGAAAATCCAGTGCAAGTTCACCAACTCAAATTTCATGACTGTTAGCTATGTTTAAGGGCATCATTAGAATTGCTTCCTGAAGGGGTCTTAAAAGTAGGACATGAAATGACTCTTCCCTACTTCCCGTATCTACTTATACGGTAGTAGCAGCCTTTTTCTGAACTTGAAGTAACAGGGTCTTACAGGAGTCTAACAAAGTGTTGCAGTGTCTTAGAGGAACTAACAGAGTGCTAGCTTTATCCTACATAGTTTCCTTTCATACCTATATTGTAACTGTAATTTTTAATCAAAATTATTATTCTATGGCTTTTCAGAGTGGAATGATTGATGGATATTTCTGAGATTTAGGATTCCTTAATTGCAAGGTGCACAGCACTAGGAGAATGCAATCCACTCATATTTGACCAGATGCATCACACACTGAAGAAGTGCATCTCAAATCTGAGAATTACCAGGGCTGCTGTAACTGATCCGGGGTAATGGAAAATAGTGGCTTTCTGATGTGAAGAAAATCAATGTACAGACTTGAATTGACAGAAGCCAAAACAAGTTTGAGATTGTCCATAGCTGAATAAGGTTAGGAAAAATCTCTAATGATAAACACATATACACCAAACATTTTTGTCTTGCTGTCACTCAGTGACAACTATTCCCTTAAGCATACTAGAAATTATTACCTTGTACATACACCTTCACATTCAGTATGATCTTCATGTACACACGTGCATTATATAAATATATATGTGTGTATTTACTCTTTTTCTTTTTTTTTCCTCCAAATTATATTGTAAGTATGATGATAGGAGATTATGATTTATAGAATGGTTTAAACATATTCTTTTCATATTTTCTACCAAAATCACTCATTAAGCTCTTCCTAAAAGCACATGATTCTCAAACTTGTTCATTATTTTTTCCTCCTTAGATGTAGTTAAGAAAAAGCACATGCAGTGCTTGCAGTGAAAACCATTGATACAGAAATCCAATTATGACAAATCTTTTTTATACTGCCTTATACCATGGTGGGGGGGGAAGGAAATGAACCAAAGCCCAAACAGAAGAATGTCTGCAGCACGGATGTAGTGACGGGGCCTTGCCCCTTTCTAAACTGACATGGAATTTCAGTTCTTTCCAAAGCATATTTCTGTGTTTCGAGAGAAGAGGTCCTAGGGTTTTTTCTCATGGGAGCTGAAAGTAAAACAAGGCTAGACGGTTGCTAAGACTGAAAGTAGAATGCCTCTGGACTTCAGATATTCCTATTTGCCAAAGTGCTAAAATCATAAATACATATTAGCCATTAAGAGATACTTGTTTTGCAGTATGACTAAATGCTGTGAAGCCTCCTACGCTTGTCAAAATTCCTCTCTAGAATAGAGTAAAATTTTCTACTCTACAGTGGAGTCCACGGTAATTTTTTCAAACTGAACTGTCCTTGGACAATTGCCTCTTTGTTGTGCTTTTGCTGTCTAGCATGTGGGCAGTAGGGAAGATGCTGGGCTCAGCTTCTGCCAGACCAGCTCAACCATCCTCAGGAATTCGATCCAACAGCTCCCCTGCAAACAAAATCTGAGAGTGTGAAGGTGGTGAGGTTGCTGTAATGGCCAAGCCTTGCACTGCAACAGCACATCCCCCTCTCCTCCTCCAGAATCCCTCCCTCCCTCTCTCTTCAGCAGTAGAGCTGGCACTGAAGCGACAGCTTTTAATGTTCCTGCCGGTGGTGATGTCTTGCAGAGCCGAGCGCTACGGATGCAGAATGTTTGTTTGTACAACACAGGGGAATTTTGCATGCGCTGTTGTCTTATTCTGGCTGCCCTAAGCAGTGCCTTTATCAAAAGATTATACCTCACATTGTTTTCCTCTTGTGGAATGCATTTACATTTTTATGCCATTGCCAAGTTTCTTTGAATTTCTTTGTACTTGAAAGGGATAACATCAAAACATACACTACTCTTCAATAAGCCCTGGTTGAAAAAAAAAACATAGTCAAAGGGGTTAAGCTAAGCATTTGTTTTGGCAAAGCCTGTTTTAATTATCGTGTTAAAGCTAATTTATTCTTCAGCCAAGCCTTCAGTGACAGGTGACATTTTCTAGACGAAGTTGTCATTGTAGTTCACCTGATACGTCTGTGACAGTTTAGTGTCTTTCCCATTGTCTTTGAAAACAACTGCTTCCGAGCAGGTTCATTGAGGAGCTGACGCCTTTGAAAGGTAATGATTACTGGCACACGTGCCCCTCTCGGGCTTTCCAGCTTAAAATCAATCTTTGAGGACTGAACATCTGTGGTAGCACACTGGGGTGGGTATTCACATAAGGAAGGTAATGAAATAATTTCTTTGTTCTAGCCACTCTTAAAGGTGATTACAAGGAAAACAGTACTCAGGGCGCTGACAGTTTAAAATAGGACTTTCCATTTATTCATGATAATTTTACAATCAAGATTGTAAGAACTGAGTATACCATGGTAAATTTAAGTTCTATTCAGTATTAATGCATTAATGCAATACCTGTAATATATTAAAGGTAGAATTGATATATCTCACATGCAAATTTATTTATGGAATTACTATCTTAATATCCATTTTCAGTTATCTACCTCATAAATTTTGAGCGTGCAGTTAATCTATTTTCCTGTGTAATCTGCACACTGTATTTTCAAACATATTGTGCTCCACCTTTAGATTAGTTTGTTTTAATGGAGTCTCCCTTTTCAAGGGGAAAAAAAAAGCTACAGAAGAAACATCTGAAGAAAATAATCCCCGTGTAAACTGCATATTTGAAAATGTAAAATACTGACTCGGCTTCCTTTTTATTTTTGTTTTTTGGTAGCATTTTAGCACTTGCAGCTATACTTCTATGAGTGCATACAGGCTTTTGGGGATGGTTTAGCATATGTAGAACATTAAGGATTAGACTGTTTTATGCTTTTTTTCCTTTGTCAAAAAGAATGTTCAATTATTGTTAGCTTTCCCAGTAGGTGCCCTTCTGCAGTACTGCAGTCTGCTAAATGTTGCACGGTTTCCTGTGCCCTTTTGAGACTCAGACAGCTTGATTCCCCTAATAAACTAACATGTTGTTTTCAAGCAATTCAGATGTAGCAATGCTTCAAGGACCTACGGCCCACATGGAATTTTGTGGGGCGTGGTATGTGTGCAATTAAAAAATCTGTGCAAACGAAGCATGGTAGCCCATTTAAAATCGATACCAAAAGCAATCTGTAATTGCTCACAGTGTAAGGCTGCTGGTGAACTTTAGGTTACAGCATCCTTCATGCAGCAGGTGCTTTAATATTGCTGTGCTGAGAAGACTATAGTGTTGCATCTGCCCTAACTACAAATAAGTCTCTCCCTTTGTAAACCTGTACATCTGCATATTTTTGGATGCCCTAGCATGTAGGACTGGATTTGCATATGGGCAGATTAAATTTTCTTACCTAATTAAAAGTCTGTGTTTCCTTGTTCTGCTAGTCTCTATAAACTATATTACTGAGAAACACGGTCATTCTGTCATGTCTGGCACATCTCAAATAATTTGTGTATACATAGAATTTCATCCATTAGTAGTCCATTTAATTAGGAAAAAAAATGAAAAAAAAAATCTTGAGCAAAAAACCCAGGTGTAGTCATGGTTAAATGGGCAGATGTACTCTGGGTTTCTTCCTGTCCCTCTCAAGTTCACGGGTGAAATGACAGGTGTCACTTGCACCTTGCTGATTTGAGAGTGTGGCAGAACCACACTTAAATTTCTTCCCCTTCTAATCTGCCCTTCAGCAGTGGGGCAAACGTGATATGTCTGAGTGCAACCCCTAACTAGTAGTCTGTGACAGAGAACACGTTCAAAGTGATATAAAAATACCATTTTTGCAACAAAATACTAAACGAGCCAGCAGCAGAGCAGTAGATGTTACAGCTAATACCCTTGCTATTGGGTTTTTAGTGTTTGAGATGCTCTTTATCTAGGCCATCAGTTTGCTTTTCCTCATCTGTCATGCTTGCAAATAATTCTTATTTTTCCCCTTAGCGAGTAATGAATTATAAACACACAGTGAGCACATAATAGTCATGAGAAGGAACACTGATATTTACCAGTTCCTCACAGTCATATAAGCCTGTCTGGGGTGGAAGATAATAGGGTGAGGACAGAGGGAAGCTCCCTATCAAACTCCTCTTTTCATGCTGTTTCAATTGCTCTGACCTGTGAAAGAATTCACTGAGCCAGAAAGAAGAAAAAGTCAAACTTTACAGGCTCGTACTTGGGACAGTTCATAAGAAGGGGAGTCTGAATGACATACGCTATTTTTTATGTCTTTTATATATTTTTCTGTCTGAATAATTACTTGAAAATATTGCATGAATCTAAATATTATGACATATTCACATTACAGTAACATCGTCAAACTTGTCAAAGAGCAATTGCTTAGAATTGTTTAAGGGTGAGAACAATTTCCTTCAAGGAGTATGTTTAGTCCTTCAGTCAAAAGAAGGAATTGCATATATGTCCTCAGAGCCCTGCAGGGCAGTTCAACAGATTCGCAAATCCAGAACAATTTTTTACATATTTCTTCTTTGTGGCATCTTTCTGAAAGCTAAGCAGTTCAAAAATAGAAATATAAACATTATATTGAGTCAAAATTATGTTTTTAAGATGACAGCAAGCACATTAATTTACAACAGGAGAAAAAAAAACACGTTTATCCCTCCAATCTTTTTTTTTTTTCATTTTACTATCAGGTTACTCACAACTATTATTATTATAATTCTATTACAAGTAGTGTGATACCTTCGTAACTAGACAAGTATGCTTCACATCCTGCTGCCAGTGTCTGTCTTTGAAGCTATAACTATGTTGTTCCTGAAGACCATTTGTGATAAGGTAATTCTGACCATGTAAGTCATGTTTTTTCTAGTAAAAGATGTTAAGTTCAGCTCATTTCTTTTTCATGGATGAATTTCTCTCATATCTTAGACCCTCTTTTCCACTCAGTAGCATGCTGCTGGAATTTTATAAAGACTTTTATTTCTGTAGCAGCTGCAAAATAAATGGCCCATACAGAGTTCTGGCTTTTTATTTATCCCAGACACTGAATGCTCCTGCATTCTCATACGTTCTGTGGTGAGCTAGGTTTGCTTAACTAACCAGCAAAGGACCACTCTGACATTTTTTACTGAGTAGGCAATAGATATTTCTTGTCCATTTCAATGATTTGTTATAGTGACTCCTGTCTTAGAATATTTCCTTTGCTTTCTCTGTAGGCACAGTAGAGTCCTAATTGTTCTTGACATATTTATGAAATTATAAATATTAGGGAAGTACTGTTTCCCACTGTGGCAAAATACAGATGGCATTTTATACATTGTCATCAGAAAGTGAGAGCATGTGTGTGCAACAAGTGCAATGGAGAAATTTGGATGCATTTTCAAGGCATTAATTATTTCTATTTATGCCATTTGGCACTGATTTTGTAGTAGAACTTTCTCTGTGAAATGGACTTTTTTTATTAAGTAGAAAGAGGCTCACCAAGTAACCTTGTTCTTTTGGTATGGTTTTTCCCTGTGGATCTTTCTGCAATATAGCTTATTAAACATTCCTACAGTAAATTCACATGTTCACAAGTCACTTCTCTTTCACCCTCAAGTACACATTTCAGAAATGAAAAAAGGCTCAGAGCGGGTCTGTTACTGATTTGTGTTGATTACAGGTAGCACATAAATCTATCACTGACATGAAGAAGGAACAGTTGTCAGAAAACTCTCGACCAGTCTAGATGTAGACTAGAGAATATTCTGCTGCTGTGTGACTTTATTACTATCTTGAAGAGACTTAACCTCTTTTAGGATACCCCCTTTTTGGTTTTTTTGGGGGGGGAAGGGTTGGGACTACTCAGTAGAAATGAAAACAGCCCTGTCTGACCAACTCTGCTTGCAATAAAAGTCCGAAACACAAACCCATACCAGCTACTATGAAGAAAATTAATGCTCTCCCAGCCAAATCCAGCACATCATCAACAACTTATTTTGTACCATTGACATCGTGCTCAGGTACCACACTATCCAATACAATCTCATTTTATTGTACATTGTATTGTACTCATAACCACTCCTGCCCCTCACCCCCAGTACTTGGCACTGGTGAGGCTGCACCTGGAGTACTGTGTTTAGCTTTAGATCCCTCAGTACAGGAAAGACACCGAGGGGCTGGGGCATGTCCAAAGAAGGGCAACAAAGTTGGTGAAGGGTCTGGAGTCCAAGTCTTAGGATGACCAGCTGAGGAAACTGGGGTTGTTCAGCCTGGAGAAAAGGAGTCTGAGGGGAGACCTTATCAGTGGCCAGGTGGGTGTTGGTCTCTTCTCCTAAATCACAAGTGATAGGACAAGAGGAAACAGCCTCAAGCTTTGCTAGGGGAGGTTTAGATTGGATATTAGGAAAAATTTCCTCCTGAAATGTTTTCAATCATTGGAACAGGTTGCTCAGGGAAGTGGTTGTGTCACCACCCCCTCAGGTATTTAAGAGACCTTGTAGATGTGATGTTTAGGGACATAGCTTAGTGGTTGACTTGGCAGCGTTCATGGTAGGACAGGTTGTTTTCGGTCTGAATGATTCTATGATTCTGTGATCAATTTGGCAGACTCCTGGATTATATGTGATTTCCCTTATAAGTGACTTCTTAAAAAATGCCATCCCCTTCTCCAAATGATGTGCTACAGTGTCTCAGCAAAATATCTAAAAACTGTTACTGTGAGAAAAATATAATGCATATTCTTAGAGCAGCTATTACTGGATTCTTTCCGTTAGCAAATTCCAGAAAAGCAGCCCAGTGAAGACAACTGATTTAGAAAATTTTGAATTGAAAGTTACTTGAGCCAAAAGTATTAGGAAATTTCAGTGAGTCTTAAAATTGAAACAAGTAGGTTAAATTAATAACCTTTTACTTCCCCCCTTACTGACTGTTGTCCTGAATCGCATTTGCTGCTGTTTATTGCAAAAACTCAAGGTTCTGTCATCTTAATTTGTGAGTCCTGCTTCCTACATAAGAGGAGATAAACTGCAAACAACATTGCAAAGTGTCAAATTTAAATGTATAATATGAATTCAGATGATTGTTCATTTAATATACCTTAATCAAATCATAGAAGTAAATATGTGAAAACATCATTTAAATGCTGTTATAATATTAGAGGAGATGATTGGAATAGTGCTATTACCTTCAGCTTTTACTTTTGTGTATTAAAATTTATTATTGTAATATGTGCATTTGCTAATATGCCACTGACTGGGAACTCAAACCATCCAGCGGTTTGCATAGAAGGCATGCATCAACAAACATGTTAAATTTTATATTTAGGTATTTTTTTGCATGTATTAGAGATTATGAAGCACCAATCCGTCAATAGGTTAAATGAGATGTCAGATACTAGAACGTATCTGACTAGTGGTCACTTGGCTTTTCTGTGGGCGGTCTGTTAAGTATCACACTTCAGTTCACATCCAAAATTTGCAATGAACTGGCGCATCCCTTTACCTTGAAGTACCTGTCAGATTTCATATTACTGTCTACTGAATATTAGTTTGACTGTCTATAGTAACCTTACGTAACCTCAAATATTATTTTCTCTTGACAAATGTAATGGTGGGGTTTTTTCAGACAAGATTTTTTGAGAGATGTTTAGGGTCCTGAGTTACATGCTTTATCTGCACTGAAAGATCCTTGCTTTTTTCCTTTTCTCTTTTACACCAAGGTGTATTTTGTTCCACTTAACTTTTTAACCTACGTTTTTTTAAAAGGCTAGAGATATCTCACGCTCTTGCTTCACTCCAACTGTTTTTTCTAATTTCTTACTGATATAATATTTTTGAAAGATTGTGTAACATTTTGTCTTTATTACTCCTTAGAATGTCTTGTCTGTCACAGTGGGTTTTTATTAAAAGCGTGATTGTTAGTGATATGTTGTAGATCTGAACTGAAGGATCTTTCAAATCATCCTCACTTTTCTGTAGATAGGTGAAGAGATGAACAGGCAAAAATGTCAGCATTACAGGGATTCCTGTGTCCTATACCTTAGAAACTTCAGGTCAAAATTAATTTGTTTTGAATTAATGTCCATTTGTCAGCATTAATGTTTGCATTTATACTGGAATTTGGAAACTACCCATGACAAAAATATTTGAAAAGTATTAATTTTACCATTTAGACATTTTTTGTTGTTGTTTTCATATCAAATAATACTGAATGGTATTTGCTTCTTTTTTACAGGAAAATACACTTTTTCTATCTAAATCTGAAAATGCAAGCTTCATTCAGTCCCTCCTCTAGAATGCATATAAACATTATTACTACTCTTTGAAAGTAATATCATACTGCATTCAAATCAATATTACTTGCTGTATAATGTGGCAGTTAGTACTACATTGTTCTAAAGTCTAAAATGTGTATTTTTGGACATCATACTTTTTGCTTTGGCTTCACATAGTAGTCATGTTGTAAATACAGTAAAACAGTATATGCAGTACTAAATAACGGTCAGGGTCAGAACCTTGTAAAGTTGGACTAAAAGTATCTGACTTTTTTAAATGTGCATAGTGTGTATGAAACAAGGGAAATGTACACACCTAATGCGCTGTTCAGTCACTTTCAACTGGCAATGCATCATGTTCCTATATGTCCGTGTTATTTCAGACTCAGACTTTGTGCATGTTTAAAAGTATAACCCCTTCTAATGGCAAACCTCATAGAAAAGTTTAGTACAGTAAGTAAAATAACAGTAATTCCTGGGGTTTTTAGAGGGAATGTAAACGCTTTTCTGGTTTTGTCAATTAGAATGAATTATAAAAGCATGATTAGCCTTCCTGGTAAGGTATTAAAGTAAGCTTGTGTTACTTAGGAAGAATGTTTCTTTTTCTGTAGTGTGATATCTGTACTAATGATTGTTCAATCCAAGAAAGAATTAGGGGATTACTTTCACCAAACTTTTTGAATTTATCAGTTGCCTACACCTTATTTTTCCACAATCAGATGCAGTTTATCATTTGTACATACTGTAGACAATATCTTTTAAATTAATGAAAGGTTGGCTTTATTTAGTGTGGGAGTACATGAAAATAAAGCTTTTCTACTTGAAGATTAATGGAATTTGACTTCATAATTTCTTATTTCATTGAAAACATACATTTCTCACACAAGCCTACAATAGGTTTTTGCTGAAATCGAATGAAAATAGCCCCACTTCATCATTTGGGTCAGGATTTGATTTCATATAACTCATTTTGTATTTTATGCATATATAGAGAAATAAACATAATTTTCCTAAAATGACCTATGTGCCCAGGAGAAACGTAATAAAAAGGTCAGAGAATTATAGTCATTAATAATATCTTCAGGGAACACAGTTTTTGTCCCAGGATAATGTTGACTTGTGTGTGTGGTGTTGCTTTGTGTTGCCTTTTTTCCTTGCCTTAGGAGGATGAGATTGAATGCCTACTCTGTTGCAGAGCCTCGAATGGAAAGTGATCCAAATCCCAATGAACTTCATTAAAAGGTTCATTTTAAAGTAAAAAAGTTATGCTGAAAAAGAAAGTAAATGACCATTTGTCAGGCGAGCCGTGTTTCTATGAAACATTACAGTAAGACTATAATAAGGCTGGTAAAATTCCTTGGATAATTTCCTATTTTTACCTTTTGGCTTCTATTTTGGAAAAAATAATTTGTATTGGCAAATTCAGAATAGAAATTTTTCTAATGAATGATGGTCAGGAATCATTGGAAGGCTGCATGAATATGAATCTTTACTTAGGAAATAGGCATTTTAGCTGCATATGGCGAGTCTGCTGGAATATGGTAGAAACACCGCACAAGTATCAAACTGGGCTATCTTTGTCTTCATTAAGCTTATTTTGAAATCATTATGTTGATAATAATGGAATATGACTTGGGATTTCATAATAAAGAACATTTAACCATTGGAAGTACATTTCACCACAGCATATTACACCTAGAGGGTACAACACCCGGAGGGCTGTTAAACGCAGCTAGCAGGCCTTAGCTGCTAAGACTTAAAACCCAAAGGTTTTCTAAGCCTGCACAATAAATAAGTGTCATACTTGTGAGCAGGCTTCTGAGATTTAAGAATCCATGCTGCTTTTCTGCTGCCTTTTTTTGAAATTGTAGATTGATCCTCTGATTGCTAGTTTGATCTGTGTGTCACAGGACATTATGTTTGATTAATGTGCTTTTATATTCCATTCAATAATTTCTGTTTGAGTGCAATGAAATAAAAGTTCAAAAAGACATTAATTACACAAATTAAAAGTTCAAAAAGGCATTAAGTACACATTGGTATGTTGTTTCAGTACATGAGGGTTTTTTACCAGTTCTAAAACCATACTAATTTCATATTTGAGCTTTTCTGGCTTCATTTCATTAATATTAAATATTAAATGTCAAAGATCTCTTAGTAGCCATAAAGAATGATTTATGAGGGTATTTTATGTAGTATAAGAATATTACCTATTTTAAAAAAATCCCAAATTGTGAGTAATCAGATTTTCTTTCTTTGATGCAATATTATTATTATACGTACAAATGTCTGTATTTTATATATTTTGTATTCATCTTGATGTGGAACAGGAAAACATGACGTGAAATCATCTGAGTATACTTTATCCTACTGTGCCAACTGTATATCAACCATGACTATGTGTACATGACTCCTGAGCTGGCTTTTACTTTTTCAGACATGTTAAAATGTCTGTCACACAGCGTACCCAAGCTGTTCACCTGGCAAGTGATTTCATAGCATAAGTCGCAGTTTATACCCTCTTAAAATGTGCGGTGCTGTGCTAAACCTGGCCAGTGAATACTACTTCTGCCAAGATGCAGAAAAAAAGAAAAGTAGAATAGTAGTTTATTTTACTCCATCCTTTTTTTGGAACTTCTTCAAGCAATTATTGATAGTGGATTTTCTATTACACTGACATAAGATGTCTTTCCTTTCTGTTCTCTTTCCTATCCCTCTCCTCATTGCATGGTTCATATTTTTTGAATGGATACTTAAATATTAATGATGATTTTCCTAACCATCCAGAGATACCCTCAGGAAATTTAAGGATTACTTTTTCCATGATCAGCTTTATAGAACAGCATAATAGGAATGAGCAGTAATCTTTCTATTTTGTTATCTGAGACCTACAGGTCAAACAAAGTTCCCTTTTGATTGTTTCCAAAGGCGAGACATAGGAAGACAAAGATGTATAAATAAATAAATAATAAATTTGTGAATAGTAATCAAGCCAGATATGGAAAATACGATAAAATCAATCGTCCTCTTAAGAATTTGAGTAATTTTAAAAGTTGTATGAAATAAGTCTGAGGGTAGGTTAGTGCATAACTTGTGCTCCCTGGGCTAGGAAACTGACTGACTTGAGCATAATCATGGTTGCATCTACTTGTTTGGGACTGCATTCCCAACTCTGTGTTTGTTTACAGAGTGCCAAGAGCTGGGGTTTCCTTATGAGGGTGTGATGACACATTTGGTGGAACATGAGAGTATGTTAGGTATAACCTTGTTCCCTTGTTGATTTTGACAACCATTCCTCTAGGATGTTCTTGAATTTACTAATGAAGACTGCATGACTGCATGGTATCTGCCCTAGTTCTCCTCTACCCTTAGGATTGTAAAGTTTTCCTGATGCTTTTCACATGTACTAGAGCCCACCATTTGTTACTCTTTCCATGAGGGACAGAGAGAGGTCACTTTATTAGCAATCTTTTGTGCATGTGAGGATTGTGATCATTGTCTTTCCTTAACAATCTTTTTGAAGAAAAAGAAAAACAAATGATTTATTTAGCAATAGTTATTTCCTGAACTTTTCATAAATCGTTTTCATAAATCTTTTGAACATTACACAACAATCAGCTATTTTGTGGTGGTTTTGGTCTTTTTTTCTTGAGTTGTTCGTGTCTCTCCCACTTCAAATTGTGTGCTTATTCTGCTTAGACTGGATTATCCTATGCATGTCCTTTACTTAGCCTCAGCTTCCTTCTTTTCTAGGTCTTTGAACTGAGGTAATTATGATAATGAAATAGCATTCTTAAAGCAAAGATCATTTATCTTAGACTTAGAAGTTAAACAGTAATTTAAAAGTGTGTTAGCATTCTAAGCAACCGAATCACTTCACTATATAATCTCCAATTATATCGAATTTATTCTAATCACTGAAAAGTTCCAGTTCCTCTTGCTTGCTATTCAAACTTCTACACCCATTATAAAGTAACTGAAAAATATAATCTTCCCATAAATTACCACAAAGATTTTGCTTGTGGTGATGGTCTGATTTTGAGTTAACTAATTGTGACATGTTAATCTTCTAGACTAAGAACAATAGAGCCAGGAAGTAAGAGACGAATACTGTAAGGGCAGAGTTTTGAGATGATCATGCAATACAAACGTGTCTGAGGTGCAGGTGACTCCCCGCTTACAGACCATCCTACTTGAAACTTATCAGTACTGCCCAAAGGTGCTCTTTTTATTTTCAATGTCTAATTCATGACAGATTCCTTATGTAGTATGTTGTTTCATCTCCATTTTATCCCACCTTTTCAGTGAGTATTCAGTGACTTATGATGCAAGTCTGGCGTTCTTGTCACTGTCTGGCTATATATTCTTACTGAAGAAGGTAGGGTCAAGAAATGTAACTAGATGCTGTAGACCTACTTTGGTAAGGATTGTGATAGACCTTTGAATATGTTCCTCCAAATTTTATTCTTCCAACTATTAATGTGATAGAATATTCTACTCTTCAGCACCTAGGAGAAATCCAGGAAGTTTATGACTCTTGTGGTGCTAAAATGTGCTGAATTTTTGTTCAGCATTTGGAGTTTTCTTTAGCTTTGCGTACTTTCTGTTCACACATGTCTTGCTGCCTGTGGAGTTTTAAAAAGTGAGAGGAAATGGAATCTAATGCCAATATATTGCCTGTGTTATTGTTGATTTTTTCATCTCTTAGTTATATCTATATTTTCTGTCACAGTTGCTTGGTACCCAGATGGCATACTGGTATATGCTCTGAGTTTACTCCCCATGCCAGAATTTCCTCAGAAAAAAGAGTTTAACACATGAACCAGATCAGATCCTGAGTTTTGTACCAATGTGTATCAGCAGATAGTTCTGCATGTGGCCAATATGTAGTTGATAGGCTACTGATTTCATGTAAAATGTATGCCCTGGATAAGTACAGAATGCAATACAAAATAGAAAGGGAATAAACGCATTTTCCATATTTACAATCCATCACCCAGCTGCAAAGTAGAAGAGGTATCACATCATCTTATTAAAGTATTGAGAGTTTATGAAGGGCATAGAGAATATTCTGAGTTAAAGAGATATCTTCTTTTTTTCCAAATCCCATAAAAATATCTGATCTGATGGTTGATTTTTTTTTCTTGAAGCTGTTACCTGGGAGATGGAGATGAGAAAGTGTCTTTATGAAGTAAAGGTGTCTAGCTGAGAAATAATGTTACAACATCATGCTATGGTGATATTAATAGCATAGCAGACTGAATTTCAAAGATGTAAGATGCCAACAGCATTAGTCATCCGATTTTTTTTTTTTAAATAAGGTGTCTGTGGTGTTAAAATTCTTTCTTCTTTTTACAGTTTTGGAGAAAGTTTAGGGAGAATGAATATGGTTTATGGGCTAGTGATATTGGAGTTTACACTGTAAGGTGGTTATCTTAATTTGAAAATCTGGCTTTGAAGGTAGAAGGAAAAAAACCCATATAGTTTAAAACACTGATTTGCTAAGCAGAATTTTATAACATTTTTAAAACTGCACAATAAAATGAAGAGATCACGCACAGGAGGAACAGCTTATTTGCATTGCTAAAGAGAAGTAGGACAAACAAGTAGGATTGGAAAAGGATGTTCAACTCTCTGGAAGAGTTTTGGTATATCACATAAGCTGGAATGCAACTTGGAAGGCACCTGTGAAAATTTTAACCTGAAAAGTTTATAAGGCTCAAGTGTAATTTTCATATAAATGATAATTTAGTACTCCTGTGTTTAAAATACAGAACTTTCTACTAATATAGGTAAATACTGTAGATAAATATTAGTTGAAGAAATTGGTTTGTTATTAAGGAAAGGATACAGTTTGGTTTTGCGTGTGTATACCCTCAAATTCAAGTTAACTACATGGAAACAATGGAAAGTACACGGCTTTCTATGCTTCCAATGCTTCCATATTTAAATAAAAAAGTTACAAAATAATCAGGGAAAGTTCTAAGAAACTAAAAATAAATAAGCTATTTTATAGTAATGCTGATTGAATTTGCAGTATCTAACATAGGAAAGATAATGGTTTGCCCTAACCATTAATGACAGATGCTTGACTCTAGTAAGTGGAAAAGCATACTGACCAAGGAAGAAACTAAAAGAGAAGATAGTGGAGATTACATATTTAATTAGATGCATTCTTATGTTCAGAAGATTTGTGCTCACTCCTTTTTAGTGTTGATTTCTGTCTGAAATACTGACCAAAATTTGGTTGGTTTGTTTTATGAGATCTGACAAGATCATGACCTGATGGTTGCATAAAGAGGCTAAAGATTTTTATTTGTCATTAAAGCCCCAGAGTGACATGGTAAGAGAAACCTAAAGTGAAACCAAGTTTATCTCGTACCACATCGAATTAAGAAGAGACTTCAAATGCATTGAAAATGTCAATGCAAGTTTAGAAAAGCATGAGTTTATAATTGTGTTTGCAATAGTATTCCGTGTTTTGAGTTGTTCATAGAGTTCTGAGAGCATTGTATTCTGGATTAAGGTATTTTTTGCAGAGAAAAAGGCATCATCTTGAAAAAGTGCCATAAATTTGAACATTATTTTATTAGAATAAGCATTTTCTGGGGTAGAAAGAAAAGGAAGAGTGGCTACTTTTATTTCTGCCTGTTTTTTAAATGTGTTTGGAAAACAGATATATTAGATATACACACAGATATAATCTTGTTCTGTGAATTAGGAATGAGCCACCTCTGTTTCATCATGAGTGTACTGAGTTTATCTCCAATGCCTGGGACATATGTTGGTTTTCCCAGCATATGCTGTCTGGTAAAGTAAAACTCTTTTAAAGAAACAATCTAACAAAAACTAGCAAAAGAAATCCCCAAACCACTCACCTTCTGCTTTGTACATTAGCAAATGAAGTAACAGACCTGTTTTCAGCCATGCAATCTCTTCAGTTTTGAAACAGAAACACCAAGATGCAGCTAAAGGAAAGGTCAGGAGCCACTATTGTGAATTTAGTCTGGTTATTTTAATTTTTTTTTCAGACAGCTAAAGCTTTAATAGATTTTAATAACTTTGGAAGTGACTTCTAAGTATTTCTGAGGGTAAGAAGTAGGTTCTGTCTTGTGGGTTGCCTTGGCAAAGGAAGAAATTTAGAGTATACTTAGGCTATAATTACTTGAGAATGAAGATACTTGAAATAGATTGGCTTTGGGCTAGCCTATTCAAATACATTATGTGGATAAAGACTTGACATGGGACTTATCTATAAAGTGGTTGTTGTGTATCAGGTTTATGGCTAAGTGGGGACAAAGCCCTGGGTTTTATGTTTTTATCAATGCAAGTGGGCAGCAAAGCAGCCATCCCATTATTTTTTTACTGAGTAAAAGTTGTCAGAATGTCAAAGTTTATACAACTTTGAAGCTTAATACTGAACAATATTTGCAAGAATGCTTGCTTGATTTTTTTTAAAGAGTTCAGCTGCAAAAATAGATGGAAAGATGCACCTTCAGCAGAGAATTGCCAGGTACTTTCCATGTGTTAAGAAAAATGTTTTGATTAAAGTATTTGAAAATTGTTTTGGGAAATCTCTGTTGAAGGTGCTACACAAATAATACTATCTAATGTATCTAAATACATGCAGTATCATTTAAAAATGTGTGTAAGATATTCCCTCCCAAACATGATGGCTATTTTCCAGAAAGGTAATCTGTGCGTGGTGGTGTTTATTTAGAATATCCAGAAAAAATACCTCATTTTCCAAAATTAAGGAAATTTTCCAGAAAAACTAATCTAAACTTTCAAATGCATAAAGAATACAAAAAGAAAGTAAGAATTCCCTACAAAACAAAACAAAATAAAGCAAAAATGTAAAAATATTTTAAGTCAAAATTAAAAGAAAGCAAGCTGACCTGAAAGCTTTACTTTTTAGAAATGTCAGGAGATTTTTAGGCAATGTGTGTGAATGGAATCAATGGATTTATAAAAGCAAAAAGGAAAAGGTGAGTAATTTATAACATTACTGCAATTACAAAGTACAAAAAAGTGATTCAGGAAAGTTAAGAGTGCAGAGGAAAATAATCTGTGATGAGAGACAGCATAGCAAGGTGTAAATGTCTATATAGAAAAATAGATTGGTAGCAGTATAGATGTGTTATTTGCTGGAAGGCATAATATTATAATGACAAGTAAACAAAGCAGGTCCACAAAACCTGTGATTGTGCATTAGGGAAAAAGTGAAGGTACTCCCGGAACACTGGAGATACACTGTCAGTTGATCAGTTTGTTAGAGACAGAGTATGATACTTAAAATATCTATCTGTCCTAGGGAGAAAAAGTAGTTTAGGACTTTTCTGCATTTTAAGCCCATCTTCTCACATTCTTTCTTCTGCAGCTGAGTTTCCTTAGACACCTTTGGAATTGGATCTTAGAAACAGACTTTTGGAAAACCAACATACATCACACTTATTTACGCAGCTGCTGACTTAGTCCAAGAATTCAAGTAGTTTCGTGGCTTCTCTCCCTTTTTTGTGTTTCTTAATAATTTTCTTTGCAATGTATAAACAAACTCACATTTGCAGTTTCTCACCCCAGAGACCTCTCTACAAACTGGCAGTGCATTCTCTGCCATTTAATTTCTGTGTACCTGAAGGTGACTTAACGTGTCATGTGCCAGTTTGCACTGACCAGGCTTTCATGCGTGAGTTCCTTTTGAATTGTTGGGCAGAAGCTCTCATGCCTGGGTTATTTGCGCTTTATCAGTCTGCTCCAAAGTTTTTCCTGCTGAAACCTTAATTTGGGAGTGTCCTTCTAAAGCATTCCCCTTAAAACAAGCTCTGGGAGGAAGCCCCAGGATTCCACTATAACAAACACTACTGCAAATTAATTGAGATTTTGTGCTGCAGCCTTATCTTACTTGGGCATTCTGTTTCCACCCTGATCGTCTTTCAGCCCTGCAGAGTTTGGCAGGCTATCAGCTTCAGATGTGTTTGAAAAGATTTTATTACTGCTTTTTTTTAGGCCTTCAGCAAGGTCATTCAAAGGTTGGGGTTTTTTTGGTGTGTTTAGTTTTTGGTTTTGTTTTTTTAATGAGTGCTCTTTGAGGTTTGGGGACAGGAAGACAGTCTTGTTAATTTTCTGTTTAAATAACAGTTTATGCTCTTTTCTGTTTTCCTTAATTGTACAGAATATTCATTCATTAATGTGTTGCTTTACTTCAATAAAACCCTTTGTCCTGCTGTTGAATCACATATCCTGTGTAAATGGAACTTTATTGTTGACATTATTATTTACTGTTTCCCACCTGAATTTTGTAGCCTTCTGTTGTACCCTTTCCTACAGTTTGCCTGCTTTCTTGAAGGATGTGATGTCCCGAGCTATGGGCAACCTTTTTTCTTCTTTGGTCTTTAACTGAGAACTTTTGCTTCATGTTCCAGGGGACATCATCTGATTTGGTGTAAGGAGATCCTCCCATCTTGTAGAAGTCGTCTCTCTTCTGTATATAATGTTTTGTCCACATTTTTAAATTGATTGAACTCAGGGTTATGTGCATGCCAGATTCCTTTATTGGACATTCAGATGATGACTTTACCTCAATGATGTTAGATAGATAGATCTTAAGATACTGAAGCTATTCCCAGACTGGAAGACTGTAGTATTCTGCTGGTATTAAAAAACCCCCAACAAACCAGCAAATTCTGTGCATATCAAACTAGCCTGAACAAAAGAATAGAAAAGGAGGTAAATTAATACAGGATGTATTCAGGCAAGATTTAAAGAAAGAGGTATAATTAAAGACAGTAAGATACAGATACAAGGTATGATGCAGAATAAGGAACTGCAACAAGGAAAACAGGGGCTCTGAGAAGAGTTGAGGCCACAGTAGAAAAAAAAAAAACCACAGTAGGAGCTCCCAAGGTTAATGCTGTGGTAAAACAGAACTTTTAATGTAACTCGCTAGTGTATAATTCAGGGAAGTGTGAGTAGGAGGGTTCATGTTATTTTAATGTCATAGAATATACTGATAAACAGGAATGCTGCAAGGATTTCCTCTGTATATATTTTTAAACAACCATTTGTATTTACAAAAAAATTGTCATGTAAAATATTTGTGTTGTAGAGATCAGGCCTTATGATGAGAGACGGTAGGCTCAATCTCACCTATCCAAACAAAATTGAGGGGTAATTTTATTAACATTCATGAGTATGGTCTAAATACAGGAAAATGCTGGATGCTTAACGCTAGATCTCTTCAATCTATCAGAGGAAGTAATGGAAGTAATTACAAGATCTTTTGGTCAGAAATTGAAGCAAATCTAATGAAAATCAGAGATTAGACTCATATTTAAATGTCTTTCAATGCCAGTAATTACCCACCAGAACAAACTGCTGGTAGCTATCTTCAAATCAAGACTCAAAGTCTATTTCAAAGATATGCTTTAGCAAAATAGAGATTGCATGCCTGAAGTTGCACAATGACTCTGCGTAACTGTACAGAATTTAAGTTATGTTATGTAGCAAAGGTCATATTAAAATAAGTTATTTTGATTTAATCTTCTTGATATAACATAAAATTATAAAAATAATGGACTACCAGTATTTCAAAGATCTGCTCACCTATGCATCCCATGATTATCAATAGTAAACACATCCCTGCTTCTGGCCTTAATTGTAACATTCATGCAACTTCCAAATATTTAAGTATTTCATAATTATCAACATCATCAGAATTTAAAATCTAGCTTTATAATTTCCTGCATATACATGTGTGTCATAAATAGGCTTCATAAATTATCTCAGAAATTCAAAGGGAGTCTCTGATGAATTTCAGCTGTTGTACATATAGTAAGAATTTCTCATTTTTTGCCCAAAATTTTGCTAGTCATTAATAACAGAGCTTAGGATAAGATAGATAATGAATCTGATCTAATAGAATAATACTGATGCATGAATGTTTTGATACGTGTATTTAACATGTTTGAGCATTCTCTGTCTCTTTAAAGCCAACTTCTTTTGTTATCACAATGAAACAGTGTGTCCTATTTCAAAACCTGATGAAAAATGCATTGCAGTATAAGTCAATGTATGTTCAAACATATATTTGAAAATTGATTCTTTGTAACTGAAAATTTGAATTTGTTTAAATTGTAGTTTTGAATCTATGGTGGATGAACTTTTGTTAAGAACAAAATTTGGAATGTTTTTTATCATTGTCTTTTTTAAGAAATACAGTTATGAATCGATATGTAAAATTCTGAAACAATGGAAACTAATTTGGCAAAGTGCTATTTCCATTCAATTTGTGTATATATTGATTATGTTACTATTTTGAATCCAGTCAAGAAGGAATTAGATAATGTAGTTGGTTGACAGCAGTTAAATCAGCTCATGATTTGCTTTGTCTCAGTATGAACAGTGACTGGCATTTCTGATAAAAGTCCAAATTTCTCATTGATTTGAATGCTGCCAGGATTGATCTCCTCATGACATGATTTGTAAGGCATTTTGTTCTTTTTAACATAGGAGGAAGTTTTTCAAATTGTGAAGTGTGGTTCTCCTTAAAGATTAACAGCATACCTACAGCACCAGAAAGAGAGATAGATGTGAAATGCAGAGCTCTGGTAAGATTACTCTAAATGTTTAATTTTTTTTCCTACTACATTAGAAGAAAAATGTAATTTTTATTGTTGCTCTGACTGCTATCACAGCAGATTCATCAATTCTATTAAGTGACCACACACAATCACTTTTTGAATAATGAAACTCAGTACTTACTAAGACCTCATTTAAGCTCAGTGATATGAACTAAAATAAATCCTTGAAAAAAAGTGTCGTCTTTATCCTATTTGAATAATTATATTTTTATTATGCTGATATCTGCTTCTAATTTTGGACCACAGATAAGGTTGAATTCTATAAAAACCTGAAGCAGTTTGTCTACAGTGCACAACAGGAGTCTCTTTTGTACTCTCCTTTCCTTATGCATGTGAAATTATTATTGTAATTTAGATTTCATTAATCACTTAAATTTATTTAATCATATCTGTATTATTAGATAAATACATGCTTTCACTCTCAAAAATTAATTAAACTGTTAGTTTTGAACTATTGCATCATATTTAATAAGTTGAATGGTTTAAATTGCTTAAGTACATAAAGATAAAGTAACTGTTTAGTATGTTTACTTAATTGTTATTGTGGTTTTTTCTCCAAAGAGTTGCAATTGTGTTTATCTTTAAATTATACTTTGTAAGGTTTTTATTTTCAGAGCAATTATTTTTCTTACCTTCTGTAAACGGATATTTGCTTTATCATCTAGACATCCTGCTTTCTGCAGGACACGTAAGCAGCTAAGAAATACCGACTTTAATAATGGATGCTGGTAATAGTTTCTATGAATAGAAATGACTGGCATGGTATTTTGCTGCAGGAACATTTTTGCAAATAAAAATATGTGATACAAGTATTAGGGGACTGCGTCTTCCAGTAACAGATGCTGGGAAGGGAGAAGAGTTTCCTCAGTTAATTTTACATGGCAGCATGTGTTTATGTGAGGAGAAAAATCCATACCAGTAAGCATTTGTCAAAATATATTAAATATCATTATTCATATATCACTTCCAGTATGCTCTTTCTTTGAAGTGGAGTATCCTGATTGTGAACTTCTGTAGTACTAGGAATCAGATGGCAATGTTTCAAAAGCCTTGGTGTTGGGTGAGTGTGGTGGTAGGGAGGTGTTTGGCACTAGTAAGAAATGCAAAAGCTATATTAGCAGAAATTGTGATATGAGACCCTGAAAAATGTAGTGTAGCTTTTTATCCTTTAGGATCATGCATTTTGTTCCAGCATTTTCTGATCTGAAAATAGTCTTAATATGGTAAAAGGAAAAGCTAGATTTAAAGTATAGTATTGACTCTTAGCGTAAAATAAATTATCAAGGTGCATTTAAACTCTGCCTATAATTTTTAATCTAATTCAGTATGAATATTTGCAAAAAACACAGTAAAATCCAACATAATTTTACATTGTATGGAGCACTGAAATTCTTGACCTGAATAAAAAACCCAAGCAAGAGAGTTATCAAATGGAGGCTAAATTATTAGAAATACTAGAATGTGAGTGAAAACATTCACAAATATATAGCAGCTGCTAAACCCCCCTCTCTTTCCTACAGATGCTTGAATAAGTTCTGTGTCACAACAGCAGGGAGCTAATGTAGATCACAAAATGACACGTGAGCTGTCACTAACTGCAATTCAACAAAAATGTAAAGTTTGATGTAAACCAAGTAATTAGAGGGGTGTTCCATCTTGGCTAGGTGAATGGTCATACGTGTGAAAAATAACTGGCAAGTGAAGAAAGAGAAGCCATAACTGCTGTAGCTAACCTTGTAGCTTATGGATCAAAACAAGAGGGTGTATTTAACACAGAAAGTCCCTAGAAAAAGATTTGGGTTGGGTTTTTTTGTTTTGTTTTGTTTTTTTTGTTTGTTTGTTATTAGTTTACTCACTGATGGTGTATGGAGTACAGATGGTATAGCTTAGAGATTGTATAACTTACAGAATTAGATTCTAAAGTACCATCACTGAAAGGAAAATGGAAGGTTTGAACTCTGTTCCTTGAATATACCTCTGTAATGATTGTCTTTCTTATCACTGGAACTTATGCTAGATTTTTAGCTCAAGGCAAAACATGGTTGTGTACAAACACTGTATATTTGGGTTTATTATTTGTTTTGTGGGGTTGTTTTTTTGTTTTTAATAACAAGAAGAACCTGAGAGAAAACAGTGAGAATTTCTCAAAAAAAAAAAAAAGTACGGAAGTATAAATTTTAAAATTAAGTTTGGAGGCTCTTAGAAGTGATGTGTGAATTTTTCTGCAGAAATATAACCTTTAAATCTGTCCTCCCATTTTTCTGAGTTGTCAAGAAAATTGGTGGTACTGCCACTAGTGTTCCCCTCAGTGATTAATGTGAACTTGTGAGTAGTGAGAACTCACTGCTTTCCTTGTGTAATACAAAGAAAAAGGAAGAAGGTCACTCTGTTGTTAATTCCATGCCTATTAATTTTGTATATCTATATAAAAGGAAACTGTATTTTTACTTAAGACTCATTTGGCAGGGGTAGCAATATCCCTGCTTCTCCAAAATAGTATTGCTGTGTTCCTGTGATCAGAACACTATTTAAAAATCATAGAATCACAGAATTGTAGGGGTTGGAAGGGACCTCCAGAGATCATCGAGTCCAAACCCCCTGCCAAAGCAGCTCCCCAGCTCATATTGCACAGGGAGGCGTCCAGGCGGGACTTGAATATCTCCAGAGATGGAGACTCCACACCCCCCTGGGCAGCCTGTCCCAGGGCTCTGTCACCCTCACTGTGTAAAAGTTCTTCTGCATGTTGGTGCGGAACTTCCTGTGCTCCAACTTGCAGCCATTGCCCCTTGTCCTGTCCCCACATACCACTGAAAAGGGCCTGGACATTTCCCCCTGTGTCCCACACTTGACATATTTATAAAAATTAATCAGATCCCCTTTCAGTCTTCTTTTCTTAAGGCTGAACAGCCCCAGTTCTTTCAGTCTTTCCTTGTAGGGGAGATGCTCCACCTAAAGTTATTTGAGAGAAACGTGGAATAAAAATTAACGTTACTCATTTCACGTAGAAAAATATAGTACATGCATATTCAGTAATTATTGATTTATATATTTCTCTGGGAAGTAGAAAAGACGCTTCACAAAGATTTTTAAGAATTCAAAGGAACCGTCTGAGAAAGCAGCAAGCATTCAAAAGCCAGTTGGCAGTTGGTTCCTGAATATTCATTATTCATTCATTAAATAACACTTCCATTTATTATGAGTTTGTACATTTGAAGGATTTTTTGTGTTCTAAATGCAGAATAAACAACCATATGTTTTTTAATTTTAGCAGTTGAGAATTATTAACTATATTCAACCATTGACAACATTGTAACAATTTGCAATTAAAAAAAATTGTTACTGTGCTTTACTTTGGTGTTTATTGTGGATTTCCTGATGGGAAACAGTAGTACTGAGGCTGAATTCAGGCTGATAAATTCAGGTTCATTATCTCATATTATTTGGAAAAAATAGACTGTAACAGTTACTTTGCCTTGCAAATATTATAATGGATTTATTCAGGCTCTATTAGAGGTCAAGGGCCAATTCTTAAGTTTTTTTGTGTAGAATGTCCAAAAAGCTGGCAGATATTGCTTTCAGCACACTTATTTTTTAGCAGTTATCTATTTCACGGAGAAAATTCTAAGTGTATATTGCTGGTTCACTGAGTCAAGAGACCTTCAAATCCATCCATATATTTGAAAAAAAAGCATTGACTGTCTTGAGAGGAAATATCTAATATGTGAGCTCCGAGCAGGATCTGTACAGCAGGAGATGAGCCAGAAGGAAAAGTCTGTTTTGAACAGTGAATTACTAGTTTCTGGTTTAATAAAACCAAATGCCTGGAAGGGATTGAGTTTGGTTTCCACGTAATTGTGGGGACTATAGGTTTTGTCTATTCTCCTCCAAATCTTTCCTTTCAAATCCCTGAGAACCACGAGTGCTCAAAAGTTAGTCATGTAACTCTGAAACATATGTTGCTGGCCCCCGCTTCAGCGAGAGTTGTTCTTGCTGGGTTGAGACTTGTGCCACTGTTGCTATTTGCAATGGCCCCCAGGTCGGTGCCGCGAACGCGCTGCTGCCGTGCTCCTTGGCAGTGATTTCAAAAGATCACTCTCTCAGTCTTCACACTTAGCAAGATGTTTGCATGCAGATCTAAGAATAGGCAGGGTGTTTCCATTTCTGGTTCTAGTTCTTTCCAACCTTCAAACCTCCTTGTTTTTGTCAGTTGTTAGGAAAATGAATGCAACAGTCTGTTCTATGTGAACCATGCACAGCAGATGGTGACTGTAGGATGAATATAACAATTGAGAAACACTTAATGGATATTTACCCAAGTTTTAAAATTGAAATCTGAGTAGGATACATTTTACTGTACAAAAGATAGAGAATGAAATAATGGTTCATGTCTGGATACATGGATATGCTAGAAAATAGCAGTGACTGTAATACCAGTCCTTTCCCTCACAAAATGATGTGCCAGTTACACAAAAGCGAGCACATGGGAAGATGGAGAGGTCAGTATTTAAAGGGTTTTATATTCTTACTCACATAGCCATGGTTCTCTTACAAAAACTTTATTCCATATCTTTCCTGTACCACCACATACAGAGGGAGAGGCTGCTTTCTTGGTGACAGTAGAACTAGTTGGACTGCATAGAGAGACCCTGAGAAGTGCAAGGGTCAGCCTTAGCTCAGACTGCTCTAATTTTAGCTCTTTCAGACGTTCTAGTAGCAGATATAAGTCAGTAATACTATATTTTGATGTTATTAATAAACACTGTTTGTGATATAGTGAATTTATATTACTTTTTAAAATACGAGGGGAATCTGTGTGAGAGAGGTTACTAATACAGATACTTCTAGGATGTCACATACAGAAGACTAATGCCGCATTTGTTGTATGACACAATCTGTGAGTAAACTTTAAGGACTTAAAAGTTAACTTTGCTTGGAGAAGCAACTAACATTGGGTATGCTTTCTTTTAAAGTTTATCTGATCTTTTGAGTCATAGTAAAGCATAGAACTAGATAAGTCTTAAAGACACTATTCCTTCAGATTTATTTATATATACTTTTGCTTTAGGAAAAATTATGAACATTTAAGTTCTTTTTGCATTACAATACTGATACTTTCTGGCTCCTGGGACTGCAGAAATATGCCAAAAATAAAAGTTGGGTTAAAAAATCCTAGAATTTGGGATAGAAAGGTTTTTACCCAAGACATTTTACCAGCTTGTAATTTTCAATTCTTGGAACATGCGGGAGCAAAAGTTATTCTCAGTACAAACCTTGAAAATTTCAGTTTTGTTCTAGAACTCTTTCTACCTCTATATGTTTTGTGCCAGTGATGATTGTGATATCAGTCTTTTAAATTGCAAAGAAACATACTTCCTTAAAAATATCGTTAGACCTACAGAGTAAGTAGGTCTCTCAGGACACACCAGTGACTACAGGCCTCCATCTTGACTCTGTGTTGCTTGCCACAACCCTCTGGGCTCTTCCATTCATCCAGTTCTCAATACAACTCACTGCCCACTGATCCAACCCACACTACTTAAATTTCTTTACAAGGATGCTATGAGAGAGTTAGAAACCTTGATGAATTCAAGGTAGACAACATGCACTGTTCTGCATCCACCTAGCTGGTCATGAATTATATGAATCACAGAATCATTAAGGTTGGAAAAGACCTCCACAATCACCTAGTCCAACCGTCCCCCTACCACTTATATTACTTACTAAACCATGTCCCTGAGTACCTCATCCAACCTTTCCTTAAACACCCTGAGGGATGGTGACTCCACCTCCTCCCTAGGCAACACATTCCAACTTTTTCTGAGGAGAAATTTTTCCTCATTTCTAACCTGAACCTAGTGCAACTTGCAGCCATGGCCTCTTGTCCTGACCCACCGCTCACCACAACCTCCTTTCAGGTAGTTGTAGAGAGCAATAATGTCTCCCCTGAGTCTCCTCTTCTCCAGACTAAACTGTCACAGTTCCCTCAACTGCTCCTCGTAAGACTTGTGCTCCATACTCTTACCAGCTTTTTTGCCCTTCTCTGGACATGATCCAGGGCTTTGATGTCTTTCTTGTAGTGAAGGACCCAAAACTGAACACAGTATTCCAGGTATGACTCACCAGAGCTGAGTACAGGGGGATCATCACCTCCCTGGTCTTGGTGGCTATGATGTTCCTGATACAGACCTGACAGAAAGCTATCAGATTGATCAGGCATAATTTCCCCATGGTGAACCCATGTTGGCCATTCCAAATAACCACCTTCTCCTCCATACCCATATTAATAAACTCCAGAATAAGCTGTTCCGTCACCTTTTCAGAGAAGTTTATTTTTACCAAGTATTTCTGAAAGTCTTGGAAGCACTGGAATACAGGCAGTGCTGGCCACGGCCTTTTCCTTGTCAGTTCTGAGTGACCTCTGATACCTCAGCATTCACTGATGTAATCTTCATCATGTTTGTAGCTTCATGGCAGTGGGAACTTTCTAACCTTACCACATCAAATTTTCAATCTAGGACGATATTCTCAATGGTGCAAATATTGCTTTCATTGTCTAATAGGGTAAATTAAACACTATTAGACTAAGTTCCTGGAAGCAATTCTGTTGTTTCAGTCACTGGCTTCATTATGGATATGGAAAAATCATAAACACTCACCAGGCCTTCCAAAGCCTGTTGTAATCAATTGTAATTATGAATTTACAGCACTTTTCCAACTTCAGATAGCACTTGAAAACAAAACAATGGGACCATCTGAAAATAATTGCAGCATTTTGTCAAACCGTTATATGGGTAGATAAAATTACCTCAGGATCTAAACTTTGTAGTTTTGTATATATTGACAAAGATTTGCTTACTTAACCTGATGTCTGATATTCACAAAGATCTCTGTGGGTAAGATTTAGCCTAGATCTGAGAGAAATGACTGAAGAAAACAGGGGTTTTTGACTGTTTACCTGGTCAGAAGCTATTTGGAAACAAAGTATCCTAAATTTTACATCTCTCTGACTTCCCTGAAAGGACTGGTTGTGAACAGTGGTTTTCACTGTTGTGAAGTTGATTTTGGACAAGTATCTCTGTGTGGTGACATGCTTGAAGAAGAACTGCATATTACCTTTCCTATAGCTGACTCTCTGAAAATGCAGTAGTAAGTGGTAGCTTTATTAACTTCATTATCCAAGAGCAGTATATTTCTGACTTCTTAGAAATGTTGCATTTTCTAGTGCTTTTATTAAGTGATACTGACCTTAAGTATTTTGTTCTGGCATTCTGGATGTGACCACTTGTGAAGGGGATAGGAAATCCTGGAAAAGAGAGGGATGTCTCTTTTTGAGAGATTCAGCCTGGATTTACTGAACTGTCAGACAAACAAAATAGTCCTATTGAACAAAGACTGTAAATACATTTATTGATTTCATTCACATATATTTTCCACCATTGACACCTCATATATTACATGTAGTTGCACATCCAAGTGACCTAGAAGAATGATGAAAAGCTGTATTGAAATTTGTCAGTTGCTGAGTCACGCTTTCCAAAAATGTTGTTGACAAAGTAGATGTAAATGTTTTTCCTGTAAAACCTTCTGAAGATTAATTTGGTCCTTCGTTACATTAATGCAGTAGCATATATCTCCTTCTAGATTGGCTGTGGCAATGGAAAAGATGGAATCAGCTGTGGTAAGCCAGGTTACTTTATGTACGTGGCAGTTTAGGGAACAGACCTGATCATGGAAAGTGCCAGAGGTTGGCTAAAAGTAGCTGTAATTGATAATTTCCTCATTCACACTGCTGGATCTGAAAAGGAAATCTGCCTCTTGTCTCAGAAGGATGGAGAATTATTGAGCTTCTCAATATGGAGCTTCACATATATGGACTCAGAAGTGGTCTTGATTGCAAATGCAAAGGAATATTCATTAACATGGAAGCAGAGTTATTCCTTCCTCAGTTATGGGAATTTTGGGATATTAATTTGACTTTGAGTCAGTCCGTATCCCTTTTTTGGGTATGTTTTTTATAATTATCTTAATGTAGCATTTCTCTTGTAATTCAACTTGTCTTTGCTACAACAACTTCTATCCATAACAAACCAGAAACATTATACATATGGACAAAACTGGGATGTATGGAAGTCCAAATATGTGCATATTTTTTAGCCCCTTAGTTTATCCTATATGTGTTACACAGTTTTGTAATATCACTTTGCTGTGAGTATCCCAATGTGCATGGTTTCTTTTCATGGACCTGAAGACATCATATATGGCTTCAGTCACAGAATATAGTGCTTTTGCAGTTCCCTTCTTGCCTTTGGTTTTGGAAAGGCAATTTTAGCAATCATCTATTGCGAAACACTGTTTTCTCAATTTGCTTACTTGGTTCAATGTCTAGTCCATATTAAGAGGTTAACAGTGCAGTATTTTTTAGTCAGTGAGATTAAAATTATTGTAACAATTTATGAATTAAACGTCTCTGTATTCTGTGTTAGGGCATTGTTACTTAGGCACTAATGCACATTTCAACCCAAAGAAATTCAATCCAGTCCGATTTTTAGATGTAAATTTATATGTAAATTTTCACCTGAAACTCATTGCACTCTTAGCCTCTGATAGTAAATGTCCTTTGCATATTTTTCTCTTCTAGTTATTTATTGTACTGTAGTAGTGATAAGAATAGATTCCTTACTAAGGAATCTAAGTGGAATTCTTGTTGCAAGAAGCAGTTTGAGGAATGAGATTATTTATCTTATTTTTTTTAACTTTTACATTTTCCATCTATCAAAATGTTTATAAAAAACATGACACTGAAATGTAGACCTAAATTAATGACTATCAATGTGTTTGGAACTTGTCTATGATGTTACTCCTTTGCATTCTTTCTGGTAAAATGGTACTTTCGGGAAAAAAAATACTCTTAGCAATTGCATGGACATTTTGTTATTTTTCCTACTACAGTACCTCCATAACAATCCTTTAAGGCCTACAAATAGACAATATTTATACCGTCTGTTGAAAAATACACATCTCACATTGTTAGCATCCATGAAGTAGCAGATCTCTGAAATGTTTATAGCAATTCCAGGGCAATTTCATATGAAATTCCAGGGAAATACATAATTTTAGGCATTCATTTTATGGTGGCAAGAGAACTTTGTTTTACGTTAAGTCAATGTTGGCAATATAAAATCTCCATTGTGTACAAGGTGACAAAGGTTTCTTTGATAGTTGCTCCATTTTTTCCTAAATAAGCAGTCCAGTATTTCCTGTTTTCTGTAAAAGCATTTCTTCAACACAGCATGTAGATGTTTTACTACAAAGTTGTTATGAAGCCTTTAGCAATAAAATGGTAGATAGATTTAGAAATTTGTTTACACTGGTAAAAACTATTAATCTGAGCTTTAAAATATTTTATGGCAAATTTGAATTCCATCTTACTGATGGAAGGCACTTGAAAGATTTAAATTGTTGATGTAATCTTGCCATCTGTAGAACATTAAATGTTTTTTATGTGTGTTCCAGTAGTTATTTTCTATAAATGTAAACATATACAAATTTACCAAGTCATAGGCAGCCTCAAAATGGAGCTGGGTTGTAAAGAAATTAATGTTCAGTTTTTTAGTGTATTATTTGTTTTAATAGAAATTTTATCTTTTTCCATATTGCAATTCAATTTGAATTATTTATCTTTTATGAAAAGGAATCAGGAAAAATTTTGCTGAGAGCTAACATGATATGTTTAAAAAACGCTGCATTTTGAAAATTAACTGCTTGGTTAGAGCAAAGGAAACAGATCAAAATAGGGATAAATATAGATTCAGAGATATAAATACATATATTTGACATTGGATTTTGCATATTTTATATAGATGAACATAGGCAAATGTAAGTATTTTAAACTGCAGATTTAAATTGTGACGATGGAATTCCATCACAAATATATTCCTTTCGGTCTGTCTAAAGTGCTTTTTTTCTTAAAGTGTATTGATACTTACACACATGAGGTACACAGGATGGGTTTACACTATGTTTAACCTTAGGACTGCTGAAATAGAGCAATGTTTCAAGGGTTGCTCAGTGATGCAAAGCAGGAGCTGGGCAGGGTGATTTACCTCATTCCTGCTCATCTTAAAGCTGTTCTACATGTAAAGTACACATATTCATCCAGTAACTGGAACTTAATGTGGATAGTTGTAGTGTTTTCCAGATGGTCAAGAAAAGATGGTCCTTGTCTGAAGGAGTCTGTTCATAGACTTTTAATGAAAAGATATATAGATCCCTAGTAAGGAAAATATCAAACAGGAGTGAGAGAGGAAATGTTTATTGTGGTTGTGTTATTTTAATGATAAGTAGTATGATATAACTTAAAAATTAAGAGGAACAGATCTTGCAGAATTCAGTGTGAATCATTTGCCAGCTTGCAAAATGGACATCTGTCTGTGCTTGGCTGTTGAGAGGTGGTTTGGTGGATTTACCTGGTTGGGGCTATAGCAGGCCTGCCTGTAAGGTGTATTTGGAAAGCCTCAGCCATATCTTGGGAAGTGAAGTAGCTTCTTAGAATGCAGACTGGCCAGGATGACTTTTTTTGTATTTGTGACATTAAAGGGTTTACAATTTGAAGATTGGCTGACATGTTTTTTCCTGCAACTTGCCTATTTTGGGTTAGTTCACACATCAAACAAAGGTGCAGCATGTATTTGAGTAAGTGTAAGTCATGAGTAAGCATCTCACACTTGTTTGAGAAAGATCTTTTTTTTTTTTATGTTGTTTTTTTTTTTTCTAGGATACTACTGGAATTCGTATTCCCCTCACTAATCCTTCAGATAAAATTCTCCAGCTCAGTGTGGTGTTGGAGAATCAGTCACTTTGTGGACAAAAGGCTTTCACTCTTAGACCCAAAGAAACATTTCTGTATGAACTAAAGTTTTCGCCAGCTGTTGTTGGCACTTCAGATGGACGGTAAGTTGCACGGTTTTGATACTTGTGATTGTGGCTCTTGTACTAAGACATGAACTACTTGCATTTAAGCCTTTGTCATCTGATGAGATATCACCCTAACCCCCCCTCCCAAAAGTAATAAAATGAATTTAAACAAAAATATCAAACCTTAAATGTATTATATCCCTAAGAACAGCTGTCCTCTGAGGGGGAAAAACTGTCTAGCAGGCAGTAGTATAACACCTAGTTACTCTAGCTCACTAGAATTCAGCAGAAAATGCTTTAGGAACTTACTTAATGTAAGAAGGTTCTCTCTGAGGATTTCAGATGATCCTTTGTTTTGTAAATTTGTAAGTTCTGTAAAGGGAACATTTACAGGTTTTCTACTCAGGGAAGGAATGAATCTGTAATAACATCACCAAAACCAGTTAAAGAACCCGTTAATAGTCTTCTTGTAAATCCATTTAGCTGATGGATGCTTCATTAAGTAGTAATGATATACTAAACAAATATAGAGTTTAAATTACTGTTTTTTTATTAAATTGGAAATCTCAATGAAACCATACAGGTAATTGGCAATACCAAGACAGATGACGTCTTGATCTTAGTTTCAGCTAAACCAGTTCAGCAAGCATCTCAAGAATGCAGAATTGCAAAGCCTTTTTTACTAAATTTGCTTAGCAAAGCATTAATTAGTTGAATTCCTGATTGAAAAGAAATTCCTTGTCTTTCAGTGATATCAATTGAGTGGCAAAAATATGGCAATGGGGAGAATGATGGTTTATGAGGAGAAAAGAGAAGTTTTTTTTCAATTTGCTTGTGTTGATTTTTCCAAAGACCAGGATAATGGCATGCATCATTGTACTGTACAGCTTTCAAGCAACACTGTTTTATAAAAATGAGTGCTATCATATTAGTACTTTTTTTTCCTGTGGGCATTTGTAGAAATCATGCATTCTGAAGCTGTGAATGAACACAGACCTCATTATTTCATACTGGATAATATTTCTGGTACTTTTCAAGTGCAGAATTTCCAAATCATAAAAATAAAAGTTTGTTTTAACTGGCAAAACTTTGGATCAGCTGATTGGCAGGCTTGAACTTAGGGTAATATATGCGAAGATAACATAACACATATTTGTACATATTCAGTGCAATTGTGCAGTACTATACTAGAGAGCTGTCTGATAGGTGCTTTAAATTACAGTAGCTCCCGAGGACTACAATTATAGCTGGACAGAGGTGCTTCCACACAACAACCATGCTTTTTTTTCAGAAGCCATGCTACATGTCCTTTCCTGTGTTAGCAGCAGCATAAGCTGGGAAGAAGCGTTATAAAAGCATCTGTGGCAGGTGTACCTCTGCAAATGGATGATTTTTTGTGAAGCTGTTTAACCCTCACTTTAAAGGCTCTGTTGGCACAGGGGATAGTCTGGAAGCATGAAGTCATGGACACAGACTATCATTTAGAACAAGAACTGGTCCTTAGTGGGTCACAGGTTTGCTTAGTGCATTTCATGTAAATGTTGAAATGCTCACAGTGCTTTGGTTTAATGCAATTATGAATGTGGTATTCAAAAAACCCCAAGAAATAGAAAAAGAAATCTGCAACAGGAAAGGACTGTGTTAGAATGTCTGTCACAGAAATATACTGCTGTACATATATCACCTAGCAGGAAGCAATTTTCAGTCTTGACAACATTTGATTGTATATCAAAACAGTATATTGAATATTCCTTTGAAGCATATCTCTTTGTTGTGCTCATATAAACGTGTCTATATCTATTCCTCAGTTTTCATCACTAGATTTGAAAAGATTTTTGTTTTTAAAATAATGGGATACTATTTCTATTTCTTTGTCCTTTGAGTTAAAAATGGCTAAAAAGAAAATATCGTGACATTGAAATTAAAGCTTGATCTTGTAAGTTAGCAGATGAAATGCTTTTTAGTTGTGTTTTTGAAAAGAGCAAAAAAAAAAAAAGAACTTCCTCCCCAACAACTTTTAATGCTAAAAAAGTTAAGAAAGTTGAAGATATGTTGTGTCAGTTATTGTAAATAGTATTATTTTAGGTTGCTGAATTCAGATACCAGCAAGAAGTATTGTGGAAAACTGGAAGCTAATTAATGACTTTCTGTATTGAACTCATTAAGTTTTTCCTGAATTTTATTCTGTACATTTTTAATTGCCTGCACAACAGCTGTGTCATATTAAACTTATGTATCTGTTTTTAGTGTCATTTTCCTGTCAGATATGATTGGAGAGTTCTGGTATGCACTGAAGTTGATTGTAGAGGAACCATTACCAACTAGTCTACCTGAAATAGAATGTGACCTTGGAAAGTAAGTATGTAGTTTGTAGCGCTGAACTTGATCACTGTTTTGAAGTATCATGGAACACATGAAGAGTTTACATCAAAAAGCCAGAATAGTGCTGTGTATGTACTATAGAAGTTAGCAGATAATTTCATAGATATATGTGTAGATAGGTGAAATTCTCCTTGTAGAAAAGCAATTGAAATGGGATTGTAGTCTATATGTAGACTTCCTCTGAAATCTTTATATAGAAATCACTCTGAAAATACTGCAGTATCTAATCATAAAAGAACGGTAATACAGAGTTCTGTGGGATTGGTTTATTTTCCATTTCATTTCTCTTTCTGAACTAGGAATATATCTCACAGTCCTGCTTTACAAATGTTTGAAGAGCAGTTATTAATTTCTTTTAACTTCTGAAGAAATGGCAAAGTAATATAACTTCTGTCCTGCAGATCCTGCAAGTAGACATGGTTGGAACACTGCAAGTATTAAGAAAATTAACTACTTAGACCAGACAAAGAAATTATCTCAATTTGTGTCTTCCTTCAATATAATTGCATCTTGCATTTCAATAGAGTAATTTTCAGTTCTGACTTCCAAGACAGAAATCCAAACTTTCAGGATAAGACTTTAAAGAATGCCAGAATTTCAGTAGCGCTTTTCCACCTATTACCTCTGCTTAGTAGCAGGTCCTGTGGACAAACTGCTCTTCTGAATGCTAAATTATATTTACTTCTGTATATCTTATCTTTCACTAAATCTAAAAAATAATACACATTTCAGACCAAGCAAAAACATGTTGTTGCATGTAGAACATGAAATTTTACCTGATTAAAGTTTTGTGAGTGCATATATTCTGCTGTTCATATATGATGCACAGACCAAAGTTAACTGGCAATGCCTTTGTTACTATGTTTTCCTAAAGAAATCAATAGACCTGGCCTTTTCCTGGTTTTTACTTTAAAATTCTGGGCTGACTGGAGTAAAAGCCATATTTTTCCTCTGCTATGTAGGCTGATACTCTTAGGAGTTAGAAATAACTTAAAACTTTTCCATTCAGACTGTCTGATACTCATAATTTAATGTAGCATGCAGTACCTGTGAACTATTGGACTGGCTGAGAATGTCAAATCATCCTTTCCCAAATAAAATATATGTTGGAAAGGATTAGCTCCATTAGCTACCACACTTGCCTGTCAAAGCTATCATCTCAAGTTCATCGAATTCCATATTTTGTTTTTCAAAATGAGATTTCACTTTACAAGTAGATGCATGTTGTAATTCCTATGCATGTGTAAATGAACTACATCTTTCCTGGGCAGAACATTGTAGAAGAACAAAGTAGTACTGTTCAATTTAATTATTAGCAACAGCAGCAACAACAATAATATAAAGAGGAAATTAACAGCAGTCCATTTCAGATATATATTTTTATATATATTATTAAACAGAATAACAAAATTTCCTTTTCTGTTTGTATTTTCTGCCATATAGATTTTGGTTTCATAAAGTCTTCTGCTTTTAGTTGTTATTTCATGCAACACACTCATTTCCCCATAAATTTATTTCTATTGTGTCATCAGCATAATGTCATCAGCTCTTCTTCTTGAAGTGCAAAATTTTGGACAATGGCAATTGATGATGGCATTGGGGTTGCAATTAAATCAGTGAGAATTGCTCTAACTTCTGAAAAAAAAAGATAGCACAAGTAAATGGGCTGCATTAATGTGTGCTGAAAACATGAAGTCAATGCAGGTGTTGCCTATTTAAGAAAGGTGTCACTTTGGTTTGTTTCGAATGGGTGTACTTCCTTGCTATGTTTCCAGAGATGTGGGCTGCAAGCGTCATAAAATGTTTTTAAGCATTTCTGATTGGTGAACCTTTGTAGTTCTTTAAGAGACTAACTTCCACTCTACCACCTTTTCCTTGAATGTGGAAGAAGCATTATTGTATCTGATATCCTTCTAAGAATAATGCTTTTCATTATGTGCTTGCTGCATTCTTTTTGTGATCGATCTGAAAAATTTAAGTATTTGTGTCCTTGAAACATCACTTGGAACTGTATTAGGAGCTAAGAACACGGTGATACTCGTAGAATCAATTTCTAACCAATTCTTGAAATAGAAAATAACAACTTCTAGCAGTTTATCTCTTAATCCTTCTTCAGATACCCTAACATTCTGACTTTATCACAGTCAGATCTGCTTTTTGTTTCTGTCAAGGTAGATGTAAAACATCCTTTAGTATATGCCTCTGAGGGATTAAACCTTCTCCTTGATATTCTCCACCTTCCTTTATCCACCCTGTTGTGAGCTCTGCAGTGGAGTCATTGAAGATGAGTCAGTAAAATGATGTTCACAGTGGTCTTGAATTTACTGTCACATGCAACAACTTTTTCTGGCATAACCACAAAACTATGTTGGGTGGCAGAGGTTCTTAATGGATTTTGATCACTTGAAGAACTTGTAACAGTCAAATGCTTACTGAAATTTCAGGTATACCAACATCCTTTTCCCTTTGGCAAAACATTATGTATAAAAGAGGCCAGACAAAAAAAGTAAAGCCTAGAGATAATAAATTTGAAAAATGGGAATTATCATGTGGATCTGAAGTTCTTGTGTGAAAGTTTCTGGTATTTCTCTACTCTCTGCTGTTGAGAGCTCAGTGATACAATGCTTTGACAGTGTTAGTTAAAAACAAGTCTGCCATTTTTCTGCAGGGGATTTATATCAATGGGTATGATGGAAGGAACCCACATGCACCAAAGTTTTAGGGGCTGAAGTCACAGTTGTAAAGCTTGAATGTTGCTTTTTATATTTTCTTTTTCCTTACTGATTTAGCTATCATTAACTGACTGATTTTTTCCAGAGGTTATGTGGAGTAGTTGACCTGCTACAGCTTTGACTAGAGGGAATATCCATTAGATAGATAAATCATGGCAAAACCAATATATGAATCTCATATTTCAAGATTTTCTTATTTACTGTTTTCACTGATTCACCTTGAGTCTCTTTTCTGTGTCCCATGGCATTTTAATGAGAAAGTGATTTATGGTCATATATATATATCTTTGTTAAAAACAAATAATATGTTATTTTTATCAGAATAGAGGAATTTTGAGGAGTCTCTTGAATTCTTCTTGAAAATTATGCCCCCTATTTAAGGTATCTTGTGCTTGTTTATTCTTTAATTAGAAAAGGACAGTCTGATTTAAAGAATAACATTGAGGTAGTCAGCATAGGCCAATCTTTGTTCCAGGATAGCCAAAATGCTCATTAAAATACATAATCTGCATGTGCAACATAATGATTCATCATTATGTTATAATAAGCAACACAACAATTGTAGCAAACCCCCCCAGATTTTGAGTCTGTGCAGAGGAAGGAAGAGGATGGAAGCAGGAAGCACTCCATTGAAGTGGCTGGTGTGGTACAGTAAGTTTGTTTTGAGATCTCAGGATTACAAGATGATCAAGGAAAATAATTGTCTGGTGGCACTACATCAAAAGCTATTGGCAGCACCACTCAATTACAAGCTTTTCCTGTAAACCATTTCTTACACAAAAAGGAGTTACAGATATAATTTATCTGTATCTTTAATTTCTGTCCAGTGCTTTTCCTGAGGAAGACTATGTGTCCATGGACAGACTGGAGAATACTAAGACATTCTTAAAATTTTTGTACTTTTTGGAACCAAATTTTTTTTTTTTTGTTGGCCTTGGCACTCTTATTTCAGCAAAATGTTTTATTCCAAAGTTAGATTTACAGAAAGTAAAGAAAGAAATGTGATACATAAATCTGCAAATTGGGGCCTCGGAATAAAGGTGAAGCTGCTGTATCAAAGCAACTGGGATTCATTTCCATATCTTCCTATCTGAAAATTAGGCATCACATTTAAGGTGTTAAGTCTAGACTCCTCCTGTAGACAATGAAAGTGATTCCACATCTTAGAGATGTACATTAGGACCAATTCTCCCTGAAAATTTTTATCTCCTTGTTGGGAACTGAGAGAGCTAGATAGTCCTTTTAGCCAGCTATCTTGAACTTTCTGGCAAGTGAAGTACAGCAAGACGAATTCTGCCCTTATGAAAGACCCAAGTATTAGAATGGCTATTGCCATCTTTAGTAATTATTAATAACGCATATTAGTAGTGCTTTTATGTTAATTTTATTTCTAGTAATAATAATTGAGAGTTAATAATACTACACATGTCTATAATAGTGCAATAAAACATAATTCTTATTTTAAATAGTAATCATTTTCCAAGAAAAAAAAACAAGTGATCAATAATAAAATACAATGGAAGAAATTTTGTAATGAATAGCCATTGCATATACTTTTATTTCCAGGTGGACTCGTCTATACATACCTCTGTCTAATCCTACACATGAAACTCTGGAGCTGGAAATTGATAACAGCAATCCTAGCAATTTTTCAACTGAGACTGATCCAAAACACCCTGTAAGTAAGATTTCTGTTATTTCCTAGAAGTGATAGAAGAGTGCCTTTTCAAAACATACTGGCTATCAGACTGTGGGTTCCGAACATGCAATATAGTCTCAAGGATTATAAGCATTATAAGTATATGTTCAAGAGATTTTGTAGCTTAAGGATGAAAACAATGAAGCTTGAAAAATGGCACAAACTAAAGTATACGTGGTTTTTCCCTGGAATGCTTTGTGGAATGATTTTGAGATGGACTGCAGTGTTCATTGCAAATGATATTCAGGAGATAGAAGCAGAAGTTGTAAAGAAACCAACTACATTAGAAATCTCACAAGTTTCTATGAATCAACAGAATAGGTAAATATTTAGGTTAATAGATAAAATGTTAATATAAGAATAGAAGAATATCTAATAGTCATGGCTGTTACTACCAACTTGCAGGATCTGTGAATAAGAATTCAATCAATTTAGCCACAAGGAAGCTTCAAACAAATACCTGGAATAATTTTATTCTCCAGACTCACTTTTACACTGAGACTAACTTCTACTGATAAAAATCTTCGTCCTGTTACTGTTATGTATACTGTTTTTCCCTCCTCCATTACAGAAGCCCTTCCACGTTACTGCCTAACATTTTTGTCCTTTCAAGGACTGAGAGCTGTACAGATGGGCTCAGCTTTCGTATTTTCCTTGAGATTGGCTGGAGTTCTAGATGCTCCAGATCCTGAAAAGTGTTTGTTATTGACCATTGATAACTACCTAATAGTACATGTCCTATAAAGAACTCTGAACATTATTAACATTTAATGCTCTTAAGTATTTGTCCTTTTTTATTATGAGGAGATGAGAAAAGGGAGGACAAATGCATAGAAACTCTGGTGCAAGAGGTTCAGGGATGCAAATATAGAAACTTTAACGTGAAAAAAAGAAACTGAGGAAACATGTTGTGGAGGGGAAAGAAACGGCAATTGCATCTTTTCTAGAAACAAGGTAGTTGGCATAGGGAAGACATAACACACCAGAAGTCTGTGCTGGTATTCAGTGAGATCTGGACAGGTTGGAGAGCTGAGTAGAAAGGAACCTGATTCAACAAGGGCAAATGTAGGATCCTAGACCTAGGGAGGACTAACTCCAGGTGCCAGTACAGGTTAAGGGTTGTCCTGCTGGGAAGTATCTCTGCAGAGAAGGATCTGGGAGACCTGGGGGACAACAAGCTCTCCATGAGCTAGCACTGTCCCCTTGTGGCCAAGGAGGCCAATGGTATCCTGGGGTGCATTAAGAAGAGTGTGGCCAGCAGGTGGAGGGAAGTTCTCCTCTCCCTCTACTCTGTCCTGATGAGGCCACATCAGAGTGCTGTGTCCAGTTCCGGGCTGCCCAATTCAAGAAAGGCAAGGAACTACTGGAGAGATTCCAAGGAAGGGCTATAAAGATGATGAGGGGACTGGAGCATCTCTCATAGAGGAAAGGCTGAGAGATGTGGCTCTGTTTTGCCTGGAGAAGAGCAGACTGAGTGGGGATCTTATAAGTATCTAAAGGTGGGTGTCAAGATGTCAAAAGGATGAGGCAAGACTTTTTCAGTGTTGCCCAGTGACAGGACAATGGTGAACAGGAACAAACTGGAACACAAGAGCTGCCACCTGAATATGAAAAAAAACTTCTTTATCTTGAAGGTGAGAGTGAACTGGGGTAGGCTGCCCAGTGTGGTTGCGGACCACCTGCTCTAGGAGATCCTGCTTTAGCAGAGGGGTTTGAACTGGATGATCTACAGAGGCCCCTTCGACCCCACTACCATTCTGTGATTCTGTGACATACATCAGGGTTGGTTTATTTGTACAAACTGATATATGGGTCAGAGAGAGAGGAATATTTAATAAGATCCTAAATTAAAGCTGAGAAGGTAGAAAACTGATTGTATGGGGAAAATAGAGGAATGTCATGTAACCATAATACGTGCATTTTTTACATTCAGAAACTAAACAGCTTTCAGCTTCATATATTGCAATAGAAGACCAAATGTTATTAAAAGAGAGCTCTGAAGATAATAGCTAAAGATCACAGTCAATTACTGAACTGTCCTATATTTTGCATACATAGATTACATTAATATAAAAGTATAAAACATGAAGTATTAATTTTAGTCTGTCTTTTATGTCATGTGTGTTAACACATCTTCATACATTAGGTTAAAATTCAACAAATTCTGTTGCAAATCATTTCATCAATTGATATTTGAATAGGAGCTAAGAAGCCTAATGGGCACAAACTACATTAATCACCTACAACTATTATTTATTTTACGTTTAGGTCATTGTCACAGAAATAGATTAGATTTAATTATAGTGACTTTTGGCTTCTGAAGATTGCATGTTACCTTGTCCAGGAAATTAAAAAGAAAAAAAAAGTGATCTTTCATCTTTCCTAATTTATAACCAGAGATTCACGTATCACCAACAACTACATTATATTGCTAGAGAAAAGACAGATTCAACACTAACTGCAGTAATTTTCTTTCTTTTCTTCTTAATAGAATACTCAGTTCTATATATTGTTGTATGTGTTGAATTCTGAAATGTTATTTGTGAATTACAGTAGTGCTTTGAGTTAAAGGGTAGCTTTGGTGAATTTGGTATAACAAAGTACCTATAATTTAAGCTATCTGCCCCTTTTTGAATTTGTTTCTTCCATTACAGACTCATGTTTGGAAAGGTAACATGACCTCCTTCACAGTTTTGATGACAAAGGCAGGGGGTGGTGTTTAAATACCCCATCTTCTCCTGAATATGTTGCATTCTAGGTTTAGTCCCACCATACAGTATTGAATTCAACTTCCAGATTACTGCTTCTTTTTTAAAACTTTAATCTGTGTTTCAGGTATTAGGTTATATTAATGTCTATTTCAATGTCTTTAATATGAGTGGAAGAAGTTTCCCATCTTAATTATTCAAGTTTCCTCTGGTTTTAAAGCAAATAAATCCTTCCTGTCATGAGAAAAATTCTGATTTGACCAATATTCAGATGAAATGCAACACTAAAAAGCAAATTATTAGAACAAAAGATTAAAGATGGGATTGTCCAATTAAGTAATGTTTTAAGATATTTATTAGTGTAATTTTATAATTCTGAATATTATAAATCAGTAATTTTAGTATTTAACATAATTATCCATGTTTGGCTTTATGTCATCAAAGAGTGGAACTGTTAAAGGTATTGGAGTATCAGTTGGAAAATCTGTCAAATGGATTTCATCAGTCACTGAGTTATGTTAGATAAACCAATTTCAACAGAGATACCAGACAAAATTGTATCCTTCCTAGAGATTGCTCACAATGTTAACCAAATTTTTGATTAATATTTCAGAATTTAAACAAATGCAAATATCATATTTATCATACCTCCACAGGTGTGTTTGTTCTTGTTCAGTTTGCAAGCAAAGACATTACTGAAATACCACAAGGCATTGTTTTCTATAGATCTAATTCAACTTCTAGTACTGACATCATTAATTATAGGCTTTCCTGAGGTTTAGTTGAATTACAGTCTCGTATTCCTGAACTTCTGGGTGCTTAATTAAGTCTAAGTGAAATTGAGATGCTTTAAATCTCTCGTCAACTTCATGTAAATTAGAAGCAGCCCCATTAACTTCTTTGTAAACTGATGAAAATGGGAAAAGGATACATATCTTGTTAGCAGCTTTGCAGTTGAAGCAATAAACTGAATAGCTTTAAATGGAATATATAATTTTTTCTTTCAAGAATTTGGTAAAAATTTTCAAGGATTTTCTTTAATGTGATTTGGATTTTTTTAAACAAGCTAATTTTTGATACCTTTCTTGCCAACTTTTACATCTTATAAATTAGCATTTTTATAAATACTACCAAATTCTCTAAAAGTTAGAACGAAAAAAACCTCCCATAAATTTGCTGAAAAATTCCTAACTTGTTTTTTATTAACACATTGGTTTTCTGGGGAAGCAGTCACTGTGATGTTCACTTCTGTGCTTTTTAAATCTCTAGTAGAGGAGGATTCACGCTCAGCATTTAACAGAAAAAACTTCTCAAGCATCAACAATGCTATATTCCCCAAATGAATTCTTCCCTCAGTGTAATTACATGGACAGATTTCATGTGTGGGTATTACATTTATACACGCATATATTTATAATGTCATTTAATTGTACAAGACTTACAAATGGGATCACCTATGCTGCCAAAAAGAAGCATGCTTTCACTGTAAAACTTCAGCTTGCTATTATCCTAGCTTATAACTGGCCTAAACCTTTTTTCATGAAGCTGTCTTCCTTCCTGATCAGCTATGAAACACTATTCTTATTGAGGAAAAATAACTTAATAAAGAAGGGCTGGCAGCAAGAACTGCACTGTCAAAGTCTCTAGGTGCAAGCTTTATTAGTTTATTAATGACTATGAGTATTGTTTTGTATACAGTAGAGAATAAACTTAGATTTAATGAAAAATTTCCCTCCTTTGTTGGATTTGTAACAGGAATAATGAATGTGTAGTTGCTCGGTCTTCTTCAGACTTAGTTTTTCTGTATTTGAACAGTTAAATCTGAGATCTTACAAGAGCAATGATTCTGATTCCCTTTCACATGAGTATCTTGGAAGATACTTCTTTATGTAAACAGGATGAAAGGCAGGGGATGGCTTTAAACTTCAACTTTTGTTGAATTATTTTGGCAAAATATGGCCTTTAAATATGTTGTTAGCCTTATTTATTAATTCTGTAATTTATTCTTTGGCTTTCAGTTGAAAGTAAACTCTATTTTTTTCCCCAACTCTTTATTTTAAAACCAATTAGTTTCTGAATACAGAAGAAGATCATACTGTGCAATATATATATATAACGATGTTTTTAAAAACAGATCCATAATGCTTTAGGGCAACCAGTCTGCTGGATTATCGTAACTCCATGTTGATTATTTAGATTCATTGTGGCAGTGTATTTGCTGTGTAATGACAATATGCCAAGTAGTGCTTATTGAAAATGGAATTTCAGTATGTTTTCATCCTTATGGGAGAGTTACTGTTAGAAATAATGTAAATCTCTTCAGGGAATTACAAAAAATTTAAAAGCTGTAGTTTCAGTTGAATCATGTATTCTTATGCTGTGACAACCTGTCTTTACCTTGCTTTTTCATTTCATTACAAAGTGATTGGGAGGGGCTAATCAAGCTGGACATGAGCCACCATTGTGCATCTGCAGCCCAGAAGGCCAGCTGCATCCTAGGCTGCATCAAAAGAAGCGTGGCCAGCAGATTGAGAGAGGTGATTCTGCCCCTCTTCCCTGCTCTGGTGAGACCTCACCTGGATGCTGTGCCCAGCTTGGAGCCCTCAACACAAAAAGTACATGGGCCTGTTGGAGCATGTCCAGAGGAGGGCCACAAAAATGATCAAAGGGCTGAAGCACCCCTCCTATGTAGACAAACTAAGAGAGTTGGGTTTGTTCAGCCTGGAGAAGAGACGGCTCTGGAGGGCCCTTATAGTGGCCTTCCAATACCTGAAAGGTGCCTATAAGAAAGCTGGGGAAGAACTGTTCACAAGGACATGTAGCAATAGGAAAAGGGGTAACGTTTTTAAACTCGTAAAGGGGAGATTTAGGTTGTCCAAAAAGGTAGTGGAGGCCCCATCCCTGGAGATATATTCAAGGTCAGGCCTAATGGGGGTCTGAGCAGCCTGATCTAGCGAAGCTGTCCCTGCTTACTGCAGGGGAGTTGGACTAGCTGACCTTTAAAGGTCCCTTCCAACCTAACACATTCTATGATTAAGGTTCTTTCTCCATTTGTAAGTGTTCGTTTGATAAAAGGGGCTGGCTTGTTTGGACAAAGTTGGTAGGAACTAGACTGCAAATTAAATAAAAAAATCTCAAGGTCTCTGGATACTGAGCATGCCCAGGAACTCACTGAGAAGTGAGCTGTTCAGGCTCCTTGTAGATGATGAACAACTTAAATGAACTCTGGGCAGCGGGGCAGATGGGGATGGGGGTGGTTTGTGGGAGGTGACTATCCCTCAGGTCTGTTATTCTGGGTAATACAGAAGCCTTGCAGAGGTGACAAACGTGGGATGGTGGCAGTTGACTGCTGGTGGCAAATGTGCTTTCTAGATATCACTCACCTACGGGATGTACGAGACTGTGGAATGTGGGCTGTGCTCCCTGCATGGGAGGTGCAAGTGCTGTTAACAGCTGAGTGGGAGTGGGTTTAGAGCAGTGAGCTGAATGCTCTGTGCAGCAGACCCACCTACTTACCAATCCAGAAATGTTTTTTGTCATGCAGTGAAAACTGTAAAATTAAATTTTAAAAGTTTGAAAAAAATACAATGCCACCCTCAGAACAGGCAAGGCTGTGAACGTCTTCAAACCAATAAACTATTATGGCAATATTCTGATAAATTATTTTAAAGCTTGAACCCCCAAAAGAGAAAAATAACATTTCAAGTTTTGTGCCATAGCTGACTACATGTGAACCCTGACCTTTCTCCTGCTCAGTCTAGCTCCCATTGCTGTCAGTAGGAATGTCTGTTCAAGTTACACCAGCACTGTAGTCCATAATTGTGCTGGTACCCTACAGACACACCCAGGAGATGACTGGCAGGACCAGGATGCATTTAGCCCCTGCCTGGATCTTGCTCTGAGTTGGAAGGGGAAGCCATGGGGCAGTAAGGAAAAGCAACATAAGCCTCATCAAAGGTCTCTGCTATGGGCTGGGAGGGGACACCTCTGTTCCACCTTCACTATCTGGAGCCTCCAGTTTGGCTTTAATGCTGTGGCCATGGCCAGTGGTCTTAGAAATGGGAACCCACTGTGGCACTGTCCCCTTCACGGCTCTGCTCACTGTCTCTGGATGTAGTGGCACAGGGCTGCTGGTGGAGGCCTCTGCCTTGCTGTGCTGTAAGCTCAAGCCTTTGTCAGTCCCAAGCCAAGCACAGGCAGTCAAACCTCTGCGGTGGGAAGAGGTTTCAGGACTTGTTGGTGCAATCAGGAGTCTTGCAACCATTGAATGGAGCAAACAAAAAAGAATGTTTTAATAGGTCCTGCCTGTTCATGGCCCGTTCTTCCAGGGCTGACATTTCCTTTATGAAAGAACTTGTCAGTGCCAGCTGTTGTAGAGTGTTCTTTTGACCTTTGTTAGTTGTATCTTTTATTATTTTTATAAAATACATCTTGAGTGTCCTTAAATCAAATCAACCATCTTTTTATATATTCTTACATGCAAACATTATTTAAACATGTATGATATTAAAGTCCTAGTACTTTTTAAAATTAAATAAATAGACACGGTAATTGTGTATTCAGTGATTCTAGCTGATGATTCCTTTGATGCATTGCCATTTTTATTATTCATAATGCTGCTTATCTAGTTCATAAAAACATTTATGACCCCATTGTAGTCAGCTACGTTGCTTTTCCCTGTGCAGTTGATGCTCAAATACTATACTTCAGATGAAGGGAAAACTAGCAACATCATTTAGAGTGTTAGTTTAGATAAAGGTAAGCAGAAGAGAAACAAAGCACTAGTTTATCAAAACCTACCATGTATTTCCCTTATAAGCCAGTTTGTGTCTTTGGAGGTTAATGCGATAACCTTTTGGTGTCATCAATACGATCAGATACCAAAGCCGTGTTTGCATGGTGTTTGTGAGAGGTGCTGTCCACGTCCTTGGAGCAATCTGTAACACCAGCTCTGTAGTTTGTGGGGAATGAACGTGCAGTGACTACCACCAGGATTGTTTACTGCAATACACTTGCTGCCCTCACAACCTGTGCTTGCTGAGAGGAGAGAATGCATCTGGTGGAACACATTAATCACATAACCATCAACGCTGTCGATACCAAGCACAAAACAGAAACAGACTTTAAAAAAAATTGATTTGTTTTTCTCCCTTCTTTCTTGTATTTGTACAGCTGATTGTTGCTCCTCATTCCACCACTGAAGTACCTGTTCAATTCTGTCCATCTGCCCTTGGAAGAGGCAATCACAAGGCATCAATAACCTTCAAGTGTTCACAGGTATGATAATTTGTTTGCTGCCCACAACGCTTGGAATTCAGATTAGATAATATTTTTAATAGGCATGGAAGTAAGGGTTTCAGTCTGTAGGACGAATTGAACATTAATGGCTGGATGCATAATGAAAGAGAAAATGCCAAAGTTATAACTTGTTTTAACCTTAGCTTTACATAGAAATTATTCTATGTACAGCACTAACAAGTAGTGTAATGGCCTAAGAGCTAGTTTCTCGGTATTCAGTTCTGGTTTTAACACCAGATGACCAGCACTTTTCAGCATTTTCACATCTGAAATAAATTTCTTGAGGTTTTTTTTTCCTATTTTTTATCTGATCTGAATTTTGGAAGGTCACTCACTTGAAAAAGTGAATTCTTCCTTTCAGTTTGTTTGAAAATGGTTTTTATTTTGAGAATCTTTAGAATTGTTTACATTTTTTTTCGTCTGTGAATATTCCTGATTTTAAATGACAAATAAGGAAATAGAGAAACATGAGTCATCCACATCCAAAAATTACAACTGGAAACAAAACGAAAAACTGATGATATGATATCAGTGATAGTATTTCATTGCATGACCTGCAGTTGAATGAAACATTTGCTTTCTGTGCGATTTCCTCTGTATTCTTTTTGGACTTTCAGATATTTTAATATACTTCTTACCTGTGAATTACTCCAATTAAGTATTACTAGGAGTTTTCACTAGTGTTTTAGGTAATATTGCAAAAGCAAATATTCTTTTATATGAAGAAAACAAATAGTGAAGAAAGTGATATGGAATTTCTTTTTCCTTATAAACTGTGTTGAACAGACAGCAGGTTATTTGTAGGTAGTGTTTCTTGAGGATAAAAACAAGGAGACAGAGATTCTCATGTGAATAGTATATATCCAAGGCCAGTTAAAGAGAACAGAATGTCCTTATCTTGTTTGGATCCTAATGGTACATAGAGATCTGATCTGTATTAAAAAAAAAAAAAAAAATCTTCACCAAATATAGAAGCAAGGAACCAGCACAACAGTCCATATAAACCTTTCAGGAGCAATTTGAGCCCTGACACCTGAATCTTGTCATCTAGTACATCTCCTTTCAGTAATGACAAATCTCCAAGATTTTTATCTGCAGTGAAGTTTAGTCAGTATCCCATCCTTCTAGCTGCTTTGTCCAGACTCCTTTAACCCTTTCAGCATATTGGTATAACCTTTGTAATTTCTTAGTGCTCTTTTTATGCCCAAATCTTTTGAATTTTGTTAATTTTAATTCATTTTTCCACTGATAAATCCTAACTAAATTAATCTCAAATTATTTTACTTTGCTAATTGTTAAACGGATAGCTGACTGAATATCTGTGCAGATAGAGATGAGAGCATTTAAGAGGAGTAAGGTTTGAGAGAAACTAAGCCAAATATTAGATCCTGTCTTGTATTATTTGCCTTTGCCTTTTTTTTCAAAATCCTTTTTCCTTCTGCTTTCTTGCACAAAAAAAACCCATGATCATAGAATCATAGAATACCCTGAGTTGCAAGGGACCCATAAGGATCATCAAGTCCCACTGCTGGTTCCACATAGGGCCAGACAAGTCAGTGACTAAGTGCATCGTCCAGCCGCATCTTGAACTCAGTCAAGCTCAGTGCAGTGACCACTTCCCTGGGGAGACTGTTCCAATGCCCAGCCCCCCTCTCAGTAAAGAACCTCTTCCTAATATCCAGACTAAACCTCTCCTGTCTCAGCTTCATGCCATTCCTTCAGGTTCTATCACTGGTCTTGTGCTCCATCACAAAATGTGTCAGTGAGGAACAGTAAATGCAGGTCAGGCAAGAAAGGCCTTTCCTATAATCTGCATAATTTTTTTTGGTTGTCTTGCATTATTTTCCAGGCTCGACACTAATTTTGTTTAGTTCCATCGTTAGCTGCTCAGTTTGACAAAGTCACAGTGTTGTTTTAAAGGCACTCAGTACCTGAAGCAATGGAGTTCAAAATGGCTCTTCTTGTTAACCACAACTAATCAGTGGAAACTACAGTAGGAGCCTGAGCTTTCAGTAATAAAGCTCAAACTTGATCTTTAGAGCTCACCTGCACAGAATATGAACATGGGCATTGTTCCCAGCCCTGCACTTAACCTTAATGTGAAATTACTTACGGTGAACATGCTGGTTCACCCAAAGTTGCAGTGGGCCTGGGAAGCATTGTAGACTAGCATTAACTCAACTTCTGTATTAAGAGTTTTGCTAAAAAAGGTTTTTTTTGTTACTGTGTTTGTAAGCAAGCACAAATGTCAATAACAAGCCAGGGTAGACCACTAATAGCTTGACCCTTATGACTTTCTGAAAACATGGTCTTCTGGCCTGGTCATACCTTAGCCCCAAACCTTCAAAATCAGCCTACAAAGTGTGCTCAGCCTTTTGTTTAACTTCTGAGGCCGATGTGGTAACAAAGAACATGAATCAGTAACACAAATGCTATGGTATGCTGGCTTGGCAACAGCTGGGCAGTTCCTTGACTCTCACCAGCAAAGAGCCTTCACCAAGGTGTTGGGCTTCTGTTGCTTCAGTCTGTAAAGCAGCAACATTTGCCTTCCTGTCAGAATCTGAATAGTGAGGGGTGCTACTTTTCTACTCATGAATCTGTAACCGTAAACAGGGTATCCGCCACATTTCAGTCAACAATAAAATGTAATTTAAAATTACATTTAAATTAGGTTTTCTTATTCATCAGAATAATGCAGAAGTCCCTGCAGACCAGGTGATGTAAATTGCTGTCTAAATCCTAAATAAAACATAGGCTTTATTTTTCTATTCTGACTTTTAATATTGGATAGTCTCTACATCAGTATGCAAACAGTTCTTCCTCTTTTCTTTCCACCCCCCGCAATTAATACCCTGTAGCATTAGATTACTTTTACCCCAAAATGTAATTCAGTAAGATTAAAATGTCCTTTTTCTTATGGGATTGGATGTTTCTTACTAAAAAGATAATAAAGGCATGCAATTTTGCTGTCCAAAGCTATTTTTTGATGATACATGATGTCCTATTTTATTTATCTCCATTTATGCTGAGAAGTCACAATATATTAGTCACTTATTAATGCAAGTATTTCAATATTTGTTGTCAGATTTTTGAACCCTATTACAGATATCCCTTAATTTTCTTCACATGGGCTATGCAGAGATAAGTGCATTATTTCAGAAAATGAAATTTTTTTTTGGTTTATTTTCTTCTCTTTGTGATACATACCTTTCTGAGTGATAACAAAAAAAAAACCAGATCAAAGGGTCACTTTGAGCAGTTTGTAACAAGCCTCAGATTTTAGTCTGTACCTTTATTATTTAAAGGTAGCAACATGAATGAACAAATTAAACATTTTCCTTAAAATAATGGTAGTATCTTTATATTTGCCATTCCCCCTTGCTTCTCATTCAGCTTTAAAGGTTCCATAATGAGTGGCACATTTACATCTATTAGCATCACTTTATAACCTTAAAGAGTAAATGTGGGGCAGGCAACTCTACTCTCACACTGAAATGAAAGATCAAACTTAACGCATCAATTTAATTATATTTTTCTTTTTTTCTCCACCATGGTGATAGTCTATATCTATTAGTTTTTTCCAGTATTGTCAATTCTTCTGTTAATGTTCTTTTTTATCTTTGGAGTTAATGATTTTAGCTTGCTGTGTGATTCTCTTGTTGTCTCATCAAAGAATTATTTTCCTTCTTCCTTTGTCCTCTGAAGACATCTTACTCTATCAGCTTTCTGTTTCTGATATGTGTGCTTTGAATTGCCCTCTTGCAACCACCTAGATTTTTCCATTCACTACACTGGAAGCTCTGAGTAGCTACATGGAAGTTAAACACTTGGTGCACAGTGTAACACAAAAGTTACATGTAAAGAGGAGACAGGAACATCTCCCAGACTGGAACTATTAGTTTCCAGATAGCAATACTTAAGAGTAACAGCAGCTTCGGGGAAGAAGAAAGAAAGTGTTCACTTACGACAGAAATGAGAAATAGAACTCAGGAAGAAAGAAATAGGCAGAATGCCTTAAAATGTACAGAACTGATTTTTCAAACAATAAATAATGACACATGTTTCATCTACAGTTTAAAGAATGGATATTTTACCTTTCGGGGACTGGTCTTCCTCCTCAGCAGATGGAACCCACCAGCATAAGTGCATGCATTGGCCAGTGTTCTTCTTTCATCATATCCTTCAAAAATCCAACACTTGAAAACGTTGTGGTTGATGTCGTGCTGACAGGTACAGGAGTTTGGATTTTTTTAAAGATTGGTTTGGGGGGGTAGGGTGGGGGAAGAAATTTAATAAGCTCATTGGATTACGTTAAAAGTGTGCATGGGATGTGACTATATTTGCCTCATTCCATTTCCTGGCAAAAGAGATACTGTGTACCATTTGTGTCCAACCTGATAAGCTCTGTAGACTGTGCTATGGGAGCTAAGAAATAACATAAACCTTTTACAACTGTTCACAGTAGACCTCTTAGGATATACAGCCTTATGTATACATAAAGACATCTGGTTACTGGCCGTGGACTGTACCGTAGCACTTAGGCAATCGGAGACTCCTGGGGAGTGTTTTGGGAGCTGTATGTCTAAGCAAAATAGTTAATGTTTTGGCTTTCTTCCTCAATTACATTCCAAAATATTTTTTATTATTTTCTCAGATTCTAGATAACTAAAGGAGTGAGTCAGAGCAAAACATTTGAGGTTTTTTTCTGAGTGGCCTTCCAAGCAAGTATGTTTCAGCAGTATTTTGAAACATGCTTTAAAAATTAACGTAGGATCCAGAACTACCAGTGATCACTGAGTCATTCTCAGCCATTCCATACTGGAATTTCACAAATGCTGTAGAACTCATTTGAAGTCACAGATTCTCTCTCATGACTAAAATTTACACAGTGAAAGAGTAAATTTCAATCTGAGTGCAGCAGAGCTTTAGCAGTTTCTCAGAATCTCCACCTAGTGCAATATATAACATCTACCAGCAGAAAACAGGGCCAAAGCTTTTCCTGGCTCCTGCGTATAACAAAAATTGAAGATAAACCTTCCAGTGGCCCCAGACAGGGACCACATGGATGGAGAAACAAGAAAATAGCAAAATCAAGCCTAGGCAAAGGTAAGTTTTAAGCCAGATTTCCATCTTCATGCTGTCATTTGGGATGAGTGAAGAAATATGACTTGTAAAAAATGTAGATGCATATTTATTTGTTGAATTGAACTCATGTTTTTCATTTACACCTTGCCATGGGCAGCTAAAACAACCACACAGTTGTTCACCCACCCTCCAAAGTGGGATGGGGGAGAGAATTGAAACAGAAAAGGTAAAATTAATGGATTGAGATAGTTTAATAGGACAGGAAAAAAAGATGATGGTGGTGATGATGATGACGGTAATAATAATGTCCAAAAAAATTATGCACAGCACAATGGCTCACCATCTGTACCTAATACTCAGCTAGTTCTTAAGTCACACATCTCCTGGCCATTCCTCCCCTTACCCCACCTCCCCCCCCCCACCCCACCCCACCCCCCCCCCGCTTTATATATAGAATATGATGTCATAATGTATGAAATATCCCTTCGGTCAGTTTTGGTCAGCTGTCCTGGCTGTGTCCTCTTCCAGCTTCTTGGGAGGCTGGTACGAGAAGCAGAAAAGTCCCTGACTGCTTGGCAACAACTAAAACGTCAGGGTGTTATCAGCATTATTATTCTCATCCTAATTTCAAACAATAGCACTATGACAGCTACTACCTAAGAAAATTTAATTCTATCCCTGCTGAAACCAGGACAGCCTTTTGAGATATGAATTAGAAATACAGAAATACAGCTTTGGCTGCATGTTCAGTTAGTATTTGGGGGATTTTGGAGAATCTGTTATCTAAATAGTACCTGGTCAAGAGCATTTTGGTCTCATGACTGAATACTCCATATTTTTGCTGACCAACTCTTTTTGGCAGACTTTGGTGCAGTCTACCATGTTTAACTAATACAATATTTTCAATCATAACTGTCACAAAATTGAGTTCCATTCATAAATGATCAGAGTACTTCTGAGTTTTTGTTGATCTCTTCTGGACAACAGTGAAGAAAGCAACAGCATGCAGTAGATCCACTGTTTGCAGGCTAAGTAAATCATGGCCAAAATCTTAGGGCCAGTGCCAGAGTTTACCAGCTGAGCAGGGAACCTGGCAGAGAGGGAAAAAGAGTAATGTCCTCATTTCTACCTATCTGGCATTTAGGCACCTTTAAGCAACAAGAAGCATTGCAGACTGGGTCTGCATATAGTAACAGGGGAGTTGATGCAGCATCTGGCATTCTGTGCAAATACAAAAGGCTCAAAAGTGCTGCTCATAGTAGGAAGGAATACGTAAATGTTGACAATACACCACAGGGGTCAATGCCAGGCACTTGGTTTTGCAATCCTTGCTTCTGTAATCCAGATGGAAGTCCTGAGTGTAGACCCTGGTCTGAGGCAGTCAGGAGTTCTTGAGGTTTTTCTCATCACTATGTTATGAATGTGAATTACCTCATTAGTTAGATATGTGGTCTGGTAGTCTTCCTGGGGTGCCAGATACAGGAGCTTTAATGCATCAAGGTTAATGAACAAGAGATTGACAGGATCTTTGCAGAGACTGCAGAAATGAGCCAAACTCTTCAAGGCTGAGAAGTTTGCTGTGACCAAAAGACAAAAGCAGCAAGAAGACGCAGAGACTCAGCAGTGGGGAACTTTCCATTTCCAAGTACGTTCTGAGCTCAGGAAGAGAGGAAGATGAAAAGAAAAAGTTCCATTGAGGTGGGAAGAATCTGGGTTGAGCATCTCAGGTCTTCAGATTACAACCAGCAGTATTTAACAGGAAGCAACAAGTCCTGGTGATTGAAGTTTTCTTCCTCCATGGGGCAAAGGCTGCCAATTTCCATAACAACATATCAACCCAGGAAGCTTTTTGTTTTCCTGGAGCTCAAATCAGATGCTGCAGAAAAGATTGCCAAGGCTTCTCTGACCTTGCAGTTGCTATACCGTGCTGTTCACTTGCATAGCGAATACTTTGATCTGGACTCTCTGTACAGCCAAAGAAACACTGAACAGATTGGAGGGGACTAGAAGGTTCTGTGGGCATTCTTTCCACAAATATTTGTGCATACATTGGCCAGCAAACAGGAAAAAGAGGAAGAAAAGCAATTCCAGGCCAGCTGCAAGTCTGCAATGTGATCACAGTCATGAAGGCAGTCAGTGACAATTGGAGCATGGCTGTGGATGCATGCAGGCTGTTTAAGAAGGATAGAGAAGACAAATTTGGTCACTTGTATAGCTTAGGCTGCCGTGACCATGAGATGCTTCATCTTATTCAAGTCTCTTTACACTGAAGCGCAGAAGGGTACTCAGAGCTGGATGAGTTTTTGAGAAAATTTATTAACAGCTCAGGAGTGAATTTCCTGATTACTTAGGAGGACTGAGAATTTCAGCAGTGACCCACTCAGTGATGCAGGGAACTTCTCAGTGAAGTAACACACAAAACAAATTATATGCTGCTGTGGATCCAGTGAAACACATTTGGGCTTAAGAAACACATCTTACATGTGTCACTAAGTTTATTAAGAGACTGATCAATGTCTTAGGTCTAATCAAAATACAAACGATCACAGAATCATTAAGGTTGGAAAAGATCTCCAGGATCATCTAGTCCACCCGTCCCCTACCACCTATATTACTAACTAAATCATGTCCCTAAGTACCTCATCCAATCTTTCCTTGAAGACCCAGAGGGATGGTGACTTACTCTACCACCTCCCTGGGCAACCCATTCCAATGCCCAACCACTCTTTCTGAGAAAAAAATTCTCCTAATTTCTAACCTGCACCACCTCTGGCGCAATTTGCAGCCATTCCCTCTTGTCCTATTGCTACTTATCTGTGAGAAGAGGCTGAGCCCCAGATCACCACAACCTCCTTTCAGGTAGTTGTAGAGAGCAGTAAGGTCTCTCCTGAGCCTCCTCTTCCCCAGGCTAAACAGTCTCAGTTCTCTCAGCTGCTCCTTGTAAGAATTGTGTTCCAGACCCTTCACCAGCTTCATTGTCCTTCTCTGGATATGCTCCAGGGACTTGATGTCTTTCTAGTAGTGAGGGGCCCAAAACTGAACACAGTATTCGAGGTGCGGCCTCACCAGAGCTTAGTACAGGGTGATGGTCACATTCCTGGTCCTGCTGGCCACACTATTCCTGATACAAGCCAGGATGCTGTTGGCCACCTTGGCCACCTGGGCACACTGCTGGCTTATGTTCAGGCAAGTGTCAACCAACACCCCCAGATCCTTTTCCACCCTGCCCCAAGCCTGTAGCATTGCCTGGGGTTGTTGTGACTGAAGTGCGGGACCTGACACTTCATCATGTTGAATTTCATCCCATTGGCCTCTGCCCATTGATTGAACCTGTCCAGTTGCATCTGAAGGGCCTTCCTACCCTCTGGCAGATCAACACTTCCCTCCAACTTAGTGTCATCTGCAAATTTATTGAGGGTGCACTCAATTCCCTCATCCAAATAATCAATAAAGATATTAAAGAGGATGGGCCCCAGTACCAACCCCTGGGGAACATCACTTGTGGCTGGTCATCAGTTGAATTTAACTCCGTTTACCACCACTCTCTGGCCCTGGCCAGGCAGTCAGGTTTTAGCCCAGTGAAGAGTGTACCTGTCCAGGCCATGGGCCATCAGCTTCTTCAGGAGGGTATTGTGGGAGACTGTGTCAAAGGCTTTGCTGAATGCGAGGTGATGAGATATTATCAGTTCAAGTACAATGATCCTAGTAGTCAGAAAACAGCAAAAACAGACTGCTCTGCAAAATAAAGTGAGATAGAAGCCAAAATTGACTGCAAGACTGGTAAATGCCTTTCAAATTGGAGCTGTAATCCCACAGTATCCAAACAAGAATCTAGCAGGTCTATGGCAATAAACAATTTCAACCAGTAGTCTAGTGACTGACAGCCAAGTCCACAGTAAGAAGGTGAGTCTGTGATCAAGCTAGGAAATTAAGTAGTCTAGGCTTGGCAAGTTGTATGGCCAGGGACAGCAAACCTGGGACATAGCTTGGACAAGGACCAACAGCAGGAACCAGTTTAAATGCAGTTCAAGCCAGTGGGTAAAGCCCCCATATGCTACTCACTCCCAATTTAGCTGTTTTCACAGAGGTCTGATGCCAGATTATACAGATGCACTGTATAAGAGCAGATCTTGAACACAGGCAGTCTTGTGTGTGGAGAAAAGTTTACAAAGAATTTCAGCAAAGGATGGTTATTGGCTGGACAGATAAATTAGCCTACATGGCTGAACTCAGGAGCCTGACTACTAACACTTCTAGTCCAAATTATCCAATTATTACTAATTGCTGCTAACTGGTATACACAAATCTTCTCGTATCTGCCTTGTGTTTCCCCACAGTAAATTATCAGAGACTCATCAACATCCTAGGTTCTTCACTGGGAAAGAAATGTTGATAAAACGGTGGTTTCTTCCTTCTCAGTCTTGGATGCACTTGGTATTATTTTTATATATTTCAAAAAGAGTCTGTTGCTATTCTTGCTCTCTTAATGGTTCCCAGATTTAGTTCTGCAGTGACCCCTTTGTTCTGTTATGTCTTTACCATATAATTTATGATTTCTTTAGGGTAATACCATGAAATTATACATCACTAAACTGAAAAGCAAATGAGAGAACAGTTGACACCTCAGCTGTGTGCTGTTGCAGCTAAAATAGCTCAAGTTCATCCAGGTGGGACAAATTCCTGATGCTTTGCACTGTTGACTTAATATAAGGCCCCATGGCCTTTTACTAGCAGTGGCAGTTATGCATTCCCTTCTACTCCACACCTAAATGAGGTGGAAGGAAGAAGAGGTAACAAAATGCAAATACAAAAGTATCATGGGCATACCCAAAAAAATAAGGCAGGTGAAAGCCCATCAGTTCAGAAGATTAACAGGGAAAATACAGGATCACAAGAAGGTGAGCTAGTTCCATAAGGAAGATTAGGGAAAATGCAGATAGGTCCATTAATGGATGGAGGGGAATCAACTAGTTATGGGCAATACAGAAAAGGCTAAAGTGCTCAATGTTTGGGGTTTTTTTGGCCTTAGTCTTTGTTAGCAAAATTTGCTTCCAAAGTAGCATGTACTGACTTGGGATCTGTGTAGCCCATGAATTGCACATCCTCTTGCAGTCCATTTTGAAGCACATAAAGGTCAAGAAGGTAATCAGGAGTAGTCAAATGGGTTTGTTAAGTGCAAATCATGAAGGAAAGGTTGGATGAAGTACTTTGGGACATGGTTTAGTTAGTAATATAGGTGATAGGGGGACAGTTGGACTAGACCTTGGAGGTCTTTTCCAACCTTCATGATTCTATGATTGACTAACGTGATTGCCTTCTATATGGAAATGAATAATTATGCAAATGAGGGAGGAGCAATGGATGCAATTTATCATCATTTAGTAAGACTTTTGTCACAGTTTCCTGTAGCATTCTTGTTTGGAAGCTAAAGAAGTCTAGGCTTGATGAACAGACTGCTGTGTGGGTTGAAACTTGATGAACTATTGGTCTCAAATGATAGTGATCAGCATCTTGAGAGTCAGCTGCTGGCTAGTAATGAATGTGTAGTACTCCACGGATCAGCACTGGGGCCCATGTTATTCAAGACCTTTATTAACAACATGGATGATGATGGAGCATGCAATGTAAATTGGGGAAAGTATCTGACATGATGAACGGTAGAGCTTCAGTCCAGAGGTACCTTGATAAATTGTTGGTATACCTCTTTTCAAAATTGCTCTTGTTCATCCGTGGAGCAGCTGAAGATTCAGTAAACTATGTTAATAGTGCAATTTTCCTTCTAAAATATTAAACTTTTCTATTTTACCCTCTCATTCCCATCTACCCTCTGTGCTTATCTAAGCTCAGACACTTAGAAGCACTGTGAATTATTTTGTGTGCAACCCAACCTATTTGACCAGGAAGTAACTGATTATATTATCTCTTGAAGTGTAGGGTGTGTATTACTTGTGTGGTAAGAAGAGCAGTTATAAGAAGCAAACTCCTTGGCTTGTTAAGTATAACTGTATAGTGCTGGATATCACAGTTCAGTACTCTGATACTTTGACATGTTATTGGTAAAAAATCTAACATGGCATCCTATTCACAAAATAGTGAAAAAATCAAACATCCCCAATGCAATTTCATTAGAAATTATTTATAGATAGTAAATATTGATAATACTTAATTGTGATATTCTGAGAAACATTAGCAGAACCTGCATTGTTTAAGTATTTTTATAAAAACATGGTCATCTTTCTAACTACGGAGTATTAACTTGTCCCAGGGTGATCTTTAGTAAGAGAGACAGTGCAGAGGCTACTGGTTTAAACAGTAAAAGTCTGATGTTGAATTTTATGCATCAAAATTTTTTAGTCTTCATTCTTTTTTACACATAAGTAGACTTGACATGATGCTGTTCTAATATTTCTGTGATCTGTGAAATTCTGAAGTTTTCTTCAAAAAAACAATTTGTTTACTCTGATCTTTATGGAAGTAAAATCCTACTTCTCCTTTAAAAGCTGTCTTGAATTTCTTAATCAGCTTAGTATGTAATGCTAATTGTCTAGTTTGGTTGCTGGTGGTGACCTGTAAATAATATTTTATTGTTTTAAATCACAATAATATTATGCACAATAACAGTTCTGCATTCAAGCTCTCTTTGGACATTGTTGTGTATGCTATGATTTTCTCTCTGTAGAAATATTTACTGTAATTCCTATTTCCTTCTTTCCAGAGGAAGAGAAATCTAGAGTTGTAAACAGTCATAGATGCACAAGTTCAGTTATTTCCATCCTTTTCATATCCCGGGGAATAATTTCCATAATGGCCTATCTATTTAATTGAACTTTCATGTTCTCAAGTCATAGTTTACCTGGAAATTAAGCAAATAGTATTTTAACATAACTTTGTATGTAGCATAGCAATGCAGATAGATTAGCCCAGAGTACGGTAAAAGCTAATTAACTTGGGTTTTTTTCCAACATTAAGCATGAATTTGCCATCCCAGAAAGCAAATTAGTCTGGTGATAAAGTTATCCTACTACCAATACATTACTTCCAGTACACATCTTTTCCTAACTGTGAACTGAACTTTGATAGTTCTGAACTTGCTCTTCCAAAGATTTCTTTTTTTTGTTTCTTGTTTATTTTGATTGTATCCATTTGTTAATGAGGTATCTAAACTGTATGTTATTTCAAGACCATTTACAGTCCTAAGTTATGCAGAAGACCATCTCTTTTACCTATATTGTGATAATCTACACTTCATTTTATTGTGTTTTGACATGAAGAGCCTATTTTTGTCTTAGGATCTCAGACACAAGTGCAAGAACACGCTTTGCAACGTACAAGCTAATTAGAAATGACACTAATGTTACTTCAGACATAACAATAGTAACTATCCATCTGAATTAGTCTTAATTTATTCCTTAAAGAGTGAAAGCCTAGTCATTCTTAAAACCTCTTTTTTTTCCTCAGAAAAATGTAAAGTATAGAATGACCCCATCAGCTGGAAGCTCGAGTACGCAGGGTTTGAGTCCATCTCTGTGAACAGCACTTAAAATTGTAGGTTTTGTAAAATAAAACCCAAGCTACTACCATTTAAAAACCTCTTAGCTGATATTTCACCATTAAAACGAGTTACTGGAATGCCTTCCTTTATTTAATCTTGTTCTGAACTCATGTTATCAGAGGCCAGAGAGAAGGCAGAATGGGGAAATCGAAATAAAACAGCAAGTCAGAAGGCAGAATTAAACGTTTGATTGATCTTGATCTTTACAAATTGTGTTTCAGATCATTTGCCACTTCTTAAGAGAATTAAAAGTAGCAACAATGAAAATAGGGCATTTCAATTAAAGTGCACAAACAATAAACATCAACATTTATAGATTTACTTAATGCTTTAAAGATTGCAGTTACTTGTTTTCAAGTAACGTTCTGTAGGCAGTTTCTGCCTTAGGAAGGTGTAAAAGTATGTTTAGAATTGCATAGTTCAGGAAATAAAATATAAATTAATTGGGAATTGTCATATCTGGACCATTTCTGAAGCTCACCTTTGCATTTCTGTAACTTTGTCAAACCCAAGAACGTTATTCCTCTGAAATGTTTCTTCCTGTAGATTTTGACTGATGCTGTAACACAAACTTTTCTTTATTTTGGATAATTACAGAGCAAGTAAAACTCACACCATCTGATAAATTGTAATGAAGGGCTGAAATCTCGGACCTCCCAGGATTTCTTCCCAAGGTTTAGATACATATCTGTGGTTTAAATCTGCAGCTCTTATTCACATAAGCATTCATAGCTACATTAAGAATATTCATGGGAGTAATGTTTGACAGCAGGTGATTTTCCCCAATATGAGCAAACTCTTGTTACAGATGGTTTAGAGACCATTTGTACTAATTCAGCTGTTTCAAGTTGAATGTTACTGCTCTTCAGTAAATGTCATTAAATAATACTTCTACTAAGACTTTATGGAAGCAACTAAACCGATATAAATGATACTACCGAAATCTTCAGCGTAAACCAGATCCCATGGAGTTAAACTGTATAAGAATTGTCCCTAATATTAGTGGTTCATTAATACCTGTAATTCTTTATTTCAGTTGAAATTAATAATTTAATTTCATGTTTTCAGTTGGCCAAATTATTGCAAAGTTTTGGGAAAAAAGTGCAAAAGGTTTTTTAGGTGATACTCACTTCAGTGTTTGAAGGACCATGATCAAATGAAAGATCAAGGCTACGGTGTTAATTAGGAAGCCAGATAAGGGAGATAAATTGGCTCTTCTCTGGAAGCCTGTGTTATCTGTGTTATCAAAACTGTTATCTGTGGCAGTGTATAAGATTGCTTTTGGTAAGGCTGTGTGCACAGTCATATTAAAATAGCTGTCTCATATTGTTGATTATTAAGACTTACCTTATTTCCAAGGTAAGACTGTATGCAATGTAGCTTGTCCATGTCTTTTTCCATACAAAGATTTATAAACCAGGACGGCCACTTTTTAAATGTGCACTGCAAACAAAACAGTTTGACCTTATTATGATACTGAATTAAATATTTAAGTAAATCTGCGACTGACAGTTACTTTTCTTTCAGGCAAAATACATTGGACATAAGTATTTTTGCCTATTTTTTTAGTAACACAAATGTGAAGAAATCAATTATTTTCAAACAGTTTTGTGTGTGGGTAATCAGTTTAGAATAAAAGTGCTAGCATTGCTTTTTGCTGACGGTGGCATAATTCAAATTGTGATGTTAGTTGCCAATTAAAACAATAACGTGCAAAAATGCACATCTGAACTGATATACATTTTTGAAACACCACAAAGCATCATCTAGTGGTTTCGATTTTATACAGTCAAATTATTTTTCAGAGAAAAGAATCAGATGTCAAGTAGCTTGTTCTGTGAAAATTGCATTCTAGCTGAATATGTAGACAGATAAAAGGGAAAAACCCCCCATGAAGTATTTTAAACTTTGGAAAACTTGTTGGGGAAATTCTAAGTATTTTATTAGTTTGCCTCATGGAAAAAAAATTTAAAAATTTCCTTCAGAATAATTAGCATTATAGGGAAAGCTTTTACAATAGCCCCTCAGGTCAAGGAAGATGGCAATACAGTACTTTTATTGATTTATTAAAATGAGTTTGTAGGCTTTTTTTATGCACCCATCTTTTAAAATTTGGAATGGGCTCTTCAATTTTTTAAGTATTTTCCTAGAGATTAAAAATTTCATTTCTAACATCTAAGCTGTTTCTAAAACCTGAAAGTTTGTTCTTGAAGTGAAATAATTGTGAGCACATTTCTCCTCTCACAAGAACCGAGAAGAATGATTATTTTCGGGTGAGCTTTTCTTTCTCTTCCCAAACATCTTTGCTCATTGTTCTGTTCCTTGAAGCTATTTTAACTTTACTCTGTAGCCCCAAATGACCATCTTCCCCTGGCTGTTAGATGCATTCCTGTGCTGTGTATCATCTCTTTGTGTCAGCAGCTCATCATTCAGTGCTACTATGCTTTAACGTCACGTGTTATTCAGATACAGTCTATGTATTTGGCTCAGAATCCTGGAGTTAACTGCGAGATACATTTCCTACAAGGCATTTCCTGCAGGTATCAGTTCTTATAGCTTGAACAGCTCCAAAACCAATTTATAAAATTAGGCTTCAAACCAGTTTTTCTTACCTCATTTTTCATTTATCCACATTGACATTAATCAGTGAAAACAATCAAAATAGTGTTTAAATCCTCTGTCTCTATAAAGTAACCTGTTTGTTGATCTGGCAGCTTGTCATCAAGAAAGCAATTCTTGTCTGCTACTATTGCAGTACCGCTGGTCCTGAACCTGCCTCTCAAACTTTCTCTTACGTGTTTTTTATATTACCACAGTCTTTCCTGGCCATTGGAGTTTTTTATTTAAAACCAGTTTCTTTTGTAACCTCTAGATCTTACGTAACTGAAAACATTTCAGACTTTGTTTTTTCTTGCTGGTGTGTTATTTTATTTTAATTCTATTTAATATGATCTCCATAAGATTACACAATGAGGAAAATACAGAGAGAACGTTTAAGCAAAGGAGGGAGGGAGAGGGGAGGCCCATGCACTCCCATTCTAGAATATATTTTTAGTAGCTCTATGGAGCCCTATTATTAGGGAAATGAGTTGTCCTGAAAATTTTTTAATTTTTCCTTTTTTTTTTTTTTGAAGATGAAAAGTGGTCCAGTTGTGATCTCAGTACATCTCTCCCATCCAAGTCCACAAGCAAGGAATCTGTTTTCCATATTCTGCTTAAAGAACCACGAGGTATGTAATTTCTTGAGTTCTACTTCAAATTTTTTGCAAGATTTGATCTTTTCTGGCTCCTGAAATCTAGAGTGTGTACAAAATTTGGTGTTTTGATGAGTGCAATTCATCAGTTCACATGTTGAATCTGGATCCTTGTGGAAATAAGATTTTTCGTGTCAATGAGGTTTGTTTATTTTACTTAAAATACATAAATAATAATTAGAGATGCACCAAGTTAAGTTCTTCTGAAGTATGCATTGTTCCTTTTTTGAACAGTTACTTTTTTCTTACCTCTGCAAGGATTTTCTTGAATTTTTGAAATATGATTTCTTTTAGAAATAATGCTTATCATCAAAGCATAAATTTCATGGCTGATATCAAATTGATGACAATGTGTGAAAAAAGCAAGAGAGGTGCTACTTGACTGCCTAATAGGTGCTACACTATGATAAAAAAAGGTGAACAAGTTCATATAGTAATGCATTCTTGACTTTGAATTAAGAGATTAAATCAAAATAAAAAAGGAATTTTAAGATGAACACCACCACTATAAAACTGTTTATGAAATACAAGGTAGAAAGCAGCAATTGTTAAAATTATTAAATTTAAATTGAAAGGCATCTTTAAGCTTTATTTAATGAGAAATCATATGTTTTTGTAATAAGTACAAATGCAAACACTTGAAAAATAATCTTTGATATGCATTTAAACAGTTCTCAATTCTTGTTTTATTGACTTACCCTGTAACAACTCAGAATTTTCTAAAACCTGAAAAAACAGAAAGGAAAATCATGTAATTGCTAAGAAATTTCTTTTTTTAAACTATTTTTTCTAGTTTAAAGGCTCAATTAAGGAGAAAAGGTAGGTGTAAGAAATTAAAAAAATAAATGAGTTATGCAGTTTTCCCTGCTAGGTTCCCTCCCTCACACTTATATTTGTGAGCATCCGTTTCATGTTAATAGACATATCAGAGTAAGCCATACCATTTTCCTTGAAGAAATCGTAGCTATCTCAAATTAAAGACCTGAGTTAGAAAAATGAAATGAGGGTGACTTGTTTTAAATTCAAAAATTGACCATACACTATAATTTTTGTAAGAGGTACTTGCCACACCTTTGTATTGTAAAGCATGTTGTATACCTTACTGTTCCCAGCAAGAAACTGGTTTGGTTTTTTTCTCCTTGAAGCTTACTATGCCTCCACAATATTTCTGGGTAATATAGAAAGAAGGATTTAGAAGAAAGAAATGTAAGAATTGATCTGGACATCGTATCATTTTCTATTTGTACATTTTACACAGGCATATATAAAAGTTATAACTGTTGTCATGAGATTATATTTTTTTTTTTCTACAGAGGTAGTGAGGAACTGTCCAAAGACATCTGATTCATGTACATTGTAAAAGTGACAGAGCAATCACTTGACAGAAATATTAGAGCAGCGAAGCCATCTTTATAAATTGTACTTTCCACTACTTATTCTTTTATATCTTAAATATTTTCATGATGTAAATCTTTTGCTCTGAGGTTTCTGCAGCCTAATCTCCCTTGTTGGTGGGAGATCAGTGAATGCACGGGGGTGTTTTAGCACCTGGTCTCACTCACAAGTCGGGAACAGTGCAGTCATGCTAAGAATCATTTTTATGGTGAGACTCTGTACTTCTTTTTCCCTACACTTAACAGTAGATGACGTGTGGATTAGATGCAGGTGTTACTGCTTTACCACTGTTCCATGGTTTTCAAAACCTGATGGAACCTAATAGTTGTCTTAGTAGACTTCATGGAATATATTTGCTAGATCATTTTATGAGCAGCATTTATGTGTGTGGGAAAACTGTGCTTGCTGCTAATTAATTACTTGTTTTTTCCTAATTGACTCAAAAAACTGAAGGGAGAAATTCAGAAAAGGTGAAATAGGATGAGAATCTTGGAATAATTTTTTATCATACTTTTATTGAAAAGCCAAAATACTGGTCATACTGTGAAATTGTTACTCATGGTAGACTATCCTTATTTTCCTGCCTTGGCTCAAGAGTGTCAGTGTAAGTCTTCTGGACTGCTTGGTGTTGTTTCCCAGTAACACAGACTGCATTACTTCACCTGGGCCTAATAATGAAGCTGTGATCTCATTTTGCATTCAGACTCCACTCACTGAATTTCATGGTTTAGCTGATGTTACAGGTGGTCAATAAGCCTGTCTGTTGTGAATGACTTGGTGTAGTGTCAAACAAGAGCAATATACAGGGCAGTCAACTGAACCTAGTGTTTTAGATATCGCTCTCCGTATTTCAGCACAAGTTTTATATTTAAAAGCTGTCATATCACCTCTTCCATGTTCATCTATCTTCACGTTTTTTCTGAGATCTCTATGATTCATTATTTAATTTTGCCTTCTAACTTTGCTTTAGGGTAAAATACATGTATTTATTAAATCTCCCAACCATATAGGAAGGAAAGATAAAATATATTCCATAAATGCATACACTATTAGTGAGCCATTTTTGAAAAAGATGCCTGCAGTGTTAAACCACTCTGATGGCAATCAAATTTGAGATAGTAAAATTCTGTGTATGCACTTGGGAAGCATGTTACTATTATAGTTTTATATTTTATTCAACAATATTTGAGAAAGCATTTTAGTGTACTTTTTATGTCATGTACAGTCCACTATGATTATGGATAATTTTGCTTTTAAACTAATTTTACCTGAGAAATGGCATAGATTTTGTCCAGTTCCTCAGTCCATTTCCTTAAAGTCTTAGATTTCAAGATTCTTTAAATCTAACTTATTTACATCTGCATTTTTCTTACAGTAATTCTGCATGTAGAATCTGTTTTTTCTTGTGATTGCTTTCAAAGACTGAAAAACTATGAAACTAGCATACTTGAATTTCCTGTTTTTCTTAGTTCCTAGGGATGCTTTCATTATCACAAAATGACTTGAAGAGCTAGAAAAGAAAAGGGCTGTGAGAAATAGTTCTCCATTCTAGCAAACTATTTTGAAAATAAGTTGGAAAATGCTAACATCTTCCTTCTTCCATGTTCTAGCTTCATTCTTTGACCATGGTTTGGTCACTCACAACAAGCAAAAATAATTTTACGCTTTATAACTTACATCAGAGGTTGTGTCAGGAAGTAGTCAATAGTCATAGCATGGATTCTGTAGGAAAGGGAAAGTGAAGCAATTAAAAAAGAATGAACACCAGGTAGGTATGCAATACTATCCTATTTTTATTTTAAGAAACTGTTATTAATAATGTAGTTAACTGGAAAAGAAAAATGCAAGCACACAGTGAGACCTCACTGCAAACCAAAGTGAAATTACTATAATTAGATTAGCCTAAAAAAAAAAAGTGTTTTCCTTCTTCACAGGGTTTCAGATTCAACATTTCCATCTTTTTGGCACACATTTTCACAGGAAAACTGATGGAATTAGAGTTCCATTGAAATGCTGGTGGATTCAGGTGCCAGATTTCTTTTGAGTTTCCTTAGTCTAAGTACTTCCCTGTTAAATCTATTCAATTCTTCCTTCTTTGTGATGAACTTTTGCTACTTTAGTTTTTATTTTCTTTCACTAATGTTATTGCCTTCCCCGAACTTTTATCTTTTGTAGCTATCAGGTTTCACTTTTCTGAGCAAAACTGTTCAACAGATGTACTATTTGCATGAGTAGTTTATAAGCTGTGGTATATTAATTACTTGTGCTACAAAGATTCAGAGTGCAGCCTAGTATGAAGACAGAAGCTATCTCTGTCAGTGAGAGTGACCTCTAATGCCCGTTGTGCAGATGCTAGCACATAGAAAAACAAAGTTCACGTCTCTTGATTCAGAATTTACTGAAAATCTCCTGTGTGGTTTAAATAACTTCTAGTCTGGATTTATTTGTGAGGAACGTTTTAAACTTTAAGGTAAAGAGATGACCCAATTACTGTGTAGTGGCCACAATAAATTATACGGAATTTGAACACTTAATCACAGAACGTTAGGAGTTGGAAGGAACCTTGAAAGATCAACTAGTCCAACCCCCCTGCAAGTTCAGGATTGTCTAGATTAGGTCAAAATTTTGGAAAATAATTTGAAAATGATGTAAGACTAGGTAGAGTAGTTTGAATTGAACCAGGGCTGCTCTGAAACTTAGGGTTGAAGTTGTTGGTTTGAGTTTTCTCTTCCTCTGCTGGCCCTGTTAGTGAACAAATAGCTCTTCAACATGCTGCCATGGGTAGGTTAGCTGTGCCAAGGCTGGGTACCATTTATGCAGAAGGATTTTCAGGGAGGTGTCAGTCATTTCTCTCTGACAAACTAGGAACATGGGTAGGTTGGTTTCATCATAGATGGAGAAGGAAGGAGGACAGAAAGGAATGAAGGCAAGGAGCAGGCAGGCAGTCTTCTAAAGTCAACTATCAGTGGTTCCCACTGGTACTGTTCCTCTAGCTGTGGGTCCATTCAGCTCACAAGACTGTAACCCATCTTTTCTTTCTACTGTACTGTTTCTCTTTTTTAGGAAAGGGCAGTTTGGTAGATCAGATTTTTCTTTTAATGTCCCCATTTTTTACTCTGCTGCTGCTTCTGTTGCTGCTCCTGAGATCTTAGGGCTGGCTCCCTGGGAGGGGTGCAGCACTACCTCCTGGATCAATTCAGTGCGCAAAGGTGGGTTTAACTCTACTTCTGCTATGTTGCTATGAATGTGGGACAGTGGGTAGCTGATTTCAGACTGCATCTCAATGGAGATTTACTAGCTGTTGAATACCTAGTTGTTAAATTTATGGGCCATGTGTCCTCAGTGTCAATCTGTCAGAGATAGGTTTACCGACAGGCTGTATCCCATTGTAGATTGGTGGATTGTTGCTGACTGATGGAGGTCCTGTAGAGTTGGTGGTCTGTCAACCAGGAGAGAGACCTACTTGTCCTCCAATTTGGGGTCATGAGATTCTTTCCTCACTGGATTACTTTTGGGGTAGGCATCTTTTTTTGCACACAGAAAGACGTTGCAAACAAGATTTATGCAGTTTTAGAATATATAGCTTTGTTTTGCTGGCTAATACATGCAGTAGATAACTAGGAATAACATGCTGCTAGGCTAGGTATTAATAGGTCAGTCTTCCCAGTGAGACATTGAGATGTATCTTTGCTGCCAAGGTTGACATTAGGCATCTCTGACAGGTCAGCCTCTACTGCTTCTTCTGATCCATGATGTTGCTGAGTTGCCACTTTCCGATCCTTGGGTTTTTTTCATAGAGTTTCTATATCTTTTCAGTAGTTTCTTACTGAGTCCTTGAGCTGCTACTATCATTCTGTCCATGTTTTTACCTTTCTTGTCTTGCAAGGCTTAGTCATTTTCTCACACCTTACCAATTTTCTCAGTAAAATCAATCCAAAGTTGTGGTGCTGTGCTGCACCTAATTAGGCAGGTGAACTGCTACTCTGAAGATTACATATACTTTTGAAGAAATTATTGTTTATGCTCACCACAAAATAACATGCTGCTTGAACACAAGACAGAATTCTGAAAAACAGAATTATTTTCCTTCTTGGAAATCTTTGAACATCATTTGCCTATCTGTATGACTGCTGCCTCCTTTGAACATTCAGCTAGCATTTTTCCTTGTTGTGTTATCTCTGAAATGCTATCATGGCACTTGGTGGCATGTGCAAGTTCAAATTTGTGAAATTTCCAGGGGAAGAGAGGGTGTAGGACCCCTTTCTACTCCACATATACAGCAGTTTTCTGCTTGTTGGATCACCCTGGCTTCTCTCAACCAGGTAAAGCTGTTATAAAAGAGCTGTGTTCTCATGCTACAGCTGGCAAACAAACATGCTTTTTCAAAGAAGATGTCGGTACTGGTGACATGGTAACACAAGTGATGCAATCTAAGCCATGCTTGTCACTAGAGAGATACACTGACAAAGCTGATGCATTCCAGCTGGTCGCATTCTTCAGTGCTGGTTGTCTCTGCTGTCAGCATGGGAAACCTTGGAGCCACAAGTACATCTAAATCTTTCCTCACATGGAGAAAATCAGCAATCAGTAGGGTCATATTCTAAGATGCTCCTGCAAACTAACCCTGTGAGTGAATAGTTGGGGAATCTGTGCGCAAAAATATTCTTACAGAAAATCTTAATTAGAGGCAGCGGGAATTGTAGTGTTAATGAGTGATATGCTTTTCAGTGTTGAAACAGGTGTGCTTTGTATATTGGTACATCAAACCATGAAATATTCTAAAACAAAGAACAATAAATCAAAGACTTTTCCTTGAACTTTTCTGGAATGTTACAAGCCATATTTTATATATGTTTTCATGACCTGTTATACACAATTCTTACCTTTGAATTTTACTTTGTTTACAAATTGTATGGTGTGGACGTATCTTTACGTGCTTTTGAAAATCCAGGCAACTCTTTTAGTGAAATAAAGTTAATGAAGTGAATGGCAGCACTGCAAGAATAAGCAGAAATTCTCAGTTACACTTATTTTTAAAACAATCCCCTGAACTGAAGGAGTAGAACAGTACATTTCCTTGGCTATAAAGGGAAATTATTTATCTACTTAAGCATGCTGTCCTGATGTTGCAAATGGGGAGGAAAAAAGATATTCAGGATGCAAGTAAAAGAAGGGAATACATCAGAAACCCCTCTTTTTATAGTCTCATGCAAATGCATATACAACTTCCCATGTGGATTTATAATGGAAAACAGATTTTCAAGCTATAATTGCCCCACAGACTTAAGCTAGGCCATGCAATAGGTTTCATCAGAATCTCATGATTTGTTACTGAACATCCAGAGTATAGCACTTCAGAGCATTTAAACTATGCAAATCAGCCTCAGGGGAGGCTGTTATTTCACATTATCTTAGGATATTTCTCTATTTTAAAATATCTGCTGTGTTTTAGAACTTGATAAGAAATTATCTCCTTCAATTTCAATAGAGCTAGAAAATGAAAAGATGATTAATACTGATTTAGAATGCCATATTATTGCTAATCTATTTGATAACAGCTGTGGATGGACAAGATGGAGGCAGACAGAATGTGTCCTTGGATAAGACAGAACTACTTACTTCCTCCACCTTTACTGATTCTTGCTTCTAATCTTCACCTGTTTAAGTAATAAACCCAGTGAAAACTCCAGAGACAGAGATTTGTTTCATTTTATAAATTAATCAGTGTCTCTATGTCTAACTCTAAATTGGCTGTAAGAAATTATCTGCACTAATCTTTTATTTCCAGATGGGGATGTTGCCAGCACTATCAATCTGGTGTTTCTTGAGAAGCAGAACTAAGAAGTTTAGCTATTTTTCCTGGCCTACTCTGCTCTTGAATAATCACAGTGTGTCTCTGTATGCTGTGAACTAGTCTGTGCAAGACCCTTCCATGTCAATGCTCCACCCCAAATATACACTAAAGACTCTTTCCCTCTTCCCTTAACTAACTAGTAATTTCTTCAACTGTTGAGTCTGCTACAGCATTCCTTCATTGAAGTTTCTAAGCTGACTTCCCTTGTCTATCCAGTTGTTTGGTTTCCACAAAGCATTTCAGGAGTGTTGGAGATCTATGTCTAACTTCATTGAAAGTGGACAGAAGACTAAAAAAGAGACAAAGAACTCTTCCCACCCCCTACTGACTAGTACTGATAGTAACAGTGAAATATATGGAGAGATTGTACAATTACATAGATTTTTTTTCCCCAGGGAAGATCGGGCATTTTTCTCTGTTACAGAGTTCTTGAAAGTATTACCTTAACATACTATATTTTTAAGTTAGGAGGTATGTGTAGGAAAGAAATTGAACCTTTTGTATAAGGACTTTTGGAGATGGAAGATCATGATAAAAGTTGGTGTTTTACAAGGTGGTCTTGAGGGGTCTAGGGGAAAAAGACCTAGTTGGTTTGAACTTAAATGTCTTTTTTCTTTAATTACTATATGATGTCCAGGAGAGAAGGGACAATTTAAACTTATCTTATTAAGTAACTGTCTGGGGCACAGATTTATTTTAAAGCATAAATGCTAGAAGGTGGTATTGAAACTGATCTTTCAACCTTGAAATTTATGCCTTAAGACTGCTTGGTAATTACAGTGTTGAATTAATGTTCTTTTTTTTTGTTTTCCCCCACACTGAGATTTTCTAGGGCTTTTTTTGTAAAATGTTCTCATTGATTTTTCTTTTTTTTCTTTTGGTCAATAAAGAGTGGGTCACAAATATAAGACAAAAGCTAAGGGAAAGTCAAATTCTGTATATAGTATGCATTAGGTACCTAAACAACAATTTTCACCCACAATGGTAACACAGTTCTTAGAATCACAGACTGGGTTGGAAGACCTCAAAGACCATCTAGTTCCAAACCCCTGCCATGGAAAGGGACACCCTCCACAAGTCCAGGCCTTGAACACTCCCAGAGAAGGGGCAGCCACAGATTCTGTAGGCAGCCTTGTCTATTGTATTGCTGGGTGATGTTATGCTTCTTGTCCATGAACAGTCCCAAGTCCTTCCCCTTGGAACTGTTAATCCATTCTCTGCCCAGCCTGTATTTATGCTTGTGATTGCACCTTGGCCTTGTTAAACTTAATGAGCTTCACAGGGCCCACCTCTCAAGGCTGTCAAGATCCCTGTGGATGGCATCTCTTTCCTCCAGCATGTCAACCATACCAGACAGCTTGGTATCATCAGGAAATTTGCTGAGGGTGCCCTTGGATCATACTGTCCCTGTGTCTGACAAAGAAGTTAAACATTGTCTCAATATAGTGGCTCATGCTTCCAAGTCAATGAACTCTTCTTAATCACAATTTTATTTAACTGTCCTGCAGGACCATTGTGTACCTTTTCATTTTAAAGCTTTTATTTCTCAAATGTTAAACTTTTTATATATTATTTCAGTATGATGATCACAGTTCTGACCCTTTTTTTTCTCATTGGAAGTAGCAACAAATGCTCCAGTGATAGTGTGAGGAGTCACTGGGCACAGGTATTTAGAAAACAGTTGTAAGACTTTTTTGCAAACCTTTGGTACTTAGTGTGACTGCTATATTGAGGGACTGTGAACAGGAGGGACGTGCCTGGAGTTTCTTTTGGAATTTAGCTCAATGTAGCACCGACCTTTGTATGCTACACAGGGGTGTCTTTTTTTCTAAATGTTGTAATTTAGATCTAAATCTAAATCAAATTGCATAAGTCAAAGTTATACAAACAAATAAATTCCGTAATTGTCCTGCTGAACAATTAACTTTGCTTCTACACATTTTCCAGAGCTCTATGAATTCTTTGGCCCCCCTTTTCTACCAGTAATTTTGTTTAATACCCCATCAATATTTCCATTGCTTTCCAAAATGGTTATTATGCTTCAGCCTCAGTTGGAATTGCATGAAAACTTAGTCTGAATTGCAATAAAATGGAAAGTTGGTTAGTTTTTTATGGTTTGTGTGTGGGTTTTTTTGTTTGGGTTTATTTTGGGGGTTTTATTGGTTGTTTTTTTTTTTAGTTTATTCATCAAGTCCTCAGGACTAGTTGTTTGAATTGGTTAGAAAAGCTGTTGGAGTGTTCTGGTCATGCAGATATTTATTCTCTACCTCTTGTTGGAGTCAGTGTTGACTGAGATTTGTTTAACATTGTAGACAGTAGCTAGATCTTTTTATTATTAGCATGGACTTTTAAGTTTCTCCAGTATTTGTGTCTGGCTCCTGGGATCCTTATCCAGGCACTGGCTCAGACCTTGGGTCTTTCTAGATGCTGGTCTGCTCCTTCTTGCAAGTATAGCTGAAAGGTGGCTGGCAGAACAGACATCGATTTGCTCAATCAGCTCACAAGAGCACCTCTCTGGTCTCTTGAAGAGAGATTTAGGTCTGCTCTGTGTGTACGCTCACTCTCTAAGCCCTTTACCCACCCACTGGGTCTTTCCAGATGCTGGTCTCTTGCTACTTACTGGCTAGTCAGACTTGATACTAGGTAGCAGCAGACATCCAACCACCAATGCAGCACACTCTTCTCTCGAATGGCCAGTCTTAGACATGGTGCCTCCATTAGCTGGCACTCCGGCCTCGTAGGCCTTGTCCTGCTTTCTGGCAAATCGTAGCTGTTAGCAGCTGCATTCAGAAGTCAAATTATTCCTGGTAGGGAAAGATGCATGTGACTTGTTCAGTTCTGACTGATGGGTGAAGCTCTTGATTCATATGTCTTTGAGAATGTTTAATTTCAGGCATGTAGGGCAAGCCCTAAATAGAGATGAATTTAAATTTAAACATCTGCTTCAGTTACACTGAAATTACAGGAAATGTGAATGGGTATGTTAGGCCTATATTCTAATTCCTATGATGTGAATTGAGGTGTGATTCTTTGTGTGTTAATTCTTTTGATAAATACTTTAGTATGCCAAAATCTATATGTTCTCCTTAGAATTATATATTTCTCCTTGTTCACAAGATATAACCTGGATCGATAATACTGTAGCTCCAGTTCTTGACAAATAGGGTCCTTAAAACTTCTCTCTGTGGGGAAGGAATAGTTTAATTAAAATGGACATCATATGCTTAGTATTCCACTGCTTTAATTCTCTTCTCTAGGCATTTTGTCATACTATTACTAAGATTAAAAAATTATTCTAAATATTTTTTATGGGGGAGATAATAAAATATTCACATGCTCATTAAAAATTGATATCTTAGTTACCAGTGTGAATTGGATACTCTGATTTACTTTTCTGCCACAAAGCCTGAATGATTAGGCAGGGGCTATTTTGGTTTGATAAAGCCACCAGGATTGTACCTGCTGGAGTATATTTGCAAAAATAATGGCTATCACTGGTACTTCTTTGCTGTTCATACAAGTCTCAGTAAAAATTTGTCTTTTTCTTCTACCTTTTATGATACACACAGGACTTTATTTTTAGTTTTCACAATATTTATGCTGTGAAACTCTTCCTGCTTATGTTAAGGTCAGGTTGATACCTTCAATCATAAGCATTATTAACAATCTTGCATCTTACAATAAAATTTAGGTTTAAGCAATATTTGTTTCTTTAAATGCATCATTGATGCCAAGCTAAAAAACTCCACCCAAAATCCAAACCAACCCAGGAAAAAAAGAATGTGTGCCCTACTGCTCGGTTTGTTGTGTGTGAAAGAGGAGATACATGCTCAACTAAGTCAGTCTTTGTCTCTGTCCTAATGTGATGCTTATTTCCTTATAAATCATAGCATGCAAGGCAAGAGAGGAGATTTTGATATCAAGTATAGGCCATAATTTGGATACTTTTAGGGAAATGCACAACAAAAATTTATGTTATTAGATAAACAGTGTTTGAATCATGACCTTTGTTATTACTATCTCAATGACCATTGAAGCATGCAACACAAAGCTCTTAATTGGACTTCAGAGTTTATGTTAACAACTTACATAAGATGCTTTATTACATTCACAGTGACTTGGTCTAGTATCATCTTCTGCTGAGTGGAGAGGAAATTGAACTTATTTCTTTGCATGGTAATAGTATCTTTTGAGAGGACAACGTTTGAAGGGTTATGAAAGCAATGTTGGAAGAGCATGTGATTTTCTGGGACTCTTTCTGCTAGAACATTAATTTTACCATGCAGTAGTTTATGCCCAAGGATTTGGCACTTCTGCTATTACTGCTAATATGCTTTTTTAGGTAAAATTTGTAATTACAAAAATATATCTAACCTTTAAAAATTTAAGTAGGTAATGAAAGTGTACTGATACTGAAGTACTTCCCACCCCAGCATATTGTTAAGGTACAAATTTCCATTTACTTGAGGGAAGGTATTTAACATTGCATTCATTTTAACACAAAAAACCAGAAGTATAAGTGTACTTCTACTTCTTTTGTAACTATTAATTCCTCTTTCGAGGTGTGAAATTCAGTCTCATTAACATATGAGAGTTTTTGCAATAGATGAACTTATTAAAGGACAATCATGTTTTGGGATTGCCTTGTTTGCTTGCTTGTGTTACAAGAATATTAATGTTAAATATCCTTATTTTATACATTGAAGCAAAAACTATTCAAGTATTTTTAATGTTGAATTTCCTTTTATCTAGTTGCTTCAGAAGCTTTGAAAAATCCCTTATAAATAAAATCTTCTTCTCCTTCATCATCTGGCACTTGCCCTTGTTAAACTTCATGCTGTTTGTGATTGCCCAGCTCTCTGATCTGTCCAGATTTCTTTGTAAAGGCTTTTCCACCCTCTGAACAGAGTCAGCAGCTTCTCCCAATTTGGTGTCATCTGCAAATTTACTTAAGACACCCACTAGTCCTGAGTCTAGGTTGTTTATGAAAATGTTAAAAAGAACTGGGCCTAAAATGGAGCCCTGGGGACCCCACTAGGCACTGTCTGCCGGCCAGAGGTAGCCCCATTTACTATTACCCTCTGAGCTCAACATGTCAATGCATAATGGCTTTGTCTCATTGTATGCTGGACATTTTTTCCAGCAAGATATTGTGAGACACAGTATTAGAAGCCTTACTGAAATCCAAAATAACCACATCAACTGTTTTCCCTTGGTCAAACAGCTGGGTGTCCTTGATGTAAAAGGAAATCAGTCTGGATATAGATAGGACATTCCTCTTCTGAACCTGTGTTAGGTGTGACCAATTACTGTGTTGTCCTTTAGGTGTTATTCAATAACTCCCAGTATTATTTTCTCCATAATTTTACAAGTCACTGATGTAAGGCTGACGAAGATGTGTGAGACATTTAGTCACCCCAAATTATTTGCTGACCAAAGAGAATTTTGGTGGCGATTCATTTGTTCCACCTCGCTAAAAACCAAGATGTTGGTAATGAAGACTGTTCACTCTCACAGGAAAAAGCAGGGACTGAAAACAGGCTGTTGTTATTCAGTAGCCAAATACAAAGCGAAGCATGTTTTCAACAGTGAGATTAACGAACTCTCAGAACAATTATGAAAGAAATGTGGAGGAGACACCATCACTGGCAAATTTTAAATCAATCAGATTCATCAAAATAGTTAAATTCTGTTGTTCAAGAAGAGTGAGACTGAACCTTGATTTTTCAAATAAGTACTAAGCAATCCCATGTATTTAAGTCGTTAGGTGATCACAATGACTTAAGATGTTTATCATTGAAGAAATGAAAAAAAATCTCTGCAGAATTCTGGATAATTAAGTATTCTTTAAACATGTTTTTACTGGTTCAATGAAAAAATGGCCAAAAATATTTTGAAATTTTTAAATTATCATTTTCAGAATTTTCATTATGTCATTCTGCTTATTCTTTCACTAGTTCAGGATGAAAACAGAGGCAAAACATCAAGTACCAACAATAGATATGGACTGCACAAGTTTTCTGTTCTTTACACATAAATTGCAGTCTGTTGCCTCTAAAGAAGCAGCATTTTTTTAAAGTTTTGTGGTCATTTGTCTTTATATAAAAGGAAGATACCTAAGAGTGAAATTACATTTGGAGATATAGTGTAATCTGTCAGAAAAAACTAGGAAAAATTAACTATTTTTTCAAATTATTTTCTAACCTTTTGTCCAACTCCTTCCATATATCAGAAAATAAACCTCCTATTTTAGTTTTCTTTGAGTTGTTGCCAAATTACATCAGTAATTTGAAGTTTTGTTCACTGTCATCTTTGCACATATGGAAGTTTTCTGACACTTTCTCTTCAGTTGACACCTACAACAAAACAGCTATTGGGAAACGCTTTTGTCCATACATTTGTTGAATGCTTGACTGCAAAGCACTTATGCCTTGGGCTGCTTTAGAGACAGTTCTCCACCATATGGAAAGGGAAAATGCTGGTTTAAAATGGATAATCCTAATTGTTTAAGTCACTTCATTGAAAATTTTCGTTTGCAGTTGTGGCACAAGTTGTCATCAGTGAAAGTTACAGTAATTGACCTAAAAATGTTTCCTTCCTATTCCAAAAAGGTCTTGTTTTCATGTAGTTTTATCCACTACTGTATTTTAACTCAATTTTTAAGAAACAATCAACAGTGATCATCTATTTTCTTCCTTCCCACATCAAAAGAAAAAGAACTTGTTTCCTAAAAATGAACAATTTGTGCGAAAGCAACTGAAAGCTGAAGTATAGACATTTGGTTTTTATTTTTGGTAGTCATCTTGCCTCCTGAGTTGTGGATTACACACGATTTCCTTTTCTACATTCACACAGATGTACAGGATCTGCAGCAGCCACCTCTGTTCAGAAACACTGCGGCTCTGATTTACCACTGAGTCATCCAAACAAAGCCTTGTCAGAATTTTTCAGAATCATCACCGTCAGGATGTAATTTGGATCCTTGATCCTTTACACAATATTTTAATAGTAGTTCCCACTTTTAGTGGCATCTCTTTCCACTGGGGAATTTTATTTGATTTTGGTTTATCTCCTGCATACCAAGTCTTTCCAGTCCAGTTGATTTCCTACATGTCTGCTCCTAAGTATATTATCCTTATCTTTCTCTGGAGGTCCCCAAGCACATCCCTTTGTATTCCTCTCTGAATTTGAGGCCACCAACTAATATATTTATTGGATTTTTTGAATACTGATTACAATTTGTTCAAATTAGGAATACAGAGTAGATTTGATCCTTATTCACACAACAGGAAACAACGCACAATCCCCTAGTTGTCTTTATGGCTGAAAAATCATGCCACATTTCAACTATGCCTCAGAAAACCAGGAGAATCATAATAAATGTCATATTAACCATAGGAATTCAAGGGATAAAATATTCTAAGACTTTAATGAAGTCTTAGTAAAAGTTGAATACGATCTGTTTCTATACCAGAGTCTGCCAGGTGAGTAGCTATGTGCCATGTTAACTGATCCAACATGTCCTAGATCTTTGCAGTAGGTTTAAAATATTTCTGAACTTATATCTAAACTGATGTGTCCTTATGTGATATGATGATGGAGTAGCAGTCATGTACATAAATAGCATGTGAGATCACACTGATAATAAAATCTGCTGCTATTGTGTACACAGAAGAATTTCCAGAGTTTGAAAAATAAATTATTTTGTAGTTTGATACCCATAGACCTAAGACAAGTGCAGTATGTATGGGTTCTGTCAGAAAGCATTATTCGTTAAAAAAGAACAAATCACTGTGAATTACCAGTTTGGCTGTAAAAATCCAGAATGTCTCGGAAGTCAAAAGGCACTTGGCAGCTCAACATAGTTTCTTGCTAGAGGATTTTGCTGATTTCTGTCTGTACTTCCTCTAGCAACTGATTACTGTTCTGTGGTAGTCTTGATAAACTCTGGAGCAGATTTTGTACAAAAATGATCATAGTCAAAATATAAGATATATTCTTTGAATTGTCATCCTGGACATATAATTGAGGGCCTCTCTACGAGACCGCTGCAGTTAAATCAGTGCTCACTCCTAAAACTGTAACAAATTTCAACAACAGTGATATCTAGGCCATTATTTTACTTCATTTTCTCCTGGAAAAAGGAAGTACTCAAAATGACTTGCTAATAAATGTAAAAGAAATCAAGGTTCTTTGTCTTCTCTTGAGGGATTTTCTTTTCCTACATAATCATATGTAAACCGAAACCTTCTTTTCAGAATGCATGACTTATTTTTTCTGTTTCACTTGTATTATGTGACAAGAAACATCTTGAACTCATAGCAAGCATTAGGAAGAGAAAGCTGCTTGGTTTAAGTACCAACTTATCTGTTGCTGTTGTAGCACATCATATGCTATTTCCATGGAAAGTCCATGATATGTCTAAAACCAAGCAAGCAAATGCAGCTGTTTTGCAGCTGACATTACTTTATATGTGTTGCTTATAAACCATAGTAGAATAATGGGGTTTAAATGCTTATTTAGATGTCTGAGAGAAAGATACTTCAAAGCTATAGAGAGAAGTAACTACAGGGTGATAGAGGTTTCAAGCCTGGAGGATATTCTCTGAAGAATACCCAAATACGTTACAACAATATTCTGGGTAATCTTTGACTATTTACCTATAAGGACAAGGACAAGTAAATTTGAGTAGTGAGTAGGAAAAAAGTTTTGGTTAAGGGGACAACTTTTAGAACCCAGCTATATAAAAGCATAGTTCTGTCTAAGGATTTTGTGAAATGCCAAGTAATCTATAATAGTCTTTTGTATCCTTTGCTCTTCTGCTTTATAGGTAGGAGCTTGACCATATATTTTGATTTAAGTCTGATTTCTTTTCAGGCTGAATAATAGGTGGAACTGATTTCTTCAGAATGTATGAGTATAGAGATGATCTGCTGATAAGTTTCAGGAGTTAACAATGAGGCTGGTGTTGCCACCTGTTGGGTTTTAGGATGTTGCACACAAACGACAATGGGCAAAAGGGTACACTAGCATAGCAATCCTGTTTGTCTACTTGGACAGGCTAATAAAAATTATTGATAGTTCAGTTACAATACTAATACATAGTCAACAATAATACAGAAAAGCTGCTGTTAACATAGTCAGAATTGTTACACAGGAAAACTTTCCTATTATCTACCCTTTTTTTCTGGTATGATGCTCATCCTTCTGGTCTCCCTCTAGATCTGAAGCTTGACAGCTTCAGTCCTCCCCAGGTACAGAGGCTGGGTGGGGATGTCAGAGAGCTGTCACTTCTTTGCTTGGAGGGCTGGCGAAGTGTTTGCTCCTCAACAGTTTGGATTTATTTTTATGCATTATCTTAACACAATCTGCATAAGTGAAATTTCTCATTACTGATTTTCTATTACTCGTTTTTCTATTCTCTGCTTTATCTGAGCTTGTTTAACAAGATTTTATTCCGGTAGTAACCATTGTGATTTGAGTTTACAGGTTTGGATGTCTGGTACCATCATGTGTTTGCAGTCTTGCAAATTCTTATTCTAGTATCATAGATAATTCAGTCTGCACAGAAGTTTACTTATATCTCTATAAACTCAAAGTAACCTAAACCAAACCTGACTACGAAACAATTGTTATCATGAATAAAAGAAGTTGAAATCAATTTATGGTGAGACAAATATCAATCAAATCCTTAGACCCTGCCTTGTAAGAGCACTGAACAGCCTTTTAATAGTAATAGAAAGAAATTATATTTACTGGGCTACAGAAGCGTCCCCTCCGGTAGAAACAATATTCCTTCCACCGTAAATATTTAGCTATTAAATACATGTCACATACTGTGAGTTCTGTCATTCACAAAACTACTGTTTTGTTACACAAATCAAATTAATGGACAAAAGTTACTTTTTAAGAGGGATTCTTATTAGCAACTTTGTTTTCTGAGTACTGAGAAAGAAAAAACCCCAACAGTGCAGAGCTCAACTCTACTTTACTACAGATGAAGAGTATAATTACTAAGACTATGGAAATGCATAACTCAGGAAATATATATGTGACTCACAGTGGAGATCAGTAGCTAAACAGTCTGTTTCTAAAGTTTATAAACTATGTCAAGGAAACAGCTTTGGAAAAGACAAAAGTGATGAGTAATCATTCTATCCCAATCACAAGATTCAGTTGGAGACACACATATCTATCTATATATATATGTTTCCAGTTACTGCCTGCTGTATGAAGTGTGATATGGCTCTTGGAAACTTGTAACAAGCTGTACAACTTTTGGCTCTGTATAAAACGTAGAAGGATGTAACAGCACCCATGTCATTGCTGATTTCACAACACTTTGCAGATTTTGATTAAAATCTGCCATAGCTTCAGAACTTGACTGTGCTTTCAGAGATCGGACTAAGAGATACGTATATCCAAGAAAAGTTTAAAATGAAAGTAAAAATATATCTGTCAAAAATAATCAGATATTTGACATATGTCGAAAATTCAATTACGCCTGAACTGAAGCAATTACAGTTTCCTTTCAACCATGGACTCAAGACATTTTTGTGTGTGTTTGGGTCTAGAGAAAGATTAAGAAAAGGGGAAGATGTCCTAGTCTTAATTTACTTGCTGGTACTTTATCTTGGGGTAATATGAACTTTCTTCAGGAGAGAACAGATAAAGTTTGGTGTTATTTTTGTGGCTGGGTGTTAAAGTCACACTTGTTTAAAAAGCATATAACATTTCTTCTGTGGCTCTTGCATCTTCAAAATATTTGTGTGATAATTTTTCTAGTTTTTGTTCTATATATATGTACAGAACACAGTTAATTCACTGTAGTAGAGGGGGAGAGAGGATGAGTGGGACGTAGTTTTCCTGTACCACAGTATGGCAGAACATGTAAGATCCTGCTGTTAAAAAATATGACTATTTATTCCTCCACTCACCTCTGCAACCTCTCTCCATCCACACTGTCTTTCTGATCATTCTTCTATATCAATATTTATCAATTAATCTCTTTTGAGATTATCAAAATTATGTTTAAATAAGTTCAGAAATATAAAAGGAAATTTAGTTAAGGAAAGACCAATTGACTTAATTTAGCTATTTTTTGCTTGCCTATTTATTAATATGTTACAAATAGAATCATTCAGAGAAAAGGTGTATTGCTACGTCTTTTATGGTGTTCATGTAGAGATGATTTTTGAGGTTTTTCTTCCTTTGACTTTCCAGTATGCCTTCTCCTTTTTGTGACTTTGGATCTAGGACATTACTGTGCTGCAGACATGGATACATGGGTGATGTCAAAAATTTTTATATACATAAAATTGCCATCAGGGAAATAAGCATGATAAACAATTTTCAAATGTATAGAATAGTCAAAGGAAGATGGGATAGATCTACTTGTATGTCACTTTATTGGAGGGAACAAAATAGATTTGGAAGGAAAAAGCAAGAGAAGCTGCCAGCTCATCATAAAACTAGTATTAGTAAACTTTTACTACTCTCATAGTGATTATTCTTCTTCACTCCTTGTTCTTATCTATTTGGCATTCCTTCTGCCAAACGACTTTGATATAATGCAGTCTGGCCTCCTCCACTCATTCAGCTCTCTGCCATAGCATCATTTTGCAAGTTACTGTCTGTGCCTGTTACACTTTTTCTTGTCTCTCAGGTGTGCTGTCTGTTTTCCAGCCCTATTGCTCACTCTTCCCTTTCTTTACAATAATTTTCCTTCTCTGACATGTATCTTGTGTGTTTGTACTGCTGCTCAGCCTTTCCTTCTTGGTGTTCTCATCTCAAACCATTGAGATGTGTCTTTCATAATGTGCTGGCTGGATGGATTTCTGTGCAGTGAGCACAAAGTCTGTCATCACAACATCTCTGAAGGGAAATTGCAAAGATACCCCATGCTGCCAAGACAAATGCATAAGATGACAGCAGAGATGGAAAATATAATTAGATGTCATGTATATGAATTTCAGGCTATTTTTTTTTAATTTTAATTTTTTTAGATTTAACAGATCTGTAACAACATCCCAAAGTCAAAGTTGCAGGCACCGGAATTTTGCAGATAAGAGGGTTGTTCTGTGATAAAACAGTTTAAGAGGTTATATAATTTCTGCATTACCACAGAACATTCTTACACAAAATTTGACAGTCAGATGTGATATGGAAGTACTGGAGACGTTCTGAAATACATTAAGTGATAATCTTATACTAAGGATTAAAAAATTTTTTGTCTGTTTACCCTCAATAAGATAGTATGATGTTCATTAGGTCTGTTGCATACATTTTTTTAAAGTTTTCTCAAAGAACATAAGTGTAACTTTATTGTTTTGGTTATTACCAATGAAGTGCATCACTGTATTTAGAAATGCGTTTTCCCTCAGTGTGCTTAACCCTTATAAAGTTAGTTGTTACTTCACTTCAATGATACATAAATGTAATAGGCATTTCTGTTAAAATAATGGCTTTGATTTTGGCTGGAACTGCACTATAGGCTATTAGTTAGCAAAGGATAATTTTATAAATGAAAAGGAAACTTTATACTTGGCCTTTTAGACATGCTTCGTTTAAAAGCAAAATAAATTGCTTTAAATAAAACCACATATTTAATTACTGAGCCCTGTTCTCAATCCATTTATTTTAATCTAAATAGCAAATGTTTAACTTGTATCCATTATTTTGTACCAGAAAGAAATTCTTCTAAATTAAATCTCTTAATGAAATAAGCCAGAAAGACTCTGGCAGAACTATACAAAATTTTATTAACACAAGATTCATAAAATGGCAAACAAATCTTATAAACATACTGTATCATACATTTCATTGTGTGCTTATGATAGTGACGATGTGAATCCTTTCAGTTAGGCTCAAACATTCATTCCTTTATTTGTGCCTTTTAATTTTTAAAGTAACTTCTCAAGATTTAACCAGTCATTTGTGAAATTATTTATTAGCATCTGAGCTGCATATTCATGACTTAACTTTTTCAACTGAGGAACTCAGCATCTCAGACGGAATCTTATTAATGTATATAAATAGCTGAAAGGAGGGTGCAATGAAGACAGAGTCAGGTTCTTTAGAGTGGTGCCCATTGACAGGAGACTCAGGAACTTCCATCTGAACATAAGGGAATACCTTTTTTTTTGCTGTGAGGATGACTAAGTACTGGAACAGGTTGCCCAGAGTAGTTGTGGAGTCTCCATCCTGGGAGATATTCAAGAGGCTTTTTGGGCATGGTCCTTGGCAACTGGCTTTAAGTGACCCTTCTTGAGTAGGGATGTTGGACCACATGTCTGTCAGAGGTCCCTTCCAACTTCCTGTTATTTTGTGAAGCTTTCAGAGGCAGGGGAAAGGACAACTCGAACTTTTGGTGGCACAGTTCATATTCAGGAGGTAGAGAGTCCTCCTAGCAATACAATCATTGTGAACCACTTGTGAAAGGAATCTGTCTTGCATCCCACATACCTAAATAAATTGTACTAAGGAAGGAAAATAGTGATTTAAACATTAAAAAGCAGGATGAGATTAATTGAACTGTTAACATTTTGTGTCCTTATTGTATTAGTATTTTCACTTACTTTATTTTATATATGTTGAACTAAATTGAAGTGCATTACATTCCATTTTTTTGTCCCAGAGAAGATGCAAATAATAGTTTTAGCATAGTGTATGTGCCTTGAGAAACCAAAGCTTAGATCAAGTTATACTTTATGCATTTTGCCTTTCATGTCTGAAAGGACATGAATGTTTGAGCAACCAATTATATTCCTGTTTAATTTCAGATATAGGAAAAAATGTTCAAAACTTCACTGATACATGGCTCAGGACACGTGAATGACATTTTAATAATACGTGCTCTTCAAACATTTGTCTTGAGGTGGTAAAGTTTATTTCAAGTCATTCATCTCAGTATACTTTTTTTTTTTGTATAAAGACTGTAGAACAATAGAGCAGCTCAGGTTGGATGGGACCTCAAAAGATCATCTAGTCCAACCTTTCATGGAAAAGAGAGGCTAGATGAGGTTATCTAGCACTCTGTCCAGTTCTGTCTTGAAAACCTCCAGTGATAGGAACTCTACTACGTCCCTGAGGAGGTTGTTCCAGACATTGATTGTTCTCACAATAAACCTCTCCCAATGCAACTTGTACCCATTGTCCCTTGTAACCTGTAATAAGGTCCCCCAGAGCCTTCTCTTCTGCAGTGTGAAAAGATCTAACTCCTTCAATCTTTCCTAATTGGGAAGGTGTTTCAGCGACCAATCATCTTTGTTGTCCTCCTTCGGACTCTCTCCAGTCTGTCCACATCTTTTTTGATTTGTGGGAACCAGAACTGGACACTCCAGGTGTGGTCTGATAAGTGCTGAGTAGAGGGGGGTGATTGCATCTCTATCTGGTGCAGCAGTGCACTTCTGAGCCATGTGCAGCTGGTTGTGTGTCAGGGCCCTGGCTCCCTTTCAGCAAGGCTGCTCCTCAGACAGGAGAGATCCTTGCTTGTACTGGGCTCTTTGGTTATGTTGTCTCAGGTGCAGGATCTTGCACTTGTCTTTGTGGAACTTCATGTAGTTCTTGCTGGCCTGCTCTTCCAGCCCATCCAGGTACCCCTGTTAGTTGTCTCTCCTTTCTGTCCACCTCACCAGTTTAGCATTGTCAGCAAGCTTGATGAGAACCTCTGCTGTGTCAGTATTGTATGGAACTGTTTGGCAATGGGATTGTCTGCCCTGTGCTTCTGCTTACTGCTCACATATCTGAAGAACCTTTGCTTGTTGTTCTTGATGTTTTTGGCCAATTTCAGTTCTAATTGAACCTTAGCCTTTGTTTCTGCATTTCTGCTTGCTTTAGCAAGGTCCTTGTAGTCCTTGATGGGTGTTAGGCTGCCTTCCATAGCTGGTGTACTGTTTCTTTGCTTTTAAGGTAATCTCCTGTTCTGCTTTCTTCCTTTCCCTTGTAGGAGGCACACTGTTCGTACTGTGTGCAATTCACTGAGATAAGTGTCTTCACCTGGTTTAGCAAACAAGAAAGTATTTTATATGTATTCTTAAAAGCAGAAGCAAGACAAAGCGTGGTGATCTATCATGATCACAGAATTGCAGAATCACAGAAATATTTAGGTGGTAAGGAACCTCTTGAGATGGTGTTGCCCATCCAACCTCTCACTTGTTCAAGCAGGGTGATCTAAAGCAGGTTGTCTGGGACCAAGTCCAGTCAAGTTTTTAATATCATCACAGATAGAGGCTGTTGGGTGTTGTGCGATGGCTGCCAATCCAGAAAACTTTATTCATATTTACACATTGAGACTGACTACTTATAATACTGTTTTAGCAAAACTAACAGAGTCTGCTGCATTCTTACAGTTTATTACTTAAAACCCATAACAAGGGATTGTGATCTTGTTTTACTGAAAAATAACAAAAAATTCCAGCAACCTTATTGGATGCACTGAAAAACAAAGGAAAAAAAAAAAAGGAAAATAGTTGCAAACAAAAATGAACCCACCTTAGCAGTTGAATAACTACTTTTGGAAGAGCTTCTATAAAAAATCTTAGCCTTCATATGTGAGCCAGGCTTTTATCTCTTCTACAGGTGAAAAGACAGGAAGAATACCTAGGCCTGACTTTCATTATGTATTTCAGATACTTACTGGATTGCTGGTAATATATCACTCTTTACTGCCTGATATCCATCCTTTTCTGGATGAGCTCCTTGACAAAGAATTAGCAGTCCTTCCCCAGCAGCAGCTGCTGTCTGAATATTTCGGAGGTTGCCCTTTCCAGTTTCCGAGGATAATGGTAGAAAATAGACCTGATTATACTAGGCTGACATTTATATGGCCAGTGCTAATTTTAGCAGGACCATCTGTGGTTTTAACTGAAATGATTTGATACTGATAATTTTTATTGGAGAAACTATCAAGAAACAAGCAAACAAACAACAAACAACAAAACAAACTAAAGTTCCCACTGTTAAATGATTCCCTATGAGACTTCAACAAGACATAATGCTCTGCCTCATGTCTTCTTTTCAATTAGAGGAATCTGAACTGAGTGCCGTTCTTTTGGGTACAATCAATGAGAGGCACTCAGAGATGCTACAGATTTAACAGCAATGCATCAAGGAGATGGTTCTTTCAATACCTAGAACAACTGGCATCATGGTACGTTTCTAATATGAAAAATACATTGCTTTAAGATAAAGTTAGATGAGAGGATGATGATTCCTTTCCAAGATATTGCAAGCTATTTTGTTCATTGCCATCACAATGTTACCAGTGTGGCACTGCTGGGACACTTGCTATTAAACATTATCCTAAGCTACTATAGAAGCAACAAGTATGTTTTTACCCATCTATTACTTCCATATAAAATCCCAGCTACGGGGAGCTATTGCTTCATTACTTTAATTAATTTTAGCTCTCACAGTGCTGTGCTTTCTTAGGAGTGACACAGAAATTACACAGAACTCGACCACAGTGCAGTGACCCATAGAAGTGAAGCAGGGAATCTGAATTATACTAATTTTGATTTAATTTTCTGAGTTCTGGGCTGAAGTGCCAAAGGATGTGGTGCCCAAGGAGTCTTTTGCAGAATCAGTGCTCTCCACCAGCCTTTGGAGACAAGGCAAAGCTTAAAAACAGGTTACCTAAAAAAGAAATGAGGGAGTACGCAGATCTCTGCATATTTCTCTGTAAGGCAGTCAACTCTAACTGCAGACCTTTGTTTGAATCAAGGCTTCACTCTTTCAAAGGGTCACTTGAGCTTGCTTCCTAATGGCCTGTAGGACAGTGACATAGAAGTAGTTATTACCAAAATCCAGCCCAGAGCTTTTACCAAATGTGATGCAGCTTTACTGTGAAAAGAGCCTCGCTACGTATTTCTTATGAAGAATTTGTGAATACTTATTGCAGTCTAAATACATGAAGATAAGGGATCAGCTGCTGGGATCTGTTCTTGGTATCCCTAGCAGAGTATTTAATGGAATCGCAGAATCACAGAATGTTAGGCATTAGGAGGGACCCTGAAAGATCATCTAGTTGATCTGAGGTCCACAGGCAAATAGGAGCAACTTGGTAGATAATGTTAATTTGTGTTAATGCTGTCCACATAGATATCTTGTGCTAACGTTTGCTGGTTCACATTCTGTAAATGTAAAGGAGAAAAGAGAAGCATGAAGCAATGTGTATTTTTTAAAATTAGGCCTATTTCATCTATCTTATTAACTAGGCAAAATGATAAGAAAGTAAATCTCTACTAGCAGTTAATGATCAGTTGGTTAGTTGACAGCTGCAGGGAAGCCCAGTGATATAAAAATTACAATCATTAGGAACAGTTTCTACTAAGATGATTGAATTTATTAAAAATGTGAATGTGTTCTCTTTCAACAGTGATATTACAAAATTTGTCTTTTCATGGTCTTTAATAACCAATTTTCTGCCAGAATGACCCAGAATGCTATCATATGTGTTCTGTATTAAAATTTATTTTAAAAATCAAGGCACTATGCACTGTAACAGTAAACTACGTTTCATACAGTCTATGCAATAGATGTACAGTGTAACTAGGTATTAGTTTAATCTGGGTTTTTTTTTCATATGCTAAAACAGTTGTAAATAGAATTAGTGAAACACTTTTTTGAATTATAACTGCTGAAAAGTTATGATTGTTTTCTGGGTTTTGGGGGCTTCTTCATGGTGGCATTTGTTTGTTTTGCTGGGTTTTTTTTTTCTTTATTTCATGGTCGGTTTTTTGGTGGTGTTTTTTTGGTCAAATGCAAATCATCCAGAGTATATTATTTTTGGTAAAGCACTAGAGGCGAACAGTAGCTTGAGCAGCTACTTAGATATATTGCGATCAATAAGATGCTGATGTAGGTGTAGTTTGTTATGTGCAGTGTATATGCATTGCTGTAGAGGGCATGGAGAAGGAATACATTCTTGGCATTCCCAGAATACATGAGGTCCATAGACAAATAGGAGCACCTTGATCAGTCATGCTGATTTGTACTAAAATTGCCCATATACGTATTACAGTCTGCTCTCAGTAGGGTTGCTGCTGAAAGAGCTGGAGTGGTGTTTTCCTGCACAGGTTGGAAAGAGCAGGGGAGTGGTTTTAAAGGACACAAAGTGGCTTTTGGGGAGCTGAAGCTACTCGTGCACTTTTGAGGGGAGAAAGAAGGGTCCTATGCCCTTCACAGACTTCCAGCAGCTTGAGGCGCAGCCAACTGGAAGCACAATATTCAAGGCCAGGTTGGCTGGGGCTCTGAGAAACCTGATGTAGTTGAAGATATTCCTGCTCATTGCAGGGGTGCTTGTATTAGATGACCTTTAAAGGTTCCTTCCAAACCAAACTATTCTATGATTCTCTGATAAAAGAGAGAAAATACCCAAGAACAGAATGACTGCAAACCACAGATAGATTCATCCAGTGTTGCAGTGGAACAGATGTGCATGTGTTTGCGTGCACATATGCATATAACTACATATAATGATCTTTCTGTGTATATGCACAGAACACACGTAGTGTGTATGCAGTTACATATATATATATATATAAAATATACCATATACCGTTAAGGAATTAAAGATCTCTGTGATGGGAATGTTTAGAGGACTGTCAAGGTAGGCCATTTTTGAACTTTAAACCAAAACCTTACATGTATTAATAACAAACTTCATACTAATAAATAATTCTTACATGCTTTTCATCACTTATATCATTATTAACACATATGTATAAAAGTGAAATTCCTTAACAATCATATCCTAAGTTAGCAATAAGTATACAATGCCGTGAAGTTGATGCCATGTAGTAGTTAGCGATGATGGTTTGGGTCCTTTATGTTTCTTCATCATGGAGGTCATAGGGGTGATACTTGAGAAAGAACAACTCTGATGCGTGAAGTTGGAACTGAAGTGGTCTTGTCAACCTTCTTCTCCATCTTTCCTTGGTCATTGCCAGTGCCTTATAGTCCTTGTCCCCTCCACTTCCAAAGGGCGATCTCAACACCTTCCCATGCTGGTTATGTTGGGTTTGCTATTGCTAATCATCCTTCTTATATATTCAGTAGGGTGTTCAGCCTATTTGCTATCCCTTCTGCTTACCCTCGTGCCTTATCTTGCAACGTCTGCTACCTGGATAAATCCTATATGCAATTTGATATGTCCTTGCCCCATTGGTGGTCACATTGCTTGCAAACTTAATTAAAATGCCACTGCCTGTACATGGCCTTTGGATGGGCCACAGTGGTGTTATAAAGTGCTTACTGTTGTTGATTACACTGTTTTGGTATGCATGTTAGGGGTTAGACTCAATGATCCTTATGAGTCCCTTCCAACTCAGTATATTCTATCATTCTGTGATTCTGCGTATTTGGATTCAGGGTAATTCAATGGCAATTATACCCTGAAGAATAAACTTCTAATTTAAAGACATTGCAGGCCTCTGCCTTAACTACAACAGAGCAGGCCCAAAGTGGGCAAATCCCAGTAAAGAGGTGCCTCTTCTCTCACAGAGGGAGAATAGGGCATCAGTGCTGTAACTGACTTGTGCTCCAGAGGGGTGGATCATGCTTCAGATGCTTTCTGAAGTATGGCAACAATGTGTGTGGTCATCTTACTTATTTCAGATTTTGGATTAAAAAACTAGGTACTAATTTTTAGAGGTTATTGCCAACTATATGCATATATATAGTATATATTTTAAATCTTGGGTATGTACTTAATGGATATAAAATAGGGAGAATAAGACAAAAAAAGCTTAAATCTTTAATAAAAAAATCGTTTATTTTTACATCAAGATATTAGCATTTTAAATGGATTTTTAATTAGGACATTTTCAAGCTATTTCAAGATGCAAGGCTTTTCAAGCCATTATTTCAAAGACAAATTGCTCATGCCATGATGGACTTCTACAAATACACAAAAATTCAGCAATTAAGAGTGCAAAGGAGTTGGTTGATTTCCAGAGCTACTACATGACAAACCTCTTGCATACAGAATCCCAATATATTTAGGTAAGAATTCCCTACTGGTTTTAGAATCCACAGTAATGTGAGGTAGTGGTCTACATTTGTCTTGAGGCATTGTTACTTAAAGATGTAGAAATCCTGCAGATGGGGTGGTTTGAGTTTAATCCCATTTTTGCCAGTTCAAGACTGATTTTACTATCTTAATTTGGTTGGTTTACTTTAATTTCAGAATGTTTCTAGCTAAAAGCTTTACAGCTACAGAACCACATTGACTTCAGTGGAGCTATGCAGTACAGGAAATACCTACATAACACAATAAAAGATAATTATTCACAGAGGTGAACAGGGAAATTTATTAATTTAAATATGATATTAATCTACCCAAGGTACTTTGTATGTCTTTATTTAAGGTGGTTGTTTGTGCTGAAGGAATCAATGATAGCAACAAGGGATTGTGAGGTAGTGATGGAAATTGTACTGTCCAGTAGACTTTATAGTTAAATGGTAGCAGATGATTAGAGCAGACAAAGAGTCCTGACTCCTGTTCTGTGTTTTGGAGAGCTGTCTTTCAAATCCTTCTGTCCCACCCTGCTGTGACTTAGCTAACATTTTTGCTTCTGGCCATTCCCATCTGTCATCATTTTGCTCTGTCTCCCTGTACGTCAACTTTAATTTCCAAACATCCACCTCTCTTTTATATATTGTCCTTCCCAAGACTGCATTACAATTTTCTTGTCATCCACTCTACCACAGCTCTCACCACTGAGGTCTTCCACCTCAAGCCGCTTAGGCTGTAGGAAGGTGAACAGTTGGAGCACAAGATAAAGTTTCCCTGCTGACATTGCTTGAGCACCCAGAATCCCATGATTATCAGTGGAAGCAATCACAGGGAGAGTGCTGATTGTACCATGCATACAAATGTAAGGGGATTCAGTCATCCTCAAGAAACAATACTCAGAGGTGTGCATTAACATATATGCATTGCAGCGGCCATGAAAAATTAGCACAAAAATGGATTCAAAATTTAATGTAGAAGTGTAGTTACTCATTGTGAAGAGGCTTTTCCACAGAATTAAAGCTGAAACCGTTAACCCTGAGATGTCAGTTCCACTGAAATTCAATAATCTTTTTCAAAGCAAGGACCTTTGTAGTGAGAAGACTGTATTACTTGCTTGTTCAACTTTATGTAATTTTTCTACAACTTTATTTCTGAAATAACTGGAATATACCCTGAGGTAGATGTTCTGATACTTGGCAGACTGGTAAATTATTGGAAAAATGCCTACCTACATTATCGAGAGCAAAGGTTTATTTTTCTTAAACAGTAAAGTCAATCAGATGAAAAACTCTGCAAAAAAGATGTGGCTTGTGTAATAATAATAATAATAATAATAATGTAAATTCTTTCAAATACATTTCTGTTATATCTTGAACATGAAAAATTGCTTTTGTTATGCAGTAAAACTCACAGATGCTCAAAACACATGACTTAGGCCCTAGAAAATCATGGAATTGTCTTACATATATTAGATGTGATCTTTGAATATTAAATGTGGGACATCCACTTAATTGTGCTTGGTTTGCTTTGAGTCTTCAGACTCTCCCTGGGTCTCATTTCAAAGTTTTATCAGTAAAGTAAATGTCTAAAATGACACTTACTGTGAACTCCTCTATTCAGGACATTGAATCAAAAAGTACCTTATTACAGGAAGCCAGGACACAAATGCTATTATAAGACGAGATTTGGCTGTAGCCAGAGCAGAGTAAAATGAAATTTGTTATCACAAGGAGAACAGTGCATTATAATAAAATATTGAATAGTGTATATATATAAAAAAGGAAAATATATGTAAAATGATATAAATAACTTCCAAAACTTTCAAAATGCCATAATGATCTGTTCTATCTTGCAGGAACCCGATTAGCTCCAAAAGAAAAACTGGACATTCCAGTGTTATTCATGCCAGATACAATGAAAATGTATGAGGCTGTGGTGGTGATTCATGTAATGAGGGAAAATGGTGAAAACTGGCCTTATGAGGATTCTGTTGCATTAAATAAAGACTTAAAGAGGTAATTTATTCTAATAGGAAAAAAAAAAAAGTAGTTGAGTATTCTCAATTTTGTCATAATTTTTCCCTTTGGATATTTGTGTGTAGCTCCCAAGGGCAATCAAGTGTTTGATTTTGAGGACAACAGGTATCCAACATATGCTTTTAATGTACCCTATAAAGTATGTAGTTTTAAGGTGTGACTTTTATCAGTTTCAGTACCTACCTTTTTGAACTTTAAATAAAGAAAATGTAACACACTAGCTGCAAGTGCAGTTATGGATAGTGAGCAAATGAAAACTCTTAGATACCTCTAATTTTTCAGTGTATTTGGACTAATAATAATTCTCCTGTGGATATGTTTATGCAGTGCATGAACTTCATAAACTTTAGTGTTGACATGACATAGGACAGAGAAGATCAGGCCAAATGTTTCCTATATCCTGACAGAATGATATTTAAGACATTAAACTAAGTGCATGTGAATTATTGCTGATTGGTTGGATTCTTTTTTCATAACTTTTTAGATATTTTTAACATTACAACACACAGTGAATTGAAGTCTTACCTTTCCAACAACTCATAAGTCTGGATTACTTTGAAAAAGAAAAATTGCAGCAGTCTATCACCATGATACTCTTCATTTATTTTCCAAGCAGTGTTACTGTAGGAGAGAATGGGGGAATTCATGGAATACTCTGGATCTATCCAGTTCACGGAATACCTGAAGCACCACAGCAGAAATTAGTTCCAGGTAGGTAATGTTTGAAAAAACTTGATCAATAAACTTAAGATAATTAAATAGCCATTTGTATTCTTACCTGCTTGATCACAAGAATTTGCAGTAGCACTTTGCTCCATCTTAAAAAAATAATCTCCTTTCCCAACCTACAAAGCAAATAGAGAACTCTTATTTTGCTCTCACTGTGGATAAAAGGAGCCAAGAGCAGCATAAAATCTCAAAGCTCGTGTGCCCTTCAGTGTCCTGGCTAATGCTGAGTTAGAGAACTGAAGGCATATCAAACAAAAGATGTACAAGGGTAGATTTCTGCTTATGGACCCAGAAAGTCCTTCTGAAGAGTTTACGGGGTACAAAGCGTTGGAGTAGGTGTCTGTTGTTTCTATCAGCATTGAATTTTACTCTAATCAAAACCAGAATATAAAGTAGTGTGAATAGCAGTAAGTTTTCCACTTGCTCCTAAGAAATAAACTTGCATTAAAAGATGACCAACATTTATAGGGTTTTTTTGAAAGTGTGATATAATCACAGAATTGTGAAGGAGAAATTGTGAACAGCTTTTTAAATCTATAAACTTGATGAAACTACAGCTCAAGGTATAGATGAGGGACAATTTTACACCAACTTGTCTTTTCATCATGTCTTTTGATGAGTGAGTATAATACTTTTCTACACTAAATAGGCTAAGGTACATGAATAACTTCTGGAAAACCTCAGAAACAGATATTTTTACTGCCAATTAAATTTGCTTAAGGACCCTTTACTTGCAGACAAATAGCAATGATGTGGTATTAATTAGAGCTTTCATCTCCTTAATTTCCACTTTAATACCTTCAGGAATGAAGCAGAATATTATCATGCAATCAACTGTTGCCCAAAATGACGGTTTTAATGAGTCTCATTAGCATTAAAACTATGTATATTGATGTGAATGTTTGTTGTGTTATTTAAAGCTGTTATGTAATTCACTGTCAGGCTTTGAGATAAAGCTCCCTTTTATTGGGCTGTTTTCATTACACATATAAGTTATGAATTAAAACTGTTAGTATTCAGAAATTGCTTGACTTCTGTATGTGATCAGAAACTTAAGTAATGTCAAATCTTAAGTAATTTTAAATTCTGAAATGCCTCTTTAGAACAGAAAATTTAAAACTGTGTTTTCCACCAGTTTAGGTTCAGTAAATGCATACCAGAAGCATCGGAATAATTTAAGTACATGTCATTTTGAGCAATTTTTTCCTTTTCCTAAGGAAATACTAAATCTTTCATGAAAAAAAGACCTGGAAAACCAAAATACCTGTTTGTAAATGTATTTAGGAAAAAACTACATTCCTTGATTCTGAAAGTCTACGGTTTGCAGTTATAACTGGCCATTTTAAAAATCCTTGTTGTAAGATATGAATTCAAAGCAGGTAACTTACAGGAAACCTAGTTTGTGTTTATATAATTGTTTTTAATAATGATCAAAATAGTATTGTGATTTCTTTTAATGCAGACATTTATTAAAATTGCCTGGAGGATACAAGCTGTTATATCAAAAACAAAAGCTGGTTTGCTAGTATATTAGGCCGTTCATCTTTTGTGTCATTCTTATTTGCATCTTAATATATTTAAACTTCTAGAAGTCATTTGGCTTAGTATCTCCTGAGACCAATTAAAATGATCAGTGGTCATAATGCATGTAGTACATATTAAGTAGATTACAACTTTGCTATCTTATAAAGTGATTACAAATGGAGAATCAACCAGAATATTTCTTTTAATTCTTGTACAATCAAAACAACGTACAGTAATTTAGATTGGAAGGGACCACTGGAGGTCATCTAATCCATCCCTCCACTCAAAGCAGGGTCTAATTAGTTTAGCTTGCTCAGGGACTTGTCCAGTCAAATCCCACAGGAATCTGATTTTTATCTAAAAATGTTACCTCACCTTTTAAGAAAAATAAAATTTAGAATTATTTCTGGTAGTATGAAAAGCTGTAGAATAGAAAACAATGTGCACACAGCAATCTGAAATACCTGGTAAGCTGGTGTAATACAGACATTCTTAAATATGAGGCCCTGCATCTTGAAAAAAAAAAGGATGTTTTAAGTATGTCAGTGACCCTCATGGAAATGCTTAGAAGAGCACTATAGAAATTATTTAAACTCTGGTATTACTTGAACTTGATGTGCAATTATCAAATTTTCAAAATAATTATAGTGAATCAGGCTCCAGAATTGAAAGTTGAAGCTAAGTAAACATGGTATAGAAGTAAGGGCTTCACTGCTCTATTTTTAACACATTGTACATAATTACTTACCACGATATGATTCTGAATTATTTATCATTAGATCTTGATGTAAAATTAAGAGTTAATTTTTAAAGAATCAAGAATTCTGATGAAAATAATACTCAGACATTGAAACTGAGAAGTATGTAATCAGCTCTTCTTTCCTGTTGATTTTCATCATTCTACAAATTTCTGGTTTTAGTTTTGGGAAACATATTTTTCTTGCAGTTTCTTCTCTTTCTGTGCCAATAATCACTGAAAGAAACAATAACTACTGAAGTAAGCTTTATACAATCTAATGTATAAGCTAAAACCCAACTAGCTTGTAATGGAAAAAGACATATTTTAGAGGCAGTAAATTAAAATCACTTACTGAATTGAAAAAACCTCTTTCATGCTTCAAAAAGAAACTCATGTCAGAATGCTTTTTATTCTGGCATAGTTCTGTAAAAGCTTAAGTTTGAACAGAAATATCCTTCAATTAAGAAATCACAGAGTAAGCATATTCTTTCATTTAACTTTTTAATTATTTCAGTTCTTTGTTTTCCTTTCAGTCACCCTTTCTTATTGGGATATGTCAACCTGCACCATAATTTCTCTTTGCAAATGAATTAAAATCAGGATACATTTAATGATTACAAAAAAGTGACAGATTTGCAAGTGCTGTTGTGAACTAACTGTAGGAACAGATTGCTGTTCGCTTAACAATATTTTCTATCCCTTCACCTGAAGAAAATAGAAACTGGAATTGGAAAAAGCTTTTAGTTGTATTGATTCATATTAGAATTCTGTTCGCTTTCTAAGCACATTTAACTTCTATGTTTAATTGTTTTGTTAAAATCAAGACACTGACACTTTGTAAATGATGGGTTTTTGCTTTTCTGTAGCTGTGGTATTCTGTCAAGCCAGGCAGAGAGTAGAAAGAAGACTGGAAGTGCTGCTGACTGGTGTAGTTCCTGGTGCAAATGCCATGCCTGCTGCAAGTAATTCTGCCATGGTCAATACAGATAAACCAGCCAACATCCAAGAAGAACTTCAAGTCACTGATGGTAAGAATAAATAGCTTGGATATCATGCTATTTTAGGAAGATTGCAGATAAAGTAAGTATGACAAAAGATGAGGTTGACGCAAAACATTCTCTCAGGCCATATTTCTACCCTGTCGCAAATATGGGACACCCATGTAACAGTAAGTCTGACACTACAGGCACTTTTGAACCTGAACCTCTCTGTTTTGTCTGTCCTGGATGTGAGGCTTGCACACATTGCACCTCTCCTTCAAAATAGAATAGCCTCCACAAAGTCTAAAGTTAGCAAGAATATGTCTGTGTAAGCATTGTGAGGAAATATTTATCTGCAGGTTGTCCTAAGTGTGAGATGCATTCCTACCAGCAGGCCAGTATCTGCAGCAAAATGGATTGAAGCAGGAGGCCTTGTTTGAAAGAAGCAATAAAGCTTTGAAAAAAGATAGCTTTCACTTACTGTTAATCAGCAGACGCAGTGAAAATCAATTTCTTCAGAAATACACCAGCCTTTCATATTATACCTCTCTTTGAAACAGAATGGTATATATAGTAAAAAAAGAATGTTTGTTATTGCTGTATGATGGGTATTTCTGTTAATAGTTGTGTGTTAAGTCATACGCACTACATATTGTTACATTCTAGCTTCATCAATTATTGCACTTTTGAGACAACCTTCATATCTTTTGGGTTCAAAGTCATCCTACTTTTTAAGGAAAATGCTATTTAAAAGTGATGAGGCATGTGCCATGTGTATTTAAGATAGCTGGAAATGAGAGGATGGGATTTCACCCATCTCCAACTTTGTCAATAGTGTAATGCATTGTATGGTGGCAAAAGATGAGTCTACAGAATTTGGTATGATTGTGGTATATTAGGCAATCAGTTTGAGAGGCGGGCAAACTTGGGTTCTGTATCTTACTTATGGCATTTAGAATCTGGCTCAAAAGAGGCTTTGCAAGAATACCATGTTACACAAAGTCTCCTGTCAAAGAACTGTGGAAAAGTGAAAAGCTGTAAAATTTGTCAAGATGCATTATGTCCTTCCTATAAGGATGATTTTTAAGCAAATATGCCCCTGCCCTGCATGCTGATTGATGTAGTCTCATATTGGCAATCACCGTCTAGATCTTAAAATCGATTTTATTTTTGGAATGCATTTAAAACAGAAGGGGATCTGAAGTTGAAGTGTTAAGAAGAGCTTGTAAAGCATACACTTACTGATTAGTTCATATTTGTAATTACTTTTATAAACTTCATATTTGCTCATATCACAGTGAAAAAGATAACATTGTCTGGACACACTGTTGTCTTATATTCCCATATTACAAAGTGGTAGCATTCAATCTATTAAAATAAGGTGATGTGAGGTTCTCAACTTACATTTTTGCCTCTGTAGAACTGTAAATACTATTATATACTTTTTTTTTCCAGCCTTCTGAGAGCAGCTGTGTATCAAAATACATGTTACCTTTTTAAATTTTTTTTAATTTTTTTTTTTTTTTTAGAGAGTAGCAGGCTTGGCTCTTTATTGACTTGTCTCATGTAAGTAGGGTTCCTTAAACATACCTGAGCTATTTGTCTCCAACATGATGGCATCTGAATTGAGAAGAAGGACATGCGTTGAGCAAGTTGAGCCAGCATTTTGAAAGACTTGCAGATTCATGATGTGTAGTGCTTGTTTTATTCATGGGAATCAAATTTCATATTTATTAACACGGTCTTCTGCACATACTGCAAGACATTGATTTGGGACATTGCATCTTTTCAGGCAAGAAGTCTGGTAATGAAATGCTTTATACCGTTGGCAGCAAGATAATTTATGACTCTGGAGCTTTTCATGGTTTTCAATGACATTATAATGTCATTATTGCTAGATGAATTCAGTGCCTGTTAGGAATCATATTTAATGGTAGTATCTTAGCTTTCTGCAGTCTATCAGCAATAATGTAAATAAAAGTGTAAACCTCTAAGATAACAGCCTGGCATGCTGTTTGTCATTTTTTTTCTGTTCTAAAAGGGTGATTTGTCAGAATAAATGTGATGTGCAGTTAGCAGTTCTTATATCCAAAGATAAGTTATGATAATTACTAGCAGATTCAAACAGTTACTACTGCGCTTCAGTATTTAAATTATTTGGACAAGTATCAATTCTTTGGAAGTTAAAAATCTTCAAGCATGTCTTTTACATTAGAAGAATTCAATTTTATCCAGCCCAGAAGATATCATGTGAAACAGAAAAGCAATATAAAGTCTTATGAAAGTGGGAAAAATATAAATACTGTCTAGCTGAAATTACATAATTTGTTACTCAGAAGTCAGCAAAATTCCACAGATCAAACAATTAAAACTCAATGTTTTAGACATAGCAATTATGATACAGAACATTTTAAAAATAAATTTCAATCATATTAAATGTGTATTTTTCATCTCTTTTCTTATGTATTTCTCTCTAAGGACCCTTTTTTCCCTTAAATGAAATTTAAGACCCAAGATTCATCCAAACAAGTGTGATTATTGTTATTTTTAATTCTAGTAACACAGCTTTTTAAGTTTAAATATTAAAGGGATAATGCAAACGTTTCATTTTCCATGATCTTTTAAGACAAACATCAAACATTCACAAATTATCAGTTATTAATACTTCACTGGAGTTCACAAATTTCTAAGCAATTAGACTTGACTGTTGAGAGCATGTGGAGAACACAGCCAGAGTATCTTCTGATTGAGGAACTACAGTAACCAGTCTTGTTCTTTCTCTGTGTTTGTAATGGTCTATTGTATCCTACCCTTTAAAATCGCTTCAGTTTATCACGTAAACCAGCCTTACGGACTGAAAGCTCATAGCTAACGTCCCCAATCTTCATTTATTCATAGCTTTTCTTACAGCCCCAGGGCTGGTCTTAGTTCCTTGCTCCTGGGTTCTTCGTTCTGGGAAGGTTCATGACTATTAGGGTTTTTTTGAAAATAGTGCTGTAAAGGTTCTGTAGGGTATGAGGGTTTTTTTGTTTTATGTTATGTGCAAGTTTCAGAGCTACACTGACTTCTGACTGAACAGATGGACAGTTCAGTTGCACCTAGTGGTTTAAGAACATTTCTAGATCTGCTAATCCGTAATGTACATTGGCATACATTATGAGGAACAACATGTCCAAACACATGTTAAAAGCCATTCCCCTCTCAATAAGAGTGGTATGTATTCCACTAACTGCCAATGTGAATGAATATGGATCGGGAAGCTCAATTGCAAGACATGAGTTCAGTAAAATTGGGTATGACCAAAGAAATCTTACCAGCATAAGAAAAAAACCAGCCAGCATTGATGGAGATAAAATATTCTTACAGACTAGTCTCTCATCCAGATATTTTAATTGCTGATTAAGTATAGCCGGTTAGTATTGAAATCAATATGATGAGGATAATAATGATGAAGATGGCCCTATATCTTACTTAAGATATCTCTCTATTGTAAAAAATAATAGAGGTATTATTCTTGAAACTATATTTGAGGATGAGAGAATTATAGCTATATAAATGGGATTAAGTGATTTTTTTTTGCACTGTGAGAAGTAGAAGAAAGAAACAAGGTGGTCTGGATTATCAGTGAGCAGTGGCAAAATGATGGTGTTTCCACTTTATTATGTCCTATTGTAATTTTTAGCTAAAATTATTTTTCCTTGTTTTCTTCTGTCACTGAAGCTGCAGTGTTCAAGTATGGGTTTTTTTAGAGAAAATGAAATGACCCACTCTAGATCTCCTGTCCCACATTGCATATTTCCAATGTGATCATGAAGCTGAAAGGATAAAACAGAATTTCCCCCCTTGTTATGGAGAATGTATAAAACTTTATGTTTTTGTAAATAAGTGCATCAGGCCTGTAGTTGTGACTGCTAAGAATACATTGTTCTAAACTTTTGAAGATATACCCAAAAATCAAAAGTATAAGATAAGTAAGTAGATGTAACAGAATCATCACAGAACATTGAATGAAATTATAACCTTGAATCATTGCTCTTTATTCAAGCCAGCTGAGGAAGACAGGGTGAAATCTCAGAAATTTACAACACAAACATTTTATTAGTTCTTAAAATGGATTTGTATCAAAAAATAACGCAAGTGTATACTTCCCATGAAATTACAGCTGTGTTATAGTAGAGGAGTTTACACTCGTCTGTGTTACAGATGCTTTACCTTACGTATAACAATGCAATTCACTGGATAAGAAAAAGGAAAAAAATGAACCCTAATGACTAGGTCCTGTGTTCTGGTCTCTGTGGATGAATCCATTTCATTTATTAATATAGCCTAAAGATTAAAAAATGAATCCTTTTGTAATAGATCAGAGTGTAAAAAAAAAAAAAGTGAATATCAATTCAAAGGTTATATCATAGCATATATGTTAGTATCGAAATTTTATCAGAAAATTTATAAACCATTTAAGCTGTTTTGTTGTCAAGTAAATCACAGATTCTATCTGATTTGTAAGAATGCTTGTATATGAATAGGTGAGGAATAGTTGCTAGGATTTATCCCCTTATGAGCTAGAAAGAAACACAGAGAACTACTATATCTGAGATTGCAAGTTTATATTACCCCTCTTACCTGTGCTTATGTTAGTTATGTAGTCTCCTTTTTTAATTTGTAGAGCTACTGAGAGCTTTGCATATGTGGGACGTGTTTCCAAACCACAAAACTCTGGTTTTGTATGAGATCTTCAGGCTGAAAGTCTTTAGAATATAGACAGTAATATAGATTAAGATACTGGGAAATAGCATAACCTAGGTTGACATCTTTGATGTCTAATCTTCTATCAAATGCAGCTATTAAAAAACAAATAAAACAACAAACAAACAAAAAACAGAACAGAAACAATTCCTGGTCCCTAGGTCCTTGTTTCATATGATGACCATGAATCTGGATATATTGCAAATCACAACAGCTAGCATATGTTGTTCTCAAAAGTCCTCAAAAAACAACACCCAAAACCTTACAATGTATGCATTCACATGTCACACCTCTTACTGATGTCCCATGTAAAAAAAAAAAAAAGAATTTTCGTTGTGCTCAACAGGCAACCAGCTTATGGTCAATCAGGTGTGTTACAATAATATCATACAATCATGATCATCACAGAATGGTTTGAGTTGGAAAGGACTTTAATGGGGACCTTGGACCATCTATCTCCAACCCCCTAGCCAGGGGCAGGGACACACACCACTAGCCCAGGTTGCCCAAAGCCCCATCCAACCTGGCCTTGAACACTGCCAGGGAGAGGGCAGCCACAGCTTCTCTGGGCAGCCTGTGCCAGAATTAGAAAATCGCAGAATCACAAGGTTAGAAAAGACCTTTAAGATCAAGTCCAACCATTCCTGTCCTGTGTTAAACAATATCCCTGACCACCTCATCTACCCATTTTTTAAACACATCCAGGAATGGTGACTCAACCACCTCCCTGGGCAGCCTGTTCCAGGTCCTGACAACTCTTTCAGGAAAAAATTTTTTCCTAACATCTAATCTGAACCTGATAGGCCTGGGCAGGGCCTCACCACCCCCATAGTTAAGATTTTTTTTCTGATATCTATTCTGAATCTACTTTCCTTTGGCTTAAGGCCATTACCCCTTGTTCTATCAGTCACTGGCCTTGTAAACAGTCTCCCTGGAGCCTTCTCTACTCCAGGTTGAACAAGCCCCCAGGTCTCTCAGCCTGTCTTCATAGAAGAGGTGCTCCAGCCCTCTGATCATCTTCATGACCCTCCTCTGGACTCGCTCCAACAGTTCCATGTCTTTCCTGTTCTGGGGTCCCCAGAGCTGGCTGCAGTACTCTAGGTGGGGGTCCAACCAGAGCAGAGCAGAGAGGCAGAATCACCTTCCTTGACTTGCTGGTCACGCTGGTATATGATTTACTTTCTGGGCTGTTCTGTACTTATTAAGTAATATGTCTGTCTGAAATACTGGCTAATTAAGTTAAAACATTTTAAAGCACGCTATTATTAATCTAAAGCAAATTTGTATTGTAATTGCTAGTGGGAAGTAGCTCAACAGAGCAGATTGTAAGGTCTTTTCAAGTTGAGGTGGCAGATGCAATAGATGTTTGGGTGCCTTTAAAATCAATGAGTTCTTTACTACATATGTGCTATTTTACTCCAACCAGTGTGAGTTTCAGAGTTTTTGGATTAGGGAAGTCTTGGATTGGTTTGTGTCAGCTCTACAGAATTTCAAAGGACAAATAAATGGTGTTTGGTATAGGAATATTTTAAACAGCAGTGTTTTATCACGCGTGGAAAACTGAAACTGGGCTTGCTGATGAAGAACTTCATCTTGGTGCAGCTTATTACATTCAGATTTTTAGCAGCAATCAGCCAGTATTCCATCTCACTCAAAATTGTTTCAGACTGATCAAGGCTGATCAGAAAAATCTATTTTTATAAAAGCAAAACAGTTTTAATTTTAGACTCAAGTTACAACATAGAAGTTAAATGTGGTCAGAAAACACTTATTTTCTCTTGGAACAGAAGACTTGGAAGAGGCCAGACTTCTTTCATTTAGAAGGTCACATTCATACAGCCGTAAAATGTAATTTTAAACTGGCAAGTTATAATGTTCTATTAATAGAAATGTTATGTTCCAAAATATGGAAAAGGGTGTTTTCTATCTCAGAGAAATATCAAAATAAAGAGCAAGTGTTAAGAGGGGAGTATGGACAGACATGATAAAAAGGAAATTAGACCAAATAGGATTCAGATAGAAAAAGAATATATGGAATCTAACTGCAAGGAAGAATGCAGAAATGTATGCAGAACTGCAGATGCTACATGCACACCATGTATTTCATATACAGAAAACTTCTATTTTATTCACTAAACAATGCAGCGTTTTGAAGAAATGCATTCTTGGGGGTGGGGGGAATGAAGAAAATGCTTTCTGCTGCTTTCTTTACAGTAGAATTCAGCTTTAGCAGTAGAAATCTGTTTTAAAGATTGTATTGGAAGAGAAAAAAATAGCAAACAAAAGTCAAATGTAAGAGGAAATTTAGAAAAGAAATGTTGAAATTGGTTGCTAGGGGGATAGGGAGTGGGATGCAGGGTAAAAGAAGACGAGGCTAAGAGTGGAATTTTGCAGAGCCTTGAAAATATGGATGAAAAGCTTTAATTGGATATGGAAAGATAAATCAATTAAAAAGAAAAGATATTTATACATGGAACCGCACTGAGGATTTCCTTGAATGGCATCTACTCAAGCAAAAGCCTCAGTCAGGCAATTTTGCAGTCTGCACATAGTTGGGAGGGACCCATAAGGTTCAAGTCCAACTCCTAGCTCCACACAGAGACAGCCTTATTCAAGATGGTCTTTCTACTTTTTGGCTCAACACAGCCACACCATAACATATCTGCATGGTGAGCGCAGTTCACACATCAGAGCTCCGTTCCACAGCAAAAAGGAACATAATTTGCAGCATTCTTGCATGTTTGAGAGAGAGACTGATAAGAAATCTCTGCAACACATTCTTACGATCACAGCTTTAATTTCTGCTTGTCTCATTAGAAATGGGAGACAGTGTGAAAGTAGAAGATCCCTCAGAAAGACCTTCCCCTTTGCTGTTTTTATGTCATCAAGTCTGCTGCAGGTGAAACTACTTGCAGAGAGCTCAGGTAGCTAGATCTCCTTTAGGTATCCACCAGAGACTGCAGCCTTGCAGGCCAGTGTCCCTTAGATTTTTATCGTCAGAAAGCATATTGAATAATGATCTGGTCTTCAGTGAAGTTAAACAGTCGCTTTTTAAAAATAGCAGGGATGTACAGAGGTACAAAAGCTTCTCTAATGACAGGATGGAACTCAATTCCAGGTCATATATAACCAGTGGGACTTTCACAGTACCTGCTGTAGACATTAGGTCCATCAATGCCCTTGTAATTAACTCTTTTGAAGCCTGAATAACAGTTCTTTTCCACTAAAAAGTCATTTAAATTCCCGAGAATCTTATTTTGTGAACCTGTTAGACCCATCTTTTAATTTTTAGAGGTATGACATCTATTAATAAGTTTTACTGTAAATCCTAACAGTCATCAAAACTCACATTTGCCCAGTTTATATGCCTAGAGTGTAAAATCTTTGTTGGTTCCACACTATCATTCTTGCAAGTCAGAAAATACGTTTTAAAAGCAGTCTATTTCCTTCATCTTCTTATGGTCTATTAAAAAAAAAATCCTCAGCAATCTAATTCTAGTGCTTTTTAAGAAGTATCTGTACTAGAAATTAAAAATAAATGATGGCCAAGTGATAGAACCATATAGCTAAAAAAAGCTTACTGTTTTTTAAACATAGATACATCAGTAATTCTGTTAGCACAAATGTTGCTACCTGTTGCAAGTCTTTTTTTTAAACAAAGGAAAACACAGACTGAGATTAATTGCCTTTCATAACAAGAAATATTTAGTGCTTAAAAATTATCTTGGAATAATTACCTTGAAAACATACTTTTGCTTCTTTTCTTACTTCAATAATGCATAATATCCTACAGGAAATGTGAGGAAGTAATATGTTTTATAATTGGTATTTCTATTCCCTAGATGTAACAAGCTGTATATAAATAGGATGGTTATATCTTCCCAGTGTTACGACTGTTAAATAATTCTATGTTGAGTCAGATGCAGTTAAAACTCTGCCTGCTGCTCTCTATTTACAGAACAGAGGTGGATGAAGTGGGGTATACTTTATGTCTGCATGTGTATTTTACAATATGCATTAAATTAATAATTTTACCTATATTAAAATACTGATTTTTTAAAAGGAAAACTCGTGAATGAAAACATACAAAGAGCTGGACAAAAGGGCCAAGGCATATTTGAATTATTATGTTATATTTTATTGGTCTTTACTTTAAAGAAAATGTTAATTCTTTCTCCATTTTACTATTTTAATTGAAACTGGAAATTCTAAGATTCAAGAGAACACAGAACATTTGGAAATTTGGACAAATTTCTAGTAGTGATTCACAACGTTGTTTTTTTTTTTTTTTCCCTCTAGCTTTTGCCATTTTTTTTAGGCAGCATGTGTATTATGGAATTGTCTGGAATCAAATATTAACATATTCATGGAAGCTTCCCAAAGGATGATAATAGAGTAGTCTTCGGGGCAGCTGTGATGAGAATCTAATTACATTTCTCTTTTTTAAACAGTCCTAAACTAGATCAGCAGTGTAGATCAAAACCAGCTAAGGGTTCAGCACAAAAAAACTTTCAAATATTGGCACTTATAAATGCATCATCTTTCCTTAGGTATTGTAAATATTAAAATATTTAACTAAATACTTAATATGAGCATAGAACAGGTTACAAAACAGCCTGGGGCAGAAAACACATAAATACTTAATTGCTTCTGACTAGAAGGTACTATATATGTATGTCATTAAACCAAACCCAAATGTCTTTGGATACTAAAAGCAGCATGTGATTCACAACATTTTCTTCCTAGCATCTGAATTATAAAATAAGCTTTTCATAAGAAACATCTGCTCAACAATGCAATTTTCTCACTGTGGAATGCTGCAAATGATGTCGTCTTTTCTTTCCTATAATAAGTTAATTTTTATGTCTGAATCTTCATGTTTTGGCATTTGCCTAGGGTGACTACTACAAGCCTTGGTCTGTGTTGGAATCTGAATGCATGTCACAAACATTATATTTTTCACATTGAGAAACAACAAAGCCTGTAACAAAGTAGGACAATACCAGGAATTTATAAAAAATTCCTACATCCTGTAGGAAAAACTTTCATGTTTAATTTATTATAGCAAAGTATTTATTGTAATAAAGTACATTTATAATAGATTGGATAATACATGGAAATTCTGTATATTTGGTACTCAGAGTGTATCTACTGTGATGAATAATAACCTTTATATTGGTAATAATATTTTTGTTACATCTGTATAACTCTTTCATCTAGCACAAATTGTACAGATGCCTGTGTGAAGGATTCACTTCAAAGAGTCAGAAATCTGTCAGTATAAGCTGCCACACTTCTTAGGGTTAATCTGTGTATTAGAAAAACTTTGGCAGCAAATGTTGGATGAAATAGCAAGAGAGAACCTGTGCGTCTCAGGAAAGAAGGAAAGACTAAAGCATAGGAAGGCATCTCAATCTTCACTAACACTGGGTAGCATTACATGGGAAAAAAGGTAGTAAGGCTTTGTTCAGTTATCTCACAGTGCATTTTTTCTTGGACTTTATATAAAGTGTTCGTAATCTGTATTTTAGAATCCCAAGTTGGAACTGGGCATTGGGAACTAACTCTGCAGGTGACTGGCATCCTGTAGCCAGCATATCAGGGACGCATCCATAGGAGTTCTGCGCAACGCATTGTACCAAACTGTGCCCTGACATGTGTTGTCGTAGTAAATTGAAATCTCCTGTAGGATTTAGTGGCTGTGTTAAAAAACTGTTCATCCATAAAACATGTCAAATTTTTAAATAGATTAGAGTCTTGAGATTTTTTTTCCTCATAGAAATGTTCCCTTCTGTGCACAAATTGCTATTGTATACTGAATATCGCAGTTTTCTTTATTGCAGCTGGAGGAGACATTTGATTCAAGAAGCTCAGCTGTTTATTCCTCTGTCATTACTACTTGGCCTTTTCATAGCTGCTATGGGGAATAAGAGAAGAAGCTGCTAGCGACACCTTCATGATTTTTCTGTAGAGTGTTTCTTAGGCTTATAGCCATCAATGGCACTGATGTCCTTAATGACTTTTTTCTTTTCTTTTCTTTTGAAATTGTCCCAGTGGTGCTCCTGAATTTTCATTTGACTGACGAACTAGAAATATCTCACTGTAATGCAGAGGTGGTAGCCAGGCCAACATTGCTATTACTGTTCACTTCTCCCAAGTATGTTCTCCAGCTTCCATTTTGCCAGACACTATCTAGCCTGTCATAGGAAATTGCTGAATTTTGCTATGCGGTCAGGAGCAAACCACTCAGGTTTTGGATAATTACTAGTTTTACTTACTTGTAATTTTTAGTAACAAATGAAAGAATTTTAATGACTAGCCAGCCAACTGTGTGAAGTTAGAGTCTGCACAGACTGATCTTTCTCTTTTATCCTCTAGGTTTCTCTACAACAGTGGAATTTCTGTATGAATTACAATATCAATCAAATGAAATTAAATCTCAGCTTGGAGCTTTGGTTGGTATACATCTGATTCAAAGAGAACGGGATACAGAATCCGGAATCGTAACACTGATCTTCAATGTAGTATTTGCACCTAACAAACCAATGAGGTAAACTCCTACTCCTTATTACCAGCAAAGCATGCAATAAAATGTTTGGTCACTCTTATCTATGTACTCATCTCCCTGCACTATTTTCTTCATTTTTTTTTTCACCTCTGAAATCTACTATTTGCCCTCACTTGCTACTTCTTAGTGTATCTTTGATATTAAAACTGACGGGTGTTTGTTTTCAGTGCCTGCTAGATGGTTCTGCTGAGCTACTGCCTTAGTCTGTGTGGGCATCAATTTACTTGTAAACACTGGAGTACTGAAAGACTTCCAGTGAAAATTTATTTTTCTCAAAATTTGCAGAAAGCATACAGAGAAGGTAGCTTGTCAGTCTCGAAAAACTTTTCCTAGACGAGGATGTGTGCATATTCTTTGGCTGGATGGGATGGTTAAATTTGAAATTAGTCTCTAGTGCTCCAGTAACACCAGTCCAAATGAAAATATTATCCTCTTTTATAGCTGCAATGTGAAAAATTATGGATGTACTTTCTTTTACAGTATTAGTACATCCCACGTCTTTAAAAAGAAACTCTGAAAGGAAGATCCTCTCTCCTGGTTCTGGCCAGGCTGGACTCAACCTCCCCAGGCAGCTAGCCCGGTTGAGCTGAGTTAGCTCAGGCTGTTACCACACAGCTTGACATCACTCCCCTATAAAAGGAGCTGGTCAGGAAGGGGTGCTCCTGGGTGCTTCCAGGGCAGTCTGAATGTGGCCAGGGTCAGTCCTTGAGTCAGTGCAGTACTCTGTGTCATCATCAGGTCAGTAAGGTACTCTGTTATCACCAGGTCTAAGTGAAATTTGCCACGGGCTGTTCCCCTTTCATGGTGCCTTTGTCAGCAAACTGTCCTTATCCCAACCCAGGAGGCCCTGTCTGTTTCTCCTGTGGGAGCGAGCGAGCAGAGTGTGGTGCTCAGCTGCTGGTTGGGGCTGAACCACCACATCCTCTTAGAGGGGATTGTTGCACCTTGCTTATGGTGCAGTCAGATCTGTATGGGGAGGAAAGAACCTCCAGTATGATGCAGGAGCATGGTGATTTCAGAGGCTAGAGATTATCAGGAAGATCGTGGAGCAGTCATGGCTGAATATCATGGCTTGCATGCAAAGAGGGTATTTTTAGGATGCCAGAGGAAAATGAAATAAGCAAAGAGCAAACCTTTAGGAAAGATTATCCACCCTCCCCATGCAGTGTCACTGTGTCAGAAAGGAGGTTAGTTTAGAACCCTTTTTATTTCTACTCTGTCCTTATTTTATTATTTGATTTGTTTTGGGTTTTTTTAATCTTTCTGTACTTGAGACTGGTCAGGCTCCATGTGGAGGACCAAAGATTCCTGCAAGTTAGTTTCTTTATCTTCAGAATATAGTGCAGCAACTCTTTTCTTAGATGGTCTGAAGATGTGAAAGCCTGGAATTTTCCTGAAGTATATATACCTTCAACAGATCTATTTGATTCTAACAGGAACTGATAACATGTTCTAGACCAAATTGTCCCCTAACACCACAGTAAATAAAACATAATGAATAAACCAAATTGAGTTTAAAAAAACCAAGCAACTAACAGAGAGTAAGCAGATTTAAATCTCATGGCTGTGCCCATCATTTTGCTTTCGTATTATGTCCTTTCTTGTATGCTGCTGTAAATATCACATGCTATAGAGTCTACATTCCAGTCGAACTGCAACTGATATGTATGATGCCACATAAAATTAAGGATGTATTCTAATTTAAAGCCATCTATATTTTTGCTTTCCTGTAGCATAGTTGTACACACTTGAGGCTTGTTTTGGACATTAATTTGCTCAGGTCATGTTTTATAATGTTGTTCTATGTATTAAATGTTTTTATCTGAAATTTTAAGGAATGAAGCAACTCTCATAGTACAATGCAGTACAGGAGGTGTTTGGAAGTTTCCAATGCTGTTCATTGCTACGAGGCCAGACGTGGATGATGTCATCAACATTGAAGCAGTTGGCTTGAATAAGGAATCTATAGTTGTCTTTAAGCTTACAAGTCAGACAAGGTAAAAATACTTTTGTTAAAGCAATCATGCATCTTTCTGAGGTTAGAACTCACACTCAAACACATTGGATAGGACAGAATTGGGCATCAGAAACAAAACTGGGCTGCAGCTATTTCAGTGATACCTCATTAACTTCAAGTGCTGAGATGTATAGGTAAGAAATGCGATTTTGAAGCTGTCCTGTAATAAACAGAAGCATTCTACATTTAGGCTGTGGCCCCTTGAGAGAAAATCCATGCCATGACTCAAAAGTTTTTCCTAAAATGCTTTTGAGTGTTTAAATGCTTAATACGATGTTAAAGGAGATACGTTGTCATGTTACAGGTTTACTATTAAAGCCTTAATGTTTTTACTAGTAAATTGATTTTTTCAAAGTATTTTATACTTATACCAAGTTAAAACCAATCCTTTGCACCATGCTTTAAAAATTTTAAATGTGCCACTTTAACTATTTCTGTTTAGTTATACAAGCATGTTATGAGTTACTGTCTACTCTGCCCTTTCACTAGATAAAACAATTGTGTCATTCTTCAGTACTTTGTTACTCTTCTTTTTAAAAGTCTTGCAGAAATCTTTGTTAACATACTTTCTACATACTTTCTACGATTTTCTCTGAGTTTTATAATGTTATTTCAAACCCATAGTATCATTTCTCTACAGCATAAAATGAAGGAATAAATTGTGTGGTATTGATAGAGAAGTTTTAAAATAGTAAACAGTGAAACTGGAAGAATTAGCTTATGAAACTTTAAATTTCCCTTTTTTACTTAAAATTGATGTTTTCTTACTCTGTATCTAGAAAGTGTGCCAGATAGATACACTGCTACGTAGTTCATTTTCATTGTAGACACATGCATTTGAAGTATCCCCAGCAGGATGTGTCCTTGGTTCCAACTGCTATTTTTTTTAACGGCTTATTTCCAAAAGCTGTGCATCTAAGATGGACAGTTGTTCCAGCTTTTAGATGGCTGTCAGTGCTGATAATTACTGAGGACTCTGAAAAAGGCTCCTATCACAGTGTTCAAGTTAACAGCTTCAATAGAATGGGCTGTTTCAGGAACAAAAGTGAAGCAATTGTTCTGGCAGTACTGTAATCTCCTGGTAGGTGTTTGATAGTAGTGAAGAGACCTAATGTTCTCCAGAAAGGTATTATAAAACCCGAATCATGATAGTTATATAAAGAAGGAGCCATGATGGAAGACAAATTCCCTTTTTCCCTTAAACAGATTCCAAATTTATTTTACATAACAAAGGCTACCCCCCACGTTTTAAATACAGAATGTAATGCCTGCGTGTACTGAAAAAGCTCCATGTTGTAAATAGTGCCAACAACTGCTCTGTAAGTTTTATCTTCATCTTATCTTTGAGCTGCTTAAGAGCTTTTGGTGGTGGAGGTTTTGTTATAGAATTAGAACAATCAGCCAACCAACATTTAGCATACAGGATCTGAAGTTTAAAAGCAATTACAGAAGAAACCCATACATTACAGATGTAATTTAATGCTTGGCTAACTCAAATGACTTAGAGTAGAAATAAACCCATGAAATATTAAAATATGGATTAAAAGTTTCAGTTCAGTTATGGAGTGTCGTCCTACAGACCTTCCCTGAAAAAATTCCCACAATCAGCCCTTTGGAGTTTTTGTTGAGGAAACAGTAGCACAATCCTGCAGAGGCCTTGCATATAGATACTTTCTGCCTTTCTTTCTTATGGTGGATAGTACCTCCTTGCACTGCTGCTTTGCGAGCAACTGTGTGAGGAAGAGAGATCTATTTGTGAGTAACCTGCTAGAAAGGGACTCTGCTACTGTGTCTTTCTCTCCCTCTGCTACTTGCAAGACAGAGTGGTTGCACAGCATCACTGACAAGACCTGTACATCTTTTTGGGCTAGCAGGGTGTATACTGATGCCACAAAGAATATTTGAGAACCACAGTACTCTCCCAAAAAAGGTTGATTATAGACAGATTGGGATTCTCTTATATATGCTAAGTTGAGTACGGATCTTCAGTGATCTACAAAACACCTTTTGGTGACCACTATGAAGCTATGAGGTCAATGATTTTAGCTTGCTTTTACTTTACAGCTACTACAACTCAAAAGTGGGCTTCTCCTTTTAATTCCAGCCCTCCCCAGCAAAATTCTTGATGTGTAAAAAAATATATTTCAGGCAGAATTAATGGCTTTCTGATTCCCCATAACTACATTTGATGTTATTGTTTCAGAAATGAAACAGCTACAAACGGGAGGTAGTTGCTCAGAATGATCTGCAACCATGAAAGCTCCGAGAGTTCATGCAAATATGTAACGCAGTCTCTTTTAATACATGACATACAAACATGGCCCCATATCTGCTTCAGTAAATAATGAGACACTGAGAATTCAGCCAAGCAGTTCCTTATGTATGAAAAAACTCAAATATATTTTTAAAACTTCTCTGTACCTAACACAGTTGTGATATGAGTGGTCTAATAGTTTACTTTCAGCTTTACCAGTTCAAAAAGGGACATGTTGAGTGGTTTCTTGTAATGGCATTAATATTGGTTAGAGTCGAATAAACAGATTCACTTGATAAATAAGTAAAACCTGAAATTTTTAACATTTGTAGATGACTTTTCAAGTTTTGTCATAAATGTGGATATCTTCCTTATTTCTTCTATGCACATTTCCTAGTGCATAGAATAAATGTTCAATTAAAAGCATTCCTTGATCACACAAAGTTAATTTTAATGCTGTCTGAAGTGGTTTCAATAGCAAGCCACCCATATTTTTTTCTGTAGCCTCCTTAGTTGTGAAGCAAAACAACAACAACAAAAGTTTAAAGTTGCAACTTTGAGAAATATTTCTGTTTTACTGTAACGATGGCTGGTTTTCATTGGAATTACCATAAGCCAGAATTATGTGTGCTGCAAGAAAATGCATGCATTAAGTTCTCAGCACCCACTCCCTCTCCTCACCCTCTCTCACATGTTGCTGTGCATGTTACAAGCCTGGATTCCTACGCCAATCTCTTTGCTACCCGTTCTGCAAAATTCTGCCATTACTCTGAAGATGTAATTAGAATAGTTTATCTTCTCTTCTCCCGCATAGTGGCAGCTGCAGACGTTGACTGAGCTCCATTTTTTTGGAGTCTGAGTGGAGACTAGTGAAAAATATCAATAATAGTAGACATGCAGCAGAGCTCCCAAGAAGTTATGATCATCCTTCCTAATAATACAATGCCTGACATGTCTCACGTTTAGCCAGGAGCTGTATCTAGCCATGTCACCTGGACAGATTTTAGTTTACCATCCTGCAAATAGAGTACCCCAGGGAAGAACAAGAATGAGACAGAAATCTTAACATTTTGTGAAGCTAAAGTCTCTAGCTCCTGCTTTGGTTTTACAACCTATACACAACAGAACTGGTATTACATTTGGTAAAGCATTGCCTGACAGTCGTTTGTGATGCAGTGTTTTTTAATACTTCTTGAAAGTAATTTAATACTGAAGCCACCTTTCCAAAGCTACAGGGTGAAAATTGGAGCTTCATTTTTTCTGATGTCCAGAGTTCAGGATGTAGGGTTGTCAATTAAACTAGTGTTGGTTTGCATATGAAACACAACCAGTTTTTATAAATAATAAGTATTTTTTTTCCATTGTCTTTTTTTTTTGTTGTTGAAATTATTTAAATCATACCAACTATCACTAATAATTTTATGGAATGTGACAACTGCATACAGTTATTAAATTTAAAGAACTTCACTACATAATGACTGAAATTGCTTGTGTCATCCAACAGATGTTAACTATAAATTGCAGGAAGGAAGTTTAGTTACGATTAACTAACCCTGAAAGCACATTGTAACATTTTTGAACCATATCCCATATTTGCTTAAGCAGTTATATACTTCAGAGATTAAGAAGACTTTTTGTGACTTCTTTTATTAAAAACCCCCCAACATTTAATCAAAAAGCACTATGTGGGATTTTTAATGTTTGCAAAATGCTGAGTTTTGTAAAGGACTACATTTCTGCAGGAATAATTTACTCCTTTACTAGTTTTAGGAAGAGAGGAGTAAACATGAATGCAATTTTGAGCCCTAATTTAATAAAGGCTTATATTTTCATATTTGCTGTGCATTTTAGAAGTTTGTCAGTGAGATCTCTATGGGAATATAAATTTTAAGGTTTTCTTAAATTGAAGACATAAGATGCTGTACTTTTTTAGAATATTTTGAAAAGTGTCTAACATGAGAACACTGATGAGCACAGGCTGCTGTTTAAGAACAATGTCATTTAATAACAAGACTAAAAGAATAATTATAAATATGTCTATTAAATGCTAGCTTAATTTCTACTCTTCCTGGTTGCCAGGATTCCATTGTCCACCTAGTACTTAAACTGAAATTAATATTTATTCATGTTTATTAGTTGAGTTAGGGGCAGAGCTCATATTGTCTGATACCAATATCAAAACAGGAGTTATGGAACACACTGGTGGGGAGACACATTTCCTTTCTCTGGTTTATATGGCCTCTGCCCTTACATTTACTAATTCATTTGTGCTTGGTTCGTATGTGTTTTCAAAACTCTACACATCATTAAACTTTATTGAGTATGTTAGTGTCTGCCACCTTGAAGTTAAAGAGAAGTCTTCTTGAAAAAATATAGACTGCATCATCACTGTCCTTCATGGCTGAGAAATGACAAGCGAAACATTGGCTCCAGAGCTGTTTTACCTGGAGCAGTAATCAAAAAGGAGACATTAATTTTTAATCATTTTAAACCACATAATTGTTAATTTTTAATTATACACTAAATATACAGACACTGAAAACAGCAATGTCTGAAATTCAGGTGCTATTCTGGGAATTTTATCTCCAGCTTTTTCTGTACAATAGATGAGAGTGACAAGCAATTTACTTAGGCTAGTGAGATAGCCAGGACACTGTGTCTCCCTGATGTGAGCATCAGTGAAAGCACTGTTTGTTTTTTCTTGAGAGGCCACCTTTAGCTGTATTTTTAAAAATAATGAATTATCAGTACTACAAGTGCTGTAAAAGGTTCCTGTTTCTGATTGTCTGTAAGTTTCTAATTGGTATTTTTTGTACTGTAAGCTATGTCTTCATCAGAATCTGCGATGGCCTGTCTATATTATGGCTATATATTTATTTTGTCAGATTTTTTATTTTCCTTATTTGGACATACCTCCCACTTCAAAGAACATTTTACATCCAGTTATGGCTTTACTCTTTTGTTTAAAGCTGCCAGGCTTTGGGGAGAGTGGGGTATGGGAAAAGAAGGGGGAGGTTTTAGGTGTGCCTGCATGCGTTCATGTAGGTATGTACATGTGCATGTGAATATATATATTTTGCTCAACACGGGAAAAGTGATAGTTGTCCCTAGTACCTTGTGCCAATGTTGTGAAGCAGCATGCAGATTTTCTTTAATGCTTTTTTATTAGTTTTTCTCATTTTTTTTGTTATAAAAATTAAAATCTGACACGGTTGATGAAAGAGGAATTTCCTCTGACTTGGCAGATATCTTGTGTGTGCAATTATACGTCAGTTTTGTGACAGTTTCGGTCAGACTGTCTGGTCCTCTTGGCAGAACTAAACCTGTAGCTTCTTCTCTTGTGTGTTTTCTCACTAACTACATATTTGTGGTCTCTGAAAAAGCTACTGTTGCATCACATCCTACTAGGGTTCTCCAGGAATCCTGCAATTTCTGCAGGAATAAAGTCCTTATTTTCTTATGTCTTCCATGCATGCAGCCTGTCTCATCTCCCTTAGTATCGTGGCACCTGAAGTGAAAGACACAAAGTGCTTATTAGGAGGAGTCATCCCTAACTGCTTACCAGAAACAGACTGAACACAGGAGATGAAGAAGGTGCTGTCTTAAAATGTTTCTAAATGTCACCTGTAGAGCAATGAGGTTGGAAGTGATGACCTGTATTCAGGTCTCTATTTCCAGAACCAGGGTTTGAAGATTCATCTTGGGTGTCTTGATGAGTGCTCTACTCTGCTACTCAGAGTAAGAGATGTTGCTTCTTTGTCATCCCGTGCCTGCCCTTTGCCTATAGTAGGTACGCTCCAGGCATTCAGTGCTGAGCAGCCCTTGTGCGTAATGCCAATGTGAACACTCAAGGCTTTGATGGCACATGGATGGGAACTCAGGCCATAGCAGGATTACTGCCTGTGGTCCAAGACTATAAATGCAGCTGCACAACTTTAGGCACTATGAAAAGTGGTTGTCAGTCTAAGTTTGATGTCATGAGACTCGAAATGTAGTTTCAGGCTTGGGGTAGTTTTGCCCACCTTGCTGCCAACTAAAGGAAAAGCTAGGCTCACTCTGCTAATGACCACAGTCTGATGGCACCGCTAAGTATCACTTAATTGTTTTGAGGATGCAGAAGCTTTTTGGTTTCTGTTTTTTGCGATTGCACTATTTATTTCTACAAACTTTCAGTGTGGCCTTTTTTTCATGAGCGTATTTTGAATTTAAGAAAAGCTTTCGTGAGAACATATTCCAAAGAAGAGCTATTTTTAAACAAGATAACAAGACCCAGCGTTCCACCCACTGAATAACACTTGGCCAGAAAATGTGGGACATTTCCGTAGAGATATAAATTGTCATAAAATATTAAATTTCACTTCTTTGTGAGTATTTCCTTTGAAAAGCCGTTGTTATTCCTGCTATACCAGTCTATGAATAAACAGATTTGAACAGCTTTTCTTTGAGATGCTTTTAGTTTTTAATTCTTTAAGTTTAATCAATTAAAAATATGTTCCCTCTAAGAATGCATGCTACTTGTCCCACTGCACTGTGGCAGGGTGTTGCAGATTATTTTTTTAACATATCGTTGTATTTCTACTTACAATTTATTTTCACAGCATCACAGAATCACTAGTTTGGAAAAGAACTTTGAGTCCAACCATACCTGTCCTCTACTAAACCATATCCCTGAGCTCCTCATCTACCCGTCTTTTAAACACATCCAGGGGTGGTGACGCAACCACCTCCCTGGGCAGCCTGTTCCAATGCCTGATAACCCTTTCAGTGAAGAATTTTTTCCTAATGTCTAATCTGAACCTGCCCTGGTGCAGCTTGAGGTCACCCCCCATCCACCCTCTGTCCTATCACCTGTCACTTGGTTCTTTTTCTTTCTCTCTCTTTTTTTTTTTTTTTTTTTAATAAATGGACTTCAGTAAGTTCAGAGTATTTGAGTTTAATTTGATCCAGAACTTGAAAGCAAAAGAACTTGATGTAATCATCACTGTGTATACTTTGAGCTAGCACCTCGCTCACACTTGCGAAGCATCCTAAGATATCTTCAGCTACTCAAAGTAGGCCAGTGCTCTTTGTCTGAAGTCTGCATCAGCTTTTTGCTCTCTTTCTGTCCAGCTAGTGATAGAGTGGCCCTCAGCAACACACATAAAGACTGAAAGGTGAATGCATGACTGGAAAGTACAAAAATTTGTATTCTTTTTATGGTAAGAAGGTTTATGACAAGGAGTCCCTGATGATCTGTGATAGACAGACTTCAGTTTAGGACTGGCCTAATGTTGTTTTGTAGTCCTCAGACACTGTCTTTACCAGGAATAAGACATTTTCTATGGGTGCAACAGTACTTCCATGGAATAGCAGTTAGACAAAGTCTGCACTACCTGTGGCAGAAATTCTTTGAGATAAGAAATATTAAAAATATTGATAGAAGAACCTCAGTATTATTATTATCATTCCACTATCTTAAAGTGTGTAGTTTATGGAATATGGAAGCTGGAAAATAGTGATAGAAAATTATTGTTTCCCATATGATCGTATCAAGGCTTCCAGAACTCCCTCCCAATCAAGTAACAGTCCACCAGATTAAAAATTCAGTTTTAGTCATAAAACTTAATAAAATGGGTGGTGTGACAGATTTATATGATTAGTGATTGGAAAAATGAGGGGCTTTTAATAGGAAAAGTGGATTTTCACTCTGACACAGAATTTAATTCTATCACTATTATTAAATCTTTACAGGCCAGATGATTCTTTTCTTTTTAGTGGCAAATGCTGCCATTATTTTGTAGTTATAATAAATAGCATGTAAGCATGCTTGAAATGGAAGACCATGCAAAGATTATTAATATTTATAAATAAATGGAAATTATTACTATAGAATATTTATTGATTAAGAAGACTCTTAATATTCTATGTGCATTCCACAGGCTGCCAAGTTTCCTGAGTCTGTCCAGAGGATGCCCTAAGTTAGATTGTAGATAAACTGTATTAAGATACCGTAACAGGCACGATTGCCACATGTCCCTTTTCCCTAGGAGCCCGGAGCCATTCACTGCTCACTTCCTGGCAGGCAGCGACCCTGAGTTCCTCGTGCTGCCACAAGCTGGGGAGCTTCTTCCAGCGGGCACGGAGGGAACCCCTATAACAGTGGGATTCAAGCCAAGGATGTACGGCAAGAAGCATAGAGCAACGCTGGTGATTCAGGTAAGCCTTCTGGAACACAGTACTCCAATTTGCCTTGAGGAGTGGAAGGAAAGAAAAGAAATCCCGTACAAGACAGCAGCACTGAAACATGCAAACATGCACTGTCATTATTTTACTACTTTCCACTACAGACAAGAATAAAACTAAATTCTGAAAACTAAATCATGACAAACTGGAGAAAAAACATACTGTATTTTAATGTTATCCCTTAGCCATCAGTACCAGAGACAGGCTCTTATCCTGATACATTTACCCCAGCTCCATAGACAATGTGGCAGGATGGCTTTTCACAGAGAATCAAAATAATTGTATTAAGAGTTGGTGCAGAATATATAAGTAATTGAATATGGGGGGGGGGGGGGGGGGGCTAGATTATTGATTTTATTTGCAGTATACCTCATAGGATGAAAGGCAGTAGAAGCTAGATATTAAGCTGTAAAAGGCAGAATTTCAGAATGCAAAGCCAGGAGTTACTGTTTAAAAATAAGCTTTAAAAGAAACAAAAAGAATTTGCTGCCAAATAGCTTCTGTAAGTCCGAAGGTCAGGAAACATCTGAAGACAGTTATTCCCTCAGTAGTAAAAATGTTCTTATTACTGTAGGAGTTAATTCTCAAGTTTTAGGTCATTCTTTAAAAAGAAACTTTGTCAAACAGTAGCAGGAAGCACCCCAAACTTTCTACAAATGATGGTTTGCACTTTCAATCTATTCTGTGTATGCTGGCAATGCTTTCAGGGTCCTATATTAAAAGTGAAAGAGCAATATTGATTTAAAAATTATGATGATCAAAACAAAGTAGATAAAAGGATGTGTAGAAAATGACTATAACATTTTATCTCTCTGAGTGACAGCTTGTACAATAGTGAATAAGAAATTAAACTCCTAGAAAAACATGAGGGCCCTTAATCCCCCCTACCTGTTTTCTTTTACCATATTAGACATTTGATTAATTTAGTCTTTTTACACAAACAGCCATGATGCTTATCACTCTTCCCTTTGAAAAAGAAAATAACTTACTGAATTTATTTTTTATATTTACATAATACCATATGGCACATCTACAGAGCTCAGAAACTGCTAATGAAGTTCTGGAACTGAACTCCTGGTTTTAGGCATGACACACGTAAACACGCTTGCCGTGTTTGCCTCTGGATTAATTCCCATCACTAACACAGCGCTTTAGCATAATGAATTTGTCTGGATAAACATGATGGTCAAAGAATATTATTAGCTTTCTAAGATCTCAGACAGTAATCCAAAACTTACTTTTAGGAATTTATGAGTACATATGGGCTTCAAGTATTTGGATTTTTAACCTACATCTAGTCAGTCTCTGGTTATGATCTAGGCAGACAGCTCTTTACATCTCTGCCTTTCATGCTGTGTGTGGGTGCAAGAATCACTCACACATATTACATACGCATATCAGATCACATCTTGTCCAATCTGTTCCTGTATATTTGAAAATATGTTGAGGACTCTTAATGCCCACAAGTGCTTTTTGTTGTTGTTGTTGACCAATATTGCACCATTACATTATGTTAGAGATGTTTCTAATGTTGCGATGCTAATTGAAGTACGAAGCTGTTTCTGTAGTTTTGATGAGGCTTGTGTTCCCTTTGCTCCGATTGGTTGTGCAATCCTGTTGTGTTGCCCCTTTGCTGTCCACGCGGACTTTCATTCCCATCATTCTAACGTGAGCCAGAGCATCTGTAACCATGTATAATTCTGCTGCTGCGCTCTCAACATTGACCTGAAACAAGATTTGATGACATGTTGAGAATGCCAGATACTCATCGCTGCTTTTAGTTGAAATAACTTTCATTAGTGACCCGGGTGAGACAGATTCAGTTAGATGGCTAAACAGGTATTAAATCGCTCTTATTTGGGGAGTAACAAGGAAGGCTGTGAAACGCAGGCAATGTTGGACCCAGCACTGAAGAAGCTCTCTTGCACATATCCTTTGTAGCCAAAATACTGGCTGAGGCTTTCAACTATTTTTAGAAGCAGTGAGGAAGTTTCTTTTCTTTTACTGTCGCCTCTCTGCTGCTGCTGGTGCTGTAGTAAAGGGCTACAGCACTCTGGCTGTAAAATTTCCTTTCATTTTTTGGAGGTAAAGTCACAGCCCTAACAATAACTTCGTTTCATCATTAAATTCTATGAATAGTGAGTTGCAGAACTGTCATTTTTGTGTGCTTCAGTGAAAGGTGATAATTAGGCTGTAAAGTAGCAGAGAAGACAGTGTAAGTTCTTTATGTTGGTCATTACAATTGTGTTGTAAAGTAAAATGGGAGTTTGGGATTATAGAGAAAGATCCTACAGTGATTGTTTTTTTCTCCTTTGTTGAAAACATTAACCACAAATATTGTACATGCAAATTTTTTTGTTTAGTCACCCTGCTGAGAACCCAATCCCGAGGAGCTAATTAGTGCTGAGATTAAAATTTGTCTTTACAAGAATTTAGTGTGTACATTTTATTAACTGAATATGTATGTGTGTATATATATATAGTTGAAATAAATGTAGCCACTTTTATATTTTCTGCACACAAATCAAGTACTTCATGGGATATTTTGTGGATTCTTTAAGAATTTAATATTCATGCATACTTACAGTAGATTTTATTAATAGCAGAGAACCTTAATTACTTTGCTGAAGCAATTAAATATTCTTTAACCATCATTAAAACTTCTATTCTCAGTCAGCTACGTATCAAAACAATTGAAGTTAGACACTTACTTGAATAGCTGTTAGGAGTCTTAATTTTGCAAAAGTGACACAGAAAATTACTTCAAAAAATTCTCTAGATCAAAGAATGAAATATAATAAACAGCCAGTAAAGAAAAATAATCATCCTTGGTTTTGTACTTGTGAAAGAGAATATCATAATCTAGTCAAGCTACAACTAAGAAACAGTGACTTGATGCATGAAGAGCATTTTAAAATAGGTATTATTCCATAATCAAACTTTCACGTTTATAATAGCTTTCATAAACAGTGCATTTTCAACTGAATAAAAATGTGTTGCCACTAATGATAAATGCAAGAACATGCTTCTTAGGTAACCTGCAAAGTGCTGTGAGGAGAAAAAGGACTTCCTCAGCTGCAGTGACATCACAGAGCTAGGCTGTGATGTGCTGGTAAAGCTGCACAGAAAAGAGACAGAGCGTAGGGTTGGTGTGAGGCAGCTGGGGCAGGCGGGTGCTCTGAAGGCATCCCAGGCAGGAATCACAGCCAGGCACGAGGTGGAGCGAATCCTTGGAAAAGGGCGTGTTCGAGTTGGCTGATAGTGAATTTGCTTGCACAGTGCTGGATTCAGCTAGAGACCCAAGCAATTGCTTTGTAATTCATGGATGAGACTTCTAAGATATTCTAAAGCACACAAAATAAGTCTTACATGATAAAATAGATGTCAGAGTAAACCAGATTGCAGGTGACATTATCAAGCCCTCCAGAAGTCAGGCTTGTGCACCTTTATTACTGAATAATCACTAGTTTAGCCTATAAAAGATAGCATATCAGAACCATTTGTCATGCTGTTCTGGAAATAAATGATGCAGTTTGCAAGCCACAGTGCCTGGGTGTGGCTTCTCAAAGCTTGGCTGTGCAAGCTCGCACACCTCAGCAGCAAGGGGTAGTATTGGTGAAAATACGTTCGGCATTGGTCCTGGTAGACTTGTTAATTACCATTTATTCTGAGTTGTTTGTCTTAAACAGAACAAGCAAGGAAACATGTAACAAAGTTAATAGGATAACTGAAATAGTTTCACATTAAATAAGACATCACCTGTGTCCCTTGCCACTGGTTGACATTGACCTGTGTTTTATGGTTAAAAGCAGAGATACAGAAAGTTCATTACAGGCAGTAGCACATCTTCTAATTAGCAACACTGGATTATGAATGCAGAATCGATACTCAAAAATTTTGATCCTCAAGCATGAGGAAAGGTCACTTTGCTTATTAAACTATATTTCTCATAATACCAAAAGGTGATAAGAATATGGGAACCATTTCTGTATTAGGATACTCGGACCATTGTCAGTCTAGAGGGAATGGTTGATATTGACTGTGGTATATCTAACCAATGCTGCAAAACATCTAATATTTGAACTGCAGAAGTCAATTAAGCCACCTTTAATTATATCTGGAAAATTTTTTCTAAGCAGAAAATTACTGTTAACCCTTTTCTTCATTAGAGATTGCTTAGAGCCTGGCTGGCATTGGTCTGCTTGTGGCAGGTAGGGAGTGACTGCCTTTGGATAATTTGGATTTTTGGTTGGTATTTTGGGTATGGTCCCTCTTTTTGTGCTATGAGTTTTCTTGCATTTGCTCTCCCATCCACAGTTCGCATAAGCATTCGGTTTCATTTCATTCTGTATACACTGATAATAATTAGTGACTTTTGTTTGTCAACAAGGCAGTATAAATTAAGGGTCAGGGATTATTGGATGCATGTCATGGTTTAGCTCTGGCTGACAACTGAGCACCAGGCAGCTGGTGTTTAACTCCAGTGAGATGGGGTAGAGAATTGGAAGAGTGAAAGTGAGAAAGCTTGTGCCCCGAGATAAAGACAGTTTAATAGGTAAAGCAAAAAACCACACACACAAGCAAAGCAAACCAAGGAGTCCATTCCCCACTCCCCATGGTCAGGCAGGGGTTCACCCCTCCCCAGGAGAGCATGGCTCCAGCATGCCTGACATGACTTGGGAAGACAAACGTCACCACTCCCAAAGTCTGCCCCTTACCTCCTCTTGCCCCAGTGCTTTATATTGCTGAGCATGTCATCATATGGCAAGGGATATCCCTTTGGTCAGTTGGGGTCAGCCATCCTGTCCATGTTCCCTCCAGTTTCTTGTGTATGCCCAGCCATCCCACTGGTGTGGTGGTGTGAGAAGCAGCAAAGGCCTTGGCTCTGGGTAAGCACTGGTCAGCAGTAATGAAAAACATCTTTGTATAACAAAAGTATCTCTCTGTTATCAACAGCTTTTCCAACACAAATCCAAAACACAGCCCCATACCAGCTTCTATGAAGAAAATTAGCGCAGCTGAAAGCAGGACAATGGACTATGATTCTATGATTCTATGTTTTTAACTTATTTGGAATTCTTGCAAATTTTATTTGGACTTTCCTGGGTTATCACTGTTTGGAAGATAATTTGAATATCATTTACATTAAAATTCTAGAAACTTGCTCTCACTGTTTAATGCCCTCCTAATATACATTTCTCTGGCACCTAATTAACATGTTACTCAGTAGCACTTCCAGCCTACAGCAAATGCACATGGATAATATGTGTTCTGCAAATTAATCCTATGAATCATGAGACATCTGTAAGAATGGGTTAAATACAACCCCACCCAACCTTTATATAAATTATTTGTTGTCTGCTACCAATATTTGCTGAAGAAATTACTTCACAAACAGTACTCAGCCATCATAAAGGCTAAATAGCTTACTTGAATTACTTACGATATTTAGTAAAAAGTGGCAGCATGCTTCTCATTTTTTAATTCTGCAAAATGTTCTTCAGAAAGATTTAGCTCTGCAGATGGCCATTACAGGTGAGCCGACTTACTGCTCTCCACACTTCAATTAGTTTTCAGTCTTCAGGAATTTTGAGGTTCTGATAAGAGCAAGTCATTCATTTCAACCAGAAATCCTCCCTCTGACTGTCAAGGACATTCAGGCTGTGGTCTGGTCTTTCTTCTTCATTTATGTGTGAAATAGACCAAGATATGCATTGCAGGGAGCATGGGATTCTGAAATACCTTTATTTATGCTAGATATATCTTCTTAACAGAGTCTCTCTTAATATTTCTATTCAAGTACATTGTGCAGATTTTAGTACATTCAATACTGTCATCTTTACAGTTTGTAGCTACCAGTGCTAGTATTAGAATTGTTCTAGATTTGATATAATAAACTGCACTGCCTTAAGCAAAGGAAGAATTCCTCAGATTTGGAAAATTTTGACCCACTTCTTAGCCAACTAAATACTGCTTGTAAGTCAACTATTCTATCATAATTATATGACCTTTCAAGGTCTTTCTCTCACCTCTCCACCACTCCACTTTCCCAAAACACATCTGATCTGGAAACCCAAAGCAGCAGCCTACAGGCACTTGCAGAGATTCTCAGCTTGATAGGCGTGCTCTTGCTGCAGTTTCCGTATTGGTTGGAATAGTTGCAGTTAAGCTGTACAACCTTATCCTGAAGAAAATACTCATGGCTTCAGAAGCATTTGAAAACCTAGTATTTTGCCTTGGGAAATTAAGTATTCTAGTAAAATAGACGTTTCTGGGTGTCTACACAACGCACTCACACAAGTTACACTGACAGTTACAGTACCTTTTTTCCATTTGTGTAACACGATTTTCCCCTTTAGCAGAAAATGCTGAACTAAAACACAAGTCTGTCTTTTAGTAAATTAGTACATAAATGCACAATTTTTTCACAATAACTATCTCCAACTGTTGTGGATGATAGCCCGTAATTACAACGGACAGACTACCATACCTCAAGGTGATAAATTAGGTTGGGGATTGTTGTTATTACTGCTTTTTTTTTTTTCTTTTTCCCCTTCTAGCTTGATGGTTCGTATATAAAGAGTTCATGTGATAAAGCTCAGAACATTTTCCCCATTGAACCCAATGACTTTCCATCAGGGAAAGAACAATCTCCCCTGCCACAGAACTACACCTGATGCAGGCTTCAGCAGCATCAGAATAGGCAACTTTTTTTACCAAGTGACGCCACAAACGTTTTTTTCCAGAGAATGTACAGTTGAAAATATTTGTGTAGTAAACTGGAAATTACCAAAAGGTTATTACTACCCCCAGAAGGCTAAATTGGGTGTTTGCTGCTGACGATGAATAAAGTTGAAAAATGGCATAGCTCACCACTTTCATTTAAATCCCAAATTTGAACAAGTACTAACACTGTAGACAGTGAAGTTACAATATATATGTCTGTTCCTTGAACAGAAATTATTTTTGGTAACTTGCTACTCAGTTAAATCATTAGCTGAAACACCTATCAGATCTTTTCTCTCTGACCTTGAAGTGATCAATGAGACTTGCACATAGTGACTAACCCTGAGGTTAATTTTTCTTTAAACTAAATTGTTCATCTGGCATAGTAAAGAAAGATAAAGCATTTAATCTTGTGCTGAAGTTTATAAAACAATTAGCTAACTTTGCAGAGTGATTTTGGTTTTTAAAATGGCAACTTTATCTTTGGACACAAGATACCGATGCCCCACCTGCTTTTGCTGGATTTTGTCTTTACAGGCAGTAGTGACTGGATCATTTCACAGTATTAAATAAAGTTGAGAATAAAGACGAGTTAATCTGCCTTTTTTACAGAGAAGTAATATTCAATTTAAATTAGATTTTGATTTTAGCAGAATAGTAATGAAAGTTTAAAAAATTATGCATGCATGGTGAAATATCTATTAAGATCTTACACTTACTAATCTTATTTGAATAAGGCAATTCATTCAGAAGACACTATGTGAAATCAGTACAGCCCATTTTAAAGCAGAGGCTTTAAAAGATGTTTCCTTAAAAACACACAGCTCTATGTCACCTGTTATTTCAGCAGTAGCACAGAAAATATATATTCAGTTACCAAAATTCTGGGTAAAAATAATTGTCTAACAAGAAGGTAGAGACTCATATGGTGATGATACTTAAGAGTTCTGCATGCGTATGGAGCCTATATTTGAAATAGTATAAATGCTTGCTGTGGTGGGTTGGCCCTGGCTGGAGGCCAGGTGCCCACCAAAACCGCTCTGTCACTCCCCTCCTCAGCTGGACAGGGGAGAGAAGATATGATGAGAGGCTTGTGGGTTGAGATAAGGACTGGGAGAGATCACTCACCAGTTAACGTTACCAGTAAAACAGATTCAATTTAGGAAAAAAACCTCTTCTAATGTATTCCCAAGAAAAACATAGAACAATGAGAAATGAAACCAAATCTTAAACACCTGCCCCCACCCATCTTTTCTTCCTGGGCTCAACTTCACTCCTATATTAAATTCATTCCAATCCCATTTTCAATCGACAGAGTGCAATGAGTATCTAGACAAACATGCACACTACGCTTTGGAGGTGGTTGATGGCATTTATGCCGTGTGAAAGTCTGTCACAGTGTGGATGGATAATGTTGTCCCTCTTTGTAGGCCAGATCTGCTCTGTGTGCTGGCATGCCTGGCAGCAAGGCTGAGCTCTCCAGCTGGAGTGAGCACATTGCCACAGCTCCATCCATGTCAGAAACTAGACTGTTAACTAAATTCTGGAGAGAAAAGCTCATGAGCTTTGAGGTCGACTGTTGCACTAATTTCTGGATCGATTCGAGAGAGTATAGGCACCCTTTCTGACATTTTGTTTCCTTGGATGAAAAGTGACAGTGATGTTAGAACAATCATTTGTAGATATAACCTAAGGATTTAAGTTAGTTTTAAGTGACAGATGAATTACATAAATATCTAGGACTTGTAGCAGGAGACAAGTGTTCCTACAAGCCATGACTTGTGGCCTGTTCTATACAGCATGATTCAAAAACCCAGCACCAACAAACCTGCTCTAGAACCACAAGCAGCGTGGCTGTGTGATCACAGTGCTGTGCCCAGTGTGGAAAGGCAGATTTTGGGAATACAGAAATGTCACTTCTGTAACATCACTCCACTGCTTTGAAGCTGCAAAGTCATAAAGCCTGGTGTGTTCTGCATACATATGTGCTAGGTACTTGCACTATATTCTGTGTGGTATTTAAAAAAAAATCACTTGTATGACTATGTTTTAATAGACCTGCAGCATGCCAAATTTTGCCTTGGAAGCAAAAAAAAACAGTCCCAAACATAAACCCTGGGATTTCCAGTTGCTGAGGGAAAAGGAATAGATGACAAAGCATGCCTGAAGTGGGCATGCAGTGCTTTGTCCTTCTCTTGCATAGCACAAAGCTGGACATGATGACAGATAAGTAATATTTCTGTTGTTTCTATGGGTTATTTTTAAAGAAAAGGAGAACAAAAAACTAAAACCCTTCAACAGACCTTTTCTTAGATGTAATGACAGGAAAATTCCAAAGACTTGGAGGAAAGCCCCACTTTCAAGAATTAAAGTGATATGTTTTGAAAGAATAATGACTGAATGATCTGCAATAGTTACACTTGGGGTTTTAGCAAGCAAAGTTCTATTTCAGGACATAAATGAAACATGGGAGATAGACGTCAATGCAGCCTTCATATGCATAGAGATAATACTCCTGAAGTGTGGATAGATGGGATGTATAGGAAGAATCACGTACTAAGAGTCAAATACTCGAGCATTACAAGACATGACATAGAAACATATGTCCCATTCCTAGAGACCAGTTATAAACAGAACAAAAATGAAGAGTGTCATTTTCAATTCATATAAATATTTTTCAGACTAGAGATTTTGACATGAAGCTGCAAATCTGTTGTGCATACTCAGAGTCCTTTTCTCTTTGTTTTGTTCATTTTTTTAATGCAAAAATTCCACCATTTGATAATCCCAGAGCTGTAATTAAATCCTACAGTATTAACCTGAGGCATTTATATTGTACTATGGAATAATTATCTTTGAACAACATACAGACCTATGGTGTTTCCTAACCAAAAGAGGAATTTTAGATCTGCCAGGAAGCTAAATTTCTCATCTTAGTTATGCTGGGTTGTCAATACAGTTAAATGTGATATTATAGTTCTTTGTGTTCAAGGAGTGCGATTATCATTCTGGGTCATTCCAGTACTTTACATGGAAAAGGATAAATATCTTTTTTTAAAGCAGTGTAGAATGATAAATCAATATCAAGTTTTTGAGGTATGTGATCGCTGATTTTATGTTTTTTCTATGTCTGTTCACTCTTTTCAGACGCAATCAATGCAGTGGATGTATGAAATCAATGGACTGCCTCCACTGACCGTACCACCCACAAAGCCAGCAAAGGTTGTTTCTACTAGCAGTTACATAAGATCAGCCACAGTTCGACAGCGCAATTTTGTACGTGAAAATCTGAAACTTACAACCACTGGAGTATCCTCACCAGTCAAGGGGGCACCTTTGGTCCTGAGGAGAAAGCAGAGAAAGCAATGATCAATTAAATCTCTGGTGGGGAGGACACTTGATTGTTTCAAATAAATTCTGATGCTAAAAGTGAGAGTATGGGGGCGTTTTGTGTGTGTTTGGCTTGGTTTTGTTTTGTTTTTTAAATAGATATGCTACACACTGATAGTGTGCTTTATGTGGAAGATTCAGAGTTCCTGAGACCTAGACATATTCTTATTTTTCTATGAGGGATTTTGGATGCCTACCTGACAGTTTATATGCTGTGGTTTAATCCCAGCCGGCAACTAAGCACCACAGAGCTGCTCACACACCCACTGCTGGAGGGATGGGGGAAAGAATCAGAATAATAAAAATTGAGAACACTCATGGGTTGCAATAAAGTAAATCAAAAGCCAGACACACAAGCAAAGAAAACCAAGGAATTAATTCCCTACTCCCTGTGGTCAGGCAGGGGTTCAGCCATCCCCAGAAGAACAGGGCTCCAGCACGCCTGATGCTGACTCAGGAAGACCAATGCCATCACTCCAAATGATCCCCCCTTCACTCTTCTTCCCGCAGCTTTATGTGCTGAGCATGATGTCCTATGGTATGGGATAACCCTTTGGTCAGTCGGAGGCAGCCATCCTGGCTGTGCCCCTTCCCAGCTCTGTGCACCCCCAGCCTGCTCCCTAGTGGAGTGAGCTGAGGGGCAGCAAAGGCCTTGGTTCTGTGTGAGCGCTGCTCAGCAACAGCTAAAACATCCCTGTGTTACCAGATCTGTCCGCAGGACAAACCCAAACCACAGCCCTGTTCCAGATACTATAAAGAAAACTGACTCTAGCCCAGCCAAAACCAGCAGAGTATATCATACAAATGTAAGCAAGTTCTAAGAAAAAAACCCTTTGCATTGAAAAAGTATATTTGAAAATTGGAGAATTCAACATAATGGTTTGCTTTCTAAGGAATATTAGTTTAGCAAGACTCTAATTGGAAGCTTTAGTCAATGCTCTGTGTGATGTTCAATGTATTACACCCATGCAGACCAAGCAGGCAAAAGCAATCACTGATCTCTTTCATGATAATATTGTTACATAAAGTTTGCAGTATTTTACTAGGGTGAATTTTGCTAAGGTAAATCAGATTGAATGCCTTTCAGATTCTTGCTTTGGCAAATTTCATTAATTATGACATCCTTGCTTTGTCTAAAATAAGAATCCTGACTTATTCATCCCATAACACTTCAAAATCTTAGATAATTGTAACTAAAACAGAATGAAAATAATTTCCTCCCTCAGTATTTTTCTGTTGAGTAAATTTTAAAGTGCTTTAAAGCACTGAAATATAGAAGGCTATGAAAAGTCAGTGGGGAATGGAGCCAGATTTTACTTTATTTTCTAAAATAAACAACCCAGAGGTGCCATTCATACCGTTCTTCCATTTCCATTCTTCCCACCCACAGGTGACTTCAGATAGGTACTCAGGTTTTCTTTGCTCTTGGAGTAACGTGGAAAAATCAGACCTAATCAGACATGCTTTGTAAGATCACTCCTGCCTTGTTTCGTCACTGAGATTGGTTTTTTCCTCATTTTACTAATAAAGTGCAAATTGTATTTGAGCTTTTATTCTGTTGGTGGAATGTACTTTAATAAGAAAAGTGGCTTGGCATGGATTAGGTGTTTTTGTGGTACAAATACAGTGTGAGCATCATCGCTCAGCCTGAGAGCAGCCCGTGTCGGTCGGTGTAAATGAGCACCAATAAAACCACTTTACCGCAGTGTGCTGGAGGATTTTGTTTATGCCACATGTTTTAGAGAAGCTATTACAGAAAATGCTGGAAACATATAAAACAGCAATGGCACTGTTTAATATCTCCTTTTAAATGCAGCATGCCCCATTTTGGTCAGAAACTGGGTAATCTGAAGCAAGAATAAAATCTGCCTTCTAAATTCAGCGCACAACACAGGGAAGATATTATTAACAGCAATATCTGGTATATATCTACAAGACATGAAGAAGCTGTTGCAATATATATCTTAACTGCTACTGGAACCACAAATACAACTAGGTTTCATTGGAAGGCTCTCTCTGCCTACATAAATGAAGTGAGTGTTTCTCTGACTGTAAGAAATCAGAATTTATGGATCAGAAATATCCAATGGCTTCACAACTTCTTATTGGTGTTCAGGAGATGTTTTAGTGACAATTTTTATTTTAAGAGAGTTTTGGTTTTATCATTTTTTCTTTTTTTTTTTTTTAATTTTGCTTTCCTATTTAAAATCACACTTGTTTGGATGCTGCTCAAAACTTTGCAGTTCTACAAGAGATAGACTGTTGGTTGGCATACAGGTGAATCACTTAGCAATTAGAAGGTGCTCGCTGTAGAAACTTTATTTCACAGTTTGCCTGCCTGCACTAGCTGCTACATGTAGTAGATTTTCAAATTCTGCCTACATTCAAACATTAAAATCTACATAAGCAAATATTATGCAATAAGATAATATCAGAAGGGCATTTTCAAAGGTGCAGCTTCGTTACATTATCTATCTTAAAAGGGAAGCATAATCTACACTTTCTGGACCAGATTACAGTTTTTTCCTCAAAGTGCACAAGGCCACTTAGGAGTTATGCAGGATGTGCCATCATCGTTTATATTTCTACCTACTGTTAAAAACATATGATGTTTTTCTTATTTCTTACAGAGTTTGAACGGAACTAAAAATATTTCTTCTGCTATTAAGATCATACATACAAAGGTGATTTAAATAGAGACCGTTGTATCTGTGTGGTTGTGACATCCACAATGTTTAACATATTATCCGCATGCATTTATGGATTACACTGACTATATAATCAGTCTATTAAAAATAAAACCCTTTCTAGCTCCTGGCTTGATGCTTTGCACTCCCATCAGTGATGTGGCTGTATTCTTTATACCACAAGGGCTAGTTCTAAGTATATCTCTTATAAAACAGTTTCTAAGCAGCAGCACTGCAAGATTTCCAAAATTACCAGGTTTAGTCATTACTTGCTCCCTCCTTTTTACTAGAATTACTGAGCCATATTAAAAACCTTGGAGTTTCAACTCATGGAAGGAAAGAACTGACGTGAGGAAAAACTTCTAAAATGCTGCTTTTTGTCATTTAAACTTGGAGAATTCACACCAAAGATTTCAGATCCACCATTAACTCCGACCTTCAGAACAGTCAGGCATCAGCCTGCACCTCAAAAATGTAACCTGCAGAGGAGTTAAACTCCTGGAGATGGGTCTAACAGTTGCTGCAGTTAGGCCTCAGGTCTAAAAAAAGCAGTGCAAGTGATTTATCTTAGAATTGCTTCTAAATTGTTATTTAATATCATGATATTCTTTCAAGGAAATTGAGAGAATGAACCCAACCTCGAGGTTATGGCTTTTGAAGCAGCCCTTGCAATGTTTTTTTACGCTGTCATGCTACACTAGACCTGCTACTAGCAGAAACTGGAAAAGAAAAAAATTAACTTTCTTCCTCCACATTGGAGAACCCTTCAGGATCTTTTTTCTTCCAAAAAGGGTGAAAATGGGAGTGTTTCCCTCCACTTTAATCAGTGTGGGTACAGCACAGTCTCACAGAAATGGGGGGGATACTGGCTATTGCAATAAATAGTAGCACTTCAGTTCTAATTCCTAATTTTGATCAGAGAACTAAAATCACTTGTACTGACCAAAATAGTATATTGTGATATATATAAATATAAAGAAAAATCACAAAATAAAAGAAGCTTTTCGAAGTCAACATGACCATGTCTTAATCACAGTATTCCGTGACAGGCATGAGTCAGCTGCGCATCTGCTTGTCAGTGGCTTACAAGAAATACTAGTTGGCTAACGAGTGTAGTCACCACCTGCTTATTTATATTTCTTCCACCCTTGTCTCTTTATGTCTCTCTGTAATGATTCATCTTTCAGAATAATTTATATTTAAAAAAAAAAGATTAACTCCTCCTGAAGCAACATCTTTGTGTAATGTAGAACTGGCTACTTTGGGAATGAGGTCTACATTTAAATTTATCACTAAAATAGAATCATAGAATTATAGAGTGCTTTGGGTTGGAAGTGACCTCAAAGATCATCTAGTTCCAGCCCCCTGCCATGGGCAGGGACACCCTCCACTAGATCAGGTTGCCCAAAGCCCCATCCAATCTGGTCTTAAATGCCTCCAGTGATGGGATTTCCACAGTCTTTCTGGGCAGCCTGTGCCAGAGCCTCACCACCCTCATAGTAAAGAATTTCTTCCTAATGTCTAACCTAAACCTGCTCTCTTTCAGCTTGAAGCCATTGCCCCTTGTCCTGTCACTGCACTCCCTGGTGAACAGTCCCTCCCCACTTTCCTGTACTGTGTAGCTTTTGCAATTATTGACCTCCCGCTTTTATGACATGTCCAGTAATGGGGACAATCTGCCCTAGGGGGCTGCAAGTCTTTACAGTCAGAGCACTAACTTCAAACCAATGCAAAAACAATCAAACTTCTAGTTGTTTGATGTTTGGCTGGGCTTCATTTGGCACGTTACCACATAGGAGAATGACACAAGGATAATGAGGAAGCGGTTTTTAGGATGCCTGCCATTAGCAGCTGAGCTTGGAGTGAGTTTTGCTGCCTCATAACTGAGAGGATTTCTAGATTGTTTGACTCACGTCTGGCTAGCTACAGTCTCAATGGCACTCTGTTTTATACCTGATCTTGCTAGTTATATAAAGGCTTTTGTGTATCAAACTTGCACCTCAAGAATAATAAGAGCCTAACATTAACTCCAGTGTCAGTGCAGATTTTGTCTGAGGCTGGAGAACTGAGAGGTAAAGACTGTTTTAAGCACAGAAAGTAATCATGAGCAGGTAAAAAGCCTCCTGGGGCACGGGGCCATATACATTTCTACAGCTCGCTGCAAGGAAAGGTATTATTTTAAGGCAGCTCCTTGGGACCGAAGCCAGGTTAGCAGAGGACATAATGCTGAACCAACAATGTTCCTACTTGAATAAAATGACATGGCAACAGCCAAATCTGAGCACACAATTTTTTTTTCCTCTTTGATCACAAACCCAAACTACTGGAAGAAATGGAAGCTTCTGACTCATCCTGCATATAGCAAATATATCGCTCTATGTTAATAAATATTCCTAGGAAGAAGGTTTAATATTTAAAATAAGAAAGAAAATCCCTGGCTTTGCCTTGCTATTTATTTGCTTGTGAGACTTTTAATAATTTTATTTCTCCCTGCAGTGACTGCTCATTCCAAAATAAATGACTGAACAGTGCTTTACTGCTGACACAGATCACAGTTTGTTGCTAATGGAATGTTAACTGCTTTTTAAGTAACTCTGAATAAACCTGCTGATCCATAGAAGATTCATCTAAAAAGGAATCCAATTAATCTACTGGCTTTTCTGCTTCCACTGACATGAAACATACCATTCTGCAGTTTAGTTTACTGCAGTTACTGTAATACTGAGAGTGTCAAATTTCCCACAGTAGGATATTTTACTTTTTCCACATCATGCCACGATGACAATGTGGTGAGGTCATGGCAGGACGTGGAAGCCAAGGTCACTGCACAGAAGTCTGTCCAAAAAGCACTGCTTAGAACATAGAGAAATCAAGGGAAAGACATGGATCAAGGGTCAGGTTTGGGTTTTATTCCCCTCTTTATTCCTCTTGTCTGCAAATAACCCAGTTTCTCATGGTAAAATAAATTAATAAAAAAATGTCAGTGGAAAACCTGATATCTCACTGCTCATCCTGCCACACGAGTGCACCAAATCAGTCTGGCACAAGTCTAAGTGATGAAAGAAAATCACATGTGTAGAAAATTGCAAAGCAATAAACTAAAAGCCTGCCACTTATTAAATGAATAGTGTTGTGTTAATCACATGGGATCTGATGTACCAACCTGCAAAGATATCAAAGGCTCAGTTGTCCTGTTATTAATAATAGGTTTGCAGCGTGTTTTCGCCACAGCCTGCGGTTCTGGTGCTGCGCATGTAAGGTGTTAGGGGCAGCTGGGTCCTGAATCCACATCTCCTCAGTCCTGGTTACTTTATATAATCCTGAGATGCATTGTAAATCGATGAAAACCTGTGACTTTCATTCTCAAAAGAAGCCGTAAGAACCAACTTCTTCCACCTGCAAGCTTGTCTAAGAGCAGAGTCTCAGAATACTAGCTTTAATTTTGAATAAACTAGTCTATTAAAAATAAATAAATAAAAATTCCAGATGATCTCTTAATAAACAGACTTTGGGGTGAGATGTGAGACTTCCATATTCTTTGATAAGTATACTGAGTATCGTTCTAATATTGTTTAGGTATCATGAATGATACCTGGGATCCAGCATTTAAGATATTGGGCACCCTCACCGAAGATCTGAAGCACTTTCAACACTATCAATGGGGAGAAAAAAAACCCAAAGATACCAGGTCACCAGTGAGTATTTCCAGCATCCAAAGTCAATTTTTGAATAATTAACTCTGTAATATACCACACATTGGTGAGAACAAGTATACCTCTAGTGTGAAATTAGAATAGTGATTATTTTTAGTCCTTGAAATGTCAAATAAATATGTACTTATAAAACTACACATTTGGAATGTCAACCTGAATAAGCAGGCAGTCAAGGAGCATGCTTGAAAAATCAGAGCATACACGTGGTGGAATATGGGGTAAATAGGCAGACAGCACTAACTTGGCAGTCTTGCACTGCTGCTGGCATAAGCTGTTGCAAGCAAACATAAACCCTTTGATTTTTAAAATGCTTTTCTGAGCCACGAAGTTACCTGGCTAGCATTATTTGGTGCTCGCATTCCGTTTAGCATCGTCTGATTTCTGCCCTAATGTATGCGGTCATAAATAAAATTAACAACCCAACCCAAAAAAACCCACCCCACACTGCCCCCCTGCCAATGCTACCTTGTCTTAATCTGAGTCTCACTGTGCTGCCAGTTATTCAGCATTAGGAAACAGCTCCTAGCAAACCCGCACGTAAATTGCATAGAAGGGATATTGTGAAGGGGAGACACAGGCAAGCAAGCTCACAGCTACAAAATTAAATCTTCAGGGTGAAGACATCATATTGTATAGAAGTTATTTCTAAGGAAACCTCTTTTTCCTTAGAGAGCAGTATCTAAACACTGGCTCTGATCATTGCCCTGTCAGGGACTAATTGCTAGATGACAAGGTGTTACTGTACTGAGACACAAATAAAGCTGCAGGAGCACTAGATTAGCTCATTAAGAATATTATTACATGGGGGTGCAACATCTGCAAGAACCGTTTGGTCATTTGCAGGTCACAGAAGTTCGGTAGGAGGAAGTGTCTGGGATAAGGAATACTGACCAGTGCTCCTAGCTTGGAGGCGAAGGACAAAAGGCTTCAATGAAGATGCCTGGAGGGTGAAGCTGCCCTCCCCCCACTTACTCTCCCTCTCCTTGTGCTGTGGTGCTGCCAAGATCAGTGGCAGCATTTAAGCCAGAGTTGTGCTGCTGTGAATCAGAGGTAGCAGCTGGGTGAAACTGTCACTGAGGGTCCCATGGCTTTAAATATAATCAATCCGTGGTCCAACATCATCTTAACTTTCAGAGCACGCTGCACATTATCTCTGCACCCCTTCCCCAGGTTGGTATTAACAGGAATAAATTACAAAGAGGAAATCTGCATTTAGCTTACTGTGGCAGTGAATTGTGTGTGGTTTTGCTCTTGGGAGGAGATTTTTACCTTTCACGTGGTACATCTAGAATGATGGTTGGCTGCAGTGCCTAATACTTCTCAAAATGTAAAAAAGTAAATAACTTGATTATTAACAGAGGGGATTAATGTCAGAGTAAGATAAGTAGATTATCAGTGTCTGAATTAATGAATTAAAAGCAGCATGAAGAAGGAAAATATGAATGTGGAGGGCTCACAGGAATTATTTGGGAAGAGAAAGCTTCTGTGTGAGGCATGGCTCCACCTTAAAGAAACTAGGACAAGACAGCTGGCATAGAAAACTGACAAGGTTATAGAGGATTATTTAAAGTAGAAACAGGAGAAAAATTCAGCAGGTGTTAAGGAACACTTGGGCCAGTCACAGACATCTGCTAGGACTGTCAACGCCACGACAGTATCTCTGTCACAATGTAAAAAGTAAGAGAAATTATGTTTAAACTGAGAGAAGGAACAGTACAGACCGATCCCAGCAGCACACCGTGGAAAATCAGCCCAAGGAACTGTCCGACAATAAAAATAAATAAATACCAAACACAGTTAAAATCTCTTATACAAAGAAACACAATAAAATCCATATTGCCTGGGTACAGCCCCTAGAGAGGGGAGCTGCTGTAAATCTGGCTGCAATGTAAAGACAGAACAGCCCTTAACTACAGCGTATTATGGTGGCAGCATCACAGATCCATTAAAATAGATGGAGAGGGTGTTTGGAGGCGAGCAGACCAGGGAGGACATTCTGTAAGGATGAGGAGGCAAGAAGGGATGGTTCCCAAGCACATCAGCAGTATCTATGTTAATGTAAACAGGATAAACAGGAAAACATGGGGGCAACAGGGGAAGCTTACCGTCACAGCTACTGATGCAGCAAAGACAACACAGTGTTCATGATGTTGAAGAGGAGCAAACCCCAGATACTGCCCACCCCCTTAAATCAAACAGACCTATATCTGATAAACTTGGGTTTAGTAACATCATTTGATAGATGAAAGACAGTCAGGTGCTTAAGAACTCAGTTCCCCAACAAAATTTTACTGCCTCTGGCTCCTTTCTAGAAAGTATAGAAGGTAATTAAAGCCCATACCAAGACAAATTTGTCAAGGCTGTATCTTGACACACCATATAACTGTTTCTAGGAAAAGCAGTTCAAGAGCATTCAACAGAGTACTATTTTTAACATAAGGTGAAGGTAACAAAGAAAATACTGGTGTTGATCCCTTGAGCAGATAATGATCATCATTTCAATAAGTTTAAAAATGAGAATTCCTCACCCCACAATGTTCTATAAAACCTGAAGTAGCAGTGGAGCTTTGTCCTCAGATGCCAGTCACAGTTACTGACACAAATACCACCTTCCACCCCTCACTGTTCTCCTTTAGATAAATATTACATGTATCTAAACTTCAGCACAAACTCTGACATATCTCTTTGCATCTTCCATCAGACAAAAGTATCTCTGTGAGAAAGAAGAATATGGCTGTACAGAAGGAAACAGAAAGCTAATCAATAGTTTTCAATCTCTCCCAAAAGTAACACAAGCTCAGCCAGAAGCGATGGGGGTAGGCATGGGCATGTGGTCAGGTCATGCAGCTGCAGCTTTAGGCTGGAAGGATACAAGCACATGATGACAAACTAGTGACTGGATGAAGAAGAGTTTGGCTTACCTGGGAAAAATCACCAGGGTTTTAAATTTGGGGACCCAGCAGCAATGACAATCTAGAAAACAACCCCAAAATATCTGGCAGTGATTAGGAACTCTGCTCTGCCAGCTCATTACTCTAGCAACTAATTAAGATGCTTAGTGGAGATGGTCATCAGCTGTGGGTGCCAGAGGGGTCAGCATGCCTGCAGTCATCTTGTAGAACTTTCTGTTTGAGGGGGTGCAGATCACAGGTACAATTTCACACTAGAAGAAAGCAAGGAACAAAAACCACCCTGGACTTTGCCAGAATCCAGTGCCACAGATTTCTGTAGGGTTTGATGAGTGATTCATTTCTCAGTTTCACATAAGAATAAATAACACCATATCCTCTTATAATTCAATTATAAAATGTCCTGAAAATCAGGCAGAAAAGTATAGGCTATAGTGGCATCCTATGTAACTTTACCTTAATTTACTTTCATCTGCCAACATGTGCTCAGTACTTTTGCCTTTTATCTCTAAAGTAACACCCTAATGCAACTTTTACAGACATCTGTTTTCATTAAAGGTCAAATAAGATGCCAAAGAACTGCCTTAACTTACTGGAAAAGTGATAACTACATTGTGTTTGCTGGCAAAACACTTTCGGTGACACAGCTTATTCTCTTTCAAGAATGGTCCTGAGCCACATCAGCAAGTGATTTTTGCTGCTTGGAACAGCACTTGGTCAATTATCCTGGAAAACTTGATATGTTTTTGAGTCTAAAATAAAATTACTCAGATAGAGAACTAACTGGGAAACTGAACCCAATAAAAAGAAACAAGGCCTGTGTAAAGAGACATAAAACATCCCTGTCCACTTTCCCCCTTCTGGACCCATGCTGCGGTAGCAATCCCAAAGTACTTTCCATTTTGAAAGGACTGTAATTTTAAAATAAGAAAAGAAAGCAACACTGAACTAGACTTCTAAAGGGTTGAGGAAAAAGGTGTAAGAGTAATGAAAACAGGAAGGCAGAAGAGGGTTGTGCACATGTGGTTCCCACGTATAGAACCGCAGTGAGGCAATACAGGTTGTTATTGCATAATTTGCCAGGCATGCCACCTGTGCTGCAGCTGCTGAGCTCCAGACTGGCCAGAACCTGACTTCAAATGGGAAAATGGGACCTGTTAAAACTGGAGGTCAAGAGAGAAGAAGAACCATCATCCTTCAGTTATGAAGTAACTGTGAAAAAACCCTTCAACTTATTATATTCAGTGTTACTGTTACTCTGTGCAAAGGGTTGCTCAAACTAAAGTCTGAGAGAAGCATGGAGAATCATAGCATCATTAAGTTGGAAATCGCCTTTAAAACAATCAAGTCCAACCATTAACCTAACACTGCCAAGTCCTCCACTAACCCATGTCTCTAAGCACCATGTATACACGTTTTAAATACCCCCAGGGATGGTGCCTCAACCACTTCCCTGGGCAGCCTGTTCCAACACTTGACAACCCTTTTTGTGAAGCAGTTTTCCCTGGCACGACTGGAGGAATGGGAGGCCAGATGTGGCAGAAGCAGATATGAGAGTTTTGTTGGCAGGGCAATATGGAGTGAGTCTTTGGAGATGGGAGCCCTTGTTGAAGCAGGGCATGATGATCTGAGATCCTGTCTCCTGTGATCTTCAGAGAAATTGGATTTCAAGTCTCAGATGCCCCTTTTTATCACCAATTTCTCCTCTGCAAGTATTTCAGTTAACTGTCTGGGTGTGAAAGAGATAAATGGGGTTAGAGCTGGAGGCTCTTCCATTTCGATCTCTGTTAAGTGGCAACTACAAGTGAGGCAGAGGAAGGACTGCTGTAGGATCCCTTTGTCTGTCAAGACAGACTTGTAAGATGTTGGTAAAAATGGCATAGTTTCTGTGACTTGACAGCATGTCTGACTTAAGGCCTTAGAATTGTTTATTGCCTGCAGATTTAGAGAGTCCTGGGGAGCTTGGGCTTGTTCTTGGTTTGTTTGGGTTTTTTTCTCTCCAAGCAGTGGCTTGACAGCAACAGGCTGTAATTAGACTCTGGAGGATTCAAAGTGTAACCACCGGCCAGAAAGATTAATAGCCAATGAATTATAGCCTTATGGACAAAAAAGTGGTTGTATTCCTGTTGACATTTGTGAGAGGAAGCAGCCACCAAGTCCTTGTCACTGCTTTGCACCATGCAGCATGGGGCACACTGTGCTGGTAATTTAACAGCAGGTGAGGCCCTGGTCTTTTTGGGATCTCTTTGCATGAATCTTTATGCAGGGCTGAACAAAGATCATGGAGGTTGTGTTTTTACAAAGTTCAGGAGAAAGAAGTCCAAATCTTGAGGACTGAAGTGCATCCAAAGCTCCTAGACTACCAATTTAAGCCATGAGGGCCACAGAGATTTTAGTAGCAGAGCAGCCACTTCATTTGTACCATTGACACAACAGGTCATGATGCAATTAAGAGTTCACTAGAACCACCAATACTACTGCATCAGTGATGAGAATTTTCATAAGGACATATGTATCAATATGGATGTTTGAGAACATCCCCTTCCCAGGGAAGCCAGAGGGATTCATGTCTAAACTCTGAGCATAGTATCTTTGTGTTTGGTACTTCTCATAGTCAAAAAGAAGCAGAAACAGATCAAATTTCACCTTACAGCTCCTCCGAAAAGACAAGTGAGAGACACAAACGCTTTTTTCAAGATTATTGCAACAAGCAAATGAATAAAATGGTGACTTATTTTTAATCTCTGAAATGCTTAATGCTTAAATCTCTCTAGTTTATGTACACAGCCTATGAGAAAACCAGAGCACGCAAATGTAGTGAGCTCTCCACTCAGTGCTCTGAGGTTTCCTGAGTTCAGAGCTCAATATTTTGGGGTAACTTGGCCACTGACTACCATCTGCTGCAGGACAACTCTCTATCAAGTCCAGGAGGTACCCAGTCAGCGAAGCAGGAGCCAAACAGCAGAGTGGTTAATTAGTGAGCAGGGATGATGTTGAGCAGCAGAATCAGTGCATGTGCAGGGCTGCAGGCTTATGAAATGACCTTCCCACTCCAGACTTGCATACCTGCTTTTGAATTACAAACCTTAGTTCAACAGCAATGCAGCTGCACTTTTTTTCTCTGAAAAGGCACAGGCTGACAGACTCACCTCAGGCAGCAGAGGAACAGAAGCTAGAAGTGAAAAAATACAGATGAAGTTTCATTAAAAATACAGAATAGGTACTCCTGGCATTTTTATAATACCCTATCCAATAGTGTCTGCGGCACAGTTAAGAACACTGGTTCAGACACTCCAATTTCACAGCAGCTGCAACTGGAGTCACAGAAGACACCCCATTTGGTTATACCATCGTCTGTCTACTGAGTGTAGCTACTTTCTCTGCTGAAGGCTGGTTTAAGCCACACTTCAAAATATTTATGCTATTCTTATTGTGTAAATAAAACCCCTGAGACTCTCACTGCAACTCCCTTCTCTAGCACTGGCTTTTGTAAAAGAATTAAAACCCCAACAGACCTTGGTCTTTGGCCCACCAACACATTCAGCAGGCCATCCATGAGAGACTCCTGTGCACTTCAGCCATTACCAAACGAGCGAAAGTGTTCACAGGTAAATCCATGACACCCAACCCTGTGGCACAAACACCACTGCAGTGGGTTTAGCACCTACTGTGTTGCACCTGCAAATTTTAGAAATGGCAGGTGACATTTCTACTTCTTGGGGTAGACATGCTGTACTCCAGAGGACACTTCAGAAAACTGCAAGTGTCCCTTTTAAGTAAGGGCATAAACCAGCTGTGGATATCTCAGTGACAAATGGCCTTCATTCACACAAATATTCAACTCGAAGTTGTTATAAAGTGGGACTTGAAGCAGTTTCCACAGATCTGTATCTGGGTGGAGAAAACCAACCCCAAACCCACCCCACAGGGCTTGCAGCAAAACGTCTCTTTGGCAGCTGCCTCTGCTTCCCCAGACAGCATCCCTGGCTTGCCCACACCCCAAAGCTGTTTTCACACTCATGCCCAACACCGGCGGATTATTTGACAGCCTGCTGCTATTTTTACCTTGTAACTTCTTTACTCAGCTGTCTCAATCAGCTGCTGCTTTGTTTTCCCTCTCCCTCTGACTGAAAAATAGCAGGCTGGAGCCTCTCAAGTCTCAAGCCTTGCTCCTGCTCCCTCTCTCCTTCAAGGCTTCTCTGCAAGATTCCCATTAAAGTCAGCCTCTTCTTTCTCCATCCCAAACCTTCAGCGACCAAGGCATGACACATTTGTCTTCCTGTATCTGTCTCCTTCAGGCTGACTGTGATAGAAAGCGTCAGTTTCTGATGCTTGGTCACACCCCAAGCGAAGGCAGAGAGGCAAGAAAGCCCTCATTTCTCAAGGCACCAGCTAAGAACCTCAAATAAGCCGGGGGAGGAAAATGATTCAGCAGTAGCAGGAGGTCTCAGTAGCAGATGGCAGAGCAGACAAGCTCACTTGTATTTGCTTGCACAGCGAGGCCTTTTGTGACAGTCTTCTGGAGGGGCTGCTTCACGTGAGCAGCAATTTTACTGGCTGGCAGGACAGCACTGCAACGAGAGCAGGTCCTTTGTGCATAGATCTTTACAACACTTACAGCTGCCTGCGAGTGGTTTTCACACTCCCAGCTTTTATTTCGAGTAGATAAGCATGTTTTCACTGAAAATTCTTCATGTCAAGAAAAACTGATTTAGTTGTTCCTGCAGTTGTGCCCTATGATATTTAATTGCTAAGCCTCTTTTCTCAGAGCACACTTAAAATGAAGCTGTTTCGAAACAGAACGATCCTAATGCTCCTATGCAGATACTTGGTTTAAAGAATGGCTTCATATGCTCCATCAGACAAGCCTAAAAGCCAGGGACCTCTAGCTATTCTTGTATGACTTAAAGAGACGAAAGCAAGCAGAAATGATTTTTCATGGGCTTCAGACAAAAAAGAAAGCTATTAGATGTTGAACAATAACACACAAGTTGTGTGACTAGGACTAAGGTGTAGGGTTAGTGGTTTTCTTTTAAGGCTGTGGCCATTAGATGACCATGTACCTCAGTTATATCACCTATATTAGTAAACATGAATAAAATACTCCAGTAGCTCTTAAAATACTGTATTTTTCAGGTTCACAGTCAATGCTATCTCTGACCTTTGTCCAACCCAAAGATCCCCCCTCTGAGGCAAACAAGGTACTAGCAGGTACCACTGTCAAACCACTGCTGCCATTTCACTGTCATTCTGCTCTATGCAAACACAACTACCCTTAATTCTCCAAGCACTGCGCGGTATGCAAGGTGACCTTAAGTATGCACAATTCATTGCAGACTCTCATTGGAAATCTCATCCTCCACCAGCTGTTAAGAAAGAAAGATGCTTTAATAAATTATCTCCTAGCCACTGGGTAATACTCCAAGCTTTCTCCTCCATGTGCTGCTGCAACAGTCATGTTGTAGGTGTACACATAGGTTTAACACTTCCAACCTAAAGCCAGACAGGTCTAGTTTCTTCTACCCTGAGTTGCTAAGGGTTGTTTCTGTCTCACTGTGGGTTGCCCACTTTGTTACAGTCTTGTGAAATCACAGAACCACAGAACCACAGAAGGGCAGGGGCTGGAAGGGACCTCTGGAGATCATCCAGTCCAACTCCCCCTGCCAGAGCAGGATCACCTAGAGCAGGTGGCGCAGGACAGCATCCAGGTGGGTTTTGAAGATTGAAATGGCTGAGAAGAACCTCTCGTGACACATTCATGGGACTCCTCTAGGCCCATATTACAGACAGGTGTCCAAATCAAATAAACCTCTGAGGGCTTGAGTCTCTATAGCTCCATGTCAAAGGGGTCAAATGTTTCTGCCTTGTTCTAATGACCATTTTTTACTGATAAGATCTGTGGTAACAGAGTTTTTAAGAACAGGTATTAACAGGCCCATTTATATTTATAGTTTCTATTTAAATTATGACATAGTTTTCTACTATGCAAATGCAACAGCATGTTATCTAACTTCCATGGTTTTACTGCTTTAAAAACAAGCATTTTTTAAGATTATCTGAAGGACTTACTGTTCAGTGAGCAGTGAATGTATAAAATGTCAATTTGAAATGCTTGGCCACTTTTAAAAATATCCTGTCCTTGGAGACAAAGATAAAGCAAAATGAAATGAGAGGGTTATGCTGGAAAGGCCATAAAGCCCTCTTTTATCAAGCATCTGATATACACTTCTAGGGAGAGGTGGTCACTGAAATCCTCTGATTATAAAACCTAACTTTGATGTTAGTCAACAAAACCTAGGACATTCTCTACTTCTGGGTAGGAAACAGAAGTGGAAGAATTTCAATGTACATATAGGAGTGACAATGACAGAAGCCTCTTTCAGAGGACTTTGTGTTAGTAGGTCTAAGATGAAAAGTAGGTGACCCTTGCCACATTCTGTCTTGATAAGCCAACCCAGTATGTATCTCGCTCAAGGTGGGATTTTGATGACATTTCAAGATATGGAAAGGCACAATTTTATTGGTGAACAGATGTCCATTTTTCTAATTTCTCTTGAAATGAGCAGTCACAGGCAGAGGTTTTCTGCAAGCAATGATGTATCTAAACTTGGTTCCATTTACAGACACAAAGGGGTGTTATAACCTGCTCTCTGGCTTTTTCCTATGAAATAGTGTAACAGGGTGCTGTTCTGTTTCCAGACACTCACTTCCCTGTGAATAGACCAAACATGGAACATTTGACTACCAAAGGGAGACTGTGTGGGAAAATTATGAGTCTGTGAAAACAGGGAGCTGCAACGCACAGTGATTTGCAGCTTCCAGTACAGCGGTTGCAATGGGTGACAGCTGTAATGATTAAGAAATACAGACCAACAAAAATTACTGCATTTTTCAGGAGTGACATGAGACATAAAGCTGATAAATAATCCTCTAGGAATCTACTGCCCATAGTGTTTTACAGCTATTATTATTCAATAAAATTAAAAGAAAAAGGCAGGGCTATTCATTTACAAGGCAGTATATTGATAAAACTCACGTTGCTAATAGTCAACCCCAAAATTTCATGCTCAAACCCATCTTAATTAGCCTTTCTATTTAATCATTTACCATAACTAACACTAATTCAGATGCTACAGGTGTAACCAACTATTTAAGTGACCTCTTCGTTTAAAAAGCTTCCAACAAAACAACAAAGACTTCCAGAGACCACTAGATACGTTATGGCAAGCAGAGACATTTTTTTTCACAACGCATAAATTGTTCATAATAATGTATGAAATCCAGATTACAAAACAAATCAAAGAATGTTTGCATAGCCATTAATTAAAAAAATAATCTGCATTTGAACAGCCACCAGAGGCTGCTAGAGACTGAACTTTGCACCCATTGCCCTCCATTATTATGAGTTTGTTGGTCTCCCTTGCAGTATTACTTGACTTTAGCAGCCAGAAGCTCTGTAGTGCCTGTGTTTCCTATGTGACAATCAGGATTATAATTACCTAACCATACTTTCCTGCAATCACCCTTAAACAGCCTTCCCCAGAACAAGAAATGTGGATTAAATTCTACTTTGAACTATGCCAGCTAAAACTTTGCTAGTCTTAATGTGCACAACTGAGAAAGCACCGAGGTCCTTTGGCCATATTTTCTTTTAGATTGTATGTAAAAGATGCAGGTTATTTTACCATGGAGATAAAATTTTTAACCCAAAGATACCTTGCAGTCTCCAAAGGTCCAAGAAGACACAGGCCCATGGACTACAAGGTAAAGAACTCACATGTTGAAGGTGCACAGTAATGCTAGAAAATCAAATTTCACATATTATTAAACACACTCTCCAATCCTCAGCTGTGTCTCTGAAAGCATCTGGCTTCTGAGGCTGTGTAACTGCTGATGCTTTTCTGACTGGGAATGGGGTTGGAGGCTATGGCTATATCATGGTGGACCTTTTTTTTCCCCTCCCTCTCTCTGTACTCTTCACACTCCCTAAATCCCATATTCAAAATGGCTATAGCAGTCCTTTTCTCTCAGGTCAGAATCAAACCACCCACACATTGGTTAAGAACGTCTGAGACCTTGGTCTGACCAGACAGCTAAGGCTACTCCAGCTGTACTAAACTTGTCTCGGTTGTGGTAGAATTTTGGTGTAGCTTTTGGGCTACAAAGAAAATTCATTTAGTGAATGCATGCAAAGGGTAGATGACCTCAAGGTTTCTGTCACATTTTCGAGAGGGAAATAAATATGGATGAATGTGGAATTGTCATACCAGAAACGTTCCTTCTGAGCTTAGATTTGTATTCATAGTGTTAGGAGGGGCTGGTTCCTGAGAAATATCACCCTAAGCCATATGATATCGACTTTTGAGTAACTGAGAAGTTATATAGCTGCTAGATTTTAAGCTTTTGGTAACCATCTACATTTTTCTTCTTTTCGATATCCGTAGATATATACAATGACGCTTCAGAGCTTTCTTTTTAATGATACTTTAGAGCTTTCTTCTAAGCTCCCAAATAGTCTATGCATGTGTATTACAATAAAATAATGTAACTAAATAGCAGCAGATTCATTGGAAGTGGCATAGTCTAGGCTAGGTTATTAGCATAGCTTTAAAGTTCTTTACTGTTGCTGAAAATGTCACTGTTTTCTTCTGAACAGTTTTCTTCCAGATCAGTGCAGAGTTACTTAATTTGATTTTAAACAAACGGTGGCAGCACTTCCTGTTAGTCTAAACAATAAATGACAATAACAACAATAAAACATCGTCTGGAAGGATGGGATACAGGTTATGTACATCTACCACCAATGACTGCATCAGCATAAAACTGTCTGCTCTCCTGTTTCAGTTCATAAAAGCTTAAAAAAAAATAAGTCTACCAACTGGATTTTTATTATCTTGGCTACTGAAGTCAGAAAGCAATAAGTGCTATTTATCTTAAGAATGGAAGCATCCTAAGAAACTTGATTTAAGCAGCTGAATAAATATGAGTAAGGAAAAAGGCGAAGACACATTAAGAGCATACACAAAGCTTTACTAGATAAAAGCTTGTTCAAAGTGAGGTCATTAGAACAGAAGCAATGCCCAAGTTGCAATACTCTTGACCGGGTTGCCCTTTTGAGACCCACTGCCCTCCACCCAAGTGTTCATTCTGATGGGGTCCAGGCAGGGGGTGTGAAGCAAGCAAATCTCTCATGATGGGCCAGGAAGGGATCACTGGTTCTTAGCAGTCCTAATGGGCCTGCCTAAAGTTTGGGGCCTTTAGTCCCTTCTCCTGCCCAAGGAGGATCAGCTATGCCCCAGTCAGTCTTGGCAAGGGGCTGTCCAAACAGTTCTTTCAAAGGGGGTTCCACAACTTTCTCAGACAACTGGTCTTGACCTTCACTTATAGAAATCTTCCATAAGAATGCTCAGGAACGTGTCTTGTTGCAAGTTCCATACTTGTCCTTCCCACCCTGAACATGGAGAAGAGGTGATTCCTTTCCTTGACTTATTTAAAGACTTTTGTCCTTCACGGTGTTTTCTTCCTTGGGCTAAATAGCCATCCATCTTTCCTCAAATCTCTAGTTATTCTCTCCTCTAATTTTTTTACAGCTGCTCAGAAATGTGAAGCTCAAAACCAGAAGTACCCAAACTATGGCCATATCAATATCATGTATAGCAGGAGACATTTCATATGACACACAGGCTCAATTTTTTTTTATGTTTTGCATCTCAGTCAGCTATTGCAGCAAACTGAGGTTGTTGATCAGACAAAAGTAACCAAATTATATCATTTTTCAATTCTCTATGTGTATTTATGTGGCTATTTTCTCCTAAGTGTAAAACCTTATATTTGTTCATGAATCATACTTTTTCATATAAAAGTGTCAAGAGCAATTTTGAGTTCTAAATCTTGCATTGAATGGCTGATCTCTGTTTAGTCCCATTAGTTCTTTTTGGTGTTGTCTGCAAATTTAATTTGAATATCCTGTCCAGTCATCTAGAAGAGCAAAGAAAATATTAATATTACCAGACTCCAGAGAGTCTGCTCAGGGTAGCCTTTCATTTTGGCAGTGGCTCATGAATAACTACAGTGTGATTACAGTTTTCCAGCTATTTTTGCTCTTACTCTCTAGTGGTTCCCCTAGTTTGGTGATGAACACGTAATTCAAAACACTAGAAGCCAAGATATGACATCTTTTGCTTCCCTTCTATCACAGTGTTTCCGTGTCACACAAGGCAATTACATTTGGCAAAAGAAAGACTTGTCAGACTAATCCATGTTTACTTTTGCATTCCTTTTTTTTTAATTCTCGGTGCTTAAAAATAGTTGGCTTGATGATTTCACTACCTACAAATCTTCTGAAATTGCAATTAAGCTGACACCTCTGGCTCCTTCTTTTCCCTCCTTTTCTTCAGAAATGTGGCCACTGTATTTTTCTTCTTTAAGTGCCTGGCATTCACTCATCTTCTGCAAATTCAACAAGATAATTACTGATGACTCCTGAGATTCCCACCAGCCAGCTTTGGAAGCAAACCAAGGGTCAAATTCATCATAATAAGCAGATATTAAACACCAGACTCTTCTAACCATTTTACCTGACTGAGGGCTGCAGTCTTGTCTCTTTCTCCAGCCATATCTAGCACTCCAATTCAGTTCAGGAATCAAAGGTTATTTTTTCCAATCCATAATATTAATTTTTAATTGTATTTAAGAAAGAAAGGAGACCCCTCGCGAACCAAACACACACACAAAATCTCATCTATTGTTTTATAACAGTGAAGAAGAAGCAAACAGTAGAAGAGATCACTAACACATTGCCACTTCAAAACAGAGAAAAACATGTCATGAGAGCTTTTTGTCTTTCATTGTGCATCCTGTTCGATCCAGGAGGTCAGACTCACTCCAGTATAAAAGAGGAGCTACTGGGAGAGGCACATCTACCCATTCTCACAGTGAGATGGATGCAATATTACTGTACAGTTAGGAAATTTGGTCATCTGCCTTAGTAATTTTGCCATTTTTTATGAATATTTTTAAAATATTGACTGGCCTTTTTTATTTTTAATAATTTAAAATCTGATTTTAAGCCTTCTCTCTGTTCCAGCTGCAGCTGTTTTCCACTGGAAAGCTCAAATATATTTCTGCATGGGGTTTATCTCCCTGACAAATTTCTATTGCTAGCTGTGGCTACTGAAGAACCGTTCAGAAAATGGCTTAGAGCAGGAAAAGTGTGTTAAAAAATCAGTTACCTTGGCACAAAAAGCATATATATTTAGGCAAAGGCCATACATGAAAGAATGTCAGCCTGAAAGGAAGGAGCAAGGAACACAACACAGGCAGTTATAATAGGCAACTTCAGCTCTTGCGACAGCATTTACTTAACTACATCATAACACTTCAAATTCCCTTCCAGCACTATGGCCCCAAAGAGCTAAACAAATGCTCATTCAAACAGTCTCCTTGCTCCAGAAAGCTTTCCTTTAACAGTTGTTTAAAAACTACAGAGGAGAATGCGAGGGGGATGCAATCACACAGGAAAAGCGCCCTTGAGCTTGCTGGCAATTACCTGTACATCACTGTATTTTTTATTCCTCTTTCCATACACACCTTGGGCTTAGTGTGGGTCCATACTGACCAGAACTTTAAAAACTGAAAACTCTTTCAGAATATTATTTTCCACTGAGCGTAGGTGGTACATATGCCCAGAAACACAAATGAACCAAGAATTACATACTGAAACATGGTGTAAAGTGCAGTACTTGTACAATAACCCTCACTATGTCTGAAGTGGATTCCCACAAGCTAAAAAAGTGTTAGAGCCACAACTGCATGCAGCCATAGGCTACCCTTAAAAGCTCATATTGAAGAAGAACAACTTTTTCCTTATATCCAACCTAAATCTCCCCTTTTCTAGTGCAAAACCATTACCCCTTGTCCTACTGCTAAATGCTCTTTTGAACAGTTCTTCCCCAGCTCTCTTACAGGCAGCTTTCAGGTACTGGAAGGCTGCTATAAGGTCCTCACAGAGTCTTCTCCAGGCTGAACAAGTCCAACTCTCTCAGCCTATATTCATAGGAGAGGCACTCCAGCCCTTTGAACATTTTTATGGCCCTCCTCTGGACATGCTCCAACAGGTTCATGTCCTTCTTGTGTATAAGGCTCCAAAGCTGGACACAGTATTCCAGGTGAGGTCTCACCTGAGCAGAGTAGAGGGGCAGAATGACCTCTCTGGATCTGCTGGCCACACTTCTTTTGATGCAGCCCAGGATGTGGTTGGCCTTCTGGACTGCAGATGCACAGTGGTGGCTCATGTCCAGCTTCTCATCTACGAGTATACCCAAGTCCTTTTCCTCTGAGCTGCTTTCCAGCACATCATCTCCTAACCTTTGTGGATAATGGGGATTGTCCCAAACCAGGTGCAGGACCCTCCTCCACTTGGCTTTATTGAACCTCATGAGGTTCACCTGGGCCCACTTCTCCAGCCTGTCTAAGTTCCTCTGGATGGTGTAATGTTCCTCTGGCACATTAACTTCACCCCTCAGCTTGGTGTCATAAGCAAATTTGCTGAGGGTGCACTAAATCCCACTGTCAATATCAGTAATAAAGATATTAAGCAGCACTGGTCCCAGCACAGACCCCTGAGGATCACCACTTGTCACAGTCTTCCATCTGGACTTGGAGACATTGACTAGCACCCTCTGGGTATGACCATCCAGCCAATTCCTTATCCACTGAACAGTCCACCCATCAAATCCATATCTCTCCAACTTACAGAGAAGGATGTTGTGGGGGGCTGTGTCAAAGGCCTTGCAGAAATCCAGATAGATGAGCTATCACTGTTTTCTCAAAAACAAATTTTAAAAAATTAAAAAAAACCAAAGTAGCCAGAAGGCAAAACACCCTTTCACTTGCCAAATCATGAGGTTTTGCATTGGACTGGTAACCAGCAATTTCAAGCTTAGCTGGTGTTGTTTGAAGGTCTATATGTATGTCTGTACATACAAACAAGTATTTGTATAAATATATATATACATATATATATACATGCACAGTTGTCTCAGTTCTCAAACTGAATGACAGAGAAACACAAACTACAGAAGAGGGCACACAGAGGTGAAATCATCTGCCTGTGAGTGCAGAGCAGGTGGGTACCAGAAATAGAAATACAACTGCATCTGTAGATTACAGTTGGGTGTGCCAGACTTTACTACATCTCTTCTGTTCTGCCTTTGGGAAATGACTGAAGTTGCCCATGTGTCTCTCCAAACGTGCACACCAGCATTTTCCTTTGGCGGAAAGTAAAGTCTTAGCATGGAAAGACAGGAATATTATGAAGGCTGGTGTAGGTCTACCTCTCATCCACACGTCAGATCTGGAAGTGACTTGGGATATACCAAAACTGAGGAGCCAGTAAGTCCTCACAGGTCCAACAATTTTCCTGTTCTGTTTCCCCATCTTTATGGTGCCTGTTCCACCTGGTGCGGATCTCCCGATGCCTTTGTTGCTGTCCAGGTTAACACTCCAGGATCCGTCAGAGAAAAGCAGGAAATGCCTTAGTTGTAATTGTATTCTAAATATATCTGCAAATTCAGTGCTAGTGAGACATTATTGGGATCTACTCACTACCAACTCTACCATTCCCAGACATGCAAATGGTATTCAGGGACAAATGCATCGGCTCTGTGTTCCCAAAGTTTTAGCAGACAAAAAAGTGGGTTGAAGTTGGATTCGGTTAATATTCTATCCTTATCTCTCCAGCCACCATGAATCATTTTTGTAGGCAAACAAGAGAAAATAAAGTATCTGCAGAGTTATTACCAAGAGAGAATATGGCCCAGGAGTTTGTCAGCTGTCAAAGTAATGATCCCATTTTCTATGAAAACAAGCTTGTTACTGTCTATTTGGTACAAGAATAGTATATGTGTTCCAGGGGGAAAATAAGAGAAGCCAAGAAAGGTTACCGGCCCGGCGCTAAAGGAAAGCACATTTGCACATAATACGCTGGAGACATTCAAGAACAGTTCATTTTGATGTAGTGGCAGGTCCTGCAGTGTTGCCAAGGACAGGGTAAGTTGTTGGTCTCCTAGGCTGGAGTTGACATAGAGCAGTATTTCTCATAAGTAAATAACTCCATTGTGTAGCACAGAAAAAAAACCCATCATAAAGCCACCAGTAAATGTGGGCTAGACATTGACGTTTCGTAAGTCTTCTGAGCAAGGTAGGAAGCTTAAAAGTAGGCCTTCACTTTGCACCTCCCCCACAAGCACCATTTTTTTTCTTTTTTCTCTGCTTGTCATGTGGTCATTTCAATCTGCTCAAAGGAGCCTTCAGAAACCCCACAGGTGTTGCTCTTTCTTGCCCCCACAGAGCGCTAAGAGGCAATGCTATAAAAGCAGGACTAAGAAAGCTCCACTACTTTGAGTTCAAAAACTGTAGTAAAATATATTGCTGTGAAGGGCTGGGGGAAATAGCTCAAAATAAGGTATGTTCGAAGTTTTCAAGTGCTTTCCATGTGGAGTTTTGTGTTACACTGAAACCTACATTTGCTGCTATATTTTCAAGTTACTTAAGCTATTTCAGCACCACTAGATTGATAAGTCACTTATACGTAATTGCTATACAGCTGTAGTGAATGGAATACTGATTTTAAAAGCTGCTCAAAATTTAGTAAAAGTTTTCAATCAAATCTTATTTATTAAAAAATACCTCTATATACAGCTTGCCTGATGAAAGAAATAACAATATTTGTCCTACTTAAGTGTCTACATATTTCAACCTTCAGTGCTCATATCAGTAACAAGTATAAACAGCATAAAGAAAACCATGGGACTGAGAAAAGGGTCTCTTGTATACAGATGCAAATCTGGGACAATACCTTTGAAATCAGACCATGTAACTTGTGAGTATTACTCTTGCTCTTTCCTATTTGTTGATAATATTAAGATGGATGCTTTAGTTTTCCACTGACTGTCATTACTGAACAATCTCGCCCTATATTGCTTCCCTAAATCATGGGAGAAAGATGCAGCACAGCGCTCTTCTCCAGAACAGAGATAATGTGGCTATAGACCTCCAGATTTTAAGACAGATATGAAACTCTAACCTGTGCTTGTGATCGGCCTCTGTAGAACACTTTCATAATAGGCAGTGTTATTTACTGCTTGCTAAAGAAACAAGGGAATAATAGAAGGAATAGTAAAATTGCTGTGAAGCAATTTATTGACTCTTGTGAAAACAACAGGAGGGAAGAAAGGAGGGAAGGTATCAGATAATGGAGAAGAGGAATAGGGGATAGAAAATAATTTTAACTTATGTATGTAATAATTTCCTGGGCTGTGGTATTGTCTGAAGGGAGAGAAACTGAATGTTTTGGCAGAAATTGTGTTGAGATGGAGCAGGAGCCAGACTTTGGATATGCTGCAGAATCATGGGAGTTATTCTGGCTCCAAGAGGCAGTTCTGGGTTCTCTGCCTTTGCTTCAGGGAATCAGTAGGTGAGGGGTTAAAACAAAAACCAGCAATTTTGCTTGTGTGTTTGAGGAACTTCTTCATTTTTCTTAATTTGCCACCTCATCATGCTGAATAAAATTGATTGGGATTTGGGAAGCAGAAGTAGTATAACAAATTTGTCTAGGGAACTGCTTTCATCACCACCCTAGGAAACGGGTTGGTTAATGGAGAGGAGAATGAGATTTTTACTACAGAGTTCTGTAATGGGGCAATACTATTTTTGCAGCAGATTGGTTGAAGAGGCTTAGAATATATTTATTTTTGCACTGAATTGGGTTGGAATTGAGGTTGGAAATAATTCATTATGCTACAATGGAAAATATGAATGAAAGGCTCTCATGTAGAGAAAGGAAAAATGAATTGCTAGATTCTGTTGCTATTCTTTGCTTTGTCTCTGTGCAATCTCGTTATTCATTCAATTCTGTAGCCTAATCATTTATGTCAGAAGTCATCAACAAGTTATGTATCCTCACTCATTTCTGTAAAATATTAGCTAAAAATCAATATCCTATGAATGGACCAGGTTTCTTCAAAGCTATCATATTCTTGTACCCTAAGATAACTTAGGAAGCAGGTATGTAAAGTGAATTCAAATGTTTGTATTCTGAAAAAAACTTACAGGAGAGAGTTAATTTAACTGTACCACAATTTCATTGTCAGAGAACTATTTTAGGAGTCATAAGATCAAGGTGGCCCTGCAGTTGTATATCTACTACTATTCACCTTCACACAGAACATAATTTTTTAGAGAAATGCCAGTTTTTTCATAGCAAGAAAGAGCTGCTTTTAACAAAAAAACCTTATATTTGCATGTGACAAAACGCTTAATTAAAAAATAGAAGAAAAGCAACATTTGTGTCTTACATTCCTCTCCCTCTTGATAAATTTCCCTTTTCTTTGTAGCTTTTTTTTCTTCTTGCTATTGCCTTTATTTCCTATTTAAAAAAAAAATCCTTAAAATGTGAATATTTTTTTCTCAATGAAAATGACATACCACTAATGCGTTCTGCAATAAACCTTGGTCAGTGGCTTAGGTTATGCATACATGCATTAACACAGCAGGTGAAAATTTAAGTAGTACTAAGAGTTTGAAGTTTTGCAATCAGTAAAATTACAGGCACTCGGTGACTCTAGAAATAGCAGACTGCCATAATGTACAATAATTAATTGTGTAAAATTCCGCTTTTTCCATTACTACCAAGTTTACAAAGTATCTTGAGTCTGCTTGGGAGCATGCTATCTCCTGAGGAAAATGCAGACTTGGCATCAAAACTTGATTTAGTATCCTGGTAAGACCTTCACCCTTTAAAAATTTTAAGTGGAAACTGACTCAAAAAGAAATGATGCACCGATATAACTCCAGTGATGTTCCATAATGCACTCCAATATTATATTTTTAAAGGAAAATATTTTATTTATTTGTATATTTTAGATAATATAATAATATATATATAGTTTGGTATGGCCTGTTTCATGTCTCCATCATAAGCAGCAGAAGGAAGTTTAAACATTCTGAGTGCAAGGTTAACGATGAGGAAAGACCCTTATCAAGGAAAGATACAGAATGGATTTATGATAAGTATAAAGATCACTGTGCAGCCCTAGGTAGGTACCATCAGTTATCACATTGCAGCTCATTACACTACCAGTTGAAATATTTGTGCATTATAATATATAGAGTGAGACTTAAGTTTTTGGTCTTTATAATGATGTTGACCTTTCACTTACAAGAATCAGGGATCAATATCATGGCTCTCTTGCAGAAATCTTTTTGTATCTTTGTGTGCCTGTACAGACTGTTCATGCTCTGATTTAGCTTTTTCACATTCATAATGCCATTTTACCATTTTGCTACCATTCTGTTACATTCGGTAGACATGCACCAGCATTTATCAAACTCTGTTGCAAGAAAACTTTAAAGGCAAAAAGTATGTATTTACTGTTGCATGAAAATCTGTATGCCACTGGTACACTGGCTGTATAAAACAGACAACATGGAGACTTGGAGTCGGTTCACATCTACTTGTCACCAGAAGTAGAACATTAACTTACAGGGAAGATAAATGCTGTGCTGCTTTCTCACTTGCTGTGGTGTCTCTGTAGCCTCTTGCCACAGGCAAATTTCCACGTCTTCCAGCTGAGCCATTCTGTTTCAAAGCTGTGATGGCAAAAATTAAAAATCAGTTTCTACCTCCTTTATTGTGTATTTAGACTAACAGGCAAAAAATAAAAAATAAAGAGCATTTTTCCTTCCCCTAGCAAAGCACTCGAGTGCAAGCTTGCTTTACATTGACCTCAATGAGACTTAGAAATTCTTAAGAGCTTTGATTCAGGATCTCTGCTCCTAATCCTGGTTGAATGCAAATTTCTCATTGAGTGAAGTGATGTAGGAGACAGGTCTTAATCGCTTATGAAAGTATTACAGAAATAGCTTGAAACACTGTAGAAAGCTATTCTGTGCTTGTACAGCTATATTATCTTGGACCATTACTTTAAAATATGGCAGTGTTTTGTTTTTATAGAGGAAGCTACAGAAGCAGCTGTGTGTATTGCTCCTATAAACAGTTCTGAGCAGTATTGTGTCTTTGTGTTGCTGATTCTCTGGATTAGTTGCCTCCCCTTTCAGGCTTAAAAGCTTGAGGACCATTCCAAATTAACATATATTTTGTTCTATTCTCTATTCTTTAATTGTGAATCTGATCTTAACCTAAATGTTTCTTTAATCATATTTTAGATATTGGTGCAGCACAGTAAACAAGACTTGGATAAAAAAAAAATCTAACACTGTCAATGAAAACATCCTATGGTGGAGTGAATAAAGACCTTGCATGATCCTACTAAAGGTAGGAACATATTACAGCATGATCCCTCAGGGCCTTGAGCATGTATTAGTTAGCCTTGTCACTGACAGCAGTGTATGACTGCAAACAATGTGATTACTCAAAGCTTAAAGCTGGAAGATTTTCAAGTATTTGTCATGCTAGGCAGAAGAATACCTGATTTAATCTTGGAAATTCTTAAGAATGGACGGTGCAGTTTCAAAGCAAATTCCCTAGCAGTCTGTGCTTCCTGCACATTGCTTTCCTCTGGAGGGCTCTTCTGGTGTCTGGGAACAAGTCTCTTCAGAGGAAACCAAATAAATTCTACTCCAGGTGGTCATTCCGATGTTCTTGTTGTCCTCCTGGAGATTAAAAGGGTTCAACCAGTGAGCACTATTTTGGACTGCTTGGTCACATGCATGGAGAAGAGATGCTCAGTCCTGATGACCAGACTAAACCTAGTCTGAAATAAAAGCTGGGGGACTATGCAGTTAAAATGTAGGGCCCGCAGCAGCAACATCTTCTGTCTGCTATTCCTCTTATGCAGGATGATTTGGCAATGTAGGCACGGCCTTGTTAGGACTTTAAGTTTGTTAAAAGTGTTCCTTCCTTAAATCTTTATCAGATATTTGTAGGTTTTGAAGGCAAAAAAAAAAGTGTAACTTGAAATAATGCTTGATGTGAAGAACATCACTGGCAAAACAGATGAAATGGAGCACAGCAAGGAACCATCAGAGTATTAGTTTCTAGGAAGCATCAGAGTATTAGTTTCTAATGGAGATGTTCATGGCATTTGCCGTTGTCATGCTCTGTGTTTAAAAAAAACAAACAAACCCAAGCAAACCAACAAAAAACCCTAACCAAAACTTGTATTAAGTACACAACGATGCTTAGCAAGTCACAAAAAAGAAAATTACAGATTGCTGTGGTTTGCCCTACCCAGCAGCTCAGGCACATGCAGCAGTTCTCTCACTCAAACCTGGCAGGATGGGAAATGGAATTGCAACAGTAGAAGTGAGAATTGCGGGTTGAGATAAAGGCAATTTAAGTGAAGCAAAAGCTGCCCACACAAGCAAAGCAAAACAAGGAATCCATTCCCAGCTCCCCGTGGTTCAGCCAGGAGAGCAGGGCTCCAGCACGCCTAACACTGACCTGGGGAGACAAACACCATCATTTCAAATGACCTCCCCTTCCTCCTTCTTCCCCCAGCTTTACATGTTGAGCATGACATCACATGGTATGGGGTATCCCTTTTGTCAGGTGGAGTCAGCTGTCCTGGCTGTGTCCCCTCCCAGCTCCTTGTGCAGTCCCAGCCTGCTCACTTGGAGGCAGTAAAGGCCTTGGCACTGTGTGAGCGCTGCTCAGCAATGGCTAAAACATCCCTGTGTTACTTCCCATGTTTGCAGTACAAATCCCAAACCACGTCCCTGTACCAGATACTATGAAGAAAACTAACACTAGCCCAGCCAAAAGCAGCACAAGATAGTGAATTAATATGGCATCTTCACTTATCTCTGGTACAGAGAGTCCTTTCTCGCACTGCTCATCATCTGGAATTGAGGTTTATAAGCCTTACCTATATGTCTTACCCTATTTATGTGGAGGTTCAGAAAAGGAAGGCTCATATATTCTGTATGAGTTTAAAAGATCTAAATATTTTAAAATAACTTGTACATCATCATCATTGCAATAACTTCTAAATACACAGGTTAAGGAGATGGAAAACTTCTGATAACTTACGTATGATGTCTTTACACTAGAATATAAGATAATATAAATCAAAATTCAAGTGTGAAGTCTTCTTAAATAACCGGTACAGGATTTATCTGCTCTAGCTTGAATGAGGCACGCTGCAGCCTTTCTGCAATGCTTGTGTCTGGCTTTGCATATGCTTCCCACTACTGCCTGCTATTTTGTGCTCTCACCATCTTGGATACATTTTGTTGAAATACCAATCAAACAAGATGTTGAGGTGGGATTTTTCAAACATATTCAATGCCTAAATAAGTGGAAGTTAATCTCTTAAGTACTTGTAAGTCTGGTACACTGTGCCTGCAAATATCATAAGAGATTAAAATGACTGTCAGTGTCAAAGATGAAGTTTTTTCTTATACATCATCCAAGTCTTCCTCCCTTGTGGACCAAATAAAGTGACTTGACTCCATTTTGAGTCCTAATTGTGTTCCTGGGAATTGCGAAGCCCTGGTCACATTAAAACACCTAATTTAACCTCACTCAGGAGTTAAGCCCAGTCACCCCCAACGACCCAGAGCAATCTGAGGTCAATTGGAACACAAGGGGGTTTAACTTCTGCTAGATTAGTCTGTCTGGTTGTGGATCATGACAAGAGCATCTAGGTTGCTGCATCCAGTTAGAGGCTGCAGGTGGGGAGAGGCAAGCACAAAAAAGTGAGTCTAAGCCAGCCCATAGGATGGTCAGGAGAGGAGAAGCATCCCTGTGATGAGGTGCTGGTGAAGCAGGGCTTGCTCTGTGCAAGGAAGGGGTGCTTGCAGAACCCTATAGCTGCCTGTTCCCAGTTGCTGGGGGGTTGCTTGGCTGTCTGCTGGGGAAGTTGAGCACAGACCCTAGCTCTGGGGGTTCAGTCTGGAACTCAGTAGGTGCAACCCCTGAGAGGGGCTGCCCACCAAGGCGGTGGGCTGCCTGGAGTGTGAGCCCAAACATGATCTGGGCCTGCCCTGAGCAGGAGGCTGAGCTACTGACCTCCTCGGATCTGTCCCAAATGAATTCTTCTAAGATTCTGATATTACTCCATATCATTGTCATTTATAAAGGAAATTAGCACAAAGATCCAGTTTGCAAGTCACGCCTGTGCAGAATTTCCACCTCCTGGATGTTAAATAACAGCATGTAGGTCTCCATCAGTGTATGCTTTTGTTGGTGCACTGACTTCCTGGGGCTTCCAAACTCAATGCTGGACATAGAAGACTAGTTACTTAGTAACTAAGTAACACACTTAGTTGTACCATACTTCTGCTGTCAGATTTTTTTGAGAGATTAAACTTTTGTCCTCATATATGTATGATTTGAACTATGAGTCGTGTGGTGCAGTTAGTATACAAGTACACATTTACATACCTGTTACAGCTTGTGTGTCAGTGTGCTTTTCAGTTCCTATTGCTATTCTCTAAATTCCACAAGCTGGAGACTTTAGTACAGATTGTGGCTATGAACAAACACTTCAACATGTGGTCTTGAGACCACAAGATGGCCTGTGATGTTAGGCTAGGAACTGGCGAGGCCTGTGACTCTCTCTTCTGCTCCGGGTTTGCCACAGGAGGAAGCAATACTCTGGCTGTCAAGCACCAGCAAGAAGGCCTGGCAGTACCTCCTGCAGCACACATCTGATGCTGTAGCAGGGTCAGGAAATGTGAGATACGAAAAAAACCCAGGCATGCTCTTTCACTACACTGCACCTCACTACACCGTAAGCCTAGACCCACCAAACGCCACAGCTGTGTGTGTTCCTGCCACTGTGTATGATGGCTCTTATCTTCCCTTGGTCTCCCATGGGTGCTACTTTACCCCTGCAAACAAGACTTTTGCTGCTTCATGAAAAGTGTATGTAAATTGGTGTAAATCTGAAGACAGAGGATGGATGAAGAGGTCAATATTAAAAGATGGCTTATGCTGATAATGTACATAAACCTGTTAATTTCTATGTAGAGTATGAAATTCATTGAGGTGCTGGGCCATATCCAAAGAAGGGCACCAAAGATGGTGAAGGGTCTAGACAACACGTCTTATGAGGACCAACTGAGGGAACTGAATCTGGAAAAAAGAAGGCTGAGGGGAAACCTTGTTGCTCTCTACTGCTACCTGAAAGGAGGTTTTAGCCAGGAGGGTGTCAGTCACCACTCCCTGGTAACAAGTGATAAGACAAGAGGAAATGGACTCAGTTGTGCTAGGGGAGGTTTAGATTGGATATTAGGAAAATTTTCGTCACTGAAAGGGTTTTCAAGCATAGGAACTGGATGTGCAGGGAAGTGGTAGAGTCACCATCCTTTGAGGCATTTAAAAGATGCTTAGCTGTGGCACTCAGGGACATGGTTTAGTGTTGGACTTGGCATTACTAAGTTAACAGTTGTACTTGATGTTCTTCAAGGTTTTCTCCAACCTAAATGGTTCTGTGAGAAATAGATTCTGTGTTTGTGAAATTGGTACAGTGAATATATCTGCTGATTTTTTAGCTGTTTGTTAAATTGCCATGTGGAGAGGATGGTTAAAGTACTATCCCTGAAGCTAAAACATCACACATCACCTTACAAATTACATATGAGAATATAAGGGCCAGGGCAGCATTATTATTATTTTGCTTTGTCAGGCAACATAACTTAATTTTCAGCTGCCCTCTGACAGTCTTGGTCAAAACAGTAGCCAGCTCTTCAGTGTAATTATTTTGGGTTGTGAACACTATTTCACTTAGTTTAAAATGTTAGGAAACTGTCTAGAAGACTGTAACTTTTCATCAGACCACCACAGTACCACCTGTAATCAAGATAGCTTAATGGATGAATTGATAGAACTGTTGTACGTGTTACATACTGTTTTGAGCACACGAGAATATCTGTGTTAATGTCAAAGTCCCAGAAAGATCTTAACTGTTATAAAATTGAGCTAGGAGAAGCAAAGCTTTGAAATACTCTTCATAACATTACAATATTGTAAGCTTCATATGCTGAGCCTCACCATTTATTCAGCTCTAAAAAAAAAAAGCCTTGGGAGAGAGATATTCAAAGACATAAAGGATGGCTTTGTTAGAAGTCTGTCGAACTTTCTCTTTCTGCCTCTGAATGTCTCCACACTGCTAGCACAATGACACATGTGCACATGCTATGGGCAGACAGGCAAATCACTAAAAGCTTTGATTTGATCCCAAGCCATTTACCTTTTCTGTATTTGGCCTTTAAAGAGGATTTTGAATAAATACAGGAGACAACTGTGCTGATGCTTGTGTAACTGCAGTATAGTAAGGATTTACAGTGGAGTTAAAGGAATCCAGGCTTCCTGATGGGCTTGTCTTATCCTTTACATTTATCCTACGTAGCTTAGTTTAGAAATCGTAATATTTAATCAAAGTTTTTTTAATTTCCTGGCCCCTACTACTAATTTATCCTCATTGGAATTTGGACATATGCTATTGGATATGATTTTCTTTACTTTATCCTTTCCCTGCTTATAGTAATTCTTGCTTTTCCTACATTCCTTTTGTTTCACATTATTTTTTTCCCCTAGATAATGTGATGAACATAAAGTGATCAAATGTCTCAGACTTGGAGACAACCTTTTTTCTTTGTGATGTCTTCACATCTCACAGAATTCCTCAAGATCACTTTTATGTACCTATTTTGTTACAGTTTTGAGCACCAAGAGCCAAAATTCAGTCCTAAACAACGATTTTCATCATTGTATTTGTGTCCTGGTTCTGGCCAGGCTGGAGCCAACCTCCCCAGGCAGCCAGCCCAAGGACCTGAGTTAGTCTGGGCTCTTTCCACCCCACCCCACATCACTTCCCCATAAAAGGGGCTGGTCAGGGAGGGTTGCTCCTGTGTGCCTCCAGAGCATTCTGAGTGTGGCTGGGGTGTTGGGTCCGTCCTTGCATCTTGGAGTACTCTGTGTTATCATTGGGTCCATAAGGTTCTCTGTGTTATCACTGGGTGTGAGTGAAATTTGCCAAGAGCTGTTATTGTTCCCCTTTCACCATGCTTTTGTCAGCAAACTGTCCTCATCCCAACCCAGGAGGCTCTGTCTGTTTCTCCTCTGGGAGAGAGAGAGTGGCGGATAGTGCTCAGCCACTCTTTGGGGTTGAACCACCACAACTTGGTAATAAAGCTTGCAGTTACTGTATCTATAAAATCAATATCTAATGTTGTTATACAATAGGACATTACATATGGCACAGCTTTGACTGCATAACACAATATATTTTTGTGTATCTAGTATAATACATTGTTTCATCTCAATCTGTTTTCATTAGGAAAACCCTAAAGCTTGTGCATGCTAATTCCACCTGTTGTATACCAGAAATATGCGGCTATGTTACCAATCATGTGGGTACATGGAACACAGGGGACCATTATCAAAAATAGTGTACTTTAAGCTAGTGTGGCAATGTTAGTAAATCATGGAATGATTGTAGAATCACAGACTGGTTTGGGTTGAAAGGGACACCAAAGATCATCTAGTTACAGCCTAAGGACAACGTCCACAAGATCAAGTTGCCCAAAGCCTCATCCAACCTGGACTTGGACACTGCCAGGGACGAATCTTAAACAACCTCTCTGGGCAACCTGTGCCAGGGACTTGCTGCCCTCATAGTAAAAAAATTCCTTTTAATGCCTAATCTAAACCTGCCCTCTTTCAGCTTGAAGCAATTACCCTTTGTTCTGTCATTACACTCCCTAATGAAGAGTCCCCCTCCCACTTTCTTGTAGGTCCCCTTTAAGTATTGGTAGGTTGTAATTAGGTCACCCTGCGGACTTCTCTTCTCCAGGCAGAACAAGCCCAACCCTCTCAGCCTGTCTTCATAGGAGTGGTGCTCCAGTCCCCTGATCATCTTCATGGCCCTCCTCTGGACTCACTCCAATAGCGCCATTTCTTCCCTGTTACTGGAGACCCCAGAGCTGGACGCAGGACTCCAGGTGGGGTCTCATAAGAGCAGAGCAGAGGAGGAGAATCACCTCCCTCAACCTGTTGATCACCCTGTTCTTGATGCAGCTCAGGACACAGTTGGTCTACTGAGATGCTAGTGCACACTGATGGTTCATGTTGAGCTTGTCATCGGTCAACACTCCTAAGTCCTTCTTCTCAGGGCTACTCTCAATCAATTCTCCTCCCAGCCTGTAGCTGTGCTTGGGATTGCACCAACCCACCTGCAGGATCTTGCATTAGGCCTTGTTTGCATGGGTCCATCTCTGCAGCCTGTCAAGGTCCCTCTGGATGACATCCCTTCTCTCCAGTCAGCCTTACAACACAGCTTGGTGTCGTTGGCAGACTCGTTGAGGGTGCACTCTATGCCACTTTCCATGGTACCGATACAGATGTTAAACAGTGCTGGTCCCAGAGCTGACCCCTGAGGAACACCACTTGTCACAGACCTCCATGTGCACAATGAACCATTTACCACAATTTTTTGAGTTCGACCATCCATCCAGTTCTTTATCCACCAAGTGATCCATCTGTCAAATCCATGTCTCTCCAATTCAGAGACAAGAATGTTGTGCTGGACAGTGTAAAATGCCTTGCACAAGTCCAGAAAGATGATGTCAATTCTTTCATCTTTGCCTTGTTTTCCCCTTTCCAGCTTTTGGGAAAAGGACTCCCTCTTCCTGTGTATCTGAGTGTTGGGGTTCAGCTGGAGAGCTTGGGCTTTATATGAGCATTAATACTATGTATGTCTTCCAGTGGATGTATAAGAGAAAGATCTTTAGGTAGAAGAAAAAGGAGCCCATTAGATAAACTCAGTGATGTTAGATAAATCAGTGGTGCAGCCTTTGTGCATGTATTCTCTGCTGCTTTTCCACCTGGAAAATAAAATAGCTGAATTGGAGTAGGTTTGTGGATGTCAAAGAAAATGAAAAATGAGTCAATGAAAACAGCCAGAGAGGAGTTTTAGATTAGGATTGATTACTTTGGAAAAAAAAACGCCCAATAACAAGCCTGAAAAAAATACATATAAAATGACAAATGACATGGTAAAAGGAAAGTAGGAACTTCATTTCTTTGGCTCTCTCTATGCACAAAAAAGGTGAAAGACTGTCAGATGAAAAGCAGGAAATTCCAGCATGATAAAAGCAAATGCATCTCCATACAGTATGCAACTAGAGTGGGGAACCATTACCACAGGAAATTAAGGCCAAAGCCTCTGTTGAAGCAATCAGTACAGGTATACAGGAATCAAGGGTATGATGATAGCATTTTAGAAAAGGATATTAATCCTCTTCTACCAGGGCATAAGACATCATAGCGGTATCGAGTAAGATTTCCATGGTATTTCTGCTGCATATTTTTTATGCTTCCTTGTGTGATGGAAGGACCTAAAGCCTCATAACGTGAGATGCCAAAGAAAGCCGCAATAAGCAATAGTTTATTATTCTATTATTTGGGATTTATTGCTCATGGAAATGCTTCTCATTGTTGCTGAAATGCAGCACAACCAGCCGCATTTCATAGTGGTACCAGCATTTTACTAAAAATGTGTTCAGCTGCTGTTTAACCTGCATGCTACAAAAATGAGGCTGTTTTACAAAAGGTGACTTTCTCTTTCAGAGCTCAGTTCAGATGATTGTTTTGAAGCCATATGCCTAAGGTTGTACGCAAATCTGAATTTAAGATTATTTCTGAACATCTAAATAATTTCTCTTGTATTTAGTTTTCCTCTCACTTGTTCCTTGCAGTATTTATACATTTGCCAGAAGATGGTAGCTTGTTTTCTGTGCACTATGCACTGAAAGTCATGAGGAAGAGCATGCACAAGATTTGATGTTAATGCTGGTTCAGTTCCTAGAAGTAGAGAAACATTCACTACCGAAGGAGCAGAAATAAATACGTCCTCTTTGCTGTGTGAATGTCATAATCTTCATTCCATGACTAGAAAATGATTCATATTTTCTCCAAAGTCTGTCTCAGATTTAAATTTTGTTTAGCTTAACTATTTAATATTTAAATTTTTTATAGAAAGTTTAAGTATTACATGAGGGACAGGTGCAAATCACCTGCAGAGAAGCCCTATATTTATTGCTTTATTGCTTTTCATTTTGCTATTTGTGAGCTGCTGTTTTACTGTCTTGGTCTGGTGCTTGTATAAACAGTTTGAAATTTATATAAATAAAGAAAATAAGTTCCCACACACTTTTTTTCCATGAAATTTCTTAGGGTTACTAGAAAGAGTTAGTAGAAAAAAAATATTTAGGATCTGAATTTGTTTCCTACCAGTGGAATGGGAAAAATTGCTGACCTTGGTGAGCCAGTAAGATCAACACCTGCTAATAGAAAGGGTATTTTCTAGCAAGCATTGCAAGCTTCCTAGATGTGTATTATAATTAAAATTATTACAATGACGTGTATTTGCTTTCTGTAATCTTCTTGGGAGTAATCTTGTGCTGTCCTCTTCCCCTTCAAAGCACTGCTTCTTCATAGTGCATAACCTGAACTGTCTGCTGCAGGAGAAAAATAGCATCATCATCAGGTTTACCAATGAGCATTTCTGGTTTACTGTATAACGCTGTCACAACTACTTGCGGTAGCTGAGGGTTCCTATAAATTCAGTCAGAGCAGAGACACCACAGTCTCTTCTTTGCTGAAGATTGATTGCCAAGAAGAAAGCCATTTCGTGGCTGTATAGCTTTCTGTCTGACAGTCATCTGCAATGCAAACAGGCCACAGACAATGGCATCAGATGCGTGGAGTGGTGATATATTAGCGATAACATGGAAACAACAACATATTGGACAAAGTTTTATTTGTAAGACTTCTACCAGTGCAAGGTCAGAAGCAGACTAGCAACAAGAAGCCTACGGTACATATGACTATTGCTTAAAAAAAATCTGATAAAGCGGAATTGTAGAAGCAATTTGATATGTGATGTGTACTATGCAACCACTTGTTCTCCAGAAAGTGCTCTTGCTGTAAGTGGAGCATAAAATATTAGGTAGAATGAGGCCCTAAAGATCTTAATGAACCATATCTGTACAGTTACAATTTAAGATGACAGAGTGAAGAATTCTGTTTCCCAGTATAAAGAAACCTACCTGTCTCATATGTGAACCGTAAAAGTCTGTGTTGAAATAGATAAAGTCAAAGGGAAGAAATAAAGGCATGGACAGTTTATCTTTTGTCCTTGTTATCTTTTGTTGTCTCTTTTCTAAGGTGTCCTGATATATGATTTTTTTCAGATATGCGAAAACTTTCTAGAGTCAGAAAAATATCTGAAATACAAAAAAACTCCACAAATGCCTAACCCCAAACCTTCTCAACAAGAACAAACCCTTGTGTTGAAAAAGCAGGTTATACAGAATAGTTGGGAGCTGAGTTTTAGAACAGACTCATTGGAAAGAAAGTTAATTATTTTTCAGCGTTTGCTGACAATTAGAAAGCAGGTAGGTAAAGCAAGTTCTTATGTGGAAAAACAAAGGGGAAATAAAAGCTCTTTTTGCCTCAAAGTGCACAATGATGCTCTCTTATCAGCTGTGGGGAAAGTTCATTTTCAGTGTTGCTTAAAAAATTCACATCTAGTTGAGCACATATCTAGCATTTATGTTCCTGAAGTAAAGGCTCTATGATCTGGAAAAGAGTTGGTGATCTCATCCTCCTAATAATAAAATTCAAATACTAAATTATGCATAATTTCCCTCTGATTACAAATTGCAAAGAATATTATTCTATGTTATGTTTGTGTTTATTATGTTATGTTGCAATCCCCTGAGTACTTTCCAAGCAAGATATAAAGTCAACTTTTAATTATTAGTATTGTAATTAGAGTAACCATAATGAAACTAAATATCATGGAAGATGTAATGAGTAGCAAAAAATGGGACGAGCTATAGAACCGAATTTCTATAGAGGAAGATGTTCCTGATCTGTCTGAAAAGAATTTTTGGTGTCTGGCTGCTACTTTCAACACGTCTTGCAAATTAAGAAAATATATAAATTAACATGAGGGTAGGTATGTTTTTAAAACATAAGCAGAACACATCATGTTTGTTCTATCACAATATTTCGCTGCTTCTAATCTTTCCTACTCTCATCCCGTCTCATAAATGTGCAAATCACAATGTCTAAAACCTGTTCAGGATCAAAGGCTTTGAGTTGCTGCATCCATAATGTTTGGGTATTGTTTCAGTCTTTGTTTTCCTGTTCTAAAATCATTCCTTGTTCTATATGGTGTAAAATGTGAAGAGCCTATTCTTTCAGAAGGTAACTGGAAAGGGGAACATTTTAATTTTGCAAATGACTAAGATTTAGTTGTTTTACTTTAGACTGCTTTCAGAGCATAAAATCATTAACAATTTCCGCACAAAAAAAGGAAAATTGGAAAACAGGCAACCAAATGTCACAAGTTACCCTCGAAAATCCCAAACTCATCCAAATTACAATAGAAAACATTTAATACTTTGGGCATGGTAGTCAAGTGTCCTTGCATTCCCTTGCCTTACAAATCTTTCTGAGGTCTTTGCAGATCAGTCTGGAGTTCTTTGGCCATCCGATACCGCAGAAGGAAAGGTTTGCATCAACAATGCCACAACTGCACTGGCGCCTAAGGATGTCATGGAGAAAACACGCAGATCAGGACAGTACCTCTTACTAGAACAACCTTCATCACTGCAAAAACTTAAATAATCAGGGCATTAAATATGAGATTTGGTTAAGAGGACTGTTGAATAAAATACCAATAATATGCAATGCATGACTATAGTATTTCTTAATTTGCTATTAATTTGCTACAATAACTGCATAATTAACTTTTAAGATTGAATTATTTGAATGTAAAATATAATTAAAGTTTAAATATTTTCAGGAGAAAAACATACTCTGTGTGTGCTTATCTCTTTTCTTAATAAAATGTGAGTGAAAGAATGGATGATTTGACATGTGAAAAGCAATATCTTTTGGCTCTGCTTCTCAAAGCTTCAAGCTGCTTCCGCTTGCTTGCAGTACTGTGACTTCTGGATCATTTTTTTAGCTCAGAACTTGGTGGAAGATGTGAGCTGATGCCAAAGGCAAGATACTCCTGAACAGTGACACCTGCCTCTGAGGTCACACCTGCTAAACCTATGTGTAGACAGCTGTGAGAAATCTAAAGGGCAGGGGGTTCGTGGTAGGGAAGGAAAGGAGTAGAGCCCTAGAATACTCTTAAATAATTTCTCCCAACCAAGCAAGTGGTTTTAGCATATGTATTAATTTCTGAAACAATTAATTAACTAGCAGTTGTGTAACTGTGCTTGGGACTGCCAGTGTGCGATTTGATGTGGATTTGCTTCAATGCAGGCAGAGACCAATCTCTGACCAAATGTGAAAAATCTCAGGTGCTTGCCTCAAAAAAGGAATATTTTCTGTGCCCAAGGCCCTGGCTTCTGCTACAGAAAATTTTATCTTGACATATCTTACAGGAACATTTTTCAACTGTTTTCCTTACTTGTTTTTTCTGTGCCTCTGCTGCTGCGTTAGGAAGCAGGAGAGACCTGGGACCGACATCCCTGCAGAGAATGTCTCTGGAGAGCCCTGGTGAGGACTGAGGATGCAGCTTGAGCAGGGACAGGTACAGGGTGGGAAATGCCATGTGGCTTCTGAAGTACATCACTGAGTACTGGGAAGAAGGGAGCCTGTGTTGTGTTCTGAGGTCCTAAGGTGTTTGGGAAGAGCGACCTGTTTGAAGTGATTGCACAGTGTGGTGTCATGACCTGTTTGGGGAGAAAGAAAGGTTCAGTATGATGTGGGAGTAGCAATTTCCCTATGTTTGTGAGGGTAGTAATAACCAGTGTGATTATGTCTGGCTCTCATACAGGTATTATTATTCATAATTATTATTGACAGGACAAGTAAGCAACCATGGCAACTGAGCTTTTTTTTTGCCCGTGTTGTGATTTCCCCTCCTCCTCCTGTTTTCTTTCTGAAAACACATATAACCTTTTCCAGCACGATTGATTCCTCTGGATCAATCTCCTCCTTATACCTAATAGTGCCTTAGTAACCTAATCAGACAAGAGAAGCTTCTCCTGCATTTTCAGTATCACAATCTGTCTGTGCCCCTAGATCATCTTCTACAAGAAGCAAAAGATAAAATAAATCTGAAAGTGTGTTCACCTTCTGAAGATTTTTTACAGAAAAAATTGTTCTCATAGTGGCATAATGGTTGTCTGCTTATACTTGTGGAGTTATTTACAAGCAGCCTGGAGAGTTCTACTTTGATGTGTAAAAGTATTTTGGCCTGTGAAATCTTCCAAAGTGGACACAAGAGCATCAATGAAGCAATGCATTGCATTAGGGAAGAGACATGAAAGTGAAATATGATCCAGTCTGCTTAAATCTGCGTAAGTGATGAGAAGAAGTGCCCATGCTACTTGGGCTGGATAAGGAAATGGGGTGCCAAGTGACAGCAGGGCTCTGTGGGTTTCAGTAAAGAGGGCATTTGAGAGGGGAACACCACTTAGGTGAGTCCACCAAATAAACCTGTTTGGGGACCTTTGCTTACAAACACTACAACAGTCCCGGTATTTGGAAGGGGGGAGCAGAAATAAATTGATTTGGTTTTATTCTGAATAAAATTTTCTTCCTGAGCTAAAGTGCACACCTGTGCTGCTGATGCTGAGGCTGTGTTCTGGTGCTCTGCCCATATGTGAGCTCCAGAGCTGCTTCCCTAGTGCTTGAGAATGCCTCTGGGTGACGAGCGGAAGATAAATTGTATTTCTATTGATGTTTTCTTCCTAGCCAAGGGACAGCTTATAAGGTGCTATCTGGACTGGATATGAAAAGTTTTAATCTTTTGTATTATCAGTTGATAGACAAACTCTTTGCCTGTTGAGAAAAGCTAAACTAGGGCTGAAATGATATTTGAAGGACAAGACAGTACAAAGAGCAGTTCCCATGAAGCGAGACAGCTTAATTTTGGTTATTTGGCCTCTCTGCTTCTGAAATGGGATATTTCTATTATTGTTCACAGATTTGAATGCATAAACATTATCTGATGATTGGGAAAGGAAATTGCTTTTGGTAGAGCAAGTGAATGGAAAAGGATGGTGAAGAAATAAAGGAGTACCAACCGATAACATGGGAAAGGGGTTTGGCTGAGAGCATGAAGGAGGTAATACTTTAAAAATACCCAAACCAACAGAAAAAAGACCTATAAACAAAGTCTCCTCTGTTACTGGAGCTGGACACACTGCAAGAGGGTGCTGGGAGAAAGTGTATCTGTGTACAGCAAGAAAACTGTGCACAGGTTGAAAACAGTGTTCAGCCTAGATAAACAAGGTTTTAAGGCCAATGACAGGTGCAAAGAGTGAGGTGACATTGCTGGGTGGTGAGAGATCATATATGCTGTTGCATTTCATCAGCATGGTCAGAATACATCAAAGGGTCAAAAGTGCATTGTGAAAGTTATATAGGAAAAGGCATGTTGCATGGATTCAGTGGAAAGGTCAGATAGAAGATCAATTCTTAGAAATGCTGCAAAACAAGAAATAAAATTATATGAGATTGGAATTGGAAAGCGATGGAAAACAAAAAGTTTGAAAAGAAAGGGAGACTGCAAGCATAGATAAGAGCTTTGAGTAATAGAGGGGAAGAAAGCTTACAATGTAAAGCTTGTATTTGTACATATGCAGTAATGCTATTTAATTCCATGAGGTATGTACAAGCCCAAGTAGGTGAACAAGTAGCTTTCTATAATTAATAAACAAATTAAATAATTGCAATACTTCAGCTAGCTGTATCAGGGTTTGCCTCCTTTTATTTCAATTTCCATAGATTAGACTATATACTAGTAAATTAAACTACACCAGGGCAAGGAACTTGCTTATCTATGCTGAACAGATACTACAGTAGTCGGTGGTATGCTTTTAGCTGATGGACATCCTACTCTGGAGAGTGAGTGCTGAGCACACACAGGCTATTCCATCCCAGATGGCCCCAGTGCAAGAGAACTGTTCCTACTGTATTCATACAGGTATAGCCAGAGAACCTGCGGTACCGGCAGCTTAAAGCACAGTAGGGGTTTTTTGTTGCTGATGCTCACTTCAACTTTTATGTTATGGCAGTGTATTCACCTTGCAAAACACGTCCATAGGACTGCTGGCAAAGGTAGAAAAGTTTACTGCTGTGTTCATGGTGTGAAGGTTAAGGAAAAATGGCTTAAAATATGAGAGAAAAGGGTTAGGTTAAATATCAGGGAAAAAATTCTGAAGATAAGCAGAGCAGCTACATTGTATTAGAAAAGGCACAGGAGAGTTCCTCACCAGGGATTTTTTTGAATGCATTGGACAAGTATCTGTCAAGGATAGCTAATCCTGTTCTCAGGCAGAGACAGATGACTTCCAGATGTCTATTCTACTCCGTGGACAGCAAGTCCATACATGAATATTAAATAAAAAAGGCGAGGGCATGCCCTCAAATATTCCTAATGCACCAACAAACTGGAGAAGGATGAAAGAAAGGGACCACGGGGTGACCAAGCTCACATTTTCCTTATGTTGCTTATCTTAAGGGCACTATAACACATTCAACACTTGGCATGACAGACTGTGACACAGGAGGGTGTTTTTTTGTTTGTACGTTTTAGCATTATGTTGAAAAAAGAACACTTGGCTTCATCTAGAAGAGATATGGATAAACTGGAAAAAAAGTACTATGTGATTATATAAATAACAACTACTTCATAATTTACAAGCTGGATATATATGGTATCCTCTGAACACATGACTTAGCAGCCTTAACACTCGTTTTCAGCTTGTACTTTAATATAGTTTCCCAAACATATATAATTTCATCTCCTATAAGAAATCTCCAAATTCTGTAAATTTCATTGATTTTTCCAGCTATGATTATAAATCAAATGATACACAGATAATCAATAAAAGATAATCACAGTGGATCTTGTAGACTCATCATCACTGGAGAAATGCATAGTTAGCCTATGGACTCCATGCCTACAGAGGAACAGAAAAACTTGGAACTCAGCTAGTAAGTCTAAATTAAAATCTAGTGTTTGCACACTTCTGCAATTCTGGCGGGATCCAGTCTTCAATCTGGTCGCTGCTTTTTTTCTTGTTTCCATCTTGTTAGTTCTGGCTTGCGAGTTGCTCCTGTTTCAACTCCCTCTGGTTCCTCATTTTGTCTTTCTCTCTCCTTTCTAATTATATATTTGCCACATTGTCATCTTACTGTTTCCTTCATGATTTTTCCTACTCCCTTTTTCACTTACGCTTTTATACCTTTTACATACCCTTTACATACCCATTTGTTTCATGTAGGGAATATGTGCAAAGGATCTTTTCTTCCTCTTTGTCCACATTTATGTAGTCCTTTCTAGGACTGCTAGCATGATCTGCTACTACTTAAAAAGGATTGTGTATCAGCTGGTACTTCATAATTAGTTGAAAGTGGTCTTCACACCAGGGGACACTAGACTGGTAATTCTACCAATGGAAATATAATTCTTCTAGACCACACTTTGAAAGAAGTATGGTAGCAGAAGTTCAGCATCTCCAAACTGTTGTTCATCTGCAGAAGAGACAACATAATCCATCAGCATTTCAAGCTTAGTTTCCAGAGAGCTACAGTTAGTATAATCCAGGTATGGACTTTCTGTGAAGGAAAGGAGGGGGCAAAGTGATGTATGGTGGCAGTGCTGGCATCAGAGGTGTTTACAGACATGATTGGAGTTGTAGCTGTGTGCTATCCTTGTGTTTCTTTGGGGCTAACTTACCTTTGCCTTGGCTTCGGATGAACATTTCACATGTAATTTCTTTCATCAGAGAAAGCACATCACCTGTGACTGCAGTGTGCAGCAGGGCTCCTGTCTGTGAGGGGGATGAAGACACCCTTAAAAGCAGGCAAGTGAGCAATGGGAGTCAGAGTCTGTATCAAAAGTTAGGTGATGCACATTGGAGCACCTTGCTGAGCAGTGCCAACACCTCATTTCACAAACGTTAGAGAATGAGCAGCAGTTTGTAGAAAACCTTGAGCACTGATTTTGTGTGATATTTCAGAAAGACACTTAAAGGTGAATGCTTTCCTGTCTCATTAATGTTTTTGGTCCTGGGAGAAATCCAGTTTCTCTTCCATCTTTTTGCAATCTGTCATAGCATAACAGCAACACTTGAAGAAAATCCTTGGGGAAAGCAGTCTACTCTTATTTCTTAAAGATTTGTGCATTCAAACAGAAGCTGGAAAACAAGCACAGGCAATTTTAGCCTGTCATTTTAGATATTATGTCAAATGTTTACAGTTGGATTTTTCAAATGCCTTTATGTTGTAAAGAAACAAGAGTTGAGTCAGGTAGTGAAAGACAGATTGAGCTCACCTGACAAATGTCATCTGGCCTCTAACTCTGTCTTTTGGTGTCTGATGCAGCACAGTAAAAAGATGAGTACTTATAATTATATATTATAAAATAGCTTTTACCAGTAACAATTCTTCAAAGAAAATTGGACCTTTCTACCCAAAAATTAAACTGATTTTTCAGTTTTTCACCCCACATGTTTCATCTTAAAGTGGCCTGGTGCCCATGTCCTGAGAAACTGTGTGCCACACCCTAGCACGCACTGAATATTCAGGCTGCAGCAAAAAATACCTTTTCTCTCTTTGGAAATGGCCAACAGAACTAAAAATAATGAGCTAGACTTCCTCTTTCAAAAGATCATCATAGCTTCTTGGAAAAGACAGGGGTTTTTTAAACGTAATTCAAGGAAATTATTCTGTAAATCTTTCTGATGATGGAATTCTGTACTCTGGATTTCTTCACGGATTTCCTCTGCAGACAGGGTACAGCATTACCTGCAAAGATCAGAAGTAACCATAGTTGTGCTTTCCAATTCAGTTACAACTTGTCCCTTATTGCAGTGACATAGATCAGCCTTTTTCATTGATTGTTTGTTTGACTCGTTGGTCTTGCCAAGCTAGCATTGATTAGAGTGAACTTGTTTATTTTTTCTTGTGTATCACTGCTAATATTATTCATGCATTTCAGTGAGTTCGTTTAGACAGTACTGCAGGGATGTAGTTATTAACATACTTGAATAGCAAGAGAACAGCAGTATTGAATAGCAGAACAGGCTATAGTTGAGTCTTGAGAATGTTTTATTACATTAGCAGGGAAAGGAAGGAGCACTAGTTAACGCTGGAGCTTCAAACCAAAATTTGTTCTAGTTGAAATGTATCTGCTTCCACCTCCTGCCACATGTATGGAAATCCTCCTGGGAGTGGAAGAACATGTGGCATCCCACAGCAGTGCTGATACTGCAAAAGTGGGGCCAAATGAGCACTGGCTCTCAGACTTCTCGGCACTGTTTGCCATTTGTGTTTTTCTTCTCTAAGTGTGAAATTTGGCTATGTGCAAAGGTCCTCCACAAATCTGTGCACCTCTTGAATAGTGAAAAAAGAGCTCATGAGGCATTTTGATGTGGGGTGCTAGTCTGCCAAGCAGCAGGGCAGTGGAAAGAGAGCAAATCACTTAAAGCGGAAACAGCCTCAGGTATCCAGTGAAGAAAAGGATGTATTTAGAATGCAATTGCTCTTTTTTTGCCGCTGTCCTATATCTGACCTGTTCAAAGTAATTCATGCTGTCTTTTAAGTTATTACCAGCCTCAGCAAGCAGTTTACAGAGACCAAATAATCCGGTGGCATAAATCTGGATAGCACTGTGGAGCAGTCTACTGTCTGACTACGGTGTTTGAAATGTGTTATATTAGCAAATAGGAAAGTCACATTCTGTTTTTACCCACAGCTCTTAATAGAATTGCAAATAATAGCATTAATGGCCAATGAATTAATTATGCTCATTGGAAAATTAATGATGAATCATAGAATCATAGAATCATAGAATCATAGAATGGTCTGGGTTGGAATCATAGAGCTCCAACCCCCCTGCCACAGGCAGGGACACCATCCTCCAGGCCTGGATCTACACAAGGCTGCCCAGGGCCCCATCCAACCTGGCCTTGAACACCTCCACGGACGGGGCATCCCCTACTTCTCTGGGCAGCCTGTTCCAGCACCTCACCACTCTTTCTGTATGAAATGAAGAATTAATACATTTTTTTAGTGAAGACTATCTTAAATGTTTCATTCCTTCTCTCATTTTATTTCTCAATTCCCCATTGAAATCAAGACTTCCTTTCCAGGCACCTGAATGACTAGACAGCCCCACACCATGAGCATTGCCTTCAAGATTTAGATACGATCTTAATCTAAGAAAATGTTAGCTCTTCGTTTTAAACATATTTCACATTGCAGGGCTCGTAAAAGAGATTTGTATTGTACAGTTTAATGATATCTGGTGGGAATACTTCACAGTAGACAAGTTTCCCCTCAGGTTTTTCATCCATGTTTAATCTACTATTTTTTTTACATGTTGCTTATTTCACTGGGTACAGCACTCCAGTCTGCTCTGTCAGAAAAGTAAAGGCAAAGCAGCCGTGACTCACCTAAAATGAAAATGAGTAGAGGAAAAAGGAAAAGCAAAAGCAACAATGTATGGAATAATTAAAAGAAAATTTAAACCAAGGTGAGATCAATCTGAGAGGAAGCACCTTCTTTTCCAGTTTGGCTCTTAATACCTAGCAGTTGCTAGTTGGAAGCTCCAGGTGTTCCCCTACATCCCATCAATGCTTTAGGTTTCTTGTGACACCTGAAAAAGCAAAAGAATCAACAGCAATTGAGCATACTAAAGACTATCCAAGTTGAGAAAGCATATGTCTAATGTCTTTCTTCTGAAGTTCAAGTCTCCTAAATCAGACTCAGGTTGCCATAGCTTTTGTAAGCAGAGGAGACACAATTCTTGCCATCAGTAGACAGCCTTACTTATAGATTGTCAGGATGGTCAGGTAATTCTGCTCATGGCTTCCATTTATATGTGCTTAGATGGGCTGCTTTTTTCAGACACATCAATACTCTGACAGTGATCACGTTGTTTAGGAATGCGAGCCCCATCCATTATACCCCACACTCAGTGGTGAGATGTCACTCTGTCAACATGACATTAGCTTAGTGGGCAAGTTATATATTTTTTCTTCCCTTAAAGACAAAAAGAATAGTGAAGTATTCGAGGTTTCAGAATTACACGATTGTCTATGACAGCTGCTGGAATTGTAAAAGTTAATAACCAATGCTAAGCAATCAATCTGTCAGGTTTTGGTGAAGTAAATTAAAGGAAAATAGAAGTCAGTGGCCACTGTAACATGTTTTTCCAGAGGTGCAATATACTCGTGTGGTGGATATGCTGCTGGTTGTTATCCAAAAACTAGGATAGCTGCTTCAGCAGCAGCAGTGCACCTCCTTCAGCATCTCAAACCTAGGGCACACAAGCAAGATGTTCTGTTCATTGCAACGCATGGCATGTGCCTCTGAATGCCAAGCCTACCTTTCTTTCTTTTTCAAAAAAAAAAAAACAAAAAACAAAAAAAAAACCCAAAAAAAACCCAACAACAACAAAATATTCTTTACACTCCTAGATTCTTCACATAGAGCACATCATCCTATTGAAAACGTTTGACAAATTTTATCTGTTGCAGGAAAATAGATAAAATATTAAGAAAACTGTGTGAGCCTGCAGTAAGCATTAATAGCTTGTCCTTATAAAGTCATTTTTAAATTCTTTATCCAGACTCCAGATTTGCTTTTATTTCTGATTTGCTGAATAAAATATGTTGGCCTGCAAGCTGAAAGGCTGAAAGAAACCTATACACTTTTTTAGCAAATAGTTGTGAGCAAAATAATAAGAATTGGATCTCTTTTTAAACTTGTTCCTCTAGTGTAATTCAACTTGTTGGATGTAGAAGACAAATGAACATTAAAAACCACCTCGTCTTTTTACTTTCTCTTTAAAAAGCATATCAGTTGGATCTTTCCAGCTCACTTATCTTGCTCTCAAAAAGCACTAGTCTTCATTGCCTCTGACTTTTCGAAGGGGAGAGTGCTACTTGTAGCCTGTGTATTTAGAAACTCGATCCTCTGAACTCTCCCTTTCTTGACACTATTGCATTAGCAATCTAGCTGGGGTAATACCCACTGGAAAACTGTTCCATAATTATCCTATACTTTGATTTTTATTTTCCTTCTAAACCATCATTGTATCACTGTGTTTTTCAATTTTCACTACCCTCCTCCTGCCAGGGAGGTGTAGAGAAGGTAGTCTTCTTTCAGGACCCATGCAAGCTCAAATGATGTTACCAACTGCACTTTGCTGGATTGCCTGGAGGAGAAAGCTATGTATTCATGAGTTGCCAACTTTCCTCTTGAAGGAAAATAACAGTTAAGTACTTGCTCTTCATGTGCACAAAGAACAGGGGCCAAAGTCCACACCAAGATGCACTTTCCTTCTGAATCACTGCCGTTTATTCTGCAGACAAGACAAATCATCGTGGTTGTGATGATCAGTTTAATACAAGCCGATTCGCATACAGAGAGTTTCTCTAGATACATATGTGGCCCTTGTCTTTTCACCACAGCAAAGAATCATGTTTACAGTGGATCACTTACAGGGCTAATTTCACGCAGAATCAATTTAGATAGCATGACTAAAACATTTTTCACCTGTCAGGCGAACCAGCCTTGCCATGCCTGCCCTCTAAGTTCCCCCAGCTGCTGTCAATGCTCAGTATCTCTCTGCATGCAGAATTTAGTCGTCCTTATTTCATCAGCACTGGGACGTACATTCCATAAGTGTGTCTCCAGATGTGAGTGCCTGCATTTTAGTTAAAAGGGAACAGTTGAAATGAAAGAAAGTAAGAAATACCCACTTAGGAAATAAAATAACACAATGATTTAATGTAAGCTGTGTCCTTTGCCCAAGGAGCCTCTCATTATCCCTGTCTCTTTAGCTTTGGATTTTGCGGCAGAGCACTGTGTTTAATTATTTACTGGTTGCTATAGCGGTGTTAAATGAACCTTTGAGACTGTCACGTGGTGGTTAGAGCAGTCACCTCACAAATATTAAAGCAGATCTGCAGCAATTTAAGTTTCCACACATTCAAGAAGCCCCATATTCCCACTTTCAGAAGGCAGACAAGAAGGTGGTGGTGGGGGGAAAATCAAACCCTGTACTCTGCATTTAATGATCCAGGAAGCTCAGACACAAAGTGAGCCGTTTCCCTTAGAACTGTCCCCAGTTTCTCTTTGCCTGCTCCCTGCCACTTCACATTACTTCAGTGTATAAAAATGAATTTGCAGGCTTTCAGATGCTGAAGCTGTTAACTTCCCAGATCTCTCCGTATGCACACAAGTTCAATCCGTATAAAGAGCACAATGATCCATAAAACAGTTACATTGCATTATGCACCAGTCTAATTTATTTCATGAAATATATAACAAATGAGCAAATACGTTTTGATGCCACAGTCATGAACATCGGAGGCTTATGGTAATTCAGCATGACTGATTGAGTTGAAAACCATTATTTGTGAAGTCTGAGTTGAGTTAGCAGTGTAAGATATTTTAGGTGTCCAGATGAGAATTTTTTGAAAGAATACAAAAAATTATTGAAGCAGAAAAGAAAAAAAGTGCGTGTGTAGGAGTATGTAAACTGAAATAGTCTGTGGGAAAACTCCATGACCTTTTTTCACTGAACAAGTTTGTGGTATCTGCTAAGAAGAAATAAATGGTTTTTATTTAGAGTTGTCATTCTCCTTCATAAAACTATCTTTTCCTAATTTATGCAAAAGGACTTTTAAAAAATGTTTGCATACACCTCTTTTTTAAAGTAATGTTATGTGAGGAAAAAGGTCAAGAATCCAGAATTGCTTTATACCCCGTTCAGAGAATATTTTTGTTGTTGGGCAGGAGAAGGGAATAAGAAGAAAAAACAGAGACATTAAAGATCAATATAAATGAGACTACAGGTAGGGTCCTCATTCAGAAATGTCTGAGAGTCAGCCATTGAGTCAACAAGGAGAGGTACCACTTTACTGGAAATGGAGTTGCACTTCTAATGTTGCATCCTGAGTGGTTTAAGTTCCAATGAAGTCTGTAGACATTTTGAAAAAAAAAAAAAACAGTCATCTTTGTGACTGAAAATGATTACAGAGTAACCTAGAAAGGAGGTAGCTAGTCAAGAGTGACAAGTTGACTGGAACAATTCAAAGACAATGTACAGGACAGGCAGCTGAGACAGCTCTACATCAGGATACAGCACTTGGTACTGGTGACCTGTCCCAGATACACGGAAGCAATTAAATGTGAGGCTGAGAAGGTGGGGGGAGAGGGCAGAAAGAGCTCTATACTTGTGATCTAAGAAAGAATTAATTAATGTCCTGAAATATTTTCCCTTAATAAAAAAAAATCATTAAAATTATGGGGAAAATTTCCGTAGAATTGCCAGTCACAAGTCCATTCTCTGCAGTGCTGATGTTATTAATGAGTGCCCTAAAAGGTCTTGTTCCCTTCCACTTCAGTGGACAAAGTTTTATATGAGTCAGGCAAATGGAAAAGAAACATTGGCTAGGTAAACCCTAATATCTGGTAGGCAGCATCTGTGCACTTCCTACCCACCTTTAGCTTAGACCTTTTATTTTAAAAAAAGTATACTGTGTTGCTAGCCTGAGCATTCAAAAAATGCATGTTGAGTAAAATGCTTAGTGCAAATAAAGCAGGGAATTCTTGAGTAAACAATGTACTTGACTTGGTCAGGTGAGACATAGTAAGCTGCTAGAACATGGAGCATGGTCTGTGTGACTCCAGCATCCAACGAGTTTGTCTGTGTCAGTAGCCTGCATAGCACAAAATGAACCAATTCTTAGCTTTTGTCAAAACCTTCATCTTATAGATTTACAAATATGTAACTCTGCAATTGATTGGAACGGACCTACTGATAGCCAGAAATGTCAGTCAGTTTTTTCCTAGGAAATCTGTATCAAAGGCTTCAATAAAAGTGAGCCCAGGGAAATGGAAACGTGGTTGGGAAAATATTAAAGAAACAAGTCTGAAATAATTCAGCTCCCAAAGTCTCAAGGTTGACTGTGAGTGTAAATTGCACTAATAACATCAATGCATTCTGCTTTAGGAAATAATTCCTTTTCACAGGTTATAAAAGAAACTTTTACATTATATATATACACACACACATAACCTCACATTATATAAATATAGCTTGGTTAATATGTGGACTTCATTTAAAACAAAACAGTCTCATACATTTTTCAGTGGTTCTGTACTGACCATCTCTATATCTGACCATCCAAAATGAACAAAGATTGGGACAAATTCATAACCCTGATAAATGATACGTGGATAGGAAGGACTTTCTTGCTTTCCTGAAATCTGGCATCTTTTTTTATTCTGCTTTGTTAAAGACATCCCAGGAACTGTAAGTAACACCAAAATAATACCCATCTTATTTCAGACATCAGTGGCACAATTCTAAGACAGTATAAACTAGAGCAGAAGAGTAAAAGGTAATTTAGAGACAAAGATTTTTTTTTTTTAAATCTTAAATTTATAATGAATTCTCCTGCTTCCCCAGGAAATTCAGAGACACTGGCTCCAGAAGTCTTTCATTGAGATTTTTTTTTCTTCTGTACCTTACAGTCAAATTATTTTGAATTTTATTTATTGTACTGCTGCAGATAATCAATAGACTTGATCTAGACTGACAAGCCCTCTTTCTATAAAGAGAGCTCAAGAAGAGAGTCAATCAGCATTTGGAGAATAACTCTTCAAGAGAACATATCTGTAAACAATCCAACCACTGTCATCATTTATCAGGTGGCACTGCATCAGCTGATATATTTAGTGATACAGGTGACTAGAGCAAGGCTTTAGAATGAAAGATTGATTGAACTTTGTATAGCATAGGAAAATCAGACTTTTTCAGCATAAACCCCCCAAATGTAGCTGTTCTCAAAGAAATACTTACAGGGTTTGATTCTTCAACCTCTGGTGGATCCATTTTCCCCAGGTAAAATGAGGCATTGCAGGTGTAAAGTTCTATTGCTCTTATTTGCACGCCACTTGAGCAGTGAAAGCCCTCCAGCACCAGGCTCTTTTGCCCTCTGAACATCACACTGAAAACAATGAATACTTTTCTATATAACATTGGTGGAGGTGTTCTCACACCAAAAATCTTAAGGTGAAGTTGGTATTGCTGCTATATACTGAAAATGCATTCACATATTCCTGCAGAGTACAGAAGTGATGAAGAAACTCAGTTAACAGCGGCTGGTATCACTGTCATCCACCATGACTGTGGGATTGTTAGCCTTAAATACTGTTTGGCAGCATCCAGCTGTTGTGCTGGGGTAAATAGGGAAGGTAAGTGTTCATAAAAGCGGCCAAAGAAATGTAACTTTCCTCTCTTCCTGTTACTGGTCCCCATAGTCATGTTCTGGTCATGTTGTGGGGTCCCAGGCACATGGCTGTGCAGTCCTGGTTGTTCAGACAGCCACTTTCCCGACCCATAGAAGGGAAGTGGAAAGAAACAGGCACATTATCAGGGCTGTAAGATGTCTTTGTGTGGTTGGACTCACTGGCAGAGGTGTACTTCATGGCATCTCAGGAACTTCCATAGTGTTTCACTGAGAGGCAAAACTGCCTGCGCCAGGGCCAAGCTGCCACACAGACACCTCCAGGAGAACAGCAGTTCCACTGTGACTTCCACTATCACTGAAAGTGCCTGATCCGTGGGCAAAGACCCACACTTCCTTGAAGGACATAGGAAGGCTTATGAAAGAAGGGGCTTGGATTTAGGACTACTTTTCTTCAATACTACTGGAATAAGAGAAGACTTTCTGATAATCCAAACAGCTTTCAAGGAGAAAAGTCACATAGAGAAGCCTTGCAAAGTCTGTCTTAAATAATTTGACTTACAGATTGACAGCCTTCTTAAATATTCACTTCTGATTCCTTTATTATTATTTTTTTTTTCCTGGCTGTTGTGAATCCAAATTTAAATAAGATGATGCTGTGCAAATATTATATCCTTCCATTTGAAAATATAAAAAGGCAACAAATGCTGCCATAATCCATTGCTTTCTTTTTACTTAGTCACATGGCTAAGTGAATGGATTTTTCTTTGAAAAAACAGCTTTATAACTGATAAATCTTTTTCTAAATTGGGGAACTTTTTGTTCAGTTACAACAGTTTCACCATTGATTAAGAAAACACATTCCTTTCTCTTACAAAAGCCAGAAGTTAAAACAGGGCAATAGCCTGAAAATGTCCATTGCTACAACCTCGGCGCTGTGATAGAGTGCTTGTGCTATGCTATGCAGAGTGTTAATGAGGTCATACAAAAGATTACATTTTCCTCTGTTGTCTTGTGCACTGTAGCAGGGCAGACATATTAGTGTATTTGAGTCCTGCCACAGATAAGACCAGCAGCTCATCAAGCGGGTAGAGAAGGACAAAGCTATGGCTTCATCTTCTCTCTATGGCAAAAGTGCTTGGCAAAGCCACACAGAAACTACTGCATCCTTCCAGAGGCTACAGGAAAGGACTTCTGATCACCCATTCACTAATGTTTTGGAGACTTAGAGTGTCCTACCATTTCTAATGGCTGGGCTGTTTCTTTAGATTGTATGGAATATGGAGGTGGTTGGTACCTTCTACCTTTTTGCCAGCCGTGTGTATGGTATGAAAGCACCAGCCTTTGGAGATCTGTTTGCTTAATGTGTTGTATCCAACAGTGAGGCTTTCCAAGGGCAAAATATTGGGGAGTTAACTATCAGGCTGGACAAATTTATTAGTCTTTTGCAGGAAATTGTAAGTTCTTCAGGGCTTTTTGAATTTTGGGGGCTTGGAGGTGGGAGGTGGTTTTGTTTGTTTTGGCTGGGGGCAGCTACCTCATACATTTTTGTAAAACTGTAAAAGAAATCCAACAATGATTTCACTTGGAATGAATCTTTTTTCCAGGACTAAATGGAAACTGTTCATATATAGACTGAGGTCTAAGATGAAGGTATTTCTTCTGAAGTGGAAAAAAATAAGTCTTTGGCTTTTGGAAAGATTTGACATTTTAGATTCATCTGTTTCCTTTTTGGTATCCTTTTGGTACCCTTATCATAAACACTGTGGGATTAAGAGATTTCTAGAAGTAGTCTGTTGTAAAAGTGCTCGTAACAGAAATGGGTTCTAACCGCAGACTTTGTCAAAAAAAACCCCACCTAAGAACTAATAATTAACAGATGCTGCTGCTCTTGAAAGTTCCCTTTGCAGTCTAGGGTAGTGTAGTCTTCCCCACAGTGGATATAGTGGAAGTGGAGATATATTCAGCTGGAGCACTGGATTGTGAGACTGTAAATCCATTCCCAGATCAGTCTCAGAGTCTGGTTTTGCTACCTAAGGCAAATCATAGACTCTGTACTCTGGTGATAACCTGAAAAATGTTAATGATAACTTCCCTAGTTTTCTGCAGTCATGCTGAGATTACATTACATGATTGTAGGGTTCATTTCAGATTCTCGTATGGATGGGTGGGTGAATGCAGTAACTTCGTGGAAAGCATTTTTAGTATATATAAATGTGGGGACAGTCACTTTTTGTCTATGGTCAGCAAACAAGGTAAAGATAGTAGAAATGGTTGCTTCCTCTGGTATATGAATACACCCACGAGACACTTGTGGACCTAGCTTAAACTGCTTCTGACTAAAAATCAGTGTAAATCTGTGGCTGTCAGTGAATACACGAATACAGAAGCAAGCTGTTGTACTAATCATGTTACCAAATCACATGTAAAATTCTCTGTTTCAAAGATGCTATTAGGGGAAAATTGGAGCAGGATAAACCTTATCTTAATGTGGATCTAAAATGATGAGTTTACAAAAACAAAATGGTATAGATGTGGCAGGCAGAGTAAGGCTGCTGTACTGGCCAGTGAACCGTATGGTAAAGAGCTTTAATTTGGCTGTGCTCAGCCTGCCAGTGATCTTATTTTGCATCATGTAGGCAGGTGAAGAAGAGACTTGTTTGCTAATTAGTGTTATGATTTGAGATGCACAGCTGTAATGGAGCATGAAATGGCAGTCACGAGTGATATTCCTGCAACCCTTGTATGTCAGCCTGATGAGACGGCTGCACTTTGTCAATATCAGCAGGTAGAAAGTCCCAGAAGAAAAATACTGGATCAAGTGAGAAGGGGTTATTTAATAGAGGGCAATTAAAGAGAGTAATAGTCCTAATTACACATGCAAGTGCAGAAACTAGTTAGGTTTTTAGTACCGTGGTGACAAGACTTATAGTCTGCATTAGGTTCTGACTGTTAAGCCTGCTGCAAGGGAAACATGTTAATTCAGAGCATCAAAGAGCGTTAGTAAATCCACACCATGTAATAGCAATAGTGAGAACCTCACCAACCAGATCTGCATTGTTTGGTGAATTGTATTATAGAAAGTACTGGTGCGAGTCCATCAGAAGCTATGAAGCCACTGTTTCATTCACATGTCAAGCTGATGTACAGTACATGAGTAGTTTGAGGCATCAAGAGTAACACACTCGAGCTGGTTTGGCAGTAGCACACCACTTTTTCATCTTGTTCTAGTTCAGATGTGAACTTTCAAGGACTTTTTGGAATAAGATTAGTTGGGACAAATTCTGTTAGTAGAGTGTAAAAACCACTAGAGAACAAATAAGTCTTTGTCACTATGTCAATAAAACACAGACACAGTGCTTTGTGGTGCGCTTACTGCTTGCCTTGGCTGCACCATGCCTTCATATCAGGCGAGACTTGTCTCATGCTGGCTCTTCTGCACTCTGTTTCATTCTTGTTTCCTTGCTACTAAGGAAACAGAGAAGTATGCTCTGCATGAGAATCCAGTCTGACCATGCGCTGGTTTTGATGACCAAGGGGTCAAAATCTGGGGTTACATTGTCACACTAATTGGTAGGTGTAGTCAAAACCTTTACTGCCAGCAGCAAGTCCTGCTTTCAGAAAGCACACAGCAAAAGAGAACAAAAGGCAATATGGACTGAGGTTACAGCTAGTGGTTACCTGGAAGTGTATCTATATCTCTGTAATTTTTGTTACTTGATAGAAGTGTATTTTGAAATCACTTTTAGTCATCAATCCTATATAACTGCTTTGATGAAAAACATTGTCTAAATTATTTACTATTCTTCTATGCGCAGACTTCATATAAGGGCCAAGAAATGGAAATTCATAGGCCAGGCCATGAAGGAAGTCATACTACACAGTGAAATGATTATTTCTGACTTAAAACCTTCACATTAATTTATATTTATTCTAAAACACTTGCCACTTTTTCTTGTCTTTTCCAGGTTTTGAAGTGACAGCAGTGTGCTCGGGCGGCCGAGAAGGCAAATGGCATCCTGGCTTGTATCAAAAACAGTGTGGCCAGTAGGTCTAGGGAGGTAATTGTGCATTGGTGAAGCCACACCTTGAGTACTGTGTGCAGTTCTGGCCTCCACACCATAAGAAGAACAGTGAGGTCCTTAAGTAAGTGCAGAGAAGGGCAACCAGGCTGGTGAAGGGGCTGGAGGGCAAATCATTTGAGGAGCAGCTGAGGGAGCTGGGGCTGTTTAGCCTGGAGAAGAGGAGGCTGAGGAGAGACCTTATCACCACCTACAACTACCTGAAGGGAGGTTGTAGAGAGGTGGGCAATGGTCTCTTCAGCCAGGTGACAGAAGATAGGACAAGGGGAAATGGCATGAAGTTGTGCCAGGGCAGGTTCAGATTGGATATTAGAAAAAAAAAAATTACTGAAAGAGTTGTCAGGGCTTGGAAGAGGCTGCCCAGGGAGGTGATTGTGTCACCTTCCCTGGATGTGTTCAAAAAAAGGGTTGATGAGGTACTTAGGGATATCGTTTAGGATAGGATGGGAATGGTTGGACCTGATGATCTTCAAAGGTCTCTTCCAACCTTGTGATTCTGTGTGTGATTTTTTGTGTGACTTTACCAAAGCTGATCTCTGACATGTCAGTTATTTCCTTCTGACTTTCATTTGATTCATTTGTGCCTGATATTATCACTGTTAACCTTGTCTGCTCTGTGACCCACCTGCAGCTGAAAGCCATGTCAGAACAGTTTATTCCAGTTCATTAAAAGCCTTCCTTGTTTTTTTCCTTTCTCCATCCTTCAGAAATGTGTCATTTTACAGTCCCTTTCTAAGCTAGTGTTTCATTAGGATCATATTATCATATAAGGGGATCTATTAAACTTACTGTAATCACATGATACATGCCACACTTGACTTTTTGGTGAAATCTGCATCTGGAAATAACAGGGCAAATATTACTGTGTTGTCATTCTGGGTATCTGTGGAAAGTCAGTGGGGTCATCATACCTAAAGAACATGTTTAATAAGAGAAAAATGGAGGGTTTTTTTGATTCTTGATTAAAATTTGCCAATTACCACAGGAAATCACTACAGTGGTTTCGAGTGTGTTCTTCCCCTTGCTGTCTCCTGCTGACCCTGAGCTTGGACTATCTCTATTGAGGGCAAACTGCAGTACCTAGGTATGTTTTAATCACAGTACTTTATTTTATTTAGATTAAAATGCATATGATAAAATAAATCAAACTGCATTAATTTCTTTTTTTTCTACTTTAATTCTTTTAAAATCCATGTAAATTCAATCTTAATTCTATTTTTTTACTTTCAAAGTATACATGGAACAATTGATTCCTATCATAACTGCAGAGAACAACTGATGGTTTAATGCTATTTGAACAGATCAAATCCCTTCAGTTTTGAATTTGAATTTTATCCTAGAATTTAGCTGCATTGTACAATTTCTATATTTTGTACAATTAATTGTGAAATTAAATTGGGACCTCAGATATTTATAAAATTCAGCTTGCAATCCACTTCCACTTTATATTTTCAATGTATTTTAGGCTTACTTTCTATTAATTTTTGACTGTGAAAAGGTGGTTGTGGATATAAGTATACCTTTAGTTTAATTCACCTAGCTTTCCCCCCCTTTCTTCTTCCCTGGTCTATGAAGAGAGCACTTCAGAAATACCATGACAACTCATTAATGGCATATGATACTAAATACTGAGATTTTTGAAAAAAGCAAATATATCAACTGTAGAAGCTATAATTTACTAAGGTATGCTAGCTACCTAATGAAAAATTCTGATTGAAAGACTCCTAAGAAAAAATTCTATGGGGAAATGAACTTGGTTTTTGCAATGAGTAACATAAAGGATTTAAGAGCTGCTTTAAAGCAAAGGAAAACCATAGAATTTCCAATAACACATGGGAATAGGATGATATGACAGGGGGAAAAAAAAAGGTAAAACATGATATAAGAACTTCTATTTATAACACTTCATACTATCTAGATGATAAAGGAGACCTCAAAGGAAAAGTAGAAAGAAAAATCTTCTGGTAAATCTCAGATTTGTTGTCCTGTGTAGGGGAAAACACATCTCAGTAAATCTGGTCTTTATAGTCACAGGAAAGCTTGTAAGCAGGATTAACATGAAGGAGAAACTGATAACTGTTATAATGACTGATACAATCCTATTACTTCTAATTTAGTTCTGTTTCTGTACAAATCTTTCCTCCTCTCTGCATATTCATTCATCAGCCAAGATTACTTAAGGACAAGAAAAATTAAAATCAACCTTCAGCTCAATTCAGAAACCCCATCTTGTCCAACACTAAAGAGGTTTATAAAAGACTACATTCCCAACTCAGAGCAAATTTCAAATAGGTTAGGATGACCTATTCCCATAGGTTTATGATGAAGTTGTAATCTGTCTTTAAGTGTAGCTCTATAGGCTTCCTTGTTGTAAACATATTTTCATATTCAACATATTCTACTTAAATACATTTTTATACAACCTTCTGAATATAAATATAGAAAAGAAATACAGCTGCAACTCTTGCAACAAGTAGAAGGAAACTGTAGGTGTTAGGCATAAAAAAACAGAAGTCAAGAAACAGAAATATGATCACTTCCAGGGTAGCAGGGTACTAACAATCCATATGATACACTTTGGCTTGCAAAGTTGGTGAGAAAACTCTTAAACTTCTCAAAATTAAACACAGACTCCAATTTTGCTGCTCACAACATATATTTAACACAAAAATAGGATACAGACCTCAATTCAATTAGCACAACCTCAGGTTCAGTTGAAATATTTTGGGGCAGTTGCCATAAAGACAGAAGCATTAGTTGTGAAGTCTGTGGTTAATCTCACACACTGTTTAAGTAAGAGGCATAAATGAATCTTTTGTAGACAACATGTTTTAGCAGTTATAAATGTGAGTCCATCAATTACATTTGTTGCTCTGGTAACCTAGCTCATGTAAACTAGAAAGTTCTTTTGCCTGAAACTTAAAATCTGATCACAGGCACCTTTTCTGGATTGTTTGTGCATCTGTTTGGTGCCAAAAGGATGGAAATATGCTTTACCACAGGATCTGGTGATTCTCTCTGGGTCCAGAGAAAACTGAGACTCATGAATGAAATTCACTTCGGCTTAAATGTTTATCACACTTAGTTTGTGCCACTGAATTTTTTCCTGTCTCTGTGTACTGCTGAAAAGAGTCTGGATCTTCCTTTACACCTCTCATCACGTATTCATACACATTGACAAGATTCCCTGAGTGTTGCCTTCTCCAGCCTGAAGAGTTCCAGTTCTCTCAGCCTCTTCTCACATCAAAGATGTGCCAGTGCCTTAAAATCATCTTTGTGGCCCCTAGCTAGACTCACTACAGTATGTTCACGTCTCTCTCTCATACTCAGGAGACTATCACTGCATCCAGCATGCCAGGTGTATCTCACCAGGGCTGAACAGTGAGGAAGAATCACCTCTATTGACCTGCTGGAGACGCTCTTCTAAATACAGCCCAGGGTGCTGTTGGCCTTCTTTGCTAAAGTGCACCCTACTGACCCATGGTCAACTTGGTGTCCATCAGGAATCTCAAGACATTTTTTCAAAGGTGTTTCCAAGCTGGTAAGCTGTGTACAAGTGCATGGAGATATTCTTCCCCAGGTGCAGGACTTGATGTTTCACTTTACTGAACTTTGCAAGATGTATGGACCAATTTTTCCCAACTGCCAGAGGGTCTTTCAGGGGCAGTACACTCATATGATCTATAAAGCACTCTGCCCAATTGTGTTTTTTCTGCCAGACACCAAAGTGAGGCTGACCAGCCTGTGGTTCCCAGTGACTCCTTCTTGCTCTTCTTGAAAATAGAAATTACATTTACTTTTTCTCCACTCCTCAGGAACACCCTACTACCACCATGACCTTTCTAGACTGGCCTCACAATGGGACGACTTATCTCCCTCAGCAGTTGTGGGTGCATCCCATTCCACCATATCCCATCCCACCTCATCCAGTCCTTGTGTTTGTCCCATCAGGACTTGTGGTTGTCTTTTTAAATGTCCCCCAAGGAGATACTCTTCTACTTGAAGACAAGTCTACTTTCCACCAGACTTTTTCACTAGTCTCAGGGGTTTGAGATTGCTCAGTGCCAGTCTTACCAGTAAAGACTGAGGTAAAGAAGGCATCAAGTACCTTAGGCCCATATGTGCCCTTTATCACCAGGTCCCTATCCTGTCCAGCAGCAGGCCCTATTTAACCTTGTCTTCCTTTACTGCTGATGTACTAGTAGAAACAAAGGCTGTAATGGCAATTATGCTAGAGACTGTAGTGTCAGGGGCATTAATCAAGAGTGTTGTCTCTAGTGAGGTCCTCAAGGTCATTTCTCTAACAGCCCTTTTTCCTGGACTGAACTTGGTCCTGGCAGGTCCTAAGGGGCAGTTTTAAAGGGGAGAAGCAGGTTTATATGTCAGCAAGACAATGTACATTCCACCCTAGCTTGTGTCTGTTTTACAGCCTTGGTAGAAATTCCTTTAGAGGGTTTTTGTGTAGACATTAGATATGTTTCCATTAGTAAGCTGTTTCAGAGCAGCAATGCTGCTTGGAAATGAATTCCTTGACTGTCGCCATTTACTGAGAGTAGCCTTAGTTTCCAGAGATGTTTTGATGTCTTGGAACTTGGTTTCTTTAAGAGGAAAATAAACAAAACTTCTTTTTGAAAAAAAGTGTTCCGATACTTAATGGGGAAATGAAGATCGAAACCAGAGGGTGGGTTGCACCATGACTAAGCCCTCCAATACATTCTGCTGCCTTTTCCCTTCAGAAAGCTTTGCATCATGAGTAGTTGAAACGTTCTTCTTGGAAGATGAAATCCAATCTGTAGCAGGATACGTGAGAGGCCTCGGCACAGCCTGCTTCAATCTAACGATCCACACATTTGCACCAAATTGCTTGCTAAAGTCAGCCTAGCTGTTGTGGAAATTCTAAATAAATCACAGAATCCAGTGAGTTAGGCTGGGGCTTATTAGAGCAGAGATGTGAAATAAAGACCATGGAATATGTTCTCTGTTTCTTTGCTCAGCTCAGGAGCAACAAATAATGAAGGAAGTTTAGAAAAGTTAAGGGAGATTTACCAGTTTGTTAGCCTTTGATTGCTGTTTTGCTGAATTTTTCAGAAACATGTTGATAAAAAGCCACCAGCTTTATTCCATTTTTTTCCCATCCAGAGTAGAGGAATATTTTATTCAAAGATACGCATCATTATTTGATTTGTGTAAAATGAGGAAAGTTATACTCAGTATAAAAGATCACACAACTGTGGATACTAACTCAAAATAAAAAATTTATAGACCTGCTAGCTTGCTTGCTTTTTTTTTTTCTCCCTCCTTCCCCAAGATGTACAGCATGGAGGCTTTGTACGCTATTGTTTGTGTTGTACAGGTGGAGTTAAGTTATGCATCAACTTGTAGCCAAAATCCTATAATGAAAAAAAATTTATGCATGTGAATTATTCACAAAAGCAAACATGGATTTATATTCAGCTGGAGAAACAGGGTGATGGAGGGGGTATGACAGTGCAGCTATGAGTCAAGGAAATCCATCCCCTGTGACACTGGAAATACTTTTCTTCCTCTGTGCTTATTCCTTCTGCTATAAAAAGCTATGAAAAAATAATCTGTGGAGAAAAACATAATGATTAATTTTTATTTCCATAATTTGAAAATATAGTATACTACCTCAACATATAATTACACACATTTGAGATTATGCATGGATTTTCAGTCTCCTACATACATACTATGGTATGCAACATGTACATTCAGAGTAATTATTTTTCATAATAATAATAAACATATACATATAGTTGAAATAAATGGGTTTAAGGATTTTTCTTTTTTGTTTGAAAAAAGGTAAATTAGGTTATACTGCCCTAAAAAAGAAAGAAGAAAAATAAAACTAAAGATAGAAATATGGATGATTATGGAGTTTCCTATGCACGAGGACACTTCAGTCAGGCACAGACATTCAGATACATTTCATCAATCCTTACTCAGTAGTTAATGTCTCTAGTATAGAGAGGGATACCATCCCCCTCTGCATCCTATACCATCATCTTCTGTAGATGGAATTCTGTCCAAAATCATAATTGCTTTAGAAAAATAAAACCCTATAATTTTCAAAACCAGCCAATTCAATATTTTCATGCAGGATTCTTAGCATAGTTAGTATGTCCCTGATAAATATCATCTTCTTGAGATGTAATGGCATTCTGCACTTTTTTTATGTGTGCTCCAAAGTAACCAGTATTAGGAAGTAGCTCTTTATGTCTCTATTTACTATCATTTTAATTTTCTGTTATTTTCCTCTGGTGTACAATATTAACTGCACTTTTCCATTTCAAGCAGCAATGGATATAACTTCTGTCTCATTTACTTCCTAAACCACGGACAGGTAGATTCCAGGAAATATTTGAGGGATATATCACAGTATCCTTGTCCTAACACTGTACTCTTCACATTGGTCCTGTGCTATAGACTTACTCTTAATAAAGGACACTGAATTACATGGACTTTTGGTCTCATCAAACAAATATAGATTTTCTAAGCTTAGTGATGCTTATTTTTCCTTTAGTCTTTGGTTTTGGGGTTTGGGTTTTTTGTAATATTATTTTTTTATATTGCAAAATGCAGCAAAGAGATGTGAAATTCCCCCAGTATTTTTGTCAATATGTCAATATATTTAATTTCCTGGAAAAACAAACAAACAAACAAACAGGTGTATGAATCATTTGATCCCCTATGCAAAAACACTACTCCCACTAGCTCAGGATAGACACGCAATTACCATTGCTTGTCATAGAATCATAGAATCATAGAATCATAGAATCATAGAATGGTCTGGGTTGGAAGGGACCCCAAGGATCATAGAGCTCCAACCCCCCTTCTACAGGCAGGGACACCAACCTCCAGGCCTGGATCTACACAAGGCTGCCCAGGGCCCCATCCAACCTGGCCTTGAACACCTCCAGGGACGGGGCATCCACCACCTCTCTGGGCAGCCTGTTCCAGAACCTCACCACTCTCTGTAAAAAACTTCCCCCTAATATCTAATCTAAACCTTCCTTCCTTTAGTTTTAATCCATTCCCCCTTGTCCTGCCATTGTCTACCCTTTCAAAAAGTTCATTCCTCTCCTGTTTGTATGCTCCCATCAGGAACTGGAAGGCTGCAATGAGGTCCCCCTGCAGCACCTCTCATTTTTTCCTTTCTGAATCCTAATCAGATAAACTTTTTCAACATCACCATGGTTGCCTTACATCATTACTGCCCTGCCATATTTCAAACCTACCCACCTCTAGCTTAGTTGTACCTTGACTGTAGCATCATTTTAGGATCTACTTGGCCTTTGCAGGGTAACTGCCTTTTCTGAACTGTTCTACCTCTCTCCCTTAACTATGCACATCTGAAAACTAATCTCTCCAACAACAGAGAAATCCATTGACCTTATTGCTTAAGTACTCATTTTATTTGAAATATAAATGGAAGATGGGTTAAAAAGCTGTAGGGAAAACTTTAAGAACATTCAATGCAAACATGGAAATTAATAGAGAGAAAGAGGAAGAAATAATAAACAGCTTAATCTACAGAAACCCATGTGAGAAAGACGTGCAATTAATGCTTTACACATGATAGTGCTTGCATCAGTGTGTGTTGCTTATTAAGGTCAAAGGTGCTGGCAGCATCTTTGTATAACAGGACAGGATTACATATTTTATACAGGACAGGTATAGCTTTGGTCCTGTCTTCTTGCCAACAAACTGTTAATGATGAGGTAGGAGATACCAGTGACATAAATCTGCAGTTTGCCTTGCAATCGCTGTGGATTGCTGAATAGAAAAACTGACTACAAAATAAAATATGGGTTTGGAATGTTAATATCTTTATTTTGTCCCTCCATGTATAGATATAATGTGTGAAGCTTCCTAGCTTCCTGCCTCTCCCTCTGCCTTCCAGACTCATGGACTAGCCTTTTTTATTCCTCTTACTTTGCTCAAATTCTGGCTCCCTTTAGTTTCAAGTGCACTTCTCTGAATAAATATAGAGAAATGTGTTTTTGTGGAAAATGAGTTTGGTTTAGTATCTTCTTTAGTGTTTCTGTTTTAACAGGCCCCTGTTCCTAGGAGCAGAGATGATAGTCTTCACATCCTTCACTGATTTCAGGTTAGATAATAACATTCTGACTGTACCTTAAAACATGTGCATTCTGTCCTAGCTGTTTCTCTCCTGCCTTAGTTTTCTATCCTAAAATATAATTGCAAAGTGTTTCTGTACTGTTGAAGAACTGTTGTACTCTACTACTCAGGTGGCTGAGTTCCAGTGGCAGGCTAAGTCATCTGTCTTCTGTATGTGTTCATGACCATGTGTATGTATCTATCTATGCATACGTGTACGAGTACAGATTGTATATAAAAAAAAAAGCATTCCTTATTTTGCAGGATGCAGGATGGTTTAATTCTTTTTTCCTTTTAAATAAAATTTTGGCAAAGTGTATACAAAGTACACTTGCAAAGTAGTGAAAATCACATTTGTAATTTCCCCCTTATAGTGGCACTAAATATATGTTTAATATCTTTCCTCCCCAAGCTAGTTCAGCATTCCCAGGGAGGGTTGAAAGATGCGAGTAATGTGTAGAGCAGTAAAGAAATGCTGTGGGAGTGGATAAATCTCCATGACCCTGGACATGTTCCAACTACCTCCCTGTAATGTGCTCCAGCAGCTGCTGGCAAAGCTATCGGTTGCTCCTTGAGAGTCACCTATCATAATCCTGATTCCACAGCACCACTTCATGCAGCCAGTTGCTGAAGCAGCTTATGTGTTAGATATTCAGACTGCATATAACCAGTCCAAGTCTCCTATTTCTGGAGCTGTTTGCATAGCAGCAAAAAACACATAGAATCCATAGCCAGGAGACACACAACTTGGAAAGGAGATTGCAAAGTTAAGAGCAGAAAGGATAAAAATTAAGTAGGGTAGTTTTTAATAAGCAAACAGAAAATAAAAGAAAAGGGAAAAACCCCACAAACCATATCAATGACCAACCCAACAAACCAGAGGCAAAAAAAAAAAAAAAAACCCACACAAAAAAGAGATAAAAAGTAAAAATAAAGATGGCTGCAATTTTCTCCACAATGGAGATACAGGAGATCTGTACGTCAGCTAAGTTTTGTAAGAGTCTCAAATGAAGTAGTAGCTCATCCAGATTCCTTTTATTGACCCTTCTCATAGCACACTGTTCATTAATCCAAATTAAATCTCCCAAAGTCAGTACAATGCCCTGGTTTGCTGCCAGTTTGCTTCACACGAATTGTCCCTGTTGGCTGAACACCCTCTCTCAGCCTTTCTTTTCCTAATATTACCTGCCAATTATTCCTTCTCCGGCTTTTAATCAAATGGGGTTAACTGCTCCCTAAAAAGTACCAAGCCACCCTGTTACAGATCATCAGTGTGGCAACCCACCGACATGATTCATTTAGAGATTAACCAGAAAAATTTTAAGAACTATGTAGTGACCAAAAAAGCTAGTTGGTGGAGCTTGTTCTATATACCACACTTGGGGTCTTTCCCCTGTCTCTTTCAGTAGTTTTACATATTTTTACTTAGAAAATTAAGAACCACATAAAGGTATTTCATCCTAACTGAATCTGGGATTTAAAAACACCTAGCAATGTGTCTATACAAAATTACAAATACCTGATATCTTTTTAATATTATTTTTCTGTGTGTGCTTTGTTGGTTCGTTTTGCGTTTTTTTTTGGATGGGGGGGGAGGGAGGGGAGTGTGTGTTTTGTTTTGACTGGTTCAACACCATCTATATTGCCAGTAAATAAGGACAAGAAGATAGACAGGGTTGCCAAGCTACTAACTGCAAGAAACAAAACTCCTGAAGGGAGGAGGGAGGTGACCTTGAAAGGCAACTACTACTTGTGGTGAGTTGAGCTCAGCAGCAAGAAAGTTCTTATGCTGTAACAAGCTATTTCTGTCTCTCCAGGTTTCCTTCTTGGAAAGTAATGTGTTTAGATAATTTACTCATTTCTTTTCCTGATAATCCATAAAAATATGGTGAAATTAACAGTGTAATAAAAAAATAGATAAGCTGAAATGATTGATAATTTCATATAGACGGGTGCCAGTTTTGTAAGTTTTTTCTTTTTGAGAATTAATTTAATGGGATTTTTGAATATGTGAAGGACTTGTAGCATTTGAGCTTATGATATAACATGAAAGAATGTATAAATATTACAAAAATAACCAGATCTTATGCTTTGAAGTATGAACTGCTCTGCTCAGCTGTCAGTATTCTTTTCTTTCTTTCATTCTTTCTTTTTCCCACAGCAATTGACCGAGGTTTTTTTTGAAAGGAATTGCCATCTCTTTCTTCAGTATTGTTATTAATCTGCTATGATGTCTGGACAAAGAACATGTTAGAGAAATCCATGGTTAAGAAATATCTTGATCATTACTTGGCAGAAGTAGTTATCCCATAATAAGTGGGAAAAATATGGAGAACCATAAGCTTAAGGTTTTGGAAGCAAAAAGCAAAAAATTTGGTTCTCTGCTTTTGTCACAATGCTCAGTATAGGAGAGGAGATATATCTTCAAGTTCTATAGAAGTACAGTCTGTGTCCAGACGATGTGGGACTGTTAAAGATGTTTCAAAGTAGTTGCACTTAATTTATGTGGCAACAGGGATCCTGCAACAGCTGGACACTATTTTTCAGCCAAATCTATTTAAGGTAGCTTTTTACGTTTAAGGACTATTAAGTAGCCTAAACTGGGTTTGTTTCAAACTGGTAGAAAGTTCTCTTGGAAGATGTAGGGTCTGCTCTGCTATAATGAGTAAACCCTGGTAATCTATTTAGCAGATGAAATAGCTTTAAATAGATTTAGAATTACCTTTTCTAACAGGAAAATAAATGTGGGGGGTTATTTTTTTTTAATATTATGCCTGTAAACTTGTTAATCTATTACATACCAAAAGAAATTATGAAGAAGATAGAAAATCTGCAACTTCATATTAAAATCTTTCTATTTGTTAGTCTGATTCATATCAACTTTGTTGGACAGTCATGCTGTACTTCTTGTATGTCATGATGCCTTTTGGAAATGTGAGGAGGTCCACAAACCCATTAGTCATGTCTGTCCAAGATGGTCGCATTTCAAAGAACATTTTTCATCTCCTTGCTTTTCCTAGTTATTTTTAGTATAAGAATGGCACTATATCATATCATTGTGCTGACTGTATTTCTTAAGAGTCTGATTTCATACTCCCTTTAATAATACTCTCAAAAAGAAGAAATTATTTTCAAATGGCGCCCTGGAAATTTTCCTCTTAATGTTTTGAATGACTTTCAACTGGTCTCTTAGCTAACACTTGCACTGAAAATCCAAGCATAAGGAATCCTCCAGGTATAGAAGATGCTTACAGGAACCACAGATGAAACCTTGGTCAGTAGTATATTTTAACAGAATAAGGATTCTCAGTGACCTCTTGTTTTGCCAGAATATAGATTAATATTGTCCAAGTCTAGATTTTTATTGCACGTGCCCTTTGGCTAGGAGCATGTTGCCATAGATGATTCTAACCTACTGAAGATGCTCAACTGATGTCCATAACGTTTGTTTAGTGATGGATGGATGAATGAAATGGTGATGTTTATGTTAATATGTTGGGTTTATTGCTGTTATTGTTCTGGGGAATACTTTTCCTCTCTTTCATTTTAAGGTCATAATTTTAAATGCAGTGTATGTACACTGTCACATGCTAGCCATACAGTAGTGCAAAACATGGGAAAATCACATGAATGTAATATTCTGGATTGCATTTCATTCTTGAATATTCAGCAATATTCAAGAGGTTGACTAGATGATTGCAGAATTTCTTTCTGGTCACCTTCCCCATAAACACAGACTGTTGGGAGGATTTGCTTCAGTAAGCACCATTTTTTCATTCCCTGTCAGAAAGGCACAGAGGGTGTTTCTCACAAAGTGCCGGCCACTCCTTAGCCAACTCATGTCCAGTAAACTCACTTTTGAAATACTTTAGCCTTCTTATTATTGATGTTGTGCTTTGTAAATGTAAGTCAAAAAACCTCCTGTCTCTTTAAACAGAAAGAGACATGCTCACTTTGAGTGGCTTCGTGAAAACTATTCTGCACAAGAGTAGAATGCAAAGATTCTCCTGCAGTAACTCCCTCTGCATAGTAGGCACTCTCCAAAGGGTGTCCTCTTTCCCATGCTCCACCCCAGTCTCACTGTTACTCAGTTTTAGCTGCTCTGCCAGTGACAAGACAAGAGGCAATGGGCATAAACTTCAGTATAGGAAATTCCACCTAAACATGAGGAGTGAGGGTGACAGAGCACTGGTACAGGCTGCCCAGAGAGGCTGTGGAGCTTCCGTCTCTGGAGACGTTCAAAACCCACCTGGACACCATCCTGTGCAGCCTGCTCTAGGTGATCCTGCTCTGGCAGAAGGGTTGGAATGGATGATCTCCAGAGGTCCCTTCCAACCCCTGCCCTTCTGTGGTTCTAAAATTCTGTGATTCAGCATTCTGATCAGCATTTCATTCTGTTATTATTCAGTTTAGTTGAGTTTGGCATTTGTTCTTGATTCACAACTCAAATAGGCAATTATATAGTCTTGCAGGATATCCTTAGATAAGTGATCTGATGAGGTATATTATGATAAAATACTAAGATGTGAATGGATAGAGGAAAAGATAGATATGAATATTTATAGATATGTGCCAGCTTCACAGGTGGAATTATATTGATCTTAAGAGAAGTAAGACATAATTAAATATACAACCATCTTATTGGGTCTCTTATTCAAATAGAAACCAACAAATTATAGTAAGAACTATGTCTGAAATATTCTTTCCTCTGATATAGTAAGATGATTCCACACAATGGTAGTCAAGACACTTCCATTAGTGGAATCTTAGAATCACAGACTCGTTTGGGTTGCAAGGGACCTCAAAGATCATCTAGTTTCAGCCCCTCTGCAATGGGAGGGACACCCTCCATGAGATCATGTTGCCCAAAGCCTCATCCAACCTGACCTTGCACACTGCCAGGGATGGGGCTTCAACAACCTCTCTGGGCAACCTGTGCCTGGGCCTCACCACCCTCATAGTAAAGAATTTCTTCCTAATGTCTAATCTAAACCTGCCCTCTTTCAGCTTGAAACCATTACCTCTTGTCCTATCATGGCACTCCCTAAAGAACAGTCCCTCTCCCACTTTCCTGTAGGCCCAATTTAGGGACTGGAAGACTACTATAAAGTCTCCCTGGAGCCTTCTCTTGCCCAGGCTGAACAAACCCAACTCTCTCAGTCTGTCTTCATAGGAGAGGTGCTCCAGCCCCCGATCACCTTCATGGCCCTCCTCTGGACTTGCTCCAATAGCTCCATGTCTTTCCTGTACTGGAGATCCCAGAGCTGGACACAGTACTACAGGTGGGGTCTCACAAAAGCAGAGTAGAGGGGGAGAATCACCTCCTTCAACCTGCTGGCCACACCATTCCTCATTCAGCCCAGGACATGGTTGGTCTTCTGAACTGCTAGTGCACACTGCCAGCACACACTGCCAGCTCATGTTGAGCTTGTCATCAATCAGCACCCCTAAGTCCTTCTCCTCAGGGTTACTCTCTCTTCCCTCCAGTGTGTCGACCTCACAACATGGCTTGGTGTCATCAGAACTAAATTTATGTATTTAATATATTTTGGGATGTCTATTCCAGTTACAATGTCCTTATAAGACACGCTTGATGTCCTGTCAGACAGCTGGTGAAAGCATCTAATAAAGTCAAACCTTGAGCTTTGATGGGACTCTGTGTCCCATTCTACAGTCAGTGTCTGACCTCTTTTCACTGTCCCCTTGGTCTTATTTGTTTAGTTACATGAAATTACTGTCCAAGAAGGTGATGGAGAAGCAACATTAAAACACCATGCTGCCAGACAGCTACTTGGCTTGAAGCTGGAGCTGAGAAAAGAATAGTTGTAGAAGAGAGGTCTCATCTTTTCCATGGACTGCATGAAAGCAATGTTTGACAGCACAGAAAAAGGGAGCAAGGCTTGGTTGGCAGAAAAAGTTGAGTTGTTTTTTTAGGAGGAAGTGGCAGCACTCGTTACGCACTTAGGAACAAACTGTTTCAAATGCTGCGGGAAAAACAGTGTTTCTCTTCAATTCTTTGTCTGTATAAAACAGGCCAAATACAATCACAGTGAAGTGAATAGAAACTGCACTCTTCAGTTAAAACACTGAATGCTTTTCAGTGCTTTAGTTAAAACAAGTTTTACCCGCTCCTAGCGAATAACTTCCAATTCATCAGTAGCTTCTTTCTGTTGTTCTGCAGAATAATTCTTCATAGTTAAATTGTACAAGGAGAACCTGTCCCACTGCTTTTAAGGACAGGATAAAATAACGTGAACAGCAGGAGCAGCAACAGTTCAATTAGCAACACTGGTAAACTTCTTTGAAATGGCAATGCTGCTCAAGCCAAAGAGCTCGCTGGCACTGAAATGTCTCTTGTGAAAGGGAAGTGTGGAGTCCTTGGTACAGTTTTGTAGAATTGCGTGATAGACAACAAAATGGGTAACCAAGTTGGGAAGCTGAAAACACAGTACAAAGCCTTCCCACACTACGGGACTGTGATGAAAGGCTCAGTTCTCAACAAGAACAGCAAGAGTTTGCCAGGCAATTTCTATACCATTTGCTGTTTTCAGTACTTTCATTAAAGAAAGCCTGTCTTTTTCTTAGCTTTTTAGATGACTTTTTCTTTTAAACTTGTGTTCCTGTAAATGTGTTTTCATAGGATTTGGGTCTTTGTTTGTTGGTGTTTTGGGTTTTTTGTTTTGTTTTGTTTTGTTTTTTAAGGAGTAGCCAAATTTAATGGTTTCTTCCGTCTCTTGTTTCCCTCTTCAGTAAACATATGAAAGAACTGTGTCTCTGGAGAAACTTTTCCGTAACACATCTCCATTGGAGGTTTTACTTTTAGAGTAAATAGATTTTTAAAACGTCTTTTCATAATGAAATATGGTTGTGAACACTGGTCTCATGAAATATAATTTATATGCAGTAATCTGCATAAATACTTCCAAACTCTATCTCTTAGATAATTAATATGTTGACATTTTACGAGGAAGGAAGAATTATCTTTGCATAGAACTAAAGTCAGTAAAACCAATTTTAAGTTCTGTTCCAAGCTCCTACTCCAGATTCCCATTGTGATGATGGGTAGGTCAATCTTTGTGCCTATGGTTTGTAAATTCTTTGTTGCTGGAAGCTTAAGATCATCATTTTTTTTTTAAGTTTTGCACACAGCATATCAATCAATGACAAAGATGAATAGAGTTCTCCAAGTACTCTAAAAAGCTTACCTGGATTCTGTGCTTGGTTCTGAAACAAAGGTCTAAAATGTGGTCTATGTCAGTGTGATTTCAAACAGGAATCCCATGTGCAGAGATTCTGCAGGTTGCAGCATTTTATTCCATTGGAAGGGGCAGGTAGGTAGGAGATGCCAACACAAAAAAGTTGTTCCTTTGCAGTAGTAAGGAGTTTTAATTGCTCACAAAGTGGGACATTAAAAGCATTTAATAAACTTTTTTACAAATGCTAGTAAGTGCTCTTTACTAACTATTTTTCACATTTCAGCAATAGCTTTAATTCTGCCAAATAAGTCACCAAACAAGTATTGATCCACATCTATTAGAATATTATCTAAGACAATACATTAACTAAATTAAAGCATATTTAAGAGAGAAGAGAGTGGGTTTCATTGGTTTGTTGCTGGCTGATGGGTTGGGTTTTTTTGTTTGGTTGGTTGGGGTTTTTTTTATTAAGACTTTCTAAATGAGATATAAGCTAAGCAGAAAATGAAGGTTTTGGGATCACAAAGATGATTAAGGGCCTGGAGCATCTCCCCTATGAGGAAAGGCTGAATGAACTTTCAGCCTTGAGAAAAGAAAACTGAGAGGGGATCTTATTAACGTTTATAAATATCTGAAGTGTGGGACACAGGGGGAAATAGCCAGGCTCTTTTCAGTTGTGTGGGGAGACAGGACAAGGGGCAATGGCCTCAAGTTAGAACGCAGGAAGTTTAACACCAAATCTCAGATCTTTTTCACAGTGAGGGTGACAGAGCCCTGGGACAGGCTGCCCAGGGGGGCTATGGAGTCTCCTTCTCTGGAGATATTCAAGATCTGTCTGGACACCAACCTGTGTGACCTGTCCTAAGGAACCTGCTTTGGCAGGGGGGTTGGACTCAATGATCTCTTGAGGTCCCTTCCAATCCCTACAATTCTGTGAATCTGTGAATCATATTTACTGTAGAAAGTCATACTTCACAAGCAAAACTGTATCTGTTTCTGAAAATCACTTTCAGACAAGACTTGGATCTACTTCACCGCAAGTTGGAACACAGAATGCAGTATAAAGTACAAAACTGCATTATGATTTATTCTTTCCATGGAGGATAGCATTTTACTTACCAAATATTACAGTCTAAAGTTGCTATAATAAAACATCTATGTTTAGGAGCAGTTACCATAGAAAGAAACTCGAGCTGTGTTAATATCAAGAAGTATTTTTAAATACTACTGATGTGTCTCAGATAAATGTGTGTTGCAGTTCTGGGGTACTGTTTATCCTCCAGCTGGTGACTACTGTACTTCTTTTCATAGATACTTTCAGGCTGTTACGAGGTTAAAAAAAATCTAGAAGAAGATGAGAATTCCTTTGCCCTGTTGGAGATTTTATTCATTCCTTCTCATTACTAAGCTGCAGCACATGGAGTTTTTGAGATGGTCGATACTTTGAAAACTCAGTGTTGTTTTATCATCTGTGCTGAGACTCATGAAAAATTAACAGGTTTTACCAGCACCTGAACCAAATCAATACTTAAGGTAATGGATTCTTGCTCTTTGATAGATCATGTTATTAGACAGGTAAAATTTGGGGACTACATGGGTCGTAAGAGCATATTCTTGGCGACTGAAAATTGTAACTAATAAAATGTTTATAGTGGCTGCATGGAAGGGATTCAGATTACTTTCTTGGTCTAGGATGGATTGAATTGAGATGTTCAGAGTAACCCTTTGTGACATTTATCCCAAACATACCCTATGTGTAATATAAAAAGTTATTGTTTTCAGATACATATTTATCAGGAGACCTTTAAAAGACTGTGATTAGGAGACATACAAAAGATTTCTGTGGCAAACACTTGGGCCTTAGAACTGGGAATTTTGGGGTATTTTTCTTCTTCTTCTAGGTAATGGTGATATCAAAGCCTGTCATCTTGCAGTTCTGTAACAGATTAGAGTTTACTCACTGCTTGGCATTGTAAGGTTCTCATCTGTGTTAGGTCTTACAGGCATTATTAAAATAATAGCTGGTTTTAGCTATCTTCTTACTCTTGAAAGAGCAAGTAGTTTGCTCTGTGTGTATCACCTACAAAGAGTTATTTTGAAAGTGAGATTGAGTATGGGATAATCTGCCTCATGTTGAACATCACCCCTTGTCGAGATGATTGCCTCACACAGAGGTGAGCACTTTTACGTATGTGCAGAACATAGCTGCAGACCTTTGTCATTTTGCCCATACATATGTTGCCTACAGTCAATTATTGTGGAATTATGTTGCTAAGGTAATCAGAGAAAAACAAATCACAACAAAACAACAGTGTCAAGGTTAACTGAAGTACTTTCATTCTGAAACTTGGATGATTACATCGATATATGAAGCCTGAAGTTTGGCCACTCTTTGGAATGCTCCTTCTACAGCTTCCTATAGAAAGAACTTGGGGAGGTTTGTTTTGCTTGTTTCTTGTCTTCCTTTTCTTTCATCTTTTAGGACCTGGGAAAATGTTCTTGTGACAAGAACTACAAAACTACAAGTTTTTACGAGATCTGAAACAATAAGCTGGACAATGATATGTAAATATATATATATGTTTGGGTTGAAAATTGGCTGTCGGACCGAGCCCAGAGGGTTGTGATTCGTGGAGCAGAATCTGACTGGAGGCCTGTTACTAGCGGTGTTCCCCAGGGCTCAGTGTTGGGTCCAGCTCTGTTTAATATCTTCATTGATGACCTTGATGAGGGAATAGCATCCACCCTCTGCAAGTACACCGATGATACAAAGCTGGGAGGAGTGGCTGACACGCAGGAACACTGCGCTGCCATCCAGAGAGACCTGGACAGGCTGGAGAGCTGGGCAGGGAGAAACCAGATGAGGTTCAACAAAAGCAAGTGTGGAATCTTGGACCTGGGAAGTAACAACAGCTTGTATCAGTACAGGCTGGGGGATGACCTGCTGGAGAAGAGCTCTCTGGAGAAGGACCTGGGGGTCCTGGCTGATGACAGGTTGGCCATGAGCCAGCAGTGTGCCCTGGTAGCTAAGAGAGCCAATGGGATCCTGGGGTGCATCCGGAGGAGTGTAGCCAGCAGGTCAAAGGAGGTGATCCTCCCCCTCTACTCTGCCCTGGTCAGGCCCCACCTGGAGTATTGTGTATAGTTCTGGGCTCCTTGGTATAAAAAGGACAGGGATCTCCTGGAGAGAGTCCAAAGAAGGGCTACAAAGATGATTAAGGGCCTGGAGCATCTCTCCTATGAGGAAAAGCTGAGTAAGTTGGGACTGTTCAGCCTTGAGAAGAGAAGACTAAGGGGGGACCTAATTAAAGTCTATAATTATCTGAAGCAGGGGATGCAGTGGGAATCAGCCAGCCCCTTTTCAGTGGTCTGTGGGGACAGGACAAGGGGCAATGGCCTCAAGTTGGAGCACAGGAAGTTCCGCACCAACATGTGGAAGAACTTTTTCACAGTGAGGGTGACAGAGCCCTGGGACAGGCTGCCCAGGGAGGTGGTGGAGTCTCCTTCTCTGGAGATATTCAAGACCCATCTGGATGCCTATCTGAGTGATATGAGCTAGGGAGCTGCTCTGGCAGGGGGGTTGGACCCAATGATCTCTCGAGGTCCCTTCCAACCCCTACAATTCTATGATTCTATGATATATTAAAATCGGAGATAGAGGAGATGATAGAGAAATTTTCATGTCAAGAATGTGTGAAAGGAAAACCAATGCAAGAAATAGCATATAAAATGGCTAAGATGGGGTTTTAATACACCAGTGAGGACTGTGAATTGACTTAAAAGCTGAAATGCAAGCACCGATTCAGTGGTTTCTAATTCTAAATGAGATTTTAAGGAAAAGGTAAGAGGGTATTACATTAACAGGCTCATTCCCTTCAAACACATAAACAGAGGATGTTATGGTCAGGTGCAATTATGGTACATATCTTAGCTGTCTGTAGTCACTTATGATGTTTTTGTATTTTTAAAATTTATTCCCTAGCTTCCACTTAAAAATTCTGTTATGTGGACAAAGAAAAAAACACTTTTATTGACAAAGAAGAATCACTCTCATCATGCAAGGATATTGCAATTTGGTTTTAGTGCATATAACTCCCTTAAGTTTTATTTCTGTTTAAAAAGAAAGATTCCTAGTCAGTCAGGGCAGCAGAGGAGTGTGGTTTAGGAGACCTGAGTTCTCCTCCAAGCACTGCTGGGAGCTTGCTAAATGCCTTTAGGGAAATCACCTTGCAGGCACTCTCCTTATGTACGAAGTGTTTCAGAGCTGCTGCTGAGATGTTCTGTATAATGCAAGAAACATTATGTTAACACTCACTCTGTTCCAATCTGGGTGACAAAATTAAGTTTTGAAGATATTCTCTAAGCCTGTTTTCTCCCTCAACAGACAATTCTAATGCAGGCAGAGAAAAAGAATAAGACTATTCAGGCAAAACAACTGACCACATTGTCATTATACATTAACAAATATGCCCCTTCATTACTTTAGCATTAATATAATAGGAAGGCTATACAGAACATCCAATCCTTTATTTATTTTGCAAGTTTTGCATTTTGAAAATGCTAAAAAATACTATTTATGTTCAATTACAAATTGAGTAATTGTTAATAAACACAAAGTGAAGAATTAGATTCTCCAAAGAAAACATTCAGAAGCTGGTTTCTGGCTTAATTATTTTATAAACTATGGAATATGTTTCTAAAGGAAACAGATGCTGACTATAACTAGTAAGGACAGAAAATAATATGCAATAAATAGGAGTAATATATTAAAAAAATTATAATTTTGTAAACCTCAATCCAGATTTAGCAACTATCAGAAGGTTACAGTGAGATTGAAAATGAGAGGGTAGTGCTGCTTACTTTTTAAATGTTTTATTACTTTTCATTGATGCTTCCATTATTGTTCACTGTTATGTCATTTCTTCCTGAAAATTCCATTTCCCTTAATCTTTAAAAATGTGTTTGTAATGTCAGTTCCATAAAGCAGTCTGGATGTATCTGTCAATGTATTAACTTATCTGTCCCTCACACTGTACTTGGTCATGTAGTCCACAGCAACCCTTTGTTACAATGATCCTGTAAGTATATGCATGAGATGAAACTGCCAGGGAGATTAATTCGTGAAAAATCATAAGCAAAATTTAGAACCCTTAAAATATCTATATTAATTTTAGGATATCTAAATACTGTGAATTTGCACATCTCTTCTCTGGGGAACAGCATGGGTGGGAGTGATAATCCTCTGAATAGGAAAAAAAAGGCAAAATGGATGTACTATTTACTCTGATACACTGACCACTGTATCAAAGAAGTGTGTGAGCATAAGCTTCAGATATAAAAAACCTTCTGAATCTTGCTGTGTATCTGCATAAGTTTACCCTTGATGAAGATACCATGAATCTGCATAAGTCAGTGGTAATTCAGGTAGTATTTGTTTCTAGGAAGGCAATGAGAGTAACAAACACAGAAGTAGTCCCTAATAGTAATGTAATACTTATTGAAGAGCTACACTAGGAAATCAAACAACTGTTGCCGTATTTTATACTGTGGTATAAACTATGTGGGAAAAGTGGCAATGAAGCCAAGTGGATACACAAGAAAATACTCTATCACTGATTTTTGCAATAATCTGTCCTTAATTGTGATATAAACATGATACATATTATTTTTTGCCTCCCTGCTTTTGCCACCCACTTCCCCTCTTGTCCTTTCCCCTTTTGTATTTTTGTTACATATTGAAAATCCAACTTCTTCTCAGTTTATTTACAGCATTAACTAAGGCTCTTTTCCACAGTGTGTGCCTTTATCTTTTGCTGCACACAAACACAGAGTTTCAGGCAGAGGTTTCTCAAAACCAGACCTGTGAGTCACCATGCCTCAACTTACATCCAAAATCACTGCTAATCTTGGAATAATAGCTGTTAATACTGCTAGTGAAGAATTCTGATCATCCCAAGCCATAGACTTTTGACTTAAATCCATCTGGAAATGCCTGCTTTCTATTTACAATCATCCAGTAGTCTTTATTCACCTCAGCCCCTTGTTCTCCTACCACCTCCTATTTCTGGCAGGATTCCACCAGTTCAAAAAAAATACTACAGATTTATTTAAATCCCATTTTCCAAAATGTGGTGCAGTTTAATGAGAAACTTCATTATGTGTTCAACAGAGAGCTTTCTCACTGATCTTGCAACAAAAAAAAGAATCTTCCCCTCATTATTGGTGTCTTTCTGACTCAGCCAGGCTTTCATGTAAAAATAACACTAAGCTCACAAACTTGTGATGGAATGGCAGTTATATTAGACACAGTTTTATTGCCTTTTATGAGTTATTTTTAGAAACCACAGATCTGCTTTTAACATGAGCAGCAGAGTAGCAAAGACAGAAAAAACTGTACATAGCTGGAATTTCTCTGAGGCGGACACACAGAAGTACCAACACTTAGGGGAGATGGAAACAGAGGCTTAAAAGACAACTAGTATTAACCAAGGAGTGTTTAAAACATCTGCATTGATTTTGTGAACGAACCTTGTCAATTTGACATTACTTTAATTTTTAAAGGGATGATCAGTGGTTTCTTGATTTTAAAATGTACAGAAAGTCTGTTGTTTGCTGCAGATCAAGACAGCTCAGAACGGTGTAAGATCTGAGTGCATGTTTTCATCACTCTGGGACTTTGTTTCTGGGGAACTGACATCTGAGGGAAGGCCAGACTAGATATTTTTAAGGCTGGAGCATAAATAACAAAACTAATCTTTTGTTTCTGAAGATTTTGAATCTTGTTTCAACCAAAGTTCTATGGTTTTGTACATAGAAACTTTGCTGTTAGATATAATGAAATTCAAAAGAAGGCAAAGCTCGTGTTAAGAAATCCTGTATCAGGATTCACCAACAAACCCTTCTCCTACATTTCATTCCTAAGATCTTTTCAGCATGCTAGCAAGCTAACTTCCTGAAAAAGGAAAAGAAAAGAAAGGAAGTCTGTAGTGTTTACATATCTCTAATGAAGAAGTGTAGCTGTTGATGCTACGAGGTCAAAGAGAGGTGATTTCTTTGTCTGGCAGGATGAAAAAATTGCAATGAATTCTAAGGAGAAGTAAATTAAAACCATAATTAAATGAGAATAAAAATCTTGGGGATTCTATAGATTGATGCAACAGAATCTTCTAGAAAAGTTTCCATAGGTCACAACAGTTGATGAGATGCATAAAAAACATGAACACATTATAAACCAAAATAATGACTAAATCTTAATTCATAAGTTCTATTCCTCAGTATTATATGCTCAGCATAGTGCTCTTTGAAAGTTTAACTCATATTCCTTTCTATCTCTTTTTCAAAGAAGTAACGGAAAATTTTTCATTTTTTAGAGCTTGCAGATTTAGTGTGATTACTGTTAAGTTTCTAAACTCATGTTTCATTCTTAAATACAAGCTGACTGATCTGGAAGCTTTCTGAACACCTGAAAATTTTAGTAACTTGGGTGGGATTTAAGGTTTTTGAACTATTCTGAAAAAAATAAGTTACTATTTTTTGGTGCTTAATGATGGATTCGAGGACCTTGATAGACAAGCGTGTTAAACTGTCTTAAAGAAATAAACTAATGTAAATGTTGTACCACACACCGTATTGCTGTACTAACAAACAAAAACTAAAAACACCCAGACACACTCATCCTTGAGAAAATTAGTAGTAGTTGTGCATCAATCATTCTTGTTAGTCAATAGGCATTTAAAAATAGTACCGTTAAGTTAAGATCCTGATTGAAACAGTATGATGTCAAAAGACAAATCCTAAAAAAGAAATAGTCCATTGCTATCATCTATTATTTATGTAAATTTGTATTATATTTGGGATGATACACTGGCTGGTTGATGGAATTTGGAGACTTGTGGATATAGCAAATGAACACTAACCACTGTCTTTTCTCCATTTTCATCTTAAAAGCTTACATATTATAAAGATAAAGCCCTGTGGGAAAGGATTCACGTTGGAGAAGTTCGTGGAGGACTGTCTCCTGTGGGTGAGACCCCACGGTGCAGCACGGTGAGGGTGTGGAATGAATGCCCCCACCCCCACGGGTCAAGAAGGAAACCAACTTGCAAGGGACAGACTGAAGCCCCCATCTCCCAGCCCCTGCCCCCCTATGCTGCGAGCAGGGGGAAGAAGGGAGTGAAATCATGGCTGGAGTGAAGTCTGCTAAGAAGGGAGCGGGGTGGGGGAGGTTAGAGGTGTTTTAAAATTTGAAAGAGGAAAGCAGCTCATGAAGAATAACCGAGAAACCCATTTTTTCCCAGTCCCTGCGCCCCTGTACTGCGAGCAGGGGGAAGAAGGGAGCAAGATCATGGCTAAAGGGAAGTCTGCTTAGAATGGAGTGGTGGGGGGAAAGTGTTTTAAGATCTGGTTGCGTTTGTTTTAACATCTGGTCACGCTCCCAACTCTGGTTTTCACTGTTGTTTGTAGTGTAGAGTTTTCCCTCTTCACTCTGTGTTGAGTCTGTTTTGCCCATGCCATGGACAACAGAATGGTCTCTCCCTGTCCTTATTTTGACTCCTGAGCCTCTTAATATATATTTTCTCCCCTGTCTAACTAAGAAGGAGAGTAATAGACTGACTTTGGTGGGCCAGGGCTAAACAACCACAGAGGAAGAAAAGGAGATGAACTAGGGACAGAAGGGACTTGTGGGGGTAGGAGGCTGAGATAAAGACAAGTAGAAGGTGAATGGAATGAAAAATAGTGCTGGCATCTGAGAGCATATGGAGATAGAACTGGGCAGCCTGACTTGGTTTCCTATCACTACCACTTACAGCAGCATGAAACTAAATTAACAGGCATTTATTTTATGATTCTTTAAATGTAAACTTCATAATTATATTCCTCATATAAAGTTCTTTTGAACATACATCAAAACAGTTGGATGTTTGCATAGAAAACCCTTTTAGCAAGACAGAAACTTGTATAGCTAAGTTGAACAAGCATCAGAAATCAGAGATCAGTCAGAAGGTTTCACGCTGACTGGAGACTACCAAACCCCAATTCATGTTGTTTAAAATGAAGAGAATCTCAAGGAAGTCAGACAAAACAAGAACTCAATGGCACATATGAGCTCACATATGGAAGATCCAGTTATGAACATCTGGAAATGAAAAGCTTGATTCTAGCCTGGACGGTATGATTAATCCTGGGGAACCTGCTGTAAATGAGACTGATAGGACTAAGGACTCATATTTTTTTGGAATTTTTGGAATTCAAATGTCTTTAAGACCTTATCTGCTCCTCTAGAATTGTCAATAGTCTGTGTTTCATGTCAGTATTCATTTTAAAACTTCACTGGACACCCCCATGGAACAGAAAACACTTCTATGTAATGGATCATGTTGTACATGATTATTGATGTCTTGGTATCTTTAATTATGTCTAGGTATCCCTGCTTGAACATGGGGGTTGGACCAGATGACTTCCAGAGATCTAATTTCAACCTCTCGGTGATTCTGAGATACAATAGGAAGGTTGTAATCCATGGTAACAAGAAGAAGTATCTGTTCTCTATTTGGGACAGTAGTTAGGCCCTGCTGTTGCAGACATCCCTAAGGAGCCCCCTGAAGTCAGTACCTACATGCTAGAGAGTTCTCAGGAATGGTCCTTGACCCATGCTGAAATCTTACCCATGGTATGGCAGAAGCCAAAAACTGCAAGTTGGAAAATGCTTCCTTTTTCTTAATATAACATAACAGTAATTTCTTCTTAGTAAGAAATAAGGGAATTCCTGCAGATATCTTTGAGGAAAGAAATATTGAACAGGCGTGTAAAAACAGATGTCCTACAGAAGTATTTGTTTGTACTAAGTAGCCAGTGCTGGGATGTAGCTATGGTTACTAAATAGCTGAAGATAAGCAGAGAGGAAGATGTATACTGTTTCCTTTGTCTCCCGAGGGAAAAATGATAGAAGATAAACATTTTACAAAAGTTTTCAGTACAGCTTACATAAGATGCCTGGCATTTAAGAAGCTCAAGATCTAATTAATTTTCTGTACTCCTTCACCTTTTAAATTGGAAAACTCTCTGCTCATATAAGCAGTTTTGAAACTGAATTTTATAATTTATTTTTAAAATGTTACTTTAAGTAACTCAAGTATCTAAAAAACTGAGTACAGTGAGATGGCAATTAAAATAAATAAATGTTCATAATTTTGCATCAGAACTAATAGAATTACCTCAAATTCAATTTCAAATTTGCTGCATCATATTTCAACAGTACTTTTAACAGCTGCAAAACCTTCATAAAATCTGACACCTATATTAGAATAAATACACATTCTCTGTATATTTTTCATGCTAAACTATACATATTTATACTATATGGTAGTACCATATAACAAGTCATACCAGTGACCACTCTGCATGTTTTCAGTAGCAGGAGAGTTTCAATTCACAAAAGGGGTAGGTCAGACCAGCAGCCTACAAAGTACATATTATCTGTGGCACCGTTATGTATGTCCCAGTGACGTTGCTACTATGGGGACTCTCCCAGCTGCTGCTGGCTGTGAAGAAATGCCACCAACTTGCTGCGTATCCTGTGGGCGCGCAGATGATGTCCGTAGGTTTCTTGAATCACCTGCTGTCTCCATGTTTAGAGGGGTTGCTGTCTGATTCCAGTAAGCAGTCATCCAGGAAAGGTAGTGAGGAAGCATAAGGAAGCACAGGCAAATTATGGAGAAGAGGCATACAGTAATGAAATCCAGGGAGGGGATTGTTCTGCTCGACACTGCCCTGGTGTGGCCACACTTTGAGTACTGGGTGCAGTTTCGGGCACCACGGTACAAAACGGAGACAAAAATATTGGAGAGTGCCCAGAGGAGGGCAATGAGGATGGTGAAGGGTCTGGAAGGGAAGTCTTATGAGGAGAGGCTAAAGTCCCTTGATTTGTACAGCCTGGAGAAGGGGAGGCTGAGGGCAGACCTCATCGGCGGTCTACGGTTTCCTATTGAGGGGGAGCAAAGGGTCAGGCACTGATCTCCTCTCTTTGGTGACCAGTGACAGAACCCAAGGGAATGGCATGAAACTGAGACAGGGGAGGTTTAGGCTGGATATTAGGAAGAGGTTCTTTATTGAGAGGGGGGTCAGGCACTGGAACAGGCTCCTCAGGGAAGTGGTCACAGCACCGAGCTTGGCTGAGCTCAAGAAGTGTCTGGACAATGCCCTCAGTCTCACACTCTGACTTGGCTGGTCTTGTGTGGACCCAGAAGTTGGACTCAATGATCCTTATGGGTCCTTTCCAACTCAGGATATTCTTTGATTCTATGATGTGTCTATGAATTTACAGGCTGTGCAAGTCAGAAAAATGTATCAAACCAGACTCTGCTGCTGTGCCCTGAACATAAAATATTTCTCACCTCTTGTAGTTTTTCCCCTCAAACATTTTCTTCCAATGAAAGATTTTTTCTTCTTAGAAAAATTGTAATGAATGGAAATGTTATGTTATGCTTTCAACAAGTATCAAATAGGGGTTAATGCTAAGAAAAGCCTAGACAAACCCTTGACATTGTCTACTCCTTTGATTTATAGGAAGCCTTCTTTTACTTGCGATCCAACATCAATACAGATGTCAACATTGTCAGGGCAAAATATTAATTCAGTTATTTTTCCTGAAAATTCTCAATATGACCACCATTGTTTTTATTAGAGAGTCTGTGTGATGATGGTGCTCACTGTGACATATAGCAAAATATAAGGTAACTTCAATAGGCACTGACACTACAGGTGGTGAAATTAATAGTAATATGTTCATGAGGTAGTTTGAGATTCTGTGATAGTGTCAGCTCTCCCTCTGACATCAGTGTGGAACAAGCATAACCTTAGAGGATAAAAGAGACTGTTTTCAGGCTCAGTGTTAGCATTAATGCCACCTCCCTCTGGCAGAACAGACTGCAATGCTGTATAATCAGTTTATAAAGATACAGCAGCCTGTTTAATCACACCAAGTGTCAATGCTGGCATTTGACTTGAGCATGTAGATCCCCAAAAGATTAGAGCTTGTTTTGTTCCATGGCAGGATTTCAGTGCAAAGACAGCTCTATAAATATTCCCCCAAAGCTATACTGTCTAAACAAATTGCAGGTGGTGCAGTGTGATGTCACAGCACTTAAAACCGGATACCAAAAGCAGGGATTGTGAGGGAGGAAAAAAGTTAACAATTTCAGGAAAAATTCAAGACTACGCTTTTGAAAGCAACACACATCTTTGATAAACCTGAGGGAGCAGGAATGATGATCTTTTGATAAGAATGTATTGAGACCTTACTATGTTGAGAGAGTAAATTATTTCCCATTCTGCTATTCTGGACCAAATCTAAAGTCCCTACACTTTTTTTTTTTTTTTTTTTTTTTTTACAAATACTTCCGTCAAGGAAATTCAGCGAGGTCTTGGACAGGGAAAAAAAGAGAGCAGATATCAGATTGCTTTTTCTGTATGAAAGCATATAGTATTATTGAGATGCAAAAAAAATAATTTCAGTGTGTGTACAAATGCTAAATTATGTTGACATCTATTCACCTAGTATGTCAATCTTTTGTCAGTATTTTAAAAATAAGACAAGTCTATGTAGCCAATAATGAAACATCATAATTATGGGAATGTATATTCTCCAAACTTTTGATTTGCTTTCATAGAAGGAAAAATATGAATAACCAAAAAAACCTCCCCAAACAACAACAACAAAAAACCCAACCAAAAATACCCACAGAAAAAACAAACCGACAACGTCAAAGCAAATCATAATATGTGGAATTTTTTACATTTTAAAATTCCCTATCTTATTCTATTTTTTCAGTGTTTTCCTAAAAAAGATTTCTCTTGAAAGTACTTAATAGAACTATCCATATGCATCTAAGTGGCAACTCCAAATCACAAGAATGCATAATGCAGAGAGAAAAACATGCCTGCCAAACACGTTTATGTCAGTAATTAATATTCTCTTGAATAACATATTCATACATTGTGTGAACATCAGACTACTAAATTGCCTCAGTAATTATTGCCAAATTTTCAGATTTCCAACCATATCATCTTTTATTTTGTTTGCTCCCAAGTAAGGTTTCCAAGATGAAATTACTTTGAAAACAAGATATTCAATATCATAAAAGTGAAAATAGGAATGGACAGAAATAGACTCTTTTTGAGACTCAGTGGATTTTCTAAGATTAACATTTTCTAATTATAATAGATTTTTTTTTCAAAATGTCTGTTTCATTAATGTGGGCCAGAGTTGAATGAAAGCTAAGTATAAAAATGAATATATTGTTAAGATACCAGTGAAGAATATCTTCACCATATAGTTATAACGGAACTCTTTTTTCAGACTACAAACTATTGGGTGGTAGGGGAAGTAGTCTAGTGACCTTTTTTGCATTAAACTTCGGATGATTTACTGTTTTGTACGTAACAGTGTTAATTTTTCTTTAGTTGTTTGTACTTTCATCCTCCCTTAAATTACATAAATCCTGTTTGATGGTGACCACTTCCTTCAAGGAAAAACATCCAAAATGCAGAGAAAATATCATAAAGCCCAGTGAAAGCAAAAATTTATGTAAGCACTATATCCTTTTTAAAACATGCTTGGGACAATTTTTTTATTTGGATAAAGACAATAAATACTGGTATGAACATTTGCTGAGAGACCTCCTCAAATCCCGGATCTCTTTGTCTTTTGCTTTCTGCTGTTCTTTCCTGGCCTTTCTTTATATGGCCAGAATATATTGATATTTCTGTCTAGACAGGAGGTGGTTACATGACTACTACAGGGAATAGAGCTCAAAAATATTAAGACACTTTCATTGGTAAAAGAAAAAAACAATGAACAACCCAAAACCCACCTCCCATGTAATTATTATTCATGAAAATTTAAGACTCAGAAATGAATAATTGCAAGGAATATCTAAATCACAGCAAAGTCACAGAGAGTTTTTGCCTAATTCATTCATAAATCCTTTATGGCTTCGTCTAAAAACCTCAAGAAAGACAGAAAGTGTGTATAGTCCCTATGGACATTTTGCTTTCTGACAGAGAAGACTAATGGCTTCATGATGAACCTCACAAATTAGATATGTTTTGGTATGGCAAACTTGAGAAATTAAACTTTTGAATCTGTTAGCAGTTGAAATTAAACTATTTTCTTAAAATGCGGCAATGAGGAAACACAGTGAATATTCATAAGATTCTCCCCAGAAAGATCCCAGGATATTTGCTCTGCATTCTGTTAAACAAAGAGGAAAAGCACGTCGGACCTTATAGTGTGTGTGAATTTGACACCTATAGGCAGTGGTTTCAGCTTCTATGTGATGAAGTGACTATGACATGAATTGGTCTAACAAGAACATTCAAGGTCTTCTTATTTTAATAATAATGGAAAGAGAAGAAGCCCTGTAGAGTTCAAAGGTGCATATGTCTGGTATGATCCTGGTTTCGATCTTTACAAGTATTAAGTCATCTTTTCCTTCCTTGGGAGTGGCAGCAGAAACTTAGCCATAAATGTACTTCTCCCTTTCTGCCTTTATGTCTCTGAGATCAGCAGAAGCATATACTCTCCTCTGCACGTCAGTCAATTTATCAGGCAGCAGTGTGGTATCTTTGTTGGAGATGCAGTGCAGGACTTTCCTGTTCCTGTGCCCTGTTCCTAATTTGAGTGCTCCTGGAATGGTGGTTAAACTGTAACCAAGTGCTTTTGACAAACAGAAATCAATCAGAAATTTCAGTCACAAAGTCACAAAGTGTAGGTGAAGCACAGAAGATTAAGTTCTATATTATTGCGTGTAATTAGTTGTATTACTACCCTAAAATTAATTGTGTCAGATATGTATTGTTGCTGCACTAAGCCAACCTTGGATGAAGTGTGTGAGATCACAGATTTTCTATATTCTGGATTTCACTTGTGGTAGATCATTTTATTTTATTTCCTACCTATAAACTAAAATTCTGACAGTAACATCTTTAAAAAAAGAACTCAGAAATCAAGCCAGACTTCCATATTTCAATACTAGGATAATAGAGCAAGATTATTAAATGATCCATTTATAGGCTTAGAGAGTTAAGTGATAGAAATCCAGACAGCACAAATTTGCTAAGAACAAATTATGTCAAACCAATTTAATTTCCTACTCTGACAGGATAACTGGCTCAGTCGATGAAGAAGCTGCAATTGTGCTGTATATTGACTTCAGTAAGGATCTTGACATTGCTTCATGTCACATTTTCATAAGCAACATGCAGTCCACATGAAATAACCATAAGAACTATTTAAAAATTTCACTTGAGCAGAAGCTGTCAGTGATTTTCTCGAAAACAAAGGCAGCAATTCTCATACAGCTCTTCAGAGGTCTGTCCTAGACCTTGTTCTAATCTATTTCCAGTAATTTGCTGTGTGATAGTGTAGACGGAGCATTTGCAAAATGCATAGATTGCACCACAGATTGTGGTGCAAATTCTTTTAAGAACTGGCACATAATTTAGAAATGTCTTTAGTTAAAGAAATTATCTGAATTGTTGAGAAAACCTACCTTTTCAGAAGAAATCAAATGCATAAATGCCAAAATATGGTACAATTAGGTAAAAGGCGATATTGTAAAAAAAAAAAGACCAAAACAATCCGAAAGATCTAATTGATTGCAAGATAAAAATGAGTTACAAAGATGAACTGCTGGAGAAACTACATCTTATTTCAGAATTATCACATGTAAAACATGGACAGAGATTATTCTGCTCTACTTAGTGCTGATGAGGTCTCATATGATTACACTTTAAAGAAAGATAGATGTAGGCAAATCCAGGGGAGAGTAGCAGGGCAAGAGTTTTAGTAAGAATGACGTTTAAGAAAAGAAGTACAAATTTAAACAATTTTACAAATGGGGAGATAAATGAGGAGGACATGCAGTCTTCCATTATAGAAGATAGTATACTAAAAAAGACAGTAACTAAGTGCTTGTTCTCTGTGCTGTGCTTGCAGGGCAGGGCAGTAAAATACTGACTTAATATGTAGTAAGGGAGATTTAAGAATATGTTGTAAAGGTAACAAAGCAGCGAGTGGAACCAGCTACTGACTCAGGCTGGAAGTGTTTCATTGGAGTTTTTAAAAATGGCTTTGATATGTGCTGAGCTTTCTCATTCTTTCACTTCAGCATTTCTGAGATAGCTGAAAACATGGCTTCTTTGTTTTTGCAAACTGCATGCTTTAAGTAGTTAATTCTCTTCACAATTTTTGTTATAATATTTTACAGTTCTTTCAAATAAGAGGTGCCTAGATTTTAAAGTTTATAGAATTTCCTCTCAACTTAACAAAACATAGCTTCTAAAATTCTTTGGGATACTGGATCAAAATGCAAATGTCAACAAAGTATTGTAAAAAGAAAAAAATAAAGAAATCAAAAGGGCAGATTTGTGAAAGGTGTAATTTATTTACACTGATCTGGTTTTCAGAAAAGCAGTTGTCTTTATTCCCCTATCCACTGCTAACTCTGTTGAGATATATAATACTGGACTATGCCTTTCCCCGCAGCTCATATTATATTACATAGTAGGGTTTCTAAAGCTGGGAACTGTACATTGCAATTTGGCATAGAAGTTTACAGCTCCATTCTACCTACCAAGCACAAGCACACAGATTACCTAAAAGCACTTTGAAATCAACAAGTTTTTGGATTAATTTATAGCTATTGGGTATGCTGATGAGTAAAAATATATGTTGCGTTGAAAAAATGTTCTTCAGAAAGACCAGTTTCTACAGAAAGAAGAAACAGTGACTGATGTTGGGCATAGTATATGTGTAAGCACAAACTTGCACTGAATTCCTGTGGAACTAAGCCATCTTGTACCAACGAGCAGTCCAGGTTGCCTGCTGAACAGCAGATTGACGAAAACATAGAGAGTCTGCCAGAGAAAGGATGGCTGCAATCTTGCCTTGTTTCTGTTAGTATTTTTTTCTAGGAATCCACTACCAGCCACTGTTTTGCCCCTGCTCTGGGATAGGAAACAGGCCCTGAAGTCTCTGTGATCTCTCATGTCAAGTGGCCACCTCCTGATGCTGTGGATCACTAGTGAATCCAGGGTCCCACTGACTTATGGAAAGATCAGGCTGCTTATTAGGGAAAGAGGAGATGAGTGGGCAAATAAAATTTGGATGGGGGAAAACTTCCCATCTGTATGGAAGAACAGAGTAAGGAGAGGAAGGGTAAAGCATTGATGGTGTAGGGCAGGGGTAAAAGGAGTGTAATGGGTACTCCACTTTGTCCGATTGACTTGAAGTCCTTTGCAGAAGGCAGAAAGTAATATAGTGGAAAATCTGGGCATGGGAAGTGCTCCAGGCTTGTAGGGTCAAGCCCACAGAGTGGTGAGATAATGCCAAGAGCAGTCATGACCCCAGAGTCACAGCTCCTACCGTGAGTGTTAGAGAAGGGCAGTGTCACAGAATCATACAATGTATTAAGTTGGAAGGAACCTTTAAAAGTCATCTAGGCCAACTCCTCTGCAGTAAGAAGGGACATCTTTAACTAGATCAGGTTGCTCAGAGCTTCATCAAGTCTGACCTTGGATGCCTCCAGAGATAGGACCTACACAACCTTTCCAGACAATCTGTTCCAGTGTCTCACCATCCTCATATTAAAGAACTTCTTCCTAATGACTAATCTAAACCTACCCTGCTCTAGTTTAAAACCATTGCCCCTTGTCCTGTCACTACACTCCCTTACAGAGTCCTTCCTCAGCTTTCCTGTAGGCCCCTTCAGGTCGTGGAAGGCTGCTATAAGATTCCCCCCGAGCCTTCTCTTTTCCAGGCTGAAAAAGTCTTCAAAAGAGGGTGCTCCAGCTCACTGATCACCCTCGTGGCCTCCTCTGGACCTGCTCCAAGAGGTCCACGGCTTTCTTGCATTCAGGGCTCCAGAGCTGGAAAATGTATTCCAGGTGGGGTCTCGATCTCACCAGAGCAGAGCAGAGGAGGAGATTCACCTCTCTTGACCTGCTAGCCACACTTCTTTTGATGCATCTCTGGATGCAGTTGGCCTTCTGGGCTGCAAGTGCATATTGTTGTCTCATGTCCAGCTTTTCGTTCATCAGTACCCCCAAGACCTTTTTCTCAGGGCTGCTCTCGATCACCTCATGTCATGAGACATGGTAACTCAGGGCAGTGGCAGTTTCTAGGGAAGCAGTGGTCAGGGTGATGATTTATTCCCCTTTTCTGCTTCTCCCTTCCTCCAATCCAGTGCAAGGTAGCAAAAAGACAGAGAGAAATCTCCAGGAGTAGGAACTACTGTCAGCTTGGCCACCTCCCAAGCAGCAGGGTTTCTCCAGCCTTATTGCTGGAGGTGGCACACTGTCTTACAAAGGTACACCTGATGTTTGTCTTCTCTCTCACCCAGAGGCATGATACACAGTCAAGCTGGTAGAAGGATGTGTTTCTATAATTTATCTTTTTTTTTTTTTAGAACAGCCACCAAGTTTGTACAATATATAAAATAATGCAGTATGTTACAGATCCATTAATTCTTGGAAAAAAATCTGTATTTGCAACACTACCAATAGCAGCTCTTTGCAAGCCCAGGCTTTGCTCATGTAATATTTAAAATATAACAAGGTCCAAGTGCTGTGAACCAGGATCAATATTGCTACCTATATGCTAGTCTTGGCAGATTACTCAGAACCTGACAATCTTAATGGTCCCAGTACAGCAGAAGTCACAGAATGACAACAAATGCATGCATATTTGTAAAAATAGCACCCCCATTCAGCCTGTGAACTGAAATGAGGATAAGGATCTTGAGCAAATGAGGCTTCCTCAATTACATCATTAAGTGTTCAAACACTTAATTGCACTGCTTGGCATGGGAACTAAGATTCTTCTTTATATTCTTCCATGTTTTTTTTATAACTACGAGACTGTAATGAGTGAAAGAAGAGAAAAATACCTGGTAAAGTGTCCTTGAATGTTCCAAGATTCTTCAAAGCCTTAGTGAAATTTTCTTCTGTATGAGTGATTATGATAAATATCTGGTATTGAAGAGTACATGTGGCAACAGTATTCACAGATCTCCTCACTGTTGCAAAAATAGTTTGAGATACAAAAAAGTTTGATCCATTTTCTGGAAGTAAAAGTAAAGTTTCCTCTTCCATTGAATAGACATCTTATGTGAAAACTGAATCTTGCTTCTTGGTCCTAGCCAGCAAGACCACTGCAAACACTGACTCTTTTTAAGGTTTGATTTCTGTTAGGTCTACAAAAAAACCCAAACAAAACCACCAAACCCAAAAACGTTCCAGCCAATGGGATGGAACTCAAAGGTTGCTAGAGGAAGACAAGATAAAAAGATCCAGTTTGGTGCCTGAGTCTGACACCAGTGATAAGGCATTTGTGTAAATAAAAAGGACACGGTTATCTGAGTAGAACCCTGATTTCATCCAAGTGCATACTAATACAGGCTTTACCTGAATAACAATTTCACACACATTGCTTTGGGATATCTGGGTAACAAAGTGGTGGTACTGGAACATACAACGTCTATTTCAAACCCCTGTGTTCTGCATTCTGCTACCCGGGTTCCCATAGCTGTCAAATTCAACTGTAGCATAATTATACTCTAAAAATACCTGAACTCTCTTCAACACTTTTACTGTAAAATATTTACTGCCTTTTGATGGAAAATAATATTTTAAAAGTCCTCCCCAAGAAATTCTGCAGTTCCTAGGATCACTTGCATGTAATAAAATTTCTTCTCTTCCCTCACATATTCCCAAAACTTCCAATATAAATGCCTGTGTTTCACACTTTGAAAGAGACTTTTACAGAGAATATTGTGCTAATAATAGTCTGTAGAGCACTCCACCCTTCCTCTACTTTTCATCTTGGCTCACCCAGCCTGACTGCTTATATTCTACACACAACACTAAAGAATTACAGATCCATTTTGGGCAACAGATGGTATGTGTTGGGCTTTTGATGTGAATTATAGGTGCAATACTGACACTACTTTTACTTTACAGCTGCTAGGACTGATTCCCAGTTCACGAGTCTGAAAGCACACTGTAGCCATATCCTTGTTCTCTGTGAGGACAAGGCATGGATTTGCAGCACTTTCCCTTCTACAAATCCTACTTGGTACATAAAGGAATCCCGGCCACATGCTCAAAATGGGTGCCATTAAATGCTCCAAAGAGATACTTGTCTGGATGATTATAAAGAACTGGGATCTTCAGTAGTGGCATTATTGTACTTATTCAAAAGAAGGTATAACACCTTGGTTAGGTAAATATACTGCAGTCTTGTTGCTTTCTAATGTGCTAATCCTGGTTCTTAAGGTTTAGCAATCTTAGTTAATTGAGTTTGGTATGTGAGGGCCTAGAACTACACACAAAATTCCAGATGCAGCTTCACCAGGGCAGAGTAGAGGGGGTGGAGAACATCCCTCAACCTACTAACCACACCCCTTCAAATATACCCCAGGATGCCATTGACCTTCTTGGCTACAAGGGCACATTGCTGGCCATGGTCATCCCACTGTCCACGAGGACTCCCAGGTCCCTTTCCCCTATATTGCTCTCCAACAGATCTGTCCCCAACCTATACTGGTACCTGGGGTGGTTCTTCCCCATATGCAAGACTCTACACTCACTCTTGTTACATTTCATTAAATTTCTCCCTGGCCAACTCTCCAGCCTGTCCAGATCTCATTGAATGGCAGCATAGCCTCTGGTGTGTCAGCTACTCCTCCCAGTTTTGTGTTATCAGCAGACTTGCTGATGGTGTACTCTATTCTGTCATCCAGGTTGTTGATAAATATATTGAACAGTACAGAGGTTGGGGAGTATCCTTCTCTGGAGACATTCAAATCCCACCTGGACAAGTTCTTGTATGACTACTCTAGGTGATCTTGCTCTGGCAGGGGTGGGGGTTGGACTAGATGAGCTTTCAAGGTCCCTTCAGCCCCTAACATTCTGTGATTCTGTGATACAGAAGAAAAAGGTATGAATCACTGAATGAGGAATTGCAACATCAGGATAAGAGGAGATACCCTGAACTAATGGCATACAGGGAATAGTTCTTTCTATGTAACTTAAAAATTAGCAGTAATTTGTGTAAATGGAAAAGCCCTCTGAAATAATTTCAAAAGAAGTCAAAATTTTCTTGTGGTGCATAGACTCTGAAGACATATTTGTTCTATCAACAAGAACCACTGCCTGACACTTCTTTCAGAAGAAAAGCAAGCAAGCTGGGCTACAGTTAATATCTGTCAGTTTATTGCAGCAGCTCTGGATATAGTTTTATCTTAATGCCAACTGAAAAAGTTAGCTTGACCTTGCATGTTCCTACTCAGGAATATCAGAAGAGTTGTGCTCAGTTTATGAAGAGAAAAGTGAGTTAAAGGGAAGTTTGGAGCATTGCTTTGGCAGTTTTCTAATGTAATGAGAGAAGTTAAACCATGCAGCAACGATGAGAATAACACTTTTATTCCTAGTGAAAAGATAGTAATTATGATAAGTGTGAATTTTGCTTTCTTTTATAAGTCACTGTTCAACTGATGCAGTTTTTCTCAGTATTAACTGGCTCATCTGGAGGTCAAATGCTGTGTGACAAGCAGCTTTTGGACTCACTTGATAGTCTGGACTCTTGAAAGGGACAAGCAGTACCAATGAAAGAGAGCTGCAACAAGCACACAGGAACTTTTGTAGTTCCTCTTGGGACATTAATCTGCCTCTTGACTCATGGAGAGCAATTTCTTTTTTCCCTATTTTTGCCATCATTAAGGTGTAGCAGCATGCCTCTCTGGTGCCCTCCCCAGAGGGGAGTTAAGAGAGTTAAGACTAGAATACACAAATCTGTAAAGCACGAGAGGGACAAGGGATCCTTTGGGCACAGAGTGACAGAGCATAAGATCAGTGTTCAGGAGATAAAAGGAACTGATCCAAGCACTGCAGAGCCTTGATGTATCACAGATACTAGGCAGATGTTTGCCGCATTTGCTCCACTGCCAGATTCTTCTGTTGTTTCTGGGCGATCATCCATTTACTCTGTTGCCTCAGCTACAAGGCTTTTCTTTCCTGCCTGACAGCTGCTGATACCCTTTTTGGCAGCAATACTTCTGCTTTACTTGCTCAGTCTTCCTCGTTTATCTTGGTTTTCTACAAATAATTTCATAATTTCTGTCACTGATTATAATCCGCCTTGGAAAATCTTTTCCTGCCAACAAAATCCATATGCAGGACATGGAAAGTTTATCAAAAGAGGTAAGGAGCAAGAATCCCTGAAAAGAATATGAACTGTATAACCTTATCAGTAGATAGCTCTCTTCTTATAAAATCATCTGGTATATATGATAATAAGAGTCAAGAATATATTTTTTTCACATAACATTTCTCTTCTGAGTTTCAAAAATAGTTTCCAAAAGTCAAAACCAAAAAAATAATCTCCAATTGTAAGATCTGTATTTGGAGATTTCCTTTAAATCATGCAAAACAGAGCATGTTGGTACTTTCTTCACATATCACGTGATCTAAAAATTCAGGATTATTGTTCAATTTCTACATGTATGGAAGAATTTAGTGACAAAAACTAAATACAGTCATGTGTATCTGAGTTATTCTTACTCTGCAGAATGAAGAAAGCCACAGACTATACACACAGCACATACTACTAAATGTGAATATGAGCAAATGAGAATGGTGAGGAAAAAAATGGACTAACCAGCAAATGAGCTCAACTTGCTAATGAAACTTTTGCTTCTTTCTTAAAAGTGTTTAATAAAAGTAATTAGTGTAACACTTTGGCAACGTCAGAAGAGCTGTTGTTTCTCTCTGCCCTCCCAGATGTCACTGTGGTTGTAAAATGGGCAGGACAACCTTGAAAATTGATTTGCTGCACTCAAACCTGCTACAACTGGTTTGCACACTGGATTGCTACAGTGAAATTTGGTGTAAAAATGGCAGCTCTGCATCATCTACAGAAGGAAAAGGCATCTGGAAGCTTTTCTGTTAATTTGTCATGTGGTGTTAAGGTATACTGCAGTTATGACAAATGTAATCACATTTCATTGTCGTCTAGAAGAACTCATTTGATCATGCCTGAAATACATGTCAGTACTGCAGGTATGAAAAAGGCTGTTAAAACCTAAGTCATACAACACTTGCAATGCTGAACACGATGCATACCAGTATCACCTCTGTAACTGGTATCTATGGCTTCCTGTTGATAACGATGCTAAAATGTGAGTGACGAATGGGTTATTTTCATCCTATTCTCCTTACTTACCTCAGTCAATGTCAGGAAAAGAATTGATCTGTATTATTTTCTGCCATGGTCTTTGTTATGAAAATGAAGCATCAGGGTATTCATTTCCATCAGAAGAGAGTGAGAGGGGCAGAAGCAGGAACTGAATACCACAGACCATTTTCAGGACTTTAGATGGAATATTGCTGATATTATTATGAAAAAGAATAACAGAAATGTAGGTTACAAATAAATGTTAGATTTTTTTTTTTTTAGGAAAAGCATATATTAAAAATGTTCACGGCTAAAATAGTATGTCACTTGCATGTGTAGATTTTCACAAGCCCCAAAACCTTTTAAGAATACATATTTCAAGATTTGCAATGGTACCTCAGTTCCAAAAGCAAACAAATCCTTTTAAATATTTGACTCACAGTCTTATTGCATACAAAGGAATAATTAGTTTTTAATTATGCAAACTTCCACCACTAACAATGTAGGAGGGGTTCACATCTGACATCTCATATCATCAGAATTCCCAGATTGAATCCCACAATGCGAAGGGCTTGTGGTTCTGCATTAATGGTGCTGCCTTAATGGTGCTGCCCTGTGCTGCCATAGGCATTTTGATATCTTGTTTATATGATGAGAGCACTAATAATATTTGGGCACAAGAAGCAGTACCACAGCATGAATCTTTCACCTTTTCAGCCACAGGAATGAATACAGTGAACAAACAGCACTGGGGTTTTTTTGCTGCAATAAAATCCTGTCATTTGTTGAAAGTCTGCAAAGAGAGGAACATTTCCAAAAAAAAAAAAAGAAAACAAAACCCAAAACACTAAACACAGCAACACATAGAGTTCTATTTTTAAAACTGAATGTTAAGACCACCAGCCTATCTGACAAAGTTATTGCTTGGTAATTTGTGGGGACTGAAACAGCTTGCTTTCTGTTTTCTCTCCTCTTACTGAGTCTCTGTATCACGATGCTGCATACAGACATTTGACTACTTCAGGGAAAATTCACATGCATGCTTTGCACTGCCCCACTCAGACTCCCTGTGGCTCCATGCTTTGATCCCTTCCCCCCTTCCCTGGTTCCCCAAGCAGTCAGCCTGACAAACATGATGCCATAGCCCCATCACTGATCACTATGCAAATCCCACTGAACAGGGTTGGTTTCCACCACCCCCTCCCTCCCCTGAGCTCTAGAGAACCCTCTAAAATCCATTCCCTTCCCATTTGTTTGGAAGGGAGTATTCTCTTTGAAAGTTCCTTTGAAATAAAGCAGGCATATGCAATGACAAGAAGCAAGTTATGAGGAAATGGATCAAAACTCAGGAATTCATATTTCCAATCCACTGGTTTTAGTGTGGTTGTAGTAAAATACTATGACTTCATATAAAAAAAAAAGTATCCTGAAATGAACTGAAGAAGTACCTAATGGCAGTATAAAAGGCCTTATAATAACTCAAGGGAATAAGATCCTAATTTTTCTTGGCTACAATTTTAGCAGTATAAGCAATTTAACCAATTTGGTTTTCTCACTCTGAACATGCTACTTTAAGTTTTATCTTCTTTTAAGCTGGAAGGGACTTTTTCTGGACTTAGGCCCTTGTATTTGAGTCTATTAACATGAGGGGTTGGGGGAAATCATTGACTCTTGAGATAATAGGAGAGAGAAAAGTAAAAAACCTGGAGTCAGGACCCAGAAACATCAAGTGAACGTTCCCTCATCTCTGATGCTGGAGGAAGTAGATATCTTCCAGAGATCTGTCAAATAATTGCAAGTTAGTCCCTAGTTTGGAAGCTATAGATCTAAACCAGGAAACCCTACTGTGCATTCTGTAACCTATATTTTACTGTTCAAAGTCAGCTTTGATTTCATAATGCTGGCAGGGTCTGCTAGCACAGTAATTGAAGCTTTTGTATTTTAAAAGACTTACAAGTAATATTCCTAGGATTTCTAGGGGAAAATACTTCATACAAAGATACACTGTTTCCTCTTCAACATGATGTGCATTTTTGCCAATATTTCAGTCGAATTGGATGCAATTATAAATAGAGAAGACTTTAAAAGTATCTAAGGCTTCGATTTCCTTCTGCCTGGCACTTCTCCTTCCCAGCTCTTCCAAACACTTCATACTTGTATGAAGCAAGACTCTATTTATTCTGTTTGGTTTATTAGCAAGATATGTTCCATAAGCAGAGTAAAAAGTGAACTTTTGCCACCCGTTGGCAGACTTCACTTCCATTCAAATAGGAAACCACTTTGTGTGATTTTTTGCAGCGCCCCTCCCCCTAGTTGCTAAATTTCTTGGACAAAAACAAGGGAAAAATCAAATTCATTCCCCAGCTCTTTGAAGCTGTTCCTTGGAATATTTTATTTTAAAAATAACACTTGTCCATCTTTATACCCATGACATGACTGTTTCCAACACAGCTCTCCCTACATCATGGCAGAACCTTCCTGTTCCCATTTTCATTCTTAAACAGTTGAGCCCGGGGAAAGTGCACTGCTCATTTAACCACAGATTTACAACTTTGGGTATACAACCTATTAAAATCAAGTAGCCGAAGTAAATAGTTGAGCTAAGCTTTGTGTTTGAGGAAAAGAGAGTTGCATGAGGAAGAACATAGAGGCTGGCAGGAATGGTTTATAGATTAGACGTAGTTTAGACTTTTGGTATTGGAGAGTAGATTTGGTGTACAGACAACTGTCATCTTTGACAATCAACATTGGTATTAAAGCTTTCTTCCTCCTTATGACACATGTTAGAGTGTCCTTACTTATTCCTACTTCCAGACAAGCTGCTATTCCACAACAATCTGCTGATAAGCAGATTTTAATTTGTCTTTATTCTGCGCATGTGGTTAGGAAGTCCTGTAGGACCAAAGAATGTTCTTTTTACAGTGACTAGCTAAAGAGCAAAGAAAGTCATCATACATCCTGAGGCTAGTTTATGTGGATATCAAGCAGATATTCAAGGTCCACGATTAAAAAAGAGAAATTTCATAGGACAGAGAACAAATCCATCAGTTTTTTAGCTATGTTGCAAACCCATAAAGATCAGAAATGTGAGGGAAAAAAAATCATATTTACCAAAGTATTTCAGTCAAATCCCCGGTGGATACAAAAAGGGTGGGGCAGTGGGGAGAACATTTTGTGTTTAATTAGGAGGGGGTATGATATTTGTAGCCGTTGGCATAGGCAGATTGTAAGGTCCAATTTTTTATCTTCAGAAGGTTGTCTTTCAGAGAATGGCAAAGACAAGGACACACAAATACAAGAATATTCATGTGGAACGTAAAGGATTGTCATCCGTAATATTTTCTGTGAAAATAACTGCACACACAGTCAGCAGCATTCCTGCTTACCTCAGGCTGTCTCTGAAGGGCATGTAACGCCAGGGACGTTTGCGTCAGACGGGAGATGAATGTCTTCACTGGCAGTGGAGAAAATTCTGGTCTGCCAATTGACAAAAATATACCAAGAACCATATTTTGCAAGTTGCAGGCATCCAGGTGGGAGTTTTAGTAGTGACAATAATAACAATAATAATGGACCCTTTTTTGTTTGAAGCTGATAAGCAGCTGCTACAGCTCAATGATAGATTCACCAGCAGGTGGGTGACAGCAAATAAACTACAGCTGTGTTTGCTGTGGCTCTCATTTTATTTTGAATTATTTATAAATAGCACTAGCAGCAATTTAGGCATTACCAAATGATATGCCCTTTAAATGATTAGTTAATTTTTTTTTTTCTTTCAAACACATTCTAACTGAGCAGGTAGGAGCTAGATGGAAGATAATGTCACACAGGTGCAGAGTACAATTCTTCTCAGACCTGTGACTCCCGTTGTCACTTCAGCAATAATGAAGTTTTGAGTGAGCTTTTAAAAAGGAAATTCAGCTTGTGCTTTAATTTAACAATGTGCTTCAAAGCTCCCGACCATAAAAATATTCCTCAAGCAGCACCATCTGGATATGTCACAAAGTTGACAGAAAAGTAACCTAAAAATTTAATGAGATGAAGTAAAGACTTATTGTTCTTGCTTAATCTTGTCCTCATGCAGAACATACTGGTATCCTGTTACATCATCCCCAAATAACAGCAAATGCTAATAGCACATCAATCTTCCACTTGACATCCCATTCAATGGTGCATCACCATTGTCCCAGTTGTGCTTTTGCTGTTCTGTTACCGCACCTGGAATATGCACAGCTGTGACTTCCCAGCCCGAGCTGACCAGTCATTCATCTGTCACCTCTCGTTTGTTCCACCAGCCAGCTCTTCATTCCAGCTGCTAATATCTGAACACCTATGCTGTGTTTTTTTCCTGTTTTGTTTTGCATGTTTAGAAGAGATTCCTTGTAAATATCTTCAAGTATCTGCTTTGCAATACATTCTCTTAATATCCACATTTCCAAGTACTCATGAGAAACATTTGACAAAGACAGCTGTCCTGTCATACTACCCAAACATGCCTTGTTCTTACCTGGTCTTCCCCTGCCTGACTGAGAGCATGTATTGTCTGGTCTCCTAGATTATAAACACTTCGGGAGAATGTTGCAGAATTACTTTAACTGTTTACCCAACACTGCAAAGTGTCCTAGACATTGGATGAGGAGAAAAGACCTTTCTGTCCCAGCAATAGGCTGAGTCTGTTGCAATACCTTATAAAAAGTAATACTTGAATTATGAATGAGGATTGAGGATCTAAACTTGCAACCTCCTGTACCCAGTGCTCTCTCTTCTTCCACACAGGGATGAAAGGGACATCTATATACTGAGAAATGTTTTTTGTAAGAAAATATCAAGAACAGATTCACCGTACTAGACCTTTCTTTCTACTGCACAGACTGACACATCAGCTGTGGAGCCAGTCCTGCTCCAACACAACAGAAATACCTTCTGCTCAAAAGGCAGCATGGTGCCTGAGGAACTGAGACCTCTGACACACAAAACAGGGACACACAGTTAGTGTTTCAGTTATGTGCATACTCTGATCCTACCTGTAACAGTTGTGCTTCACAAGGGCAGGGGCACTGGGAGCAGGGCAGGGATGGTGCAGACTCTTTGTCTTTGAGTGCAAGGATTATCATTTAGTCTCCTGTATTTGTCTATTCAGTAAGGAAATGCAACTGCAACTGGTATTTCGCAACCCCAGCTGAGTATGTTATGAAAGCAACATGTCATATTTTCATATCATTAAAGGCCAGGAGTCAGTGCCCACAGTCCCCTTGCTGTGAAAAGCTCCAGATCCAGAAACAAGTGAGAAATACATACCGTCTCATGGAAGTTTATGATCTATTCCCAGAGGACTCATGGAAAGAATCAAAAGAGAAGGGAGGAGAACAAGAAGAAAGATGAAGGGTACCATAAGGATGCCCAGGTAGCCAAAACCCATATTTTATAGTCCAAAAGAAATTTTACTTCTGCACTGTCATGGACAAAGATGTTTCAAGTTCAGGAAGCTGAGTTTGTTGCCAGTCCAAACTGAGGCACTGACAAAAAAGCACATAGTTACATATGTATTCACTGCACACCTATCCTCACCCCCCACATCTCCAAACCTCCCCTATTTTCCCCATGGTCTGGGTCGCCCACAGATGCAGTCCCTAATGGTGTCCCTGTCCTTTGGCTTAGGATGCTCTCCTCCAGCCTCTCCTCTGCAGCAGCTGCCAGTTTCCTTCTTATATATGCTTGTGCAGGAGCACAGATTTTCTGCCCCATTTTGGAAGGCTTTTGTATGGCTGCACCCAGCTCAGGGCAGCTGATGGCCTCCTCCTGTCCTGAGCACCACTGATTCTTTCAGCCATGCCAGCTCTGAGACTTGTACCCATTACAGGCTCAGTTTTGCTTTGACTGCTGGGCCCTGCATGAGAAATAAAGCTCAGAGAAAAAGCAAAAAGGCAGTAAATGGAGCAAAGGCTCAGAAACCTCCAAGGAAGAGGAGGAGAGATAGTGAGAAGTGATAAAAGTGGGAGAAGTGATAAAAGAAAAAAAAAATCCTTGTCTGGATGAGGCAGGGAGCTGCTGTACCCTTATTTCCCTGTATCCCTACCCATATTCATTTGGCTGCTAGTTGTATCCCCACTTCCTCCCCAGCAAGGAGGCCTGTGCCTGCGTGGGGCATAAGCCTCTGCTGCGATCCCCAGCCTTACCTGCTGTGTGCCCCCTTCTCTGTCCACACAGCCCAGTCTGGGTGGTGCAGGACAGTCCCCCTGCTATTTTGGGGCTTTGTCAGCTGACAGGCCTGACAGAAAAGAAGAAGGAGGGAGGGGAGAAACCTGCTTGCTCTCTCCATAGCTCTAGGTTCGCACACCTCTGCATGTTACTTATGCAACAGAAGTCAAACAGCACTGTTCCCCCCTTACCTTTGCTGGAGGATGTTGGATGGTAGACTGCTAATTCAGTGTTGTAGTGCAATGTATAGCTCATGTTAATGGGTGAAGCATAGCTCGTGATCAGCCTCAACTAAAAGTGCCTGTGTCAGGCTGCAAGGTGGCTGTGCTGATCGCTGATGGAGCATGGTTCAGGGCAAGCAGCTGTGGCTGAGCACCTGCTGGTGCAGGGGTAGGCAAGCTCCACACCATCAGGCTTCCTGCAACACCTTCCTATTGGAAACATCTTGCTTCAATAAATACTGAGCAAAGCACTAACTCTTAACCTCTGCCTCTGCATTTCCACCACTTTATTCTAATCACTTTTAATTTATTTTCCAGCTTTGCTGGAAGGCAGCATTTCCTCAGCACAGGCTTTATATAGACAGTCCCTTTGCAGCCTTTCAGGTTTGATGTACAAATTTGCATTCTACAGTAATGTAGGATGGAAAGCATGAAAAGGTGGTCAGGGTAATTTCTAGTGCATGAGATCTTATACAATGTTGTGATAAGCTTTGCAATCACTGAATCATTACACTAATTGTTTATCACTGTGCACACGTGCATATAATCAACAGCCTTTAACAGAATACATTACATTACCCTTGTGTTGGATATGGTGTGTCTTAATCCATCAAGACGATGAGTTAGAAATAGCTAGAAATGAATGTAGGAAAGTGTCTAAGCCAGAAGCAGTGGTTCTAATTGTTTCACAGTAACTATTTTACATATTCACTAAACTGAGTTGTCATGCTGCTGGTAATTATAATTGTCTTCTGTCATTGGCAGATGATCATTCTGTGATTTCTGTGTCTAATGAAAATTCATTTTAACTAGAAAATTGCTTTTGTAGTATTCTGGATTCACTTCGAGAAGCTTCTGAACTGTTTTGAAAGTATCTCTGCTGCTACTTTTACCTCTTAAGGCATCTTGAAATGATTTTCTATACTAAATAATACTTCACTGAGAAAATTTAAATAGGTGCATTTAATTCTTCAGTACACCTCTCAGTGCCAACATGTAGAAGACATTTCTGGTTTCTGTAGCATCAACATAGTTAAGTAGTAGAAAATAAAAGGAATAATTTGTTTTTATCTATCTCTGTGTTGGTACAAACAGATAGGAAGTTAATTGAAGTTATGTCCCTTTTTGAAAGCTGTGTGATACAATGCGTCAGTAAGATCCAGGTATTAAAGCTCAGAGATACCTACCCACTGCAGTCCATCTGAGGTGCTATCTGCCAAATAAGTCTGGTCTGGTGTATATTTTAACTTTAGTGTTTAATTCAGTGAAGGCTGAGGGTCTCATCTCGCTTCCTCCTGCTTTTTAGCCTCAGCAGTCACTGAGGCTTTGCTGTGAGACCAAAGGAGAGGATGGCCTGGGGCAGACCTGAGGGAGTGGCAAATCATGGTACTGATTTCTCTGTCAGAGTGGATTTCTGCAACAAGTTTCAGAGCTGGAACCTTTAGCATTACTGTGATGTAAAAACTTACCTAAAAATAGCATCATAAAAGCCATATTATATACAAAATACTTAGAAAAGTGTTTTTTTAAATTTTTGAAGTCAGTTACAGTTGAGCTATAAGAATGTTACAAGCAATGTATTAATATATTCCAAATGACATTTGAAAAGTAATTAATTCTCTTCCCAGTCTCACCTATATTATGCAGGAAAAAGACACAGGAAAGGACAGAAAGACAGTAGTAAAAATAAAGCAATTTATTCTTACTGTGGAAATCTGTTCTGGGTTGCAATACACACACACACACACACACACACACACACACACACACACTGGATTTTCTGCATTCCCCAGTTGGTCTTCAGATGTCTTAAACCTCTGAGAGGTTGCTGAATGGTAAAGGCGTCCAGAAAGGCTGGGACTTCTTAAAGAAAACAATCTGAAAGGCACAGGAGCAAGCTGTTCCCATGGTGCCATGAGATAAACCAGCAGGAAAGATGACCAACCTGGATAAACAAGGAGCTTTTGATGGAACTCAGGAAAACAAAAAAAGGAGAGTCTACCACTCTGGGAAGAAGGGACTGACAAAACAAGAAGAAAACAGTCATCTAGTTAGATTATACAGATAGAAAGTTAGAAAGGCTAGAACTCAGTCTGGCCACGGTTAAAGAAGTGTTTGTATAAATGCATTAACAACCAAAATAGACCTAAAGAGAATCTTGCTCCATTATTGGATGTGGAGGGGAACATGGCCCCCAAGGATGAGGAAAAGGCTGAGGTACTTAATGCCTTCTTTGCTGCAATCTTTAATAGCCAGATCAGTTGTCCCCAGGGCAGTCAGCCCCCTGAGCTGGAAGACAGGGTTGAAGAGCAGAATAAACCCTCATAATCCAGGAGGAAGCAGTTTCCAACCTACTAGGCCACCTGGAAAATCACAGGTCCATGAGGCTAGATGGGATCCACCCTAGAGTACTGGGAGCTGGTGGAGGAGCTTGCCAAGCCACTCTCCATCATTTATCAACAGTCCTCGTTAATAGGGGAGATCCCAGAAAACTGGAGTCTTACCAATATGATGACCATCTACAATAAGAGCTGAAAGGAGGATCCAGGCAACTACAGGCCTGTCTGCCTGACCTAGGTACCAGAAAAGATCATGGAGCAGTTCATCCTGAGTGCGCTCAGTAGGTATGTGCAGGATAACTGGAGGATCAGGCCCAGCCAGCATGGGTTCATGAAAGGCAGGTCCTGCTTGGCCAACTTGATCTCCTTCTATGACAAGGTGACCTGTTTAGTGGATGAAGGAGAAGCTGTCACTTTTACCTACCTGGACTACAGCAAAGCCTTTGATACTGTCTCCCATAGTATTCTCCTGGAAAAGACAGCAGCTTGGACCACTGCACTGTTCACCAGGTATAAACCTATCTGGAAGGGCAATCCCAGAGAGTTGCTGTGAGCAGAGTTAAATCCATTTGGTGGACAGTCACAACTGTTGTTCTCCAGGGCTCAGTATTGGGGCCAGTGTTGTTTAATATCTTTATCAATGATCTGAATGAGGGGATTGAGTGCATTCTCAGTAAGTTTGTAGACAACACCAAATTGGGTGGTAGTATCCCTCTGCTCGAGGGTAGGGCAGTTTTGCAGAGGGATCTGAACAGGCTGGATCGATGGGCTGAGGCCAACTCTACAAGGTTCAACAAGTTAAATTGCCAGATCCTGCATTTAGGCCACAAAAACCCCATGAAGCCCTATAGGCTTAGGAAGGATTGTCTGGAAAACTGCTGAATGGAAAAGGACCTGTATGTGTTGGTCAACAGCTGGCTGAATATGAGGTGTCAGTGTACTCAGGTGTCCAAGAATGCCAACAGCGTCCTGGCTTGTATCAGACATAGTGTGGCCAGCATGATTAGGGTCATGCCCCTGTACTTGGCACTGGTGAGGCTACACCTCAAGTACTGTGTTTAGTTTTGGGCCACTCACTATAAGAAAGATGTTGAGGTGCTGGAGCATGTCCAGAGAATGGGACCAAAGCTGTTAAAGAGTTTGGAGCACAAGTCTTATGATGAGAAATTGAAGGAATTGGGGTTGTTTACCATGGAGGAGGCTGAAGAGAGACCTTATCACTCTCTACAACTACCTGAAAGGAGGTTGTAGTGAGGTGGGCATTGGTCTCTTCTCCCAAGTAACTAGCAATAGGATGAGAGGAAATAGTCTTAAGTTGCATCAGGTGAGGTTGAGATTGGATATTAGGAAAAACTTCTTCACTGAAAGAGTGTTCAGGCATTGGAAAAGGCTGCCAAGAGAGGTGGTGAGTCACCATTCCTGGAAGTGTTAAAAAATGTGTAGATGTGGCACTCCAAGACATGGTTTAGCTGACATGGTTGTCTTGGACTGACAGTTGGACTTGATGATCTTCAAAGTCTTTTCCAACCTTAAAGATTCTATTCTAATATAGGACATGATATCCACTTTTTATCAAGTTGAGCAATCTGCATCTACAGTGTATGGAACATCTGTGTATTTTATTGACCCAAAAAAACCCACTAAAGTCTTTCAAGCCTTCTCAACAGCTGGATTGCATTCAATTGTTAGCCCCTCAAAAACCTTGTTGGGATTTACATTCTGATCAGCTTTTTGTGAATACCCTTGGATACACAGAAAGAACCCAGGGAATACCCTACTTAAGTGGTTTGTAAAAAAATGAAAAAGTAGTCAAGGCTTATTGAAAAGCTGAGTTATAGTGGTACTGTAGTCCAGCTTTTCAGGTTGTCAGTCCTTGAAATTTTAATGCCTCTCACCTCCCACACTGTTATTTATTTTGCCTGATAAACAATAAAGCATACTGGCAGAGAATTATTGTCCCATTGCATTTCTGTCCTACAGGCGATAGAAAAATACTTAGAAATAAATTGCCAGAGCATGAGTGCCATTTCTCAGGATTTCATGGCTGTAGTCTTTGATGCAAACATGGTTAATGTAAAATACGCTTTTTTACGTAAATATTAGTTGTACATAAAATCACTATAAGAAACTGAATATACCTCACATGCATAGTAATAGATTATGCCTCAGAGCTGGTGATTTTGCAGTACAGATTACCTTTGCTTTTTTCCATCCTGAAAGACAATTGTCCTGGAAATACCAAGCTGAGGATGATGCACTTGAGTGAAGGTTACCACCCAGAGGGACCTTGAAAGGCTTGAGAACTGGACAAATGTGAACCTCATGAAGTTCAAAAAGGCCAAGTGCAATATCCTGCACCTGAGTTGGGACACTCACCAGCATCAGTACAGACTAGGTTATGAATGGATTGGCAGCAGCCCTTCAGAAAAAGACCTGGAGATACAAGTGTAAAAAAGTTACATATGTCACAGCAATGTTTGCTTGGAGCCCAGAAAGACAATTATACCCTGAGCACCATAAAAAATGTGGCCTGCAGGGTGAGGGATGTGACTCTTCCCCTTGGTTCCCCTTGGTTCCCCTTGGTGGGTCCAGAGGAGTGCCACAAAGATAACTAGAGGGCTGGAGCACCTCTCCTATGAAGGCAGGCTGAGAGAATTGGTGTTGTTCAGTCAGACGAGGAAAATGCTCCGGGGACACCATACTGCAGTCTTTCAATATGTGAATGGAGTTTATAAGAAAGATGGAGAGAGACATTTTACCAAGGCTTGTAGTAACAGGGCAAGAAGTAATGGTTTTAAACTGAAAGAGGGAAGATTCAGATAGGACACGAGGACAAAATTTTTTAAGATGAGGACGGTGATGCCCTGGCACAGGCTGCCCAGAGAAGCTGTGCTGCCCCCTTCCTGGCAGTGTTCAAGGCCAGGTTGGGTGGGGATTTGAGTAACCTGGGCTAGTGAAGGTTGTCCCTGCCCATGGCAGGGGGTTGAAACTAAACGGGCTTTGAGGTCCCTTCCAACCTAACTGTTCTGTGCTTTTATGATTCTATGTTTCTAGGATTCTATACGCATGGAATTCTTTGGACACTGAAGTTGAAAACGAGTGCTGGACTAGATGATCTTAAAAGGTACCTTCCAAACCAAACTATTCTGTGATTCTATAAAACCTCCCTTTTCAGAACAAAATATTGTGCAGGTATTTGTTTTAAAAATTCCTTGCTAGATATTCTGTAGATGTATCTTTGGGTCTGCACTGAAATCAGACATAATTAACACTATAACTGTTCACATTCTCATCTTCCCTGCTTAACTGCTTGATAATTGTTCCCTTATGTTCCATATTTCTATAAAATCTTAGTTTTCAAATGCCATAGCTGAGTCTTGATCTTTGAGTGGTTCAGCATAAACCCTAGGGTCCCACCCTTGCAGAGTCTGAAGGACCTTAGAGGCATAAAGTTAGGACTGGATGAATTTCGGAAATCAGGCAGTGAAGCATTGAGGGGGTCTGGATTTTGGTGTCATTTGGGAGTTTCAGAATACTTCACTATTTCATTCCAGACCTAAGCTCCTTGATAATATTTTTAACATAAAACCATGGAGCCCTCTCTATGGATATTAACCATAAAATGAGGATAATATTTTGAGGACATTCAATGAGCATCACTGAAATGTACTTTCAAGCTTCACGTTTTATTATACACAAGCTACTGTGATAAAAAGCATTAAGGTTGCAAAAGCAAGCACTCTAAAGCAATATTGCCTCTGCACTTTCTTCCCTTGTGAGCTCTCTTGAGCAGAGACACTTTTTATATTTATCCATCAAATGCCCAGCTCATTCTTCGGGGTATAGAAATAATTAATACTAATAATAGATGCTGCAGAGAAGCAATGTCACCATGAAATTTTAGATTTAATGTGGATGACATAAGTAGTTCATTTTCATTTTGCAACTGGATAACATTTTCTGCAGATTGCAGTTCTCTCTTCTTCCTAACTTATATGATAAATATTTTATCGCACAGTCCTGATTGTCAAACCAGGAATATTTTCCAGGTTAATAAGTTTATTCCTATTTCATTATATCCTAAAGCAGAATTCTTCACTACTGCTGCTCACATATCATAAAATAACTAGAGCATAGCAGGCAATGTCCCATTAGTAGACCTTTCAAGCATCCATGTACACAACTGCTAAACTCCCACCATTCATCACCACTGCACCATAGTCAGAGTTACATTCAGTTTCTTCATTTCTTTAGAGGAATTAAGCTAGATGTGAGCCAGCTGATTTATGAAGAAATAATTAGTTTTTTTCTTTTGACTCTGAACAAGGTGAATTAAAGTAAACTAAAAAATGAATGAGCTTGAATTATCAGTTTGAGCCCACTCCAGCTCCTTTTGGATCTGGATGATAAATCTTCAAGAGCTCAATGTTCTTCGGTGTCTGCATGTGACATACTTTAGTTTGTCAGTCAGCAGTTCTTTAAGTGATAGCTTTACTTATGCACATGTTACAACTGCCTTGAGAAACTAATAATTAAACATAACAAATATCTGTATAGGCAGCATGGTGTTGCGGTTGAGAAACTCTACAGCTATATTTGAACCAACAGCTTCATTGACAACATCTTAAGGAAATGCTTTTGGAGATAATTTTTCATTCATGACCCATAATTTCAACTAGTTCTTTCATAGGCCTGTTTTATCTAATCTTTCCCCACCAAATCCCATAGCCTGGGTCTCTGTGGAAGCCAAATCACTTATCTAGTCATCAGACAGAGTGAAGAGAAAATTACCCTGCCTTAACATTAATGTTAATGTAGACACATTGGCAAATTTTATAGATAGGGCAATGGTTTTCATTTTTAGGTTTTTGCTACATCAGCTGACATATTCTCAATTAGACAAGCTCCTGATAATCTCCACAGGCTACTCACTAACTCCATGCTGCAGATAGGATTTTTTTTAGCTGATTTATTAATTAGTTGTTTTCTCAGTTAGTAATCTGGAAGGAGCTTGGGGTGTTAACATCAGAAGCTAAAGTAGCCATTAAGTCACTGCTAGAAGTAATTTCACTTTTTCACCTTTATGTCTTACTTCTTCTTAATCAGCAAGCACGTTCTTAAACTTCAGAACTTTTTGTTGCATTGCAAGACATAGGAAACATGTACAGTTGTTGGAGAGAATCCAGAGGAGGGCCACGAAGGAGATCAAGGTGCTGGAACACCTCTCCTATGAAGACAGGCTGTGAGAGTTTGGTTTGTTCAGCCTGGAGAAAAGAAGGCTCCAGGGTGACCTAATTGTGGTGTACTAATATTTAAAGGGGACCTACAGGAAAGCAGCAGACGGACTGTTCACCACGGAGTGCAGTGACAGAACAAGGGACAATGGCTTCAAACTGAAAGAGGGCAGGCTTAGGTTAGACATTAGGAAGAAATTCTTTACTATGAGGGCGGTGGGCTACTGGAACAACTTGCCCAGAGAGGTTGTGGAAACCCCATGCCTGGTGGTGTTTAAGGTCAGGTTGGATGGGGCATTGGGCAAGGGTGCCCCTGCCCATGTCAGGGGGTTGGAATTAGACGATCTTTGAAGTCCCTTCCAACCCAAAGCATTCTATGATTCTATGACCCGGTGAGATGAAAAGAAGCAGAAAAGTTCTGGTTTAGGAATAAATTTCAAAATTTCTTCAATTTCTTTTTTTTAATTCCATTTTTGAGGTATTGCCTTTTCCATATTGTTAAGAGATAGGAAAGCAAGAGCAAGGGAGGAAACATCAAAGTCAGAATCATTCACTCATTTGAAATTTGTTAGTTATTGTTTGTTAAAAGACAATCCCTCAACAAGAAATTAAAATAAACAAGATCGTAATCAAAACATCTATTTCAAATAGCTCTATTATTATATTTCTTTCAGTACTAGAAAACATCTGCTGCGTGAAAAACAGCAAATTGAGTCTTTTTCAGTTTTCTATACACTGCACAAGGCCATTCTATGAAATGAATATAGGAAATCATAGTGGTTTCAGAGTCAGAGGATGCCTCTCTTTGTTATGTGTAGAGCTCTCAAAAATACCACTTTGAATACAGTATTCAAGGATAATACATTTTTCTGGAACATATCAGAAGAGTTTTCTTCATATCCTGACATGCCTATTCAGAATTTCAACTTGTTAGCTACAAAATAACACTTCAAGTTTCACACTCTTCTTCTATATTTGAGTAAGAAAGACAGCTCTTAATGTGTCAAAGGTTACTGAGACAGTTTGCCTGACTTTCCTTGGGCTTTATATTTACAGTAATTTTCATTGAGTTCAAGAAAAAATGCCAGCAAAGGAAATACAACTGCATTAGGATTAAAGAAAAAATGTGCAAATATTTATCTGGAACAATGCATAAAATAGTTCTCACACTTCATCTTAGTCTAAAATAACTAATAGGATGGAATCAGTGAGTATGGAAGCAATTCTGTCACTTCAATTACTATTTTAGTAAATTGTAAATAGTAATTTACTATTATGTAAATCAAAAGCTGAAAATGGGGACATTTACTTACTTTATCACTTGCATTTTTTTCTCAAGGAAAAAAACAAAAGAAATGTCAAACTGAATGATGGTCTTTAATATTAAGTGTTATCCTAAAATCCTTGAGTTTATGTTTTTTCATTCCTTTCATACCACAGTTACAAAGAAAGTAGGACTGACACAAAAAAAGCAAGAGCTGAAAACTGGAGTTCAGAGTCAAAGGGCTTGGATGTTCCTTGCCATTGATACCTGCACAGAGGTGTGATTTCTATGCAGCCTGCTTGGGAACAGCAATCTAATGCACAGGGTGTTGAAGTTCCTTCTACATGTTTCTCAAGAGTTGCTTTTCTTTAGCAGTATTTCTAATCTCAATGAGTGAAATAAATAGACACTTGAATGAACTAGAAGCAGCTTAATTTTGTAACATGGAGGAATTTGGAGTCTATTGAAGGAAAGAGAAGAAGAGTTATCACTGGCTTGTTGGAGTCAGTGCTTCACTTGCCATGGCTGTAGTTCACCGCCGGTCTGATGTACTCCACAAGTTGTTCTGCCATACAAAAATACAGAGAAGGTTTTAATGTTTTCTCTCTCTGTGCTTTCCCTGGTTCTGCCACCTTTGTTTGCTTGCCATCCTGGGCTGAGCTTGCATCACAGCTCGCTGTGAGATGTTGGTTGTAGAGGACAGCTGAATGCTATGCTGTTCCAACAGGGAGAGAGGCACTAATCTGTGTCCTGTACACCCTTGCATATAATGCCTCAATTACAAGTGGCGGGGGGCGGGAGGGGGAGGGGGAGGGAAGCACAATTTAGACATAACAATGTAGAGAATCCTGAGTTTAAAAAAGGAAAATGCTTCATGCCATCTCTTTAGATCCATGTAGGATATACTGGCTGCTGGAGAAGTTTCAGAATCAGTGCTCATTTAGATGCATGAAAAAGCAGAACAGTCCTCTGTTCTAGCAAAGCAACGCTCAGCGCTACTTTGGAAACATTTTCTTTGCATCACTATCACTGTCATTATTTTAGTGCCATCTCTGAGAAACTGATTGTTCACATTCATACCAGTCCCTGTACTTGGCTTGCATGAGTACTAGATCAATAATAATGCTCTTTCCCTGCCACAGTTGAAATCACGAATTCTGCTGTCACTAACATTTGAGTGAACCAGGAGCAAACTCAGCCCCAGCTCACCATCTGATAGCAGATTTGTGGAGTGGGCTTCAACACTTACTGAGCCAGCTGACAGTGATAGCTCACAGCAACATAACTCCAGTGATAGCATCCTTACACTTGTCATCTTCTGTGGTGTCTGAAATCCTGATCCATTGTCTACCCATGTGCAGTGTGTCTAGAAGCCACAAAATGAATGTGATGCCATGCTGCAATTAACATCACTGGTATTTCAAAGCATAGAGCTGTTGGGGAGCCTTGCCTGTAGGGTTTTCTGGGAACATACTAGGTATGACACAAAAAAGGCTCAAAGAAAGAGACGAATAAGGTTTTCTTTAGCCAGAAAGCACAAACTCAAATTACTGACAACTAAGATATAGAATTCTCTATACTAATGGTGCTTTTATTTTTCGACATAGGAGAGGACTTGCCTTAAGCTTTTAGATGCAGAGTGACAATGAGCTGCTATGAATCAAACAATACTTTGCTTCAGCCTTTAACAGCTGCTAAAAAATTTTCATACAATGGAAAGCTTGACATCTGGTCTAGCAGCCCCAAGTCAGGTGTTATGAAATAAGCCTCCCTTCTAAGCTTTTAGTGGTGTTATTTTACTATACAGCTTCTGAGAAAGAGAAAAGTAGCTGAAGACCATTTGTAGAGCCAGTGATGTCCTGTCTCCAGCTCTGCAGGAGCAACATTGCCTGTTTTATTTAATGAGAGAATTTCAGCTGAAGCCTAACAAGAGGACTCTGAAACAGATCTTCTCCACTTATTCTTGAAAATGTTCAGATTGACAGCTAATAAGTAGTATCCACCTGCTGATATCACTGTTCCATAGCAAAGGACTGGCTCAGAGAAATCCAGTAATGAGAAAGTTCCTTCAGATGGAGCCTGTACAAGCCTGCCCTAATAGGGGGCAATATATTATAAGAGGAAAGTGTAGTTCATTCTGAAAAACTCAAGAGCTGTATTCAATGCATGTGATCCTGTAGGCTTGATCTTGACTTTCTAAGGCACTACTTTTTATTAGGTTTCACAGTAAACTCAAGTAATCCTGGATCTTTTCTTATTAGAATAGAATGCTTTGGACTTGGAAATTATTAATGAATTGTATTGATCTACACTTTGGCTGCATTCATAGATCCTTATTTAAATATAAATAATGAATCATATTTTCTGGAAGTTTCCTGTGCCCTATTGAAACTTAAAATTACAAAATAAAAAAGTCAGCAAGTGCAGGGTTTTAAGGCAGTGAACAAAGAGAAAACAGCATCTTTTAAAGGTCCATTTTTCCTATGATTTTTATTCATAACTGCTGCAGGGGACCAACCTCGTGCTTCCAAACTGCATACTCCGAGAGGCTGATTCCTGTGCCAATTTTATGACCAGAGCTTATGAGGATCAGACACAAAACCCAGAGGATATAACCCTGCCCATTATGCTATTTCTGACTGTATGGAAAAGCTGTTGCATCTGTCTCTACCTTTTTCTAAAGGTTTTAGTTAAAAAAAAAAAAAAAAAAAAGACAAAAAAAAAGTGAACATGCCACCTAAAGATGAGACCAGAACTACCCTTTTATATCAGTCTTTTTGCAGTGGGAGACATTCTCCATTATGCTGTGGCACATTGACTACAAGCCTGACTTTAATTATACAAAACAAAATACCATCCTAATATGAAAACTATAGTCTATTTATATGCATGAGTCTCTTTTGCTATCTTCCTCCATTTATTTGGTGGAATAACATGATGTAAGATTATTTGTGACTGTGTTTTTTGTCATTTGGAGAGGAATTGGTAAGTGTCTCAGCGGAGCTGAGATCCGGCTTTCATGGGTGTGGAGAGCCAAGCTCAGCTTTGTTCTTCCCTCTGTCATGCTGGTTGTGATCACTGCAGGACCAGAGAAGAACAAATGATTAACAAGATAGCAGAAGTAGTGATAAATGGGAAATGGCTGATGTTTATTTATCCCTTAATGAGATAAACTTCATTAATGGGTGACTGATTATATTTTTCTTTTTTTTTTTTATTCAATCAAAATATGAAGCAGAGAGAACCACAGCTAGAATGGCAAACAGATGTGCCACACTGCATGTGAAATCCGAGAAATACTGGTTTCTCCCATTTATAAAAAATTAAGTGGACCTATGGATGTTTTCTTAAAGCTAATAAAAGTTTGGGTTTGTAGATTAGAAAACAGCTAACAGGCTGAATCTATTTGAAGGGAAGGGATAAGAGCGTGAACCAATTCCATAGTAGTTCAGATTTGCTGTGACCAACAGACGAAGGGAGGTGATTCCCCCCCTTTACTCAGCTCTCATAAGACCCCACCTGTATTACTGCACCCAGCTCTGGGGTCCTCAGCACAAGACAGACACGGACCTGTTGGAGTAGGTGCAGAAGAGGGCTTCAAAGATAATCATAGGCCTGGAGCACCTCTCCTATGAAGACAGGCTGAGAGAATTGGTGTTGTTCAACCAGAAGAGGAAAATGCTCCGGGGAGACCTCATTTCAGTCTTTCAATATTTGAGAGGAGTTTATAAGAAAGATGGAGAGAGACGTTTTAACAAGGCTTGTAGTAACAGGGCAAGAAGTAATGGTTTTAAACTGAAAGAGGGGAGATTCAGATTGGACATGGGGAAGAAATTTTTTAAGATGAGGGCGGTGATACCCTGGCACAAGTTGCCCAGAGGTGTGGATGCCTCATCTTTGTAAGTATTCAAAGCCAGGCTGGATGGGGCTTTGGGCTACTTGATGTAGTGGAGGATGTCCCTGCCCATGGCAGGGGGTTGGAACTGGATTATCTATGTTTCTGTGATTCTATACTCAGGGAATTCTATAGACACAGAAACTCATAGCATAGTGCATTTTAGAAAAGGGAAATGCATAACAAAAAGCCTCTTTTTGTGTATATTAAACTAGGTGTCTCAGAGAGATGCTTCACTCTTTAAACAGCACTCAGAACTTTGGTCCCAAACTACTGCCCTGCATAATCAAATCCATTACAGCTAAAACATGAAAGTAAACTCTCAATGCAATGTACTGCCTTCAGCTGCAGTGATTTTCCATGCATTAATACTGATCTTGAGGGCATTACTTCACATAGCAGCAGAAGTAACGAGAAGAAAATAAGACTTCATCTCCTCTATGAGAAAATAAACTATTAACATCTCCATCTTCAGTGATCATCACTGTGCTGGTGTCATGAGTACAGACAGATAGGCGTATTTTCCCAAGTACAGTACATGATGCCTGAAATACTTGAATTCTAAAATAGTGGACATTTCAGTATCAAATGTTTTTCTATCTGTAGCTTCTGCTGAAATGTAATGGAAAGCTTTGTTTCTTGCTTGTTGGAAAACAAACCAACCGTAAACCCCTAAGAAAGCTCCGAGATGGAAAACAATCAACTCTCCTGGGTAAACTGAGAAAGATGAAAAATATAATCCATGCTCTTCTCCAGTCAAGCCATCCTCATGACAAGGATGTAACATGAATGGGGAATGTCATGAACTTAACCTGTCCTCTTCGCATTTTCACTTGTAATTTTGAGGTTTTATTCAGATTCTATAATAAATATGATACAGTAGGCTATCTCAGAGAGAGGGTTTTTTCAAATGTAATATGCTATATTGTTAACTGCAGCTGTAATTTAATTTCTGTGTGCAGTGGTACTTACAGATTCTCTTACATCCCAAACAAACCACTCTTGATATACTAGTTTATTATTTTACTTGTTTTTCCTCTGTTTATTTTTTGATACCAAGTCTTTGAATTCTGAAAGTCATTTTAAGAAGAAAGCAGGAATACAGCTCAGGGTGTTCCTGCTCCAGTAGTGCATGGCAAGATCAATTTGGGCATTAAGCTTTAGCTTTTACCCTCATTGCAAGCCTGCCAGGCAGTAGGTATTATTACACCAGGAACTATCAGTTTCATTATAACCTCAGTATGTTATCAGAAATATGTACATTAGGCAGACATGTGAATAAATCCTTATTTTTTAAAAAAATATTTTTCTATGCAGTTAGAAGTATATATTCTTTGATACATTATTTTTAGAATGTCAAAGGATTTGCTGAAAATATGTGGACATGCATGTTTAAAAAATAAAAATAAAAAAAATCAATTTTCTACTGGGATTCAGTCCAAAATTAAATATATAACTGATTGATTATAGTTTAATATTAAGTTGTCCCTGTAGGTAAGCATCTTTGATTCACATTAAATCAAACACGTAGTGTTTACAACACAATGCAGACAGATTTTTTTTCTCTTCCAGTTCCCCTCTTGATTTGAGTTTGAATAGTTTTCTAATTGGATATGTTTTACCACAGAATTAATTTAAATTTTTCCCCTGTGTCAGCAATTAGACAAGTTATATGGTACCTACTTAAGCTGTTACCTGCTTCTGGAGCAAAATTCAGGTGACAGTAATGAATCCGTTCAGTGCAAAGGAGCTGAACAGACTTAAAGCAAGCTGATGAAGCATCCAAGGAAAGGTTAACTTTGGGTTCAGTCTGCAAGCTAAAATGGAAAAATGCTGCTGCTAGCACTAAAAATATGCACAGCGAACAATTTTACTATTGTATTTAAATATTTTACTTAAAATTGCCTTATTTTCCTTAAAAATACAGTAACCCTCTATTTGTCTTTCCTGCAACTGAAAGAATGTCCATCACCTGTAGACAAAGATTCATACTGCTAAATAAGTGATGCAATAGAAAGCACACAAAGTTATATCAGGGTGTGACCTGAGGGAATTCTCTGATCTCAAAGCAGCAACAGTGTTTATGAAGGCAACTGTAGGAGAAAACTCCCTCAGTACTTAAGGCTCTGATGATATTCATCCCAGGCATTTGAGTCAGAATACATTATGCATTCATACTGAAGCTCTTTTCCTTTCGAACCAGAGCCAGTAATCACTCCTTTGGCACTCTAAATGGAGGGGTCAGCTCACCTTATCAAGTGTCTGTGACTGATGGCGTGCGGTGCTGAGAACAAAATGTTGGGCTATGCTGGCAAAATGGGAGCATTCCCATGTGTTTGTAGCAGTGCTAGGACAGAACAACCCCTGGGTAGAAGGCACTTTCCATCTTGGGTAAATTTATCATGCTTTGTCTGGTAGTGACTGTCTTATAAACTGACCACACAACTGTGTACGTACAAGGATGACTGAGAAACAAGCTACAGAAATCTCAAGCCACGATGTACATCGGAGGCAGCTGCTGCAATACCTTCAGATGTTCTCAGACTGCTAAAACATAGCCCATATGATGTTGTGTCCCGGGAACATGCCTAGAAAGCAATCATTCTCTATTAAAAGTAGATATCTAAGATCTCTATGCAACTACATGAGTATTTTATTTTGGTTTAATACTCTGCTGAAGTTAATATACTGACTGCTCATATGATCCATAAGTCATATGTCCACCATATGATTTGCACTGTGGGGTGGATTGTCACACAAGATCTATCTTGAGGAAACTAAGCTGAAAAAAATATATGCTCTGGGAGAGCATTAGAGTGCTAACTGCAAATGAAGAGATCAGCACATAGGTTCAAGCTGGAGCTAGTCTAAGGGAGAAACATGGTTCTAATTTGCATTTGATCTTCCATGGCCTCTGTTTCATTCTACAGAACTATTCCTACTGCATGGCAACACATGTTATAGGTTGATATAGCTGTAGAGAAAAATGGGGCTAGACCTCTGCTTAGGAGGCATCCAGAATGTCCTTCTTACTTTCACCAGTTTGTGCACAAAATGGAGAACTAGAATAAGGCCACAGCCTACTCTTCCTTCATTCTTTTCTTTAAAAAGAAGAAATTGCTGAGGAAGCACAAAAATCTGGATTATAGTTAGCTACTGACATGGAGACCAAAACAACATAGACAATATTTTTGGCTGCAACATTTCTTCAGAGACCAAAAAACCTAATAGTGCAAAAACTAAATATTTCAATGGATGCTGTCTTACAAGGAGATGTGCAGTGCAGGCAGAATGTAATTATATGCAACTGTTGCTTTTTTTGTTCAAGGAACAGTATAAATCACAGTAATTTGTGTCTGATTTTTTAAAGAACATACTGTAGATTTGGGCATGAATCAAGGAGCATGCCTTGGCTGAACTCTTTAGCTCTTTTTCATTTGTTTGCATCGATTTTTCCATGATTCTTAGTGTTTTTCTATTGTATGGAGAAAACAATATGGGAGACATCTGGTGGCCACTAATTAATGGAAACTCTTTAATTTATAGTAATAATTTGGAGATCTGCAACTAAGACTATAAATGAACAAATGTAATTTAAAAAGTCAGGATAATGTATCACAAAATTCACCCCTAATTTATTTGCTACTTTATTTTTAATTATTTGTGGCTATACATAGAGTAATATTAAATTGCAGAGAGCTGTTGTAAAAGTAAATGCATCAGATTTATGTTTCCAAAAACCCAGTTCTGAACTTTGGGGAAGTTTGGAGCCAAATTAGAACCTTGACCAGACAACTCAGAACTATCTCTGCTAAAGGGACAACAATTTTAAATATATTTTAAATTAATTTTAAAATATTTATCTATGTATAAAATTATTTACTAGATTTATTTTTTGTTTACTTGTTTATTTAGGTTTTTTTATGTTCACCTGCCTGACTAACATGAAGAGGTGACAGTATATGAAGGCATCAGTTGACGCCTCATCATTTTAATTATTAAAATAAGCATTTCTCTCTCATGTCAATTTCATACCCTTTGTCCAACCTCTGTGTGTGTGTACATATTTTCTTTTTTTTTTGATCACATATGATAACATCTCACTTCTTTCTTTAACATTGTTGCAGTGTTGTGAGGCTGTGCTGCTGAGACGGTTTCTTTAAGCAGCAGTTAAAGTTTTCTGCCAGACTAAACTATTAACAACGAGCAATTCAAGGCCAAAGTTGTGGCCCGAGAGACAGTGGAGCACCTCTGAGAATCACATACAGGAGAAAACAACCCGGAAGCAGCTGCATTTTGCCACCAGAGAAGGGAGCAAGAAGATGTAACGAGCTGTGCAGACACCAAGGCCGGGAAAGGGCTGGGGAGGAGGCGGCCCAGGTGCCGGAGAGAAAGATGCCCCTGCAGCCCGTGGAGAAACCCATGGAAAAGGCCGAGACCCCACCTGCAGCCCATGGAGGGGCTCCACACTGGATGGAGCAGGTGGAGACATAGAGAAGACACAGTGACCCTACCTTGGAACAATCCCCTGCCAGCACTTGCAGCCATGAGGAGAATCAGAGACACAGAGATGAGTGAGAGAGAGTTTTGCGTTGGAACAGGGTTGCTGGGCGAGGCTTGGAATCCTGTGGAGGACTGGGACTGAGAGACACTGTGATAAAGAGATAAAGCCCTGTGGGAAAGGATTCATGTTGGAGAAGTTCATGGAGGACTGTCTCCTGTGGGTGAGACCCCACGGTGCAGCAGGGGGAGGGTGTGGAATGAATGCCCCCACCCCAACCCCCCCCCGGGGGGGACTGACCGAAGCCCCCATCTCCCAGCCCCTACCCCCCTATGCTGCGAGCAGGGGGAAGAAGGGAGTGAAATCATGACTAGAGTGAAGTCTGCTAAGAAGGGAGCTGGGTGGGGGAGGTTAGAGGTGTTTTAAGATCTGAAAGAGGAAAACAGCTCATGAAGAAGTAACCGAGAACCCCATTTTTTCCCAGTCCCTGCCCCCCTGTACTGCAAGCAGGGGGAAGAAGGGAGCAAAATTCTGAGTAGAGTCTGCTAAGAAGGGAGTGGTGGGGGGAAAGTGTTTTAAGATCTGGTTATGTTTGTTTTAACATCTGTTCACTCTCCCAACTCCGATTAGGTAGTTTCTCTCTTCTTCATTTTGTGTTGATCTGTTTTGCCCACATCGTTGATGACAGAATGATCTCTCCCTGTCCTTATTTTGTCTCCTGAGCCTCTTAATATATATTTTCTCCCCTGTCCAACTAAGAAGGGGAGTAATAGACTGACTTTGGTGGACGTCTGGCCTCCAGCCAGAGCTAAACCACCACAAACATGCAAGGTGGAATGTTAAAATGAGTAGCTCTTTATGAAATATTTTTTTCCATTCAAATCACAAGAGCAGTGTTCTTTTTCTCATCCCATTCCTTGGGAAAACACTGACTAATAGACATTACCATATTGAGAAAATCAGTGTGTCCATGACAGACAAAGGAAGAGCGGTGGAGTCTCTAACACCAACCACGCACAAGCAGGGGTGTGCTGCAGAACTGCCCAGACTTCCCCCTGCTGAAGGCAGTGTAGGTCAAAATCTGCATCTGAAACTTTACCTCCAGTACCAAACTAAGTTTGGATGTGGTCTCAAGAGAAGGAATGGGAGCTACACTTTTGCTTTTGAATAAACTGGGAGTTGTTTTCAGCAATATGGTATCTTCAAGTCAAGGGAAGATAATAGAAGAAACAGACAAAAGAATTTCTGGGAAAACCTTTTAGCCTTCTTTTTCAATTTTTTTTTTTTTTTTTTTTTTTTTTTTTTTTGTGGAAGAACTTTTTCACAGTGAGGGTGACAGAGCCCTGGGACAGGCTGCCCACGGGGGTTGTGGAGTCTCCTTCTCTGGAGATATTCAAGACCCGTCTGGACACCTACTTGTGCTACCTGTCCTAAGGAACCTGCTTTGGCAGGGGGGTTGGACTCAATGCTCTCATGAGGTCCCTTCCAACCCCTACAATTGTGTGATTCTGTTATTCATCAGCTTCACAAATAGCCATATTATGTTGCTGGGATCAACTCCCTGTCATAAGAAAACAAAATTGTCATGAGCTGCTGTGTGATTTCTGGATATGCCATACAATGCATGTGGCCTATCCCGGGCAGCTGGGCAGAGTAGCCCACACAGGTCATGTGTGTGCCCACAGGCAGAGACATTGTACGGAACAGAGGTGGGCAATGTGAAATTCTGTCATTCAAAAGGTTTTGCATATTACACTGAAGTTTCAAACCATTTGGATGAGGACAAAACACAAAGTAAGGTGTGGTCTTTAATTTAGTTGATTCCAGGTTGATTGATGACTACTTGTGCTTTGAAAAGTTTTCTTTACAAGAAAGATCAGACCTAAACATAGGTATCTATACTTTCCTAATTTTTAGAATTAAAGCCACAGATTTGAAATATCTACAGTCACAACTGCAGGACAAAAGCTGTTCTTCTGTTCATGATGATTCTGAGAAAAGAAAGAAAAATTTACACTGAATGTATTTGATATTGCTTGATTTTAGGGGGACATTTTTGATAAAGACTTAGGTTAGAAGCGTTGCTTCTAGGGTCCTAGTGCACACTGAAAAATTAACTACTGACCTAAATAAGAAATTAACATGATTTTATTTTGGTTACCATCATTTGTAGATCAGGTGAAATGCTTATTTCCCCAAAGCGAGTAAGCTTTAATTTCTGCCAATGTTTTTATTTTTGCTGAGCTCTAGTAAGTCAAGTTGTTGTGCCTGGCAATTCGATATATTGGTTTCACAAATGTTAAGGTATTCTTTATCAGGTTGTCTTGTGCCCAGGTCTACCAGTCAGCCTACCAGTCTATTCCCAATCTAATACTATCTCAAAGGTACAAAAAAAGGAAACCTACATCAAACATTTTCATTGATTTTTACAAAAACTGTCAAAACATGTCACAATTTTATTCATGTCAGCATTTCTCTGAGGCTTTGAGTGTTTACATATTAAAAAATCCTTCTTCTTTGGAGTACTGGAGATGTCTGTCCAGTCAGTGTCTTCCTTTGTCTCCATTTTAAATTGTTTCAGAGTAACTTTTGCTCTTATGTTCTGATTCCTCTCTTGCTTAACCTGTTGTTACCTCAGTGTGATTCTGCCTACTGCTGTGACTGAGTTTAGCAAAGTCAGGTCCTGCTTGACTAACTCGTCTCCTATAACAAGGAGATCCACTTAGTGGATGAGGGAAAAGCTATGTATATTGTTTACTCTGGACTTTAAGCAAAGCCTTTGACACTGTTTCCCACAGCATTCTCCTGGAGAAACTAGTTGCTCATGTCTTGGATAGGTGCACTCTTCCCTGGGTAAAACACTGGCTGGATGGCCAGGACCAAAGAGTTGTGGTGAATGGAGTTACATCCAATTGTTAGCTGGTCACAACTGTTGTTGTCCAGGGCTCAGTACTGAGGCCAGGTTTTTTTAATATCTTTATTAATGGTCTGGATGAGAGGATCAAATGAACCCTTAGTCAGTTTGCAGATGACACCAAATTGTGTGGGAGTGTTGATCTGCTTGGGGATAGGAAGGTTCTGCAAAAGAGATCTGGACAGGCTGAATCGATGGGCTGAGGCCAACTCTACAAGGTTCAACAAGGCAAATTGCCAGGTACTGCACTTATGCCAAAACAACCCCATGCATCCTTACAGGCTTGGGGATGAGTGCTAGAAAGGTGCTGGGCAGAAAAGGATCTGGGGGTGTTAGCGAACAGCTGGCTGAATATGAGCTGTCAGCGCATCCAGGTCTCCAAGAAGGCCAACAGCATCCTGGCTTGTATCTGACATAGTGTGGCCAGCAGGATTAGGGTTGTGCCCCTGTACTCAGCACTGGTGAGGCTGCACCTTGAGTACTCTGTTCAGTTTTGGGCCCGTCACTATAAGAAAGACATTGAGGTACTGGGGTGTGTCCAAAGAAGAACAATGAAGCTGGTGAAGGGTCTAGAGGAGTGGCTGAGGGAACTGGGGTTGTTTTAAGCCTGGAGAAGAGGATGCTGAGGGAAGACCTTATAGCTCTCTACAACTACTTGAGAGGAGATTGCAGCCAGGCTGTTGGTCTGTTCTCCCAAGTAACAAGTGATAAGACAAGAGGAAATGGCCTCAAATTGTGTCAGGAGAGGTTCAGACTGAATTTAAAAAAAAAATATTCTTCACTGAAAGAGCCGTCAAGCACTGGAAGTGGCTGCACAGGGAAGTGGTTGTCTCACCACCCCTGGATGTATTTAAAAGACATGTAGATGTTTTGCTTAGGGACATGGGCTTTACAGTGCTAGGTTAATGGTTGGACCTGATGACCTTAAAGGTATTTTCTAACCTAAATGATTCTATGATACTATGACTTGCAGGCTGAATATGAGCCAGCAGTGTGCCCAGGCAGCCAAGAAGGCCAATGGCATCCTGGCTTGTATCAAAAACAGTGTGGCCAGTAGGTCTGGGGAGGTAATTGTGCCCCTGTACTTGGCATTGGTGAGTCCACACCTTGAGTACTGTGTGCAGTTCTGGGCTCCCCACCATAAGAAGGACATTGAGGTCCTCGAGCGAGTCCAGAGAAGGGCAACCAGACTGGTGAAGGGGCTGGAGGGCAAATCATATGAGGAATGGCTGAGGGAGCTGGGGCTGTTTAGCCTGGAGAAGAGGAGGCTGAGGGGAGACCTTATCACCACCTACAACTACCTGAAGGGAGGTTGTGGAGAGGTGGGCGATGGTCTCTTCAGCCATGTGACAGAAGATAGAACAAGGGGAAACGGCACAAAGCTGCACCAGGGCAGGTTGAGATTGGATATTAGAAAAAAAAAATTACTGAAAGAGTTGTCAGGGCCTGGAAGAGGCTGCCCAGGGAGGTGATTGAGTCACCTTCCCTGGGTGTGTTCAAAAAAAGGGTTGATGAGGTACTTAGGGATATCGTTTAGGATAGGATGGGAATGGTTGGACTTGATGATCTTCAAAGGTCTCTTCCAACCATGTGATTCTGTGATTCTGTGATTCTGTGACTTATAACAGTTTGGAAAATTGGGTCCTTGATTTTAGCTGAACTCAAAAGGTTCTTTAAGTTCTTTAGTTTGTTTCTAATTAATCTGTTCTGGTCCACCTCACAGTTCAGCATGTGGATATATGTTGTGTCAGATTCTCTTTTCACCTTGAAAAGGTGATTATTTTTAAAATTCCAGTGATATTTTTAAGACCTATTATAAAATTTACAGAACACTTACCTATTCTGTATTAATCATCCACAGTTCTTAATGCCCATAGCCATAATACATTGACATTGATGTTCTGCCACAGTTTTGAAAACATAGCCAAAGCATCAAACAATACAAATATTATAGATTTTTAACATCATTATCATTATTATTCAGATTACTGCTTCCAGCATATAATAGTTTCTTCAAAAGTCCATGGGGACTTGTGACTACTATTGAGCACCTTGCTAAACGGTAACACAATGTCATAGCATCACATTCCAGGTGAAGGAGCCATTGACTCCATAAGGTGTCTATAGTGCTAAAAAATATGAGGAATATATGCCACTTGAAGGCAAGGTGACTAGTTGGTCATGTGCTCTCTCTGGAGAATCATGAAGCTGTATCTGCACTTCAGTGATGGGATTTGGCCCAGGACTCTCTGGGAAGGTCAGAACAGCAGGATCTTAACGCATTGCTCCAACTGTGCAATATTTCCCTTGAAACTATCCAAAGATTTATCACACTGTCATGTCCTCCAAACTTCTGAAGCAGCAAGTTCAAATTCCCTATGGTCCCACTAGCATTTTTCAGTGCTGTTTTTCAATTGCAGACAGTTTGTTCCCTTTCTTCTCTCCTTTTTCTCTTTAGTTTACTATGTACAAGGGTATAGTTGCATGATATTCTAACCAAATAAAAAAATCACAGAATGGTTTGGGTTCGAAGGGACCAATCCCCTTGCAATGAGAAGGAACATCCTCCTCTAGACCAGGTTGCTCAGAGCCCTGTCTACCAGGCCTTGATGACTCCCAGGGAGGGGGCAGCCACAGCTTCTCTGGGCAGCCTGTGCCAGAGCCTCACCTCCTAATTATCTAATCTAAATCTACCCTCTTTGACTTTAAACCCTTGTCCTATCACTATACTCCCTGATAAGCAGCCCCTCTCCATCTTTCCTGTAGGCCCACTATATGTACTAGAAGTGGCAAATATTGAAGGTGGGGAGGTTTGTGGGAGGACAGGACTTTGTAGATTGAGGAAAAAATATTCCTGTAAAGACTGATTAGGCCATCTCTAAATTCACTTGACTGCCCTCTGGGTCCTATTTTGACCACTTTGATTGGTTAGAAAGTGTGAATTAGCTGATGATTTTATTTACCTAAACATCACCAGCTGAAGAAATTCCTGTTTCACAGGAAATCGGTTCATATTCATTAAAAACTTCCTTAGAACTTGCTGGGTACATTTCTAGATAGACTAAGATTTGTTAATCATCAAAGAGCAAAAATCAACATTGCTGGAAGTTCAGGTGCTAATTAATCCAAGAAGGCAAAAATAATTGTCTTTCTGGCATCTCACATAGATATAATTTCCACAAAGATAAATTTATATTTCTTTACACTGAATCATGTATATCACCCAGAAGATGCTTAAACCCATGCCCATTAGGAGAAAGAGCAAGGTGGATTACATTGTATTTGATGACAACAGGGCTTTTGCATCTTGTGGAAGCAAAGAAAGATTCCCATGTGAAAACAGCTTTCTGGTTCAGGCCATCAGGGATACTGATCAGAATGCAGAGAAAAACAAGTGTTAATAAAATTTGGAAGTCAGTAAAAAAAGCAAGGGATTTTAAAATTCAGATTTTTAAGAATGGTACATTCTTTTCATATTTGTTATTTTTTCATCTTTGATTATTTACTTCATGTCTTTTGGGTTACTTCATGACTTGAAGGTTTTCATCGTAAGGGTTAGAAATCTACTTTTCTTTATCTTTGTAAATGAAAAATGGGCTTCTCAAACACGTTCATAATTACAACACACAAAGCCTCATGAAAAACTTTTAAAATTATAATTTCCAATCATTTGCACAGAAAATATAGCATAAGCAACACACACTGGGGTAACATATAAAAAATCATATACAAATAAAAAAGACAGGGATCTCTTGGAGAGATTTCAGCAGAGGGCTACGAAGATGATTAAAGGCCTGGATCATCTCCCCAATGAGGAAAAGCTGATTGAAAAGGGACTGTTCAGCCTTGAGAAAAGGAGACTGAGAGGGGATCTTGTTAATGTTTATAAATATCTGAATTGTAGGATACAGGAGGAAATGGCCAGGCTCTTTTCAGTTGTCTGTAGAGACAGGACAAGGGGCAATGGCTTCAAGTTGGAGTACAGCAAGTTCCACACCAATATGGGGAAGAATGTTTTCACAGTGAGGGTGACAGAGCCCTGGGTCAGGCTGCTCAGGGGGGTGTGGAGTCTCCTTCTCTGGAGATATTCAAGACCAGTATGGAAGCCTCCCTGTGTGACCTGTCCAATGGAGCCTGCTTTGGCAGGGGGGATGGACTCAATGATCTCTTGAGGTCCCTTCCAACCCCTACCATTCTGTGAATCTGTAACTATGCATGTGTGCACACACATATGCAGAGATACATACATTTTTGTGTGTATGTGTATATGTATACATGGATGAATAAATATATATATGTGTGTATGCATCTGCACACACACTGGGTAAATATACCTGGGAGGTATAGGATAGGAGCTGTTGATAGCAAGCAGCAAGCACATCTGGAACAGAGCATCTGTGAGAAGAAAAAACACACTCTAGTTTAAAGAGAATAGTTATTAACAGAGGTCCCGTATCTTCCCTATCCACCGAGATTGAGATATTTATTTATTGTGTGTTTTTTAACATAGAAAAATGAGCAAACCTGTGGCAAAGCTACGTGACCTTTCACAAGCATATACATAACTGGCACAAGGGGAAAACCTAGTGTTTTTTAGTTAGTAGTTCTGTGTTTCAGCATTCTTGGATTTCTTGTCTGCTACATCCTAATTATTGGAAGCACCATGAAGTGTGTTTGGAAGAAGTGGTGGGAGAAAAGCAAAATGAATGCTGAAGGAATGCAAGGCACTGAGTGATCAGGAGACAGTTTATGGTCTTGTGTCCTGCCAATAAAGTGAGAATGCCCTCTCTGAGCTGGCTTTTTCCCAAGTCCTACAGAGGTTTTAAAGTTGTCACAATTAAAATAACTAGCAATATAAGCAGGTTTTAGCATTCACCATGAAGTTCCACCTGTTATTTGCTCAACCTGTCTGTAATATAAGGAACCCGTTTGTTAAAAATTTGGATCTGGGCATAATTCAGTGGGTTCAGTTGAAACGTTGCTAGTTTTCATGATTCCCTAGTGGAAGACTGTAATGCCAAGACTTAGGTCTCCTCAGTTCTGAGCTTTTTGATGAGAGGAGAAGCTGGTAAAAATAGCCAGGCACAAGTAAGTGTCCAGTGAACAGTAACAGAGCTTTTCTTTGCTTCTGAAATTCTGGGCAGCATTCAACAGTATGTTAACTAGAAAGATCAATTCATTAGAGAAACTTCAGCAAAGAACAACAAATTAATTACTAGATGAGGATGAGGATTTAAGAAATGGATTAAAGGTACTAAATTAGGAATGTGATGACTAAACAAAGCAAAGGATATTGTTCAGATAAACCTCTCAAATTTGCTCAGGTTCAGTGTCTGAGTTGGTGTTATGTGGTTCATATGACAGAGGGTGTATATCAGCCCAAAAAGATGTCACATTTGTTTATGTGAGAAGGATGAGACATTGTTTCCAGGAGGAGCAGGGGAACACACCTGCCAGCAGGACTGAGGCAGCTGGAGGGCAGCTGCTGAATGGCACTCAGCCTTTGCTGCAGCTCTGTGCTCCTGCCTCCCTCTTGCTCTGGGGTGCCATGGGTCTGCAGCATCTGCCCAGAGATTCATGTATGGTTCTGATGTTGCATTGCAAATGGCCCCACAGTAAGGTTTTAGCTGTATGGAAGTGTGAAGCAGGGGCAGCAGTATGAGTTTTCTGCTGAGTATGTGAGATTTGATAGGTGAGAAAAGTGTAAAAGTTGCTAGATGCGTGCAAAGAGAGAAGTATTTAATGCTGTTAGAAAAGATACAGCTAAGGCTAATGTCTTAAAATTATTCTATCAAAAAAACCCCACCCCAATCCACAACAAAAAAAAAAAAAAAAAAAAAGAAAGCAACCCACAAAAGTGAGTTCTGCTGAGGGATTGTCTCCTGAGAGAATCTGGAGAATGACTCACCACTGGCATTTTTAACATTTTTCTGTATAGAACAATAGAAAGCATGCTTTTGGGACTGAGCCTCCCTCAGTCGAGAAATGGGCTTCATGATCAATGAATCTTCTCTGATGGTAATGTCCGTGATTTTCTGACTATATTCTAAACAATGCTCATATTTCTGCCCTGGAAAGTGCTGCTGCTTAGCAAGAAGATGCTGTGTGCTGTTCCCATGAAAACAGCGGCATACAATGTAAAAGAGCTTGTGAGTGATAATTAGAGCTATTAGCTAATAGACTAATAATATTTTTCTCATTCTGTGGGGTGGGGGAGCATTTCTTCCCCATTCTATTTCCCATGTGCAGAGCAGCACAATCTCTCTCTACTTAAACTATCGGCTGTTAAACCTGTGTCACAGAACTTTCTCTGCTTCTGCAAGTGAGAGGCAAGTCACGAACACAAATTATAGGCCTGGAGGAGGGAGGGACCTGCTGTAGGAGATGGAAGATAACTGAACTCTTCAGTATTTTGAGGCTGAAGGCTTGCTGTGACACTCCTTCATGGGTCCAGCTCTCCTGAATGGGTATTGATTCTGCAGGGAGAGGGAAATCACTGGTTTGGGCTCTGCCCTTGAGCCCTTTCCTCTCTGCCCTCTCACGCAGCCCAGGAAGAGTCTAGCATTATGAGGATTCCCTGCTCAGTTGCTGTTTCCCAAGTCCGATGTAGACAAAATTTTCTTTCTGCTCTTCTCAAGCTTGTCTGTAGTTTTTTTGTTGTTGTTGATTGCCATTAGATGTTGGGTATTTTTTCCCCTATTACTCATCTTCTGAAAAAGATCACACTGATTTTTGACTATGGTGCATACATATATACACTTATACCTCTTAAAAGGTGAATGAAATTGCATGCAGCAAACATGGTGTCTTAGTGATGGTGATTATGGGACTGAGGAGGCAATAATAAGTTGCAACCAATTCTTATGATCAGAAGATGACCAGGGAATGACATGTGTCTAGTTGGCTGTAAAAGCTCAAACTAGCACTGAAATCTCAGCATGAATTGTAGTGGCAGAAGTGACATTGGATTCCTGGATCTATTACTTGTACAACTATCCATCTTTTTCACATGTTTTTGGCTTTCTCAGTGGTCTAATTTTTAAACCACACTGACAGAATAAAAAAATGAGAGGTCTTGATTTTTACTGATGAATATTATAAATTCTGTAATCCTTATCTTGCTTATTAAACTCTTAAAGTGCTTACAACTAAGCAAGAGTGATGTTTGGTGGATCGACTACTGCAGATTTAGAGAGCTCCTGATAGCCTCTAGGACGAATCTAGATGCCAAGAATAAAAAAAGATTCACTCCCTTACTTTGAATAAAAATCTTTCTGTCAACTTGAATGATAGGTGATGCATAGCTAATCATAACTGTGCTAGCAAATCTGTCAGCTCAGTTTTATCTAGAAAGTGCTGCCTTTTGCTCATAAAGGTTAAATTGCCACCGTGCCTTCTTAAAATCTCTGTTCTCCACAGCTGTGCTGGAAGTTAAAATCCAGCTGCCTGTGTGGCTTAACAGTTTAATAGATAATATATTTTTTTTCCCCTTCTGGGCCTTGGAAACTGAAATAGTCTAAAAGATTTATATTTGACCTTCTAGGTTTTCTCAAGTAGTTCTGTGTTGTTTTTCAGTCCAGTTCATTCTGAGTTGTCTCAAAACTTTATCATAAAAATTCAGTAGGTACATATATAAACTTGGGGTTAAGGCCCAGGAGATCAAGATGGAGATAGCAGTAAGAGTTTGTTCAGTTGTAATTGTCCTATTATACCAAAGAAATCCAGTCTCTGAACTGAATTTAACTTCTTGTCATAAAAATAATTCTATACCTGCCAAGAGCTGCAATAGTGTGGTAATGTCCCAGTGATATGGGTTGCCACATGATTTATTTTCCAGTAGGCAAAATTCTAGGGTCATTAGGGGGGAAAGCAAAAGCAGGGAGGTTTTAAGTGTAATGGTTTTAGCCTTATTTTCCCCATGTAGCCAATAGAGCAAAAACTTAGGTTTTTGACTGTGCACATTTCTTTTGTCATGAAAGGGTCCTTAATTTAATAAGGGAGTATTATTTAGCCTATAAATTCAGTTCAGATAGTAGAATTGAGCTTACTACGTGAAACTGAGCAGCAAATAACTTCTAATATTTTTCAGTAGCTTTCATCAGTAATGCTAGCTTGTGGTGTTTTCTTATCAAAAGTTAATTGTGAAATCTTTCTTTTAGTCAAAATTTAGGAGTTAAAACCACGAATAAGAATTTAGGAAAAATAATCATATTAAAAATTGGGTTTCTAACCTGCACAAAGTGTAGCAAGATGCTTCATCCATAAATCTCCTGAAGATGAAGTAAAATACAAATTGAAAATAATTGCAAATGTTTTCTCCTCATGTAATTAATACAGACATTATTCTAGTATATAGGACATCGTTCCTCATCAGCTCAGAATGCAATCTTCTGCCATACCAAAAGAAAGGCTTTATGCTATGGCTTTGTTAAAGTCAGAAAGAAAAACTTAATCTTTTGCATGTACAGTGTCCAATGCAGTTTTAGTCCTAATTTTGATTGCTTGTGTCATTGAAATATTTATCAACCCTATCCTAGTGTACTTAGTACTTTTGCAGTCATGGTGTACCTTGTATATATTACAAAAGGTTCAGTGAAAGGGGGAGGGGAATAAAGGGAGCTATCGATGGTAGATATTTTGAGCTATAATAAAATTGGAGGACATTAATAACCCATCAGTACTTTTTTTCAGGCTTTCATTCTAATTGACTTTTGTCCTAAGTCATAAACAAGACCCCTGCATCTGTTTTTTTTAAGCACATAAAAAAGGCTGATCTTCCAAAGTGGACTGCAAGACTGTATTTTTTTCTCCCTTGTTTTTCCTAACACAATTATAGTGATGATTACAGCCCCCCTGCCAAGTTTCTATATTATTTAGACAACTGGACTTGGATTCATTTTCCCCACAGGGCAGTCTGCGCTGCTAATGGCCAAGCAATCAGGTCACCTTTTAAAGCCGCCAATGTAGTGTTTGATTGGCAGATATCTATATTAAAGATAATGTTCTCTTTATGGCTTTTATTTTCTGCCGCCGTCTAGTATCTTTCTTCACTGGCTAGTTTATTAACCTTGGGAGTATATGTTCATGAAAACAATACTGCCCCTGATCCTTTGCCCTACTCAGAGCATTGCTCACCAAGCTCTCTTTTGCAGAGCCAGTTACATACTGAACTTTAAATGCTACCTTCCCGGCTCTTTTCAGTCGTACGAAGCTGCTCTGTTACCCTTCTGGCTCAATTTGTAGACTTTCAGCTTGTGAGCCAGGGCTCTGTCAGTTCAGTTTCCATCTTTGGCCTCGCACCCTCGCCCATCACTGACATGACAGAGAAACGGCAGGCCAGATATTACCTCTTCTGGCCTCTTCTTTAGTGCTATATAAATATAACCACTAAATGGAACCCTACCTCAGGCTGGGCGGGCGCAGCATTTTCTCCCTGTTGCATTATGTGGTTTGCAGGACAAGAAAGACCAGACTGAAATGGCTCTGTGCGTGGCTGCCAGGAGGGCAATATCTATCTCTTAATCATGTCTTAGGCCCGAGGCTTTTCAAGCTATACTTAAGTGCCTGGGATAGTGCTGGGATGGGCTTTGACACAGATAAAGGCAGAGGATAACCTGTAGGTGAACACTGGGACTGTGGAGAGCATGGTCCCACCATTGCTGCCTAGTTTTGCATATGGCTTCCCTGGCCCGAGTCAGCTGCTGCTGATGTTGGTTGCAGTCAGATCTCGGCTATTCCAGTGAAAATCTTTCAAGAACATGGGAATCCCATGAGGGGTCATTCCTAAACATGGAATCTGTCCTAGATACAAAATATAACCATGAGTTTATTGACAGATAATAGCACCTCATTACAGTAAGTAGTAGGAGAATGGTGCAGGAAATTGATTGCTTCCTCTTTTTGCCAGTGGGTCACCAAACAAGTAACCACCCAAAATCCCTTTTTAATTACAGAGGGAATATTTTAATTAAATATTGGCTGATTCCTTTACCAGTTCAAGATCCTTCCCTATCTATGCCATATTCTGGGCTTTCCTTCAGTTTTGGTGGATCTTCACAGAATCACAGAATTGCAGGGCTTAGAAGGGACCTCGAGAGATCATCGGGTCCAACCCCCTATCCTAACCTCTGTGTGGCTTTTCAGGTTGGTTGCTGATTGCTGGTATATGTTACCACTGATGCCGATGAATAACTTTAGTGCATGTCAGTATATAACCTGGGTAGATTTTATTTCATTGCTTATGCTGATGTCAATCAAATGAAGAACAAATAACTTTCAGTTTGGAAGAAAAGGCTAAAAAGTCTCTAAAAAAATTTTTGGCAGCTTTTTTGTCTTTTAAATTTTGCATTCCTTAAATGCTTTTAATGTCAACAACTGAAATATGTAATTAGCATTCTTTTTTTCATTGCAGTGACATGGAGCTGAGCCACAGAACCCTCTGGCCTGTGTCTAGTTTGACAAAATATAATGCAAAATAAAACTCTCAATTCTGCATACTCATTAAAATGGTCCTTGTCCTAATAATCTAGATAAAAGTCTGAGAAAATATTACTTAATGCCTTCCCCTACACTTGCAAAGAAGATCTAAAGAAGGATGTCTCTATCATTTGAATAAAATGATCCTCTCCCTATTTTCTTTAAAGGCTTTAATTCTCTCATTACCAGAAAAGCTTACTTCATATCTTCTTCCCATTATCAAGGCTTCAGGATACAGACTAGCAGTAACTTAAAATCACTCTTTTACTTCTGTACCTACTAACAGAGAGATGCAGGCAATATTCACCTTCTCTTACTACTTTTTGTTGTGAATCATCCACTGCCCCTTGAAAATTAAGGTTTTCTTCATTCAACTGGAGAATGGACTATTTTCCTATTTTCAGCTTTCTGAGAATCAGTATAGTTTGTAGAAATCAGGATATTTTGTATCAAATATAACGTGTAGCATCCAAGCCAGAAAAAAGAAAAAAAATACTATCTCATGTTTGAATTTATTTCTATAGCAAAAAGGTAAAATTAGGACTAATAATGAGTAACAATATCAAAGTTACATATTTGACCCACTTATTACTTCCTATCTGCATGGGACTTCCAGATATGTTTTATCTAATGGAACCATCTCAGTATACCACAAGGTTAGTCCCTGTAAATGACATTTGACATTTGTAAATGTCTTGAAACTAAAAGGGAATAGCAAACAATTCTTTCAATATGATTCAGGCTTGAATGTAAATAATGTTTCACCTAGTCGTTTATGGACCTTTTTCCCAGTATACTGGGTCTGTCTGGGATGGAGATAATGTTCTTCATTGAAGCCCATAAGGCACTTTGGATTTGTGGCTGAAGCAGTGCTGATAACACACCAAAGCTTTGGCTCCTGCTGGATAGTGCACACACAGTGTCAAGGCACAGCCTCCATTCCCCACTCTGCCTTTCTCTCCCTGCCCACCTTCAGTGAGTAGTCTGGGGGTTGACAAGGGGTTGGGAGAGGATGCAGCTGGGACACTTGACCCAAATTGACTGAAGGGATATTCTATAACATATGATGTCTTGCTCAACAAAAAAAAGCTCAAGGAAAAGAATAGGAAGGGGGGGTCATTTACCATAGCTGTGTTCTCCTTCCCAACCACCTGTTAGGTCTGCTGAGTCCCTGTTTTCCAGGAAGTGTCTAAACATCTTCCTGCCAATAGGAAGTATCACATGAATTCTTCTTTCTTTGTGCATGCAGCTTTTGCTTTCCCTAGTCATTACTGTGATCCAGAAGTCTTCTCACCTTTCTTCAAGATTCTTTCCACCCACCAGAGAGGAGACTGAGCAAGCGGATAGGTGGCTCTGAGCCAAGGCTAACTCATCACATCAAGTGTTTCTGTTAGAATAGTTTCAGAAATTTCTGGACACTTGTTGAAGAAATAACTCTACAGTCTGGTATTTTTCTTTTTTTTTTTTTTTCCTGCTGTGTGTGGAGGTTCTATGATTCAGTGATCAACCTACTGTTATCACTCTGATCTTAGTTTTTAGGTGCATGTCAGACCCCTTGGATAAATATTTGGAACCCAAGTATAACATAATCCTGGAACAGCATCTCCAGCAATACTTTTAAGACTCAGTTATATGTTTTGCTGATCAGTAGAAAGAGCGTAATAGGAACTGCTGGATGACTTTCAGTTATTTCTGGCTAAAGATGAGATTAATAGCCCTAGTAGTAGCAACCATTTATAATAATATGAAGGGTAAATTTTAAATTTTCCTTAAGTGATTGTGATACCTGGGTCATTCTGAGACACTGAGACTCCCCAGATCACTAGTCAAAAATACATTTAGGCTCCTTCACAAGTTACACTTATTTTTTGAAAATATACTTGGCAAAATGCATATTCAGAGTTTTTGCAAATTTATCTAGTCTCCTTGCACAGGTAATTTAAGTCAAACTGTAGGGTAAGTAGTTGTGGATATTTGCTACTGGATTAGTTTCTTAGATACCTGTTTAAATACCATGATATGGCCATCGCATAAGGCTAGATCAACCTTCCCAAAAGGTTTACTAACACGTAAAAATGGATAAGCTATAAGGAAGGCTCAATGAAACAGTAAGCATTTTGGGGGGCCTCAGCAGGCCCAGCTCTCTTGCCTTCAACAGAAATGGGAGATCCAAAATAAATCTGAAAATCAGGCCTTAAAATGTTTTTACCTTAGTAGACTCAACTTGATAGTTTCTCAGAAAAAAAGGGTTTGCAGGTTTGGGATTTTTCACTCTTGGTAAACAGCGAGCCCTACCAGTCATAAACTTCATACCCTTGTAAGCACTCCTGTATTAACCATTATGCCTAATTGACATATTCATGAGTCACAGGACCAGCTGTTAGCCAAGCTCATAAACACTGATTGTGGTGACTGCAGGTGCAGAAAGATGGCAGTGCAAAATCCCAGCAGCATTGCTAGTGCTTCCGTGCAGTGCCAGAGGTGTGCAGGGCATTGTGTGATGGCAGGATGCTTTTGCTCTTATTGCAAGGAGATCAGGGCAGTGTAATGCCATGCCTTGTACATCCATGCATGACAGGTGGGGTTTGCATTCCCAGCAGGAAAGAGAAAAATGTAGGGCAGGCAGGAAGTGGTTTAGTTTTGATCTTGGAACCATCAGATTAAATGATAGATGACCATGCCCAGAACACACAAGAGGTTTGTGGCAGAGCACAGAATTATGCTTTAGATTCTTATGAACCAGATTAATACCTCTCTTAGTGGATTGCCCTTCTTTTAATTAGCTAACACACCTCAGTGTTGAATCAAAATGGAAGGAAAGACAAGCAAATGCACCACAGGCACTTTTTATTTAGTAACAGTGGTGAATAATTAATTGAATAAATGACAGAAAGATATCACACCTTTTTTTTAAAATTTAATTCTTGCTAGTAGATATTTTAAGCAGTTACACTGAATGCCCAAGACAATTGCATCATTTTCACCGTGTGACAGCAAGGAAGAAAGATAAAGGAATAACAACTCAACAAAAAGAATGTAAGAATTCTAAATAAGGAAAAAACCTAACAAAATAATGTTGCTTTATTGATAAACCTATTTTATATACCAATAAAGTGCCTTTTAAATAAATTATTCATTCACAGGAAGTAAGCAAAAGAGCATTCTGAAATTTTGTGCAGACTTCAATTTTGACAAAAATCTGTAGCAAGGACAATAATTCAGAAAGCGTTTACTTTGAGTTTTGTTGAAAGTTCCCATAACTGTTTCAATTAACTGGAGGTAACTTACATCAGAAGAGCCCAAAGTTCTGAGATCTGAGTTAGGCTTGGTGCTACATGAAGAAATTAAATATTGAAATGCTGCAGGGGTTGTCTGCAGTGCCTATAGTAGGGATATTCCAGAGTTCAACTTGTTTATTTGGAAATGGAATTATTTTTTCTGGTGCCTCAGCACGGGTTCCATTCTTTTAGTTAAGAGTGAACAGTTTAGCCAGTCCAGTGTTACTTAAGTTGTTGTTGTTCTATTCATGTAGATAATGCCAGATCCATGCAACTTCTCTGAAGGAGCAATCACCTTCCTATTGTCTGCTTTGCCCCCTCCTGCCGCTATAGGGATGCAATTCACTTTCTACTCAAGGTCAGTTTTACTGTTTGAGGAAATACTGAGGATAGTAAAGAGATCACACTTTTTCCATCCTAGAGAAGACAAGGCTCTGCTCTCACTAGAGCCTCATTTTAAAAGGCCCTTGTAAACAGCTTGTGAGGAAATGTGTATATTTGCTAGAGAAAGGGATAGGACTGCACGGTCAGTTATTCTTGCTCCCTCATTTCTGCATATTTGCCTAAAGAATTGAGAACTGAATCTGTTCATAGGTGTCTCCATTCACTTTCAACATACTGATATTAAGTTCATTGCTGACAAATTAATTAGCGACCATTGGGTCAGAAAACCACATTAGCTGCCTAACACTACAGACCTTGGAGAAGCCAATGCCTGAATAAACTGAGGGCTGTCAACATACTAGCCACACTGGAAAAAAGGCAGATATTAAAAACATAACTTTTAATTATCCTAGAAGATCTATATGCTATATTAGAACCATGGGGTAAATCCTTTCTTTAATTATTACTTTTTACAGTTACTGAACAGTTATAGGAAAACTAAGCAGGTTTATATTGTTTTGGTGGAAACATGACAAGTATTTTTTTTCCTGGTGTAGATGTGGGGATTAATTTAATCAAATGTCAGGCTACAAAGCTTTGTGAGGGTCTTAGTGAATGCACAGCTGGAATAGCACAGAGAGCCTTAGCAGAAATTTGTGGAGCTTTTCTATTTTTCTGACAATTCTGTACTCCAGAAGAGTTGGCTCACCAGGCTGCTCAAGTTTAATTGTGCCTGAAAACAATAGAAAATAGATCTTTAGCTTTGCATATTACTGCTTACCAAATATGAAATGTTCAGAATTTTTTCTCTATGTCCAAAGAGTAAGCAGTTGGTAGTGATTTTTTTCCTAGTTACATTTCATATTCATCAGTGCTGGTAACTCAAAAAAGCTTCTGCTTTATATTGAATACGTAAGTTGCCATATACTCATTTGCACGTTAATTTATGTAAGGAAGTGCAATTAAAAGGACTAAAATTTGGAAATGGCAGAACACTTCATTGACATTGTACCCCTCTGCCCCCATGCATCCCTGTTATCCTGTCTCTCAGTACTATAATAAAATTGTTAACCACAGATCACTTACCCAGGACTTTGGCCTCAGCTAATGCACAGGTGCCTTGATAATGAAATGGAAGAATTGAATTATTTATTTTTTTTAATAAATCCCTTTTCCTTGTGCTTTTCAGAAGCTGACAGGTAGATAGTGACTGAGTGAGACAGGGAACTGCAGGAATGGAAGATGTGACTTAAGTTTTCCTGGGTAAAAACTGGTTCTTTATATGTCCCTTCTGAAAACTCTGTATGCAATCACTTGAAACTCAGATATGCTCCTAATCTTTGGGTGCCTGGTCCATACTTTCAGGTCTGCTTTACAAAATGTTGAATGGTTTCAGCCCATGGGAACTGCTGTCTCAATGTGTAAGTTATTGTCTAACGCTAAAATATAATTTTGACAGTCTGAAGAATTCCTCACTGGACACCCAATATATTTTACTTTGGTCTGTGTCTTAGCTCACTGTCTCCTAAGTGGAGGAAATTTGCTCAAATTTCACATGGGTTTTACACTGATTAATCAATTGTCTGCAAAGCACTCAGATTCTGGGCTGATGAGCATCATAGAAAAGCCCGGGAAGAAATTAATAATTCTTTAACAGTGTTTTTTAAATAAGGCCCAGGGCAACATATTGAACAATGAAGCTAGAAAAAAATATTGAACAGCTGCTAATTAAGTTCTTTTGATGCACTGAGTTAGGTAGGAGTACTCTTGAGAGAACTGAGTGCACGATCCTGTAATTAAAGACTACAATTCATATGAAAAAGGTGGCCAAATTAAGGTTAAGCTGGTAACCTTGATTGTGTCCCTTTCTAATTTTTGGCAGCTTAACTTCACATCCATGACCACATTCTGCTAAGATGAGAAATGATGTGTGAATGTAATGGAAGGAAAACCAAATCAATGGTATGGTCTTGACACCTACTTGGTTCACTAACCAAGAATTGGGACCTTAAGAACTACCCCACATTTCTCATCATATTAGTTAAGCAAATGGCAGCAGCAGCAGCAGGCCGCTTTTCTCCAACACTGAAATGGCATGAGATACATATATTGTTAAACAGCAGATAGGAGTTTTAGGAAACCTAGATTTTATTTGGCACAATCTTTCACATCACCCCAAAACTCCCTTTAAGCCACCTCCTTTCTCCAGTCTGTCTCATCACTTCTGTTTCCACTTTCAGTTTTCTTGCCAAACCTGTCCTTGTTCTCTATTCAGTGCTCCTTACCTAATTCACCTTCTGTCTCCCTCACAACAGCTGCCAGTCCTAATCTCTATCTCAGGGAAAAAAAACTTCTCAGTTCACATAGTTTAAATCATAAATGATGATCAAAGTGATTTATTGATTTATTGATGACAGATCAGGGAACTATACACTCAAGATCAAGGTCAGCAACACAATTCTAGACATTTACAACATGTTAATATGCACCTGCACTTTTCTAAACACCTTTCCAGAGTCAGTGCATAAAAATTATAATCACACACATGTGTACACACACACACATGCACAATGACACAGCCCTTTCCCTCAGGAAAAGCTGGTTACCAGCAGATGCATCCTGCCTGGGGCGCGTGTGTTCCCCCACTTGTATGTGCCTCATGCGAGAGATGAGGGTGCTTCACATTTATGTGTTCTCATGCCATTTCTTACAGGCTGCTAATCCACACCACAGCAAGAAAATCCTTGAGGTCAGCTGCGTGCACCCGAGATGTAGATCTACTCATCACATCCCGTAGGGACGGTGCACCACCTGGATGCAGGATTCTCAAGGCACCTGGCGAGAAGGCTGCTCTGTGTGGCCTTGACAGAGGTTGTGGGGACAGCAGGGAGACTCCCAGAGTGTTGAAGCAGGTTTGCTACAGTTTTCACTCCAACATGTCTCTCTATCGTTAAAAAATTTCATTCTTCTTTTAGACTTTTTTTAACTTTACTTCATCTTTGTTTCCAAAGTCTCTTTGTAATGCTATGGTCAGTGAATGTCCTTCTACCCACATGACAGAGAGAAAACAGAACAGAGTTAATATCAGCATTTTTGAAGGTACTTAATAAGATAAAATACAATCCAGACCAAGATTTGGGTCTAGACTGCTAATGGCACATTGCTATAATAAACTTGCCTCAAACTCAATTTAACTGGCTGCAGTTGCATCATCTGTGTGCATAACAATGTCTACAAAGGCACAGAGGTCATGGAGGGCCCCTTCTTCCACTTGTTTTTCTGTACTGTTCCAGCAGAACATAAAATAACAAGGCGCCTTCCACTGTGCCCACAGAGAAAAGATGTACAGCCAGGCTGACCATAAGCTTTCTGTCCTGTTTCCAGAGCTCGCTTTTTTTGTGGTCACCCATGATAAATGGCAGCAGCTTGACAGCTGATTTTACATTATTTTCCAAGGAGACTGCTCTGCGTAGTATTGCTGGAGGATGTAAGTCACTCAAAGTGGTTTCTTCAAAGTCTTTGCATATGACTCCCAGCAAGGAATCTATAGAGTTCAGAAGCACCAAATGGGCTAGCACCACTCTTGTTTAAATAGGATAATCCTAAATCATGGATTTAAGCAGCCCTAAAACAGAGAGAACAGCTTACTATAATATATGCTGATAATAATTAGAATTAGTGAAGAAACTCTCTTTTTTTTTTCTACTCATATTTTGTTTTCTGGCACACTGGGAGACACAAAGAAATGGTAATCACCAAAATACTTACCTGCCCCCAAAATAGACTGGAGACAAGGTCAGGGATTTCCCTTTGTATAAAAAATTGTGACCACTTGGTTGGCTCTTGAAGATTTAGATTTTGACCATCATCTTGCAATCTGACCTTCCAATTAGTGTATAGAATTTATCTTCTTTTTTATCTTTTCAATTACAGTGTATAACATGAAACAATCTTTATTGCATAAATAAAAATTAATTTCACATTACAGAAATCAACTTCTCTTTTCCTGTTGGATTTGCACCAGAAAGTTCTCATTTGTTACCCTAAATCCCAGAACACTGATATACTGATTAAACAGTGAGGATCAAAATTAAAATAAATCTTTTTCTCAACTGATCTACCACTGTACAGTCAGAAAGATATCTTAGTTAAAACCCTCCCAAAGATGAAGCCTTACCTCATAGCACATACATATTTACAATTCCTGTTCAGTTTTAATTTTTTTTTATTCTGAGTGCTTTCTGTACAAGTGAGATTTATTGACCTATGTTTGGAATATGTGGGGAGCGTTCAGTCCCTCCAGCTCTCATAGTCTCTCTCTCTCACAGAGAGCTGTTGTGTTAGGAATGACAGTTGAAGTTCAAACTTCACTATTGTGAAGTTTTAAAAGGTTTTTTTTTTTTTTTCCTTTTTAATATTAAAAAAAATGTATGCTTGGCTAACATATGAGAAGTAAAATTAAGTTGCTGGCAGCAAAAAGGCACAGCCAAAGACTATGTATATGGAACAAGTAAGTGGATGACATTTGAAAAGCTATGCCTTCCTAAATCCTTTACCCAGGTCTCACTACATACCTGGGGCTTAAAAATACACACAACATCATTAAACATCATTAAGAAAATGTATTTTGTGATGTAAAATGTAATTTTGTCCTTATTAACCTCTCATAAAGCACTGTAAATAGCTAGGAACTGAAATCTCAAAACCATAAAATGGCAAATGAGACAGACTTTCACTAGCTCCTGGGGGAAAAAAAAGTGTTTTTTCCTGTAGACCATAGACAAAAACAAGTTTGCAGACAACAGAGGACCAGCTGATGAACAACCAGCTGAGTTGTGAGTGATAGAGCTGAGAGATTTGAAAGATGTTGTCTTGTACTGCCTGACCTACATCTGAGCTACTTCCAGATTGGGGTTGGGGGGGGTGAAATTACACTGAGCATGTGAGAGTTTATAATGCAAATCATAACTGGTACTCTTTGTTCTCATCATAAACAACACATTAAAAAATCTTACACAGGAATCCTGCCTTTTTAGGGAAAGTAGTGACAGTAGGCAAAGAATGTCTTCAAACTACTTTCCTTTCCTTACAGTGCCAATGATAGGAAGCTGGACAAGCTTTTAATCACCGCTGGCCTGTGTGGCTGTACTTAATGTTTGCTAATGCAGTTCTAGTGAAGGCTAAATTAAAAAGTAGATAGTGCGCAGCAGCAAGTAGGACTGTCATCTGCTTCACACAGTAAGACTATGAAAAGTTAGGACAAGATATACTAAAAAAAATTTCAGGTAAAAGGAAAAAATTAATGCTGGGTTAGTGGCACTACCAAGTAAATAAAAAATACCTAAGTCAAATGATGGAATTTAGTGAGGGTACGAAAGCTCTTAACAGATGGAAATAGACTGCAGGAGTCATCTAATAGAGTGAGACTGTGTAATTCCTTACGCTTTCATCAAGAACCATTAAAGCTCAGCTGAGATTGCACATGAGATGAATGTTGTGTTTTCCAAGCATGAATGTTCAGCAGTATCTGACTGTTATTGCTCATGGTTAGCAGGTATCACTGCAAAACCAGGTTTTGTGCAAGTCAGTCAAAGCAAATTATAAACTTCCTAGGTCATTGTGTACATCAGGATTTCAAACTCCCTCCAATGAAAAAATTATATGCATACATAATAGAGTCAATCCAGTAATTCCCCCTGCATTTTTTTCACCAAAGTCCTATTTCACAGTCATTTTGCTTTTAATCAGGGAGGAGGTAGTGATTCTAGCCCAGTGACCCAGTGTTATACGGCTTGAGTGCTCAGACCTAGTAATTTATGAAAGAAAGGTCATGAGAGAAAGATTATGAAATCACATCACCATTGGAAGCAAAGACTCCTTGAGGCTAGATATCAACTACAATCTTTTTTCCTGTTCTTTGCAGAAACAGACACAGAGCTTGGATTCAGAAAGCCTATTAGAAGTTGTCATGCCGAAAGGTGTAGCACCTGCAATTAAAGGTAGAGTTTAATCACCATCTGTTCACAGTCACATATTGAGAAACTTACTCACCTATGAACCTACGTATATTTACACACTAACTGGGGAGAATTATGTTCCTTAATACAGCTTCCTAACAGGCAACCTGATCAATGCAATGCCAGTCAAACAGAAATGCCAGGAGATTAAATACCTTGTACGAATTTTGGACTCGTGACTAGAGAACCCTATTCAATTTGTCGTTTTTGCCAGAAAAGACTGGATCAATCTGTTTATTTCTTTAATTCCAAGTTATACAAAATCCCCCCAAACTGGACAGAAATCGCAGAAGTGTATCAATCACTGTCATTGAACTAGCACAGCTCGCTTCCTTGGTAAGCTCTTTAAAAGACTGAGCACTTCTGGAAGGGAAGGGAACCTGAAATAATCACTTCTTTTGAATAGAAATAACTGTGGCTCCTGTGCTTTGGGCTGACCTTCATGCTGTCAGGACGTATTAGGTGTCCTGTGAAGCTTACCAGACCAGACCTCAGGGGACTATGGTAGAGGGATGCCTAACCTGTGAATTCCTGACAGCCTTAGGCACTGAGTCATGCAGCTCAGCCAGCTTGGTGGCCTATCTCAGCATGCACAGTAGCAAAACTTTCAGCACCTACTTAAGCTTTGTGTTTAAAACTTCGGGTGCCTGTGCATGCTGGAGCACTCGAGCAGCAAAGCAGCTTTTTTTTGTGAATCCCCTCAGAGTTAAGTACATGAATGCAGCCTAAAACGAAATTGAAGTGCCACAATTCCTTTGTGAGGCTCTGCATAAGTTCTCTGAAATGAAACGCGCGGCTTTCATTAGGAATGTCTGTCAGCATGAAAAAGATTTAAAGGTCATTGGTTTGCAAAGTGGTACGAGCAGAATCTCAAGGCTGGTAGAGCAAGTCTTGCTGAGAAAGCTGAAAGGAAAGGGATGAAATCTTAATTCTCCTTGCAGGCTTCCTGAGTTCCTCCAGTACTCTTCTAGTTTTGGCTGTAGAATTCTCTTCTGATGAATTTTACAATTAGAGCATTCCACCATGTTGTAACACCCATACAGCAAAGTGGCTTAGAACAGAAAAATGTGTATGTGGGAGATGCTGCCTTTTTTTTCTTTTCATGTGGGATATTTATTTATATTGAGTATTTTTGAATACTTGATTCATGACAGACCCTGCACGCTATTCCCAAAAGTAGTTTTATTTTTTATTCTAAAGCTTTTGAAAAGAAAGACATACTGGAGATTACTACAATGTGAACCTAACTCACACTTCACTGCAAAGATACAGGGGTATCTGGAGTAGTTGATTTTCTGTAGGTTATACAGGCTAAAAATCTATGGTAACCTCCTGGTAAATAAGAAAGAAAAATTTTAAAGACACAAATTTTTAGAGGACATACATATCCCCTTGAATTTCAGACATTCTTATTTAGAGGGATGTCTTCTGCATTGTAGGACATCTTAATTTTTTTTTTAAGATGTTCTAAAAACAAGGTGAAATAATTACATTAGAAATGCTTTGTGAAACTACCACAAACTTAACTTCACTTCAGATACCATACTGCAATTTGGTATATTGAAGTAGCTCCCTGTCAACAAGCTGAGGGCATAGAGAAAATAGAAAGTTATTAGGAGGAAAGTATATGTATGGGAAAAGGAAAACAGCTGAAGAAAAGCATAACAAAAAAGTGCTTTGCCCTCTTCATCTTTCAAACATAGATTGATGGGACTAAATCCTTCAGCTGTTGTTCAAATATTAAATAATTTAGCCTAAAAGATCACACTTTACAGTGATACTATCCAACAACAGAATTATGTATGTCACTGAAGAACTTTCTCTCAGCTGTTAATGTCAATATGAAGAGCAGATGTGAGTATGAGTCATGTCGCTTGCTGTACTGAGAACTCAATTAATATGAAGATTACTATTTCAAAGTATAACTCCACATAAGGATCTCTTAAGTGTAGTCTATTTTCTGTTAAGAAAATCTATTTGTATAACTGTCAGTTCTCGATGCAATAGCCTTTTAGCCCTAATATTTATGTACTGTTTGGCACAGAGGAAAAAAACAGAAATTAAAAAAAAAGAACGTGCAACATCTCCCAAAATGTGTAAATTATCAGAAGGGCATTATGTCTATCTTCATCCTAAAATTGCTAGTGTGCTACCTTGACATTAAGATGGCTTCATTGCTGGTTTTGCCACTTTGCTCCTGACTTTCTGTCAGCCCTTTCCAAAAGCAGTTTTGTCACTTTGAAGGGAGCAGGCAAGACAACTGCTGAATCCAGTGGGATTTTAATTTGCTGTCCTGGTTTTGGTCAGGATGGAGTTAATTTCATTTGTAACAGCAGATGAATGCTGTGTTTGAGAGTAAAATGGGAGTACTGCTGATAACACCCTGATGTTTCTAGTTGCTGTCAGACAGTCAAAGACTTTCTCAGCTCTTCATGAGAAAGGAGGGGCGAAGCCAGGACAGGTGACCCAACTGACCAAAGAGAGTATTCCACGCCAGTTACGTCCTGCCCAGGATATCGGGGGCTGACGGGAGGAAGGCCTGGGGCGGCTCCGGGACGCGCGGTTCTTGGGGGACGGTCGGGTTCTGGGACGGCTCTGGGTGGCACGGCCTGAGTTGTATGGTTTGGTGAGAAACTGCATTGTGTATCAACTGCTTTATATATGTTTGCTTTGAAGTCCTGTTAGTATTGTTACATTGTATCTTTCTGTTATCTTAGTAAACTATCCTTATCCCAACCCACGGGCCTCTTAATTTCTTGGTTTTGGGGTTATTTGCCCCTTTCTCTTCCTTTTTCCCTTCCCTTACTTCTCACCCCCCTTCCCTCACTTCTCACCCCCCTTCCCTCTTCCCTTTAACCTGCTCTTTTCCTTTAAGGAGCAGGCAGCTGCGTGGATCTTGGCCCTCAGCCGGGTGAAACCACGACAGTCTTTTTGGCGCCCAACGTGGGGCTCGAAAGGTTGGGATAACGGTAGATCTGACCCTGACCCGATTGTAATTAAGTCAAAGTTGTGATAAGCACTTTGATTTAAGCAGTCTCTGGTCACGATGCTCTGGTATTTACTGATATCGTTGATTGTGAACTTGTGCTGGTATGTGTATAAGATTTTGCTGCCCTCTCTATTCTTTAGACAGGGAGGGATTAATAACGGCAGCTGGTATGGTGGGAGTACAGAAAGAAATATCTACGCTGTTTTCTCTTCCTTTGGGCTAAATACAACAGCTCTGGTAACAGTTTTGGAAAATTTCCAATATCTCTGGGATATTCAAACTAGCATTTTGCTGTTGTTATGTTTGGTGAATATGGTTGTGCTTTTGTTAAATATTAAGCAAAGGTTTATGAATACCACTCAAGAGTGTTCTGCGAGGCCAGATAATCACGAGTGGCAGGGTACGTGGCAGAGTATGGGCAACTACCTAGGCACTTTCTCACGTCCGATGTTTTGGAGTTTCACTCCCGAACAGTTACAGACCCTGATAAAGTGGCTGCATATCTGAAAAGAAATTGCCGTAAGTTTCCCAGAGATGCACAGCTTACTGCACTGTGCTGGGCCCTGGCCACTATTTACCAAACACTGCTTGATAGCAGTCAGCACTGTCAGAGTGAAAGGAAGGAAAACAGACCAGCAGAAACTGCAGCTACTGTAACCACTGGGACTAACACTGAGGCCACTGTAACTTCTGTGACTAGCACTGTGGCTACTGCAACCTGCCCAAGCGATGCTGCAGCTACTGCTGCCCCTACAGCAGATACTGCCGGTAAAACAAAAAATCAACCCACATCAGTGTCTGTTGCTCCCGTACGAAAGAGGAAATACACAAAGAGAGTTGTTCCTGTAGTGAAGGATGAGGATGAGGATGAAATTGAATCAGGGTCATCTGATGAAGGTCAGGATAAAGCTGGGTCATCTGATGAATGTCAGGATAAAGCTGGGTCATCTGATGAATGTCAGGATGAAGCAGGGCCATCCAAACCATCTCAGGATGAGGTTATTGTTACACGATCCCTGTCCCTGAGCGAGCTGCGTGAAATTCGAAAAGATTGTTTTCATGGGAAAGGTGCATCAAAGTGGACTTTTGGGTATGAAGAAGATACATTATTTATTTCTACTGTGGAAGGAATTATGAATGCTCTGCTTGATTGTTCCTTCTGTTCTACAACCAGTGGAAGAGGTAAATTTTTCTTCAGTTTGCCTTTGGACTGTTTGTTTATGTCTTGTTACCATAATGCCTGTATAATTTACAATTCATTTTAATGATTCATTTGTTTCACATTCTTTGAAAAGGGACCAGCTCATCTGAATTGCTTACGTTATTCTCACAGTGGCACCTGAAGACCCAAAGCACAATTCCTCTTATAATAAAAGGATGGAAAAATAAGAGACACATCATTTTGGCCTTCCTGACTGTGCCATCTCAGTACCTGTTGGGGTGTTTCAGAAAGCTGTAATGAAGCAACTGGCCTTCTTACACAGTCACTAAGATACTCTAAGAGTCTCTGAAGAGTAATTCACGGTGACTAGTAAGAAACAGGCACTTCTGAAAGCTGAGCCGAAAAGGCTGTAGAGAAATTAAGAAACTACCTACAGCCTGTAGGAGAAAGGTGAAAAAGTGAGAATATGGCTATGACTCCAAAGGCTGCATCTGTGCCCACTTATAATCCACTCCTCTTTTCTGTACTAAAAACTTGTGACATCTAATGGACTAGAAGCACAAGGGATGAAGATCTGCTAATGACAGATAAAGAATCAGGTTATAGATTTGTTTAGTTAGCTTATCTTTCTCCCTGAAGCTCCTTCACAAGTCCCTGTAGGTACATGGACATGTGAATAGATAAGCTTCCACACAAAGGCTGAGAATTCAGCACCTCTCTGTTATATCTTTTCTATAATTTTTCGGTGACTTTGTGTATAGTTACTTATTTTTTATTATTCTTTGGAGGCACATAACTCTCATCAGTCCCTGTTCATTATCCTTTGGAAGCCTTTAGAGCTTAGACTTAAAGCCTTTAGTAGCACTTAGAGCACAGACACCTGACTGTTACTCTTTGAATGACCTTACTGGGGCCAGATTCTCAGTCTGACACCTAAACTCAGAATTGTGGCCTTAGGCTTATTCAGGACCTGTTGAAATTGAGAACAAATATGAGGCCTCAGGCTTAAATCATTGTTTCATTTTTGGTTGCTGCTGATCATGCTGCTAACATAACCTTCATTGGGGTTTTTTAAGAAGTAGTTTAAACATCTTATCACAGTGCACTGCTCTCTGTGTTCATCAAGTAAAAGGGCTGGCTCCTAAATACAAAAGGATTTTGCCATTGAACATAAGTGGATCAAAATCAGGCCGTATGTGAAAGACAGATGTCACTACACAAGGAACAAAAATATTAATGTTTCCACTGCAAAAAGGTTTAGGTCCTGTATGTGTATGAGTTTCATGAAAAACTATCTTCAGTTAAGTAAGGCATCATCAGAAGTCAGCAAATGAAAGAAGCTGGAAGCTTCTGAGCCTGAGACAGGCAACAGACACGGGAATCAATGATGCTTTTGGAGCAGGTCTGGTCATAAAATCAGAGAAGGCCTTGCAAGCTGGTGGTTAAGGTTGTCCTGAAGACATTAGAAAAAGAAAAAAAGGGCTCTTGGCAAATAGCTCTGTTGAGATTAAATAACAAAGAAGGGTTGTAGGATTAAGTTTGTTTTGGTTTTATGAGGTTTTTTTCCTAGTATTAAATTCTGGCATTTCAGACAGAGGAGGAGGAGGCAGAAATTCCATGTGCTAATAATAACAGCTCAAGATAGGAGAGACTGGGTGTACAACATCAACTCTTATTGCAACAGTGATGGAGAATTTGGCATGTGATGCAAGGATATTTAAGCCAAGCCTGCTAGAAACCAAGGCTCTGGGGTCCAGCAATCCCTAGAATTATAAAAAATGAAAAGCTTAGAAGGGACTTTAGGCTGTATACTTTGTCCTTCCTTTTGACTGTGGCTGCTTCCCAGTTAGCCTCCTTTGTGTGACACTCATTCACAAAGGGTGTCAACATGTGCTCCTCTTTAAACACATTATTTGGATTATTCATCTCCTTGAGTCTTTTGCTGAATCATGGCTTGTATCAACTGTTACCAGGCCACCTTTACATCAAAACTAATGAAGTTAGCTTTGGGCTAATAAAACTGCATGTCATAAGGAGCAGAAAAGCATACACATGACTCTGTAGTTCAGGCTCCATCTCCTGTATTATCAGTTTTTATTAATTCTTCCTGGTAACAGGCATTGCAGAAATGTCTGTCAGATAGCATATTCAATAACCGTACTCTGTAATATCCACTTTGAGCATGGGTATGTAAGTGTCACCCCTGCATTCTTTGTAACTGCTAGGGAGAATGCTATTAGTGACCACCAGTTCCTGAAAGTCACTAATAATAATGACAAACAGAAAGCCAGTAAGCTAAGCTCATGTTACTCATGATGCTGTGGCAACTGATACCGCCTTTGAGACCAGGGATTGCTGTCGCCACTTCCTCCCTCATCAGTTCCCTGACTCATCAGTCTGTGAGCCTTTTTCTTTTGTTCAGTTTTGTTGTGATTTTTTTTTTTTATTGGGGGCCGGGGAGGGGTGTGCATGCTGCTCACTGCTAAGTGTCTTTCAGTGTTAAAAGGTGCAAAAGGATAACTATAATGAGATGTTATTTTCCACATGCATGTGCCAGGTTCTGAAAGGTTGCAGGCTTCCTAGATTAGCAGTGCCTGAAGTCTGAATGATTCCTACAGCAAGTAGCCTGAGTAATTTTGCCTAACAATTCTTTTGTCAAGCCCAGTACCTCACAGCTAAAGTAGAGGATATATTTTTGAAAACACACATCGGTATTATGTGTTCTTCGGTAATTATCACAATAGTTACCTGTCTACTCTTAAAAAAACATTCCCTAATTCCAGTCTGAAATGCTCTAGCCTTAAGTGCCAGTCACTGTTGTGCTCTTGTTAGATTAAAGTATCATTTTTCTTTTGTCAAGTCTACATATAGATTGTTTGAAAATCACACCTCATCCTTCTCTTTGAGAAATTATTTCACTCTGGGATATATTTTCTGAAATCACTTTTTTCTATCGTTTCTGAAACTGCTAAATTTGCAGTATTCTCTTTGAAGCACACACATGAGAACTATATACAGGTCACCAGCGGTGGTCTCTTCAGCACTGTGTGTGGGAGACTGTACCTTCTCCCTCCCTCCTGCTAATATCCCTGTTCCACATTCAAAGACCAATGGACTCCTGCTTGTCACAGCTTTGCACTGAGAGTTCATAAACCACAGTTTACCCGCCATGACTCCCAATCCCTTTCCAGAATCCCCGCTTTTCAAGACCAAGTCCCGTGTCCTTTAACTACCATCTGATTAAACAATGTGTTTTACTTCAGGCAAGCTTTGTAAGAAGAAATATCTTTTATGAGATCAGAATCTATGCTCAGAAAAGAAGGAAGAGAAAAAAAAAAAAAAAAAGAGAAGCCTTGGGCACACGTGCTCTTCTTCATTTCTGTGTGGAAACCGATCAAAATCAGACAGATATGCACCTGAATATTGAATAGCCCAGACATTAAGGTGCTCATCCATTTCAAAACAGGAAGGGACGCATCGCTCATGTCCCTGGTGACAGATACAACTACTGGGATATTGTCTATTCTGTGGCAGCTTTCCTCTTTCCCTTTGTTGCTGGCTTGGTCCTTTTTACACTTTCTCTTACTGAGAGCTGTCCTTCAGCTGAAGAGGTCTTTGTGCATGGGATTTGGGGCTGGAGTGATTTTCCAGATAAAACCATTGATCCAATAAAAAACCAGCGCCTCAATCTACAAACATTGCCTCTCTTTTATAACGTTAAGCCACTACAGCTGCAACAACATTACTTTTAGCTGCATCAAATGCTTTTTGTGTATTTGGAGCCAATTTACCAAATGATGTGAATAGCTGTCTTTAGATCAGCTTTCTCATATGCAAGCCTTAGCAGGAATTCTTAAAGGCTTTCTTCAAAATTATACTTAATAATATCTTTAGATTATTAAATATTTCGATACATCTATAATTATTTGTTTCTAATTTCATCAAATAGAAAATGAAGATTGAGAGCAGATAATCTTTTTCCAAATCTCAAGTAATTTGTGGTTTGGGCACAGGTTATTTTAATTTCCCTGGTAGAAGTCAATCAAAAATAATGAATCTTGTTGAAGAAATTAATCCAGTTTTGTGGCTCCCTAATGTGTATTATGTCATATTGTAGAAGGGAAGTGTTTCTTAAATATGTTTTATCTTGTCTATGTCACCTCTCTGAAACTCTCTTCTTACTAAAGACGACAAGACAAATTTTCTTTCTTCTTTATTCAACTTACTCTCCACCTCAAATTTCAGAGTTCCTAGTCCTTCAGCAGCTTAGCTAGTAGCTAAATGGATTATTTAACCCAATATCTCACAAATAATTTCAGCATTTTCTTAGCTCTAGGTATCTAATGAATCCAGTGACTGTGAGTTGACCTGCCTTCTTGGACCAGGCATGTTGGCCACTATAGAACATGTTTTATTTCAGTGTTTCTCATGGACTTATCTCAGGATCAGGGGTAACTTGGTTCTTCCATGTAAGTGTAAGGTTAAACTGAACTTCTGACAGCTACTTAAACCAACATAAACATAATGAACTGATATTGTGAGGTACAGAGAAAACCCATAATATTGATAAAATTAGGATTGTGATCATCAGTAGGCATTGTCAAGTTCAATACCAAAACAGTGTGTGTCTTGTTTATTATGTGGGATTCAGTGCACCCTCAGCAAATTTGCTGATGACACCAAGCTGAGGGGTGAAGTTAAAGTGCTAGAGGGATGGGATACCATCCAGAGGGACCTGGACAGGCTGGAGAAGTGGACCCAGGTGAACCTTGTGGAGTTCAACAAAGCCAAGTACAGGGTCTTGCATCTGGGTCGGCACAATTCCCCTTATCCATACAAGTTAGGAGATGATGTGCTTGAAAGCAGGTCAGAGGAAAACGACTTGGGAGTACTTGTGGATGAGAAAGCTGGATACAAGTCACCAATGTGCATCTGCAGCCCAGAAGGCCAACCACATCCTGGGCTGCATCAAGAGAAGTGGGGCCAGCAGATCAAGAGAAGTGATTCTGTCCCTCTACTCTGCTCTGGTGAGACCCCACCTGGAATACTGTGTCCAGCTTTGGAGCCTTCAACACAAAAAGGACATGGACAATTTGGAGCGTGTCCAGAGGAGGGCCACAAAAATGATCAAAGAGCTGGAGCACCTCTCCAGTGAAGATAAGCTGAGAGAGTTGGGCTTGTTCAGCTTGGAGATGAGAAGGCTCTGGGGGAATCTAACAGCAGACCTACCAGTACCTGAAAGGTGCCTATAAGAAAGCTGGGGAAGAACTGTTCACGAGGGCATGTAGCAATAGAACAGGGGGTAATGGTTTTAAACTCAAAAGGGGAGATCTAGGTTGGATATTAGGAAAAAGTTCAATATCAGGGTAGTGGATCACTGGAACAGTTTGCCCAGTTGATCCCCCATCCCTTGAGATATTCAAGGTCAGGCTTGATGGGGCTCTGAGCGACCTGATCTAGTGAAGATGTCTTTGCTTACTGAGGGGGGTTTTGGCTAGATGACCTCTAAAGGTCCCTTTCAACCCTACACGTTCTATGATTCTATGATTTCTGTATTGAAATTGCTGAGGGATACACGAGTCAATACTCATACGAGGAAGAATTTATTATTAAGACGTCAACTTTGTCTTTCCTTCCAGTGATGTCATACAAAGTATTTGTGACAGCAGTGTTTTCTCTATGCTTGATGAAATGCTGCAGTCTCACACAGATTTAACTGCATTTGATTACAACTGACCTACTCCTCAGTCAGCTATAAACAGAAAAAGCAGTTTATTAATAGCTGTTTCACACTTTGTATAATTGTAAGTTTTATATAAGAAGGAGCGGTTTGCCCTCTATAAAATTCTTTTCGCATTATATAAAATCATTAAATTAGTGTTGTAATTTTATTTAGGAACATGGGTAAAGCATAACTAGATGGTGGATATGAATACTGCTGATAATAAAACAAGAACGATGCTGACCTAGACAGAAAATCATTAAGTGTGATCATTAAAATATACACACATTATAATAATAATCCGATCTGACCTACTTCTTTTATTTAAGGATATAGTGTGCCAATGCCAAGACTATTAGTGTAAGTGGCCAGTAATGCTATTATCATTTAGTACTGTCCATATTAACACTGAAAGAGAACAAACAAAAGACATCAAAAGCATGAATAATAAATGTTAATATCATCAGGGAAAAAAAAAAGCACACAAAACAAAAAAGAAAAACAAAACCAACACAATCGAAGGAGCAAAGCACTATCCTTTTAGCTGAAACTTTTCTGCTGTCCTTATGTCCTGAACCAAGTGCTGTTCCTCAGTCACAGGCTGTTACGGTTGTGTTACGGTTGTGTTAGGCTGTTTCCAGCTTTGAAGTTCTATTTCCACTAAGGAGGAAGGGAAAAGAAAAATCTAGAAACAATTTAAAAATAAAATGCAACTTTTAAAGACACATGTTTAAAGACTATTTGCATATTCACTTTAAAAAAAAAAAAAGAAAAAATTAAAGACCTCAACTTCAAGTAAGACTAGAGAGCACCTAAAGAGATAGGAGGAAAAAAAAAACAAGAGAAACTAATTCATTGTCAGAGAAGAGGGCACCTAGGAGAGGAGGATCAGAAAAGAGATTTCAGAGTTTCAGATGTGGGTAAGATAAGGGAGAAAAGAGTAAGCTGAAAAGGAGAGGCAAAAGCAAGCACTTTTAGTAAAAACCATGTTTCAAATCTTCCTTTTCCAAAATCTGCTTTCAAAAAAACTTGCCCTATATTTCTTTTTTTTTCACTTCAATATTGCAAAATTAGCAACAAAATCTGTTCCTCTGGGTCACTGGTCCACTGATTGTTCTAAGTAGGCTTTACATTTTGTTTAACACTAATTAGAAGAGGTTATTTAGTTCCAGTTTCTCTCAGTGGTGCCGATCTCCCTCTAGAGAAAAAGCTACAGGGTCTCTAGAATAACTGCAGGTTTTCACTGGTTTAGAGATCTAGCTCTCTTTCACTGCACTTTCTCTGTGTTCCCTAAAAATGCAAGGCTGAAGTTTAAAGTATATACAGAAAGGAAATGGATCTTTGAGGAGTCTGAGCCTTCAACATGACACTGAGGAATAAAGAAAACATCTATGTTATTTACTTGCAGGATTTAATGAATACACACCCTGGCACACTCAGAGGTAGTAGTAAATTAAGGAGTAAGGGATTAACACATATAAATCCATGGCCCTGGATGGGATGCATCCACATGTCCTGAGGGAGCTGGTAAAGTGATTGCTGAGCTGCTCTCTACCATCTTCGACAGGTCTTGGAGAACAGAAGTGCCTGAGGACTGGAGGATAGCCAATGTCACTCCAGTCTTTAAAAAGGGCAAGAAGGAGGATCCCAGCAACTATAGGCCAGTCAGCCTCACCTCTGTCCCTGGAAAGGTGATGGAACAGCTTGTTCTGGATGCCATCTCCAAGCAATTGGAAGAGAAGAAGGTCATGAGGAGTAGTCAGCATGGATTCACCAAGGGGAGATTGTGCTCTACCAATCTCAGCCTTCTATGATCTCATCAATGGCTGGGTAGATTGAGGGAGAGCAGTGGATGTCATCTACCTTGACTTCAGCAAGGCTTTTGATACTGTCTCCCATGACATCCTGATAGCAAAGCTGAGAAAGAATGGGATAGATGAGTGGACGGTGAGGTGGGTTGAGAATTGGCTGTAGGGCCGAGCTCAGAGAGTGGTGATCAGTGGAGCAGAATCTGACTGGAGGCCTGTGACTAGCGGTGTTCTCCAGGGCTCGGTGTCGGGTCCAGTTCTGTTCAATATCTTCATTGATGACCTTGATGAGGGAATAGCATCCACCCTCAGCAAGTGCCGATGATACAAAGCTGGGAGGAGTGGCTGACACGCAGGAACACTGCGCTGCCATCCAGATAGACCTGGACAGGCTGGAGAGCTGGGCAGTCAGAAACCAGATGAGATTCAACAAAAGCAAGTGTAGGGTCTTGCACCTGGGGAGGAATAACCATCTGTATCAGTACAGGCTGGGGGATGACCTGCTGGAGAAGAGCTCAGTGGAGAAGGACCTGGGGGTCCTGGTTGATGACAGGTTGGCCATGAGCCAGTAGTGTGCCCTGGTGGCTGAGAGAGCCAATGGGATCCTGGGGTGTATCAGGAGGAGTGTGGCCAGCAGGTCAAAGGAGGTGATCCTCCCCCTCTACTCTGCCCTGGTCAGGCCCCACCTGGAGTATTGTGTCCAGTTCTGGGCTCCCTGGGATAAAAAAGACAGGGATCTCCTGGAGAGAGTCCAGAGAAGGGCTACAAAGATGATTAAGGGCCTGGAGCATCTCCCCTGTGAGGAAAGGCTGAGTGAGCTGGGACTGTTCAGCCTGGAGAAGACTAAGGGGGGACCTTATTAATATTCATAAATATCTTAAATATGGGATGCAGGGGGAAATGGCCAGCCCCTTTTCAGTGGTCTGTGGAGACAGGACAAGGGGCAATGGCCGCAAATTGGAGCACAGGAAGTTCTGCACCAACATGCAGAAGAACTTTTTCACACTGAGGGTGACAGACCCCTGGGACAGGCTGCCCAGGGGGGCTGTGGAGTCTCCTTCTCTGGAGATATTCTAGACCTGTCTGGACACCGACCTGTGCAATATGAGCCAGGGAGCTGCTTTGGCAGGGGGGGTTGGACCTGATGATCTCTTGAGGTCCCTTCCAACCCTTATGATTCTGTGATTCTATGTACCCGTGTCATCATTGCTCACAGATGGACAATTAATAAGGACAAAGGGGTGGGGTGGGAAGGGGAAAGAAAAAAAACCAAAAAACTTTCATTTGATTGCACAGGTAATTCAGGACCAAACTCAGGAAGGAGGCTACTTTTGCTAGAGTCTTTCCTCAATGCTTACACACCTAGCTTTATATCAGTAACTCGATAACCATTCAATTATTTTGCAAAGTAGCACCTTTTACAACCCATCAGGAAGAAAATAAGGAACATGTGAACAACAAAATTCTGATTCTGCACTACTAGACTCCCTATGAGTTTTGTTGTGGACCTCAGTGGGCATTAACATGTGGTTATATATTTCAGCAGCAGTACAGACCCCTTGTTCTTTGACACAATGAGACAGTTCAGTTTTCATATCATCAAGACTGCAATGAACAACTGCTTTCCTTTCCCACTAAAATCTGTCATAAAAAATGACTGCATCAACAGCAGGCATTTGGTATAATGGAAATAAAATCATCAAGTTACAAAACATTGTCACAGATTGATATTTCCTGCCTCGACATCAAATGTTTTGGCATTACTTCAACTGTTTTGTATAAGGGAAGGATGCCTTGGTCTAGGGATTTTTGTAAAGCAGATCACTATGCTGTGAAAATGTCCATGTCATTAGAACGAATTACATTGTGATAGGCTCAAATGCAGCTTTTAAAATGCAGAGCGGGATTTCCTCTGTCTGCATAGTTCATATCTGAGGCCACAGGACCTGTTTATTTGATCAGCCTGCAAATGGGTCCTTCATAAAATACAGTAATAACAATAAATGCATCATGGAGATGAACCAATTCAAAGGCAAACTTGCCTCCACTGTTTCACTAAAAGCAAAGAAAACAAAACAAAACAAAACAGAACAACATGCGGAGGTTATTGAGTTACCAGCATATAGGTGCATAAGCATCACTAGGGATTTATTGAGAAAAGACAGAATCTTGTGATCAAAGGTCAACTTACATATTTCAACCTCGTAATGGAGTATAGCAGTACATATTCTACCTCCAAGTGACTGGGACTGACATTATACAACTTTACAGAGTCTCCTCAATGTTTTGCCTCACTGTGAGGACAATTCTATTTGAATAATTTGTCTAATAGTAAGGTAAAACTTGTGCCATTGCACTTCATATGCGGCCTTTAGAAAATGAGTCAGTGGGGACTGAGCATGAATTGGGACATGAGATGAATTTTTGGCTTTTGCACCCCACTAACCTTTCTTTCACAATTATCTCCCTTGTGTGGCTGGGCTGTGTCCCTGAGAGACTTCCACTTGTGACAGATTCTGAAAAAAGGGCGTTTAGAAACATTTTCCTCCTTCTTTAATTCCCTGGATATGGGATAAGCCTCTTGCCCTTACTCCTCTCCTGGGAACACAGACTACCCCACTAATCATGCATATGCTGTAGCACATCCCCGGGACAAGAGGGAGGACTACCAGAGTGGTGGAAAGGGGCTGGGTGTGCAGCCTTCTTTATAATTATGCCCTGACTTTGACAATGGGAAAGAGCAGAACTGGCAGAAGCAGAGGAGAGCTGTACAGCAGAGAAACAGACTGGAAATTATTGTGCATTCTGTGGCAGGGTAGGATACAAGCTGGTATAGTGGCTACATGATAACATGAGTGCCTAATAATTTTGATGTTGTTTGGTATTACACACATTCAGATTGTCATAAAATCACAGAAACTATCTGTCACTTACCATTACTGTCAATGACTCTATGTATACTGCCAGGTGTGGAAATTTGCTGTAGGAGGAGTTTATTTCTGATTCTGTTAGGGAAGGTACATGTACCCACAGTGAAGGAAGGCATCTGGACTGCTAGAAAAATTTATATGATCTCCAACCCCTCCTTGACTATGTGCCAGATGTTTCTGAGAAAATAAGCAGTGGTAAGACTGTGTTGGGTTTTCTAATGGGATGGATGTGTCTTACAAGGTGTCCTGGTTTCATCTAGGATAGAGTTAATTTTCTCTCTAGCAGCCAACGGAATGCCGTGTTTGGGAGTTAGGATGAGAGCAGTGCTGATACACTGATGGTTTGGTTGCTGCCAAGCAGTCAGGGGCTTTTCAGTTGTTCCTACCCCCCTGCTAATGAGAAGGTGGGGGGTGCCCAGGGAGCTGGGACAGGTGACCCAAACTCGCCAAACAGGGTATTCTATATCAATGAGATCATGCTCAGCATAAAGGGGGGCTGGTGGGGGAGGAGTGCACAGCTCCAGGTTGTACAGTTTCGGGACGGTTCTGAGCTGTACGGCCTGAGTTGTGCAGTTTGGAGAGAAGCTGTGTTGTGTATCATCAGTGTATATTTGTATATTTTGCTATAAAGCCTTGTTATTGTTATTTCTCTCTCTGTGCTATCCCAGTAAACTGTCCTTATCCCAATCCACAAGGTTTGCCTTTGTTGTTTTTTCTCCCTCCTCCCCACCCTTCCCCACTCCCCCAGAGAGAATGGCTGCATGGTGCTCAGCTGCTGGCTGGGGTGAACCCATGACACAAGCTGTAAAATGTTGCTGAAAGGTGAAAAAAGTTATAAAAATGGTGTATATTTTTAACAAGCTAATAGATTTCTTTAAATCCTACCTCAAATACCTATCTGGAAAATTCTTCTTTCTGCTCAGTGTTTTATTTCCATGTGAGATCACAACAACTCCAGAATATCTTAAGTGAATTTGATTAAATTGTTTCAGATAGGTGATGTGACATACATTTACACTACCTTGGTTTCATTGTACAAAGCGATACCAGGATGATTATGCTCTGTACTGTTATTGAATGCATTTTGTTCTGCTTCTCTTTGCAGAGCAGTGACCACAATATGCCAGAGGTATGGAATGTGGAAGGATATAGTGCCACTTTGGGCACTTCGTATTACCTTTTATGATGCAGACATCTTTAGTATAGGCCTTGGTTTTTCCATGTCATCACTGAGCAGAAGGTGACAAAGGGAAGGAGTGCTCATGAAACAACAGATTTTCTACTAATAACCAAAACCACCTACACCAATCCTTTCCTTTAAAAAAAAAAACAAAACAGTCTGTTGTTAGTAATACGATAACATCTTGGTATCAGATTTATCTAAGATTCAAACTCTATATCACTGCTTTAGACTTACATTGTCATAAATTAGAGCAGAACTTAGTCCTATATCTCTGTCTTTATTCCACAGAGCTCAATGGGTTCCAGCTCATGGAAAGTTTTGGAGTGTTTTCCTTTTGTCTTGCATGCTTTCATGCACTGCAAAGTCCATTTAGGGGCAAGATCCTCCTTGCCAATGCAATAGTATGAAAATTCCTTTCTTGATCTCTCCAGCTCACCAAATCTGCGGTTCATATCAAATTCACATTGAAATATGTCTGTTTTCACCCTTTTGCTGTTATGATTTCCTTTAATTTTGAAAAGTACTTTACTTTAGGGGGATTTGTAGACCCCATCTGAATCATAGAATGTGTTAGGTTGGAAGGGACCTTTAGAGGCTATCTAGTCCAACCACCCTACAGCAAGCAGGGACAGCTTCACTAGATCAGGTCTGAATTTCCAGTATCCTCCAGAACTTATCCAAGTTATAAATAAAATCTGAGTGCTTTTCATGTGTATGTTAAGCAATAAATGACCTCAAACTCAACTATGATTCCTCCTTCTCTTACAGAAAATATCATCCAGTGGTTTGTTTCTGAAAAAGAGAATTTTTATTAAGAGGTGCATGACCTACTCTTCACCCTGTCAAGGCACTCTATATGGAGAAGAGTTTAGGAACCATGTAGAAAAGGTCACCAGTCTTGCTAACTCAAGGACTCAAGATGTATTAGGTAATTGAAACCAAACTCTGAATAAACCTTTGAACATTTATCTGTTTACTCAAATTGAATCTGAATTTTGAGCCTTCTGAAGTTCACTTGTCCCTGTTTATTTGAAAAATGGATTATAATAAATTACAGAGTCATCACTGAGTAACAGGAAGAGTTCAGTGGGTGGCAAGCCAGCAAAGCTCCACTGCTGTGGTGGTTTAACCCCAGCCGGTACCTAAGCACCTCACAGCCGCTCTCTCACCCCTTCCCCTCCAAGGGGATGAGGAGAAGAAGAGGGTGGGGGGGGGGAACCAAACAACTTGTGGGTTAAAATCAAGACAGTTAAATAGGATGAAAAAGGATGATATCCCTTTGGTCAGCCTGGGCCAGCTCTCCTGGCTGTGCTCTCCCAGCTTCTTGTGCACCTTGCAGGGCACGAGGAGCTGAAAAGTCCCTGACTTAGTGTAGGCGCTACAACTATCCAGCAACAACTAAAACCATCGGTGTGTTATCAACATTATTCTCATGCTAAATCCCAAACACAACACTATACCAGCTGCTAGAAAGAAAATTAACTCCATCGCAGCTGAAACCGAGACAACTGGCAACACAGTGTAAATTACCAACCTCTAAAATTGTCACTTTGATGTCAGTTGACAATGTCATTTTAATCAGAAGATCTGCTTTTGTGCTGTCTCTCTCTGCTGCCAGTTGTAAAGCTTTCTGACACCTCTGTATTTCCAGTCAGACTTAGTAGTCTGCATCTTCAGCAAGAGGCAGAATTTGTTCTGCACCTGACTGGCATTCCTCTTAGGTTGTCAGCAGGGATCCCGGGCTGTCTGGATGGAGTCAGTACAAGAAGAAATGTTTGATTTGGTGGAGCTGTGAGGGAGAAGCTGAAGTGCTTTTCAAGGGAAGGTAAGGTGCAAACTCTACAGAGAGCTCACAGGTCCTGTGGCAGGAAACACGGCAATTCAGATTGGAGAAGCAAATTCAGTATATGTAATCAACTGTGATTTCCCCCTGATTATCTCAGGACTAATTAGCGAGTGTTTTTTTGCAGCTAATCAGAGGTATCTGGAAAGAAGTCATTTGCATAACTTGAAGTCAAATTATGTCATGAGGACAGCTGAGCTAATGTAAACTGGCATTTACTGTAGAATTAGCATGTATTGCATTCGAACAAGGAAACAAAGCAGCAATGGAAACCTGTCGACTAGAAGCTAGGAAGAGCAGCATTAATTGATGGAGTGCAGAAGCTGTGCTACATGAAGCATATCAATGCATGAAGCACAAGGAATGTAAATATGCAAAGGCCAAAACATTTGCAGAAGGGGACTCATTTGACAAAATTGTAAATACCATGGATTCTGCTGGCTGTCTAACTGTCACTTTGTCACTGCATTTTGTCATGGTCTTTAGCTTAATATTCCACAGAAAAGATCCCTGTTTTCACATTTAGGGGATACTGTTTTTTACTTAAAGTAAATCCAGTCTAAAATTAGCTTCTAAGTCAGTATTACAGCAAGTCTCAAAAAGAAAACCATACACTCTTCTGCTTCTCCTTCAAAAGCATGAAATGCACCGTAATTCCTATTCACCTATTTCTTCAAGAGGAATTTGAAGCCTATTTTTATCTCTGGGGATGTAGGAGAAGTTTTGGCTACCTTATTTCAGACTGCCAGACTTTTTTTGCCTGTCTCATGTCATAAAGGTTTCCTATCTGGAAGCTGTGATTTGAGAATGAGCTCCACATGGTGAAACACCGGACCATATGATTTTTTTATATGGGACCAAAGGTTCATACATATCTGCCAACCATCATAGAATCATTAAGGTTGGAAAAGACCTCCAAGATCATCTAGTCCAACCATCGCCCTACCACCTATATTACTTACTAAACCATTTTTCTAAGTACCTCATCTGACCTTTCCTTAAACACTGTGAGGGACAGCAACTCCACCGCCTCCCTGGGCAACCCATTTCAATGCCTAATTGCTCTTTCTCAGAAAAAAATTCTCCTAATTTCTAACCTGAACCCCCCCTGGAGCAACTTGCAGCCATTCCCTCTTGTCCTGTTGTACTTATCTGTGAGATGAGACTGAGCCCCAGCTCACCACAACCTCCTTTCTGGTAGTTCTCTCAATAGGAAAAGGATGTCCTTGTGATGTATGTCCAGACATTCATCCACAGTCCACTTTGTGCAGAGTATAGGCCTAAAGTTAGAACTGACTTCTTGTAAGGGCATGACAGGATGGATGCACAGATATTTGACTTTAACTGAACACATAAGGCAAACAGACTTTTGCAGGAATTCTGAATGCCAATACCCATTATCAACCCTATGGAACAGCATTTCTAAGAATAAATAAATTGCAGATTGATGATAACAGTTAGGTAGGATCAAACAGTGACTAATTAATCCTTGAAGTTAAGGCAGTGTCCCTCCACAGTATGTGCTTTTTCATAGGAACAGATCTGGGAACTGGTTTTCTTAATGAGGGTCATCCAGATCATAAAGATTTAGTGCTTGGCATCTGGTATCAGTTTTGTTGCAGATGGCATTTGGAAGATGCAGATTATCTGTCCAGTCTAACACTGAGGCAAAACAGTTTCAGTGGAGAGGTTCTGGGTCTCTGAAACATTCTTTTTTATCCTGGCTGAAACTGATGCACAAGCATCTAGGTGATCGCTTGATTCCCACATACACTTGTTCATGAATGTTGCTAATTTGTAATTACTTTTGGATTTCTTTGAAAGAAATTAGCACTTTATCACTTATATTTAAACACGTGGCATTCATCATCAAACTCAATTTTAATGCAAGCGATTCATATATAGATATATAATTTCCACTGCTTACTTAAAAATGCATTTCATGTACGTGAGTCCATGTATCAAGTTTTGTCTGAAACCCTTTTTTGAGGAGGACCTGACTGACACAGACACCAATGAATCCAGAAAGAAAAATAACTGCAGTTCAAACCCTGACCAAATGTTTAATCCCTAGCTATGTCCAGATCCAGAAATTGTGTTTCTGTTTTTCTCTTTAATTTTATCTTTCCCCTAAAAATGTGCATTCTCTTATGCGAGTCTGCATATCGTATTTCCCTTTTTTTCCTTTTCCCTCAGCAGCCTGCTTATGAGCACATCAGCACGTATACTGAACATTGCTAGACTTAAGTTCTCTGGCATGAAATTTGCTTTCTTACAGCATTTTTGAGAAAGTATGAAGAAAGTCTAAAACTGAAAGGGCTATTCCTATCTTCCTGTTTGGTCAATTTGTTTTTTTCTTCTGTTGAAAAGTCTGAATTTGTACAAAACCATTCAAATAGCTATTTGTACTTAAGCTTACTGAACTAAAGGAAATTGTGAGTTCAGATTTCTGCTTGAAACTGGTTTCTTAGACTACATTCTCTTTCCAGTTTTCACTGGAAAAAAAAATAAAAGAAATTAAAACGTCCCAATTTACACTCTGTTGTATTGATTAGTTAGTTAAATGATCTTATTCAAGTCAGCTGAGTTACTTCAATCTAAAATCACTCTAATAACCAGGCACTGATACAAACTGATCAGACCAGAGAAAAGGGACTGGTGATGTAAGACGAGTAGGTAGGAAATTACCAAATGCCAAAAGATTGTTCCAGGGACAAGATTAAATTACGCCTTCCTGGTTTTTGCACTCTTCTTGCAGTTAATCTAATCCAGCAGTTGTTGTGTTATTATAACTCAACCTAATGCCCAGTAAAGGCACTGGGAGAAAGCAAGACCCTCAAGATAATCCCAGTGTGACTTGACAAGGTTTCTTCTCTGTCCATTCTCCACGTGTGAGAAAGAAATTTGGATATGTAAAGATTTTTCTGTCTCTTTTATACTTCTGTTTCTGCAGTGTGTACGGTGCATACAGCCTTCTTTAAGACCCTAGCATATGTCCTGGCTGCGTTAGACATGCAGAAAACCTTCAGATGTTATTAAGATACAGCTTCTGGTTTGCTATTTACCTATTTTCACCTTCCTTCTGTTTTCACTCATTTCGTCCCATTTTGGCTACAGCCGAGCACTTTGACTCCATCTGTGAGGGTGGCAATTCCAGCTGCCTCTGCAGCTGCTGTCTTTGCTATTTCTTGGCCAGCCATCAGGGAATGACGCTTCCTTCCCTAAAGATGCAATGCATTTCATCCAGCATCCACTTGCAAAGCAAAATAATGCATTTAAACACTGCAAAAAGGCAGTTTCCAATACCTGAATCTATAGAGCAAAACAATCTATCAAGCAGAGAGCTAACCACGCATTTGCTTTGAAGCCTGATCAATATATTTATTTACTACTGTTAAATTTCAGATTTCAAATCAGTGATTTTTTTTTAACTTTCAGACCTGTTCAGAGTGTCCATGCAGGCCTGGGCTAGATGTCAGGTCCCAGGAGATGTTTGCAGATTCCATATCCAGGTACCTACAATGACTGCAGCCTTACACTGTGGCACATGTGGCCCCACCTCTCTGCTCTTTGGTTTTCATGCAAGGAAAATCCATCCATTCAGATCTGGCAGCAATCAGGATGCATGCAGCTGAGTACAAATAGTCTCCACTGTGGGTACAACTAAAAATGCAGCAAAATGTACCCAAATCTAAACAAGAGTGAACATTATTATGAATGCAGTAGGAAATGGTTAAGATTTGTTGTCTTAATGGGAGCCATTAGAAAGTATGTGACCAAATCCTAGCCGCAGCTGGCAACACAATGCTAAATTATCTTGCCCCCATTAGGTTTGCCACTTGCAATTGCTTTTGCCCAACACAGCAGAAAATGAGAGACAAGCATTGCATTTTAAATGCCTTAAGGAAGAAAAATATGTTTTCCCAAACCTTGTCTAATACTACTTTACCCATTATTTAAAAGACTCAGGTAGCTTAAGTTACTGTCTTAAAATACATCTACAATGACAAAAGGGAACTGTGGCCTTTCTGGACTGGGACGGTGGCTTAATTTGTGTTTTTATGATGAGGAGCAAGATTCCATTGGTGCTAAACACATTTTGTCACTATTATTTCTTTGTTAAACTTACTAAAACATTTTAATGATCCAATAGCATTACTACTCTGCTGCTGAAATAAGCAGGGAACATTAGCTTAATGTTATTTTCTTCATGAAGTTAATAGCTTTACCGAATTTAGAGGCTTCTTATACCAGCTTTTTCTATGAGAAAAATAAAACAACATCATTAAAGTAGAGCGTAAGTAAGGGCACAGTTAGTGCCAACAGTTGTGAAGCTCATACTGATATTTCTTTTTCCCATTTCCTGCTAATTTGCCAGAACAGCTTTTGGCCTATCCATAAATAGGTCTATGATAAACCAGACATTAAATTGGAACTAATTCCATAATTAGCACAGTTTCATAGTCATATGTTTGCAAGACAGTCTTGGTTAACAAAAAAACAACCCCAACAAAAAAGCATCTAGCAACAGCTTGTGAAAGCATCCATTCAGTAATCAGATATTTATGAAACTATACATTAGAAAATAATGATCTAGAAACGACTGGCATGGCAAAGCAAGCCTACTGTCCCCCGGGTTCAGTTCACAACCTGTTTGAAACTGTGTGCTGGTCAAGCTGCCAAACGGGCAGCCGTGCCACCCAACAGCCGCACGAGAGCCACTGCGAGTCTGGCTGCATGGGAAAGTCTCTGGTTTTCCTGTCTTCTGCACAGCAGGAACAAAAGAGCCAGCCAGAGCTCTGGAGCTGATGTCTGCAGCACTCACAGGCGCAGTTTTAAGCTCCTGCATTTGGCAGAGCCGGAGAAGTTGGAAAAAAAATCTATAATGGAGTATGCGATGCTCTAAAGATAAGACATAGTCCTTCCTGATCCCCTGGTCAGAAGTTGTGAAGTAGGCGATTTTATTACAAGATATCAAATTCTAACTTTCTTAGAGATTTAACTGGCTACCATAACATTCTCCAGCCTTTCTTTAAAATCCAGCAAAAGTATCTAACCTCAACTCACACTTGTGACTTGTGATTTTTGCTAAGAAGTGGAAGTGTTATTTATGTTGATCTTATACATATTTCTCTGCATTCATATGTCTCTTTTATGTATAATTAAAATTTTAAGATAAAGTATGGTGCTTCATTTTCATGTTTGTGGTCCTTAACATAAGTTTGTGCCCCTGAAAATAGGTATATACTTTCGTGCTTATGCAGAGTGCCACTGTCTAAGGGGGGTTGTCACGAGGTTCCTGGGTCAGAGCAAACTTAAAAGCCTGAAGTAGGTGTTTTTGAATATTTATGATAAAGTCTAAAACACTTGCAATTCCATAGTTTGAAACTTTCTCCCACCTCAGTTTAATTTTTTGGAGTTAATTCCTATTTATTCCATATGTATCCAGAGTCTCATCAAAAGCTTATTGCTGTCTAGCAGAAGACTGAAGAGAACTTAGGGTCAAATAAATTTTGCAGACCATTTAGCTTATTCAACATTTAAAACTTTTAGATTTTTATGAAAGTGTAGCAAAGAATCTATGAAAAGATTGGGAAAGGTTGGAGAAGACCTTTAAGAGAATTATGTCAAATTGTTAATATAGTACTGCCAACACCCAACCACGTCCCTAAGTGCCCTATCTGCATATCCTTTAAAAACCTCCAGGGATGGTGACTCAACCACTTCCCTGGCCAGGCTGATTCAGTGCTTGACAGTGAATCTTCCAGTGAAGAATTTTTTCCTAATATCCAGTTTCTACAGATATCACTAAGATAAATTAGATAACTTCTTCTCAGAGCATGCCTTCAGCCACACTTTGTGTTGGCTAAAAAGCACCAACTATGTAGGTAGCTGGAAAGATTTTACATGGATTTTTTTCATGCTGCAGTAAGAGCTGCTTCACTTTGAGATAAACTGCTGTCACCTCTCTGGAGTGTGGCTGACACTGTCACCCCTGAAGAGCAGAGTTCTCTAAGACTCAGTCAAACCTGAAGAGGGAAGCAAGACCATGGCTTCTGATTCTGAATGGAAGACCGTGAACATTTAAGGGCTGTCTGTATGGCACGGCAGCTTCTCCAGTGGCTAGAGAAAGCAGAACCAGGAAAGCATCAGAGACTCTCCTCAAAGTGTATGTCCCTGTGCTGCTGCTACTCTTAGAATAACTGGCAAACAAAAGGACTTAAAGTGTGTTCAGAGAATTTGCTCAGTATCTAGGATGAACAAACCAGTAAAAAGTAGGGGAAGAAAAAGAAATAAAGGGAGTTCTACTGAAATAATCCAGCTTTTTCTTTTGGCGATTAAGATGCAGTTTAGCATTAAAATGAGCTATTTGCTTTGTTTTACCTGATTTACTTCATGCATGACTTGAAAATTAATTTTTCTTTAGAAGCCATGGAAACTAACCAGGGGACAGCAAGCTTCCATAAATAAGTCTTTTCATGTTTACAAATAAAATATTTTAATTTTCCTAACAAAAATAGCCATAAGGCCACTCCATCCTTAACTCATACATCATTGCTTCCTTCCCATAAAAGTTGACATACAAAAATAGGTATAAGAATAATTGTTCTGCATAATACTGTTGAAATACTCTGACATACAGAGCAGCTCAAAGTAAACTTCATGGAACAAGGCATGAGCGATGCTACCTCCAAGGACATCCTCTCATAGACCACTCATTTGCAGTCCTACCTGAGTGACACTGACAGGCAAATTCAACTATGCTGGATCAGCTCAATAGGCCACAAAACCTAGGGAAGACTTACTGAGCAGTGATCTCTCTAAAAAATTTTGGAAAAAAGAGTGGAAACTAATGTTAGGAAGGTATGGCACTGAGAGGCAACTCTGGCATGAGAATCACAGAAAAATAGCATTACCAATAGGAAGAAAACTATAGTTTTTATGAGTACTTCTGGTTAAATGTCTGTGTATATAACCTGTAACTAGTGTCAGGCCAGATCCAGATCAGTGAAAGAATACTACTCCCTGTGATGTTTCAGTACTTTAGATGACATTTGAAGTTTATGTTTTCTTATGCATTATATGGAAACTGTATGGTTGACAACTGTTTCAGGGACCTTAACTGCTTTATATTCCTCTTTTCAAACCAAATTAGTGGAAATCTTATTACAAAGCTGAGCAAAAAAGTTTGAAAATGCTTAAGCTTTCAGCCTCTTTGCCTTTTTTTTTTTCCCCTAAGTGGTAGTGGAAGGGTGCCAAGCCACTGATCTTTGATCTGATCTTCAGGAATTTAGGGGCCATGCTGAATTGAGCAGTCTGTCTCCTGCAAGAAACCTGGCACTTTTTTTGTACATCTAAAAGAAGGGCAAAGAGAAACTAAGGAAGCAAGACACTGAATTTTTTTTCAAAGCAGGTCTATTTCTGCGTAAAAAGCCAGTGGTAGACAAGATGTAGTACATGCCACAGAGTAGAGATGTCAAGTGCTGCACATATTGTACTAAACACAAACTAACAACACCTGAAAATGTTATTGAGTTTGTAAGGTAAGAGGCTCAGAAGTGCTGTAACTAATGTTAACAGTAGCTAGCCCTTTTTCATGAGTAAACTCTGATAAAGTTTTAATTACATAGTCCTTTTTCTACTAGTGCCCTGGACCATCCAGGGCCCAGAGTACCTTATCAACCTTTTTTCTTTTAATTATTTTTTTAAACTTCATTTCTCACTATGTCTGTATATCCCATTACTTCAAATTAGTCAAACTGCATTGAAAACAAAATTACTACTTTCTATGGTGCTTATCACAATGTTATCTCACAGCCTGAAAAAAACAATCCCTGCATTTGCAACAAACCTGCATGAGATTTGAATTTCTGAATCACATAGAGGCATTGAGGGAAGATTTTATACATTACTTTTAGATGAGCCACACTGTAGAAATTGATATTGCAGAGTATTTCATGTTGTATTTGAACGTTTGTTCAAAGTTTAGCACCCAGATGCTTCAATTGCTTCTGGAAAGGTTAAGCACATTCAACCCACATGAAATCAAGCATAACAACTAGTCTTTGTGAAACAGTTGGTGAAGTGACTTGATTAGCACCAGAGAGGAACTCTGTGGCTGAGACAGGGCTAAAAGCCAGCTGTTCTGTGCAGCATTCGACTTCCCTGAGAATGTCCTCACTCCTCCTGAAATTTCCTGCTCTTCAGTTTCAATAAAAGTTTGCATGAAATAAGGCAGAAGTCCCACACCGTCTGTTTGTCCACTTCATGGCTGCAGAACAGCAGGAAAGATGTGTTAAAAAGTATGAGGAACAAACTTGAAATGTGACCTTCTTTAAAATTTGGATGCTTGCGCTTCCGTGGTCTAAGCGGTTTTTCTATGTTGCTTTAAAATGAGAGACTGGGGTGGGGGGGTGAGGGGGTGGAAGAATCTATTGCATAGTACCTGTTGAGGCACCCCATGGTCATCAGAAAGACAGAGCAGTTTGGGACCACCACAGCGGGTGGGCACAGTGACTGACAGCAGCAGCAGGTTTATCCTCCTCCGTCTGTGCAGAGGCGGTGAAAGGGCTAAAGAAATTCCCTGTCAGTTCCTGCAGGCCTTTCCTGGCAGGGAGGGGCACAGTGGGACAGCTGCACTGAGCAACATGCTCCAGACTGTGAAAGGGTTTGTACTGTATGGTCTCTTCAGCCCAAATACAATCTTTTCTGCCTTGTGCACTCCACCTTAACACAAACTTTCCTTCTGTCCTTCTCTCTGCCCCTTTCTGATGTTTCTTCTCCCAGCCATTTCCAGCATCCCCCACTTCCACTCCCAGACACTGGAGATGGGAGCAGTGTCACCTAACTTTCTGCATAAGCTCTGTGGATTTCTGTACGCAAACTATCCATCCTTTAAACTCAGATGAAAGAAATGTACATTTCTGGGACAAGACTTTTCTTATCTCGGTGTAGATAACTTGCTCACTAACACTGCAACCGAGCCTGGATATCAGGTCTTCGTTTTCATTCAGTCTCAATGTTTGCCCTGTTCCTTTGGCATGAGCTTCTTGACCAGCTGTCACTTTTCCAGATCTTTCTCCAGATCCCTACGCAGCAGTTTCCATGTCCTGTGTCAGACTACTGTTATGCATCAAGCTTATTGATTCTCCTTCTCCTCTTTGTGGTGATACTCCATCCTACTGTCTCTTAGTTGCTTCACCAAGCAGACCGTTCTCTCAGCTCAGACTGATCAGGGTGCAGCAAGGGTTGGGTGTGGTGCAGGCTGGGTTGGGGAGGAGGGGACAAGACAGGGCAGGGACCTCTTCCAGTGGCTCCATCCCAAGAATCCTGGAGACAGTGAGCAGAACTGGCTTGTGGCTTGGGGACAATGGTGGGGTCCTCACCCAGTAGTGCTCCCCAGGACAGTGCAGAGGGTGCTTAGGTGGAGGCAGAAGAAGAGGCTCCTCACAGCTCCTTCTCACAGCTTAGCTGTTTTCACAGTAGTCATATCCATATCAGAGCAGACTGTGAGTCTGGTCAGCCAGGCCAAAAAGGACTGCAGACAAGGCTGGTTACAGCCTGGCCTCAGTGATTGGGACCTTTTGGTCCACCAAGGGCCTTGACTGACACCTCCAGCCTTCATTGACCACATTCCTTCCTGCTTCTTCATTCAGCTCTCACTTTCTGTTCCTTAAGATAAAACTCTATCAGTCAGTGGACCTTTTTATCCTTAAAATCACTGTAGTGACAAACATTCCAGTCTGCCAATCCCACTGTCTCCTTTCTACTCAGACTTAACACCCTTTTTCCATCCCAGGTTCAATCTTCTCTCTGTTCCCATGCCCTGCAGGTTGAAGTCTTAGCCACTGCTCCTTACTCCCACTTTCCTTCTCCATTTTATTTCCTTTGAACCCCAGATGTTCTACTTCTCCCCTTTGCATTTAAGTTTGCAGCTCCTCACTTGGCTGCATCATCTTGTTGTCATGTTTGCAGAGCTGATCCCACTTCAGTACCTCAAAGCTCCAGGCTGGAGAACCTCAGTCCAGGAAAACTGTTAAGACATTTTAACCTTCAAGAATCTACAGAGTATATGGAACCTGATAAACTGGCACATTTTGGAGAACACTTGTATTGGTAGTACAAGGTGATCCAGCTGCATCACATCAGAGGCACCCAGTCCTACTAAAGTGCAGGATAAATTTTTCCTTAGCCTCATTGTCAGAAGTAACTGAAGAATGTGTGTTAGCTAAGAGTTTCCAACAAAAAGGAAGTGAAGCATGGGACCAACAATGGCCCGGACAGTTTCAGTCCTAATGGTCAGGCAAAGTCTTGAAGAAAAGTACCAGGTAAAACAATGTACCCATAAGAAGAGCTTAAAGACGGTACTATGCAACCTTTTAATGAACCTTGTGAACAGCGTGTGGTCAGTATATTATTGTAGCTACTATTATTAGCAGCATTAGTAACATTAGATGCTGTACATGCAGCTATTCAAACACTGGAATGCATATGAAATATTCTTGTCTTCCCTAGGTAAGCACACATCTGACAACTTCAGTGTGGCACACGGTGTCAGACGGGGGGTGGGCACAGCTTTTCTAAAGCCGTCAGAATGGCTCTGCTGCTCCCTCAGTCAGCCCCTCTACTGCCTGGCTCCTTGCCTAATCCGCCCAGTTTCCCGTCTAATCCTGCAGACTTCTGTAAAGTTGCTGTATGGTGTGGCTCTTCCCATTTAACAGTGTCACATACTGTCTTGGCATTTACCCAGAAAAACTGTAAATAGTGAGGTGCTGAGCATGGGAAAACCATGTTCTCCACCCACGTCCAGGCCTCTCCCGCTCTCAGATTTACCCAGGGCAGATGGTGCTGGGATTCCAGCCCTGAGGTGGCTGGCTGGACACAAGGCACTTTGCCTTCATCACAAATTATACCAAGATGAAACACAGAAACCGGACAAAGATTTTCTTGTGTTGACAAGCTGTCCCTCCCTCTGCTGAATGGCACAGACGTGATCTTGAGCAGAGTGCCTTCCCTGCGGAGTTGCACCCGCAGTGAATAAGCTGACCCATCCTATGCAGAGCATCGTCTCAGATATACTGAAATATATGATCAGTTAAGAACCCTGCTTAGTAATTTTCAAGAATTACACTCTGACAGTACCAAGATAAAAAAAAGTGATTTTTGCATATGCTTTCTTTTCAGAACAGAAATCTGTACAGAGCTGGAAATTATCATAAAACTATTTTCAAACTTTTAATTGTAATGTCATTGAAAGTTTTAATAGCTATTCTAATTGAAGTGAGTACTAAATTATTAACTAAAATATTCTTACTTTTAAAAAAAGTCCTTTTAAAAATTAAAGTAATATTAAGTTACAAAGGAGGGCAAGAAGACGTTTCTTATTTTCATGCCCATTCAGCTCTAACAGAGAAGTGTGCATTTTAATTACATTTCAGATTCAAACTAGAAGTGTGATTTTTAGACCTATAAATGAAAACGGATTTTTTTAGACATATCAAAAAAAATCATTTTAAAGCAAAAGAGAAAAGAATAATGATGGTGTATCTTCCACAGACATTTATACTACAAAGTAATAGAAATGCAATAAAATTATTCATGAAGCTTGTCAATAGCTAATGTATTGTCTTTGAGATCCTCAGTATCCTAATATAACCCCTTGGAACTGTTTTACTTTTATATTGCTGTGCTGGGATTCTAGTGCACATTGGAGAGCTATGCGGAATGTAAATGCAGTGTCAAAGATTACAGAAAGCCACAGGGGAAATTAAGAGCTGTTTCTTATATGGTGTTATAGGCCTTAAGCTATTTTGTTCTGGGCATCTTGTCATTATTGTTTTGTATTTAAGTCTTTGGTGGTGGTAAGCGATACATTCTGAAGGTAAGAATCACTCTTGCAAAATCCCAAAGGGATTGTTCTTAAAAGATTGTCTTTTTTGAGACAGTTTTCCTGGAGATCTACAGAATTAAAGACAAAATTATGGAGATGTTCTTGGCATTTTATGTTTGCATATAACTGCATTATATTATAAGGATGAATCAAACTCAGTAAATGCCAGTGGGAAACTTTCTGTTAATTTCAATAAGCATAGGTTGTTAAGTTGTAGTTCGTCCACAACTCCAGGCAACATCATGGGCACTAAAGGTGAGAGTTTGCCAGTCATGTTGTTTCTGGCAAAATTATAGCTTGGAAGGTTTTCTTGCAAATATTTTCTTTGCACATTTTCATTGTTTCCCAACCCAGACTTTCATGATTTTTTTCCCTGTATTATGTTTGTCTCTTTTTTTGTTGTTTCTTTGCTTTATGGGAGTAAACTTGTGTTTCTTATTCCCCATGAAACTATGAACAAGAACCATTTCATCTTTCCAGTGAAAATGGGTAAAGAGAATACAGGGGACTGTTTCCTTCTCTGTCCCTCAGACATTTAAAACCAAAGTTTTTGTACGACCCACATGGCCCCACCTTACTGAACTTACTATTCCAGTCGAAGTAGCTGATTACCTTTCTGATCATAAGCTGATACCAAACTGAGCATCTTGACTGTGCTGAATACATTCACAATTATAAGGATCGGTGATGACTAATGCCTATTTGTGTATCAAGGATATTTAAATACATCTCGGGAATACCACCTGCGTTTGCAAAATTGCTGTGTTAGAGAATTTATCAGGGTTCTTCTAGTCAGCTACCTACTGCTGAGGCTGTGACACATCACTTTCAGGCTAATGGAAGGGAAAACTATAAATCTTTTTGCTTTCTGTTCAAGCAGAAGCATGTGGACATGAAAGGGTGGTGTTTCTAAGACCACAGAACCTGGGGCTGAGGGGAGTTGGAGGCAGGGGGGTTCCTCAAAAAAGCAGAATGAGGTCATGGAATTGACACTGCATCTGAAAAACTAGGCAGCTTGCAGAATACCTGAAGCTTCACAGCAATAAAAGAAGCATGAGCATTGTGCTTTCATAGCAAAGGAGTGTAGTTTAATTGTGGTTATAGTCAGGGAAAAAAATGGTCTGCATAGGACAAAGAAGGTGGAGAATAACCAGGGACCCATTTCACAAACAGAGAAGAAAGCTCCCAATCTACTTAGGTGATCAGAAAATAACAAGACATCAAGGAAACAGAAAGACATGACAGCATTGTATTGGTTTATCTCATTTTCTTTATTGCTTCTGGTGACTAACGTAAGGGATTCTTGGTATTTTAGACCGTTATGCAGAGATTGTGTCCCTAGTTGCTTGCAGTACTTAAGCACTCCCGAAGACTGAGCTGCAAGTCCCAAAAGTCTAAAGTGAAAAAAATTGTCTTATATTGCTAGAGAATCTGCGACACAACTAAATTTCTAGGGCAAAGACAATGAACGATTTCATTTCCTTCAAGGAGCGAGAGAAAAAAGTGCACGTCCACAATGTACTACAGAAACCAGGATAAGAAACCAGTGACGTTACCTACTAAAACTGAGTCCTGCAGACATTGAAGCCAAGCATCTCAGGGCTCAAAAACACTACTGCATAAACACCTGCCATGGGAGTTTTATTGCAGTGGGGTCAGCAGCCTTTGTTCCCGCTTCACTTTTTGCCACCTCTCTATTAGTGCACCACATAGGATAGAGGGGCATTTAAAAAGCACTTCAGTTTGCACTGTGTCCCGTGCCCTGAAACTTGCCTTGGGAGATATTCCGAATGGGTGACATTGACCTCCAGTGGTGCATGTTTCCTTTTCGGTTGATGAGGCCCAGCATAATCTCGGGCTGATGCATGTGATGTCAGGCTTTCACAGTCTAGTGGTGATAACATCTTCCACATGAGGACCTTTCCACTTAGGAAAATGTTCTGTCCAAAAATGCCCTTTTTTGTGGCTTTCAGGGCACCCAGCAAAGCCCATATGATTTAATTTCAACCTGATTTCTGCTAGGGAGTGGCCATGCTTGGACAGCTGAGAAGTACTGCTATTTCAGCACCCTTAATTGTGAACCAGGTACACGTGTCTTTTGCACAACTGGTAGTGCAGTATTTGCTTTAATGGTGATTATTTTCTATCCTTCTTCAGCTGGCTTCTGAAGGAAGTTGGCCTCTGACACCACTTAGGCAGAAATAGTTTGCAAATCTGCTTCCCAAGTGCTTTGTGATTGCTCTTGATAATAGGTACTGTTGATGTAAATTTCTGTTATTATCATCAGTGACTCATTAATCCATTGGTTATTGATCTGTTAAACCTTTTTCACTTTCAATGACAGGAATAGAGATTGTGCTGCAACCTGCATTTCAAAACCTCCATTAAAAGTTTAATGAAATGTATATAATTTTTCAAGGAAATCAAGATGCATGAGATGATACACTATGAATACACTGTGGGTTTGGACTTTAGCTCTTTAAAGACCCTTGTTTAGATGTTGATGGTTGGCTATCACTACTGGAAGAAAAAGCGTCAAGTCCAAAAGACAACTCAGTTTTTTCCACTAGCTGTGGAGGGGTTGTACTTGAGTAACTTAGATGCAACAGCTAGCTCATAGATGCCAAAAATGAGGCAAGATGGATGTAACTCTAAATACTTGACTTGAAAAGTGTACTCAGGTCAATTCCCAAGCTATCGTTTCTTACAAACTAATTAAATTCTGAAGTGAAATACAAATCAAGTTCTCATTAATAGGGAAAAGTTCCGTTGGTTAGCAAAATATTAGCCCAGATGAAACTTTCAAATGTTCTTATACTACCACCTGTAAAAACAGGGGTAGCTTCTAACAGGAACGCTGGTAGAAAATAACCCTAGCAAAACGAGTGAGAGAGGCTGAAATTGAGCTGTACAGAAACTGCAAACAGCAAAGCTCTGACAAAAATCACAAGTTTCAGTCAGTGAAGCTGCCTCGACCTGGAACATAACCCACTGGGCTACATGCCAGGTGAGCAGGACTGTTAGAGATCTACCCCATCATTAAACACAAGTAAGACAAAAGCAAAGTGGGATGAAGGCATAACGTTCTTAGAAATGGTTAGGAAAAATGGCCGGATAAGAACAGCTTATGTGGAATATCTATTGTTTGCTGCAAATATGCTTTAATAATAGGGTAATTTGTTTCTTCCACTGAATTTGCCAATTGATGGTAAAAACAGTTCTGTAAAAGTCATCCAGGCAAAATAATGAATGGGAACAATTATTCTTCCTGAGTAGATTTTCTAAATTAAGACTCCCTGCACAAAGGCTGAGAATGCTTGCTTTAGCTAATGTTTTTTTTTTTCTTGTTTGTTTTTCATCTGTAGAGCGCACATGGTTTTACAGTGCCACGGTTGCTGAATTGTATATTTCTAGTTTGCTTAAGTCTCCCAATCTCTCTCTCCACCTATATAGACAGATAGAGAGAGACAGGTAGGTCGATTGATTGAATTGTGAAAGCAAAAGTCTAGTTAGGAAAGATCAGCACTGCTTTTATATCAGGCATTTGTGTGTCCATAGGCACACAAATGTTTATATATAAATACATCTCTTCAACTTCAGATGTGTCCTTCTTTACTCAAGGCCAGTCTGTTAGGTCTACAAGATATCTCTCTTTCCATATACTGCCATGACAGTTGATACCTCCAAGTAAATTAGAATTTGCCAGATTTGACTTGTAGTATGTAGAATGGTGTATCTGGGAAAAAGGGAGCTGATGGTAATGAGTCTTTGACTTTCACCCATGCTTTCTTTGCTATAAATTAGCAGTACTAGCACATTTACCTCACAGCATTCCTCAAATCACCTGTTGTGCTGGTGATCCTTCCCCAGACAGCTTTGAAAATATAATTCATAGAGTAGAAGGCACATGCCTAATAAATTCAGTCCTGGACGACTCACAAGTCAGGAATCTCCACAGGGCCCCGGTGTTAGTTTTATGTCGAGAGCACACAGAAATGGTAGCTGAGCACCCTACTCCCTTGAGTGTTTGCAAATATCTGTATAAATACATATGATATTTCACTGAAGTATGGAATATCTGGTTTAATACATAACAGAGTTGCCCATGGTGGGTTGTCCTGACTGAATTACCATATATACAACAAATGGAGCTATGCAAGCAGTACCTCAAAATCATTTTTTTTTGTCTCCCCAAAGGGAATCTAAGAAGACTAGCTCAAAAGGAGATGGTGACACTATGAGTTAAACACTGCCCTGCTGTCCGAATGTAGTTTTACAAGATGTATTTAATATCTCAGAGATAATTTTGCTGAACATATTAACACGAAAAATGCTTTTGAGCTTTTTCTGGGTGAGCACTCCCAACCTTACAGGACTGAGAAGATCATGCTGGTTTAATCTTCTAAACACAGGACTGGAGAGCTGTTGTTCCAGGGAATGGCAAATGAAAATCTTCACTAAAACCCACCGGGGGACAGAGGACTTGAGCATCCCTGAGGTCGTTGATCTCTTGGCCTCTCTATTTAAGCTGCAAGGAACAATGTATGTTACTGTAAACCATGCTGGTACTTGGGAAATGCCACTAGCTCCTTCTTGTACTGCTTGACAAGCGAATGTCAGAGCGTGAGCCTCCCAGGGACTTTTGAGGCTGCCTCACTTGAACTTGTTCTATATAGAAGAAAAAAATCCAGCTATTAATCCTCTGAGAAGCTTATTTGTAAGGAGGCATTTAAAATCACAGTGGGAATAAAAATCTGTGCTGCGGTTTGTGTGGTACTGCTGTGTGATAATGAGCTGTACTTGCATCACTTGACATGGCTTCAAGTATATCTGCGCCATTTAGGCGCGGGCTGTGATCCCTGCGGTACTCCCGTGGATAGACAGGGAAATGTGTTTACACACAGCGCTGGTTTTACAGTGCAGGTGCTGAGGTCTCATTGTCACAGGGTAAGATGACTTAAGAGGTCATCTTGTGCTCTGTACAGAGAAATCTTGCTCTGAGCCTGAGCTTCTGAATTTGGGTAATCTCAGCAGAGAAAGTCTGCCTGAATTCTGTGTTGTACGGAGCACAAAGGCTGCTGCTTAGGAATGACAGGGTAAATAAATGGGTTTCTGCACAAATCCCTTCCGTTTCACAAAGCTCCTAGAACTCCCCCTCTCTAAGAATTATAGAGATGCCAGTGGTGAGAAGTGGCTGGAGCAAAACTGTCTTTCTTGCCCTTTTCTTCTATTGTCTGTTTGTTTTTCAGTAGATACCGTCTGAAAAAAGACTTCATAGGTACAAAGAATTATAATTTCTTCCCCAGAAAGCTAACAAAACTGAAAAAGGAAGGTGAATTTTTTGGTGAGCAAGTAATGAGGAACATTAAGAGACAGATCATAAAGCAAAGTCGTCAAAGTGATGACAGATATGGTCTTTACAATGTTGCGTATCTTCTTTAGTTGTGTTTGTTTTATTATGTAATTTCTTTGCTGTTGCTGATTTTGGCACAATTATTGTAACTAGTCCGTAAATTTTTGTATACTTAGCTCATGACCCTTTGAATATTGGTTAGTTTGTATTTTTCACAAGCATTGATTTCAGCTGAAAATGCATTCCACCTCCCTCCTCCCATTCTCTTTTTCTCTTGATTTTTCCTGGTATGTTGGCATTATTTATGGCTCACTGGATAATTTCAGAGAGTGTTCAGGATTTTAAAGCTGGTTCCTAGGCTCAATTACTTCAGTCTTGCAATGCAGGGTTTTTGCTCTTCAATAAGATTGCCCGTAAGATGTACTAAGTTCCCATCACTTGCAGAGACATCCTGCAAATAAAATCCAGCATTTCTGAGAACTGGAGAAAAGCTGTTCTTGGTCCCCTACCAAGCTGCCTGGCTTGGAAAATGTTGCTTTTATAATGTTTGGCACTCAAAGCTATCTTCTGTGAGACAGGGCGATATTCTAATACATCTACATACAAGTTGTAATAATGTATAAATCAAAGGAACACTAAATCGTATTCATTCATAGGTGGGGCTAAAATCTACTTCTTAGAAATACATTCCTCTTTGAACCCAAATTAGCTGACATGACACTGATATGGTCTCTATTTGGTCAGTATTTTAAATGACTGTATACCTTGGCTTCTGCTTGGTTATTTTTGTATTGCTTCCTTGAGACAACAGATTCACTTGCTAAATTACCTTTTTCTTGCTTACTGATTACATTCATGGCTTTTGGCACCTTAGAAAATGGTAAAAACTCAACTGAATAAAAGTTAAACCACAGTTTCTTCCAGTACATTTTGAAGTAGCATCTCTTACTTTGCTTTCAGCTCCACGCAACCCTAAATCCTTGTTCTCTGTATATATTTTTCTCTAAATGTAGTCTGGGTTTGGTTTATGACAAGCACTACTACATGACAATTTATATGAGTGTTGTCATGTGTGAAATATGAATGTTGTAGATGATGACACCGAGATTTGAAATATCTCACAAGGAAAAATTGAGAAATCCTCCTTGCCAGTTTTTCCCTCAAATGAATATAGTGTTTAGAAAGACACTGGGCTGATAGCGCATACGAATGGAGTTTATTTATCTGAGAGACCTGCCTAACACCAGCAACAACAGCAGCTTTTTCCTTCTTTCTGTGCCGATGCACTTGACTCTGAGGTGGAGTACCCACATCTAATGAAGCATCTCAGTAGGCACTCTAGAAAAGGTACTGACGTCTTCCTAGGATGAATGTTTGGCCATAGTGAAATTTACACAGATTGAAAATACATTTTCCGAAGTAAATGAAAAAGCGCTGGCTTCTTGTAACTTCCATGAGAATTAGTGATTTAGGGAAAGAGGATTTGGCGTATCAGAAGTATTTTTCTGACCTGTGAGGTAAATTCACTTTCTCTAGAGATAAGCCTAACAAACTTTGCTAAAGAAGTTGTGAAAACTAAAACTACAGTGGGAAACTTTCAGTCAGTGGAATCTCTCTGAAACAATGCAGGCATCAAAAGTTCCCACGCTCTGCCTGAGCTTTAAGAAAAAGTTAAGTACCTGCCCATTTTACATATAGATTTGACTCCAACCCTGTTTGACAAGGCACCTGCAATTTTTTTGAATGCCATCACAATCAGTGGGAATATTCACATGCTTAGCTACAAACTGGAGGACTTTGGAGGACTTTTAGAGAACCTGCTTTTGCAGGGACACAGTGATCTCTTCAGGTCCCTTCCAACCCCTACAACTCTGTGATTTTGTGACTTTAGTAGGTCTTAGTGGTATGTGGTCCCTGAGAGGAATATATATAATAATCTGATTTTGCAACAAAATTGAATATGAAGTTGGAAATTTTAAACACAAGAGAGAGGCTTTAGTTTTATTAAATAAATTAATTTAATTTTTTTTGCTAAACTAAATTTATTAAATAAATTTAAATTTATTAAATAAATTGAGTTTATTTAGTTTATTTTGTGAATTTGTTTAACAACCTGAAGGGCACATCCTGGAGAAAAAAAAAAAAAAAATCATTGCCCATTCAGTGGTGTGGATGATTTGATTTTTTTTATTATTGGTGAGGCACTGGAGTGTTAAATGAAAAAACCCACTGCTGGAGGCAAGAGGGAGAAACTCTTGGCTGGGGGAGAAGAGGGGTGAAAAACTCTTTAATTATACCAGAAATGGCTTCTAAGGAAGAACTGGCCAAAGAGCTGTTCTGTGCAGTGCACTGAACTTGTTTAACAAGGTTATAATTCAGAATATGACTCACTTCATTATCACCACAAGTATTGATTGCTTATCAAGTCTAGAGATCCTGTGGCCATCTATAATAAGACAGTCTGAGGTCATTGTTTTTCCAGCTGTCTTTCTACCCATTTTTGACACTTTATAAATACTGTATTATTCTTCACAGAAAATCAGATGGGCAGCGTCTCAAGTGTCCATAGGATGTTCTTCCATCCTCTCACATCCATATGCACAGGATCACAACATCTGTGGCTTCTCATTTCTCAAAAGAATACAGAGATAGACATATGTATATATGCATATGTCTGTGTATATAAATATATACATGCATGTATCTATATATTTGTGCTTGCCCATCCAGTGCATTTATATTTATATTTATATGTGTGTGTGTGTGCGTGTGTGTTGGTGTGTGTGTGTTTGTGTCTCTGTCCTGTTTCTTTCTGGCAGGGTACAAGTTGGTCAGGAGACCCACGTGTTGTCACTAGCTCCCCTTGTGCGTAGGACTTTGCTCCTCTAAAACCTGTGTCTCCAGCTCTGTGTAACATGGTTTATAACCCTGCTGTGGGATGCTGAACCTTCTGGAGACAGCGCCTCAAGTGAACATGACAAGGTATCTTCTCAAACACTGAGAAGCTCCTAAACACGAGTGGCCCACAAGGATCTGCGGCCGCATCTTCCCTGTGTTGAAGGGGAGGGAAGCAATCCTGCCTGGGGAACGCTGACATGGGAAGCAAGCATAAAATACATCAGCTTTACCTCTGTAGTGCTTTGCAGTTCACTGCCCCTAGATTGGACACTGTCATTAGTTTTGATCTAAAGAACAAGCCAAATGAAAGAACATACCTAGATTACTTATGGCTTTTTAGCACTGGTGTTTGGGGTTGTTTTGGGGTGGTTTTCCATAATTTTGGAGTTGTATTTGGTTTTCACATAAATAATTCAAATCAAATATTTATTCTTTTAACTGAGGGTAATAATTTTGGGATGATTGTATGGATACTTGGTTTCACTTTATTCCCTGCAGTCAAAACCCATGAAGTCGTGAGTACACCATCTTCCACTGAAAAAGAGTGGATAACGATAGTTTCCTCCCCTCTCTACCTACCCTCCTGTGTTTATCTTTCACCAGTTATGGGAATAACACTGTTTATTAATTGACTCAATGCTATTTTGGTAATACTGAAATTTATGTGATAATGACACCAAGTGTAAACACTAATGGCATTTTATTAGATACAAGTAACAATTTTATTTTAATAAATAATTGCCAGAATTTCAGATGCAATTTCCACATATGTTTAAGTGACAGAGAAACTGCAGTCTACACAGACACCTTGGTATTCAAGGAAATAACATACAGAGGGAAGCTATGAGAAGTTAGTGGCTCCAGACTTTTCTAATAAGTGCTGGAACAGAGGTGGGTTGTACCTGTGTGGCTTAGAGCATTGCTGCAGTATAATTTTACATCTGCTGCTAAAGACTATAGAGATTCACCCAGCAAAACTGCCTCGTTAGGGTTGGTCAACTATCTATTCTCCTTTTAGACTAAAGAAGCATGCAGTAGCAGCATAAACACAGCTTTTACATTACAGCCTAAAGACTGGAGCCTTTTCCAAAGAAGCAGACTTACATTTTCCTGAGCATGAGATTATCAATATAAGCAGCCTGTCTTCCCAAGACAGCACTCTACTAAGAAGGCTAGAAAAGTCAGGCACTCTGTGCTTGCCATTACTAGGGAATTTCTGGACCTGAAAGATAAATGAGCTCAAAGAATGTTGCACTTGATCCCCAGTAGGCAGCTGAACCCCACACAGCCCTCAGTGCAGGGGAAAATCTTAAGAGCAGAAGTGAGAAGCTAGTGGGTTGAGGTAAAGACAGTTTCATAGGTAAAGCAAAACTGCGCATGCAAGCAAAGCAAAATAAAGGGATTAATTCACTACTTTCCATTGGCAGGCAGAAAAATTGGCAGGACGTCAGGACTCAGTCATGCATAACGGTGACTTGGGAAGACAAATGCCATAACTCCAGTTGCCACTCCTTCCTCTTTCTTCCTGACAGTTTTTATTGATGAGCATAATGTCATATGGTACAGGATATCCCTTTGGTCAGTTTGGGTCAGCTGTCCTGGCTGTGTCCCCTCTCAATTCCACCATCTCGCTGGTGGGGTGGGCTGAGAGACAGAAAAGGCCTTGGTTCTGTATAAGGGCTGACCAAAGGTTTATCAACACTGTTTTGGTCATAAACTGAAAATATATCACCATACAAGCTATGCTAAATGAAACTAACTCTACCCCAGCCAAAACCAGTAAAAGGAACAGCATTCCCTAGAATAGAGATGACAATAGAGACTTCGGATGGGTCAACTGTATCTGCCTCTTCCCAGGACAGCTTGTGCATTAATAAATCGATAGATGAAGCATACGAGAATTTTGGGACAAGGGATTAACAATTGACCACCCAATCATCATTCTTCCTCCAGGCATCATGAATTTTGAGCTGCCTTCTTCACAATGGCTCAGATACAGAGGAGTTTGCTCTGGAGTCAAAAAAATGAAGGTATGCCTTAAAACTGTCAATTTTTAAAATTTATTAGGCGTGAAATTCTGATAGGACTCAGGATCCAAGACTACTAACTGAGCTGCCTTGAATTTTGCTCTGCTATTGCAGTGGGCAGTTCACACAAACCTGTTGGATACTTAGTTAAATTGATGCTCTTCCCCTTTTCATTTCCAGTCTTCGTGCTTGTGGTTCACAGCTGGTTTAACGGAGTCACATTTTACCTTTCTGCTTTTTGTGAACAGCTATGAAATGGGTATTCACATTGCAGCTCTTTGTGCAATGCAAATTTCCTTCTATGTGTTAACATTAAAAATGGACATGCTGTTTTTCCAGAGAAGCATTAGTTGTATCAAGTAAAATGAGTCACTGTGCTCAAAAAAAACATTTTTTGCCTGCTGAAGAAATTCCCCCTTATGAGAATTTATCAGAATGTGCCCACGGAACCTCCTGCTGCTAAGCTGGATTTCGGATGCAGCAATGTTTTCTACCCAAAATGACAATGCTTCATGGAAAACTTCTTACCTTCCCTTTGGTTCTCAGCCAGAATGCTTTAGCTTCTAAAATTATTTGTGATGAACAGTAACAGTCTGGGTGGCATGTTCTCAGTTGCATTGTATGATCCTTCAATAAAAGCCACTTGCACGGAAGCCTTCTGAAGGAGGACAGGGTCTGCTGGGGAGAAAAGGCTTCTGGAGCTATGCGCAGAAGGAACTTGAAGACTACCAGTCTGCCCCAGCAACTGGGACACTTAATCAAGCAGACAGCCAGGTCTCTGAAGCGATGGAGAATGAAATTTTCAAAGGCTAAGAGGGGAGAGTATTGCTGCAACTCAGAAAGCCACGGAAAGGAAACCTAAGAGCAAAGACTTACCCTGCAGGGCTGGGTAGAAAGCTGTTTACAAGCTTATTTGTATTTCGGTTGTCCCTAGCCAGACCCATCTGGACATTTTGGCTGACCGAGGTCCCACTGCACAGTGTCTGGTCTGCTCTAAATCTGATTTTTAAAAAACTTCTGAGGGTGGGAAAGTGCTTTGCATCAGATGCTGGTGATAATCACTCTGTCGCTCAACTTCTGCTTGTTCAGCAAAAGTTATCAGAATGTGTCCACAGAGTCTCCTGCTGCTAAGCTGGATTTTGGATGCAGCAATGTTTTCTACCCAAAATGACAATGTTTCATAAAAATTTTTACTTCCTTTTGATTCTCAACCAGAACGCTTCTTCCCTGCTTGCTGGCTATCCGTGACCCTATAACTACAGCAGCTGTGGAGTACAGCAAGGTAAGCCAGACCAGTACAACCACCACCTGATAGTACGCATGTGTTACTGAGACTCCCTCTCCTCCCTCTCAGACTGTGGAGAGTCTGGAGCAAAAGTCTGAACTGTAAACAGTTGTTGTTCTGTTGTTCTACAGATACCGTGGACAATACTTTATTTGTAATCTATGAACAACATGATTGCACTCTTTCTCTTCTTTAAAAATGCTCAGTCCCTATCAGTCCATAATTTATTTTGACACCAGACATAAACCAGATTTGGTTTCTGTTATCTCTAAGCACAGAGTGAATATGTATTCAAATGTACAGGCAGAATAAGCTCAGACATTCACAATTCTTCTTAGTCTCTTTTAGACTGTCAGGCACCAAATATGAGTGTAAATCAACACAGAAATACCATCAGTGTTGGGAACCAGGATTTTAGTCTAACCTTTCCACCATAAATTGCAAAGATGCTTCCTGTTCTGCAGCTTTAAAAGTCTCTTGTTTACTTGCTTAGTTTTCAAACCACATTTTAAAATAGCAGGTCTTAGTGGGACATGAAGAGCTTGAACCTCCTGGCTACCTGAATAGCCAGTGAAGATGGTGTCAGCAAAGCCACTGTGATGAGTGAGCAAATTCCCATGGTCTCACAAAGATAAATGCTCTACAGTTCGTGCTACAGCCAGACAGAAGGGGCTACTACTACCTGGCATAGTTTACCTCACATATTTCTTTTGCATGCAGTCACAAAGGAGAGACTATTTTTCTAATGGAATTTGGCTTTTTTGGCTTAATTGAGTTTGACTGCTCCATGTTCCAGATGAGAAATTGGGTAGCAGTCACATGCTGTTTCTTATGTGTTGGTTGCAATTAGTAATGCATGTGATATATAGTTTATTTCCTTTTTGTGTTGTAACTGTGTGAAATGAAGGTTGTTTGTGAGGGGTGTTGCTGTTAACGTAAGTGGACAAGCACAACATTTTAATTCATGACAGTACAGCTGTGTCTCATCTAAATTTGGCTTGCAGACTGGTAGAAGAAATGTTAAAATTATATTGCTTACTAGTTCCAAGAGAAGATTTACATCAGAGTGTGCATTAGGGAAACTTCCTTGTAATTTCTTTAAATTGTCAGTACTTAAAATTTTTCCAGTCCATCTCTACCAAGCCAGTTCTTCAGGGTGTGGATTTTTTTTTGTTTTGATTTGTTTTAAGAAGCCCCCGATCACTTTACCCCAACCTGCAGAAGTAAAATTGCCTCAAAATTGCCACTTTAATTCTATTGGGAAAGAGGAACCTGTATTCTGGTCAGAGTCAGGTCTCCTTCCTTCTTCCTGAAGGAATGCTCTCTGCATCATTGTATTCCCCTTCCAGATTGCCACCAGCCTTAATAAAGTGGTCCCTTTTCCAGTCAGGGCACATAGCCTTTTGTATTCTACTGACCTTCTTCCCTCTCCAGAAATTCCCCTTGATAGCAGGAGAGTGGCCCCTCTTTGCACTGCAAGGCTCCTGGTTTCCCCAAGGAAAACCAAGTTCACCTCCCTGAGACCCACTGTTCCACCGACTGCCTTTTCTTTCTGGCCCCAAGAATATCACTCCCGTCCTGGTATTTGAGCATGATAGCTGTTATTTCATCATTATTCCATTCCTCTTTTTCCCTTAGCTATCCAGTAGGGCTACAACACTGGCAACTGCCCCATGGACACTCCTCATTTGATGACAATAGCAATGAAGGCATACGCACACCACACCACCATGCACACTCTTGAATGTCATGCATTGAAACCAGCACACCACTGTGTCACTTCCTTTTTAGCGTTCAGATGATTTAAGTGTTTACTTCACTACAGTGGCAGCATCATAACTCCACATTTTAGCGTCCACAGCTTCCAAATTTTTTATCATCAATGAAGAAGTTGGATAAATTAATCCCCGCTGAGACAGACGATGACAGATGATTGGTGCCTTCATTGCTGGTGTATAGGTTTGTGGCAGCCTGAATGCTCTTTTTACTTCACTTTCTTCTTACACAGATGGCAGAGGTGCAAGAGATGAAGGGATTCCTTTTATTATTATTTTTTTTTCAAAACAGGCTTTTTCCAGACCTTTGGCTTTAGGCAGAGTTAAAATCCCTATCTGCTAGTGTGCTTACTTTCCCAAGCTCATCTGAAGATCTCAGCCCTATTGTTTTTGTGAGTGCTTGGGTTGCATCCTTCTGGTAAAGGCTGGACATGTTTTTAATGTACAAACTATAAGATTTAGGATTTGAATCCACTCATTTTGTAGGCTTATAGGTTCAGTCAGTAACTGTCTTTTCCTGTGGGGAAGGTCCCCGCACCTCATTTTGCACGTACATGGCTAAAGGACAGATATGTGCTGGTCACTTCTTCCTCTTTATAGTTATCTTGAAGAATGTTAGATGGTTAACTGCTGCTGCTTGTATGGACATCACATGTTCAAAGGGAAAGAAAAGATGGGATGTACCTTTCTCTTCTACAGGTGCTTTTTATGCAGTGGTTACAGAACACAGGCACTGCAAACTGCTAGCCACAAAGTGATTTTTGTAATTTATTTTTTTTTACCCAAAAAAGGTACCTACGGAATCAGAATGAAGATTAAATCTTGGTTCCTGCCTCACTGGACAGCACAGGGATGTTCCCTCAGACCAGTGGCTGTAGTGCTGCAGCATGACAACCCATGCGGAGCCCCTCCAGCACCTCCCATGTCCCTAGAGTCCCTCACAGGCAATGTTGTAGCTTTGTAACAAACACTTGAGTTCTGCTTTCAATCCATTTTCAACATTACAGTTCTCATCCTTGACCTACCTTTCCTCAGCATACCTTTCTTGCAGAAATACCATGTAGTGACTCACATGCTTTTTATTTTTAATACACACATATGCAAATAAGTGTGACTTGGTAGTGTGAGAAAGAAGAGACTTTTTTTTTTTTTTTTAAGTTTTCTGCAGATTTCTGTAGATTGAGTCATGAGTCCCTGGCAGCAGGTGAGAGGAAAGCTTACAAGAAAATAGCCTTCACAAGCATCATGAAGAATACTGGCAATAAAAACTATGAAAGCAATATTCAAGGTATCTAGGGTTAAATCTGTGTTGCATTGTTCCCCCTTTAGTGTGACTGGAAGAACTCACTCATGTGAACTGATCTCCTTTACCTCCTATGTAAGAAGGATACGGTAATCTTTATTTCATCTACCACGTTGACTGTAATCCCTTTAGCACAGGGACTGTCCCAAACTCTGTATTTGTTCTATGACTACCATAATCAGGAGTCCTGATTTTTAGATCAGTCTTGCATATTTCATAAAAGAAGTATCCACTAATCCTTTTTCTGCTGTGGAAGAGGAAGCCATCCAGTGAGGCTCCAAAACCAGTGAGCTGTTGTCTAAGAACTGAGCATTCCAGATATATCCCGAAACTTGCACATCTGTCAGCTGAGGGACTTTGTTGTATTCACCTGCTCTTGCAGGAATGTGGCAGCATTGATATTAGAAGATATATTAAAAATGGTGCACTTACTTATGTTGTATAGAATTAACATGTACTTAAATGTTCCTTAAAAAATGCTGTAAGAAGCCCCAAAATGTGTCACAGATAACTTTTTTTTTAGAGTCCATCTGTTCAGAATTGCAGGTACACAAAGCAATCCATAATAAATGGTTTGTAAGACGTTTATTATGAAGAGAGCTTGCCAAATCACTTTCTTCCACAGATAAGTTGTCAATTAGAGCAAGATAAAATATGATGGTGCCATGAACAGTGCCATCTTAGAAACTATGCAAATTGTTTGCCTGAATTTGTCCACACACACATTCAGCTAGGAAGAGGTTCCATGACAACAGCTGCACTGTTTCTTGTACTGTCTTACCTATCTAGAAGGCTACATTTTTTTCACCCTTATAAACATTGCAATTGCCCATTAAAAGAATGAGACCTGTTAAGTACTTGAATGTCTTCTCAAGTGTCCAGGTGTCCATGCTTAAGAACAAATGACAGCATGAAAGGCAAATGGATTTGGTTAACAAAGCACTTTGATCACAGATATACACAATTTTATACATTACACAACTTCCCTATTTCACAGGAGAGATAGCATGGACCCAGAGGAAGGTTTGGTGGGCTAGCACAGTGGCTCCTGTCACACTACGCATAGCCTTGGCACAGGTTCGTGGACTCTTTTTGTCTCCCTGGGTTCCCTGAGTTTGGAGAGGTGTTCTCAGATCCTGATGAAGGCTTATGGGGCACCCCTCCCAAAGAATTTTTCAGAAACCGTCAGTTACTCCAGTATTCTTAGGTGTCCTTAGCTTTAGGACAGTGTAGAGAATACCTTGATGACCCTTAGGCTGTGTGAATTTAATGGATGTTTACTTTTTTGCCATCACCACAGTCTGTGCACCTTTGGAAACTTTTGAAGTTCTTGATCAATCAGTGAGTCATTTGTCCATCTACTTCCCTGAGCACACCAAAACTATTCTGTTGTTAATGACAGGCCATATTTGTGTCTACTGCTACTTCATACAGAAAGAAACCAAACCTCAGTTAAAATTTATGAGCTTACACTAATAACCATTCTAATTAGGCCTAGCTTATGCTAACTGCTACACTAGGTTATAACTAGGTATTCTAGTGAGATGGTAGAGCAGACTTGCACACAAATAAAACATGCTTTACTCATGAGGGAAGTGCAGCTGGACAAAAATAGGTTGTGATTATTTATTTATTTATATTTCTTTGTGAAAAATATTTGCTTTTCTGGGTGTTTGCCTCTCCGTCTACAATTACAGCCTATTTCCAACCACTTTTTTTGCATATACACCTACTCTGGGCACTTCCTCAAGCATCTTACTAGCTGCAAGTTTAGTTCTCACAGTTAATGTGCAGTAAAGTAATCAAAGTGGTGGCGATCCTTGCTTAGAGTAAATTTCTAGGACTTCAAGACCCACAAAACCAATTTATTTTCAGCAAAATAGATGTGAAGAGACTCCTCATAAATTCACATGAGCAAAAGGGTGTTATCTGAGAGGACATTTGTTTCTTTAATTGGTTATATAAGTGCTTCATGGTGTTATCAATTTTCAAACCTTCTTCTCTATCATGAAATCTAATCAGCTTCCTTTCTTTAATGTTTATAAGTTTTCCTGTAAATGGAAAGGCCTCATTAATGGGAATGTATTTTGTTCTTCTGAGTTGTGGAGCTGCATGACAGTCAAGTCTTTGTTTCAAGTCTTCATTGCTTCACACAGATATTTTACTGACAAGAAGGTTAAATCAGAACTTATCTACTGCATTAGCATGAAAATAACATATCTTATTAACCTGAGGTAGGATGTTTGTAAAAAAAAAGCCTATAAGGATGCTTCAGAATATAGTGAGACATCTTTATTAACACATAATAGAGTCAACCAGGCTTGTTGTGTGATAGAAAATGGTTTATCCAAAGAGTCATGTAGTTTACCTTCACTCACATGCTTCCATATTTCTATGTTCTTGATCTGTGCGTATTGTGGCAGCTGTAGAAGCGCTAGTTCTGTAGAAGGCAATTTCCCTGGCAGTGCTTAGCACACTTGGAGACAGAGACTCTGAAGTTCTTTCTCATGATCCAGACTTCACAGCAACACTGGCCCTTCCAGCTGGAGTGACTGCTCTGATGATTGCCTGGAGTCTGAAACAAGAGAGCTGGTGTTCAGCCCCGTGTACATCTCTGGACTTCTCTTTGGGGTAGATGATGGTAATACCAGGACATAATAAAGAAATAACTTTTGTTTACCTAGTTTATTTTGGGTGTGGTTTTTTATTTGTTTTCCTAATCTGCATTAAAAATTATTTCAGGGCAAGAGGAGGGTAACAGTAAACATGTATCAGCAAGGAATTCAATGAGATGTTCTAGTAAATCTAGTTCATTGCACATGATTAGATGATTAAAATGATAAAACACTGGGCTTGGCCTTAGAGCACAGAAGTTGGTCTGAATATATAAGCAAGCCTGAGGGGCTGAATTTATTATCTTTGAGGTTTAAGTGTTGTTTATGTGAATTGTAGAAATAGCATAGTGACATCTTTGCACATATGTTGAGTGGTTGTGAATTTTTGATTATTTTGTAAGGGGGGAATTATAATATTATGAGTTGTCTCACATTATGTGGCTGTGAATAGTGATTTTTTCCCTCTATTTATTTTGCTATTGACATAATCCCTTTTAGGCTTGTATTTTATTTTTGTATAATACCACATATTATAGTTTGTCTGATGCAGAAATGACCTGCTTATGAAGTAAGCACAGGTTTCATCAGACTGGCAGAGTCAATGTTGAAAGTCAAAACATTTTCACCTGTTTTGTAACATTTGAAAAAAATATATTATGACACAAACTCTTCAAGCTTCCTTACTCAACTACATACCATTCTACTTGCTCCAAGTGAAGTGCTGCTTCTAATCTGATGAAAATATGAAAGACATTTATTCTCAGCAAAGAGTGAAGTTAATGCAAGGAGTGTTTGTTGAGACAATTTGATGAAAATGTACTGCATTTGTAGTTCATGTTGGCAGCCACTCAGATTCTTCTTTTCTTTTTTTGCATGAGAGTCCTGGCAGTTGAAATATTTTGCATATCAAAAGTAAATTCTATCATATTAAACAATGTGGACCAAATGTTGCAGTCCATTAGGCTGGAGAAAGGAAGCGTAGGTAATTTTATTTCCAGAGAATTCCTTTGGACTTAAGCAAGCATTAATTAGATAGGATTTAGTCACTCAGGATACAGCATGAATTTTGTCATGCATTAGCATTTTTTCCAAGCTGCCAGTTTTACTCTTATTTAACTACTTAAAAATAAAATCAACCCTTAATTTATTAAAATATAACCAAAGATTCTTATCCCAGTATGTCTGGGGATTCTGTTGTTTACTTAAAGCAGAAGTAATTTATGTCAATACACCTACAGAGAACTAAAAGTTCATTTTCACTCAGTAATTCTAAGTAAACAGGAGAGAAAGTGGCAGCACTCTTTTACAGCCACCTTCACAAGCTAGAGTATTATGCTGTGGGATTCCAAGGAAATAACTCTTCAGCACTCAAGATAACCTGTAGACATATTAAAGAGTGCTAGTATGGCTCAGGTGCCTGTTATCATTAAAAACATAAATGGTAAAAAATGTAAAGAACCCACTGAATGGATTACACATTTATGAATAAATGTCTCTTCATTCTTGGAGTACCTCAGAATAAGTTAATGCATCCAAGTATTCAAATAAGAGCTGTAAATCATAAATATTCGAGGTTTCAGTCGTTATCAGGCTCAGTGATATGCTCAGTGATATACTCAGTTAAAGTCTGAATTCTGTCTCCTGGCGGAAGAGACATCCATGTGAGGGCTAAAATCATTACTCTTAGACCTACAATAAATGGACTTTTCTAGGGAAGAAGATGAAATTCTTTTCCTTTAACACAAGGCTAGAGATTGCATAGTATAAGCAAATACCATTGGTGTTCCCAACCCAACTTTTTTAACAGGTAGAGATTGTCATGCGTAGCCTGGGCTGTGCTTTGGACTGGTGGCTGTTGCTTTTGTGTTTTAATGACCACGAGAAACCAATCAAATCTGCTGCAGCATACACATGCTTATATGCATTTATCAAGAAGAGCTGTTTGAAATCCATTGTAATATTGTAAGGACACTACAGGATTGCAAACAGTGAGAAAAAAGGAGAGCACTGCGGAGTCCAGTTAGTGTAGATGCTAACCTCCTCAAGGTCACTCCAAAACCGAACGAGACTTTAACAGGCTTGTGAAAGGCACCCTGCCAAACTTTGTCCCAGCCTCTATATATTGCAGGCAAGAATGAAGGACTCCGCTACAATTCCTTCTACGTCTCCTTTGAATGTGGTACAAAACCTTTTGTTACAGTTGCCAAAAGGTACCTTATGCTGAATGTTGTGTCTTTTATGTTTTTGTTACAATAGAATTCCTGCTGCTGATTGTCATGTAACTGAATGGTCTCTACATAACAAAAGATAGTAAAAATTGAGTGTTTCTTAATCCAAAATGAGATAAACACAGAAGTGAAAATTTCTAATTAAAAAATTGTGCTTCAACAATTTGTAGTTTCTAAAATTAAGTATTTCTCCTTAATTCTCAACCATCTACAGTTACTCTTTTGGAGTAAGGCATACAAATGGTTAAGGATTAACCAGTAAATCACAACCCCAACTTTTTTTTTTTCTTTTTTGTGGAAACACAGGTGGCCAGGACAGTGACTGCAAAGGACTCAAAAAGTGCCTTTTCTCCTCATCTTTTTTATTTTCTCGCAGCTTGAAAAATGACAGTCACCATTCAGTCATTTCTTTTTTTCTATACCTTTTTTAGTCTTTGTCCTTCAATTCCATTAGTTTGTTGTCTCACCTCATATTCATCTCTCGCTGTTCAGTTATTTGTCCCTCATCCCTTTATGTTTTATCTTTTCTGATCTGTCCTGCTGTTCTGCTCCTTTGTGATGTCTAATGGAATTTGTAGTTGAATGTCCTTTGTCAGGTATTTTATTTGATTCTTATCTAATTATGGACATTATTTTTAAATTTTACAGAGAAACATGTTTTGTTAGTTATATTTTATGAGCTGAAAGAAAAAAAAACAACCCTCACTTTGAGGCATACTGTGTGAACAGAACAAAAGAACAGTTGCAAAGACATATGTACCAAAGGCTTTTCGTAAGCGCCGCTTTAAAAGCCAGTTTCTCAGACGGCCCAACAGGATGTCCGAACTCAATCAAAACATGTGTCAGGCTGCACGGTTGACATTTCAACACTAAAAAGAGCTTACCCTAGTTTTAACACACAGAAAATGGATTATGTCATGTCACCCATGAAACATGGAGCTGAGTGAGCGTTTGATTACATGCTATTATAAACCTGGTAGTGAACTGACTTTCAAAGTCAATACTGATGGGCAAATAAGTAATTCTTAGCCAAAGGCATGTGGGTTGCTAATACAGAAAGTGTTTCTTAACTAGTCCTACATTCTTACTCATAAGACTCTTAGAAATAAGAAGCTTCCGTTAGATAAAATTACCCCACTCTCTGCAAGAGGCAATAAATACTGCTTCATGAGTAAATCATGGGTTTATAATAATCTATCACATTCCAGGTGGGAGAAGAGAAACGAATTAGGTTTTCTTTTCCTATAGTTCTTCCTCCACAAAAATAATGTGTGACTCTGTAGTAATGAAGTACTAAAGGAATGCATGATCTTTGACAACATTAAATATTAGAGTTGAATTTCTTCCTGTATAAACCATTTAGCAATGTGAGGGCTTGTTTTGTATTCTAGATAACTCCCAGGCCTTCTGTTACCCTGTTCATCAGAGAGTGGAGGGCTGGAGAGGAGGAAAGGACATCTGCCTGCTTGTCCAAGGCTTGAGACAAACAGAGTAGGTAGGCTTGGTAATCATTCTGCTCATCATTTGATAATCATTCTTCTCACCACTCGGTCTGTAAGTAGCCTCAGATCTGTGGCTAGCCACTGATCAGTCCCATAATGATAAAAGTTGGCCAGGAGGATATACGGAAGGAGCATGCTGTATTTCTTGCAGACAGATGTGTCTGCTGAAATGCTTTCCTGAAGCCCTTTGAAATGCATGGTACTCTACAGCAAAGACTTATTGCTAAATCCAGCTAGAATACTTATGGGAATCTTAAACCAAACACTGTTCATGCAGGTGTCTGTGGTCAGCAACTTTACTAGATCTGCTTGTGTCTGTGATCTGAAAAAGAGGAAGGCATGCAACCAGAAGCTGCTTAGGGCATAGATTCAAGCAGACCAACAATTAAAAGAGATTGGAGAAAGAAAGAAAGCAAAAATAAGCTAAGAATCTCTTCCTGGTGGCAGCAGTCCTTTCAAACTGGAATTCTGTAGGTTTTAGCTGTAAATGTTTTATTTTATATCCCAGTTTTATCTCCTCGCTATTTTCCTCCTTCGTCTTCCACTACCTGTATGTGTACACCACCTACCCCTGCTCCCCACCAGTGCTTACAGTGAGTAGGGTCTGTTTAAATCAGCTGTTAACAAGGCACCAAGTTGCAAAGCAGAAAAAGAAAAGACGCATAGGGAAGAGATACATGCTTGTTCTGAAAAACAAGAAACCCAAGCACACAAACAAAATTCTCCAGGTGTGGAGTCCACCTACACAGATTTGAAGGCTCTATTTGGAGTTTCAGCTGTTGTGACTCAGGAAAAGCATGGTCTTTGTCTGAACAAAATATTTACAAAATATAAACAACTTCAAAACCTGAATGATCAGGATGACCTTTAGATTCAATTCAGCTCTGAACTAAAGATAAAGCCACCAGAACATCGCCCAGTTCATGCTTTCAAAAAGCCCCCAAACAATAAAACCCCAAACCAACACTCTATTAGAGGGTTCACTTATAAAAAAGTACTTTTTTTCTAACAAGTCTTGTTTATGATTAGTCAAGCCTTGATTTATTTTTACTTCAGTGACAACTGTTGGAATCTTCCTATTATCCTACAAAGAGGTTTAAATGGTTTAATGCAATATTTTGGAATTGCAAAAATGGTGTGTGGAACACAATAAATTCTGGTCAAACATTTTCAGTGCATCTTAACTAACACTTAGATTTGAAATGTGCAGGATGCAGTCTAGAAGTTTTTTGTGCCATTTAAAGGAATATAAATTAAAATTACTAATGAACTTACACAGTTCTTTTCCCTTATATGACCAGGCTTGAATTTGATTGTTCTGAAAAGAATAAATCACAAATAACCTAATTTTTTAACACTACAGCTGTAAATATAGAGTTACTATACGATGAGAAAGGACACCTCTCTTTTATTTCACAAAGTAGAAAAACCTTAGTTCCTGTAAGTTATTTTTGAAAACTTATTTATGGATAGTAGATGTGGGAAGTTTAGAACCAGTCGTAATTTTTACGTCTGCAAGTCTGTGTCCTCCTTCAGGCATTTGTGTTTGGCCCCTACGTCCATGACAGCAGCAAGCAAGAAAGAAGAAAATATTAGTTGATTCTATATGTCTTAGATCTTTTTAAAATTTGATTTGAAAGTGCTGTGATTTCTATTGACCTCTTAACTTTTGAACCTAACCCAGCAAAGAAATGAGGCATATACATAACTCTAGCTGATGGCAATCAAAGACATGATATATATATTTAATAATTAGTGTCTACTTTGACATAGAGCTGCTTGAAACTCAAGATTTCAAGAAGATTTATTTACAATTCAAATGCGTCAAAATGCCCTCCCCACATTTTTTCAGCTATTTTAACTATCTTTTCTTAAGTGGTGCATGGGATGGAGGAGAAGGAGTCATTTGTATGTGATGACAGTTCCACAGCCCCATGATATTCTAGGGCAATCCTTGACACGTTACTGATGTTTGCATAACTCTTCAGCATGAGGACTCTGTTTTGTCTGTTATAATGAAATCAGCACTTTTGAACAGCTCGTGTCTTTCCACAGGGACCAGCTAAATATCTACTGTCGGTCTGGCTCAGAATTCCTATAACCACTTAATGTTTTTGTCCTGGTACAGCTCAGCATGATTGTTCAGTGTGGTTGAAATGACTGGCTCTTGTTTTGTTTTTCAGCCTCTGGAGGGAGGAGTAAAAAGACTGTGTTTTGGCACTGCACCGTAGATGCAGCCATCCAGACAAAAACAAACTGGTTTGCTTGCTTTTTTTTTCCCAAAGAAATAAAGATTGTAATGGATGTGCATTTTCATTATTTTAATAGTATTAATACCACTATTAATATTTAAAATAGCTTAATGGATATTTTTTTTTTCCATTCATAATGAAAGAACGGTGAATACAAATATCTGGGATTTCAGAGAACATTAATAACTATTACCATGCAACATACGACACACCAAGGAATTAATATTGAAAGAGTGTCAACCACGTCAAATGTGCATCATGTTAATGGGTTCCCCTATGAATACTGTAAAGCAACGGATAGGAATCAGGGAGACTAGAAAATACGTGAAGATACTAGAAGATACAGAATCTTGAGCTTATGTATGGAGCTGTCCATAAGTGTAAACAAATTTAAATGAAATTGCCTTCAGTTACTCGTTATATGAGCCCATCTGAAACAAAACATCTGTCTCAGGAGAAACCTGAGGAGATTTTTGTCACTTGGAATATATTTATCCATACTAATTTAGAGAAAGAAATCATAAGCATCTCTGTAAATTTTATGCCAGCAACTGTCATCTTCCTTTCCAATCTATTCAAAACAAATAAATTATTTCCTGAATACATGTACAAAATATTCTGGGAATTAAATGACCAGCTGCAAATGAAGCAATAGAAAGCTGCAAATTCTGGTTTTAATTGAAAACCTTTTTGATATATTTTAAAGTAAAAGCTCTCCCTTTATTTCTGTTTATGTTTGCAATTTAAGTGACATGCTTCTTTCTGACACCATAACTTTTTTAAGTCAAATGAAAGTAATTCAGACATTTGTCTGCAACCTGAGGTCAGACATGTGTTCAGCACAAATTTATTTTTTTTAACCCAGTAGAGAATTTAACAACAGCACTTTCCAACATCTTCCTCCTTAATTCCCACTCAGAAGCTACACACAAGTGGTCTCTTCATCCTATTCACAGGAAGAGGCTTGTCAGGTCAAGGTTTCTGTGATGTCTGTTTTCCTTCCTCAATATGTTCAATTCTTTACACAAAATGCTTTCAGGGATCCACGGTGCCCTACTTGATCCCTTTTATTTACTAAGTGTCCTCAGAATCATTTCTGTTTCAGTCTCGGGGCGGGGATGGGGGGTGAGGTGGGTAAGGAGAGGGGTGTTCGTTGTTGTTTGGGGCTTTTTTTTTGTCCCCTTCACAATCTAGGAAGGGCTTTTATGGTTAGGAGTTTAAATTCTCCAAAGGGAACCTGGCAGAAACAGCATTCTGTGGACAGAATGAAACTGAAAGAAACAACATTTGGACAGCCATTGTCCAAAATTTAATTTTACCTTGAGCATAAGATTTGATGACTAGAACTGAAGTTCAGAATGGAGTTGGGTAGAGGCACTGTAGGCACCCTGAATATTCAGTGGACAGAGAAAGGGGGAACAGATGAGCATGATTCTCCTCCATGGTGGGAGGATTAGGAACAGGATTAGACTTCTATCTTCAGTGTTTCACAGAAATTGCTATAATCTGGTGCTTTTAATCTGGTCTAATACTGTAAGAATTGTTCTCTGTATTATTACCAGGGATAACTATTTTCACTGCTAGAAAATTATGAACTCTCTCTGCATTGAGCAGTAAATTTCTATGAGAACTTTTGATTTGCTGTGCTAGGCAAAATGGATGCCTTTTTCTTTTAAGCAGAATATATTATGGGTAATTAAACTAATGGAAGTTAATTTGGTATAACATGAAGCCAACTTGATAGTAAAAGAACTCATTTATTTCAAAGTCTGTGATTCCAAAGAAGGGATGAAATATGTTTTTAATATAAAACAATATTTCAATTACAGTGCTCAAATACTGTAGTTATGCACCTCTTAAAAATCCTAAGCATTTTAATATGGATGGTGTCTGTAGTAATTTTTTTCTCTCATGTGGTTTCTTCACTCTTGCAGCCTCACTGGTGCCTTTTCCTGGTTTCTAGCGCCCATCATGTTTGTGGCCTGAATTCTGAATTAGGTTGGCTGTCAAATAGCCCATGGTTTCCCAGAACAGCCTCTCTCCTTTCTTGAATTTGCACGGCAAAGGCAGGATTATGGCGCCAAAGAGGAAAGGAAAAGATTAACTCCTACTCACCCATTCATATTTTTGTCTATCGGAGGTTTCATCTTAGGGTAAGGACAGGACAAGCAGATTTTTGAATGTCAGAATATAGAATTGATTCTCTTTGAAGAAATAGGAAGCTGAAGGTGAACATTCCCAGGCAGGAGAGGGCCAAAGGAAGGCTGTTATGCCAAAGAATATGGGCATGGGATTATGGCATCATAGCATTCAGGGAAAGGAGAGTTTAACACATGGCTAGAGCTAAGAGTATAGGGCTGCTGGCTCAGGACTGAGCCTGCCCTCTGACAAACACAGGAGTTTAAGGGGGTTTAATACATCTAAAGGTTCATTCACTCTTTGTCTGGCAGCTGGGTGACAGAGCTGAGCATGTGAGTGAGCACAGACACAGCAGGACCTTCCACTGGACTGACCCACTGCAACAGCAGTGACACGGGGACACAGGGTGGCAAAAGGCTTTTAGAAGACAGTCTGTTTGAATATGTTGCCCAGATGCCATTTCCATTTCCAGCATGTCAGAGTCCTGAGTGCTGAAGAAAGGCAGATTTCACTAGAACAGAACCTGCTGCAGCAGGGGAGGAGTGGGTGTCCTGCCACTGCCAGTGCAGTGGGATAGGAATTACCAGCCCAACTAAAAGAACTAGGTAATAGAGGAGCAGAAATGGAGGTGGGGACTGCATGAAAGATTTGTGTTGGGTGTAACTGTTAGCATGTTATGACCAGGTATGACCTTGAGCAGTAGGTGTTAAATTAACTTATAACCTCTCTGCATTTAAGAGAAGGTTGGGAAATGTTTAAGTAGAGGGAACATATGCACAGGGTCACACTGCTGAAATATTTACTTACTTTTTTATCTGGCAAAACTCTCAATTAAGTTAGCAAGATTTGTTTCAGGATAATTAAATAATTGCTTCTAACACAAATGCATTTTACATGGTAATTATTTTTGAACCGCTGTAGGAGTAACTGGTAATGAAACTCTGTCTTTTGTCTCTGCAGCAGAGAAGGCAAAGGTTCTGTAGCTGCCTTCTCCCTGCTTCCCCAAGAGTTTGCTATTTAAGAGCTTGCCAAGTCAAACAAATTTAATTGCAGTGCCTTTTTCTTTCTTATTTCATGCTAAGCATGGGCTCACAAAACAGTACAGAGCTATAAGACAAGAATTCCTGGGCGTCTCTCTGTTTCCCTCCGCGACTTGAGGGAAATGTAATAAACCTCCAGTTCACCTTAGCACCCCAGCAATGAAGATAATAGTCTTTATCCACCTGTCTTTCAGAGCTGTAATGTGAAGTAATTTGTTGTTGACAGTTTTTTCAGTTTGGGAAATTTAGGATTAATTCCCTTACACCTCTTGAGGCTCTCCTTTCTTTGCAGGCGCTCCCACTAAAAGAAAAGGGACTACACATAAGGAATGCAGATTACAGAGCTCTCCAAATGTTATGTGGTTTATTAATAACTAAAACTACACTTTTTGGTCTTGCTAAAAGGAAGGAAAATTGCAGCTGCTTGGGCTTGAATTTTTCTTTACAGTCTCCTGAGAGAATTAAAAGTTTTACATGGCAGTCTGGCTTTTGAAATATGCAGAACATAAACAAGTACCCAAAATGTCCAGTGTGAGCACTCCAAACCAAGAACCTTAAACATGAAATTTCCATAGCTCTCTCTTCACTGCAATTGGAGACCACTGACAAATCTGCAGCCTCAGACATACTTGTGGGAGCAGTGGCTGTGGGAACATCACCAGTCATACTCGCATGTAGTCCAGGTACTTGGACTGCATTGGTGGTCACAGAATCATAGCCCGGTCTGGGTTGGAAGGGACCTTAAATCACCTAGTTCCAACCCTCTGCCATGGGCAGGGACCCCCTCCACTAGCCCTGGTTGCCCAAAGCCCCATCCAGCCTGGCCTTGAACACTGCCAGGGAGGGGGCAACCACAGCTTCTCTGGGCAGCCTGTGCCAGGGCCTCACCGCCCTCACAGAGAAGAATTTCTTCCTCATATCTAATACCTTCCCTCTTTCAGTTTAAAGCTGTCGGTCCTTGTCCTACCACTACAACCCCAGATGAAGAGCCCCTCCCCAGCTTTCCTATAGCCACCCTTTTAGGTACTGGAAGGTTGCAATAAGGTCTCCCCAGAGCCTTCTCTTCTCCAGGCTGAACAAGCCCAACTCTCTCAGCCTGTCTTCAGAGGAGAGGTGTTCCAGGCCTCTGATGATCTTCATTGCCCCCCTCTGGACTCATTCCAACAGCTCCATGTCCGGTACAAATTTGCCATTGCAGCACAGCTTTGTCAGCTTTTCCACTCATTCAGTCCACATGTCCATGTTGTGATATGAGTGCGACACTTCACAAAATATATGCATTTTAACTTTGGTTTTTTTCCTCCCTATTCTCGGACTGCTGTGTGATACACAGTGCTGTGTCAGCAGCCAGCATATTATGTGTGTGTCCTGTGATTTAGTTGGTCAGATAGAAAAATCTGCTTTGATCTCATTCCCAGCTGTTGTATAAATTGGCTACTCCTGGAATATAATAGGACTGGTTTATGTTTCGTATCATTTAATGTACTGGAATTACTACCAGAAATAACTATCATAATAACTTGAAAGCAATGATAGCCATTCTTCCCTGTGTGGAAAAAAGGATGCCAAAAATTCACACAAGAGTTTCAGTCCCTGGGTTTATGCCCATTGAATGTATCAGGTGCACAAAAACTTTGATTCCTAGCCAGTTTCAGAGGAGGACCAAAGGCTTTGAAAGTGGATGTGCTCTGAATCTTGGGCTGTTACCTGAGTGCAGTGTTTGAGGCTGTGATGAGACAAAAAAACCCTCTTTAAATGTCATATAATATTATATACTTGCAAGCTCTGAAGAAAAGTGAAAGCTAATAATCCCAAGCCAACAAAACCTGCATTCTAGTCATCAAGTTACATGCATCATTGATAGCCATGCTTACAAAATGCAGAGACTTGCAGGTTTCCTGATCAGCAATATAGAGTTGTAACTTAGCTAAGAGCATTCAATTAAAGCACTAAGGAAAAATAAGAGAAAATTCTGCCCCCCTCACTTTTTTTTTTTTTTAAAGCTGCCTTTGAGTCCTCCACAAAGAGACTTGTGTGCTGTTCCCATTAAGTCCCCAACAGCTTTCAAACTGTGTTTTACCTAGTGCGGAACAGCGAAACGCATCCTCGCAGGCTCGTTCTCATGGCACGGGCTGTCTGTTGAAATGAGGGAATCGCAGATCCGCTTCAGCACAGCACAGCATGCTGCCGGGGTGCACACGCAGTGATTCAATCAGCGTCCTTCCAGAATTTTCTCTCTGCAGCTTGTGGTCTCCTCCCTTCCCCTTAAAACCCATGCACACTGAATATCACAAATCATGGGACTGGTTATTGAAAATGCTGCTGTTTGTTCTGCCTGACTGAGAGAGAATTTTGGTAAAAGCAAACAATCTCTCTCCCCAATACTGAACTATGTTTTTATCTAAAAGCATCACTGTGTCACTCTCAAAATCGGCCAGTTAATCTACTGTTTTCTGAAGTCATGGCTAACTTTTGCAAAATTTTAGTATTTGAATGTATTCATCATCCCTTTTAGGAAGGGAAAATATCTGGCAGTACTTAGGGCATCCAAGAACTTTTCACTAGGTTCTTCGAAATGGAATTATAACAGGACATCACCACCACCACCCCCAAACTGAGAGAATTATTTCTACATAAATTTCTCTATTTAAGGTATGTGTTAATGTGGAAGAAGGGAACTAGGTAGCACAGTATATACCTGGTAGTTATTTATAGTGGGAAATAATTATGATTAAGACATTTTATTGGTCTACCTTCATTAACCACTAGGTGGGAATTTCTTATTCTTTCTTGCCTGCATGGCAGAGACATGAATATTAAACTCTAACCTTCTGAACTGCCCTTTGGGCATCTGAATTAGTCTTAAGCAGATGGGACAAATAGCTTCTTTTGCCCTGCAGTCTCTGAGGGTACAGGAGACTCTTCAGCATTCAGTGGCTGAAGCTTCCAGTTGATGAACACGAGCTGAGTAAAGTGAGAATTAATACAGTTAACAAAGGGAAGTAAATTTGCTGAAACTTAGTAAAGGGACTCTTGCACAGTTGAATGCAGGTTGAGATTTTGTGGACTTGCAAGACACAGGTAATGAAATGAAACATTAATAAGGAAATATAACAATGCACTTATGGATGTAACTAAGGCGTCTGGATTCTGGACTGACACAGATGCAAAGACAGAGGATGGAAGTTACTGGGGCTATGGAAAGCTCTTCTTATATAGAGATTTAAAGCATGGGGTTTTCTACTACGGAAAGGAAGATACAGATAAGATAGATATGTGAAAACTTCTGTGAACTAGTGAGGAAAATAAAGAAAGAAGGATTCCTGTGATCTTGGATTTCCCTGTACTGCAGCATAAAAAGGAGACGTTCCACACAGTATTTGGAAAATTTTGAAAAATAAGAAACCAACATTTTTCCACATGGCAAAAATAAATTGATTAGGCCAGGGACTTGGGTATCCAGTCATTATTTCCATATTTGCTAAACATATATGGAAGAAAATGAAAGATATAAGAGGGACAGATTACACCCATGTCACCTCTTGGTATTCTTAGAGCCTTTTCTAAAAAATGTAGGACTACAGAGGCCTTGGTTCTGAGCCCCCATGACAGTTTTTGGCTCTGGGTATAATGGTAGAAAGCAATGCTGTGACCTTTTTGGAGAAATCCCACTGCAGAAGGGCAGCTAGGACATTGCTACAGGATGGCTATAGAAGAAGACCCCTCCTCCATTAGCAATAAGCTTATTTTCCACTGGCTAGGAATTGCATGCTTTTGAGGGTTTTGTCAGATCTGGCCCTTTTGTAGAAGAGCAAGAAGCAAAGCAACTCTGTGTCTTGGCACTCTTCTTGCCAGGGTTGCTGCCTCCAGTCTTCAAAACAGCTACAACAAATCCACTAGGTTAATCAGACCTCGTTAGGAGCTGATTTAAACCCATTTCACTGTACAATCTTAACTAGATCAATTACAGAAACAGCCACAATAACTATAACAATTTGCCTAGATTTTTGAAAGGGAAATCACAAGGGGGTGATTCATTTGTATTTGTTTTGAAGTGCTTGAAGAGAATAGCTGGCTGCTTGTAACAATATTGTTTGCTTAAATTCTCGACTAATTCTTTCCAAGCCTATTATTTTATGTGAATACTGCTCTGCTAACTGATGATCTTTAACAACACTTGCTTAGCTCTTCAGGCTACTCTCCTGTAAAGCACAAGTATCCCAGGAGGGATTTCACAATTAGCAACCTCTGTAGACAGAGAAATCGCCAAAATCATGAGGCCTGGTCTGGACTCCTTCATGTAAACTGTTGCAATTGTGTTCTGAATTGCGTGTCAACACATTAAATCAAACTCTTTCACAATTTCAAGGACAGCAACCATTGCACTGGCTTCTTAGCAAATCATAGTTTCTCCTATTAAAAAAGAAAAAGAAAAGCCTCATAATTTTTTTAATATGAAAAGAAAAATGTTCAATAAGTAGAGGTAGCATAACCTGGTTTGCAAAAAAAACCAGTTGCATTTTGTTCATATATCATTGGCTCACTTTTCAAACTGCCAGAAGTTGGCATTAGCCCACTGGATCAGACAGCTGAGATCTGTCTTGATAATTTGATTTTTGTCAGCTATTTCTGCTGTATTAAAAGTATCTTTAAACTTCTATTGCCATGCCAAAAAGCAAGAGGCTTCCTGCCTCCCTAGACACTTTTTAGGTGTTATTTAGATCATGTCACTCACAGAAATAAAAAATTACCCATGGTATTTCTTCTGCATTGGCACAGATTTATTTTTTCTCTAACTGGATGCAGGCGAAACAATATTGAAAATGCAGTAACAGTCACAGGAAACAGGTGCTACAGAATGACCAGCCACATACATATTTCATAAAACCTCTCATCTAGTCCTGGAAGCCTTACAGAGCCAGGGTTCAGCTGAATATCAGTTTGTCTCCTCCTTTTAAGCTCAGGTGTCTGTTTTCATTCGGAAGTAATGAAATCATAGAACTGTTTTTTTCCCAACCGGTGATAAATTTTCAGGCACTTCAGGTAGGAATGCAAACAGATGGACTAGCCCGATGTCCTAACAGCAGTGTACCTTGCTACGTAAGTTCTTCTCTCAGGGTGAAATTCAGGCCTGTGCTGAAGAACCAGGTGAGCCCAGGTAGTGCTGAGCTTTCGGTTAAACCAAGGACATGGGCCCTTTTCTGACTCATTGGGCAGCAGGCTACATTTCACTGTGTTACCTGGGTTCACCTCCTTCTCCAAGACTAACTTACCTTTAAAACTATGTTATCCTGAGCAGTCCCATCAAGGACAGAGCATCAGACGAATGACAGCCTGGCCCTTGGAGATTAGGGTGTAGCTGGAGAGAGAAAAAACAAACAAATGAAGACAAAAATACTAGGGGAAGGAACTGGCTATTAAATTCCTGTGCAGTACCTCGCACAATGGGCCCTTTATCTTTTCTACAGTGTAGCTATTACAGGCATGTGACAATTTTCTAACATTCTGCACAAATTCTATCTGATGTGGGGTTGCTTTCTTTAATATTAATCCTTCCTCGTCTTTCATTTCTTCTTTTTTTGTGCCCCTTTTTATGTGTAAGTTATGAAGAGCACCTCAAGCTATAATTGAAGCTCATTCCAGATCTCCAGGGCCTGTCCACACTCCTAATGAAATAAAATTGCTATTGGTGGGACATGTGAAATGAATTGAAATAATTTAGACTCCCCAGTGCGTGCGTGTATGTTTCAGTAGACATTTAAATTGTCCCCAAAAGGCAGACTAGATGTTTATCCATACGGGTTGCACTGGGAACTATGCACCCTGTGATCTGCTAGAAACTGCCTTTTGATGAACACATAATTCACATAAACTATATTCCTATTCTTTGAGCAAATCTGATGTAATAGACAATAAAACCCTCTTGTTTAGACAGCCTGTTTAACCTTGGCACTTAGCTTCATGGGCTGTTAGGTTCCTAGGTAATGATCGCAATTCCTCATCTACTAGCACTCATGATGTTGTAAATACAGTTGAGTTAATAAGTCACAATTTCCCTCTTTTTTCATTCCCTTCTATATTCCTTGTACAGACGACAGTTACGGCTCTTTGCTGGCTCTGTATGTAGTATTGTGTCATATCTCTTGCATGTACTTTAGCCCAGAACATGTGTAGAGCCACACTGGACAGGCCATTCACAAGTGTTTAATAGATTTGTGACATAATCAGGACATAAAAAATCCAATGCAACAAATAATAAAAAAAACCCAAACCTGCAACAATGGGGTTAAAATAATCGATCTTGCTGTATGGTAAATTTACTTTCAGTACAGGTATGTGAAACCTGCTTCACCTTTCTGATACGGAATCCTAAGATAAAACTGAAATGAGGCATTAATATTTTGGAAGAAGGCAGCAATTTTGTTTAAGGCTCTGGTCTGGGATTTGGAAAGTCCACATTCAATTATCAGTTTTGCCATAGCTTTCTGATTGAACCTTTATCTGTCTTTATTCTTCGTCTGCTAGGCAAAATGGATGTTTTTTTTTTCCTTCTACCCAATATTTTTCCTATTCACTTAGATTCTGACCATCAAATACTGCATCTTACTGCCTGTGTGGTTAGCAAAATGGGAATTAGTTCTTTATTGAGGCTTTATGAACTGTAGTTGTAATAACCCAGAAAGGTGAATAAATTATTATTTTAAATTTCAGTGATGCTCAGGAAGATGTGACTGTTTCTGCAATGAGATATGCTGGCCTTTTAAAATGAGGAAGAGAGGTTCTCAAGGTTATGTTATCCTTATAAGTCATGTTCTGGCAAAAGCCAGAAAAACTGCAAACGCCAAGGAAGCCATGTGACAGTAAAAATGCAGTTAAATAAAACCGTATTGCTCAAGACAGGCAGAGGCAGAGAATGTATTGAGAGCAGCCCTGAGAAGAAAGACTTGGGGGTCAAGCTCAACGTGAGCCAGCAGTGCCTGCTAGCAGCTCAGAAGGCCAACTGTGTCCTGGGCTGCATCAAGAACAGCATGACCAGGAGGTCGAGAGAGGTGATTCTCCCCGTCTACTCTGCTCTCATGAGACTCCACCTGGAGTATTGCATCCAGATCTGGGGTCCCTGATACAGGAAAGACATGGAGCTGTTGGAGTGAGTCCATAGGAGGGTCATGAAAACAATTGGGGGCTGCAGCACCTCTCCTATGAAGACAGGCTGAGACAGTTGGGGTTGTCCAGCTTGGAGAAGAGAAGGCTCTGAGGAAATCTAATTATGACCTATCAATATTTAAAGGGGTCCTACAGGAAAGTGGGAGAGAGACTGTTCACCAGGGAGTGCAGTGACAGGACAAGGGAAAATGGCTTCAAGCTGAAAGAGAGCAAGTTTAGATTAGATGTTAGGAAGAAATTCTTTACTATGAGGGAGGTGAGGCACTGGCACAGGTTGCCCAAAGGGGCTGTGGAAGCCCCATCCTTGGAAGTGTTTAAAGCCAGATTGGATGAGGCTTTGGAAAACCTGATCTAGTGGAGGGTGTCCCTTCCCATGGCAGGGGGGGTGGAACTAGCTCATCTTTGAGGTCCCTTCCAAACCAAAGCATTATAAAAATTATAAAGTGTCAAGGTGATGCCTGACAGAAAAGAGTGATGGGACAGCTAAAACTTGTAGCATATCCCAGGTGAAGTCTGCTGGTGGAAAAACAGAGGCAGCATACACTTTATATTTCCCTAGAGGAGAGGAATTATGAGCATGGTGATATGCTTATCTAAACAATTCTAGAATCTCCATTTGGTAATCTGTATTTCTAAGAAATGTTCATTTTATTTTGGCTCTTAGAAAAACATCTTTCAGGCTTTTGATTTTAAACTGTAGGGAGTACAGTTTTCCAAAAGGAGACGTCTGGGCTTGCACAGCTTGCTCTGCTTCAGCTTCAAAGATTATTCCGATTCTTGCTTTTCCATCAATGCCCTAAATATGCATACCATCATCTCACCTGCCACCACCAGTCAGTACACAATTGAGAGACAGTGTAATCTATTACTTGTATATGTATATTTTCAAAATAATAAAGGCTTATATCAGCTTGATGTGTCCCAGTTATTGTCAGACCTGATACAGCTTTATTTCCTAAAGACAGGTGAAAAGAAATCATACAAAACTCATTATTATCCCCTCTTTTGTCACAGGTGTTTTTCAAGAAAAACTACTCTATTTAGATACATAAGTATCAGTCCTGAAATGAGCAGTTCAAACAGCATGCTTGGTAATTCCTGTGTCTATAAAAGTCGAGCCCCATGAAAGCATATAGTTGATAGTGGACACTTTGTGCATTTAGAAAAAGATAGAAAAAGATATAAATTTTACCTGAAACAGGGAGCAAACTTTCTGTGTGCTCCTGAGGTGCCTTTTCTGTTTTTATCCAAATCTCTACATTGACTGAAACTTCAGCCCAGTGTCTCTTCCAAGAAGCTAAAACTTATTTATGTGCCGAGAAATTTGGGAATGAATGTGAATCAGAAACACTGGGTGGTTCTTTCTATAGTAGCTTACAGTGCACTGGTGGATCTAAATTCCTGGCCCTAAATTCTCATTGGTCTGACAAACATGATCTACATTAGATGAAGTTATACTGCCTACAACCTTTTGAAAAGAAAATGCTGGAGCACACTAGAGCTTCTTGCACGGAGGGACTACTTAAGCAATGTAGTCCTTTAAAAGCACATACTATCAGGTAATTGTTCATGTTAAGTGTCTTGAAGCAAGGCCAAAGGCACTCGATGCCCAAACAAGGTCAATTTCAGATAATATTCCCTATTAACGATCCAAGAGTGCTGCATAATGGCTTTGCCTATTAGCTGCCAGCACAGTAAAGACTCACCTGCCCCCATTGCCTGCAACCCAAGGAGAGAGCAGACTGATGAAGACGGGAAATGGTGAGCAGGTTATATCACTATGTATATAAAGTAACCCATTTGTAAATCTGTGATAATAGATAAAAATTCCCACTCATAGAACAATGTTTTCCTAATTGAACTAAGGGTTATAGTTCACAACAGGATGTATTACAAGAAAATGACTCTTGGTTATCTAGACAAAATTTGGATTCTGAAGAATACTACAGCAAAACAGAAATCTGAAGGGGCATTTCGATCTTACAATCTATTTCTAACAGTAGTAGGCATTGCATACTTACCCCCATGTAATGGCCTCCAGGACTACACCTTGCCCAAAATTTTCCTGTTGACTTTCAGATTTTGTGGTCATATTCTCATATAAATACATATAAATATATGCCTAGATATGAAAGAGAGATTTTAATTATGTCTCCTGGTGCTACAACCAGACAGAGATGTTTCAGTACCATTACGCAACAGAAACAATAAAACTAAGCAACTAAGTGAGGCAAAAAGTTCTTTGTTGTTTCAGTCAGGACATCACAGTAAACTTCTGGACACATCCATAATCCATCACCACAGGATAAATTATTCTCAAGAATGAACCGCCTTGGAATTGATCGTGTATCTGACACTTGTTCTTACTTTAAGACAGGCCTGAAATATAGTGATATTGATAGGAAGTGCCCATGTATGTGAATACTGAATTATTAATTGTAAAAATAAGTATATGTTGTTTATGGTTTTTTGGAGTGTTTTCTCATAAAAGGAGCTGATGATTTAACATAACGAAGATTTTAGTTCTAAGTTGCTAAAACTAGTTGCAGCCTATTACCCTGGATAGATACTCTCAGCCAGTAAGTGGCACAGTACTTGCAACACAGCTACCACTGAGGAAAGTTTGAATGACTTAGATAATAAAAACAACTCATTGGTTTAAAAAAAAAAAAAAAAACAAAAAAAACCCACAAAAACTTCTCTGGGAAATCATTTGACTTTTTTACCCTGGGATTTAGGAATTACAAGAAGTTGTGAACTAGGTCTGTAAAAGGTCATATTTAATTTACTTTTACTGTTATGCAAAGGTATGACCTTGTTGTGTTTTCAAAGCAGTTCATCAGTCTCCAGAGAGAGGTTAAATAAAGAGGAAACTTACCTCTAGCAGCTAAATCAAGCAGTTTAGATTTTAGACCATCAGCTCCAGCACACTTAACAAGATTAATATGCAGGAACTCCTCCCTTGTCTATTCAAAGCAGAGGAAGAAAAGGGCAAAGGAGGGAATGAACTAAAATCATTAGGGCCTTCAAGACTGAAAGGCAAGCATTCCAAGTAAGCAAGGATTTCTTAGCAGTTTTAAAACTCGTGAAATGACGCATTCATTAGCTATGTCAGAGTTTTTCCTTTGAAAGACTGGCTTCTGTGTGCTTGGGTGCCAAGCACCAAAGCGATCTTCAACTCTTGACCAGGATTTCCACGTGAGGTGTTTAGGGAGTCTCCCTCTCCCAGCAGTTGGAAGTAATTTTGTACCTTAGTACATCTTACAGCACACTTACTTTGATCTCAGGGTTATCAATAATAAGATAATATGGTTGACAAAACCCCTATCTTTTCATGACTGATCTCATGGCTGATCCCAGTTGTTTCACAAACAACTTAGCTTGTTTCTGCAATTACCATAATATATTGATTTCTAAAGTACTCTCTGAGTGTGCATGTCATTGGAGTGAATATCAGGCATGACAAACAGTATGAAATTAAAAAAAAAAAGAAAAAAAATTTAATTTATTACAGATGACGTCAGAACACACTGTATAAAGATCAAATGGATAGGAAGCACACTACCTTTGAGCCAGAGCTATGAGCATCCCTGTATATCACACACATAGCATATAAAGCAGAGAATCCAACTCACAGTGGAAAACATGGGGTGAAGTTTAACAAAATGAGGAAAGTGAAATAAAGTTAAGATCCTCTGTACTCAAGGCTAAAAAAGACTTTTTTTCAGAAAACTCCTAGGGGGAATAGACTTAAGTCCAAAACCCATGGTATGTGGGTTCATAGTGGGAATGAGACTGGTGAAAGTACTCTCATAGAGTGAAAACATACAAGGCACCCTGCTGAGTCAAAGCAAGAGTCTATTTAACCCAGGAGTATGTCTCCAAAAAACAAGAGGAGGAGTAGGGTTTTTTCCCGTTCATTCCTTGCTAGCATCCACAATTGCTATATTAGGGATGTTTGAGAATGCAGTCCTGCCTAAGCCTTTTCATTTTTTCTTCTAGACCCGCTGTCCATGAATTTATCTAATCCTTTTCTGAACCTACTGGTAAAAATATCTGCCTCTGCAAGCCCCCATGGCAGTATGTTCCAGGGAATCCTCTTTTCTCTGCAAAAAGCAAGAACTTAATTTGCAGTTTAAACCAACCTTTTAACTAATTTCATCAAGTGTCCCCTTAGTTCTGGTACTGCTGGGCTCAGTGAGCAAGAGTCCCACGGTCACTTCCAGTCTCAAGCTGGGAATTGATTCTTTATGGCAAAAAGATAAAAAACCTGTTTCTACTTCATCATTTTGGTTAAAATGAACAGCTGAGAAAATGACTGTGAGCACTCACAAGGTGTAACAGGAGAAGCACTTTCAGTGTCCTCCAGAATTTATAACTAGAAGGCAGCTGAAAAGCAATTGTCAGGATAATACAAAAGTAAAACTTGTCACTTCCTGCCAGTTTGGCAGGCAAACGAGGCTGAACATGGGCCACAAGCCTTACCTAAAGAACAGCTACAGCATGTGTGGTGTGTTCAGATTCCGGCTTGGGCGTTGGAAAACCAGCAAATAGTGAAGCCACACAGAGTCCGAGACCTTTCAATACTGCCATGCACACAAAAAAAATGAAACAAAGCAAAAAAATCAAACCAAAAAACCAAAACAAAGCAAAACAAAAAGATTGCAAGGTTGCTATTGCAATCTTTGAAGACTCTGCAGCCATACAGGGCACAAAATAGCCACTACTCATATGTTTGAATGTTGTAGTGTCCCCAGACAAACACGAGTGGGATGACAGGCCACCACTCTGGGGAACAAAGCCAGGCATTTTGATACATGCTGTGCCAAATTATTTATGATGTATGATGATGTAACCACTGAAGTTGTGCTAGCTTAATCCAGGAATATTTTGCCCTCTTTTAAATCTAATTTGGAATATATAACAATACTTTTGAGCTTATTACCAGCTCTTTTATAAGGCTGTATTAGATTGGAGTCCTGCTCAGCAATACAAACTGATGTGACGAACATCTTCCCATGTGTGTAGATAAGACAGAAATACTCTGTTATATAATAGGATTTGAACTAAATCCTGCTCCAGGTTCTGCTTGTGAGAGCTGAGAGCAGTGCAGATTGAATTCTGCTGGTGATCAGTGCCCATTGCTGCTGAGGGAGACAGAAAGATGGAGTACGTGAGACCAAGTGGGGCATCACCTTTCAGTTCAGTCATGCAAAGTAGGCCCCATCCCAGAGACACAAAATGGGTGCTTATTTCATTACCACTGTCTCAGCTCACTGCTAGGACACATCCTGATGCATTTTGTATTCTACATTACTAAGGAAAATGTTGATCTTGCCCGTTAAATTTGCTGCAAGGGCAGGGCATTGTCTCTCAGTGTGAGAGAATACCAGAGGTTTTGTCAATATAAACTGGGCAAAGCAGTACTTCTTCATATATTTTGGGTTTGTTCAACTAAACTACGTCTTTTTTAAAACAGGTTGATATTTGATTAAGTAATTGTCAGTACATTTATGGTATTGTTGGCTAGAAGGTTTGCACATAATCACATCTGCTTTATTTTTTTAGTGATTAATTCCTTTAGAATATTCCTGATTCAGTTATGTAATTTCTTACAGACGCTGTTTTATAATCATGGGTCTGATTCACCCCTGCATCACTCCAGTTTTATACCAGCACCAGTCTAGCTGATTGATTTTCAGAAGGGTTATATCAGCATAAAACTACTGCAATGGAGTTGTGAATCAGGCCAGGGGAGGTACTCCAGGTGGAAAAATTCTTTGAAGAAACCTAATTGTTAGAAATCTTGACAAGTCTATAGTACATCTAGATGATTTTCTATCATCTCTAGCTCAGCAGAAGAGCTCTTTGAGCTTCGCAGGCCCACTGAAACTACAGCTGCGATTCCCAGCACGAGTTTCTCACACCCACATCCCCTCCAACTTGGCTCATTTTTAGCCTCTTGTGAGGAAGGGCTGAAAGAATTAATTTTAATAAGCATTTTTTCAAATTACAGAACCACCATGATGAATTTCTTCAGCTGAGGATCTGGCCTTTCCAGAAGATTTTTTATAACCTCGGTGTCCAAACTAAAATAATTTTTCTAGATACTACATGAGTCTGGCAGCTTTTCCATCACTCTCTTGTATCTGAAGAGCATATACAGCTGGTCTGTGATATCAGACTTCACTTACTATTAATTCTGTGTGTCCTGTGGTGGTTGGGGCTCAGGAACCCCCTGCCTACTGTACATATGAGCTGAGAGAAGACCCCCCACCCTGCAGAATGCTGAGCTCTCTCCCCTTACATTATCAGGACCAACAACTGGCTGCACTGTGGGATGTGCCTGGGGAATGTGTTAGCTTACAAATCACTCTCCACTTGCCAATCTCTGCTGTAGAGATATGGATTTAAAGTGTGCCAATATGGTCAATCAGATGCTTTTTTAAAGAGACTAAGGCTGCAAGAACAGACAGAGGCAAGGAATCACTTATGTCGCAAACAGCAGTGATTATAATTACATGTAAGGGTTGGGGTTTTTTCCTGTTTACCGGATTTGTTGATAAGTTTGCTTCACTTTTTTCTCTTTCTAACATAAATGATTAGTAAATACTTTTCACTCCAAGTCAAAATGTTCTGTAGCATTTCTACTCTAGAAAAAAAAAGAAAACAACCAAAACTCAACAACAAAAAAATGCTGCTCCTCTGTGGTTTAAGAAACATGTAACACAAACAAAAATATTGGCCTCTCAGTACATTTTCTGCAATATTGTCTACATCTTCACCAGAAAAAAAAACCAAAACAACCTCCTATTTCTAAACATTCTGATAGCTTTCAGCTGCTGGACGTGGCCAAGAGGAGACATTCTGGCTACCTTCATTCCAGTCATGGGAATAAAGGGTTGATCCAGCTAATTACATGTTTCCTGTGCACAGTCAGTGAAAGGGCAACCTACTAAATAGCTTTCATTGTAAAAATATTTATCTGGTTTTGATTTGCTCACAGTACATACTTCATGCTTCCCACTTAGTCATGATTTGTTTCTTTGTAAATTCTTCTGTTGTTTAAAAAGTTCAGTGAAAGGTTTCCTTTCATATCTACACCTCTCCAAGTACTCTGCTTGTCTTCTTTGTCCACACAGTAAGTGTGCTTTGCAGTGGATCTCTGACTTTACAAGCTGGATTACAGTCTAGTTGATGATGTCTTAGGAAAAGGTTTCATTTCATTTGTCACCATTCCTCAGCCAGTCTTGTAAGGGCCCACTTGGTAAGAACTGCTGGTGAGCAAAGGAAAACACTGATCTTGCACTCCCCCATATATCCATCTCCACCTGCTATAGCTTACCTTCTGCATAGTTTGTGTGGTCTTTGCAGGGCTCCCATATTTCTGCATTGCATTTCTGACTGAGAAAGTTACGATCCCACATGCTGCAGTGCATCTAAAGTGAGTCTGGCACTCAAGATCCCTTGATCTGTGCACGAGCTGTAAGCCCAACATCAGGCAGCATGATGGACTTACTGAACATGATACAGGTCAACTTTATGATCTCACTGTGTGTACATTTTAGGGTTTCTCTTTGTGGGTTTGGGAATTCCAATATCTGTGAATCTAGTAAGTGGCTAATGTTCTCTTGTAGCACTCCCAAGTGAGAAAGTGAAGATTTTCCAGGAAGACTCAGATGTGTCAAAACCTATTTTCCTTGTGCTGTGATGTACAGCACCTCCAGTGAAAAGCCCAGCATCGGGCCTGTGGCAAATACTAAAAAATTTAGGATTTAAAATTGAGAGCTCACAAAGACAGCAACTTACCTGTTCTGTCCTTGTATGTAATGGGGCTGTGCTTTACCTGGATAGATGCCAGCCTCAGAGACGTGGATGTGAAAATACTAAGTGATGTGAGTACCGATGGCATTTTTCAGCTTTTTAAAATAAAATAATCATGGCCTGCTTTTATGCAAAGTAGGTTGCATGGCATCTCAAGATCACCTTCAGGCAAAAAGAAAAAAAAAAAGGCTTAATTTTTGTCACTTCCTACGTTTTCAAAATCACTGTTGCTTTGTAGCCTGTCTTTTTCTTCCCTTTTTTGCAAATGATTTCACAGTGGTAACTGATGTCAAAGCACACCTGATTGTATGTAGGATATGTTTATATGAGCTTTAGCTGGCTGACATACCATACCCTGTCCTTTCCCCTGTTCTGAACAGAGGTCATTTAGCTACACAACACCTTGCTCAAAGCCTTGATGGTGACAGGATTTATATTAACCTGAACTTCATGCTGTTCTACCCCATACAATTCCTGTTCATCTCAAAGGATGGGCAGAACAAGCTTATATCTTTCTGCAATTGTGTGTGAGGAGCTCTCCACAGTCTGATTTCCCAGAAAAAGCTCTAATTTCATCCAGGGAGGCTCAATCCAACCCAAGGAAATTGATAGAAAACTTATAAAATAAAATACATTACTGCACATTTGTTTCAACAGGGTGCTCAGGCAAAGCCAGATCTACTGAATTGAGAGTTGTGTTTACTCTGTGAAGTCTGAAACAGAAGCTGAAGAAAAATAAAACTAACAGGTTGTCTGTTCACATTTTTAGAGTAACAGACACTGCAGAATTGCAGCATGTTTCTTAAGAAAGATTCCCCTGACATCATGTTTGAGAAAGTTTTCCATTAGGAAGGCTCATGTATTTACTTTGTACAATAAAGACGGAGAAAATGATATGACAAAACTGTAAGGAACTCTGCCCTCAGTGATGATATATAAAATTTTTAGAGGATTGTCATTCTATAAACCTTCATTTTTATGTTGATTCATAAAATCAATTTATTTTTATAAGAAAATAGAAGAATTCTGCTGCTTTGCATTTATGCTCTCCTGTACTCTCTGTAATCTCCTTGCAAGCGTGCTCTAAAATATTTTGAGTGTTATTATCTCAGGCACCTTGAAACTTCAGAGGTTCATGCCATTGCTCTATGAACAACTGCAGTGGGGCAAAAAGGAAAGAGGGAGGTGCACAGAGGAATTCACTAACTTAGAAGATGAGCATCTTTCTGCAGTTAGCAAGCTCACCTAAAAGTCAAAATGGGACCCAAAAAGACTTGTGTAGCTTACTGGGCCCTTTTGGACAAAGAAGTTTAAATGTCAGTAAAAAGAAACTGTGAAGCCTTCCAAGCTCACCTTCAATTAATTTCTTCCAGCTTGGTGTTAACTGAAGAAAATCTGTTTCCCCGAGGCCTCTCCATGAGGTGAATTAAAGCTTAGTAAGTGAAGACAATACAGAGATTCAGTTCAAAAGCACAGTCCTGATCCAAACTATAACTCTGTGTAGACCCACACTTAGTCCAGATGGGATCAGAAAAATAATAAAATCCCAGGGGGAACGGAATTTAGGCTTCATTCTAAGAGCTTGCCTGAAAGACCCCAACAAGATCTGACCCCCAGAAAGTACGGTTACAGCCCTTACTTTCTAATGTAAGATGGGCAAGGTTGTAATGGTGCCAGTCATTTAATGACCCAGGAGGTTAGCCCTCAACTCTCTCACTTATCTCCTGTGTTCAGCTCCCATTTCCCAAAGAGACTGAAGCCTGCATCTCTCAACACATTGCCTGTCTTGAGTACAAGACACCTCACTTTTGCCTTAACCCCTACAGGTTGTTCTTATGATGTTCTCAGGCCTGAAATTGGGATGGACTCGGTGATACCACAATGTCCAAGGCATCAATCCTTACTCTTCCCTTTCCAGCAAAAGAAGGAACCAACTACTTTCCATGGGTTACCCTAGGTCATGGAAGCAGGCTTGACGCCGGTGGTGTGACCAGATCAAGTTTGTCGTCCTGCTGTACTTGCAGTGGTGAAGTGCTGGGCTGTCTGTCAGGTACCATTGGAGTATCCCAGTGACAACTTTTAAATGCTTTTTTTCAATGTCTAAACACTTTATTTCACCACCCTTGCATCTCTCTCTTCCCCAATCCTCTTCCAGATAAACAACCCACTCCTGCTTAATTACTTTTTCACTATTAGTCACAGTTTCATGGAGGTTTGGCCATCTCTCACATGACTCCTGCTGAACCCCTGTAAAACCCAGCCATTCCTCACGGCTCTATCAAGTAACCTCTGTCAGCCTCTGTCATCATTATCTGTCACATCAAGCAATTTTTCACATCATAACCAGCAGTTTCTTGAATCAGTTCAGTCAGCTGAACCTGAGGCCAGGGACTGGTCAGTGGCCCACTGCCCTAACAGCACTAACTGCTATCATCTGGGGCAGTGGGGGAGTTTGGGGGAGTGGGACTGGAGTTACTGGCTCCCATCTTGTACTGCAGGACAGGTTCACACAACATTCATCAGTCAAAACCAGGAGCCGTTAGCTATCATCACTGTACATCCAATGAAAACCCAGAATTCATGAGACTCTGGACTGAACAAGCTTAGGTGAACAGGGAAAAATAGAAAAAAAATATAATAGAGGAATCATTTTGTATTGTCCTTACAAGTATCTTTATCCTTAGCATCTGAAAACTAAGACTGAGAAGAGATTTTTCAGTCAGGAGATTAAAGACTCAAACCAGCTTGTTAGAGATGGGATGGCAATAAAGCTACTTTCAAAACCATACTGCATTAGTTTCTGGAGGGGAGTAATAAGTGCACAAAAGATCAAGATCTTGGACATGACAACCCACTGCATCCTGCTATTCCTTTTCTTCTGTGAATGAAGATTTGGAAAATGGAGGAAATTTTGCACTTATTGTAGAAGAACTGCCACCAGGTTTAGAAGCCATGACAATCATATCCAATGGCACAGCTAAGGTGAAGACTGGTGCTTCTGCGTTGAGATTCCTTCACTCCTGATGCTTATGAAGACATCTCCTGTGGGAGACCACTGGCCACTGAGCTCAGATCAAAGCACAAAGTGGAACCACACCACAGAGGAGAAGAGGGAAAAGCTCCATCTGGTTTTGTAATTCATTATTAGTCAGCTGGGGCCCATTGCCAAATCATGACATAATGCAGCCACAGCTGGTCCAATCTCATTCCTCCCAAGCCTTGTCATCTGACAAGTAGCCAAAACATTGGGAATCAAACAATTTCTTCTGAGTCCTTTTTAGAATACTGTGGATGCAAGGGTCATTCACTGCTTGTGATTAAGTTTCAGCAATGAGAGTGTGAGCTACCTTACTATAAGATGAGAAGGGAGAAGAATTGAGCTAGATACCATCACACACTGTTCATCTCCCACTGGAGCTGGCTCCCTTGCAGGATTGCCGACAGCATAGAGAATTGTGCAGCTCTTCCAAGCCCAACTTCTCACCTGCCATGGTGGCTTTATCAAACAGGGATCTTGCTTGGCATAGGTAGTACAACCGTGTGGATAGCAAGGTACTTTAGCACAAGTCTCATTCGTCCAACAAGAGTCCAAAACACTTCCTCAAACTGTTTTCTAAGTGTCTGTGCTGAGTTCTCCTACTGAAAGGATAACTTGCAATGTTATACAATAAAAAAGTAAAAATTCATTAAATGACTGAATTCGTAGCTAAAAAGGTTATGGCAAAAGTTCAGCTACTACCTATATGATTGGAAATTCAAAGGGCTTCCTTCACATAGAGAAGAAATCACACAGTGGAGGAAGCATACCCAGATCATGGAGAACAGATCACTCATATAACAAAACTTTTTTAAACCCCATATTCCAACACATTCTAAAAGGAGAGAGGCAGAAACAGGGTTTGAGCCATCACTTTATATCAGTCATATTCCATGTTGGACTGAGGGGTGATTAATGTAAGCTCTGTCTATGTTATTTTCTGTAACCACACAGCTCCATGAGCACAGATCCACAACTAAAGCACTTGGTAGCTGGGGAGGGGAGAACGGACCATAAAATTCCTGTCTTTTTATTTTCTCTGTTCACAGAGGTTTTACATACCAGCAGCTAGAAGATTTGGTTGCTGTCAGGTTTTTTTTAATGTTTCTGAGTCAAAAGGCAGTATTAGAAATTATCTGAATGGTCATTCATTTTAAGTAAGAAGACACCCACTGCAGCTGTGATACAAAGGAAAATCTGCCTCAGCGCAGCTTACTGTGCAAATGCAGTTCTTCTATCACAATGATTGCAATAAAAACATACTGTATTGTCCATAATTACATCCAAATTAGGAGGGAAAAATTAGCTAAGCTGTTCAGTTACATGCCAAAACTATTTCCTGAGGGATATTTATTTTGACTAATGTTAGGGTAAAAAAAACCCAAAACCCGACAATCTGGCCTGGTTTAAAGCACTTGATTTTTCTTTTATGTTTGATGGAGAGAAACAAAGAAAGCCAAGAATTTATGTAAAGCCACTGCTAGGTTCATGGTGGCAAGAGTTTTTAGGGTGGCAAGAGTTCCTCCCCCTTGGCAAAGCACAGGAATTCATAAATGCAAAATGAGGCAAGGTTGCTGTTCTCAGGGAGAGGTATTTTTTTCCCCCATCTACTGCAGCACTGTTCTGTGGTTTGACACAATGCCAGCATTCACTGGGACAGAATCCTCTCTCCTGAAGTACCAACTGCTATTTGGCTGTGGGTATTTGGAAATATGCTCTTGTTGCTACAGTGATCTCAGTATAAATCTGTTTTCTTGCCTACTTTCTATTTCTTTAGTTGCTGTTGTTCTTAAATGCAGACTAAAATAACAGATCATATTACTCCCAAATGAGATAAGTCATAGCTAGACATACTTAGGGTAGAGGCACAGGTCTGCTAACAAACTCTTGGCTGGTTGCACTACTGGCTTCTCTTTAAACCCATGTTATCAAATTTAGCTGTGAATTAGAGGGAGAGGTTTATGTAGACCTAAGAGTGCCAGGGAGAATCGCTGGCTGGAAGACTACAGTTCAGATATAGTTTCTCTGCAACCTTTACTTGGCCTCAGACTTTCCTCCCTGAAATGCTGCTTTCTAAAACCAAAACCAAAACAAAAAAAGAATCACTTTTCCAATGGTGAACTCTGAAAGTTATTCTTGTAAATTTCCACTGCAAAATTGTTGTGTCTGCATGAGCTCTGCCATCAAGTAGTTTAAAACTGAAAAGGGATGGGTTGTGATAAGATTGAGGATTCATATTTGGTAACATGAAGAGCAGGGATTAATCAAAGTTTGGGAAGCATATTGCTTTCCCCTTTCCAGAAACAGGTGTTGAAATGCCTACACTCAGATGACTTGTCTTCTACATTCCAGTAATGAAGTCCACCCTCACTACAACATATCTCATTATGTGTATCACTTCCTTAATCTAAATGCAGCAGTGTCACGGTTCTTTCCTTCTTCCATTATCCCCCTCCAGCAAACAATTTGAACAGTTCTTAGTTATGGTGTCATTCTGAGGGAAAAGGTAGTTTAGAGAAATATGCTCAAAAAATATCTTTGATATTTTCAGTTAATTCTTCTTTTGCAGAATGAAGCTGTCCTTTATTCAGGATAGTTCTTTCGAGTAAGATGAACCAACTTACTTGTAGTAGTTATATAGCAAGCATAGACAAGATTCCAGAATCCCCAAAGACACCTATTTCAATGTCAGTTCTTCTGAAGGTTTGCCAGAGAGTAACCCCAGAAGGCAGCTAAGTAGACCGTACAGCAGTGGGACCAGGTATAGAGGATGCAACCAGTAAGGGACCCAGTGCTCACAGGTCTGCCTAAGGGTGAAACCTTTTTACTCAAAAAAACAAGAATCTGCCTAGGTTTTCCCCAAGAGGACACCACAAAAGATGGGGGTATTGCAATTTAAAGTGGAGAGATCATTTTTGGGGAATAAAAGACAACTTGATGACGGCATTAAGAGAGGTGAAAGCAGTAGCCATGTAGAATTTGGAAAAACCTTGCTGGTTCTCCAATCCTTTGATGTTTATTTGATCCAGACCCTGAAGACCCTGGTCCCAGAGAGACCACTCCATCAGCAATTGCTTTGATTCAGCCTTACAAGAGAGAGGAAGAGCTCAGAATCTAAGGTATGGGCCCATTTTCACAGATCTATTAAGCTGAATAAATGTATGTGTAAGAATAAGGGAAGTCTACTGGAAGGGCCTTTTTGGAGCTGTTACAAGAACCCAGGCTTAGCCTTGGACACAACCTGTGACAAGTACTCATTGCTGTCCCTCTCACACTGCAGGACCTTAGCCAGAATCTCGCTGCTCCTGGCCAGTGTTCCATGTTGGACAAGGTTGTTAAACCGTTTGCCAAATCCATATCTCCCCCACTGGCTTTACCACCTGTGAAGGAGCATGATAAACTCAGAAAGTATTAACTCTAGATACTACAGATTTTCAGAAAAAAAAGTTGTTTCTGTATAGTTGATAGAATGACCATGGCCAATGTCCCTACACTGGGATGTTTCTCCCGTGCTTTGATCTTTTTAAGAGCATTAGACTGAAACTCCAGAGACTGGGCCAATTTCCAGCTTTGTCACAGATGTCCTGTACGACCTGTAAGAAGCTGTTTATTCTCATTGTGTGTTACTTCAGAGACCAGAGGGTGATGCTTCCCCATCCCATAAGGACATATGTCAATACAGATTAATCAGCCTGTGCAAAGTTGTTAATGGAAACTGGGAGAAAGGGTGAAAGTCATCAGACAGAACATCTCTTGTTTCATTTCTCATGGTGTGAATCTGTGGGAGGTTTTGATTGTTCTTTCATGTCAGCCTTCCTAAGAGGAAAAGTAAGCCAGGTGATGCTACGAGACAGCTTTTTCCTGTTTGCTTACCTTCCTTCTCCCATCCTTGTTCTCGATTCTTTGTTTTCTGGCCTTGTCATTCCTCTGTTCCTTTTCTTATCTGACTACTTCAGGCACTACTTTTCATTACCTTCCCATTTTATCCTTCTGCCATTTATTCCCTTCCAATCTTTCTTTTTGCCTAATACAAATGTGCATTGGACTAGGTAATAAGGAGTTTTTTTCTCATCCCTTGGGCTCTCTTGTCTGCCTGTGGAATAAATAGAAATACATGTTGAAATACTTTTCCAATCTTCTGTTTAATGCACACTCACATTATAACAATTAGCTTAATACCAGTTATGCTGTGTTTCAGGGAACTGTTACCCAAACACACACACACACAACAATAGTTTATTTGTCTCAGTAACACTGTAGTGATATCACTCAGAGTTATTGTGTAAACTGTGACTTTGTGGTCATTTCCATTGTTAGGAGGCTGAACTATATCAGATACAATATGTATTTATGCTAAGAATTTTTCATGGTAGGCAAAGCCTAACAGTAATACCAGAGGGCAGTCTTCCCCTTTCTGTGTGCATCTTCATCAATACCTTGCACATGAGGTGTTCTATCAAGGAAGGGGATTTTGCCTCTGTTTCATGTGGGGTATAAGAGGGCACAGAGGATAAATTACTTCATTTTGAATGTCCATATTTTCTTAAGTGAAAACAAAACATATCTTTAGCTACTTCAGCTGTTCTTTTCTTGGTTATTGCATCTTTTAGGAGGTGCCAATGTGAAACAGCCTGCCCAGATGGAATTCCACCTTCTCAGTGCTTGACTGGTTCTTTAAAGCCACTGCTGAGTCTGCAGTGCTGTGCAGGGATGATAGTGTGTCTGCAAAGTGGGGAGTGAGAGGGAAAACAGGGGGAAGATAAGTAGGTAGGTCTGTGTTATGTTCCCTTGCCGAGTGATATCTTGTAAAAAAATAGGGAAATAATTATTTCATAATTAGTGACCTGGAATAGACAGGGCTACTTAGAGGACTATTACTGCTTGCTGGTAAAACAAATGCAGAGATTCTCTGATACCATATTTCTCTGAAGGAATATCAAAAATGAAGGATGATCCTCCCTGAACAGGACTTGCTTTTCTTATGTAATCTGTGGACTATCTTATTTAAAAAAAAACCCCAAACAACCCCCCCCCCCCCCCAAAACAAAAACAAACAAACAAAATAACCCTGTTGTTTATTCAATAGTAGCAGGGCTGTTACTGCTACTGCTAGTGTTATAGGTTATATGTCTATGTAGAAACTATGCTGGGAAGTTTATTCCAAACCTTCGTCCCTTAGTAGCATCCCTCGTTCTACTCTGCTTTCTGCTTCAGGTAACTTATCTAAGGGCATGGGCCATGAACATGAAAATGCAGTTTTTGAAAATAATCTGGAATACTTACTTCCCAGACAGTATATTTGACTTCCTTCTGTACAAGGTAAAATTTGCCTGGAACACAAGCAGAAACAGTTAATAACATAGTTCCCCAATTACTATTGAAAAGCAGTAGGAAAAAAGCAAGAAAACAGAACAGTATAATTTTTTTTTCCTATCATAGCATCCTGTCTTCTACAAAATTCCATCTTCTTCTCTGGCATCATAAGCAAATGCAACTTATAGCTGCTCTGTGCATGTTAGTGTCCGGTTCTTCGTATAGTGTATGAAGAGCTTGAGTTTGTAAACATTAAAATCAAAATACTTTATTCCAGCAAGATTTGTTTAGGACAGAAGAAATTGTTTTGTTTTCACACTTCTTGGTTTAACATCAAATGTTTTAATACAGTAGACTCCAGGTAAGAAGCATAAATCCAAACACATTGACATTTTGTGCATATTAATAATATAAACCTGAATTCTTCAAATAAACCATGGTATCAAGAATCAGTGTCTTGGATCCAGTGCCCTGAGAGTTTTAAGGGGTTAAAATATTGCATCCTGGCTTTGTGACTCAGCTAGTGTCTTGTTTTTAATGGTGTCAAGATCTGTATAAGCTGTTTGACTTGGAGAATAAATGTAGCCCAATCAAACTCATGTCCTTAAAACAGCAGCAATTTTCTTCAAACATTTTGTCTGTAGCATTCACAGAAGCATTATGAAAGCTTGATGTTTGGGGGGTGATTAAGACATGGGGAGGTGCGTGAATTGCCCTTTCTCTATAAATTCCATCCATCTTATAAATCACATTCATGTTGGATATTTGGTGCAACTGAAGTGTCACAGAAAACAAATCATATGGAAAGGCTCTTCTGCCCCTACCAACTGCGTCTGTATCATCTGGCCAGAAGAAGCAACAGCAAAAGCATCAAGTATTTTTTCTCCTGACTTTTCAGAGGAACAAATACCTGCCTTCCCTGAGCCAGTTATGTTGGTCAAAAAGGGAAAGGAGGAGAGAGGAGGGAAAAAAATGAGACAGTAGTTGGTGGGCTGGTGGTGGCCTTGAGTATTTGCTGTCATTCTCAGAGCCAGCCTTAGAGGGTCTCAACAAAGCAGTAATTGGGTTTGCTCTGTCATGCAGGTTTCCAAGGAAACAAGACTAATTAGAGGAGTGTGACTGTTGCTGGGAAATATGGTATAGCAGGTAGGGCACTGACTGAGGAGTTGGAAGAGATGGGTGATATCCCTAGCTCTTTTCTATCATAGTTGTGTGACCTTGGAAAGGTCAATTAGCACCTCTGCAGCCACAAGGTTTACAATGTTCACCTTTGCCTTTGAAGTTTGTCTTGGCAGCCCTTCAGAGACAGGAGCGTTTGCTGGTACAGGGATACACTACACTGAGTGCACTGGGGGCCACTGCGCTGGCGGTTATCTCTGTGTGCTATTGTAATACACGTTACAGCACCATTCTCTTTGGCACACGGGTGATGGTTGGATAGTTCTTCTGACATGACTGTTACATCCTTTAGTTGGGAACTTACATCTCCTTGCGCCGCCTAAGTCAGACCTTTACAGCCCATGACTCTGTGGCTAGGGATCTCACCAAGATTTTGCCGCTCCTTTCTTACATCACACCTTCACGGTCTCGCTCTTTAGGAAACCTCTGGAGCTTCAGCTTCCCTCTTCCTGGATGGAAAGGTGGTCTTTGACCCACCTGAGCAGCAACTCCACTGGATTGTAGTGCCCATGACAGCCATTCCTAGCTGTCTCTCCTCTCATGTACCAGCAGCCTGTCTCGTAACTCAGCCTCACAGCGTTCAACACAACTTTCAGGCCTGCAGCTCTTGACCAGCAGCCAGACTCTAGGAGCTGGCCACCTCTGCCCTTTCCCTACATCTCCTTCTTTGCTGCAGCCTCGGGACACATTTTTCCTTACCCATAATAGTTCGTGTAAAGCAGAGCAAGGCAGCAGCCTGCTCTCCCTAAAAGTCCATTGCTTGTGGTTCCCAGTGTCTGTCTCCACCATCACTTATATGGGTGTCTGCCCACACTGGTAACCATGCTGGCTAATAAGAGCTTCAGCCAGAAGAGTAAAATTCTGTCCTTTTCTTCCCAGTCTGACCTCTACTCACTTTATGCTGGCACAGTAGCCAGAGCTGTCACTTACTCACTGAAAACCTTCCCCGCAGAATCCCAGCAGCCGTGACAGCTGCCTGTCTGAGTCCCAGCTAAAGGAATCCCTGTTCTCAGAAACTTCAACCTCTCTGCGATCAGTGAAGAAGAAAATAAGAAATATCACAGCCCTGATCTTTCCCTGGCTTTTTGAGGTGGCATATTCTCAAAAATAAGAAAGAGCGCAGCTACTTCTAGTAAGACAGTGATGAAAGGGGATAAATGGACAGAGAGAAATGAGCTACTAGAGAGGAGGAGGAGGAGAAGACAGGGAGTTGATAGCCAAGACAGAAATGGGATACTTGTAGCAAAGAGGAGAAAGTGAAGGAGAATAAATGGAGAAATAGTTTAGTATAAAGACAGAGAGGACAGAGGATCAATGAGGAGGAATGGAAAGTTAATATGCCATGGCAGAGGATTAAGGGATATCTGGCATGAGACTGCAACAGGCATGATGCTAAGAATGGATAACAGCGCTCTGCTTTGTATGTCAGGTAGATTCCTACCATACTTAATTTGCCCTTACTCATCTGTGATTTTCTGTTTATTATCTTTTCATAAATGTCAGGAAGCACTGTTTGGAATTGTTTAGCCTAGAATTGTACATACTTTAATCAGTAAGTATCACTTCCCAGTGGTTTATCTGTGAATTATTGGACTTTGCTTTCAATTCCTTGTCATGTACTAGACCACAGTTGTCCAGGCTTTAACAGAAGGACACAGGTGGCAACAGGCTGTACTTTCTTACGCATAAAGTACAAAGTTAAGGTTCAAAGTCATTGTGATGTTGAGAATAAAGAGAAGGAGACCTTTACAAATTATGAAACATGAAAGGGAGACAGGCTGATTAAACCAAAATACAGGCTCACAGTTCAGGACTTAGGGCAGAGACAATTTTTTACCTTTTGAGCAGATAAGACTTCATCAGGCTACAGCTATCAGGACTACAGTTACTTGCTACAACATGGATCTAAAAATTTGTAAATTATTTTACATAAGAATCAACCCTTTTCTGAATAACCACTCAATAATTCTTCCAGTCACTCTAGTTCTCCTTCAGCAAAAGATCAAATGCAAAATTTGCTCTTGCTCTAATTTAATCTCAGTGTAATAGATGTCCTTTTTTAATAGTTTACCTATAGGTTTTGCTTGTTAGCCACTTCTCTGCAGGTGCTCTCTGAAAACAAGCACTTCTCTATTGCTTTTTCAGAGTATAAAGCTACTGTGTGAAAGTACAGTGTGTCTACAGATTTACAATGCCATCTCGCCCCCATAGTACTGATCATTTATTATAATGTTGCATTATAATGAAATTATAATGGAATTTTTGTATCATTGCATATGACAGTGGCAGTAATATCACATGAATCTATTATGATTGGTATTATTATGATGAATATGAAATTATTTCACTAGGTTAAGATATTCTTTCAAATGATTAGTTAAATTGCAGCTGAGTTACAATAGAAGTCTCATGAGATTGCATATGACATCCACACAGATACAATATAAATTAATAGTGGTTAGTTCAGTGACTGATTTCAGACGAATCAAAGAGATAAGGCACCTAAAGCATTACTGTGGTACATTGCAAGTCATTATTACTTTGTTGCAGAAACATTTATCATAGTGGTTTTTTCATTCTGAACTAATGCTTGGGTCCACAGGAATTCTTTCAGTATGATACAGTTTTTTTCGGGAACCTGCAAAATAATGATTTCATAACATTCTGTCAAGAAAACAAGAAAAACACAGGTAATGGTAGAGGTGATCAGAAACAAACCTTTCTACTGCCACTTTTCTTTTCATCATTTACAGAAGGGAAGGCTTTCCTACCACAAAAAAATTGCAGAAAGCTGAAGAAACTGAAATCCCTGCTATGCAAAGTTTTTTTCACTTTAAAACTGTATTATATTAAGATTCAGACACAATAGGTAGGCTTATTCTGCAGGTGTAACAGGTGTACTCATAGCTCTGCTCTAATCTGAAACACTGAAAGTAACGACTATTAGCAGTAAATACTCACAGTGCAGAGAAGTGACTGCCCCTGAGATTAAGCTGTTGCTGCTAAAGGCCACATCAGTGTTTGATGATGTCCTGTTGGAGCCTCCTCCTTTTGCTGCTCCCTGGTGTAACCTGGCAATGTTTCAGTGCTTAGATTGCTGGTGGGACACTACACTAGGTTGCAGGGATGGTACTGTGAGGTCTCAATCCTTCAGTTCAGTCTGGTCCTCCACTGGGTTTGTCTCCTCACATGTCGTGACAATACACCTTTCAGAGGCAATGCATGAAATAAAAAGAAATAAATAAATGCAGCCTGTTATCCAGAGTCACTTAGCAGTTTAATTTGAAGCTGACTTAATTGTTCTTCTTTAGTATTAGGATTTAGCTGCATAAATAAAAGCAATGAAGGAGGTATGGCATGCAGGCCTGTACCATCTTCCCTGCCAAACTGGAACTAAAGTGCAGGCCTGTACTACTCCACTGCGAAATCTGCTACTACAGTGGATAAGAAAGACAGTATAGAAGTTGTCAATGCATTTATGACACAAAAAGATGTACTGCAGCTTTTCCATATTTCCCATAATTTAACCTCAAATTTTCAAATTATGTACTCCTTCCTAGGTCTGTTTAAGGCTGAACTTTTAGGTAGTTTGAGAAATAAATTCACTTTCCCATTGTAGAACTGATTTTCATTTCAGTTTCCTTTCCTATATTTACCACTACAGTGTGTTACTAAAAATTGCTTGTCATGTATTCACCATATCTCTACTGCATATGCAGGACTTTAGGGCTTTCTAAAGCCAACTGAAAACATTCAGAAATCATAGCAAAAATATCACTCACGATCTTGAATGGACAGTGGGAAAGGGGTGATGTGGAAATGCCAGAAAACATTGAGTGTATGGGTTCTCCATTGGCTCACCAATTTTTATGGTAATGAGTTGATATGATTGGTGGAAAAGCTTCATCTCAGTGACACAAGAATTATCAATAAAATTAAGTTGAAAACAGTGCTTTCTATATGATTGGTACTATTCAGTGTTTACTGGAAGTACTATGAATATCACAGCTTCATAAAGGGGTGTAGCACTCTTTGTATGAATATTAGTCTGTAGAAGACAAATAGACTGATACTTATTCTGGCTACACGGGTGTGGAAAAATGTGATTGCAACAGAGTGTAACTTGATTGTATCAATGAGAGTAATATTTGTTCATTGCAATAGAATTTCCTAGATCGTCTTCTCTAATGTGAAAATCTGGATGCTTCTCCTTAACGTGAAAGCTTTGCTTTACTAATAACCATATATTTGACAGCAGTACATTTAGGGAATGTTGATCATGCTGTGATTGTTCTTTCTACAGGATATGCTACAGCACATTTCCCTCTTAGTTTGATATAGCATAAGTTGTTTAAACTTGACCCACCTGTCAAGGTAACTGGAAAAAAGTAATCTGAGTAGGTTCATTAAAAGGTTCTATTAATGCTTTTAGGTGTTAGCTTTAAATAGTTCATTAGAAGACTGTACAACCCCGTGCCAGAGCAGGAGGCGACTTGGAAGCACAAAATAATCAGAGGATTCCATACAGATGATTCAACTACAATGTGGGTTATATATAAAATTTCTTTCTCACCTCTTAGAGGTGCACTAGTTGTATCAATGTGGCTTCTGGTTTGCACTATTCCTTAAACACAGCTGCAAAATAAACAAACTCCTTTTGTAATGCAGTATACTTAAAATAATTCAGCCATTCTTGCTAATTTACAAAATTTAGCAATTTACGCTAGAAATTCCAGTCATTAGTGTGAAACATGAAGACCCTACTTCACTTAGCTTTCCTGCAGTGCAGTGGATGAAACTAACATGTGAGCCTTACATTTTCTACCATTTAATTTGTGATAGTTTTTCCATTAAATGCAGTGGGAACTGAAGAGGATTTACAAATATCCATCATTTGTTATGCCAGATTAACAGACCATGAGACACACTTCTACACATTCTATCAGACTACAAATATAGCAAGCACAGCATATAAGGCCTTAATATTTTTTATTATGCATAGAATTAAATTTATAGCTTGTTTTGCTTGTTAGCTTGCTCATATCCTAAAGTGAAAAAGAATCTGGAAGTGGCTAACTGGTAAATGAAAAGCATCCAGTTTCTGATTGAGGGCTCCTTCTGCGCAAAGATGTGTAACCATAGGAAGTTACAAGAACAATCTGTATCCATTGCCTTCATTGTCAACTTTCATTAAGCAACAGCACTCCACACCTGATCTTTGCAAACCCTTAAATGACATAAATGGCACCTTAAAAATTGCATGCATAGGAAAAACTGTGCAAGTGATCAGGGTCCAGGTGGTTTAGGCGAAGCGTTTCTGACTTAGATGAGTTCTTGTTTAAAGGTCTTTGCAGAAGAATGTGTTAGTCCCGACATTTTTAAGCACAACCGCCTGAAACAATTCATATTAAGAAGCATTGGCTTCTAAGCAGCGAACATCTGGATTCACACTTAGAGCTCCTGGCAAAAGAGAATCTATTGAACCCAGAATAGTATCAGGAAACAAAGCGCTCAGATCACATCCAGCTCTGATCAAATACAGACAGGGACACAGCAACAGAGATAAACCTTGAATAGTATTAAAGATACTGGTTGGGTCTCTGAAGCAAAACAGCAAAATCTGCATTTGAAGTGCACTTTATTGATAGTGGCCAGATTGTTTCTAAGGTCCTGAAAAATAGCAAAGGTGATAAGGAAGTGTTCAGCAAGCATCAGTGGTAGCTCGGGTGGCAGATAACGGCTCTAGCATTTTTTTGCTTTGGTTTGAATTCACAAAGGGATTGAGTTCAGAACGTCATCGGTTTGTACTTCTTCTTGAGAAAATATAACTAAATGTATATTTCAAAAACCAACTCTGGGGTACCAGACAGGAGCAGGCTGAAGTATGTGGAAGACAGAAGTGAAATGGGGGAACAGAGGGGCACAGAAAGGGAGGATGAGCAGAAAAGTGGAAGCTACAGGCCTGCTCTTAAGCAGTCATAGGGCCCTACTTAATAAATGTGCCCTGAGGGAAGATGAGTGGCTCTGTCAGTGCCATGTAAGGGGCAGAAAGTGGCACTACACCCATCCTGAGAGGTGAAGCAGGTGGCTGCAGGTAAGGAGAGGCAGGGCCCTAAGACACCACTCAACTGCTCTGAGAGTGGGAGAGCTGCTGCAGACTTGCAGGGAAATGGGCTGATCTGGGGATATCTCATGGGATGTGACAAAGGAATGCAAGCCTGGCCTCTGTGCTTTCAACTAAGCTTGAAGAGATAAACGCCATACAAGTCCTTGTCTATTTAAGTATTTTAGAGCTATTTTAGCACTGGCAATGGAGGAAAAGGAGCAAGATCTCCGATAGCATGGTCACTTTTCTGGTCAGAAATTTATTACCATAAACCCTTTGCACGAATCCTGGTATCTTCCTGTGTAGATCCCTGAGTTCCCAGAGCAGTTTTTCTCTTTCCACTGATTAAAAGAGGAGGAAGAGCTATTCCAATTTTTGAGGGTAGATCGCTTTCCCCTTTGGGATTTATTTATATGATTATAGAAAAGATAGAAGATGATTTCTGGCCTGAGAGTATTTTCGCTTGGTTTCCCTGTCAGCTTGTGATAGCATTTTTTAATTCATTGGGTTTGAACCTCTGCTTGGCTTTCACTTACTGTAAAAGATAAAAATTGAGCCTTGTAATTTTTCATTTCTAATGGAACTACATTAAAGCTACAGAGCTGTATTGTCTCGTGGTTCTTTCAAAAACTTTATTAAGTTCTTGTGGCACAAGTTTTCACATTCAAAGCCAGAAAGACTCATCTTGAATTTCAACTTCCAGTTTTAGATTGAAAAATTCATTATAGAGAAGATGGAAGTCCAATATTCTTTTGTTTGCAAGCTATGAAACTTTGAACCATTAGGAAAAAAATACATGGAGTCCTATAGTATGTGCCTCAGTGCCTGCTCTTACAAGTATACTCTTTCACTCTTTCTGAATGAGTGAATACCATTACCACACCATTTGCCAAAGTGCTCAGAAAATATTGCCCTCTAAATATAAGGAATATTTTATATAGGAATGTGAATTGTGTGCTAAGATTATTTAGTTACACTAGATTTTCATGGTGACCAACAACTGTACTTTAAGACAGTCACACAACTCTAGTGAGCATTATCAGTATTGTCTGTGCAACAAATGAAAACCCAGAATGAGAATACTTTTTCCTGAGGTATGTAAATTATAGCAGGCATGATATGAATAATACATCCTGTGCACATTAGCACATTTTTCAAATGCAAAAGAGATTCTATATGCACAGTTAAAATGGGCTTCTCTGAATGTTATATCAGAAGAAAATCTCACTTAGGCTCTGGAAAGAAAATGTGGGACCATCAATATGACTTAACTTAAATAGCTATAGAGATCTAAAATTCCTAAAGTAAGAAAATCCCCATTTCAGAAATCTGAAACTAGATCTTCATTTGGGACATCATCCTGTAAACCCTGCTTCCTATCTTTGTGGGGTTTTCAGGCTTTCACATCGGCCAGAGTAAGGTTCCTATGTAACCAGAGAGACCCTTATCATTGCAATTGCTAATAATATGGCTGCAGAAAACACATACCAGTGTGATATAAAAAAAAATCCTTATTACATTTTCACATTTATTTGTCCTTTCCTTCACTTTTGTCCTAGTAAATATGCATGTGTTTATGTACAATAAGAAAATAATTTCATATTTTCAAACCAGGGAAAAAAATAAGAATGTTATAAACCATTAATTTTAGATGGAAAAGGCTTAAACTGCAAGAGATCTTCTCCTTCTGGAAAAGAAGGCAAAAGAAACAAAATGTGACAGGTGCTGGTGGCGCTGCTTAATGTTCACTGCAGGGCATTCAAATGGTAAGCGAGGGTGTGCAGCGTGATTTAGGATAGAAGAGGAGGAACAGAGGGAAGGATCAGAACAACAGAAGTTCGCATCAGAAGGAACCTGTGAGACTGCAGAAATACGTTGTATATTTCAATGTATATATTTTATTTCAGTATGTTTTAAAAATTTAGGTCTTCGGCTAGTAGCTAGGGAAACTATTTTGACTGTTTGGGATTATTTTTTTCCTCACACGTTATAATTTTTCACATTTCATTTAATTTCTGCTCCTTGTAGGCTTGTGTTGCAGCCCATTCTTCTTGGGCTCAGACCACCCCCCCATGCTCAGATAAGCCCGGGGCATCCATTCAGTAACTTGCAGAATTCCAAGAGAATGGTGTTAGACTTGGTTATTATTTGATCAACCCTACATATTTCCCAGTGGGTTTTTTCTCTCACCACCTCTGGCGTCAAAACCACGCTGCTTCATGAAGGCACATGTTCAGGTTCTCGGGCAGGTGCAAGGGACAGAGAGAACATCCCTCGTAGGCTCCCACTATCCTTTTGCTCACCATTGCTCCCTTCCTCCTTGAGTCCTTCTTTTCCAGAAATGTATTTTTTTTGTTACATTATTCTGAATTAATCTTTATTATTATTACTACAATATTCTGAATTAATTCATTTCAGAGAGGTTGTACCTCTTTGAAAGCCTAGGGATTTTCAGCATGAGAAGATTTTGACTCATTGAGTTTTGTAATCCCTGATCCCCATACCAAAAGTCACTCTGACAACTTTTAAAACTTCCTCCACTTCTAAAATTTATTTGAATCTGATTGGAATTTTCCAAATTACTTGCAATTTAAAGTTGCCACTTTCATATGGCAATTTTTTTTAATAAAATACACAGAAAATAATTATCATCCTACTGAGAACTCCAGCAATAATTTATAAATTCATATCACTGTGTATATGTATGCATATTAAACGCATATTGGATTTTGTGGTCTCTGCCTTCTGCAATAGAATGAGGACATAATAATTTTACTTGTGTAAGCTTTAAGTGTATATTCACATGATTTAAATACACTGAAGAAGTTAAAAAGCCAGAAACCAACTTTGAAATGTGTAGGAAGGGAGCCACATGAAAAATCTTCAACACAGAAAACATGCAATTAAGAGTAAATCCACATATGGGAATCTCTTCAAATTTAACAGTCACCCCAAATAATTAATTTGCATCCGTAATTTTGTGATTTCATAAACATTATTTAATGTAAACTTATGACTCCATGTTCTGACTTTTAAAGCTGTCCCAAACTCTAAGGTCATCACAATGTTCAGCTCATGTCTGCCAAAAATAAAGTATTTTTAACTCTGTAGAATGAGGTGTGAAAATGAATGTGAAGGGTGTATATGGGTCGGGCACAGACTCCTTTTGTCATAGCAAACTTAGAATCTTTCCATACAGAGGTTTGGTTAATGAGATTTTAGAAGCAATTTAAATCCACAAACTAAGGGAAAGATCTAAAAGTGGTTTGTGGAATTGATGTCATTTCAACAAGATTACATTTAGATGTGGTGCATGCTCTTTCCTTTGTTTGGTACGGTAGAAATGTATATATATTTTTTTCCAGTTGAAAAATAAAATTAAGGAGTGCGTCTAAATTTACATTTAAGGGTTGACTGGATTTTACTGAAAAAAACAGATTGAGAAGGATCAGGTTCTATAATTATTAGAGCTTAAGTATATTTGCAAAGTATGTTTGCAAACTCAATGTTCCTACAAATACAGCTCTAAATTCACACTTCATCATAAAATATAAAAGGCAAAATATAAAAATTAATAAGGTCTGTTCGCAGTGTCTCATAAAACCAATAACTCCAGGCAATAATGTCAACTCTTCAAATGTATTCAGTCTTTAAAAAAAACAAAGCTAATCTCTTCCTCCTCACCTCCAAAGAAATTTTTAGGAGAATTCTGTGCTGAAGCATTGTTTCAAACACAGAATTTGGGCTGTGGCTATAGTGTTAGGCCAGAAATTTTGTGGTGGCAGCCAACATCTAGGCATGGCTGAACTGCTAAGTCCAGATACTGAGAGTCTATCCCAGGCTGGACACTGCTTCTAATAAACCTTGGCTTGGGCAAGCTGCTCTCCAGGCCATTGCACACTTTGAGAAGAGCTCTCCGCATGTTGTTAGCATGGTAACACTGAGAAATTAATTTTGGTATCTTCCTTTATCTTCCACATCTTTCCCTTTGCACCCCAACTTAAAGGCAAACAAATTAAAAAATCTAGTTTTATTTTCACACAATGTGCTTTAGCCTATTTTTACATAGTTATGTTTAGGTGCCAAAATTGGTTTGAGACATCAGCTTGTTATATGGCCAATGAAGGGATGTTAATGAGAGGATAGAGCATCTAAGTTGAGCAACTAATTTTTTTCATACAAGTGTAGATCTCTGTACAAGTTCTAACCATTCCTGTGGCCTTGCTACCAAAAAAACCTAGCTGTTTAAGTCAAGGAGTCTAGACGACTCCTTTATCTTTACTGAGCACTTCAAATCCACATTTGACTAAAAAGCTCTCTGAAAACTGTTGGAAAGTAGGAGACTACACAGAGTGAGTATCAAAATATGTCTTTTTCCTACAGATCTGTTTGTGCATTGTTGGAAACAGTGCTGGGAGACTGTGGCCTCTGGTCTGATCATGCACGGCTCTTCCTCTGCATAACCTAGTCCTATTGGCATCCTCTCTCTTGGAGATATGCTAAAGCTACAGAAAAAAAAAAATCACATTAGTTCTGTTTATGGTTGGCATTTCACACTTTCACTGTAGCTAAGGTATCCTGAAATCCTACAGTTCCGTGGGTCTAGAGATTTCCCCAGACTCCAATTTGGAGTAGTTCCCTTAGAGCAGCTGTAATTTATTCTACAACTCACCAGACAAATATGTGTTAATCCTGTTTTGCCCAAATCCACAATTATAGTCCACAATGTTTGATTACATCTTTCAGATTTACTTGTTGGTGCCGTGGAAGACTTGTGTTCTGCCTTGTTAGTGGAACAGTAATCTCATGAAATGGTTTAAGAACTCATTATTTGTTGCATGTATTTACCATCTGTATTAACCTAAAACTGTCTGTGTAACTGTATCTGAAAACGAAGGATATGAGAATCATTTTTATATGCAATTTAATGTGAGGAAAAGACTTCAGGACCGAGGGAAATGAAATTTTGATCAACCAGTCAAAATAACTTGACGAGTGTCCCCTAATTAACATTCAAAGCACAAAGCATCAGGGGCTTAGGGCTAAGGGAGAACTGACAGTCTCAGAAACAAAAACAGTACATGAAAAAGAGGAAGCTCTTAAGTACCTTGAAGCTGGAAAAAACATGGGCTGGGTTCTGTTCTTCTTTAGCTTCAAAGAATTAAAAGCAAGTCCTTTCCTACAATTATGAGACTGGAATTGAAAATACACGTGTGTCGCAAGTCCTGCTGTTCCCTTCTACAGCCCAGCGGAGCGCTTTGAAGGAAGCTTAGTCTGCTCCTGCCTCTGAAGTACAGAAGTTCCTTGAATAGATACTTCTCTTGGACAAAAACATCCTCATGAATTAATACTAGTTACACTCCATAAGAAAGCTTATAAAGAGCTTTCAGGGCATTTCCTCAAAAGGACCTCAGTGTGTGCAGTCATGATAAGCTCCAGTCCTCTGGGATCTTGCTTTTCCCTTGAGAATACTAAGCACTGAGTCACCCTATTGTCATTTCAGATTTTATAGGCAGGCAAGCTGGTAGACATGATTAAGTTTGGGCTATATTCCCTCTCCCCCAAATGCTCAGCTTGTTAACAAAAACGGGTGTTTGAGGATCATACCTTTACAGCCTGATCTGTGGAGAGCAAGTTGTGTGAGACAGGGAGAAAGAGCAGTGATTTTTTTATTGTTGTTAGTTCCTCAAACCCTCATAACTGCTGCAGCAGCTTAATTCTTCCAACCCCGGATGCTCTCTTTTATTAGTGCAGTATTAGAACAGAAGGACCCTCCGCAGGCCGCAAGCGCGTGCCTACAGGGAGCGGAGAGGCAGGTTCCTGCAGGGAGCAGGGCGCAAAGCACCTCAAGTCAGTCTCTCGCTCCAAACCACCCTGCGGATGAGCCTTCGTTACTTTAGGCCTCAAAGGGAACTCAAGAGACTTCCTTCCCCAGGCAAATGTTAGCCTTTATGCATATCTTTCTTTGCTTCCTCAGAGACGCATCTTTTTAGATCCCTGTCTGCCTGTGGTGTGCTTTCACTGTTTGTTTTTTAAATCAGGGTCGATTTTATTTTGTCTCTGAATGCAGTGCATGAAATACCAGAGCACCGAACTGCAGGGGTTTTCCATACAATGTAAATATTTGCTTCCAAGTTACAGGTTTGTTGGTCAGGTTTTAGTCTGAAGAAAATATTTGCAATCGAGATAGCAACTCCAAAGATAAAGAAGATTTAGAATGGAATAGGCAGACTCTAACATTATGATCACATACCTCTACACAAAGTGATGCAGCCTTCCTGTTGTATAATCTACTATTGGTCCTGTTACGTGACCTAATTAAAACCCAACCTCAAGGATGTCCTTGTCATGCCTGCCAAAATATTAGGGTAATTTAGGAGTTCCCCAAGGAGGGACCTGTGAAGCTGCAGGCAGCAATCAAATGCTAGGTTTTGCACAGCAAGAGGACTTCGAAGGAAGTTCTGAGCAGTGGATTTTACTCTTTCCCATCATGGAGATAAATTCCCATCAGATGGTCCTACAAAGAAATTTTAAAAATTGGTTTATATAACTAAGTTTACCATAAAACTTGTAATTACTGGAATCACATAGTCAAATACCCAGGAACCTGGCTGCACTCTTTCCAGAATGAGATATGAGCTGGTTTCTGCTAATGGTATCTTTATACCACTAAACTCCTGACAGTGAATATGATCAAAGAAGATTTTTTTGCTTTTAATGCAAAATAGTAGAGCCAGTTGTGGAATCACAGAGAACCGGAGACTGGTTTGGGTTGGAAAGGACCTCAGAGATCAACTAATTCCAAATCACCTGCCATGGGCAGGGGCACCCTCCACTAGCTCAGGATCCAGCCTGGCCTTGAACACTCCCAGGGAGGGCGCAGCCACAGCTTCTCTGTGCAGCCTCACCACCCTCACAGGGAAGAATTTCTTCCTAATGTCTAATCTTAATCTACCTTCTTTCAGTTTAGACCCATCACTCCTTGTCCTATCACTACAGTCCCTGACAAAGACTCCCTCTCCTCCTTTCCTGTAGGCACTTTAGGTACTGAAAGGCTGCAATAAGGCCTCCCCAAGTCCTCAGAAGGCAGGAGATGAGGTCACACATGTTCCCATGCGTGTGTAGGATGTCAAGCATAGGTGTTGGGCTCCTAAGTGTGGGTCAGGAGTGTAAGAAGGTGTCAGGGATGGAGGGAGACAGCAAATGGGGAGAGAAGGAGGCAAAGAGCCAGAGTAGGGTGGGGGCTGAAGCAGGAGAAGGGGAAGACAGTGACGGTATCCTCAAGTTATGCTATATAAGTGCCATACAATATCCCATAGTGACACAACCCGCCCATCAGCTCACTTGGAAGCACTCGTTGGAGCACTCTGCTTTCCACAGGTAATCCCCTGAGAAAGCAAGGGGAGCACCGTGTGAATACAAACTCCGATATGCAATTACTGGTTTAAAATTTGTCAAACATTTTGGTGCTTCCACTGACTGACTTGTCTTGGGCTCATTAAAAGTTTGACTGGTTAGCCAGTTAAGACTTCTACCTCAGAAGCCAAATAAATAATAAATAAAGGGGTAGCAGGAGCCATGTGGGGGTGTGGCGCTCTGCCAATCACCTGTAAAAGTACAGCAGCTTGGGTAGCTGTTACCACTCAAACTTCAGGGACAGTGACCTGTAAGTGGGCCATTAACTCTTTAGTGGGAATATCAAGTTGTAAAAGGATGCATTCTTCAAGCAATAGCTGTACTAAGCAGCTCAAGAGCCTTCTGCTTGCAGAATGCTTTTCTTGAATCACCTTCAATACCAAACGAGTTCAGAAAACTGAAGTTTGCTCGTGGATCAGAACCAAAAGTAGTTTTTGCAAACAATCTGGCAGTAAGTAATTTGACTTGGTTTAAACTGTACTCATTTCTTTCCCTTCAGAAAATCCAGAGAGCTGGAAAAAACAAGTTTGTTGTGGGTAACAAGTGGATGATAGCACAATGTCCTCAGTGCTCAAAACAGAAAAGGTCAGCTTACATCGAGGAGTTCTAGGGGAAAGAATTTCGGATTTCCCAGAGCTCGTTTGCTGTTTCTTTTTGCCAAAAGGAGTTTAAAATCAGTTTCACACTCCCCCAGAATTCTTTCAGGAAAGATTAATGTAAAAATGAGGATGGCAAAAGCAGCTGTACCCTCTCTTTGGGAGAAAATCTAATAATTTGGCCTCTAATTCTGGAAAAGATACCGAGGGAACTCTGAACCCATCAGCAGCTGCTTCCTCAAAAAGTGACTGAGTCAATAATTTCTCACAACCTTTTTGTAGCTTTCAGCTTGTAACATTTCTGTAGTGCAAAGCAGTGGTCAGGAACCATTATCTGTGCAAATCATGACATCAGAATTCTTCTCTAGGCTGCTGCCAGCTAACCCCTGAGATTGCAGCCTGCTGGGTTTCAGTTTGGTTTTTGTTCTTATTATTTTGATGTGGCATTGCTAATGAGTTGTGAAATTTCTTGTGCTGAGCATTCAGCGCCTTTAGCACATTCCTGCCTTTGGCAGTTGTGGGAGAGGGTTACCGCAGGACTGCGTTTTGCCATCTGGATGGTTTTCTTTTCAGGGGCCCTGCAGGGACAGGGAGATTGTAAATCTTTGCTTGGCATTTTCAAAGGGTTAACAAAGGAATTAAAAGCTCCATTAGCATTGGAGAAGGATGACAGTCATCCACTCTGCTTACATACATTGGACTTTGAGACAATTTTGGCACTCAGGAGTTGAGATTACCTAGAGAAGGCTGAGGACAAACAAAATTCAGGAGGCTTTACAGGCAAAGACAGCTACTGTAATGAGCACATGGACCATATTGCAGGATTGGAGCACAGTACATGATTCTTGATGAAATGATACGGACAGAGGGGCAGAGATGATGTGTGAGGAGGAAAGAACCAGTTTATAATGGTTTACAGCAGAACTACAAATTTTTAAACAATACGTTGTGCAGCTCTGCTCATTTTTGCAGTTTGAATCTCATTATATAGTTTTTAATGTGATAGATATTCATTGAAATCCCAATCTTGTTTAGGATACTTAGAATTCCAAGAGCCAGAGAAATTTAAACCATTACTGTGCACACAAACAACATTAAAAGAACATTATTAAGCTTCTGGAGATGAATTATGTTCTTTAATGTATTTCTGTGCATGTGTGCAATTTACTTGGTGTTTTGTTTTTCAAAACTATTTTCATCTTGTGGATTCATATTGATATTTGTATAGGTCAGCAGCAGATTGGGAATCATTAAAATAGCTGAATATATCACTTAAGCTAATGGAGAAGTTACCACTGTCAGAAGCAGTTTTGGTGTGAGCCGACAATAGCTTCGCCTATGCTTTTCATAGGCATTTATTGGACAGCAAAGGAAGAGTGGAAGTCAGGACTCTGAATTTCTGGTCCTGTCATAACAAGGGGGATGTGTTCCAGGGACCAGAGACTCTCCTCATTCTCTCTAAGGTTGCTACTTTCCCAACCCACAATTTCTAACTTGTCATGGTTGATCTTTCCCAGATCTGAGTCCTCTTTCCTACAGCTGAGTCCTGAACCACCTCCTCAGTAGTCCACACAGGTGGGAGTCATCTCACCTAACTTCAGATTCTGCAACACAAATGCCTATGTCCAACCTGGTCTTCTAAGCACTTTCTGTAATCAAGTGTAGGAGGGTACATGTTTGACCTATTTTAGATGCCTATTTTTGGTTCATAGGAATTGTGCTTTCCTAGTGTCTGATTTCTTGACAGCACCTATAAAGGACATACATGGTGGCTTAAAGGGAATAACTACCAGATACCTCAATTCCAGAACCAATTTTCTGCTTTTTTCTCTCTTTTCCTACTGCATCCCCTCCAAGCAGCAGTCCTTCACTGGTCCCCTTGCTCCAATATCTGATCTTTCCATGGGAGGATAGTCATGGGCTAGGAAACACACAGAATTGCCTGGTTGGTAGCAGATCTTCTTTCTCTCTCTGTCTTCCTTCCTCTGCCATTCTTGCCCTGATGTGGTTGCCTTTTAAAAGTACTTCTTGCCCAGGCATCATCAGGTGATGACATTATGTGTGAGCATCACAAAATAAAGATCCTCATTCTGAGGCCTGTCAGCCATTCCTGAGTATCCATTGCAAGTTGTTACAGTCACAAGGGTAGATGGACAGAAAGACAAGCGTAGGAGATAGGTGCCTATTCACTGAGGGTAGGGTTTTAGCTACTGGATCCTAAGGAGGTGTCCAATACTGCACAACCCATCTTGGCTATGTCTACAATGCTAAATAAAATAGGAGCAGGGACCCAAGTCCAAGTAGCACACCCTGGTTTGTATCCACCATGTTTAAGACCTGATCTCACTCGAGCATGAGGCCCCAGGTCTCCTCTGACATTCCTGTGGTCCTAAACCAAAATTATTATTTTGTGCGTGTTTTTTTTTTATTTTTCAGCTGAAATATTTAAAAGTAATTGGGCTCTGTTACAGCTCATCAGAGTGTTGTTTTTATAGACTGAAATGGAGGCTATATATTGCACGCTATAGGGCATGACAAAAGGATATATAGGAATGTTTAAAGACACAAAACCTGAATAGATGTCAGAAGACTTTTGTAGGTGAACAAGACTAAACAGTGCAATCATCTGCTGAGGAGTGGGGTACAGTACTCAGCCTTTCTCTTTTGTTTTATTTAGCAGCATAGACATACCCATAGAAACTTCAACTTCTAAATGTGCTAGCTCAAGCTTAGAAGACTGCATAATTATTTAATCATGGAATTGGGACTTTACTACTTTGTCCCATTTACGGAATCAATGCTAGCTTTCCATTATATGGAGTAGCAAAGCCAAATAATTCTCTATTAGTCATGTATGAGGAGATATATTTTTATATATTTATCTCTATATTAATGTTTAGATACAGGTTTTCCATCTAGGCACATACCAGATACAAAAATCCAGCACCATCCGTCCTCTGCCAAATGCAAAATCCAAAAGCCTAGGAACACCAGATCTTCTTAAAAGCCAGAATTTTATGAAGAATTTTTAATGAAGAATTTTAAACTGCAGAACAACATTTTTATGTAGCTTCAATTAAAAAACCAATAAAAAGGCTGAACAAGTCAAATTCCTTCCAAACTCTTCAGACTGACCACCAACTTGAAGTGCTTGAGGGTTAGTTTCTGAACTTTGTCCAGATTGCATGTGAGTGGAAATAACATAAATAACATATTATAATAAAAAATCTCATGAGCAGCAAGAATTGCTTCCCAAACCCTCTCTGTTTTTAATGGCCCGCAAAATCCTCTCATTGACCTGAAGGATTTCACACATACACACACACACCACACACACACACAGAGGTATGGCTCCTCACTGATTCCAGAGAACAGTTCACTTTCTGAATTGCAATATTATAATACAAAAATGCATCTAGTAATTATTTGGATTAAATAAGCCATAGAATGTATTCTTATATTTAGATGCTGAGGCATTAATCTGGGGTGTAAATTTAAGGGTGATTAAAGTCTTTGTAACATTATTTTGCAGGGAATTTTATTGATTTTAGCAACATGTTTAAAAAGTCTTTCAGTGTCATTTGAGTCCTGGTGTCATTGAAATACTATCACAGGGAGGCAAGGCTTATTTAATAGTTATGTAATGTATCCCATATAGGGACCTGCATAGGCAATGCAGCATTTTGTCTGTGGTGTGTCTGCAAAGTTACCCAAAACACCTCAAAATTGGCTTAATTTACTTAGTCACTGGCATTATACAGATTTCCAAGAATGACTGCATTTGATGCTGCCACTTCTTTAAAATCCAGAGTTCAAGAACAATAAAATCAATGGCAGAATCTGTTTATTTCAATGGAACCAGGCTTTGGCCCCAGCAGATTACACAGAGAAACAGTTCTCTCTTTTTTTTTTCTTTTTTCCTGCTGATGGTTGTCTGTAGGCTTATGTCAAAAGAGTAAAAAGCCTTTCTAGAATAAAAAGGTCCAGCAGGTAAAGAAAAAAAAAAAGGAAGAGGAATCTTGGGAAAAAATAAACCAAAAGTATCAGCTAAAGTTTGTGGAATATTTACGAGAACCATAAAATCCCTCTTGCTGAGCACTAGAGGCCTTAGAAGACCACTACTCTGCCGATCTAATCCCTGCCCACTGCTCTCCAGTCTTGCTCAAGATCCCAAGAGCAGCGAGGTCTTTGCCAGGAGACAGTAACTCAACGCTCAGTAGGGTGAGAGCATGGTACTTATAAGCATAAATCCTGCAGCAGCTGCTTGGTAAAAGAATATATAAATTCAGCATATATATATATATATAATAATTAAGAATTTGTCCAGTAAGTAGCTTCAGCTCTCTAAGCAGTCCACTGAGACAAAAAACACTTTGGTTATTCTTCTGAAGAAAGACATGGGTGATGCTGGTATGCTGAAACCAAACTGTGTCCCAGTTCCATAAATTGAGCCCAGTAGCCCCTAATTGTCTCAGTTCGGTCAGATCAAATACTGGAACAACTGTGCTTGCAACACACGTGTCTGTCTCTACCAGTTGGAAGTGCTTTTAAATACAGACACTTGTTATTCAGAAAGAATAACAGAAGAAAACTTTCCTGGTAAATTCCCTCAATAGTTTCCCTAAGCTTCAAGCAAAATTGTGAAAAAAGTCTACTTTTATGTTCCCAAGGATTATTTTTCAGTCAGATTTTTTTTTACATCTATTTCAGAGCTTTTGAAATTTATGTTTTAAAATTTAGCACATCACATTAATAAATCACAACTCTGTGGAAACAAATTATGAGGCACAGTTACACGTCAAAAAGATAAATCAGAACTTAATGGCCAGAATAGAAGATATTTTCTAATCAGACAGCTAGAGAACTAATTAATGTTATCATTTGTAAACGAACCAAAGAAATACAGCCATGTTCTTAGTTGGAATGCATAAATCTGATGGCAAAGTTAACACTTATCATTTGGATCATTTTGTCTAATGTTTATAAATCAGTCTGTTAAGTAAGATTTGAGCAAGATCTATAAATTAACTCACTAATTTAAGACCGTGTGTTTTTTGCTGATAAATAAGGAATTGCAAGCATTGAAAGTAACCAAACAGACAACAAATTCACATTCCTAGATTAGATGACGGTTAACCATTATAAATGAAAGCTGTAAATAATGTTTATCTCCTCAGATGTTCATGTTTCAGAAAGCCCATTTTAAAGAAAAAGAGAAAAGCTGTGAATTTAAATTCAGTCTCCTCTTTAGCATACAAATAGACTACGTAGTAAAGACCAAGAAGAGCATGAGTAGATTCTCCTATTGAACTAACACAAAGCTAGTGTTTATTCTGCTTTGTTTCTAAACCTTATAGCAAGTGATATATGAATGTATGACTTGCTATAATACTGTGATTTGTACTATTAAGCACATCTGCAAATCCAAGAATGACTGTTGCCCTCCCCCCAAAACCAAAAATGAACACGACCTGGCAAGGCAGAAGAGTATCAGACTTCCTTCTGTGGCTTTTCATCCTCCCCCTCCCCTGATCCGACTGCATGTGCAAACAATGGGAAGCTGAATACATCTCAAGCCAGAAGGCAGCAGGTTACTAAAATACCCATGACATATTTATGCAAGAAACATGCTGTACAGCATATGGGCCTTGGGAGCCTTTCCCACCTTCTGTCTCTGTGTGTTGGTTTTGTTTTTTTTTTAACTGTGAGAAGCCCTGATGAAGAGATTTACTTCATCAGGGAAAGGAATTTTAAGGAAGGGCAAAATAACAAAGAGACTAGACACAAGCCTGGACTTCAAAGCACTTTACTAATTCTAATGAAATAATTCTTGCAAACTTTAAGTCGGACGTGCAAGAGTCATTCTGGGTTAACAGGTGGAGAAACCTGAGCTACAAGTAGGCTAGAGCCAAAATGTTCAGCGGGGGACACCGATTTTGAGTGCTTGACTGAACAAATATACGTAGGGCTTCAAGCTGAACATGAGAACATAGCAGCAACATAAATCAATGGTTTCCTTTGGAAATGTGTTAGCGGACTGAGGATGGCTGGAAAGGCAGCACCGACAGTGCTATGGCTCAGTCACTTCTGGCTCCTGGCTTACCACTGAAACCTTACCGCTTCTACAGACCTTGTCCCAGAAACCTCCCCTCACCTGAGAGCTTTAAGCTCCAAGACTGTAAAGAATCACAAACAAGTTTTTACATATTACATAGTCACAGGGTGAGGAAGAGATTTTCTGCAAGTTATTTAACATATATAAATTTAGAAGCAGTTACGTTTGACCCACCTGGGTACCAGGGAAGGGATCACCGTCTGTGTCACACAGAGGACTTAAAAAGAGCAGGCTTAAAAAGAAATGCAACTTTGGTGTGTATAGCAGCAAAATTAGCATCTCAATTTCTGCTAAACTTTTGCTTCTTCTGCTCCTTTGCTGTATTCTAAACACCACACAGGCTCTCCATCTCCTAAACTAGGATTTGCTGTCTTTAATAGGATAGACCATGGAATGTCAACCCTGATTATTAACCAGGTTTCCTAGACGCCAGTTCTACAATATCACGCTCTTGTAGCAGTCAGCTAATTTGGAGCTTGCATGAGCACAGTTAGCATAAGATAAATTGCCGTAATCACTGCAAGTAGTTTTAGCAAGTAAGTTTGAACACAAACTTCAACAGTTTTTCTAACACATGGAAATGGAATCTTGGAAAACAAAAGACTATACTTACACAGAAAACTACCCAGTAGAAGTAGAAAATAGTGAAGTATTTTTATTTTATTTTCAAATATGATATTTTTATTTTATTATATAGATATTATAATAAATTTAGTACACTGTGTTATTGATATTGTTATTGTTGTTGTTATTACGCATTATTGTATACAATTTTTAGTTAGAATGTGGTAAATGAACAAGATTATCCATAGCCAATCTTTCCCCTGGAGCTGATTGTGTTACCATCAGTTTTTGTACTTCACCTGAGAAACTGGATGGTAACCTTAATTTGAAGGTTTCTGGGCAGCCATGCGTGAGGAAATAGATTGGAAAAGATGTCATTTACATTTATGTAATCAGCACACATGGATAAGCGTCCCTATGTAGGCAGCAGGAGATGTACCGTCTACAAATGCGCTAGCCTCACCTCACTGGGAGTGCCATGTGTTCTTAATTTGGCAAGCTGATGGCAGCTTTATGATCCCTGCTTCACTTGGTGAGGGGGGCGACCACAGTGACTGGTGAGAGTGTCGTTTATTGGTGCTGTTAAATCAGTAGCGATGTGTCAGCATCTGAGCCTTTATGAAGCTTCTCTAATTCTGGGAAGCCAAGTGAAAGGACAGCTTTTGGAGGAACATGGCACCTGGCTCTGGCTCCTGTATGGAAGGGTCAGGAGTGAAAAGGGAAGTAAAGAAAAGTAACAACCCCAAAAGCTGACACAACAGAGCTCAACATTTTGAGAAAAATATATATGTCTTTTAAAAAGAGGATTGAGGAGAGAAGAGGACAGTGAACCTTGCCTGCAGCAGTCTGCCAAACACTTGCCAGATTTGCATTTGGGTGTTTGCTGACTGACAAAGAAAGGTTGTTTGATGCACTTGTGATGGACTTCTAGCTCAGCCCTTCTCCAGCAGAGACTGGTAAAACTCTCTGGTATGTACTAGGAAAAAGTAGGAATTAATACCACAGTAGCAGCACAGTCAATTAACTTACTCCAATCCATGAAGTCAAAACATGAGTCTCACAAACACCATATGCAATTTGCTGAAGCAGTAATTGTGTCACTTGGAATGCAAGTTAGGTGATACCGCTTTCAAGGCTGAACCTTCAGCAGTCTGCACGGGGTTACAGTGCAGGGGCTGTAGTGAAGTACTAGTGTGTTTCATTACAGATGTAAAGTGATGTTTCCCTTTAGTCTTTGGCTTCTGCAAAAGAGAAGATGATGTGGCCAAGCTCATAAGGAGCAAATATTCATCTCCAGTTTGAAGGTCATGCCATTGATTTCCATCAGAACAATATGACATGAATAGGGAAATCTGCTTAAAAAACGATGTCACATTTGGGCTGAGTATTGTCTTCAGAGCCAGGGATTCAAACCACCATGGGTGTGGCTGAGAGGCCTTTTAACCAGCTCCTCAGCTCTCAAGGCCAGGCATGGTGCTGGGCTACACTGTGTCACATCCCATTAAGTCACTTCACATATGACATGATGCAACCTGACATGACATGTTTGGAGGGTTGAAAGTACGTTATCTCTGTGTCCACAGGCACAGAACACCAAGCTACTAAGCCTAAGCACGCAGGCGGCGATTCAGGGAATCACTGAATAGGGCTTTTCTTCTCTTTAGGGGAGATTACATTAAGGCATAGTCATGAATCATTTTTCCCTTACTTTACATAAGTCCTACCAGGAGTCTTAAAATTCAGATTTTATGCCTTTAGATAAATTTTTGCACCTCATAAAAATTAGCAATCATGCAGAGAACTCGAGCAAACCCTAGGACTCCAACACCAGTACCATGTCTGGGTTTGGAAAAACACTCCTTTCAGTATTAGATTTATGAAATCTGGAGTGACTTTCTAATTGAGATTTTTTTTTTTTTAACTTACATTAAAAAGTGGTTTATGGCTATCTAACATAGACCTGAGCATAGGTGTAGACCTATTGGTATGATGAGTGAGGAGGATGGAAGGAATTGAGTGGTGAACTACTAAAATTAGTAAATGTAGATTCTGTTTCCATCTTTGCCTGTGACTGTATATGTGATGCTTACTTATCAGTTGATTTTTCTCTCTGGGACAGAGATGGTGAAGCAGTATCATATAACAAGATCAGTAGATGTCTCCTGATTTAAAGTATAAGGATACCTCAGTCGTATTTTCTCTGCATTGATTTAATTATCCCTGTAAGTAAGCTTCAAAATAAAAGATAATTTCATTTTGAAATAATCCACATTTTTTCCTGTTCAGAAAATGACAAATCAATATACTTTGACAGCTTTGACATTTTTACCAAATGGAAATTAGATTAAATCAACCCTGTTAACTCATGTATTCTGATTTTAAAAACAAAACAGAACACAGCAAACAACAAACAAACAAACAAAACCCAAAAGCAAAATCCCTGGTTAAGTTTACCAGTTAAAACCTTTGTAACAAACTATTTGTCTCCAGTGAAGGCAGTTGAACATGTATCCCACTTGAAATTTACTTGTTTCAAAACCTTTGCACTGAAAACCCATGCAGAGACTAGAATAGGAATATCTGCATCAACCTCCCACCCCCATCCTCCCAAACTTCTTCCCTGGTAGACAGGCACATAAAGAGCAGTTGCTGGCATTGCAAACGCTGTGTCTCATCCTGTTTGGGGCAGGTCTAGCTCTGTGGCTCCAACTCAGAGAGATGAGCATATTCTACGTGGGACGCAGGTGTCAGGTGAAGGAGGCCTCTCCCAGTTGAGGTCTGCTGGGTGCTGCACTGGCCCAGGTATCTCCACCAAGAGCTCCTTCAACAGGCTCTGAGGCACAGCAGCCCCAGAGGAAGACACTGCGGGGGAGAGATGAGGGACTGGCGTGAGGCTCAGCTGCCCCCATACTCAGTGTGTGGCTGTCGTCTGCACACAGCAACACTGGAACGCTTTTGGTGGAGTTGCCCTCTCACTTCTGTTCACTCCGCTTTGTCTGAGCCATCTGCCTATGCACTGGTTGCAGTCCCCTACTTCCTCTCATAGCCTCCATTTACAATAAGCCTCAAGCCTTCTGTATCACCTGCAAGCAGCCCCTCTAGCTACACGGGGTGAGAAATGAGCTGGCTGCATCACAGTTGTAGGCGCCATGATGAAAACTGACCGCTTCTTTATCCCGGGACAACAGACGGGTCTGTGCAGTGCTGTGAAGCCATGAGGCACAACCAGCGTCACTCACGGCCTCCCAAACACTTCCTGCCCGCCAAGTTGTCTCGCTCAGGTGTGAATTCAGAGGTTTTGAGGCCCAGGCAGATTTTCTCATTGTCCTCTCTGTGTGGTATCCTCATCTCTTACAGTGGTGCAGTTGGTGAAAGCATCCCCAACATGGAGTAAGATGCTTCGGTACAGAGCATTCAGACACCCACAACATATTTGGTTCAGATGCAGCCACGACTCCCATGCGAATCTCCCTGAATGAGCAAGTGAGCAAATGTGCCTCAGAGGCTGCCGTGTTTAGGAGTAGGCTGCAATTCCAGCTGAATCAGACCAATTTTTCTGTCACCTTTTATTAAAGGCAGAAATCAAATTTCTGTAGGAAACACAGCTAGCATATACCTTGCTCAAAGTGCTTATATGTAAATATTTATATATTTTTAAATATGTTAAATATATTTTTGTAATTTTTTACATGTATGCATTTACAACATGTAGAAATAGAGATATAACTATAGATCACCTTATCATAAGAAGCAGACAAGAAATGTGTTTTAGCTAGTTAATTCTATTTATGATTTCAAGACAGTTTTACATTTATGACCTTATTAATTTAACAGGTTAACTGCGAGAGAAAAATGGTTTGAATTCCATCTAATCATGAATACCTCTGGTTACTCATCTACTGTCAGGAAAGGAATTGCATTATTTTCTTTTAAAGAAGAGGGATTCAATGTTTTCTGACAAAACATGGCTAGTATCATCACTCTGAAATCATCATTACCATGTATTTTTCCAGTCTGCATTTCCATATCTGACAGCTTTAGAGACAGCATATATAAAGAGCAGCCATAAATAATAGCTTCCTTAAGGGTATATATACTTGTCCCTTGTTAGTACGGATTTCACTCTTTCACGAAACAGTAGAATAAAGTACTTTTACCTGTTGACTGAATGTTTAATATTTTTTAGAAGTGCTCAGATCTCACTGTATCCATGAAGGCTAGCTGCACGTGCTCCACAATTTCCTAACACCTATACTATGTTTTCCAAGTGCTTAAAAGGATAGGGGGAAGCAACAGAGACAAGCTCCCATGTACCAAGTTTCCCGTCATCCGGCTGGATGAAAAGGCACACTGATAGATGGCGAAATATAGTTCTCATACATTTTTTAACAAGGGAGGAAGGAGATGCAATAGCTTTTAGACTACACTTTAACCTAACTTAGAAGCAAAATGAATAGCGCATTACTAAAGCAGTACAAGGAAAGAAAATGCAAATCCCCAAAATCCCTGGATAATTAGTAACTCTCCCAGCTCTGCACTCTTTCTAAATGTTGGATTAAGTATGTACATGGAATTCTGATTAACCATTAGATTGCTGCCAACATTTTTCTCCATTTGAACTGGCTTTGGACAGATTTTTGTATGGCAGAAATGTTTTGCGTACCAAGTATCAGTCTCTACTACTGTAATTTTCTGCAGTTATCGTAAGTACAGTGGCTCCAAACTGGTTTTGCTACCTGAAAAAAATACAACCTCAAAGTGTGTCTCATGTTATTTTAATAACAGTAAAACATGAAACTTAGAAATACAAGTAGTCAACTTTCAACTATAAAGGAAGTAGAGCAACTATGCGTATGGGAAAATCCGTCATTAAGTGTCAGCAGACACCCAATTTGCCAAGGGAGCTGTTCCACACATGCCACAGTTGTTTTGTTTGGGGGATTTTTAATATGCTATTGATTTTCTAAACAGTTGAGTATGGTTTATAATGGCAATAACCTGCATGAAGCCAGCCATTACATCTAGTTTATAGAACATTAGCTTTTGCCTCTAGTAGTTAACTGAGAAAGTAGATGGAAAGGGGAGAGGTTTTGTTTCTTACGTTTTGTTTCTTTCTTTCTCTGGTTATTACTAACGAGTGACATTAAGGTAAACATTACTTGCATACTTTCAAGCACTTTTGGAGTGAGGGGAAGATATGAATAAACAATCACCTTTTTTTTTCAGGCATTTTAAGGCCAGCAGTTTTGCAACTGGAACCCATAAAGGCAGCATTTCATCAACTTATTTAAGAATGTGTTTACTCTCTACTGGAACTGCATGCACTGAAAATTAAACACACACTTTAGGGCTTTGGCTGAATTAGGATGTTTTAAAGAGCTTTGGTTTCTAATGAGAAGTGGCAAGGGATTGTTCATATGTATCCTAACTCAAAAAATTGGAACCTGGTCTTCATGTTTTCCCCTGAAGCAAGTAGAATACTGGCTGATTTATCATGTGCATGAAATGTGAATAATTTGGGGTTGCATTAAATTCTGACATTATTATGAACCCTTGAGAAAGATATTCTTGCCCTGTTAAGAAAGATATGAATGTTTAAAACTACATAGTACACAAGTTATTACAAAAGCATATTTCGAGCGTACCTCACTGCAGACTGTTGCTGTTATTTTCTCCTGCGCTGATGTCTTCCCTGAAGCACTATTTACTGGCCCCACCTCTCTTCCTCTTGTTTCATTTGTGGTGGGGTTTTTTGCCTTCTTTTTAATAAGCATGTTGCTTTTCAACACATTTAGCCTACAAGTTTAGGGAAATGGTCATGTTAGTTATTGATGGTTGTACCTAATGCATTATTATTCATCTTGTTACAGAGAGTGAAAGTCAATATTTTTTAATCCTGTAACCACAAAACTATTTATGCCTTGGTGTAATCTCTTGTACTGCACCCTAATCCATTTCCACAGAGGTTTGAAGTATTTCAGAACAATTTCGGTTTACCTCCCCATCAGTTGTTTCATTTTAATATATATATGTGCTAGTGTAAATAATAGTTTTGACAAAGCACATCCAGTCACTATAGCAAACACAGCAAAATTACCTATTCCTATTTTGTTTACAATATGTGCAGGTCACCATACAGGTACGGGTTGTGAAAACCTCTAGGCTGGGATATGCTCTGATCCATAGTTACGAATTACTGCAACAGTAACAAAGATAATTTGCAAAAAATGTGAATTTTGTACTTCAGTCTGAGGTGCTTGGTTCGGATCTCTAAGATCATTTGCTTTTAATCTGTAAAAACCTGTATGTTTAAGGGAGGCATTATTCACACAGAAGGCTGTTCTTTTTCTTAGAAACATGAAAACTGAAATAGCAGCCATACAATTATCAGCATTTACAAAAATTAAAAATATTTTGTGCTGTTTGAGGTAAGTAGTTTTGGGTTTTGGTTTTTTTTTTGGGGGGGGGGAGGGGTTGGGTTTGTTTTTACCTCAATGCATGACATGCATAAGATGTACCACCCTTGCAGGATATATTGTTGAAAGAGCTGTAACAGCAAAGGGGCCGTAAGCTTTTAGGTTCTGTCTATCAAGTCTGATATTTTGACCATTTTAAATTGTACTCTTCTATTTTTGGCACCTTTTTTGGTAGCTTTTCAGTGATCATTCAGCGGATTTAGAAGAGAGCTCTAGCATTCAAAGGACAGCTTCAAGGTAGGTGAAATCTAAGCTCTAAATAACTTCATACTGGTTCTAGAACAGTTTATTACAATGTCTCAAAAGCTGTGTTTGGATGAACTTAGTGGAGCTATTAATTACTTTCTGTACTTATTACTATTAATGCTATTTCAATAATCTTTGGAATTAAAAATGTAAATAAGATATTAAGCTGCCTAAGTATTTAAAAGGTTTAAAGAAAAAAAAAAAGACTTACATCACTGTTTAGTGTTTCAGTGACCTCCAAAGGACAGATAACAGTGAAGACCAGCATATATTCACTATTCAAAAGCCCCAAATTAACCCTCCCCCTCAAAAAAAAAAACCCCAACCAAACATTAACTGGCTATTATCAAATATTAACATGTCACACATCTCTCAGTTTTCCAAATCTTATATTTCTTGAAGCTGTAAAAATATCTTGCACTTCTTGTATTTTGATTAGAATACAAATATATCTACATAAAAGCATGGTAAATTGTTGGTGGATGGATGTCTTGATTTCTTTTGACTGCAGAGTAAAAGCACAATGAGAAAGACAGGAGAGAGACCATGGCAGAAGCTATGTATTTGGAAAGAGTAGAACACACCAAGTAAAAGTCATATTGAGACATCCAAATCTGTAAAAGCAAGCTCTGGTTAGGTCAACATCACACTAGATTTTGCTACCAGCATAGCATACTTTACATATTGAAAATATTTGTTATCGTTTTCTTTATAAAAGGAAAAACTATCACCTTCCATATACACTTTACTAAAAATTAACCAAAAAACCAATAGTAACACTCTAGTTTAAAATTCATCTCTGGTGTAGCAATGAGCAAGTGCACATTCTGCACCTATTTACTTTAGGAGAACTTAATTCTTATCATGACTTCGCTGGGTTTTGCCTTGTGCTGAGGTCTAATTGTGGGAAGCTGCATGCTGTTTTTTTGAACCAGAGTCTTAATGTTCATTTTCCTATATGTTCTCCTGCCTTAGTTGTGCAGGAGAACATATAGGAAACTTAAAACCTGACTGCAGGCTGCAACATGTCACAGCACAGTATTGTGGGCACTGCCTCCCCTTTGAACTGCCTTGTGGGCTGAATGGTAACAGTATTATGCCCTCAAGAAATGGTCACCTGTAGGGAAAGAGTGGAGACTGAATTGTGACTGTGCTGTCCTTTGATCCCTCCCTCACAGAAGGAGAAAAGTTTGCAAGTCAAAGTCTTGGCTCTGGGTCCTTTCCTGGCATCACGGCTGAGCTCCTCACAGGCTGCAGCCAGCACCAGAACTAAGCCTCCCACCACGCTCTCCCCTTTCCACCATCCAACAAAGATTCAAACAGGTCCCATCCATGCTGTCATTCTCACATGCAGTAGAAAACACAGGGAAGCAAAAGACTCCCCTCTTCCCCTTTAAAGTGGCAAGACTTCACTTTCCTCTGCTTCCAAGGCTACAATGACTAAAAACCAAGGTGGCCTGTGATGCTCTGAACTAAATGGCTGTGAGTGGTGAAGTTCACAGAGTAGTCAGCAGAGCAACTCTGCAAATTATCCTGTTCATTACTAAATGGTAGTTAAGGAGTAACTCCGCTTGCATTTCACTTTACAGCCTCATACATCAGCTGAGCACTGCACCCACCCACTGTTGGTGACAGATTCCCAAGTAAGAGATGTCAACGTTGTCAGTGCAAAGGTGTCCTCTTTCTCTGATGTCTGAAGGACACAGGGCTAGCAGCTGCGACCCCTCATTATTGACCCACAGCAATATACACAGTAATAAAGTCAGGCTTCTTCTAATCAAATGAGAATTTGAAATGTGACTGATGTCACCTATATAAGGCATTGAAGGATGCATGTTTCAGGTGCTCAGTCCAAAACTCATGTATATGTTTTACATCTCTGGCTCAGAAGCCTTAGTTTTCTTACTGTGTTTTCATTACCCATCTTAAATGGAAAGCATGAGCTGAGGAAGGTCTCCAGTGCTGTGTTCACTCTGAAATCAAGGTTGTCCCTTCTCCTAATGCATACCTGAAGGCTTCATTTGTGAGAAGTAGAGAGGAGGTGGGGAGGGGAAGGGAGGGGGGGACGGAGAAGGGGGGGGGGGGGCGGAGAGGGAGGGGGAGAGGAGGGGAAAAGGAGAGGGAGAGGAGGGGAAAAGGAGAGGGAGAGGAGCCTCTTGGAATGGCTGCACTGCAGAAACACTCCATCCTGAAACCGAATCTAGACAGATTAAAGAGGTTTAAAAGACCTATAAATTAAGTGAAAGAATAGTTGGAAGCAAATAGGATAGCCCATTAACAGCTACAGGAATCCCTAGCTGAAGGACCATGTTATGAGAATCCAACTAAACCTGCCAGGGTGAGCATGCACTGCAAAACTGGCACACAGTGCTGCTATAAGGGACATGCCACCTGCTCCCTGGCTACAGTGTGGGAACTTGTATGTTCTCAGCATGCCACCACCACTTTGCAAATGAACCATGCATGCTTGAAAAAGCTTTGTTGTTGTATGGACATGGGGACCAGGAGGTTATAAGGCAGCTAAAAACTTTCTTCAGCTGAAATCACTTGACATAAATCTCATGCAGGATGTGGATTAGATGGTCTTCCCAACTGTTAAGTATAGGAAGAGTCATGTTGAGATAGCACTGTGCAAAAGTTTGTAGCTCTGCAGGAGTTCTTTGTCAAGTATCCAGCTTTCTTCATTTCACAAGCACCAGAATCTATCTACAGAAGCTGTTAGAGTCATATGGATGAATGCCTCATTCAATTTAACAGAAAATTCTAGTAAACCACTTATTTTGAAAACTCCTTGCTTCTGTTTTTAAATAGGAAGATGGGAGTCTAACTTTGGATTCTTGAACTGAAAATATGAAAATATTTCAGAGCTTACTAAGTAAGCTTTTCAATTTGAAAATAAAATTTCATTCCATATATTCACATACAGGTATTGCAAAATGAGGTACTTAATTGTGTTTTTAAATAGAGCTGGAATACTTATTAGTTGACACATTTGCAGCACTTGAATTCTTTTCATCTGTCAGTATATTAAGGGAAAAAGGAACATTCAAAGGCAGAATGGGAACATTTTTACTGGGAATTATATATTTGTGTTGAGAAAAAGGAATACAGACTGAGGGCAGGGAAGACCAAGGCTGAAGTAAAGTCCCTGACAAAGACCAAAAGAGCTCAGTCGTAATATAGTGATTTTTATTGCGAGCAAGTGACTGTGTGGTGCTGAGCTGACAGCTGGGGCTCAACCTCAACACATGAAACAAAGCATTGTGTCTTATTGAATCTGATGCATAACACAAAACCCAGAAGATTGTTTTAATGCCTGGATGATTGCTGTTCTCAGCGGCCACCAGAGAGACAGATCTTTGTCTCTTGATCTCATTAAAGACACTCCAGTTTTTGCTGAGCCCTTGAGAAAGGAAATGTTTTAGGCTGCTCTGCAGTGACTTTCTGTCTGCAAAGAAAGTCGCCTGATGGCTCTACACAATCTGCACGTGGGTTGCACAAAACCTACCTGAGATGATTATCTTATGCAGTCATGTACAGATATGACAGATAATACAACAAAATCTTGGAGACTTGGAGTTAAAATCTGACGGTGTAAATAAACTGAAGCACACAGAGAAGTGACGTTTGGAAGGCCTGGGTTTAGCTATGTGGTTGTTTCATCCCTATGTCAAGTAGACTCTTGAAACTCTTTCCATGTACTTCTTTGGTGGGCAAACAATAACAACAAATCCACATCAAACATCTGTTGCACATTAACAGTTTCGAATTGAATGTATCCAATGATGCCTGGTTTAATGATCTTTTGTACTTATTTGCCAATATCAGCAGGATGAGCTTGCTAATTGACAAGGGCATGTAATTGACTGTCGCAGGTGGAAATGTACCACTTATTATTGGATAGGCTGGGAGAAGTGCCTTCAGAGGCTGTGGGTTGTGATCTCTAAAATGTAAATTGTTTTGGTTTTGAAGGATGAATTTTGGTCTTTAAGGCACTGTCGAAGGGCAGCCAAATGAGGAAAGAACAGGCCCATTGAGGACAATCAAATCTGAGCTGCAAGCTAGCTATAAATTGCTGGGAAAATCTCTTTTCTGCAGACCCAGTTTTCAGCAGCAGCAGCAGCTTTGACAAAGGACAGTGAGCAGCAACAGAAACTCAAGAGCAGTACAGGTGCCTCCAAGAAAGTGTCAGTGCTTTCATCCAAAAGCAGAAACCAGGATCGTGCATCTGATGACAGTTGAGAATGCAATATGCAGAGAAAATACAGGTCTCATGGATGCTGCTGTTGCTTTTAAACATGATGCTCACTGTGTTCCACAAGGACAAAAGAGAAATAGGCATCACCACTCATATCCCAAGCTGAGGAGAAATGGGGAATTCTTATGTTTTGAAGGGAAAGTACAGGCTCTAAAGTACAGTATAAAAAATGAGGAATAACTGTGCCTTATTTTTCTCACCTTCATAAATGAAAACTTGAAAGACCAGAGAAATAGTCTTAGAAATAAGCACAAATTTTTGAACCCACTCATTTAAATAGCACTTTCATTTTAAAGAGTCAGACGTGCTATGCCTTTTAATGTTTGATACATTTCATAATTCTCAGGTGTCTGACGGGAGCCATCTTCTTTTAGATTTTCACCACAGATAGTTCACTTGTGGAAAACATCTCTCATGACTACTTGAAATTTCCCCTCACATAGCAATGTGGTAACTTGATGGTAGAATTCAGGAGCTACAAATTACAAGAGGAGACAGAAAAGGTCCAAAGATGCCAGAGAAGCATTTGTTCTGAAGCTGGGAATAAGATATATGACCTTCCTGTCATCTTCAGGAATGATAGATAAGTGATTGGGCTAATGGAGCGACACAAAGGTGCGATGTGAGCTATCCATCCAGAAAAATGTTATCTGCATTTTAATGTTATGGGTGGTAGCAAACTTTGAAGCTGGTTTAAGAAAATAAGTTTGGGAAGTTTTGCCACTTCATTGTAATGGATGACTGTACAATAAAGTCAAAGCTATAACAATATCTATAGTAGTGATACTTAGATAAAGTTGGGAAAATACAGCCTGCAGGTTTTTCCGAGCTTTTTCTTTCCTAGAGTTTTTGTGGCACTCATCACTGCAGTATCTAAATATCCTCTGGTTAATTAGATATGCATGATAGATTCCTTACTGGGAGTCGTCTTCCTAGTTTAGGAGGTTTTGCTTTGGGTAAATATGGCATTTTTACTCTTCTCCACCCCCCGTTAATTTAATGATGGTGAGAAAACTTCTCTCAGAAAGGCTCCTGCAGTGCACCCTGAATGTCATCATTAGTCTGGAAGTTCATTTCTCTGATAAATATTTCAGCTGAAATTATATATTGCCTGCTCTTGGATACTTTGATGTAGGCTATTTAGCTTACCTTTTCCCATAAGATTGCAACTGTCTTGACAGATTATGGCCAAAGACTTGCCTAGCTGGACCCTAACTTGCTAAAGGTGCTGAATGTAAGTATAGTGTAGTAAGTGCCATGACACAGTTTTGGACTTTTGATGCTGGGACATGGGCTTGGATGGGGGTCTGTGAGGCCTTCTCAGCCACCTGAGGCAAGAGAGTCCATGCTAAGTGAAAGACTGTTTAACAGGACCCCAGAGCTGTGCACAACTCCCACGAAATACCATTCACAAGAAGCACGGACACATCTCCTGCCAACTATTTCCCTGTTGCAGTTCTTAGCACTTCTGTCTGCCCACATGAGGTTCCTGCTCTGGTCTGTATAGGTTCTTAACGCTGTATTGGTGTCCTCTACTTTTAATGACAATCTAAATAATTCACTTTTTTGGAACACTTTTGTGGCTGAAGCCTGAACAGTGGAGAAAGGAAAAAACCCTTTCTTTTAAACTGTAAAATGCTGTAAGTGGACACATTTTTACAAAAGCTGTCAAAGTTTTCTGAATCATGAAGAAATTAGTAAGACTCCAACCTGTTTGTAGATGGCTTGTGAGCATCGTTGAATACATTAGTTTTAATGGCCAATTTTACCACTGCTAGCTCAATCAGCACAAGAATTATATTTCTGAAAGTTAAGACAGCTTGGACACATTATCCAAATTTCTTTCCAACACGTTGGAAGCGAAGCAAACTGCTGTGTTTACCGAAGAGGACAGTTTTGCTGTGAGAGTTTATTTTTATTCCTCTTCTTACTCAGTTACAGGGAAAGATCCTATAATTATCGACTATCTTTTAGTAGTGATTTACTCGGCAAAGATTGATTAGCACAATCAGTCACTCTAAAGCAATTTTCATCACCAAATATTAGATGGTTTCTTTTCCTACTTGATTAGCAGTCCTTCTGCAGGTTACATTGTAGAGGTAATTCTATAAACACGGCTGGCAAAGTGTTGTTATATGGCAAATCCATATCTAAATATAGAAGTTCTTACATATTTATGGGCACTAATTGTGTGCGTGCGCATGTGCACGCATGCGCCCGTGTTCCTACATACGCACACCAAGAAAATGTCGATTATATTCTAAATTTGGATTCAGGGATTAATCTTCCATATTATTCCCTATGAATAACATTTCTGTTTGATCCTATCATCCTGCCCCAGCATAATCTGTCTAAAAGAAATAAAAAATCCTTAGATATGCTTAGCAGAAAGTAATTCACAGTTGTCCTTAAAGGTACAGCTAGCTTAATACATTTCAACTCAGGAGTTTTGTTCAGATTATTCCAGGGTTTCTTTTTTTAATTTATTTGGAATGCTTGCTTTTTAAGCTATTCTGTTTTAAGCTTCGGGCCTTAAAAGCTGCACTGTTTGACTCTGTTCTCTGGGGCTGACCTGAGGCGATCCGCTACCCCAGCTGAAGAAATTGCATGTAATTCCTATCCCACAGTCTTCCTCAGATTGAAAAGGAAGCAGAAGCAACCATGTTGAAGCACAGATTCGGCAGAGCTGCCAAAGTGTCTGCAGCTCTAGGTATTGCGAAGCAATGTGTATAGTATAGATCAAATAGTATAGCTCACTCTTACAGCCATGTAAATAATACATTTGCCTATAAAAATGTTATATGTGCATTAGCAAAACCCCAGGTTTAATGAGAAACTGAACACCATTGATTTTGTTTCCTGGTGCAGTTTCCTATGCTGTACAAACACAAGGGCTAGTGACTGCAGGCATGGGCACAAGAGGCACAGAATGTCTATCAGATGGGGGGGGGTTATAGCTTTGGGTAACTTCTTAACCTGGGGCTGATGTAGAAAAAAGGAAAGAGGTTTCTCCCCCCAACCATGCCTTGGGCAACAGTCTTCCTTCAGCAAATAGCAGTGATAGTGCTGCAAAAGGAGAGACTGAATCTGAAGCCTGTGTAGGGCAGACAGGACTTGGGAGAAGGGTGAGTTCAACAGACAGCTGCAGTAGGTCCCTGTCTCCCTCCTGGGCTAGCAGCCAGCATGAAGATGTTCCCAGTCTCCTTTGGTGGCTGAAATTAAATTATTGCCTTATTTCCCCAGAATACTGGGGGTGTGGGGATGATAAATTTATTTGTTCACTTTGCCTTGATTTTTCTTGCAGTGCCAGCTTGGCTAATCAGTTCCAAGAGTGGATATGGCATTTTAGACAAAACATTTTTTTTTACAAAGTAAAGCAGAAGAAATTCTGTGATTCTGTGATTCTGTGAAATTAAAGCCTTTTGAAGTTTCAGTGCACTTGCTCAGTCTTCAAATCACAGAATCACAGAACCAATTGGATTAATTGGATTTAAGGTCATCATGTCCAAACAACCACGTCAACCACTAAATCGTGTCCATAAAGAAAATATCACTTAAATACCTCCAGGGATGGTGACACAACCACTTCCCTGGGCAGCCAGTTCCAATGACTGACAACCCTTTCAGTGAAGAATTTTTTCCTAATATCCAATCCAAACCTCTCCTGGTACAACTTGAGAGCATTTCCTCTTGTCCTATTGCTTGTTACTTGGGAGAAAAGACTGACATCTGCCTTGCTACAACCTCATTTCAGGTAGCTGTAGAGAGCCATAAGGTCTCCCCTCAGCCTTTGCTTCTCCAGAGTAAAAACCACACCAGCTTCCTCATCTGCTCATCATAAAACTTATGCTGTAGAGCTTTCATAAGCTTCATTGCCCTCCTTCAGAACATTTCATTCAATCCCCTCATCCAGATAGCTGGTAAGATACTAACAAGAACTGTCCCCAGCACAGACCCCTTGGGAACACCACTTCTGACCAGCCCCAAACTAAATGTAGCTCCATTCACCACCGCCATTCAGACAGATTTTACCCAGAGAAGAGTTCACCCATCCAAGCTGTGAGCAGCCAGTTTCTCCAAGAACATGCTGGGGGAAATGGTGTTGAAGGCTTCACTAAAGCCCAGATAAACAACATCCACAGCCTTTCCTTCATTCGCTAAGTCGGTCACCTTGTCACAGAAGGAGATCAGGTTAGTCAAGCAGGACCTGCCTTTCATGAATCCATGGGCTGATGGAATCTGATGGCCTGGTTGTACTTTACCTGCCACATGATGGCATTCAAGATTCTCTGCTCCATAACCTTCCTTGGCACCAAGGTCAGATTGACAGGCCTGTAGAATGTCAGCACCATCATGACAGTATCATTAGAATATAATGTTATTATTCTGTGTCATTTTTATACTCTTTCTACCAGAGAGGCTTCAAGTCAGCAGTGTGGAACTTGAGTTAACAAAAAGAATAGGAAAATTTCTTGAGTCTCCAATACTCATTTATTCCTTAATATATACATTTAGTTCTAAATGTGTGGGATATTAGAAAATACATTATAGAACTTTTACAGTGTAAGAGATGTTAATAACAGGAATTGCCCATATATTAAATTTAAATGGCAACCTCTTTGTAGGCTTTGTTTGCAGACTCTCACCATTAGAAACAGTGACGGTAACAGGCAGCATGCAGTGTGGTGAGCCTTTTCATGTCAGGCCATTTTCCATTTCTGAATTGGCTTTGTGCCACTAATAGTATACACATACCACAGTTTGAGAACCCTTAATTTATATTAGGAATCTAGGTGAAAGCAATGAGCTCATGTAGAAGTTTTTACTTAGTTTTGGCAAAAGTTTTTACGTGGCCAAATGAGAGTTGTTGAGATTATTTTACTTGTGTTGAGATTATTGTACTTGTGGCAAATCACTATATTCTAGTTGAAAAATGAAGAAAACTCACTGGTCTATAATGATTGCTGTTTCTTGTAAAACTTTTGATTATTCATCTGGAGAAGATCTCTCAGATCATGTGATATGGCCTCCTATGTGGAGCTGACACTCCTATACAGTAAGTCAAAAAGAAATGCATCTAACATATTTTTGAACACCATTAATGAAGGTGACTCAGGTTCATCAGTAGAAAGCATTTTTCCATTATCTAATTGCTTTTCTGCAATTAGATAATGGAAAAATTTTATCTAACTCTGATTTTTTAATTTTACACCATTAATTCTGATTTCTAAAAAGAAAGGAAACAGTTACTCGTTGTTCTTTCTTTTCTCTTGTAAGCAACTGGTAAGCAGCTTCAAAGACAATTAAGCAATGCCAACTTAGTGCTCCATAATATATGATAATCACCTTTGCCATGGTTGTATTTCAAATGAAACAAACAAAAACCCCACACCAAAACCAGACCCCCCAAAAGACAAAAAAGGACATTTTAGAAAAGTACTTGGTTTAAAAAAAAAAAGAAAAAAAGACCTTAAAAAATTGTCTCCTGTGTAGTTGAATCTAAAATATTATGCACAGGAACAAGGCACAACCTTTTATAAAAAATGCATTTCCTACTGAAGTGAGGGATATCATAGAATCACAGAATCGTAGGGGTTGGAAGGGACCTGGAGAGATCATCGGGTCCAACCCCCCTGCCAAAGCAGCTCCCCAGCTCATATCACTCAGATAGGCATCCAGACGAGACTTGAATATCTCCAGAGATGGAGACTCCACACCCCCCTGGGCAGCCTGTCCCAGGGCTCTGTCACCCTCACTGTGAAAAAGTTCTTCCGCATGTCGGTGCGGAATTTCCTGTGCTCCAACTTGCAGCCATTGCCCCTTGTCCTGTCCCCACAGACCACTGAAAAGGGGCTGGCTGATTCCCCCTGCATTTATTTTTTGTTTGATCTGAGTGGATACTTTCAAAATGCTCAGGGAAACAAAATACTGGAAATCTCAATTACATACCTGCATTGAAGAACGTACTGCTGTATTAGGTTTATTGGTAAAAAAATCCCATGATAAGCCCTCAAATCCATTTGAATGTTACCTATAACTCTTACAATTCAGAAAAGAGGGAATTAGAAAATATGTAACTGACCTTTAGTTCAGCTCCTGAACTGTGCCTTTGAAATGTGTGCTGAAAATAACGTATCAAAGAATACATCAAATCAGGAAATAATAAGTATCTTCCATGACTGGTTTTCATTGTTATGCAAGTTCAAACTTTTCCAAGAAACCTTTTAAATGATAGGCAGGAAATTAAGGTTTTCTGCTGGAGAACATTGTGAGCTCCCATCTCAGTGAGTGATTGTGAGCATTGCCCGATGTCAACAGCCAGTATGGTTGTTTATACTCTACTTGGCTCTCCTTTTAAGTCCCAGGCTTATATCACACTCGTTTTCTCTAAACTCATTATAGTTGGGACTAAAAAGTGCCGAGAAGTCATAACATTTTCCTAGAGACCATCTGGTGTCCAAAGTCATGGGAATGTTGGATGCCCGCTTGACCTCACATGTAGTTAATCTTAAATGTATTACTCTTCATTTAGTGGAGGAGAAAAGTGAAGTCAAGAGTGTCTCCTTCGGTTGCAAAGAAGGGAAGATTAAAAGAAAAAAGAAACATTTGAAATAGATGTCGGAACAATAAGTGGTAATACCTAACCCTGTGGAGCTGAGGTTGAGAGCTTAAAAGCTCCTTTCTAACTTTCAGATGAAGGGTAATTATTACACAGCAAGGTTGAAATTTTTTTAAAAAAACAACCAAAACCACACACACACAAAAAAAAAAATCCCAAAAAAAACCCCAGTAGACGTTGCAACATGATGACAAGTGCCTGTAGAGAAGAAACACCCCCTTTATTTTGGTCACAGTTTAATTTTTAAAACAGATCTTCCTTTCCAAAGGATGAAAGTCCTGCCTGCTGCTGTGAGGGATTTGATCCTGCAACCCGTGTGCTGCTGGACGCTTACTTGAGAGCCACTTCCCACGTGTGTGCTTGCGGAAGAGCCCGGTGATGGGGACTGCACGTGAGGGTCACATCTCCCCATCCTGCTGTTGCATGATGTTCTGCATTGACCCTCAAAAAAAAAAGAAAAAAATAAATCCACTCTAGCAAAGTGGATTTATGCCTCCTTCACACGTGTGACACCCGGAGACATGCCAGAGGCTGCAGCCACCACCTTGATAACCAGCATCTGCACCCTCTCTGTAAACATCAACAGTTGGTTCTGCTGGATGGGCATGTCTTCACCTAACAGTGCTTTCGGGCCATTTTTCCTCTTTCTCTTCAACACAAGACTAAACTCATAATTGCAAAGCTGCCCAGAGTGATGGTTGAGAACTGTTTCTTCCATTCTTTAAGGTGAAACCCAACATGCAGACAATGCTGAGAGCAAATCCTTTGACCACATTTATCCTCATTCTACAGGGAACTAAACAGAGCTCTTGTCTGCCAGCATTAGGATTCATATAATCAGACAGTGTTACTTTCTTTGTATTTATTTTTATCCACTGAAAGAAAATAGCATTCTTTTTCCAGAAGAGATTTATTTTTTTTTTTCCAGAGAAAGCAGCATATCTCAAATTGGAAGATGTACATTTAAGGACATTATAACACTAGAAATAAAACAGCAACCACAAATCCAGCAAGAAGTCTGGGGATTGTTCTGAGAGGCAAATAAAAAACCCAACATTTTACTGGTGATGATTCCTATTCTAGACAGCTAGTGACAGCTGAGTGTCAGTGATGGATGAAGCAATTCCTGTGTGTGTATACATAGGCACTAGCAAAGCCACTAGGACTTGGTAGTCTTTCCAGTGATGTTAATTGGGCTTTTGCCATTAAAATTAGCTTAAGCAGACTTAGGGCCCTAATTATGATGAGTCTAATTGTATGTACCTAGAAGAAAGAATTTAAATAAGTAGCATTTTTAAGCCTCTTCAACTATATGAATGAGTATTTGACACCCAAACGATTTTAAAGCGAGATACCTGGAGATCTTCCAAGCTCAGACCTCGCTGGAGACCAGGGATGAATTTGCTTCCAGAGGCATTAAACATGTAATTGCAGGGTAGGCTGATGCCACCTGGATAAAAGAACCCAGATGAGCTGCAGATGTCAGCTGTCCAGTCAACCTAAAATATCCCTCAAACTAACTGCAGAGTACTGAAGATGGATAGAGCATTGTCCAGCCTTGGCTTCAGACAAGTTAAATGTCTGAAGAGATCATTAATGCCAGGGGACGAAAGAATGAAATATTCCTCTGGTAAGTGGTGTTTTTTAATTAAGTGGCAGATGTATGAAGATGCTAAAAGATTCAGTACATTATAAACCTTGAAAAGACAAATTAATAAGCCTACCATTGGTAGTATATGTAACTATCACTGGTACATAAAAACATATGCACACCCTCCTATTTGCACAAAACCATTGCCATTAAAAAGACAAACGCTGATGAGCCAACGTTGCAGCTCTCTTTACCCCTGACAAAAGTACTTCTTGTTGTATCTTTGACTTGCTGAATTCTAGCATGGGGAAAATCCTTATAAAGGACTCCAGTCTGAGAGACGTAATTGTTTCACAGACTGATGCGTAACACAAATGACAATTCATTTTTTCTACGCCAAATTTCATAGCTAAGCACTGTAATCTACTTCTTTATTGTAACAATTTGATAGCAACCTATGCGCAATGCTCAAGTCTAAAACTATTAGATCAACTTTTATAAAAACGGTTTGACTGACAAAGCCTGAGAGGAAACAGCAGTACCAGATTACTGCTAAAAGTCGTACTTCCTCTGGCTCATGTTATCTGAGTGGGACTAGGTGTTCACACAAGAAGATATATTAATAGGGATTCATTTAAGAAAGTTAAATCCTTCTCAGCTGGCCGCATGGGATATGCTTTCCACCTGACACCTTTAAAGTGAGAAGGGATAGTAGCAACCCAGCGATAATCCCACTTGCAAGAAAACTCAGATTTGAGTCACTAAAATTCACTTTAATTTCAGAGTTCAGGCATTTCAAAGTTCCTTAGGTATGTGATCTTTCTTGTTTTAGGAGTTCCACACTAATACACAACATTACATAATTTAGAATCAATCACGAACAGTTTTGCCACACATATATACAGACCCATATAATCTGATTTGTTTATCCTGAGCTATATCAAGGTTAATAGAGTTAAACTAAATTGCATTGGCTTTGAATGCAATTACCAAAAAACTGACATGCAGTTAAACAGGAGCTTTCATCAGGTCCTGCTGCTGGATACATGTTGCTACATTAGAACCTCCTTGCTCAAATGCAGGCATTAATTTTTTTCAGCGTTTAAATTAAACGTTTGATTACCCACCACAATAAAGTAGGTTGAAGGGAACAGTGGGGATCAATGCTATTTGCATTATTTCTATGTTATGAATGGATCTAGGGATCTACCCAGGGAGAAGGATGTGGGTTTCTAACTGTTACGCTTTTTCCACTTCAAATCTATCTGTGCTATACATATGTATTTACAAGCAGATTATATTTAAGCATACTACATGTGTGTTGTGTGTGTTTCATATGTATGTGCACACATAGATCTGAAGGTAAAGTAAAACCATTAAGTAAGAAAATGTCCCTTTATTTACTCTGTTTTCCACAACCAGTAGGTATGTGAAAAGGTGATTAAAACAACACTGCAACTCAAAATAGATTATCAGGCAGTTCTCTCATCTAAATGAATGACTATGTTTCTGGAAAAAATAGATTGCCTTTATAAAAGGATGAAGGTACCTTCTGCTGTGACTAATCTTATCCAGCCATCTGAGAAAGGCATAGCAGGAAACAATTTATTGGGGGTAATTATTCAGTATGCAGGTAGCAGTAAATAACAACAGGAGCTTCTTAGAATATACAGTCAGTAGAAGAAAGACCTAATTATTGAGGGGTTTTGCAAGTCTCTTTTTAGACCAGAGTCGACATTCAGCTCTTAACAATAAGTGAATTGTGATCTGCTGTGGAAAGACTTTAGACCAACAAATCAGCATTGGATATTGTCATTATATTTCTGTGACAGCGATAAAAAGGATAATATAACAGAATACAGATAATACAGTAGTCCCACTTTATGAAATATAAGAACTCATAATTACTTGACCAAGTTATTAATATAATCTTAATTAAATGTTTCTGGTACATTATGCCCTTCTCTGGCTGCACAAAATGTATATTGTTTCAATTACAATATTTTGGAATCTATCAATCATCTTCTAGATGGCTATTGTCAGAAACTATATGAGCTTGAGATATAAGATGCATAAAAATGGCATTTAGACCTTCATAGTCCCTCCAAAATAAAAAACCCAATTATATTGATCTCTTCAGCATATCATAGAATCAGACTGGTTTGGGTTGGAAAGGACCTCAAAGATCAACTAATTTCAAACCCCCTGCCATAGGCAGGGACACCCTCCACTAGCCCAGGTTGCCCAAAGCCCCATCCAGCCTGGCCTTGGACACTCCCAGGGAGGGGGCAGCCACAGCTTCTCTGGGCAGCCCATGCCAGGGACTCACCGCCCTCACAGGGAAGAATTTCTTTCTCATATCTATTCTAAACCTACTCTATTCCAGTTCAAAGCCATTACCCCTTATCTACATATGCTACATGCCCTTGTAAAGAGTCCCTCTCTAGCTTTCTTGGAGGCCCCTGTTAGCATACAGAAGGGAGCCTAAACATGCCTTCCAGTAACTTGTCATATGCAACATGCAAAATGCTAATACTAATATTCCTCACTATCTACTGCTCTGCTCCCTTTTTGTCTTCTTTGGCTGCTTCAAACAATGAGATTAATCTTCTGGTAAGGGGCTGGTCCTGATTTCTTGGCCTCATTCTCATAAGAGAAGTTACTGGAAATGTTCTATAGCTGTTGTTCCCCTGAGAAAGAACCTTCCTATTTTTTTAATGCATTCCTTCCTGTCCATCACTCTATTGATGTCTATCAATACTAAATTATCTTCCAAGGCCCTTGATATTTTATAATTTAATTTTAATCTCAAATATTTACTTCTTTTTTTTAAAAAAATAGTCCTTGGTTATACAAATGCATTAAAATAATTCTTTTTACATTTTAATATTTTAAAAAATATTTAATTTCTTAGTACTAAACTGCTACTCTAAGCACCTTCAACCTAATCAAGGAAGTTTAAAGCAAAGGCAGTGCTGGTAGCATCACCTCCATTTTGTACTTCCTCTTTCAAAGCCTCAGAAGATTTACATATATATCACCAGTGAAGTTTGCTTTATACTGTCTTTTAGATTCTTTGGCAGATATGTGAAGAATGTATATGGCTCATAATCCTACAGACAATGCCACAGACACTTTGCCTAGTACTTCAAAAGCCTGACCAAAGGAAAATAAATAACGTGTTAATGGGCTGGTGAATAGTCACACACTGGGTTTTGGCATATCTTCTTCCTTGTATGCTGGTATTTTTAATAAGGGTAACAGCAATTTGATATTTAAAAGCAAATGTAATCACTCTTATCTAAATGCAGACTCAGTTTTGTCATCCTTCTTTATTGCTGATACCACATCAAGAAGTACGAAATAATCCCCCAGTAATAGCAGTTTTTCAAGACTTTTCAGTGGGTTTCTAGGTGACCTGGATGCGTTATTGCATGATATTTCATCTCCTTCATTCTGCCTCTTTTGCTTGACATATATATTACTTAAGCTGTAGGTTGGTGTCTTCCCCTATCTTTTGTGGTTTTCGGTGTCTTTCCTCCCATAAATATTCTTGCCCTCCCACTTTATGGCTCTTCATTGTCATGGTATGAGCTCAGTCCCATTGCTTCTCTCAGTTCTGTCATTCTCATATTTACAGTATCAGCGTTATTGCATGTGGTATCTCCTCTGATGCTAGCATATACATTCTAGCGCTGCTTTTTTATGGTTTGGGGTTTTTTTACACTTTGAATCGAGTTACAGAGTTCACTTGTATTAGACTTTGCTCTGACAATTTAGGATGCCTTGCATCTATTATATATCTTGGCCTGCATTCTTAAAGCCCTACACTCACAGTTTGATCTCTCTGTGAAGTGCACCAAAAAATAATCTCCACGTTTCCTTTTGCTCTTTCCATTCTTTTTTAAATGCTGCTTTTAAAATGTGACATGCCTGTTAAACTACCGTCAATTTTTTGTGTCATTATGTGTAATCCATCTTTTCCATGTCAGCCACAGACAGCACACAGACAATCAGGTACCCAAATCTCAGATACACATGAGTGTGTCCAAGTTTCCCCATCTGATTACATTGGCCTAGGGATTACAAATCCCGCTGTATTGCATTGCTACTTCTGCAGGTGCAGTGTAGCACTTCGACTTCGCTGCTGCTTCTTGCACATTTTGAACACCTCCTTGTAAATACTCATTCTTCTCACCATTTTGCAGGCATTTCTGATGGTCGGTGGGTTTTTGTGGGAGTTTTTTAATTAATTTTTTTTTACAATTTCTGTTCAAGATTATTTACATTTAATCCACACCTTCCTTACAGCTTCCACTACAGCCTTCTCAACTTTCCACTGCATTTGTCCCTATTATCTCCCTGATCTACCAGCTTTCCTCATAGTTAGCATTGCAAAAGGATCTATGAGGCTGTTGTATTTATTTTTTATTTATTTTTTAATTTCTCCATACTTTCTTTCTGAAGAAAAAGCAAATAGCTCTGAAGCAAGGAAAAGGCAGAGTTCGCAGCCCCTTAAGTAGTATAGGTCAGCCTGATCCAGAAGCATTCAGAAAACCTTATTAAACTCCTGCTACACATTCAATTGTCTTTTAAAGTCCCCGAATGCAAATGTAACAGCCACCAAGAGCAAGAACAAATTCATATAGCTCATTAATACAATGCATAGAGTGGAAGTCAGAGTCATCATTTTAAAGCGCTTTGAGATAGGAAGGCCGCTGAATATTTGACAGAAATTATTGTCTCCAAATTGCATGGCTATTTCTAATTCTCACAACAGTCCTTTGTGTCCTCCCCCCACTGGGAAGTACTATTCTTGCCACAGAATTCATTAATTTTAATTAAGAAATCAATTTGAAAAAAACAACACATTTTGCTGCTATGTTTTGAAATTCACATTCTTCTTGCTTCTTTCTTGGAGTGGGAAGAGGAGACAAATTCAGTATGACAAACCTTAATTTGCATAGTTTTGAAGCCAGGGACATGGAGTCACTCCAAGTCAATATGGAGATGCTAGTTTATCATGTCCACGTACACTTGTTCATACTCAGCACCATCTGATGCTTATGTGCTAAACAGAAATGCTGCCGTTAAGCTAAAGTTGTCACACAATTCAGCAAGGTTTGAAAATAATTATGGCACAGACAGTTTGGATCTGATCCCAAACCTCAAGGATGTCACACAGTTTCCATAAAGTTGAAAAGAAAAACCAAAAAAACCCACCCCACAACCAAAAAAGCCATGAAACACCATAAATTCAGAACTTTGGGCGGTTGCAGACAACAAAACGGAGTAACTCGCTCAAAATAGCAAGGAGCGGAGAATTCTGGGCAAGAACTTTTAAAATTAATTTCTATTTTCATTGGGAACAGCCAGGCCCAACTCCGCAGTGTTTAAGAGTTTCTGCTCTCTGCTTAACTTTCTCCTGGCAGCTCATGAGGCTGGTTCCAGCCCGGTTTTCTGCCAGATGAAGCGCAAAGAGGGAAACATCTGTCTCAGTCTGCCGGGGCACTGAAGACATGTCTAACCTAAAGCATGCGAAGACCCCTTCCTGAGCGGGGACTGGTGCTCTGTTAAGCACAAAAGCGGCCAGACATTATTCTCTTTTGTTGCAGGACACCTTTATGTCACTGCACTCTGCCAAAACACTGTGAAGGGAATAGCTATGGATGAGAGGCTGACCCAACACTGCCGTAAAATCGCTGACATTCACAGGGAGACCTTCCTTGTCAGGCACAGGGGGGACAGGGTTGATGTAAACCAGCATGAAGAACAAACTCTTCCGACCAGCTCCCTCCTTTCACAGTGCTGGGAATTTGTTTTCAGTACAGCGCCACTGTTTCCAGTCAGGTTTTGGATCCCAAATGCTGTTTTTAGAGAGGCAGGCATAAAGTGCAACACAGCCAAGGGATCTGTTCTTCTCAGACCCCAGACTTGCACTGCCAACCTGCAGCTGCCTTCACGCAAAGGCAAGCACAGAGCACACAGCTCCCCTGCTTCACAGAGCTCCTTGTACATTCAAGCTGCATCCATTTGTGAATCCATTCCTTCATTCTGCACACAGATGGGGCTCTTCAAACAGCTGAATCCTACTCAAAACAGAAAGGCAGTTTCTAGCCCACATTTTGGAGACGGAGGGATGCACAGTGCGGCCTACAACAGTTCATCTCAAAATGAGCAGCGTGCCACAGACATCTGTTCTTAGCGTGCCTCTGCATACGCTGCCTACAGCCAAGGCTCCAGCAGCAGGGCAAAACCGGCAGCACTGGTGCCAGCAGTTGGCTGTCATCCCACTGTGGTCCCAGGAGGACGTAAAGCTGCATGGGTTATATAATGTTTCTGCAAGTGATAAAAGGGGAAAAAAAAAATCTTGGTGCACCCCTGAACTCCTGAAATTGAAAAGGAACTCGAATTTTTTTTTAAGTTATTGATTTTTAAAAAGCAATACCAAAACACAAATGTTTCAAAGGGCTGAGCAGGGAATGAAATGATACTGCAAAAAGGTATGGGATATTTATTGCCAGTGCTTGTTCTGCACCTAGCCTGCATTCCTAACGTATTCATCTTCTCAAATCAATAAGAGTTTGGGGTATGCAAAAAATCTTGGACTGGGATTAATTTTCATGCTAGTCAAAGTGATTTTTCTTCAATCTATCATATACTGTATTTGACATAAGGCTTTTCTCTCTGTCAGTAATTGACTGACTGGTACATGTACTTGTGCTCCAGTGAAGGCAGATTTAATACACTGGACATTGGTGTGAGCTATTTTTGCTTTTGAATGACAAATTTAATTTTTGTAAGTTATATTGTACTATTGTTCCCACTAATTTCACATTCTTCACCAGCTCTTTGGTCCCTCATTTCATAACTAATGTTTCACTTCAAGCGAACAAGGATCTTGAGGACATCAAAGGTGCCTTGACACCTCTCAATAGACCATGACAGCCTCCTTCATTCTCCATATTTCTTAATGTGGAGACATCCAGTGAAGGAAGAAGCACGGGACTCTGGTAAACAGACTTAGGAAAAGTGACTCACTGTTTTTTCCGTGATGTTACCAATAGATTTCCATTGATTAAAGGACTAAGGGACTGAGCAGGTTACCTAACTGGCTAGCAGACCAATGCACACTTTAATGTCGTCTTCCATAACATTGGGTTTTGGGCTCAAACTTAAATTAATTTTCCTGGTTTTAATTTAATTTTGAAACTTGACTTTGTATGCACTTGTTTCTTTATGAAAAATTAAGGATTTTGATGAACAAAGCTCTTAAAAATAGATCCAGAGAAATGTCCCAATTAACATCCACTATTTTCTCAATCTTCTTAAAATCTGCCCTGTTTGCTGAAGCTTTGTATTCAATTCACTTAAGAATTTATTTTAAGTTCTTAAGACTGCTCACTGCAAGCTTTTCTTGGCTGTATTTCTGACTGCAAGCTTCCCTTTACTTTTATTTTTTACTACTTCTTCTATGACTGAGAGAAGCCAAATGAAAATCTTTTACTGGCAGTCTTAATACGAACAACATCATAGCAACTGGAGCTGCAGAGCACCACTTCTTGGCTAAAAACAAGTGGTGAGTGTACAGTGTGGAGGAGGGTGCATGAGGAAAGGCAACTGCCAGGTCTGAGTTTTCTTTTTTCTTAAATGGTAAGCACAGATGAAGTTAATCTGATAGAAAAGGAGATTACATGAAATAGGATGGGTGTAAAACAAGTTATAGATTCTCAGGGTATTAAAAAATAAAACCCTCAAAACAGCCAGGAGACTGTCCTTTCCCTCATTTAGATGAAAGATCTGCACAATTTGCTTGAAGGCAATGCAAAGAGTAGGATAGTAATTCTCCTATGCAAAAAATAGAACAATAGCCTTGCTAGACAGCTAATAGGAATAAAAAGAAGAAAAAAAAAAAAGAAAAAAAAAAGAAGATATTTAGAATTAGCCTCCAGAGTTGTCCTCAACAAGCATTACCTGTCCTTTCTTATCTGCATTTCTACTTAAGGGCACCACGGAAAGAGGAAATGTAAGGAGATGAAAGGGCTGGAGTTCAGGAAGATGGAACTGCAGGACTGGGGCTGTGGGGCATCTTGTGCCTGGTATTTGTTGTTCCTAATGGGCCACGGGAAGGTAAAACCCTGATGGAGCACAGCCCTGGGATCGGTCCCATGCCCGGAGCAGCAGGGACACTTCCACCCTCAGCCGTCCTTCCCACTGGCTCGGGAGATTGATTCGCAGTGGGGGTACAGGGCAGGAATGGCTTTATAGGTGACCTTCACGTTAACCAGAGTAATCAAGGTGTGCAGATACAGCAGCAAATCCTGACATCTTGCTGTGTTCCATAAAGTCCCATATATCCCTCTTTTCAAATGCTGATTTTTGTCATTAATTTTAATTAGATTAGCTCTAACACTGCAGTTAGAGGCATTCTCTTAATACAGCCGAATAAAATGAACCAGTTTACTCTCTCTAAACACTTTGCCATTTTAAGTGGAGTACCAGGAGGGGAAAAAAAACACCACACAGAACAAAACAAAAACGAATGTCACGTTACAAATGCAATGAAAAAAACAACAACATCAATCCAGCCAATGAAAAATGCATTTCTGTTGATGCTCGAGGGCATATGAGAAGTGTTAAAATATATGAGTGAGGAAATGCACTCAGTCAGATGTACAAATGACAACGATTTGGGGAAAGATTCAAAACATTGTGAAAGAAATTCCAACAGGCATCAACAAGCAGAACAAATACACTTCCTCAGATATGATGTCTGGGAGGTTTTGCAGTAGCTCATTTGGCCATATGAGGTGACGATATATCAGGAGATAACATTTTTACAATCCCAGCCTCTGCAGGAAAAAAAAGGATATTAAAATTTGCAGTAACGATGCTCATTTTCTTAGTTTTGGATAAATCAGTCACATTGAATTTTTGTGTGTCACTAGCTTAACCATACGTTTTCTTTTGGTGTATCTACCACCTGTTGCAAAGAGCAGTTCCTACTTACCTTTTTTTATTTTCTTTAATATGACATATTCAGCTTCATCACAGCCTTCAAATGGCAATTTGTTATATCGTATGGCAATAACACTGTTTTCTATTCCTACTAAGGATAAAGTTTTCCCATGCTTTTTCAGCACCTGCCTCATTTTTTTTTTCTCAGTGACTGTGCACTTTGTGGCACAGCCAGCACTAAACCACTCCTGAGAAGCTAAAGGGGTTTTTTTCTGCTCCATAGTGACAAGTTCACCGTGGTTAAGGAAAATGCAGTAGCTCTTAGGTGATGATGTACTTCCCAGTTTGGGTGCATTTGGCTTTAGAATCTAATTTAAAACCAAGCATGCTAGCAGCAGCGACCTCAACCCATGCATAATTCAGACCCTAACTCACTTCAGGGAAAGATAACTGAACTGCTGCCTCAGTACTACTGCTATTATCGCAGGGTCTAGTCCTAAGACACTATGCATAATGGAAGAAGTCCCACAGAAATCAACATCGTGCTTGCATGGATACTTGTTTAAAGGTTGCAGGGCTGGAAACTTCTCAGGGGACCTCTGCCACACAGCTCTTCCTATTGACTCTGCAAAGAATTGACAAGAGAAGTAGGAGGCAGCTTGGAACGTATCAGACCAGGCTTTGACTGCTTGTTACCACTCTCATGTAACAGCCTTGTTCGTGACCAAAGGGGGAAAAGCCTTGTCTCCCTCTGTTTTCCTCATGCAGTATCTATCACATTCAGGTCAATCTCTTCAGCTCTTTGAGTTGGAAAGATGCCTGACTAAGTATACAGTTGTTGCAGCTGTGGCTTCTGACAGCACAAGGGATGTTCTTCACAAACTTGCTGACAACACTGAGCTGGGGGGGTGTGGGGAGCAGCCAATGCAGTGGAAAGCAGGACAGTGATTCTCAATGACCTGTCAGGCTGGACACCCAAATCTTGCACCTTGCTGGGAATTATTCCATACACCAGTACAGGCTGGGAGCTGACCAGTTAGGAAGCATCTCTGCACAAAAAGACCTGGTGGTCAAAGGTGGCCAGCAATGTGCCCTCACAGCAAAGGCAGACAACCTCTGGCTGTAGCCAGAGGTCCAGGAGGTGATCTTCCACCTCTATTCTGCACTTGCAAAATCATTTCTGGAGGGCTGGTACAGAATTTTGGGTCTCTAGTACAGGAAAGATAATGACATACTGGAGTAAGTCATGAATGGGTCAATAAGGATGATCAGAGCACTCAGTGTATGAGAAGACATTGAGAGAGATGGGTTTGTTCAGACCAGAGAACTCTCAAGAAAACTTTCTTACTTCCTGAGCAGAGGACACAAAAGTTATGGTATAAAGACTGTTTTCAGAGGTATGTGGTGATGGGGCACAAGGCAGTAGGGGAAGGTTGGAGCACAGTACTTTAGGATCAGGAATTAGCAAAAGCTTTTTAACCAAGAAGCTGTTTCAAACCCATGGTACTAGGGCCAAGAGAGGCTGTGGGATCTCTATCCTTGGAGATGTTCAAGCCTCAAGGGGATGTGGCCCTGAGCAACATGGCCAGGTTAGACCTGGTTTTGAGCAGTAGGTTGGACTAGATGACCTCTAAAGAGCTCCTTCTAGACTAAATTATTCCTTGAGTCAGTGACCTAAGCATGTAGTGTAGTGGTACAACGTACAAAAGACAGAGAGTGCAAAACCAACAGAGGAAGGGTTAACGCTGATGTTGTAGTGATATGCTAAGAAAAAGTACCTCTGTTGAGAAACAGGGTGTCATTTTAGAAATGAGCTACCACAACATTTACTTTCATAACACTGTTAAGTATTCTAGAAAACATCTACTAATGGGAAATGCTTTAAATTACAATTAGTCTATTTTAAATTTTATGTAGAATAATATATTGTATTTTAAAAGATACTGTCGTTCTAAAGCATAGCACTTAGAAGTGTGGGAACGACAAGATTTAGACATTTAATTCAGCTGTTCTTACGTATGTGCTGAATAATGTTAATGGTGGCATACTAACTTAATGCATGAGCATGAGCTATGTTTCCAGAGGATCTCCAAGGAAATTAGGCAGGCAGGCAGTACTTCTTGGAAGCTTTACCATTTATTTATTGCATTTTAGCTCCACACTAACTTTTTATTGAGTACAGCAGAGTTAATTCTGTAGGGATACTTCTACAGTCCTTGTGATTTTAGCATATGGGTTTTCATAAACAGTAATGAACATTTCTGTCAGATTTGGAGAGGGTCTATTTTTTCTGTTTCATAAGAGGGATTTCATGTACAAACTGATTGAAATTCGCTGAAACTGTCCACTGATGGTAAGAGAAATTTGGGTGCTTTGCACGTAATACTTGAGAATATTTAACCATCTTCTAATACTGTATGTGTTACAAACATCCTTGTGCTTGATTCCCTTTGTCAACATGAGCTCTAACCTGAATCCAGGCAAGTCAATCAGACATTGCAAAAATGAGTAATTTGCGCAGTGGAAATACACTTTGTGTGAAATTACTCTGACCTGCAACTTGTGCCATCAGCAAAGGTCAGGTCTTCAAAGTGACACAGGGGAGATCCTTATCACTTGAACTAATAGCTTCAGTAGCTGTTCCTTCCATGACTCCCCCAGGGAGTCAGGGCAGAGACTTTTCCAATTGATTTCATATCCATTCACTAAAGGAAAAAACATGGTCACAGTACTCCTTAAGTCACAGACAAATTTCTGAGGCAATGGTGCCTGTTACTTTGTTATGAGTCCTATTATTTGGGTTTTTCCTTGCTGTCTTTTCCCATTTTGCCTCTATCCACTTACCTTTGCTTGTCCACTCCTGCTGTCTCTGCCACCTGCTTTCCAGCCCTCCTTGCCTGCTGTCAAGTCCACCCTTGAACCTCTGATGTCCAATGGTGCCTTGGAAACAAGAGGTCCCACCACGTGAGCTGTTTCTCCCATACTCCTTGAGTAGAACATCTCTGAGGTGAGGGTACACCTCCCTGTTCCTTTTCACACCCAGAGTGGGCTCTCCCAGGTAGTTCCCGAACCGTGGGCAGCCCGAAGTCGAAGGCCCAAGCATCCATTTGCTGACAACACCTTTCATTCAGACACAGAAGCCGTAAATGGATGCAGCATGCTCACTACGGTTGAAATCCTCTGAGGATTTAAGATGCAAACACATCTCTCCTGAGCATAGCAAACCGCAGTGCGGTGTGCAGGCTGTGGCTGGGTTTGTGTTTTGGGGGCGGCTGTATGTCAACCTTCTGCTTCCCAGTGAGAAACCTGTTGGGTTTTTTTTTTCTGTAGGCAGTGAAAATATGTATTTTTCAGATTACATGTGGCAGAACTTTAGCTGGAACTTTAGAAAAAACAAACCTCAACCTGAGGCAGATTTCTTGCAGAGGCAACTCCAGCCCAAACAGCAAAGGTTTGATAAAGTCAAAACAAATTGAGACTTGGACAAAAAGTGCTGGCAACATTAACTATAGTGCTATTTCTGTATGTAATATTCCAAGTTTTCATATATACTTGCAAACTGCTGACATTTTCTCCTCCTTTTTATGAAATACTAGAAGAGAACCATGATTCTGCATTTCATACGGTTTTGAGACAGTGTGTTTAGCTTGGCACACCTATGTGCTTTACCAAATTTTGAATCCTTTCACATTTTTATAATTACATTTGCTATGTTCTTCCACTAATTGACATTTTACAATTGTAAGGCAATTCAAACATGACTCAAGTCAGCTGACATATTAATGCCTGGTATGTACCTACTGAAGTTATACCAGACACTGAAGGAGAAAACAAACAAACACACACACACCCAAAAAACCCCAACAAACTAAACCCCACACCCAAACATCTGGTTTATTTCCAAGTTCTAGCAGTAAGAAGCTGAGGAAATGCATTTCTTCTTCAGGATTAATGACAGACTGGTGTTAGCTGAGGCACAGGTACCTCTGGCTTGGAGCCCACAGAAATACACTGAACTCCTGCTAACATCACACAGTTTGTATGCGCTCTGTGATACACCTACCATGCTACCAGGGGTGCTGAGCTTTGGTGCTTGTGTTTTTAAGACGGGTGGCAGCTAAATACTTAAGGAGAAACTCTTGCAATACATCTAAGTGTTCTCTAATGCAATGCTACTGGGAAACAGGGACCAGATCTCATACACTAACTTCTGTGAGCAGCTGTAAGAGCAAAGTCGTTTGTGCTCTGAGGACCCTGCGACGTAAATAATGTTCTGTTTCCGCTGTTAAGGACAATGATGAGCAAAGTGAAACTTGGAAGAAAATTGTGTAAACTGCTCCAGGATGCAATCCTGCACCTTTTGAAAGGAATGAGAATATTCCCATAGTTAGCAGAAGAAAGATGGAGGCCTTAGAGGGAAAACTGAAGGGGTTAAATAATAATAATAATAGGGATATAATAATCAGCACTTATGGGACAGATTTTTGCTGCCTCTTCACCAGAGGATGTCTTTGCTGGTTTGATTTCTCTCTTCCTATTTTATCGTTGTGCCTTAAAAGCAAGTAGCAGCGCTCGCTTTCAGACCCACGGGTTGGATCTTCCCCTTCTTTCTTCATCCTCCTCAACGGGCGCTGCTCTCATCTCCACGTCGGTGTTCCTATCTCACGAGGAAGAGCCGCCTGAGTGAATTTCACAAGGATCCGAAACATTTGCCCTTGGCATTCTCACCACCAACTACGCAAAACAAACAGAGGTGGAAGGAAAACGGGGGGAAGTGTTTATCCTTCCTCGAGGCTGAAGGCGAGATCAGAGGCGCCGCCGAGGGGAGCGGGCAGCGGGAACCGCCGGCGCACCCGCACACGCACAGTGAAACGCTGAACGACGCTTCAAACCTTCCCCTTAAGGACCTGCGATTCGGAACGGGAATCAAGGTCAGACACCGCTAACCCGGGAGCCCGAGGCAGCCTCTCCCTTCTCCCGGTTCCCCGCCGCAGCGGCGCGGCTGGAAGCCGGGGCGGGTGGGGCCGGAGCTGCGCAGCTCCCGCCGCCCCCCGCCACACGGCCCAGCACGGCCCGGCCGGGACACCCTGGGCTTCCAGGCGCGACGCCTGGCCTCGCACGCAGGGTTACGCTGCGCAGCATCACGCGCCCGCTGGGCAAGACCTCACGCGCACACCCGCCCGGCGCGGCCGAGAACAGCAGCGGGGCCGGGGGCGGAGGCGGCGGCTCGGGGGCGGGGCGGCGGCTGGACGGGCCGGGCCGAGGGGCGGAGCGAGTGGGTCCCAGCGCCGCCCGCGGCGAGAGGAAAGTTCCCCAAACTTCGTCCCGGCGGGGCGGAGCGGAAAGGGAGCCGGTCGGGGCCGCGCCCCCGCCCCGCTCCCACGCACACGGCGCGGTGGCTCCCGCCCCTTTCCCGGCGGAGCGCAGGCCAGGCTGAGCCCGGCCACCGCTGCCGCCTCCCCCGGCAGGGGCGGGCCGGGGGGAGGAGCGAGTCGGGCCGGGCCGGGCGGCGCCGGCGGGACTAGGGGGAGCTGCTGCACCTGATACACCGGGGCGGGAACGCGGCAAGGGAGGGAGCGCCTTTCCTTGCCGTTAGTCAGCGCTGGTCTCGCTGCTGCTCCCTCCTCCCGCCCCTTCTGCGCGGAGCTGGGCTCTCGCTCCTGTTCCCCTCGGGGCCGGTGGCAGCGCGTCCTCCTCCTTCTCCTCTGCACCCTCGGGCCCCATGGCTTCGTCCGGCAGCGGCATGGAGGAGGTGCGCGTCTCGGTGCTGACCCCGCTGAAGCTGGTGGGGCTGGTGTGCATCTTCCTGGCGCTGTGCCTGGACCTGGGAGCCGTGCTGAGCCCCGCCTGGGTGACGGCGGACCACCAGTACTACCTGTCCCTCTGGGAGTCCTGCCGCAAGCCCGGCAACTTGGACAGCTGGCTCTGCGAGTCGACGCTGCACAGCGGTGAGATACTGCTGCCCCGGGGCTCGCCCCGACATCCCCCCCCCCCCCTCCCCGCCCCTTACCCGGCTCCGCTCCCCACACCCTGCCGACATCCCGACCCGGCAGCCGCTCTCTGCTTGGTCCCTGCTCCAGTCCTTCCTTCGGCCCTTTTTGCGTTCCCCGCCTCCTCGGCCGCCTCCCCCTGTCCCCGGCCGCACCCCGTGCCCTGGCTGCCCTGCCGGCATCCCTCGAGCCACTTCTCCTTCACCCTTATCCCCCCCAGGATCGTGTCCCAGCCACCCCTCCCCCGGACCGGAGCAGTGCCGGGGGCCCTGCCGTGCCATTCCCCACTCTCCCTCCGGACTCACAGCCGCCCCCGCTCCAGCCGCCGCCGGGAAAAGTCCCCGGCACCTTTTGTCCTCCCGCCTTCGGCACCTCTCCCGTTCCTGAGCCGTTTCGTCCATTCTCATCCATCCTCCCTGCCTCCCGGGTCCTGGCGTTTGCCCTTCCCGGGCTCCGCGGCCCCGACCCCGCTTCTCCCTGGCTTGTGGGTCGGGGCGAAGGCGGCGGCGGTCGCAGTAAATAGCGTGCGGTGGCGGGGGCAGCACCGGGGGTCCGCGCTCGGCTCGGTCCTCTGCCTGCGAGATGGTCTGGGGCAAGGGAGAGACGGGAGGTTGGCTGCCGGCAGCGAAACGGGAACTGATGCCGTGTCTGCCTTTGTGTTTTGGCGAAACGTTTCACCAAACATCCCGAGTTTGGATTAGTTTTGATATTTTTTTCCCTCTCTTTTTTTTTTTTTTACATATTATTTTTAATTTTTTTCCGTGCGGCCGTTGCTCTCATGCGGTGAGAAGCCGTTGGGGATCCAGTATCTTATCACTGCTCCCCTCCGCCCCCACCCCCCCGAAGTCACTGATCTTGGGGAGTTGGGGCTTTGTAGCCAAACCCGGCTGTTACTCTGTCCCGAGTGAGGACGCCCGGGCTCTGGCTCTCCCCGGCCCCCTGCGTGCCCCTGTCTGTCTTTCTCTAGCAAGTGCTGATCCGTTCATATTCCTCTGCTTTCTCGCCACCCTCCCTGTTTTGATTTCTTGATGCTTATTCGTTCTTCAGCTTTCTAGGTCTCTGCTCTTTTATTTATTTTTTTAACGTCATTCCACTATTGCTGTCGTGCCATTGTTGCTTGGAGTACTTAAAATGTCTCGTGAGTGATTTAAACAAGCTGCCTGTTGAATATTTTTTAGTAATTTCATTGTTTGGGTTTTCGTGGATTGTTTTATTTACTTTATGCCTGATAGCAACTTCTGTAGTCCCAATAGAAACCCTGACAAATTAAGCCAGCCTCTTCCTCCTCCCTTCTTCCCCCCTCCCCTTTTCATCCCCATCCCTGCCCTCCTTACACACTTGTGTTGTTAAATCATCCATTTGTATCGCTGTTCTCCGCTTGAGTAAGTCATACAGACACGAGATCTTTGTTGTGGGAAAGGCACAAGGAGCTTGCTGTATATTCGAGATGCTTTCCTTATTTCCTTGCTCCTCTGAAATCCTTATTTAGGTCTGGGAAGTAACCGGTCTCTGGTTGAGTAGAAATTGCACGGGTTCCTTTGCTGCTGTGCTTGGTTTTTTCCTGTCATTGTGTGGAGTAACACTTGAGGGTTTAAACGTTGGTCGGGGTTTTGTTTTAAAATCATGTAACACTAGGGGGTTTTGTTTTAAAATCGGGTAACACCAAAATGAATCGTAAAGAAATGTCGGTTTCAATCAGTTACCGGGGTATCTACACAAACTTTGGAGAGCTTTCTTTGCCTTCCCCAGTATAAATGGAAATTTATGTAGGAATGTCAGCTTCTACGTGTCTCCTTAGCAACGTGAATCCTTTGCCCCTTCTCCCTGTCTCCTGAAATAGTATCCCCTTGATTGCAGACTTTTCAGATGACTTGAATGAGAACCTGCCTCAAATTCCACGCAGCCCCCCCCGTCCTAGTCCCGCACACACTTTATTAAGCTCCCCCTTCAATTCATCCCTCTGCCACACATACATGTATGTGGGTATATATGCACACACATACACACAAAATTGGGACATTAAGAAAAACAGGATAGCTTATGGAACAGCATAAAAGGACATTCATCCCTCTTTTCTTTATTAGTCACCTGTCTGTGTATGGGAAGGTGGAAGATGAATGGGTGAGGATGGATAGGAATGAGATGCAGCTTTGTTGGATGTCGTGTGTTGAAAATTTGCGCCTCTCCTGGTGTTTTCTCTTACCCTGCACAACAAAATTCCTGTCTGTCCAGTTCGATTCAAGTTCCCTGAATGAGCTTTACTCATTTTCCTTAGATACTTTCCAGTCTAGCGGAGCCAGGTTTCACAGGCTACTGGGGAAGAAGTGAATGATTGTTTTATTTGAGGTGACTGGAATAAGCCCTTCATTTTCCTCACGTTTGGCACACAGTGCTGCACTCTGAGGAGACCTGAAATAGGAGAAACTGTACTGTTCTCCCTTTGTCGTCTGCCAGTGTGTTACAATTCCCACTCAAGTCAATGGGAAGGCTCCCTGTAAGTTCACCAAGTCGGGTTGGGCTTGTATTTGAGACCATTTTGTGTGCTTACCTTAATATTTTAAGTGCACTTTCCTCCTACATCAAGAATCCAGCAAGCGGTATATGTTGGAGATAGCGGAGAGCTCCCGCAGGGAAAGCTCTTTTAGCCTGATACCGGTGCAAGCAGCTTTGTAGCTGGCTGGCTGTGAAAAGCAGTAGTGCACACAGGAAAAAGGCATCTTCACTCATGGTTTTAAGAGATTTACTTCATCATCCCTTGAAGGAGAGCACCTCAAGTGGTACCATCAAGGGCAAGCTCATGCTAGAAGCTGTTAAAGCATATTTGAGGTTTAATTAAAAACCTTTGTTGTAATTAGATGTAGGACCCCTGACTGCTATCAAAAGGGCAACGTACTAGTGGAGAGCTGAAGAAAATGTACAGAGTGTGATTACATTGGCTGTTATAGCAGGAAATAATCCTTCTCTGCTTCCCTTCAGCCTTGCAAGAGCTGTGACTGAGTGTGTGTTCTTGCATGTGTCTTCCATTCAGTGTTCTGAGGGGCTTTTTTTGTACAGCCTGCGAGCAATCCTTTGCTCTGGTACTGCTTTTAAAGTTGTATATGTACTTCATGATATCGCTAGTTAAAGTATGTAAAAAAGTGAGTCAAATGAGGCTTTGGGTTTTGGGGTTTGTTTTTTTTTTTAGAAATCTGAAGGCTATAAAATATCTCATCTTAATTAGATTTTCTTCTTTCTGAGTCTTTAGGGTCTATGTAAATCACCTGTTCATTTTTTTCCATGTAATTGCAGAAGCTAGAAAAGTGTTCTTGCATATCCCTCATCTCCCTCTTCCCTTGATGAAATTCATAAATTCCCACTAATACCAGCTTCAGGAGCTGAAAAAAAATAACGAAGTTGCCAGTATGGGGAGCTTAGTGATCAAATCTTGAGATCCAGCAATGTTGCTTTATGGTTTCACCAGCTGTCTGGGCATAAAATTATTTTCTATGATCAAAGCTTAACTTGGCTAATGCACAAGTTGTCTTTGTCAGCTGTATTTTAAACTCATGTGCTATGTGCTAAACCAAAAAAAAAACCCAAAAAACCCAAAACCAACCAACAAAACAAACCCAACTAAAACCAAACCACAAGCAAAAAGCAAACCTCAATGAAAAAACCCCCAAGGTTTGGAGTGTTCTTTTGGTGCCTTTGAACAGAATTTTTTTAGACCTCATTTGAAGTGCATTATGTCTAATTTGTGATAGTTCATTTGCAAATTTATTGGGAGTTAAGAGTTATGTATGAATATTTATTTCTATCGCACCATCTGCCTAAAATTAAATGCATCTTATGTACAACTGTTTGGCATGTCTGTACCTGTATGGGTAGTTGTCAACTTCCTGCAGAATTAATAACAGTGAACTAGAATTTATGCAGTAGATGGCAGCCATTATAGTACTTTAAAGAGACACAAATATGATGAAGATGTGATTCAATAGAATCTGATCTATAGGTAACCATTGTGTATTTTGGCTACAATGCACATATATGCTATTCACAGAAAACAATGGCTCCTTCACAGTGTTTCAGTTTATTGTGAAAGCAGTGCATATAAAAATATGGTTGAATTCTTTCACACTGGTTAACTGCATTCATTCTGGTTTATTGGGGGTGGTGGTGTGTGTATATGATTTTGTCACTTCTCAACCTGTGTGTTTATGAAATTTTCGGTTTTCTGTAAGATCATTGCACTCTTAAGAACTGTCCATGAATGTTTGGAAGACAAAAAACAATCTAAAGGAAATAAGTGCAACAGGATCTCTGTACATGTTTAAAATTAGTGCTGATCAAACCATAAAGGTAAGCTCAATGTATAGCTTAATGCCATAAGACAACTTGAGTCTACTTTTGTGCCTACAATCCTGTTCTAATTTGTTCTTAAAATAAAATAAAAAAAGCACCAGAGGCTGCTCATTTGGTACCACTCGAAGGAGTTTAACCTTAATTATACATTAGATGTGGATATCTGAATTAACATGGCTCGATAGTCTTGGATGGTATCTGCTTGTTTTGAATCTAAGGGGTTGTTCCAAGGGGAAATTGCTAGTTCAGAAGCAGCTTCTTCATTAGAAGATCTGGATCATTGCTCGGAGTTGATGTTGACACGTATTTGTAAAAAGCCCGGCAAGGCTGATAGTTTGCTATAAAATAACATAAGAAGAGCAAATGTAATTTTACCAAGTCTGAAGAAAGTCCAGTCATGCAATGTAAGGAGCAATTAATAAAACATCCCTTCTGGTTTTGAAAACTGTAGGTTTCTGTTCTGCTTATTCCTTTCTTTAATAATCATCCCCAATAGTTTATCTGAGGGTGGATGTAAAATCAAAAGTGTGCTACTTCAAGCTCACTAAGATCCTGAGCAAATTGATCTAACTTTGAAGTTGAGTCTGACTTGGAGATGGGCCCTGCCTTCCACAGGGAGCTGGAAGAGATACCCTCCAGAGGTCCTTCCCTGCTTAAATGATTTTGTTACTCTGTGATGACTGATACTCTGCCTGTGCCTGATGTGTACCTGGCACTTTCATTGCCTTGAGTTTGTTTGCTACCCCTCGCAGTAGCCCCAGATAGAATATTCTAAGATATGCTCCCTCTTTTACAAATAGGTGAGGTGTTCTTGCCTCGGATTTCTCGTGGCTGAGCTCTATGGAAGCTGTAGATCTAAGACTCCTGTTCTGCTGTCTGGGCCGCCTTGTATGATGGAGGCTACCACCTCAGCCATCCTTCTCCAGGCAGATAAGAGACGTGGTTGCAGCACATTTGTGTGTAACATGTGAAGTTTGTGTGAGTTTATCAGATCAGAGCAAGAGCACCACACACCTCATCATCAATAACATTCCTTAGAAGTCTTTATATTTTTTTAGCCTTGACATGTTATTGTTACTGCTGTTCATTGCAATCTTAAAATCAGTAATGTACCCCGTTGCTTTAAGTCGTGTTCATTTAATAAAGAAGTCTTGCACCAGTAAGTTAAAAGATGTTCCTTGTGCTAGCGATAATATAAATGGTTTAAATATTTGATGAGATTTTATATATAGAATCATGTAGAGAGTAACCTTGCCTCCATTACTGATTTGTGGCCAAAGACGACCACATAAGATTTGATGTAGGGAGTGGGAAGTGGGATAAAGTCTATGCAATGGCATTGCTTTGTGTGTTTTTACTTGTTCCATTTCTGTAACCCAGAGGCCGTCATTTTGATGGGAAGTACTCCTGGAACTATTTTAAATGCTAATTGTTTTTCTCAAGGAACAATAGAATGAGTTTTGAAAATTGCAAGAGATTGCCAGTTTGCTTCTGGAACATTGGTAACTGTGGGGAATAATTACATTCCTGTTCCGATGTGAAGCATGCTTCTTCCTTCTTTAGATTGCTAAAATGTAGTGGTATATATAGAAGAGGTCGGGAAAGGTGAGCTTTTCTTGAAAAGCTTGTATAACACGTCTCCCACGGTTCTCTCCTAATGACATAGTTCTGAGATTTCCAGGTTTTTGTGAGGTTCTTAGAGTTGTGGGTGTGTGCGTTTGTAGTGTTGTTTTTTTTTTTTCTTGAATGAATGACTATCCAATAATTAACATGGCATAGTAGTGAGCTAATCTCAGAAGAATGCCATGTATCCAATGGAAGAAATGCCTGAGTACATGCTGTACTATTCTGTGACTGAATTATAGATTACATGACTTTCTGTATTGCGGTGCTTGTCTTGAAGTACTCTGTTGGCAAAAGGGATGTGCAATGAGTGTTGCCTTTAAATAATAAAGATCCGTATAATGGCAGCACTTAACTCTTTATTTGAAGATGCGCCTCATTTAAAGGATTCTACTCCATGATTTTAGAAATACGGTTAGGCCGTGGCTCAGAGAGCAGCTGTACAAAAAACCCCAAAGCTGTATATATTTTTGTCTAAATCAGGAATGTAAGCTTTAGACTTCAGGAGAGATGCGTGTCGTGGGCAGATGAGCAAGCACCTGCTATGTTTCAGGTTGCTCATACATCTGTAACCCCCCCAGGCATTAGGCCGTCTTGTTGTCTTGCAAAATCTGTCTCCTTTGCACAGCAGCAGAGCTGCTTACCATATTTTTATTGCTTTTGCTGCTCAGTCTGGTCTCCTGTAGAGCTGGGAGAGAGAACTTGGCGGTGGTGTCGAAACACACAGGAAGTTTGAGTCCGGCAGTCTTGGGGCTGGGCATGGCCAGGGGAAACAGAGGCCTGGGGCAGGTTACTGCACTCTGTGTCTTATGTGAGATTGCCATAGAGATAATCCTGAGAAACTGAGGCTATTTCTTTGTGTGCTACTCGCTTCTCTGGGAACCGATTTGTCCCCCATGTGCTCAGTGTCATGTTTGGGTGGGAGGTGGGGAACTCTGCTTGCCATTGAAAGGGGAGCAGAGTCTGTGCCATGACTGCATGATGAGTCCCCTGACCTAGCCAGCATGTCCCTCCTTCCCAGGCTGAGGAGGGTAGGTGGTAGAGCACCTACTACCTGGAGTGTCCTGCCAGAGATCTGTTTTCTTGCCAGGAATGGATCCAGCCTTACCCCTTCTGATCATGGGTGTCTTGCTGTGGAGAAAAGGAAAGCTGCAGGAGGAGCCTGAGCAAGAGGGATACAACTTTGTGGGTGACTGCTGAGGACTTTTCCTTCAATGCCAAGAGCGCCCTGAGTCTGGGCTGCCTTTCGATAACACTTGGGTATTTTTGTATGTCAGTGGGAAGGTGTGTGAACAGCACCGGAAAGTTGGAGGGGACCAGTTAGGTAAGAGGCGCTTCAAAGCACGACTGGGATTTGGATTCCCTCCTGCCTATTTGTTCCTGGACTCCGTAGATCTCACATTTGTCTTTTTCCAGCTTGGGTCTGGCAGAGGGAAGAAGAGAGTGTTTTCAGCCTACCCTACTGGTTAAGAAATTCTGGAAAGTGGGAGCAGAGGGTCAAGGCTGGAGCCAGAGCTGGGAAGCAAAGAAGTTGCGGTTTCTGAGAAGTCCTCTACCCCCTGGTATGTTGCAGCTAAGGAGGAAGCTGCCTCTGCTCCTTTTGGGTCAGTCAGCTACCATCTCGACAAGGCACAAGCGTACCTGGGTTTGCTCAAGTCAGTTGTTTTTTGGACATGTCTTTGTGCTTGTTATTTTCTTCTTTGGCTGTAAATGACTGTCCAGTCAGCATCAGGAATGCTAAGTCATCCTACAAGCACCTTGTACAGTAAATGGGAAGTGACTGATGCCTTATGTGGAGCCCCTGAATTATGCTGAGGAGGCACTTGCAGATTTTGACACCCAGGACAAAATGCTGAAATTTCTGCTTGGGTGATGACAAAATCCTGGTGAATTTGAGCTGTGAGAGTGCCTTACCGTTAAACTTACCTGTGTTATGCCACACTTGGGTTATTGAAGGCTCTGTCCTACATTCAACTCTGTGTAGATGAAGAGGGATTTCTTAGGGAATAGTTTAGAATATAAATATCTCATTGAAGAAGCAGAAAATAATTTTGTCTCTTCCACAGACAGCTTCCCTTTAACATATCTGTGACCTCACATAGTTATTTCATCTGTTTAAATTCATGGCTTTCAGAAGAAAGACTTGTAGCTGGTTTGCGTTCTGCCTTAAGGACGTTATACAGTCAGTCCCAGCTGGCTGGTTCCCTCAGCTCTGGTAACACTTTTTAAGTGTCTAAGTGACTTGAGGATCCACGTGCACAAGTTGTTTTCATACTTTATGGATTGAGAATAAGATTATTCTAGAATAATAAGGAAATGTAAAAGCCAGAGAGAGTGTGTGCAGCCACTAGCAGTGATAAGCATACTATACAAACTGACAGTGAGCATAAAATCTGATTTTATTGTTATTTTATTTTTATTTTTTTACAAGGCTTTGCTGTGGAAAGTTGTGGCTAGAGAAACTTGATGGGGGTTTGGTATGGATTCTGCCAGAAAGAGCTGCTCCCTGCAGCGTGCACAAGTGTGTGCTGCAGTAGTCGCAAAAGACTATCCTCATGGTGCTGAATGTACAAGAGTGGAGGAGTACGGACCAAGTAATTTACGGATGCTGGGCTTCCCAGCTTTAGTTCCTTTGCCCTTCATCCAGAGCAGAATTAATCTGAGCAGCTCCTTAAAATAACATAATTTTGGCTCAGGTGAGGTTCCAAAGGACTGACTTCTCTGCGGAATAATTTTATCTGAGAACTTAATGGTGACTGAAATACCTCAGTATTTCTGCTGAATTCAATGGAGCTTGGCTTTACACAGAAGTCTGTGCACCTGGTTGTGCTGAAGAAAGAAGAAATCTTAGAGATTGTGCGAGAAATGCCCTTTTAGAAACTGGACTTTGCCATTCTACCTTTGTGTTCTTATATAATCATTTCTACTGGCTATTTGATGGCTAAATTGATGAGTGTTTATACACTTAGAAATAGTTTTGAATATGAAACAATTAGGATTATCTCTAGCTATCTTTATTTACTGTAGCTGATCGTTATGACATCCAGGGGTGTTATTTAATTTTCTGTGCATGGGTGCTTCAACTTTGTGCTTTACTTGACACATTCTTTCAAATTCATTATTCTTGAATTCAAGTGTGTTATTGATATTTCTACAAATATTCATTTGCTAAGGATATGTACGTGATAAGTGGAAGCTCTGCAGGAAATCAGAAAAGCTCATGGAAGAGTGTACTGCTTTGTTTCTTGCCAAGGTTTCCTTGAGTGCTAGAAGGTCAGTCATTGCCTTCATCACATAACAGCTGAGTGTGTTTTCTTACTTCAGCCCCTACAATAAGACTCTGTAGAGAACCGTTGTATGGAAGAAAGGAATACTTGATTGTTTCTGAAGAGATTAATTCCGTTCACTTGCATTATCTCAAAGAGCCACATACACAGATATTTCACATATTCCGCAATATGTTTTTATGTCCCCTACTTCTTTTACTGGAGAATACTGTGTAGGTAAAATACTTAATATTCAGGGAAACTTGCTGAAAACATGAAAAGTACAACAATCATAGAATGGTTACAGCTGAAAGGGACCTTAGAGATTGTCAAGTTCCAACCCCTCTGCCATGAGCAGGGGCACCTCTCACTAGACCAGGGTGCCCAAAACCCCATCCAACCTGGCCTTGAACACCTCCAGGGAGGGGGCAGCCACCACTTCCCTGGGCCACTTGTTCTAGTGAGTCATCACCCTCATACTGAAGAATTTCTTTCCAGTATCCGATACATATCTATCCCCTTCCAATTTAAAACCTTTCCCTCTCATCCTATCACTACACACCCTTCTAAAAAGCCCCTCCCCAGCTTTTCTGTAGGCCCCCTCAGGTACTAGAAGGCTGCTGTTATGTCTCCTTGGCACCTTCTCATCTCCAGGCTGAATAGCCCCGACTCTCTCAGTCTGTTTTTCTAGGAGAGATGCTCCAGCCCTCTAATCATCTTTATGCTCTCCTCCAGTTCCATGTCCTTCTTATGTTGGGGACTCCAGAACTGGACATGGTACTCCAGGTGGGGTCTCATGAGAGCGGAGTAGAGGGGGAAAATCACCTCCCTTGACCTGCTGGTCATGCTAGCCATTTGCATTGCATCCTTGTGTTAACAAATTACCTATTTATTAAAAGAAACATTTCAGAACTTTTAGATGTTTTCTGCTTCTTTTATGGCTTTTCCTGATGTTACCCTAGTACCAAATTACTTTTTTGCCAAAGAATAGAGCAGATAGAGCTGCTCTTAATTAAAAATGCATATACAGCTTAAGGCCTTAGGTCATTTCATTTGGGGGGAAGAAGGGTGAGAGTCACACATTTCAATGTGCAATTAACACTGTGGTTCTGTATCTTTAAGAAACAGGCAGAATTTCCAAAGAGCAATGAAGCTGAGCTACCCTTAAAAAAAGGCACTGATTTATGTATGAGGAATTAACTTGAAAGAAACATTATCATCATAGTCTTGGGGGATCTTTGGGGTTTTTTTTTACAGAAGATGATAATTTTTATAAATTTTATACCATATATATTTTGAAAATGTGTTAAGTGCCTAGGTTTATATTTATTTGTGTTTCCAAATACTGACATCCACATCCCTAAACTAATATGTAGTTTGTTCTAATAAAAATAATGCAAACACTGTCATTGCCATTAGAACTGCAGTGTATCTTTCCGATGTCTGTAGACATTGTGATGTGATCTTTTCCAGTACAGAAACACGTTTGGATTTTCAGACCTAAAATAGTGCACACTAAGTAAGGCTCTTCTTAAGAAGTCTGTCCTGAGTCAAAATGTGTTCATTCTAGTTCAGATGAGAGAGGTGGCATCATCAGTATAGTTCTGAATACTGAAAAAATTTGGAGTTTGGCTTTCTGTTGACTGTAGAGTTATAAACCGACAAAGCAACTTGATGGGGATGTGACTGTGAGATGGTAGGGCTATTCCAAATCTAAAAGTTTAGTAAGATTTGTGACCAGTTCCTAATATTTTTCTTAATGGACGTGTGGCATTAAATAAACTGTAATGATGTACAGTGAAAAATACTGATGTGCATTCTGAAAGTGTAACCAAATTGTGTTTTGAATCCAGGAAGCTAATAACAGTGGACTGGAAGGTCCCGCGTTGCTCATGTCTCTGCGTGTTTCTATCTCTGTGAGATCCAGCAGTCTCACTGAAGTGCTGAGTGTCCTGAACTGAGTATAGTGACTTATTTGTGAGGATAGTGCATACCTAGAAATGGTGCAAGCGTATTTTGGGTACTCTAAAGTAGACTTACGATGTTTATGTTTTGTGTACCAGTAACACTGTGTAACAGAGCAATCTGCTGTTCCCATTTTGATGCTGTGTGTTATAAGTCACTCCTGAGGAGTGCAAGGAAAACTACAGATTTTTATTGTAGAGAACTGTTTTCTGCGTGTGGTTATATTGTCATAGCTATCTTAAGTTAGATAGGGTGTTCTTCTTTGAGAGGTGATGATTCAGTTTTCTTTGGGTGCTTCTTTTCTCTTGTATAAAGTCCAGTGGCATGGTTTTTTTTTCTTTAAAAGTAATCACCGTTAAGTAGAAGGCTCATGCAGAAGGCATCAATTTTAATCCTATGTAAGTTTTATCACCAGATCAAATGGCTTTCAAAATTGAAAGTTAAAGTTTTTCTAAGATTGCAAGGAGATTTCTACGTGTAGTTTCCATGATAGGCAGTACAGGAAGATTCAGTACAGTATTCTTAGTCTACTAATGTCTGACCTTCATGATGTTCTTTTAACCAGAATCACTTTCAGCTGCAGCTCAAGGTGCAGGCTGGTGGCATTGTATGCTCCTGTAAATGGAGGCTGGAGGTAAAATAAAGAAGCAGTTCCAGACATTGTGACCTGGAGCATAATGTTCAATACCGAATCCTCGGCTAGTAGTGTGGAACGTTAAGATTTTTGTCTCCCTGTCAACATCACTGAGTAGGTTCTGTTACTCGAGAAATTAATTCTGATTAACTAAGTCAGTTCTTTCTTAGTTCTGAGTGTAGGTGTCTTCCAATACTGATTTGTCCTTTTACCTCCCACGTCGGTACTATAGTAAGGTAGTTTGTTTATTTTTTAACCTTTCCAAAATTCAGATACATCTATCCTAGAAGCTAAACTATATTCTAACTCCATGCTTATATCCTCTCTGCCTTATTTTCACTTGTTTGGTGGTGGTGCCAGTGTAGTTTTGGAAAGCAACAGGATACCCAACTTTTTTCCCCTCTTAGTTGCTACTCCAATGTTGCACACCTTTTGTTTGCATTAGACTTTGGCATCTGATCAATGCGAAGATAAAATTTAATATTTCATTATTTGTAGCGGCTTTCAAAAATCTTAGTTTCTGAGTTTTCCCATCTGGCACTTTGATTTATTTCATCAATTTTGTATGGCTTTTAACTTTGGGGCGATATGGATTTATGTGTCTAGTCTTTCTATCTGTGTAATTTTGAAGTGCAAGGATTCCTTTCATGTTGTTCCAAAGTGGTTCGTTCTGTTTATTTATTTCTGTATTTTATAACTGTAATGCACTCTGATATTGGAAGAATACTCTCTAAATCATTGGTACACTAACCACTTCGTGTTTCTGAAGGATCATGTCGACATTAAAAACCACTCTTGGTAACATTCCCATCCATAACTAAAATCGTATTTCCATCTCCATTGTAGTAAAGCAGTGGGACACGCGACAAACTGACATTAGCAATTGCATGCTGAAGGTAGGAGAATGAGAGATTGTTCCCAGCCTTGGGTTTTGGTCCAGTGAGAAAACAAGGAGTGAAAGAGCTTGGAAGGCTGAGTACTTAGTAATTAAAGTATTGGTAAACAGTGTGCCTGTATTTCAAGAAAGAATGAAAATAAATGTGTGTACTTACACAAACATGCTTTTAAAATAACTTCTTTTTTTAGCAATGCTTTTACAGCTCTTCTAGTCAGTTTGTTCTTTTAATCTCTTTTCAACCTTTTTCATATAAAATATGAAAGCTTTTTGGTGATAATGGCTGGCAGCCTTCCGTTCCCAAACCCCACAGCTGCACTGTCGGCATCTTCAGCAGATTAGATCCTTTTTCAAATTGGATGTACTTTTTTTTAATTATTATTTAAAACCACTGAATTTTCCTCTTTTCAAAAACAGTATGTGGAGTTTGGTGGGTCTTATTTTAGTGGCTTTAAGATCTCTGCATTTATTTTGGAAATCATCTTATTTTCTCTGAACTATGTAATGCATTTGTATATTCTGAACATCGTGCAGTTAGACTCAATGATCTCAGAGGTCTTTTTCAACCTAGTGATTCTGTGATATGAGTCCTAGTATTTTCAAAGTAATGAGATATGCATTGTATCAAACAGTCCTTTTCCCACAAGCTGAATTTAGGTCATCTTCCTAGAACTACTAAATAGTAGTGATAAACAGTAAATAGTGATCCAGTTCTTTGTCTTGAAGCCTGTTATTGGAGAGAGACAAGGTCTTATATACTGTTTTGCAGAGAGAGACAGAACACAGCCCGTGCCTTCTAAAATCCAACAAGAGCTCTTAATTTAGATCTTTGATGTTGCATAGATCCATGATGGCCATCGTTTTATGTGATTAAAGACTGTAAGGATATTGTTTGTAGCTGCATCCATTATGTATGAAAACAGCTAGCTGATACACTGGGTCAAACCCAGAACTTGGTTTTGGGGGAAGGAAAGAAAAAATGATGCTTTAGGATAACTGACATTTAAAACGGACTTCAGATTTGGGTTAGTCTGCATCTAATGTCTGTTACTGTCTTTATAAAGGCTTCATTTTCACTTTTTTCCCTTTTTCCTGCCTTTGAGCATCTTCTTCCTTAATTTTTGTTTCCATGTTAATATGGTCTTGGTTTGTCCCATGTGGCAGGTGTATATGATGAGCCTCCATGCATTTACCTTCCCATGTCACCCTAATCAGCTCAAACAGAGGTTTGACTTTCACTCTGTTCTGGGAGAAAGTTGGGGTCAGCTAACACGTGCTAGCTAATCCTGATCCAGCCTCACTTTTTCAATCTGAATTGGACAAAACCAGGGAATCGAATTATATGCCCTTACTGGAGCCCAAGTCCCAACGAGGCCAACTAAGCCTTGAAAAAGAGTGGGAGGTTGGCAGACTTCGCTCCAGAGTTGCATCTGTTGTATAAAGGTGCTTCGCTAATGAGGAGAAAAGGAATCCAAAGCACAGTTGTTTGTTTACCAGGGCCTTGAGGCGGCCTCTGCCCTCCTCATCGTCTGCTGTTTCTGTGAGGCCTGTGGGCTTGTTTTACTGACACTGAATCTTTATTTTTGTGTTTTCCCTCTTCTCCTCCCTCCCAGACTGGCAGATAGCTACTCTTGCCTTGCTGTTGGGTGGTGCTGCCATCATTCTCATAGCTTTCCTGGTTGGGTTGATCTCCATCTGCGTGGGATCTCGGAGGCGGTTCTACAGACCAGTCGCAGTCATGCTCTTTGCTGCAGGTAAGCAGATCACTGGCACCATTATGAAAATTTCATGAGAACAGCTTCACGTTTGTGAAGGAAGACGTGCCTTGTTCTGCATACTAATTCGGAGGCGTTTGGCTTACTTCTGCTTTAACTCCTCTGAGGCTTTTCAAGATAACCGGTTCTGTGTGGCATTAGTAACTTGTGGCGATAGCGCTGTTATTGGTTCATAAGCAGTTATTTATTTGCATTATATGCGTTGTTTTGTGAAGCACATGCAGCAGGGGAAACTACAGAGGGTAAATCTCAAATTAACATTTTTAGTCTGTGAATTTGTGCAGCTTGGTGTCCCCATTTTTATTCTTCGTGCAAAGCCATTTTGGTTATTTTAATGTTCTTCCTTTTAGTTTTAAAACAGGAGAAAATTAATGCTCAAATGTGAACCCTTGAAGCCCTACGTGTGAAAATAAATAGGATTATATTGCAAGGTGTTTATATATACCCTCGTGCTGTGGGGAATTAATTTCATTGTGTTGGCTTGCTCACTTAGTTATTAATTTAACAAGCTGTCACAGTGTAGTCCCTGTTTACCTTTAAAAACATGAAAATGGAAAAGTTTATATAGACTGTCACAAAACCTTAAGGGAGACCTGTGAATCTGAATTGTCCATAAAAGTGGTCCAGTGAGGTATGATCACAATATCGGATCATCTCCTGTTGTACGTTCTGGTGTTTCGGGGCTTAGTCAGCGTGGATGTTTCTGTTTCTTGTGAGATTTGCCAACCATTGTTTGCCTTCATCCTGTCACTCATAAGCTGCATTGGAGCCAGCAGCTTAAGCCCTTTCTGATAGCCCGTAATTAAGAGGATGACAGAGCCCAGTCTTTGGGATGTATTTAAAAAAAAAAAAAGTAAAAAAAGAAAAACCACGTACAAGGAGGATATGAAAAGATAAGAATACAGAATTTGCAGGGTGTTCGGGACAGCAGCAAAGCTCCCAGTAAGGATCCTGCTGCCCCCTGCTGCTAAGGATACCTTGACCGAACTGCACTACTTTGAGGTGCAGTTTTATTTGCTCAAGAGAGATTGGAAGGTTATATTTCATTTGATTTTAGGAGAAATTAATACCATTTAGGATCGGATTTCTTAAGCAGAAATGACCTATTTTTACTCTGTGTGTTGCATTGCTTGCTTGGTTGAATGAAGAAAGGCACTGGTGCCATTATTTTAAAATATAATGTTAATTCTGATACTATAAAGCATTCTGGGCAGTTAACTTTGAAGGAAATGGGGTTATTGAATTTTCTTATTTGTTTCTTGAATTGCTACACAATGTTAAGAAAAATTAACTTAGTAGTAGTTCAGCTGTGTACTGTCTATCTTGGCGTGTTCATCATTTACTACATAGTTAAGTTTGCACTAAAAAAAAAAACATTTTCCTGATAAAAAAAAATCCCCAAATCCTACTGTTTGGCTTAAAGTTGAATCTGTTCTCCTCTGCATGAAAGTAGTTCTAGTGTTTACTACAAAAGTTGGGAGGGAAGGAGGGTTCAATGCTTACTTGCATGAAAAAGGAAAATGTATTTATCCTTTCGCTCCTGAGCCTCTGGGTGCGTGTATGTGCAGCTGTTTTAAATAGCTGTGACCTGAAGCATATAAGAAGAGGAGAGATGGTGTGGTGGAGACAGCCTACCCCATTCTCCTTTGCTACCTGGCAAATCTGAGGAGAATTCTTTTGGGATTTGATGCTGTGACATCATTAGTGTCTTCTCCTACAGATATCTTTGATGTTAGCTGTTTGTAGAGTTGAATGTGGATATGGCATATCTTCAAAGAATTACAGAAAGAGTTGCCTACTGGAGAGGGGGGAGTTAAGATTGCAGCGCAGTGGAGTTCGTGCCTTATGCGACTGTCCATGGATTCAAACCTTCACCTGTGGATTTCACAGAAAATCTTTGAGGATAAATCCCACCCCAACCTGTGAATCTGCTGACAAGATCAAGTATTCTGTATGACTTTTGTTAGGAATCAGCCAGCTGCCTCTGGAAGAAGGACACAGGATGAATTGCCCAGAGGCATTTCATGGTCGGTGTGTCAGGTAGAAAACGTCACCGTGTAGGAGAAAGGACCAACTAGAACAGTGGTTTACGGGCACTTTTAGAGTCCAAACAGATGGTTTCAGGAGGTTTTTTTCTTAAAGTTTTGATTTTTTTTTTTTAAAATTTTTTTTCCATCCCCTCAGTTTCAGTTGGTGACTCTGTAGGTGATGAAGACTGACTGACTAGGACAGGAAGAGATGAGAAAACAAGGAGACAAACCCCTGGCCCCCTCAACCTAGATACTAAGACTAAGCCAGCAAGTGATCAACAATGTGAATGTGCTTAAAATACATACTGTCGGCTCTGTGTAATGGGGGGAGGAACAGAAATACCTCAGGTAGTGGAAGAATGAAGAGCATACAGAGAAGCAGTTGCAGGATGCCGTTGTGTGGAGCCATCTTGGCTCATATAACTCTTCCCAGCACTTTTGGTTGGGGGGTGGGGGAGGTGTCACTAGCTTGCGTAATCGTTGCAGTGTCTTAGTGATTGTGAACCAAACTGGCTCTGAAAGCTCCATCCTCAAAGCACAAGCTCACAAACTTTCTGTAGGAATCTCATGATACAGTTACCAGATAAATGAGTGCTATCTGAGTTCTAATTTAGGGATAGGAAGAGAAAATATAACTGTTGGAAGTCCATAAAAGCAAACAAAAAAAGCAACTGAAAAGATGCTTGCTTTTTAGGGTTATGTTTTAACAGTGTTTAGAAAAATAACCTGTTGAGGTTAGTAAGCTATTAATGTATTTCAAAGGCTGTAAGCTGGGGAAACAGTGGCTTAGCCATAGGTGAGAGGGTAAAAGTAATGATGGTAGATATTATTTGGGATGTATCTTTCTGTTCTGACAGTCAAACCATAGTCTGGCTGGATCGTGTCCTGCATTCTGTGCTATTACCTATTTTCATAATGATGTGGAAGATAAAATAGAAGCGTGCTTGCCAAATTTTACAGTGAAATTAGAAAAAAAAGTGCAGGTACGTGGAAGCTCAGAATTTGTTTTGAGAAATTGACGGAATGGTCTGAAAAAGTACAAATTACTTCAGTAGGATTTAGTGCAAGTTGCTGCAGGGCAGCAAAGAGAGTCACAGCATCACAGAACTACTGACATGGAAGATACTCCATACGTCCTGTAGTCCAACCTTCTTGTTGAAGCAGGACAGTCGCTAACACTAGGTCAATCTGCTGTATTTTTGTTTGGACTGGTCTGGAAGAACTCCGAGGATGAAGATTCCACAGCTTCTCCAAACATGTTGCCCTGGTGCCATATTACCTCCCTTATGATATCTTCTGAGTTTGGGTTTGTTTTTTTTTTTCTATCATTGTCGCAGCTACGTTTTCATGTAACTGTAGGCTAGTTTGAAATTGCTCCTTAGCCTTCTCTTCACAAGTCTAAGTAAACCTACCCCCCTCATCTTCCTCTCAAGAATAATTTGCTCCAACATTATGATTATTTTGGCAGCTCTCTGGACCCTTGTCCTTCATTGATGAATCCATGTTCATTACTGATTGTCACTTTATTCTGCATGTGCTTGGAAGTGGACTCCAAGAGGGATACACTCCACAGTGCTTCCAGGGATTGAATTGAGACTGACCAGTCTATAATTCTGTGCATTTTTAAAAAGACAAAATATTAGCCTTTTTCCAGTCATCTGAATATCTTCTGGTCACTGTGATTTTTATCAATTATTATTTTTAATTTTTTTTTCATAGATGATAAAGAGGGGTCACAATCACATTGGCCAACTCTTTCATCACCCTTGGGTCAATCTCATCTGTCCCCATAGATTCAGATGCAACTCTTAAGTCATCCCTAACTTGTTCCTGTAGTGCCAGTACCCTCCCAAACCATGTCACCAAAGTTTTAGAGAAACTGCCATGGTGCATCGTCTGTCTGGACTGGCTTTCCTGTCTATCATTGTATAAATATGTCTTCTAAATGTGATTTTGTAACCGATGCACCTGTGGAAATCATTTATTACAGCTTTTATCATTTTCTACCTTAATGTTGGATCCCAGCTGGGCTTCAAACATCCTGATTTTGTATCCAAGTATAAAAGCAATGCTATTATACTCCTCTCTCATTGTCTGTCCTTGTTTCCTGCTCTTGTGTGCCCCTTTCTTGCACATTCATTGAGAATGTTTGGCCAGCTGGGCCTCCTGCTGAAATTCTTGGTCTGCCTGTGTAGCAGGGTGGCCTGTTCTTGAGATAGCAATATTTTAAAAATCAGCATGTACCCCCTTTCTCCTCGTGCTGCTTCCCAGTTAATTGCATGGGTTGTATTAAATGCAAAGAAGTTCCTGGATAGCAGTTTCATGTGTGTTAACATTTGAGACTGCAGCACCTGTTGGTTATTAATGAAGTGCTCCACTCTGTGTGAATGAGCAAGAGGAATGGTGTAGAGAGCACAAATACTGACCTTACTAGCCAGCATCACCCTTTTCATAAAGATAGAGCAATTAGAAAGCCCCACAATAAGGTTTTTTGGACAGCTGTTATAGTCAGGCATTTGAACATGGAAAAAAAGAGTGTTCTCTTTCTAGCTTTAAAACACCTGTTGGGATTTTTGCATGTTTAATATAGTGAATATGTATAATTGCAAGTATTTCACGTAAACAGAATAAAATTAGTATTCCCATTCCTGTGTAGTTGTCTTGCCACCGTCATGATGGCATTTTAGTCATAAAGATGGGTCTAAACTTGAAGCTGCTATTGTAGTTTCAGATGAGTAGTCTTTTTTTTTGAGTAGCATTTTGGAAAAGATTTTATATATATATATATATTTCATTTACAGCCTCTTTTTTCCTACAGGAGAAGAGTAGGCCTTCTGGAAAAAAGGTAGTACATACACACACTTACCAAAAAGCAGGTCAGAATATTATGGAGTTCCTTTAAGTTCATTAGAAGCAGATCAGTAGTTGCAAGCATTGGTTTTAACATCTTTTTGGGTCATACTGGTCATTTGTCATAACTTCACTGGCATGCTTCTATCCCTTCCCACTTTACAGGGAGCAACGATGACAGAAGGCAGGGAGAAGTGCGAATCAGTGGCCATATTGTGGAGCATGGGTCTTTCCACTGGCCAGTTGCTGCCCGCACTTCCTTTCAATTTTTTTCTGATAGCATAGCTGAACTAATAGTAGCAAAAGCAGTTTCTTACTATAAAAGTATCTTAAGATACCTGTTATGGATGTTGCTCCTTTCACTCCTTCCACCATGTGTTCATCTTCCAACAGAATCACTTTTTTGTTTTGACAAGTCCAATCTGTAGGTTAAAATTCAGCATACTTCATATGTTACATTGAGGGGAAGTGGAAAGCTTCCTTGGCTGAGACTTCACATACACACACACACCAGAGCAGTTTCCTGTGTTGATTCAGCAGAGATGCTGCAGCCCCAGTTCAGGATGCCACTGAAGAACTTGCTTATATCTATTCATCTCAGAAAATCCTTTTTGACTTTGAATGGCCTTAAAGATGTGTCTGGAAGCAGAGCATATATTCAGGTATTTTTTGGTATAATGATGCTCTCATTACGCAGAATTGGAGTGCATAATCTTTTCATAAGTGTAGGCACTTCCCCTAGTGTACCCTGTTGAAGCTTCTCCAGTGTTGCGTAGTATTGTGTGAGCTGGTAGGCAAAAATTATATTAAAGTGGAATAACACAAGGTAACACTTCAATAACTTTAGGATTAAAAAAATCCTGTGGATTTTGGTATCCACATCAGAAAATCCACTATCCAAACACTGTTCAGATTGTCAGCCTCAAGTCAGAGTACAAAGGCTAGTCTTTAGGCTAAGTGGACAAGGCGGGGGGGGGAGAAGTTTCTGATGGGTGTTTTGCAAAGTGTTATCACCAAGGATGTGTAATGAACATTGGAAATCATCTCCCCATACTGGTCCCCATCCAGAGGACAGGAGAACAGCATTGGTCTCCAGGAGAGGTGCCAGCCTGACACTCTAAGGGCATGTGGGACTGAAAGGGCAAATGACAGATTTTGAGTGTGCCAAGTGCTCAAGCAGTATAATTAATGTTGCTTTATTTTCCTGTAATTTCAGAAGGGCTCCTGTAGTCCAAAGTAGTCTTCCTTTCTGTTACCCACTGGCAGTTTAGAATCATAGAATGGTCTGGGTTGGAAGGGACCCCAAGGATCATAGAGCTCCAACGTCCCTGCCACAGGCAGGGACACCAACTGCCAGGCCTGGATCTACACAAGGCTGCCCAGGGCCCCATCCAACCTGGCCTTGAACACCTCCAGGGACGGGGCATCCACTACTTCTCTGGGCAGCCTGTTCCAGCACCTCACCACTCTTTCTGTAAAAAAACTTCCCCCTAATATCTAATCTAAACCTTCCTTCCTTTAGCTTTAGTCCATTCCCTCTTGTCCTGCCATTATCTGCTCTTTTAAAAAGTTGAATCCCCTCCTGTTTCTATGCTCCCTTCAGGTACTGGAAGGCTGCAATGAGGTCCCCCCGCAGCCTTCTCTTCTCCAGGCTGAACAAGCCCAGCTCCCTCAGCCTCTCTTGGTAGGGGAGGTGCTCCAGCCCTCTAATCATCCTTGTGGCCCTTCTCTGAACCCTCTCCAACAGTTCCACATCCTTCTTGTATTGGGAGCCCCAGATCTGACACAGTACTCCAGATGGGGCCTCACGAGGGCAGAGTAGAGAGGGACAATCACCTCCCTGTCCCTGCTGCCACCCCTCTTCTGATGGAGCCCAGAATACCATTGGCCTTGCGAGCTGCAAGAGCACACTGCTGGCTCATGTCAAGCTTCTCATCCACCACAATCCCCAAGTCCTTCTCAGCAGGGCTATATTGGTTTATATTGGTGCTAGCTTTATAACAATCCTCTGAGTAGTGTTCGCTCTTCTTACACTACCTAATAAACTGTAAAGAACCGGCCCAGCCAATGTTAAAGAAAGTAGCTAATATGGCATTACGTTTCGTACCACTGAACTGTCATCAGAGCGTGTCTCAGGCCTGCAGGTACTCAAGCATGTTCTTAATGGTGTGGACGTGCCCACCACATCAGGGGGCTGGGGCAGCTTGCAGGGGAGGTCACCTTTAAAAATTGGTAGCGTTCAGTGCTGGAAGTGAGCGTTGCGATAAGGTCCTATCAGGTATTTGAAGGGCAAAAAGGATGTTTTTGTACATCCCGGTGATGTCTATGGTCTTTTTGTCAGTGGCAGAGCTAGGGGCCTGGAGAATCACTGCTTCATACAACTTGTTCTTGTCTTCACACCAAGTATAATTTTCACCTACTTCCCCTGGAAACGGTTATCCCAATTATACTATTAAGAGTATGCCTGAATTTAAAGGAAAATGGACACCAAATTCTTGTGAAAATTGAGGTTCTTCAACTGCGCATTTTCATTTAGAGGTTACTGTATGTGTTTGTTGTTTGGGTTTTTTTCTTTAACCTAACACAATAATTAACACATTTGCTGAATTCCACTGCAGATGTGAGGATCAGGCTGCAGGAGACCTTGCTCTCAGGCCATCTTGGAGAAAGTAATGGTTTTAAAGTTGTGGATTTTTCCTGCCTTGGATTCGATCAGTTTTATAAGCCTTTTTTCACCATGATGCATTTCTGACCCTCCCCTTAAATTCTTAACACAAGGCAATGTTTTGCCAGTTGGAAGTTTAATGACTGATCAGACTTTATATAGATTCTTTGGTATTCTGTCTAACAGTATCATTAATTCTGATTACAGTACATAGTAATACATATGAAATATGTAATTCAGAGAGTCTCTACTGAACATAAATATGTATCACCTACTACAAGTTATTTCTAGGCTAAGTAAATGATTTGATTCTGAGCTATATTTCTTAATATCATTTATTCTCCTGTCCTGCTTTGACTTATTTATAATAGCTATAGAACAAGTGATCTTAGTTTTGTTATTATGGAAGGAATAACAACTGCAAACTAAAATACAAAGAGAGGACAGAAAAGAGTTGGGGAAAGATTGCTTTCACTGTTTATTTCATGGACATATGAAGGATCATTGTTAGTACTGTGGCAATAACATTTGTTCATCAATAAGGGCGTGGGGAAGAACTGCTCTGTTCTCTGAGGATGAAATGAGTGTGACAGTTCTGCGGTGCTTTTCCTTTGCAAGATAAAAATGCATCAAGAGGATTTTAAATGTTGAAATTCAGCTATGTGATGTTTTCCTGGGTTTGTAGAAATTAATTAAGGCCTCTTCTGACATTCGTGTCTCCTTTTTTTTTTTTTCTTTTCTCTTTCAGTTGTTCTTCAGGTGTGCAGCTTAGTCCTTTACCCAATCAAGTTCATCGAAACGGTCAGCTTGAAAATATACCATGAGTTCAACTGGGGCTATGGCCTGGCTTGGGGTGCGACTATATTTTCATTTGGGGGTGCCATTCTTTATTGCCTGAACCCTAAGAACTATGAAGACTATTATTAGAATCATTTAATGGAAAGGAAAATAACAAAAGGATTACCCCATCTTTTCTAACTCACAGTTTTTTTAGAACACTTGTGGAGCACCAAACAGTCTGCTCTGTTGATAAAATAGCCTTTGCCTTTTGGGTGTGAACACTATAACCAGCTTTTACAACCATTTAAAAGAACTGCAAACACTAGGATTGCTGATCTTACATAGGCAGATGCTGCAAGCTGCTGATACATAAGCTTAATTTTTTCCTGACAACAAGCAAAAGGATCTACATGACAGCGATCATTGTGAGAAAACGAGTTGGAATGAGAATGCAACGCCAGCATCTGCTATTGCCTTCAGGGGAGCAGCTGGTAGAGGCTCCATTTAGAACTTTCCCTGTATCATAGAGGATTCAGATGTCTGATAAGCGGGCAGTGGCATCTTGTACAATAGGCTGTGTTGGCCCCTTGTTACTTGCTCAAAAAAGCTCTTAAGGAATTAGTTTCAAGCGACTGTGTTGAGGGCAGTGAATGTAACTGGTTAATGACTTGTCTAATATCTGCATTCAACAGTCTTCTGGGAGAATAATTAAAAAAAAAAAAACAACCCAAAACCCAGGCCGCCAACCACACAGGATTTCATGAATTGGTAATCGACATCACTGCGCCAGCTGTAGCAGATTGTTGAAGGAGGTCCAAGCCCAGAGACATGTGCTTCTGACTCTGGCGTTGGAAGTTGTCTCAGCTCTGAGTGTTTTGCTGGGAGGGTGGAGATAAGGGGGAGTAGAAAAAGACCTCGTCTGTCCCTGAGGCATCCAAAGTGCATGAATGAATTGCAGTTGTGCTAAGTACCCATTTAACGCCGGTCATGGTTGTGAAAAGAATGCTTATGGAACAAGTTCAGTTATATTTTTGAAAGGTATTTGTTAGAATAAATGAATTTATATAGTGCAACTGTAAATGCAGAGGGAGAGAGAGATTTGTCTTTAAACTGTAATATGAGCTGTGTGATGCAGTGGTTAAAATACTAACTTTATGCACATTCTTGAGAGATTGGTACCCCCAATTTTGGTTGGTGTTACAAAATAAGCATAAAATGGTTTGTCTTCTGTATATGCCCTTGTACAGACTCTGTGTTATGGGAAATGCTTAAAAGTTCAAATCAAGTTAAGGTAGAACTGGGCAAAATAACTACTTCCTATTCCACATGTAATGTACTTAAAAATGTTTTCTAAGGCTGTTGCAAAGAAAAAAACTGCCATTTTATAAAAAATCTAGTTAGGTTGCGAGTGTCTCTGATCATCAGGAATACAGCTGAGACTCCATCATGTCCATATTAAAACATTAGCACTGCAGGAGGTAATCTCTTGTTTTTAAAGGCTGAGTTTATAATGGACTGGCTGATGATTATCTACATCTAATTACTCCTTGCTTAGTATGTTTCCCACTTAAAAACATCCAGAGACTGTACACATGAAATGAAACCCAAGATAAAAGAGGGAGAACTTCCATGTGAATTTAATCTGCATCACTTTTATTTTTGTTTACAATTTTGCTTATTTGGATATTTTCAATTAATTATGAACATATTTTTATACAATTCTAATCTTTAGAAATAGCTATTTTTTTTAATGGAGAAATTTAAAATATATTCTATGCAGACCTCTGCAAAAGCAGGGCTGCGCATCCACCTCTATACAAATGGTTCTGCTGGTGCCATGGAAAAGACTGCTGAATTAGTCAATGTTAAGACCGTGTCTACAGTGTTAATACCTGTGCCACCGCTGGTGGGGCGTGGAGGTTCTGTGGTGACCATGGGACAACAGGGCTGTTGTGAAAGTGTTGCTGGTGTATGGAAGTGGTTTATAAAACCCTGGAGCTCTTGAGTTTATGTCTTTGCTACCATGGTAGAATATTCCATATCGGCAGTCTTTCCAGGACCAGTGGTGACTAAATGAATTAGACCGAGCTCGACTTGGGAGGGGGTTTATGGCAGTGCCTGGAGAACAAAAAGGATGGGGAGGAAAAATGATGTCCGCTCACTCCACAAGCACCAGAGAGTGTCCGTAACTCTGCTTTTTTTCCTGAGACTGACTTAAGGCGGATATTCGGTGTATAGTTCAGTCTGTATCTTTCTGATCAGCTGTGTAGTTCTGCTTTTATTTAGCAGCATGGAGAACATTGTAGTTTGGCATGGGATTTAGGTTAACGTAGAGAACCCCACTGTGAGAAGATTTCCATATCTTTCTAGGAGAACGGTGCTTCGGTGCTGACATGGCATGGCACCCTGCCTGTGCTAACGAGAAGGTACAGTGCCAAGCCCATATTGTATCTACTAATTTATCAAGTAATTTTTCTTTATGCAGAGTTTGAGCGAAAACAAATGTCAGGCCTCAGGCATCTGCACATTAACAGCCCGCGCTCTGAAATCAGTCACCCGGCTCTTCATATGAAAGACGTTCAGGCAAAAAAAAAACCCTGCAAACGTGAATGCCTAGAGACAAGGCTCTTCATATTTGAGTCAGAAACCTGATTTTCAGTCTTAACACCTGCTTTTCCTCTTGAAGATAATGCAGTCTATTAGGACACACCTCTCAGACTCCTCAGGTCCTTTGCGTTTGGGTATCCAGTATATGGGTTTAGGTACCTACCTTTAGCTTAAGTTGCTACTGCCTGTTGGGGTTGTGGTTTTTTTGCCCCTTACTGTTGCCAGTTGTGGCAAGCGTTCTGTTTCTTAGCACTGAACTGAAAGTAAATACAACATTATGCTGATTTATTTTTTTCTAGCCACAAAGAGGATACATATCTGTGTCTTGAGTGTGTGTGCGACGCATTAATCATTTTGTTTGTTGTGCTTGAGTCATTCCACCATTATTTCAGTTGTTTGGCTTTCTCTCACACAACAAATCCATTGTTTTTCTTTCAAATATATATGAATAAATATATATCTCGCAAACTTGCAAGCAGGGCTAGTTACTTGTATTTTTTAAGCTTAAAGTATACCGTCCGGTGCTGACAAGTACCTAGCACCTCTTTGGATTTCTTGCACAACTTCGTTTAGCTTTTGTAAATTTTAAAAACAAATATAGAGACACCTATGTGTTTGAAATATAAATGATATATATGAATTAGCATGTAACTGTATATTATTAAACATGCAATGAACTGACTGGTAAGTGAAGTCTAATCTTATGGCTAGCAATGTAATTTATTCAGACTGTATTTTTGTACAGAGCAGTGCACACTAACCTATTGCCTCTGTGTCCTCTATAATGCCTAAAACTGTGCCTAGAAATTTCATTTCTGTCTTTAAAGGAAAAAGAAGACAACTAATTGCTTCATGTTGTTGATGGTTTTTCTGATGATGTCCTTTATTTATTTTTGAGAAGTGTATGGTATGTTTATTAAATGAATCCATCAAAATATGGTTCGTTTTAAATGGTCATTGTTAGCAGGGAAAGACACTTTTTTATCAAGACTTTTAAGTTTGCAGTTTTAATACCATTTCTGCATTTCACAATTTTTGTAGCTTACATAAAGTTCTATGTGAAAAAGTAAATGAAATAATAATAATAAAAAAAAATTGTTACACTAACTGAATGTGCCTGTTCTGCTCTGGGTGGAATATATTTGGATGCAGCTGAAACGGGCCTGATTTTCTGATGGTCAGGCTGAGGAGGAGTGGTCTGCTCAGGCTAATTAATAGGCCTGGTATTCATTTACTTTATAGAAGGAGTCTTAGGGAAATACACAAGGTGGGGGGAAGGAAGAGAGAGGGAGGGATGCAGGATCTCACCTGGCCTGAGAGTAAATACCCAGACACCTGCCCTGTGCTATCACACAGCCCCTAGTGCTTTTATAAAAACACAATTATTGGCACATCAGAAAACGAAATGGCTTTTAATGTGGTAAATAACAAGTCTTGAAATGGGAATCTATGCTGAGCACTCTATTCCAGTAGGAAGGTTCATTCATTATATACACATCTCTCTTTCACATTTCCACTAACTAGTATTTTCTTTTTCCATTTTGATTCTAAAATCTGTGTTACTTTTCACCTGGAGAAAAGAAGCAAACAGTTTGAAGACAGACTGTTTTGTGAACCTGAAACATGGTTTTGGAAACATGGATAAGCACACTTAGAACACTAAAAATGTGTTTCTACCATTTGGTCAAGTACTGCCCTACTCTGCATTGCTGGGTACCTCCCTGTGGGTGGGCAGCTGCTGGCAGAAGGTGATGGGAGCATTTGGGGGAAAACCCTTGGCTTCAGTGGGTTATTCCAGCGAATGAGGATGGGGTACAGAAGCTGGAAATCAAGTAATAGAAAAGGAATTTGGAGCAGTGAGCAAGTGTGATGGAGGTTACCTGAAGATTTGTTTTCTTTTGAATTGCAATTATATGCAAGGAAGTTCATGGGAAACTAAGATCTCCCAGCCACAGGGGAATGAGGGAGCAAACTGGAGGCGATGACACACTTCTTGAAACCTGCATTAAAATTTTTGTTGTACTAGGTGTGGCTTTAGGAGGCATATTGCTCAAGGGTTTGACCTTGGCTTAATGCCCAAATTTTAGGTCATCTGTGTGCCTACAAATTAGCACAAGGTCAGAGGGCCACACTGGTTTACCAGGGGAAAGAAATTAAGCATTGGGTGGGGGTGCCTTGATCAAACCTTGTCTATTCAAACATACTGAATGATAGGAGTGCTCACTTGCACTCCAGCATACCAAAGGCTTCCCAGTAGACTTGACAGTTGAGCATCATTGCACGACACATTTGGTATCCCCCATAAAGTAGGGCTCCACTCTGCTGATGAACCAGATGAAGTGTAGCTAAGTGTACAGCATGTTGTAAACAAGAGAAAAATGTATGGAAATGTGTGTAGGAGCCCAAGTTTGTTCCTACCAGAATGCAGTTTGAAGATGAGTAAGCCACAGAGCACATAGTGGGAACAAATGGTTTGAGGTCTGTTGAGTGCTGCTGAAAACTCCAAGCTCAGGCAAACACCGCCAAAGAAAAAGTCTTTGGGACTTTACAAAAGTCTTTTAAGTTGATATTTTGGTGTTTTGTCTGTGAGAGGGAGTTGTAATGCTTGCTTATTTCTGTACCTTGAAGGAGTAATTCCCAAAACAGCGTTCTAGTGTTAAATGTATAGGTGCAGTGGGATTTTGCAGATACAGAAGATTTTTCTGCTGTGTGGGTGACTTCCTGGCACTTTCTTGATGGAAAGCAGCGCTTGGGCTTTTCAAACAAGCAGTAGCTTCAAAGAGGACTTTAAATCTTCCAAGTATCCTAAGAAGCCAAGCGTTTATCTGGAATTTGATACAAGCAGCATTGCAATCTACAGGAAGGCTGAGTTTTGTGATTTTCCTCCTGTTCAGTTAATACTTCTGCCAAGTTTTTTTCCTGATTTGTGGGGAGAAACACTGGATGCAGGCAGCCAGGTGGAAAACAGTATTTCAGTATCTCATTAAGAGCATGATTTGTACATAGTTCCCCCACAGTAAAATGGGTCAGCAATCCAGTTGGCCATTTTCTACTCTTAGAGGAAGTAGTTTGATTGGTATATAGAAACTCACACATGACTTTTTAAATACAGGTGTTCAACTAAATTTTGAATTGTAATAGCAAAATCACAAAGGGTATATTCAACAGTATCTGCTACCTGCTATTGCTTATTTTGCTTCTCTGTCCTTCCTCAGTCCATCTTCATTTGCTTTTTCTGAGCCACGATACCATCCTATTATCCTATTGAACTTTAAGATTTGATACATAAATAAACAAATATTTTACACCTGCTGCTTCAAGAGAGTGTCTCTGTGCATACAGCTAGTCAGTAGGTGTTTGTTCCCAGGGGAAAGGTTCCAGGGTCATGTTACTGCTGATGATGGAAGCAGCGTATCCTATCCTAGGACAGGTAAGTGGGAAGTTCCATGTTTCAGGAAAGGGTGTCCGAGTTGGGTTTGGTTCCTGACTGCACTGTGGATCCTTTGCCTTGCAGCTCCTACCCCCCCCACCACCTGCAAGAGGGAAGGTAATGATTTGTCACCTTTCTGTCAATGAGACTGAGGAGTGATATGGATGAAATATCAGAAGTGTGACTACAGGGGCAGGCATCAAAACTGGTTTGTGTATCTGATCATGGTTACTGTAGTGGTACGGTATATGTTACGTCACACTGAAGATGCGGTACAACAGGGCAGCAGGGGCATGAGTTGTCTGTTTACTTTTATGCTCTGAATGGGATCTAATCCCTTTCTCAAAGGAGACTGCCCTTCATCTGGTCTGACCAGATTCAACACATACAACGTTTTAGTGTTCAGGGTAAAATGAAGAGTGAGAGAGTGAGACAACAGAAGTGAGCAGTGAACAGGGGGCCTGCTCTCCCATGTCAAGGTGGGAAACACCTGGGAAAAGTAAGTGACCTTTCTGCAGGAGAAACAGACCTAAAGCCAAGCTTCAAGGGTGACAAATACTGGGGGTCTCACAGAAGATCTGTAGAGTTAGTTTCAACTCCCTGAACGGTGCTGGACTTGCAAAGCAGGTTTGGAGACTTTTGTCATCTCCAGCCATGGACACACTCCAACTGAAGTGAAGCTTCCTGCAGTGCTTTCACCCCCATAGGTGCCTTTGGTCACTGCATACCTTCTGAGCATCTCTGTTACTGTGCTGTGCACCATAACTAAAACCCTGTGCAATGAAACTTAGGCTGGGCAGGACATGGTGGGATTTGGGATGGTCCCTAGTCCGGCCACAGTTCAAGATTAGATGCAAAGACAGCCGTGTCTCTTGGACAATGCAAAACTCTCAGCTGTAACTGAGGGAAATCGTAGCGATACAGCAGGGTACAGAGGAATTTCTGCAGTAGCAGACAAGCCTTGGTATATAACAATGATGAATGGGTTCATAAATGCCTTCCTAAATAAGGAGAATATTTTCTGAGTGACTCAGAGCTGCTGTGGGCCTAAATACTTACCTTTGTCTCCAGGTTTCTAAGAGCTATCGCGGGAGGCAGAATCAGATCCATTATCTTAAATTCTTTTCACTGAGAACGAGTCATGTTTTTTCTCAGAGAATTTTATAATACTGGAATTATATACTAGAACACTAGAATAATACTAGAATTTGAAATTCTTAAAGGCATTCAGGTTGTGGAAACTTCAACTCTTTTAAAATAATTTCTTAGCTACTACATCTGGTTTAGATTTCAGGTTGCTTTTTTTTCCTTTTCAACAGCTTATCTATTATTTTCATCAGTAGGAAAAAGGAAAATAAAGCATTTGAGCTATTTAGAAGTTAAGAGGAAAGCAAGGCTGAACATTGTACTTACCTTGGAATAACAGGACTGGAGGGGGACTAATTTCAGCTCGGTCAGCTGATAGCTTAGTAATAAAAATGTCTAAGAAAAAGTGAAATGAATAGCACCTGAGAAATATGGTTCTTCCCTACACACACAAACTTTGCTTTTCTCTGTTCGCATTTCTTCCCTTGATGCTACAAGAAAAGAAACATTTATTTCAGGATTTGTCCTGGTTATCATCTTTTGAAGTAAGTATGCCTACTGTAAAGCTGTGTAACAAAGTACTTGTTAAACTAGTATCAAGAGTTTCTAATGGAAATGTTTAGAATACTTAATTTCCAAGGCCTAATTTGAAGCAACCTAAATTATTACATCAATAAAATTTGCCTGAGGGGAAGCCAAAAGGCATTCATGTAATGAAATAAGAAGCCCTAGCTGCAGAAATTTTTTTTCACTGCAGAACACCTGAAAAGCTTTGCAGCTGTTAGATTAAAAGAAAAAGCTATTGAATTATTCCAAAGTTTTTAACACGGGGACATTTTCACATCAAAGATCATGCAACTTGCAAAAGGAGCAGGCGAAGCGAGGCCGGGAAGCCTAAGCGCGAGCAGATTGCACTTCATTTGTGTGAGAAGAGCCCTTCCCCGACTGAAGTGTAATGCCATTACACACTCCCTACCTTAACACCTTGCAATTCTAACGCGCTTACTTTTACGGCTGTTTTTAAAGCTGTAGGAGTGTGACAACATGGTGGCCTAGGCCGCGGGATTTAAGACACCGGTTGTCTTGGGAGCCAAAGGTGGAAATCCGGACGGCGCTCAGCTCTCGCCTGTGTCCTGGCATTTGCTGCTACATGTAGATTGAGACTCTCAAGCCTCTTGGACAGAAGCTGAACCACCAAGATTGTGACTGTTCTGTGTCTATGCAAAAGAAGTCTTTGCAGTATGTGTGGGAAGGGGGGCCTGGGAGGGAACCATTTCACTTTCCTTGCAGATTCTCTCTCTTTCCCTAGAGTTATACTCAGGTCTGGGTGCCTCTGCGGGCAACAGCTTTCCAAACTAGAAGGGCATGTGGCCCAGCACCCCTGCTACTGAAGAGCTTTGGCAAGCTGCTCTCACACTGTCAGAGCAGGCACAGACTGAGGACTACCTGGGTTTTCTTTGCTTGAGTTGGTCAAGACTTCGAGTGCGTACAATGTGACTAGGTAAAGGCGTAACCAGCTGGTGGTGGCTGACCAAGTCTCAGCCTCTTCAAAACAAAACCTTTAAAGTTTTACTAAGTAGGCAGCATTCTGGTACACATCCATCTGTAGTAAGTGACCTACAGCTACTCATCGTAGATGATGAAACCTTTTGCACAAGCAAAATCTTCTCAGGAAGTAAAACGTATCATAATATTGTCAGGGAAGCATATCTAACTCTCATATCCCAGACTAAGTCTGTAGCCAGAGAAATGGAATATTATCAAGCACACTTACAAACTTTCAGTGTGAAATCTTAAAAAAAATCAGGTAATATATATCAATGGACAGTACAGGAGAGACTGTTCTAGGATGCTGTTCACATTATTACTTTTCAGCAGAGATTAGTGGGAGACAAAGGAGAAGGCCATTTTAGAAACTTAAGAATGGGGAGGGAAAAAATAAGAGAAACTCACAAAAATAGAAAGTGTGAAAGCTTCATTATTCATGGGCTGCACATCCTTCCCACAAAGCCAGGCAATTTCAAACCAGTTTTTTCTCAAATTTGTGTTTTAAATAGGAGGTATTCTTGCTCATCAGGTAAAGTTTAACGCTAGCACTGCCTTGCATAACTTATTTTCTGAGAGACCTGAATAGATACGGGCTAATTATTTGCTTACAGTAAAGCTCTTCGCACCTCTGACTCAATTCTGTAGGCCTCCAGCAGCAAAACTTTAGAGCAAAAGTTTACAAAAAAGTTGGATCAGCAGCCTCTGCTTCCCAATGCAGTCACATATCTGCGGAATTCAAAGCACAGTTCTCTAGAAGCTGCTAATTGCCTGCCAATCATCCGGCACACTAGCAGTTCACACATTTTTTGCTATCGACCTAGCAGATTAATAGTATAACCCAAACAAAGGAACAAAGGCTAAACTGTTCAATTGGGAAGGGTAATGTGTGGTCTTTTCAGGCCAAGATTAACAGAGAAACAGAAAAAATGGTGTTCTTTGTAAAACTAAAGCTGCAGTGACCTTACCTCTGACAAACAGACTGAATGAGTTCAGCACTATTTGCCAGCAAACCCTGAAACAGCAGTGTTTAAAAAAAAAAATAGAAAGAAAGAAAAAGTAATCCCCCAAGCCTTATATTGAAAAATCATGCCAAGCAAAACGAAGTAAAACTAAAATGAATTTGATTTCACTTGTAGGAGTCAGCAGCATAGCTAACTAAAATGATTCATAAAGCAATGCTGGAAACTGTTGACCATTATGCCACAGCCTTATGTTGAATGTATTTTTAGTGTCTGTGTGAGTCTATTTTCAGGACAATACAGCACTGTTTAAAAAAGGGTGTTTAATGTTTTCTCTGGTATCTTTGGGACTGGTATTCTCGGATTGAGGTCAATCAGAATAAGGGTACTATTATCACTGAAATTAATAATTTTATAGTTACTTGTACATTCATCATAGTCAGGAATTCCAACTGAGACTAGGAGTCCAAGAGAGAGCCAAGACCAAAGGCGAGTGCCTGAAAATTTTCAGTATCTATACTGTGGAGTTTCCAGTCAGAGCTCTATAAATAGACCTGCAGTGAGATTTGCTAAATTGGGCTGTGTTAGATGAAAAGGGTAACTTGTGTGTGGATTGGCTGCTTCAAAATGCATTTCAGTTACCTTTATTGACATTTACTTGGTATTAGTTAGTTACCATCTGGAGAGAAAAAATTGTTTTCAAGTTGAAATAGAAAATACACAGAATGGGTCTGTGGTCTTTGATTTCTTGAGGCAGATTTTGTTTCCAAGGGTGTAATGACATATAGTTCTCCCTTTAGCTTTGACTTCTTGTTCCTGTTCACCACACCCATGTCCACAGCCTCAGTTGTTCTAATACAATAGTTTAACAGAACTGCACAATAAATTTAGGTCGCTGAAGTCATCCAGCAGGAGCAAGCACCAGCAGTGGGCAGGGGAGAACAGGTACCAGCTGCGTTGCTGCAACCAATGCATCACATTATCACACACTCAGTGTCTCTTTATTGCAATCCATTATTTATGAGAACAGTTGTTATTGAATCACAGAGTGGTTTGGGTTGTAAGGGACCTCAAAGATTATCTAGTGTCTAGGGTCACACTTCACTAGCCCAGGTTGCCCAAAGCCCCATCCAGCCTGGCCTTGGACACAGCCAGGGAGGGGGCAGCCACAGCTTCTCTGGGCAGCCTGTGCCAGGGCCTCACCACCCTCACAGGGAAGAATTTCTTCCTAATACCTAATCTAAATCTACGCTTCTTCAGCTTAAGTCCATTGCCCTTTCTCCTGTCAGAGGGACTTGTACAGGTTGGATTGATGGGCAGAGGCCAATGGTATGAAGTTCAACATGGCAAAGTGCCAGGTTGTGCGCTTTGGTCATAACAACCCCAGGCAATACTACAGGCTTGCAGCAGGGTGGCTGGAAAACTGTACAGAGGAAAAGGATCTGGGGTGACACTCACCTGAACATGAGCCAGCAGTGTGCCCAGGTGGCCAAGACCAACACTTGTATCAGGATTAGCATATCCAGCAGCACCAGGGAGGTGACCATCCCCCTGTACTCAGCTCTGGTGAGGCCGCACCTTGAATACTGCATTCAGTTTTGGGCCCTACACTACAAGAAAGACATTGAGGCCCTGGAGCGTGTCCAGAGAAGGACAATGAAGCTGGTGAAGGGTCTGGAGCACAAGTGTTATGAGGAGCACCTGAGGGAATGGGGACTGGAGAAGAGGAGGCTCAGAGGAGACATTATTGCTCTCTAAAACTACCAGAAAGGAGGTTGTGGGTTGCTGGGGCTCAGCCTCTTCTCACAGATAACTAGCGATAGGATGAGAGGAAATGGCTGCAAGTTGCGCCAGGGGAGGTTCAGGTTAGAAATTAGGAGAAATTTCTTCTCAGGAAGAGTGATCAGGCATTGGAACGGGTTGCCCAGGGAGGCTGTGCAGTCACCATCCCTTGTGGTGTTTAAGGAAAGATTGGATGAGGTACTTAGGGACATGGTTTAGCAAGTAATATAGGTGGTAGGGGATTGATTGGGCTAGATGATCTTAGAGGTCTTTTCCAACCTTAATGATTCTGTGATTCTATCACTTCACTACTTGTTCTTGTCAACAGTCTCAGTGTTGACAGCACATAGTTTGGTGTCATCAGGTAACTTGCTGAGGGTGCATTTGATCCCACTGCACATGTCTCCAACAAATATGTCAAATAGCACTGGCCCCAGTACCAAACCCTGAGGAATGCCACGCATAACTGGTCTCCACATGGACGTTAAGCCATTGACCACAACTCTTTTGAGTGTGAACACCCAACCGATTCCTTCTCCATCAAGTGGTCCATCTGTCAAATCCACGTCTCCAATTTAGAAACAAAGATGTCATGCGGGACTGTGTCAAATGCTTTGCACAAGTCCAGGTATTATCTGAATTGCTGCTGTTGCCAATCCCAAGTAATACCTGTTTTCCAGGCCAGATGAATAAGAAGCCCTAGAAACTGTTAAAGAGCAAAAATCTGAAAAAAGTCTGAAGCAAGAATCAGCTATTCTGGTGTAGTCTGGCCTCCTAACAGGCCAGGAGGCTCCCTCAATAATTTCTGCAGCAATTGTTAAATTTTGTTTGAGCAGTACCTCTCGCCTCTGCATTGCTCCCAGTGGCTTTGGCTCAGCCTTGTAACGTCTTTCTTGCTTGTAGTCTCATGATCAGCTTAAATCTTCATTTGCTGCCAAAGGGCCAGTTCCCATCAAGCAGCAGCCATGTATTCAGTCACCTTCTCCTGTGCCCACATATTCACATCCGTGCTGCTGTGTGCTAGAGATGCTGTGGTAGCTCATCCCAGAGAGCATGAAAGCCAGAGTCGTTGGATTTCAGCAAATCTCCTTTTTAGGATGGGAGAAGGCCTGAAGTCATGATGAAAACACATACCAAGTGTCATACAGATTTTAACTTGGTCACAACCAAATGAAAGGAGGACCAGGAATGGAGGACCAGGAATGGCAGTGTACAGCTGGCTGAGGAGCTGGGTGCTTTGCAGGTAATTCCTTTGGGCCAACTCTCTTGCACCCCTGGTAGGGTGATTGGCTGAAACACAATCTTTGGCAAGAGGCAGCACTGGGAGTTTGTAAGATGCCTGCAGATATTTCAACTTGCGGCTGGAATGGTTGTGAGAGCTGCAGGTGAGGAGGCCTGTCGTGGCTGTCTTGACTGTTTGTCACATACTTCATATGGAAGCCGGTCATTCTCCTTACTGATATCCTTTTGCATCTGTGACCTCCATAAACTGTACAGTAGATGAAAATGTGGAAACTAGAATGTCTTTCAAAATAATTAATAATTCTCACAACTAAATTGGTCTGAAAAGTGCAAATCAGGTAGCCATCCCAAATGTTTGGCTTTGAAATTTCAAGATAAACTATCTGTGTGATTTGTAGTGCTGCCATTTTAATTCCCTGATTCAATGCACATAATTCATAGAAAGGGATTCCTAAAATGCAGCCCTAAGGTTGGATTGCAGTTTTGTTTTCTGTCAATATTCTGTAATATTAATTTGAAATTTTTTTGTTGCTAGAGATATTCAACTCCGTGAAGTCATTCATTAGCCTAGAAAATCTTGATGAGTTACAAGTCCTCCTCCCTTTTTTAGTGCAATTAGCACTATTTCATCTTATAGGCATAAAACAATAGGGACCTTTCAGCCCAGAATCAGAGCCAGGAGACTTTGAATTTCAGTCAAAGAAACTAAAGTAAGGCCATATATTAAATGCATGTACGAGAATATTTCAGACCTTAGAAAATCAATTGAGAAGTAATGAACATTGATGAACATATAAAACTTGAAGAAAGTCTCATTTATTCATTGTGAACTTCAATAAAGGGCATCTCATTTGTCTGGTGCAGAGCTGGAGCAGGATGGATTACACTACACAGTGAATATTTTGTTTCGAGTTTTATTGATCTGAGGGGAAATACAGATTGTATTGTGGAGTATGAACTGGATTCAAAGCCACTAAAGTCAATGGAAAGATTTCTTTTTACTTCAGGGGGTTTTGAGCAGGTTACACCTGCGAAGTGTAAGTTGCACAATCAATGTAAATTGGTTACACAGTCCTGGACTAAAGTGAAGAAAATTCTCTGTCTGGCCTAAATAAACTATAGCTACTTCCTAGCCTTTTCCTCTATGAACCTAAACTCACAGAACAAAACTACAAACTTTAATTTAAAAGATCATTTCAGATTGGAGGGATTGTATCTTGTCTGTGTGTGCCTATAGAAGCACACACATGGATGCATCTTCCCACCTTGACCTTCAGGGCTGCCTATGGAATATGGGCTTAAAAAGCTAAATTTTGGACACAAATGGTTAGATGCTAGATGGGAATTTTGTTCACTATCTTCAAACAACACTTCACAGATACAAGTGTAACCCTAAAATTACTGTAAGTTTAAATGCTAATCCAAATTGTACCAAATGAGCTGTGCCTTGGAGTAGTATCACTCAGGGGTATAGTGGAAGAGAAACCCAACATTTTTGGGACACATGCTGGGAAAGAGATGAGGGACATCAGAAGTGGTATCCTTTGTCCCTTGGCTGATTCTTGTTGGAACATCTCCAACAGGCAGAAATTTTTTCTTCTCAGACTCCTCCATCAGTGTTTGACGAGTCTATAGGCAAGACTAAAACTGAAGGAAAATAGAGATGTCCCATGTCAAACTATAAGCAATAGAGAATGGACGCTGATTTTGTGGAACACTTATTCATAGAATCACAGAATCATACAATCTTTAAGGTTGGTAAAGACCTTTAAAATCATCAAGTCCAACTGTCAACCCAACACCACTGTGTCTGCTAAATCATGTTCTGAAGTGCCACATCTACAAGTACTTTTGAACACCTCAAGAGATGGTAACTCCACCACCTCTCTGGACAGCCAGTTCCAATGCCTCATCACTCTTTCAGCGAAGAAATTTTTCCTAATATACAACTTGATGCCATTTCCTCTTGTCCTATCACTAGTTACTTGGGAGAAGAGACCAACACCCACTTCACTACAATCACCCTTCAGGTAATTGTAAAGAGTGATAAGGTCTCTGTCAGCCTCCTCTTCTTCAGACTAAACAAACCCAGTTCCCTCAGCTGCTTCTCATGTATTTAAATATGTGTGCTCCACGTCTTTTTCTTCCATTGATATTTTATGGTAGATTTTTTTAAAAGAGCAAATGCAGAGTAGGTGATGTTTGGAAGAGCTACTGAATTTCACTTCCAGTTGCATCTTATTCTGTCAGGCAGTAACTTAAGCAAAAAATGCGTATTCTTCTTTGCAATACATGCACAAAGACCATGAGATAGCTCTTTTCTTCTTTCCCCTTTTTTTTCCCCACTTGTATTTCAAGGTACTGGAAAATTCTTTGTATCCCAGATCATCAGGACAGATTTCTCCTGATACCTAAAGGGGCACAAAGAATGACAGTGGAGTTCAGGTCCTATATGGTGCAGTTGGGCCTGAGATATCAGATAGATATGCTGTGTGCTAGTGACAAATTTATCACAAAATATTAATACATCTCAAAGACGTTCTTTGTTCTCTGATTTTGGCAAGTGCAATGTGCCTTTAGTTACTCATGATGAAATACTGTAGTTAAAGGTGTCAATATGAACATTAAAAAAAAAACAAACCCAAACCTTTAAACGGGCATTAGAGCCCTCTCACCATACTGTTTAGCCATTTCGGAGAATTGATGAGTCCTGCTGAGCTTTGCTTCAACTTTGATATAAGTCAAGAGTGATGTGTGATTTGTTTTAGAAACCGATGAGGTTTCAGGTATGTGCTATTTTTGGAGGGAGTATAAATTAAGGTGGTTGATGAACATGTGGCTACTTGTACTTCTGCTGTACAACTCAGTAGTAGAAATGTGCTCCTGGGAACAATAGAAAATGCTGAATGGGCTTGTAACGTTCATTTAATGACAAGGAGAGAGAGAAGGGAAGTTCAGACTGCTGTGGAGACAAGGAATGCTTTTGGCGAGACAAGTGATTGTGTTCCAGAGCTGGTTTTCAGTGGGACTGTGGGTGGCACTGGCAAAGCTGTTCACAGGAGGAGGAGGTAATATCCTCTATTCAGATTCTGATGTTGGTCCCCATGCCAGGGCTGCTGAGAGATTAGAAATATGGTCAGATTTATACAACCTGTCACAGAACTGCATTTTATCACTTTCTTTTCCCCACACAGAAGCCCTTTGTCTCCGCTGGCCTGTACCTCTCTTCCAGCACACTGCCGTCAGCCTTGTGCTTGTGGGGGGAAAGCTGAGCTCTTGTGCTAGATGCTGGACAGCCTCATCAGACAAGAAGAGAGTCAATGAAAGCCCCTCACCTCAAGGCTTAATTTGAGGTTGAAACACAAGCCCTTGCAAACAATATAAAATCAATCACCTTAATTGTCAGTGTAGGCTACAGCCTGGCCCTAAATTTGCTTTCTCTTTAATGTCTCTTCAACAGTGACAAACAGAAGATGAAACCTTTAATTCCCTTTTGTGCGATCTACCAGAAAAGTCAGCCTTAAATACTTCTTCAGTATTTCATTGTGTCATAGGCTGCATCTGTGGATCTATATCTACTGATGAAATTTTCCACTAGTATAGGACAGAATGGAGTGTTTGCACTTCAAATTCTGAAATAGGCCAAATCCCACTTCTGCTTAGCATGTTCTTTAAATGCCAGATGACAAGACAGCTACTTCAGCTTACCCACTTTTTAGTTCTAGATCCAATAGTTACAATGAAGACAAGTGGGAAAGATTATATTTGACCCCAGAAATTGTGAATATAGTAAGCTCAAATACCAAGGTGTCAGCAGCTGCTCAGAATATCTATTGCTGCTACAGCCTGCACATTAATTTTCTGGGAATGGGAATGGAAATTGTCTTCTCCATAGGGTTTTATGGAGCTAGAGTGATTTATCCACTTTCCTTTCAAAAGACTAGAAGACTGCCAGATCTTGAACCACCCTCAAAAGAGTGCTGATGAACAATGTATACAGTGGGGCAGTAAAAGCAAGGGAAGCAGAAAAGGCAAAGGAAATTATTATTATTATTAATTTTAATTATGATAATGACTGCCAGAGCTAGTTACTGGTCTTTAGGAGAGAATATGTCCACATCTTTGCCACAGTGTTCTCATAACCTAAATGTGGACAATCACATCTGAGTCTTTTCTCAGCATACAACAGACAACACAGATACCACAGGGATACTTGATTCCATCCCATACAGCCATATCCTGGAAATGAGATTAAATGGTCTAGGTAAAACATTAATTTCCATGAGTTCGCTACTTAATTACCATCCCAAACTGCTGCAAGATCATCAAGCATGACGAAGAATAAGAAGAAAAAAGTTGTCTTCTGTATTTTACATTCTGCAGCAGCCACACTGCGTTTATCTACAGTAAAAATGCTTGTGCATCTGCTTTCTTCCCAAGGCTTCAATGCATACTAATTATTTTCTCATGTATATTAACTAGGATTTTATAGCTTTTGCTGCTTTGTGCACTGTTTCAAATCTTTATCCCGTAGCTTTTTCTGCTATCTTGCTTGCTTAGAGCTGAAAATATTTTTTCATAAAAATCTGGTGCAAATTCCCTTTTGTACATGGGCAGAGTCTTGGAAGTTTACTAATTCTGCATAGTACAAAGACCACACTCTTTAGAGGAGCCTTATGCTTCCTGGGTGAGGCAAAGCACTGAAGTATATCAAGGTGAACTGCCCTGTCTCACCATGTTTCATTTGCCTTCAACCACAAGCTGGACAGTCCAGGTCCCTCTGTAAATGCTAAGGGACTCATGACAGGTCCTCATGATGGTGAGGAACCTTAACATCACACATACTTGTACCTGCATTTTACAGATGCTACAGGCATTTAAATGAGACTACAGCTCTAAGCTTTGTCCCCTTTGTCTTGGTTCAACCATTACTTGTCTCTGTCTTGCCTTACTTGAATTTGTAGTAAAACATCATCTTACTTGAAATAATTCACCAGTCTTTGATATATCACACTGATATTTATTGAGATTCCAGTGTGCCTCTTTCATATCAGTAAGTTTAAGTGAGAAATGTGTGGGTTTTTTCCTGTTGTTCATAGGAAGAGAAACATTCCTTTAGTATCCCAAGTCATGATTACAGTCAGCAATTTCCTCCTCTCTCTCTCCTCATTTAGACAGCACTGGAAATACCCTTTTCTGTTCTACTGCTTGGCCTAGATAATATGTAATTCACAATTGGTATTAATACTGCATCTGGCCATTACACCTTGCTCTGCTTCAGTAGTTCTCTCTCTCCATGGTCCAGGGGCTGCCTTTATTAGCAGGTCAGCCTGAGAAGTGAGCTTGCTGGAGGAGAACTGCAAATAAGATTCCCAATCCCCTCCTAACTGTTCTGACATATTATCTAATCTTTGTGAGCCCATAAAACTTTAAGATGAGAACTACCTACACGTTTAACTTTACAATACAGTTACACTTTGCTGATTTTCAGCTTTATCCCCACACACATACAATTCAAACAGATCCAATTTTTAATTTATTGTGGGAATCAGAAGGTGAGGATAATGTATTCCAGGTAATGCACTGAAAACATTTATCACTGCTAGTTAACAGCTAGAAGCTTATTGTGTTATATGTTAAAGAGATTTTCACATTATTTTGTGCAGTGAAAGGGATGTGGCCTCGTACGTGGGGCTCTATGTGCACTTGGCTGGTCCAGTTTATCCCTTTGAAAGGCAGAATCAAAATCCATGGTTTCTGTTTTAAAACAGTTGCGTTCAGTCCGTGGCATCCTTGACTGGTTGGCTGATCCAATTTATAATGCTTAAAGTGAGGCTGGACTCCGGAAATCGATTCTATGAAAGTATAGTGTGGGCACTTTCCACATAGGCAGTGTCATATGGCATTTCTTTCACCTTGCTTATACATTACTTTTATTCTTATCTTCTGTTATCTAGGCCTGCACTGTGGCCATGGCATCCAACGCCTCCGCCTGCAATAATCTGCCACCAAATTACCTCTTCTTGGGGAATTTGAGAGTGTGTTGGGTTTTTCAGAAGTTGCTTTATCTTTGTAAATTTATGTCTGCTTCCTTCAATACAAAGAAGAAAGAAAACCTTGAAGTTTAGGGTTACCCTAAGTTTCTAGGAGCATGTGTAGAACTCCCAGGTCTCCCCAGAACTTCTTGTGTGACTCTGGGGGCATCTCTGAATCTTTTTATATTAGTCTTACATATTCTTATGATAGGGTGATGGTTTGATACCTTTCTATTTAATAGTTAGGAGCCATCAGTAAGAAGATATACACCACATGATCAGATAAGCATATTAAATTGGATCAAAGGATCATTTCAGCAGACAGAGTCCCTTGCTAAGGGTAAAACCAACCAGAATTGTAGAAAACAGCTCTGTAGATCATTTAGGTGGCAACCGCAAGGCACATGACAGATCCTCAGACAGATACCTCTTTTATATTTTCTCGATTCACAGAACAAGATCACATAATCATAGCCAACCTTTAGTTTGGATGGTCCTCTGGAGGCCTGCTGGTCCAGTCTTTACTCAAAAAAGGGTCAGCTAGACATGGCTACCCTGTTGAGATTCAAGTGACTCCAAGGATGGAGTTCCCATAGCCTCTCTGGATTTTTGTTCCAGTGTCTGGCCACCCATGTTCATTGTGTCTAATTTCCTGTGTTCCAACTTGTCCCTGGTGCCTCTCATCTTTCCACTGTGCTTATCTGAGAAAAGTCTGTCTTCTCTAGATTCTGCCATTAGATATCTGTAAACCGAAGTATATAGCTTGATCTATCTTCCTTCTGGCCTTAATAAACCCAAATCTCTCAGCTTGTCCTTGTATGGTAAGTACTCCAGTTCCTGGACCACCCTAGTTGTCCTGTGCTGGGCTTGCTCTAGTGTATCAATGTACTGGGGACCCCAAAACTGCACAGTGCTCCACATTGGTCTCACAAGTGCCAAGTAGAGGTGAAAGATCACCCTGTGCTTCCACTAGCCCAGGATACTGTTGATTTTCAAGGGCCCATTGTCACCTCATGTGGAACTTGTCCATCAGGAACTAAAGGTCTTTTTCAGCAAAGCTCCTCCCCAACCAGTCATTCCTCATCCTGTAAACCCATGCAGTGTGCTGTCTGATCCAGATGCAGGGATTTGCTTTTGATTTTGTCGAACTTTTTTTTTTTGAAACCCTGACCTACCATGTATTTACTGTTCTTCCTAGTTTGGTGTCACCTGCAAAATTGCTGAGACTGTTTTCTGTTCAGGTAATTAATAAAAACACTAGTCATTATTGGTTCCAATGCTGGTCCCTGAGGGATGCCACTTGATGGACTTAGCGCTACAGACCCTGTTGGTGAACTTTTATGCCATGCTGCACAGTAAATTTTTAATCCTATTTTTATAGCTTGTTTTTCTATCTATATTTTTCTAATTTGGCTCTAAGGCTGCTGTACAAAAACACATCAAAGACTTTACTAAAACCAAGACAAACAACATCCACAGCTCTCCCATTATCCACGCTACCAGTCATCACAACTGGTAGATGACTGGTTTAAAGCAATCAGGTTGGTCAAGCATGAGTTGTTCTTAATAACTCCATATGGCTGTTGCCAATCACCTTCTTGATCCTGATGTGCTAGGAAGAAAACAAGAAACTAAATCTTAATTTTAGTGGAAACTGAGAAGCTGGTATCAAAGTGGCAAAACGTGTCTGAATATTGATGGAGCAAATCTACTGAGCTCTTTCAGAGAACCATATTTTGCTTTAAGCATTGCCTGGGATTATGCAGCTAGTGTTAAAAAAACCAAAGCAACACTGCATGCTGCCTTGTGGTGAAAGGAGCCATATAATGGCAGATGTAGCTGAAGGCTTTGGCAACGACTCCAGTATGAATAACTTTAGGTTCCTGACATACACACAGTTGTTGCCATCCTATCAACTGATCTGTACAGATTACAGTAGCTGAGATTTGATACCTTGAATTCAAAGCTTATTATATCTTCACAGCTATTAAGCTTTCTGAAGTGCAGGGATTGCAGATAATTTAATTTAGAATTACAATCCATTCTTAATCTTTACTGCTTTCTTAGGCTGTTATATTTAAATTTATATTCAAGATCCTCATGTTCCTTATATGAACGTTTCTTTTAATTAAACAGGATAAGTGTTTGCTACTGTGAGTGAAATTCTGAACCAAACAGAAACTGAATAGTGTTATCTCTGGGTGAATGTCTTTTGAGATAATTCCCGTTTGCACTGTCTCATTAAAATTTTCTGGCACGTATTTAGTTCTTAAAAAAAAAAAAGGGAACGAAAAAGACCTTATAAGTATTCCACTTAAACCCATTTGCTTGGTAGGTTTTGCTCACCTTGTTTATAATTATCTCTACTTTTCAAATGTCAGTGTTATAAGGTTAACAAGTCCCACTTTCTGCAGCAAGTATATTTGAAGGAGACTGAGTGGAAGGAGCAATCCTTCCTTCTCCATTTAAGTTGCTAAGGTGGTACAGGCTGCTGTCAGCGGCACCTTATCAAGCACTAAGAACACCTTATTAATTCCTTCTGGTTTCACACTGCAGTCTTACTCCTGTATGACTTATGCTATGAATTATATTCACACTTAATCTATTTTTTTAAAAGTCTAATTCACAAGAATTCAGTAGGATTTATTTCTGTTTATACAATTGTTGCCTAGGAAAAAGCAGAGAACAGTCTCGCTGCTCTTTCATAAGAAAGGCATGTGTAGTTAGGGAGCAATTGTTTCATTATTGGAATTTGTTTTTCCTTATACCACTGTTTCTTTTTTATACTAATGTATTTTTAGAATTTCTCTTGAGTAAAAATAACTCTGCTACTATCTCTCTAAGCATCTACAGGTAGAAAATCTTTAATCTTCTGTGACACCTTTGTTATCATAAATAAATGCCACCATGAATGCAAAAGCTCACGGTATGGAATTACTGCTTAGTGAAAGGAAACACAGGCATGAGGCGTTTGTATGTTCCAGAGGTTTGTTAGTGCAAAGCAGAGCCACTCAGTTCTAGGTCACCTGTTTATTACAAACTCAAGTTAGAGGTGGTAAAAAAAAAATCTTTACATTCAGATAGCTGTGCAGTGGCCCAAGCAAAACAAATCTCTCTACTGTCTCGTTTCCAGTGAACAGCTGTTAAATTATTAAACATTACCAGTGATTTAATGCAAATCCTGTCTTGCTTTTCCCTCCCCTTCTTTAGCTGCACTGAGAGACTCCTCAGCCAAGAGAGTAATTCAGGACTATATATCCTCCTCTCAGAGCCGCAGTTGGTGTTTCTTGGTCACTGATAGGCCACTTTGGCTGGTGTGATGATCTTCTCCTGTGGAAGGGTGAATTTTCCTTGTGTCTAAGGAATTCACAACAAAGTTACTAGATTTGCTCTTTGAGGTCTGTTAATACAGGTAGATCCTTTCTGTAGGTACCCATTCTTGAAAATCTGGGATGACAGTTTTCTGCAAGTGGCTCTCTGTACAAAAGCTTAGAAGCCCAACTGAAGAGATCTGAAGGAAACACATTCTTTAGAAAGTGATAGATGGTTTTCTCTGAAGCTCTCTGACCCATCCCAAGCTGAGTATCAAAAATAGCATAGGCGTATTAGGACTGATCATTGTGAAAAGTCTATTTTGATGCAAAGTATTTTATAGAAGAGTTACCGTTGGTATAATATCCAAGAATAACACCCTGGCTTAACAAACCACTAGCAAAGCTTCAGTGTGGAAAGTTCCTCTAACAAGCTGAGAATGAAAGCACGTGGCCATTATTCATTAAGACCTTCTCCATGCATCAGGTAAAGTTTTACACAGCTGCCTCAGTAACTACAAGGTTTCATTCTTACATTTACAACTGCTGGCAGAGGTCTTCTGCTCCTTTTGCAGAGTTTTAACACTGATTTCTGGGAACTTTTGGAAGATCAGAACTGCGTTAGGCATACTTATATGCATTGCTACAAGGATGTGGGTTGTCTGGACAATCATGTTAAAACCACAAACAAAACTGCATAGCTGCTTATGAGACAACTTGATGAAGTACTCTATGTAAATTTATTTAAATGTGTGGTCTTCTGCTCTTTTTTTTGTTTTGAGATGAATGTAGTTGCATAAGCGCAGAGGGACATTTGCTAGTTTAGCAAATATAGAGGGACATATAGCTAGCATAAATTTCCATTGTGAACATCTTTATATGTCATTTTGTATTGGGCTTGGTGGCAAGGTTTTGGTAGTGGGGCGTTACAGGAGTGTCTTCTGTGAGAAGATGTGAGAAGCTTTCCCCATGTTTGACAAAGTCAGTGCCAGCCAACTCTAAGGTGGACCTTCCGCTGGCCAAGGCCAAGCGCATCAGCAACGGTGGTAGAGTCTCTGGGGTAACGTAGCTAAGAAGGAAAAGAAAAAACAAAACAATAAGAGCAATTGCAGCCAGAGAGAGGACTAAGTGTATGTCAGAGCACTGCAGCACAGCTCTGCAGACCTGAGGGTTAGTGAAGAAGGAGGAGCAGGAGGCAGTATTGCAGGAACACTGCACTGCCATTCAATGAGACCTGGATGGGCTGGAGAGCTGGGCAGTAAGAAACCAGATGAGGTTTAATAAAAGTAAGTGTAGAGTCTTGCACCTGGGAAGGAGTAACTGCATGTGTCGGTATAGGCTGTGGGATGACCTGTTGGAGAGGAGCTCTATGGAGAAGGACTTGGGGGTCCTGGTGGGTGACAGGTTGTCCATGAGCCAGCAGTGTGCCCTGGTGGCTAAGAGAGCCAATGAGATCCTGGGGTGCATCAAGAAGAGTGTGGCCAGCAGGTCAAAGGAGGTGATCCTCCCCTTCTACTCTGCCCTGGTCACGCCCCACCTGGAGCGTTGTATCCAGTTCTAGCCTCCCTGGGATAAAAAAGACAGGGATCTCCTGGAGACAGTCCAGCAAATGGCTATGAAGATGATTAAAGGCCTGGAGCATCTCCCCTGGTAGGAAAGGCTGAATGAACTGGAGGTGTTCAGCCTTGAGAAAAGAAGGCTAAGAGGGGATCTTATTAATGTTTATGAATATCTGAAGTGTGGGACACAGAGGGAAATGGCCAGCCCCTTTTCAGTGGTTTGTGGAGACAGGACAAGGGGCAATGGCCGCAAGTTGGAGCACAGGAAGTTCCACACCAATATGCAGAAGAACTTTTACACAGTGAGGGTGACAGAGCACTTGGACAGGCTGCCCAGGGGGGTTGTGGAGTCTCCTTCTCTGGAGATATTCAAGACCCATCTGGATGCCTACCTGTGCGACCTGTCCTAGGGAACCTGCTTTGGCAGGGGGGTTGGACCTGATTATCTCTTGAGGTCCCTTCCAGCCCCTACAATTCTGTGATTCTGTGATTCTGAGGCACTCCAGGAGCCGGAGCAGACATTCCTGTACAGCCCACAGAGAAGAATATAATGAGGCAGGGAATGGAGGACCCCACACCAGATCAGGTGGAGGCACCTGAAAGAGGCTGTGACCCCATGGGAAGCCCATGCTAGAGCAAGCTCCTGGCAGGACCTGTGGCCCGATGGAGAGAGGATCCCACAGAACCAGGTTTCCTGGAAGGACTGGTGACCTTGAGGACACACACACTGGAAAAGTCTGGTCCTGAAGCTCTGCACCCCATGGAAGGCACTGTCCCTAGTCAGAACCAAGAAAGCACCCATGCTGGAGCAGTTTGTGAAAAGCTGCAGCCTATGGAAAGGACTGACACTGGAGAAGTTAGTGGAGGACTATCTCCCATGGGAGGGATCTCATGCTGGAGCAGAGTAGGAGTGTGAGGTGTCCTTCCCCTGAGGAGGAAGGAGCAGCAGAGACACCATGTGATGAACTGACCACAACCCCTATTCCCCATCCCCCTGTGCTGCTTGCGGGGGAAGTGGTAGAGGAATCAGGAGTGAGGTTGATCCCTGGAAGAAAGGAAGGTGTTTTTTAAGATTTTGTTTTATTTGTCATTATTCAACTCTGATTTGATTGGTAATAAATTAAACTAATTTGCTGAGTTGAGTCTGTTTTGCCTGTGCTGGTAACTGGTGAGTGATGTCTCCCTGTCCTTAGCGCGATCCACGAGCCTCTCATTGAATCTTCTCTCTCCTGTCCATCTGAGTAGGGCAGTGATAGAGAGGCTTTGGTGGGCACCTGGCCTCCAAACAGGATCACCACACACTTTTACTTATACTCTAGCACATATCCTTTCTGTGCCTTCCTCCACTGTCATCTTTTCACTCCCTCAAGCATACCCTTTATCATCTTAGTCACAGGAAACATGTTGACAGTTGTCTTCCAGTGTGCTCTCAGAGTAGAGAGAACAAGTTGCTTTCATGCCACAGGACACACGTACTTCTGGTTTCTTTAAAGAAAGTTTTGCTTGTCTCAAAGAAGGTCCCCAGGCAGACCTTTTTTCTTTAAGGGTGCATTTTCCTTTTTGCCAGCTTCTTTGCTTTTGCCATGAGGTTGCAGGGATAAAGTTTCATTCTTACGACATTTATCTGGATCAGTACAAGCCAGATCCTAGCTAATGCAAGTCTTTCTAAATGCGGAATAAACATCACTTGCCTGAATAAAATGCACTTGCTTATTTTTCCTCCTTTTCATCTCAAAACAGAGGAGATGATGTTGAAAGAATGCAGCTAGTCTGTGGAAGACAAAGTAAACTCATCTTTGTCCAGCTTAATTTTTGTCTAATTCTTCTTATAAAAGACAAGCTCTCTTCTGCCTCCCTCTTATAAAAACTAATTATGTTCTTGCATGTCTTTGAGTATTTTAATTTTCCAGTCATCCTGTAAAACCTGTATCTCCTTAGCGGGATATAGGAAAGAATGTGGAAATGCATTCCAGAATTCCAGTGTAGTAGTTTCTTCTGGCTTGTCAGATGAAATGATATATTTGTCCGTACTGAATGTTTGTTCCCTAATGATGCTAGAATTATGATTTGTTTTAAATTAATGTCTCATAGTAAAATGATCTTGAAAATACCATCTTTACAGTTCAAGTCTGCTGGCTTATGGGTGATTTGTGATTTCTCGGAAGTTTTCTCTGCAGTACAGTTCACTTAATTGGGAGCGTTACAAATCTCACATAAGGGAATATGTCTGGTACACTTCAGTCTGGCTCTCTTAGTAGCCAAGTGGCATGTCAGCATGTAAAAATCAATTGAAACCTGATACTGGCATTGCCTGTAATTTGGAGTGCTCTACAGGTACAAAATAGTATTGTAAAATGCAATTTTGGTTGTGTGTTTCTCCATTCGTCTGACTCAGTCTTTCTTCCTGCTCTGCTGTGGCCATTAAACAAATCAATCCTAATTCAGTGTAGATCCTGAAGCATTTTGTGCAAAGCTTCTTTTAAACTGACTCATAAAACAAAAGGTAATATACAGCACATCAGCACAATGTTGTCCTTCAAGCCAGTGGTTCTTGTCATGATCACTTAATAGGCTTTTAATAGGCCTTTTTTCCCCCTCCCTACTGATGTATGTTGGTTCTCCTGCATTTAAAAAATGACAACAAAAAAAAAACCCACCTTAAAAACTGTTTTGCTCAGGAATCTCCCTTTTCATCACTGGTTGCCTTAATTTGATTTTTATCTGGCAACTCTTGCAAAATTCACTGTGTTAGGTTATCAGTCTTGTATTTCTGCTAGCAAGACTTTATGGGCTCTTAGTTAGAGACTTGGCCGGATTATGGATACCTGCCTCACCAGTTTTGTCCACAAGTATTACCTAAAAGTAAATGTAGTGTTTTCTCCCTATTGTTCCCATTTTTCTTTAGCCTGTGCAAAGTAACCCACAAAATTATTGATTCATTGGTTTAATCCTTGCATTTACTGTAGTATGTCATACTTTCTGTCTGGATGGTTTAACCCTTCTGCTGCTGTTAGTTTATTTTTTGTTATGCATGACAATTTAAGGTTTAAGTGCTGTTGGGCTTTAAACAAATTCCACAAAATCCCATTAGAAATTTCCGTGTATACTTACTCCTCTTGCTCACTGGGGTTCTAAGTCGGTGTTTTTTTGCACCACTCCAGGTTTTTGAGAGTTGATTTGGAGCTCCTGAAAGGTCTTGGATTTTCCTGGTACTTTGCTGAACACATTTTGCACTCAGGCTTGTCCCAAGTTACCTCTCTGAAGCAGTGATGACAGTACAGGAGATGTAGCTAAGCTGGCTTTAAACCAGTTTCCCTGCTGCTGATAGCTCTGTGCTGCTCCTTCAAGGGGCACAGTTAGCAGTAAAACCCACCTGAGAAGCTGGGCAAATGCTGGGGAGATAAGCTTATGCTGAGCTCCATGCTGCTGTGGTTACAATGCCAGCAAGTGCCTGGACTGTCTGGCTGCACAGACACCCACGCAATCTCTGTCGCTACAGTAGCTGCGAGACCACCACGCACCACGGGGGGAAAGCCTGGGCTGAAAGCAGATGTAATTGCTGGCTGCTTTGACTGTGTATTTGTTCCTCACATGAGAGCTTAGCTCTGCTTTCTTTCATGTCCGTGGTTAAGTCATTCTACTTTGAGTAGTTTTAGGCATATAATTCACTACAATTCAGATACTAACACTTGTAAACAGCCCTTGCCCCTACACTTGGACCTCCTTGAACACTTAATTTTGTTGGACAGAGAGGTCCAACACCTGGTATAAATTGATCCACAGGTAGTATCTGTACAGGGTCTTAAAAGACATACAAGTAATGTCCAAAACTATGGATATGTAGTTAGAGTGTAAGCCAAAAAAGTTTTTGGTCCCTGCCTGATCTCACTGACTGTTTTAGCTAATGGGTTAGGGAGAGGTTTTTATAGAAAAATCTGCTTATATGTACAGAAATAGATTTTATTAGACCAGAACGAGGTCAAACTGTGGGCATACAAGTGTTTTTTGGGTCTAATACAAAACCAGCAAGCTTAAAAAAAGTTGGGAGCAACGCTGTTACTGCTTCCTTGCATAAATCACCTCTCTCTGCATCTTTTTATTCTGCCTGGTTTGTTTTTTTAGGACATAAGCTCTTCAGGAAAAAAAAAAAAGCTGTGTTCTTTTCCTATATGTTTGTATACCCTGTCACAGGGAAGTGCTCTTCCTGAATGGTGACAGAGGATGTGGGTACCTCCCTATGCTACATCATTGTTTTGTTGCCTGGGAACAAAAGCAGGTTTTGCACGTCTACAGCTGGTGTCAGGGGCTAGGTGGAAATACCAGGGTCTTGCTCAGAGCATCAGCCATCACCTGCCTCTTTTGGGTGAATTTTCCATTGGTCCGTGCTGGTCAAACGGTCAGTTTGGGATCATGGTGTGTGGTCAGAAGCACTGCTGTAGGTTTCTTGATCCTGACTGCCTAATTTCTGATCTTGGATTGCTGAGCATGTTGAAAAAACAAAGGCATGTTTATATTACAATCACAGCAATTGATATGCCCAAGTTAAATTTAAATGACTTGGTCAGAGGTAGTAATAGTCTTCTCCTGGATAAAATGAGGTTTATTGCTGCCTGATTTAACACTTTTTTTTCCAAGCAGATTTAGCAGCCAGATCTCCATGTTACTGGGACTCGTGGCAGACCAGCAGCACTGCCTGCTTAATAAAGTCCTGGCTGTGATGGCAGTATGAGGTACATCCACTGGTGCAGTGAAGGGAGCGAACTTGGCCCTTTGGCCTTAAAGCACAGGGTAGCGTATTTATTCGTTGGTATTGCAAACAGCTTTGGGATCCCTTCAGCAAACATACCTAAATATGGCCTAGTTCTTTCAGTACCTCTGTGTGAATACATCTGATCATCTTCTGAGGTAAAATAGCAGAAATGGGCCCACATACTTAGCCATACCTGGTTATTCTTTGACTACCCGACCCATGGAACAAAGCTACCACAGTGCAAAGTGGTCTGAGTGCAGCCAACTTCCTTACCTGTCACTCTGTGTCATGAAAGGCTCTTGGAGCTCTCATTTAACTGTCCTGTACCTGTACTGTAGGATTGATAGCTATCCAGTGCTATGACCATCGCTGACGGGCTCTGCCTTGGTCAGAAGCAGGTCCAGCTCTGAGCCCAGCTGGTGTTTACTCTCTCAGGCCCAGGGGAAGCTTCCAGCTGCCTCTTGCAGAAACTGCCCCTGCAGCCCCCCATCTCCATCACAGCCCTGAAAAAAACACAATACTCTAGTTCTAGCAAAATGTTTTGGGGGAGTCAGCATGGTCCATTTTTTCCCAGTAGGAAATCATCAGACCTTTGCTATGGAAGGAAGTTGTGTCGTGAAAAGACACTTGCTTTTGAATTTTTTAGACTTTGATACAAATCAGCTTTTTAACTAGAAATATATGTGGAGTTCATATTCAGGGAAAAAATAGCTTTGGTAATTACTTCATAATTAATTTTCTCCAGAATTATGTTCTCCTCATAGTAGTTAGTAGGATTTTTTCCATGTTTATTGAAAATATCCCTGTATTAGAAAACTAAAACATGGCCTACCATGGTATTGACAAAGGTGTAAGGACTTAGTTGCCAACTTGTTCATTGCAGTACAAGTAGTTGTGCTTTTGAAGCGAAAGTCACACTTTACTAAATTAATTGAGCTTTTAATGAAGAAAAGTTCTCCTGAGCTTCATTCAAATGTGAGGTAAATGTTTCTCAAGTCGTCCATTCTCATGCAATACCTACTAAAGTTGAAATTTATATGCTGTGTGAAGATTTTTAGCTTCAGAATCATTTCATAAAGAAATCTCAGGAAACAAAAAATGCTATATGGGAATATTTGCTCCAATTAACTGACTGAAATCCATCGTCTTTGCTCCAGGGTGCCCATTTTTCCATATTACAAACAAGATCTTATTCTCCAACTTGGCCTATAATTTGGCATAGGCGAAAAGATTTAATTGCTCCATCAATTTTGCTGTTTGCTCTGGGTATTTCTTGGCTTTCTCTTAGGTTTTGTAATTTTTTAACTTCTCATTCTTTTAATCATTTAGGAATCTCTGTCCCGACAACCTTTAAATAAAACTTGTTTTAAAATCTTGCAGCTGAAAAATGCTTATTTTGGCTCTATACTGCCAGGCTCATTTAGCACATCTATATATTGCTGAAAGTTTTCCTGACTTCTATGGTATTTTTCTTTTTATTTTTTAAACTGTGAAATTCCAGGTATCTCTTACAAAAGTATTATCATTCCAGTCATCTACAAGCAGTTTCTGGAGAAATTTCCTTTTTTATCTTTGTGGCCAGTGAGTCAATGATCAAGTGTAATTTCACTAATCTCCATAAGGTCTTTTGTAGCTCTGAATTGAGAGGCTGTCTGAGGTGGTGGGAGCAAGAGGTATATTAACTAGTGCAGATTAAATATAGACCTAAGAGTAAGCCCTAAACTATTAAATTCCCACAACTATTTCTTACCAAATAAGAACTTCAATATAATTATTGTGAGCTCTGTAGAAAAATAAGGATTTAGGAACAGTTTTGCCTACCTTCAAAGGAAGTGGCTACCTTAAAATATCTATGCTAAATTTAACAGAAGACTGACTAATAAAAGGCCTTGTTAAAAAGATTTAACTAAAGATTTGTTCCATCACTGTTATCAGGAGCAATGCAGAGAAGTCAAAGGAAAAAGTCTGTAAATCTGTTCCGCCACAAGAAAAAAGGACATTTTAGCATTTTGAAAATACAGACTTCATATGCCATGATGTTAGTTATGTTTTCTTGAATATTGGATTAATCTGAAAAAAAGCCCAGCTTCCAAGCATTAGGGAGGTCGCTAAGTCAGAATGTGTTTTGTTTTATTGATATGCAGGCTAATAAAAGTGCAGCTTGACAAACAAACACCATTGTGTGAGCCAGAGCATGCTCTTGGCTCTTCATTTAACCAGCACTGATGAATAGAGCTCTTTCACCTCCCTCACCTCAGACAGTCTATAATTTCAGAGCTACCCAAAAACCCTCGTGTAGACTCATGGAAAGGTACTTGACCATTGACTCCCTGGCCTCAGATTAAAAAGAAATTCCTGCAAATACATCAATGAGTCTTTTTTCTGTTTTGCTACAATGCATCCATTTAGCAGAAGTGAATTCGGGGCAGGAGTCTAATTCTAGCAATGCTCCTCCTTTTTATACATCTTACCTTGCCGTGAACTCCCTCCTGCTCTTAAGGCAGGTATGCTGGTGTTCTGCTTGGGATGGTATGGGACAAATGTGTTTTTTCATTGTGGCAGTAATATCGTGTGAGATTTATACATTCCCTTTGGGTAAAGGATTACCTCATACAAAAGATAACATTAATCTAGAAATGAGGGCCAGGCCAACTGCTGAGGGTAAAACCCAGGAGGAGTGGATTGTGGTAGATCCTGTCCATTTATTCCAGCTGAGAATTTCATCAAAAGACTGCTGTAGTGACCTAGTTTTCTGGGTTTACTTGAGAAGAAATCTTTTCGTCGTAGTATCTCTGGGGTAGAGTCTGTCTCTTGCCCATTTCTGATGAGAAAGACAACCTCTACTGGTGTGCTGCATTATCATAAACCAATATTTTCTCAGAGTCTTTTGCACTTCAAGTTGACCCTATACCACTATATTAAGGACTGCCTAGAACCCACTTCTCTACGTGCACACCCACCATGATACTAGAGGGCTTAGAAATTATATTCCTTCTGTAGCGTTGTTGAGGACAGGTACTGAAGCTGTGAAATAACTGTGGTAATTCATAAGTGTCTGTGAAATGAAAAAATCACAGAGCAGAGAGAGAAAACCTCAAGTACTCTGCAATTGCTGTAGTGCTTTTTATTATCCTCAAAGGCAGACAGAAGATCATTTCAACGCTATCATAATTTTCACACACAAAACATTAATAGAATTTGGTTCCTTGTTTAGCATTTTACTAAAGCAGCTACTTCTTCCCCTCACCCCTTTCAGGTAACTGTATTAAAAGTTAGTATTTGACTCTGGCAGTAACTAGAAGCAATTTAAATGGCTTCAAGACCATATTTATGAAATTAGTTGCTGGAGAGATTCTGAAATAGCCCCAGAATCTGCTGACCTAAAGGCTGTATTTGTAGTTTGTGTTTTTGAACCCTCTGGTCTAATTGCCTCTGGTAGAAGACTAGGCTAATGAAGATACTCTGTCTCCAGTACTCAAATAAAGGTATCCAAAGGGAGTTAAGCATTACACTCAGGTGTAATGTAAAGACAAGTGTGAGATGATAAAACATAGGAACTTCCAAATAGAACCATGTCCTTGCTGTAGTGAGATTTAATCTTACTGATTTTCACAGAATCATAGAATGCTTTAGGTTGGAAGGCACCTTTAAAAGTCATATAGTTCAAGCACCCTGCAGTAAGCAGGGACACCTTTAATTAGACCAGGTTGCTCAGAGCTTTATAAAGCCTGACCTTGAGCGCTTCCAGGAATGGGGCCTCCAACACCTCTTTGGTGGTACACACACTACACCACATTGTTCCAGTGACTCACCACCCTCATAGTGAAGGAACTACTTCCTAATGTCTAACCTAAACCTACTCTGCCCCAGTTTAAAACCATTGCTCCTCATCCTATAGCTACAGGCCCTTACATATAGACCTTCTCAGCTTTCCTGTAGACCCTCTTCAGGTACTGGAAGGCCGCTATAAGGTCGCCCCAGAGCCTTCTCTCCTCTAGGCTGAACAAGCACAAATCTCTCAGCCTCTCTTTGGAGGAGAGGTGCTCCAGCCCTCTCATCATCCTTGTAGCCTTCTTCTAGACCGACTCCAAGAGGCCCATGTCCTTCTTGTGTTGAGGGCTCCAGAGCTGGATGCAGTACTCCAGGTGGGGTCTCACCAGAGCAGGAGAATCACCTCTCTGGATTTGCCATCCACACTTCTTTTGATGCAAAAGAGTGTTTTTTTAGAGATTAAGAAATTAGATTCTAGTCGAAGGAAAGAAGTGAGGCTTTTAGGGGGACAGTTGCTGTCACATATTTAGGCATTTGCTTGAGGACTCCAACCCTAAAAGCTCAGCTGTAAAGCTCTACATTTAATCTGACACATCCCACCTGTTACACCCAAGTGCTGAGTGAGTCACCCATCACTGCATAACTTCTGAGGCAGCTCCTTAATACTGAGAGGTGTAGCTCTCCTCACATCCATCTAACATGTCGCTGCTCCAAGCTTGGTAAACAGCTGTGAGGATGTAGACAACTTTCACGTACACAAACTAAGTTTCCTTGAAACTCCTAAATGAAGGTTTCTATTGGTAAATACCACTTAGTGATGCTTTCTGTTGCCTGACTGTGAATGCACAGGCAGTCACTCTACATGGCTTAGCATGCAACTGTCACTGGACAGAGGCTTTTGGGAAGATGACAGCACAGAGAAAGCCTTGCATGTGTGCAAATACATTGAAATAAATTATCCTTTCTTGAGACAGTAGGAAGAAAACATTTTGCCTGTAACTGGGCTAAACAGCTTTGTGAGGTGCTCTGTGTGATGTAGGGAATTGCTCTGTGACTCACTGGTGCCTCCACAGATTTGAGTGGCTAGATGGAGCGGGGGAGGTGAGCTTTTCTCTGTAGAATCCCAGATAATTTTTCTTTAAATTATATGAACGACTGAACATTTACTTAACTCTCCAGGGTTGTCTGAGTCAGAAGTCTGCAACATAAGATTACGCTTTCTGTTTCTTGAGTGCCTACTCATGTTCAGAAGAAGCCATTCAGAGTTGTTCCCTTTGAAAAACTGACTGTATTTAGTTTGCATGCCTGCTCTTTCTCTTTAAGGCAGTCGTAAAACTGCACAAGAAGCATTACAGGACATCTTTACCATGGAGTCCTTTCGGCTGACTGTAAGGAAGGTAGTAAGCAGGCTCATACTATTGAGGTTTGTATATGAAATGGTACAGACTACTACACGTTTTCACATCCTGATCATCTTGGATTAGGGAGCTGGCAGATTTTTCTAAAGGCAAAAGCATAATTGCTCTACCTTAGTTATTTTTTTAATGAGAATTGTAAAAGGTGACCATTTACAATTCCCCAAAATTGTAAAAAAACACGGTGTTTAGTAAAGTAGTTTAATAAGGTAGTCTATGCCACTTGCATTGCATTTACACATCGTTACATGGGATGTATATGAGTAAATATCCAGCTGCCATTTGAGGACATGAGCAATAATAATAATAAAAATTTTCCACAACTGCAGTAGTAATTGTGGGTGAAAATTGTGTCTCATCAAAAAGCTTTGTTCATGCATTCTAGCTTGTTTATCTTCGATGTGTACTGTAACTTCCTGACGGACTTTTGGTGACAACAAAGGCCTACAGACTGATGTTAACCTTACTGGCTACAATCAGTTTTGAAGCTGGGGCTTGTTTTATTGACACTGATTTATTTACCTTTCTCTAGCAGTATACTTCATCTTCTTCTAATACACAAAAATTAGGTTACCTCTACCATGAACAAGAAATACAGGTTATCCCATCAATGGCCAGCAATCATATTTTTATATTTTGTCTTTATTTTCCTACTTCACCATTATAAATTTCTTCACAGCCACTACAAGAAGGAATATATTTTGGCCAAGAATAACTTTCCTTTATATTTTTTCCTTGTAACCTTTTGGCAGGTTTTCCTTTAATAATTAAAAAAAAAGGAGTAAATATTAAGAGGCTGCATTAATATCGGCTCTGCTGCACCATGTGGCCATTTCCATTCTGCTTTAGACACACATGAGAATTACTCTCAAGAATATGAAAACAACAGTCAGGAATGAGAAAAATGAGTTTGGCACCACACAGATTACATAAAAATTGAACTGTGGGGTCACACCTGAGCTAAAGAGCTTTGTTGCTGCCTTTTTTTCTTTTGTTTACATTGATGTGAGAGTGTTTCAGGATGGATCCATTGAATAAAGCTTGAAACCTGTGGGGTTTGCTGTTTCCCGAAACTATTTTTACACATGAGGTTTCTTGGATGGCTCTTTCTATTTATCTGTAGAGTTTTCTTTTCTTCCCTTGACATTTCTCTATCAAATGATGAAACCATCTTACAAGCAAAAAAACCCCATTTGTCCTCTCACAATACAGATCAGATATCTGAATTAATAGACTGCAGTGATAATATTTCCACTGAGGAGGTCAAAAATGGGATGCAGCAGTATTTTTAAGTTGCAAGCACTCAGCTGCGAGCCACAGCACTTCTTTTCTTTTTTCTTTTTTTTTTTTTCATTTTCAAGGTGTTTTTAATTGAAGCTGAAAAGAAATGTGGCAATACCCTGATTGCAGTTATTCTTTCAAGGTCATACTGTAATCCTTTAACTTCATTTTCTTTTAGGTCTTACGGAGCTTCTCTCCCTTGGGAAATACAGAGTTATTCACTTGCTGAGGGAAACAGTGAGGATGTTGTTTAATATTTTGCTTTGTTTATACAATGCCATTCGAAACATTTCAGGGCTCTGATTAAGCTAGAGGAAATGACTTTATAACTGGAGTTCCTAAAGGCAATATATTCTGGGACATGTACTCCAGACTTTCTCTGCCTCCAACAATTTTGTAAATAACTTTAATATGCTTGTGAATGCCATAGCTGTGTATCAGCAATGTCTAAAGCATTGTCCAGGGGAAGGAAACGGAAGAGTGAGAACATTGTGAACAAGTTTCTGACAAAGAAATGTGAATATATCTTTTTAATAGGTAGCTTCTGTTTCTTCAAGGTAAATAAAGAATAAAATAGAAGCCTACTATTGTGAAATCTGATATTGTTAAATTCCTTTTTAGGTAGAAAACTGTGTTGAAGCATGAATCTTGGATCACTCACTTAATCTTGTTTAAACGAAAACCGTATCTGAAGTTCCCGAATTAATTCCTCTTACACTGAAATGTTAGCACAGCTTAAATTAAGACATATTAAAAACCTCTCACTTCATTAAGAAGTTATTAATAGATTTTCTCTAACCAGTGATATTGAAGAACCACAATGCAATATTTTTATCAGCAGAATGTGAACATTTTAAAAATAACATTCAATCTGAAATAAAAGGCACTTGGAATGACTATGATTAATAATTTAATGCAAAGATTGGCAAATTAATTAGGCTGGGGGGTGGGTGTTATTTTTCTTAATGCTCCTCTCATTGACAAAGAATTAATGGAATTAACGTTGCTCAGGGGGACTGGGTAAGGAATGTCACCAGCACTCCTTCTTCCCAGGATTTAGCACAGTAGGGACACAGAGGTCTCAGGATCTCACGTGTGGCCAGCATCGCTGTGCCTCCCTGGCAGCCTGCGAGCTGTGGTGCTTGGCATGTCTCTTTAGGAGCCGTAGGGGAGAAAAGGAAGAAGAGGAGAGGAAAAAGAGATTGGAAACAGCTAAATGTACACAGGACTAGATATATCCAATCCCGCCGCCGCGCCGGGCACTGCCTGTTCCAGCCTTCTCTTGGAAGGTCTGGGAGAGCTGCTGCAATTTCCATCTTCGAGATTTTACTAGGTTTAAATGCCACTAAACTCCACTTAATGTCTCATTTTCTGGTTAGCCACCCTAGACAAACTGCTTGACTCAGTGGCTGGAAAACGAAGAAAGTTGTTTGTGTTTAGCAGATTTGAGAGGGAAAGGAGAACCATTAATGGTATGACTGCCAATGATACAAAGAGATTGTTTTCAAAGCAGCAAAAGCTCTGAAACGGGATGCAGAGGTAATCAGTGAGGTTTGAAATGCAAGCAGTAGCATCCTATCTGATGGTCTCAGAGGCCTCTGAAGCAGCCAGGACATTACAGTCAGAAGAAAAATTGTTTCAGAGCTGTTTGGGTTTGTTTCTTTTTCAAAGTTTTTCAAGCTCTCTGCTTCAGCTGAGAGCCGTAAAACAAGCTTACATTCTGGACTCTACATGAAACATTGTATCAAGATAAACAGCATGAATGAGGCTGGTATGCAAGGGCCAGGGGTATATTGCATTGTATTCAAAACAAAGCACGGAATTCAGGGATGCTTGGATGGATGCTATGTAAACTACCAAAATTAAATCAGTCTTCTGGGCATATTCCTGTCGGCCTGATGAAATGGTTACTGGCTACAACCAGAAAATGAAAAGGGAGGCTATAATGAAACTAGCATTTCAGTTTTAAAGCATAGCTGTTGCCACAGCAACCTCTGTAATGGACACATTTAATCCTAAATTTCAGTGCTGCATCTGAACTGACTTGAGAGGTAAACAGGATGTCAGCTCTTGCAAAGCATTTGACTAACTGAGAAGAGTTTAGCCTCCCCAGCTGGGATGAAAGAGGTACATGTACTGGTGATGAAGGATATTGATTACCTTGATGCCCTGTAAATTTTCTTATAAGCTGTTTATTTGGTTTCATAAGCCTAACAAAGATAAGAATAGTATAAATGATACTCTGAGGAAGATACTGGGCTGAGATAGGTATTTTTGGACACAGTCAGTTTTTGCAAGCCCAGGGTTCACGCACTGAGCAGCGGTTTAACATGCTCCTATTTACCAGCCTTTCCAGCACGGTGTCACAAGATAATGGATCTGTCTCTGTTTTGAGCCCTGAGTCATATCTGTTTTACTTAAGATTGTTTTTCTCCTTGTTTTAATCCTCAGTCTGCTTCTACAAGAATGGGAAAAGGAGATGACACCCTGCCAGTTTTTAGGACAAGCAACAATCTTACTATTTCTGAGGATGGCGTGTCTTGACATAGGTTCATTATTTCTTCTAGACTCTGACTTAAAGCATAAATCTGATAAGTTTTATATGCTATTAAACAGGCCATTAATTTCATTTTACAGAGTCTGAAACCTGTTTCTGTTTGGATCCTGCTATGATTTGGAAGGAGGAGGGAAGTTTTAAGATGGGCAGTATTGTAACTGAATTATTTTATTTACAGTAAGCATGCCAGATCTTCATTCTTTTAGATGATGTTTATGCTTCAGATAATGCAGAGGCAAGATGGCTTAACCCTTAACTCTCCTGAAAAATACCTACTGTCAGAGAGAGATCCACGAAATGCAGTAGTTCAAGACCCTCAGGTTTTAGCTCCCAGACTGTGAAAGGGATTGAAAAAATTCAGATACTGATTTACATTGTAGCCACATGCTTGATAAATTAACCTCTTTTCCAGCATATGGTCTGAAGCTGTAAATGTACCGCATACCAACAGGGTTCACCAAGGAGGGCACAAACAGCTCACTTGCTACGTAACCACAACGTAAAACAGAGCTACCCCAAAAAGCCATACTGCGCTGCTGGGTGGATCCCAGTTTGACTCCCTGCTTCTAGTACGGGAATCTGGAGCAGCCTACCTTGTCTCTGTGCTAAGCCTTCTGTTACAGAAAGACATGGACCTGCTGGAAGAGCGAGCCAGCAAGAACTGTATGAAGTTCAACAAAGACACATGTAAGGTACTGCACGTGGGACGACACAACCAAAGAGCCCAGCACAAGAAAGGGTCTCGTGTCTGGGTAGCAGTCCAGCTGAAAGGGACCTGGGGGTCCTAGTGGACAACAAGTTGAACATGTCTCAGCAATGCACCGCTGCACAAACAAAGGCAAATAAGATCCTGGGCTACATCTGCAGGGGCACTAACTACAAGCAGAGACAGACATGATCATCCCCCTCTACTCAACACTTGTCTGGTTGCACCTGGAGTGTCCAGTTCTGGTTCCCGCAAATCAAAAAAGATGTGAACAGACTGGAGGGGGTCCAAAGGAGGGCCATGAAGACAGTCAAAGGGCTAGAGAACCTGCCCTAAGAGGAAAGATTGAAGGAATCAGATCTTTTCTCCCTGGAGAAGAGAAGGCTCCTGAGGGACTTTGTCACAGTTTTCCAGGACTTAAAGGTCATCTTCAAAGAGAATGGAGGCTCTCTCTTCACAAGGAGCCATATAGAGAAGACAAGGTGCAATGGATACAAGTTGCATTGGGAGAGGTTTCATCCTTGCATGAGAAAGACTTTTTCTACAGTGTGATCCATCATTCATTGTGACAGCTTCCTGAGGAATGTGGTGGAGTCCCCATCACTTGAGATTTTCAATACATGATTGGACAGCGTGCTGGACAATCTCACCTAGACTCCCTTTTCCACATAAAATTGGACCATGTATCTTTTGAGGTCACTTCCAATCTGGGCTATTCTATGAGTCTTTAATTCAATCCCTTAAAAAACAAGCAAACACACATTTTTCAAGACCTACCATCCTGACTGCTGTACATAATCATATCTGATTGCAGTGAACTACTTCTTATGCCTCAGTGTGCTAGGAAATACCTGCAAAGTGAAGTTATGCTAACTAAACAATGAATAAGGTAAGAAATAAACTGATCTAAACTAGGTCTGAGATTCGAGGAAGCTAAAGGAAACATCCAAACTTGAGATAATCAATGAAGTAATGACTCATATGGACCATGAGAGATACAGTTCCTGTTTCCTCCCTATTTTTATTTAATCTAGTAGATAGAACTCACCCTTTTCTTGAATTAATTTACGCGAGAAAGCAGAGTACACGTGTGATGCTTGTGGTTCAAAGCAGGCTGGCAGGCATGGGAGAGCTCTGGGTGGCACCTGAGGTGGCTTGGTAAGGAAAGCCTTCACTTGGAGCTGGAGAAAGAGCAACTGTGGGCAGCACTGCCTGAAACATGGCAGGAAGTCTCGCACCCACATTATCCCCAGTGTTTAGCTTTTGTGAGGGGCCTGTGTGCCTGCACCCACAAGGTGAGGCTGTGCTCCCCTGCTTAGTAACGCCGCTGCAGACTGGCTCAGGGCTGCAGGAGTTGGCAGTACAGGCAATGGGCCTGACACCGCTTGCCAGTGGCAGTGGGCAGGCAGCGGGAAGAAGGGCAGCACTGGCAGGATGTGGCTGTCAGGCCAAGGGACACAGTGGTGATGTGTGTAGGCATCAGGGGCAGGCAGTGCAGCGTGCCAAGACCAGCCGTTGCAGGCCATCCCCACAGCTCCCAGCTAAACAGAGCTGGCTTGGCTCAAAATGGAATGGGAATGTGATTTGTGGTGGCATGTTACATCCATGGCTGTGGGAGGGGGGAGCGTGCTGGCCAGAGTCCTGCGGAGCTGGTCTATGTGGTGTGAGGCACTGGGGGAAGTCCTCCCTGGGAAACAAATGAAGATGTGATCTTTGCCAAAAATATACATACTGAGGTTTTCTCTTTCATTGTACAATGTTCAGTATCCCAGTATAAACCATTTTCTCCCCTTTCCCACATGTGGCTTCTTCTAAGTGTTCTTGCGTATCTCCCTCGTGGTGTCCCTTCCCTTGCGGATAGCCTTTCAGAAGGTTTAGGCCAGAAGTTAGAATCAGTATTTTTCTCTTTAATCTGAATATTTCAGTTATGGTTCCATCTTTGCCTCTCTAACTCTTTTTCTAAACGCAGTTGAACTCATTCATGTCTGTCCATGTTTTTTCTGGCAAAATTTCTCATAGACTCTTTTTTGGTTGAATTCTATTTTCTGTGTTCTGGAAATGATGCCATGGCTGAGGCTGCTTCAAAACAGATATTTACTAATTTTAGGACATGCTAGATAAATTCAAGTGTTTTGCATCCATGTACTTGCAAAGAACCTGATGTGGGGGAGTCTGAATTACAACTACCTTGAAAGAAGAAGCAGTGATAAAAAACGGTTGCCAGGTAAGAAGAATGTTCATATTATGTGCTTTGGTAGGTTGTCTTTCAGGTACATCTCTGTTATTGCAAACTTGCTGAACAATGGGTTGTATGAGTATATAGTGATGTAATGAAAGGAAAGACAACCTGGAATTTCTCAGCTATATGCAGGACAGCTGATCTAATGGCATTTTAAAAGCATGAATATAAAAGTGGGACATAAAATATATGTAAAAAACAAACCATCAAAATTCCTTCACTCTTAATAGTCTGACCATCAGATATTCCCATAAAGCCATGTTATTTTATCCAATCTTGTCCTGACTTCTTTTTTAACTATAAAATGAAGTCTTTACCAGTAACAACTTCTATTGTGGCTATATATTGACCTTAAATCAGAAAATGTTGTATCTAACTAGCACTATTGTTTATTAAAACAATATCTCTGAGAGAATTCTGAGAATTTCAGGCATCATATTTTATTATTTGTGTTGGTGTTGAATGTTCTTTGTCAAGTGATTTTACTATATGCCCACTGTCCTTGGCACACACTGAAGTCCTGTAATAATGTGAAATTATTTTTGTATTACTTCGTATTCATTGGGCACTTTAAAAATAATCAAGAGACTGCTCTTAAATTTGAAAGCTATTTAAATAGTAAATATGGAGGGCAATATCCCCTCCATTGAATCAGTTCCTTTACTTTGCTTAGGCAGCATAAAACAGTCAGCCTCTGGCAGTGTCTGTCCAGCTGGGAATATCTTCGATGAAAGGGAAATTTCAGCTGGCATGTAGCTTGTTTACCCACCTTCTTTACCAATCAGTCACACCAAAGCAGACATACAAAGCATGGAGGGACAGAAGTGTGCAGCTGCACGGTGCTCGTTGGCATTCCATGCCGTGTGCCATCGGGGGAGCTTTACCAACAGAAGCAGGGAAAAGGGATGATCATCAGGCCTTAAAAATATCACCACAAAAGTGTTTTGGTTTTTTTGGAAGGGTACCCTCCAAGGGTCCTTCCTAGGCTGGTCCGCAAACCCTCTGACTCCAGCCTTGATGCTGACTGGAGAGGGACTGGGGCTGGGATCCTGACAGGGGAGAGAGTGAAGTGGGTGCCACAGGCATTCACCTACATTGCAGACCCCACAGACCATTGCAGCTCATCCTGGACTGTTACTGGGGAGACTGGTGGCCTGTGCTCCTGGCCTCCTTTCCAGGATTCATTGGGGAGTCAGAGGCAGGACCAGTCGATGTCTTCCTACCACCTGCCAGGCAAGGAAGAAAAACAAAAACCAGGAAAATAAAGCTTTTTGCAAGAGACTTTTCTGCAGACAAATGGTGCTGGCTACTCTAGAGGAGCAGCCAGCCTTTTCCAGCCTCACAGGATGCTCCAGCGAGGATAGCAACCTGCAGCTTCACCACCAGCGCTGCTCCCCCTTGGCCACGGCTGCCAGCGTATCAAGCTGTTACCCCCTACCTTCCGTATTACCTAGGTGCCGTCTAGCAAGGGGCGCCATCTGGTACCGCATACGATCCATCAGACTCACAGCCATCTATTCAAATTGCCAGGTGGTGTTATCATTTGGAAGTCATAAAGTTGTGACCACCTCATACAGAGTAGATTGCTTCTCACTTTTTCCAGTGCCATAAGCTTCCAGCGGGAGCATTTGTGACATTCAATTACACTGTGGAGTATTAAAATACCTTATCTATTTTTGTCCCAGAAACTGAAGTCTTAAGTCTTAATCTGAAAGATATCCAAAGCTCTTTTCTGCATCCATATGAGCCAAGAATAGCAGAAGCAACAAGAAAAGCTTCCTGTTCTGTTGAGCTCCTAAAGTTTTAAAAATCTTTCTCCTTTCACAGCACGCAGCAGAAAAGGAAGAGTTGCCAGTGTCCTCTCCTTGCCCCACATCTATGTGTGGTTAGTGGAATTATGTGAGAATCAAAAACCCATTGCTACCCTCGTAGCATTCGTGGAGGTAAGCATCTGAAGACCCATTTGAGAACCACTCAGCATCTTTTGAATTCTCTTTCATTTTAAAATCCGACTTTGGTTGCTCCCAAGGGACTTGGACACGCGTTCTCTGACCTGCAGTTCTTTCAGCAGTTACTGCTGGCAGTATTTGTTCTGATTCATTGTTTACTTCCTTTGATGTTTCAATTTGTGAGAACAGGGAAGGCAAATTGTTCATATGAGCACATGGATACTGTACATCTTCTTACAGCAAGTTCATTGCCTTCTACCTCAGTGTGTTTACTATATATCATATGAAATTACTTTAAAGGAAACCAAAGTCTAGGGAGAAAAACACCCGCTATAAAATGTATTGATGGAAAACAAATACAATGATATCTTACAGTGACTGCTAGCATCAGAACTAAGATGCTGTAAAATAATTTTCAAGGTTGTTTTACCATTGTTTTATCCTCAAACTTGTTTGTAAAGGGACAGTTTTATTTTGCGTAACTTTTGCCTGATGTTGGCACCTCCATGTGTGAAACTTCAGTGATGTTATCTGAGGAAAATAGGAGCAGATGGAAAACACTTTAACTTCGTACTCACTGAGCACAAGATTAAAAGAGAGGCCATGGTGCTTTTTTAGTAAAGTAGGTGATTACACATAGAGCATTCCTTTTCTGTGTGGGAAGCCATGTAATTTACAGAGCAATCTGGACTTCCTTGGTCAGCTGGTTTCAAAAATAAATTTTCACTTCGGTTGCCACTTATTCTTCTTCCAGGCAATTCAGAGAGTCCTTGATAATCAAAATCAGCTCTCTGTTCTATTGCATATTAACACTGTAAATTGTTGCACCTGGAATTGGTGAACCCTTGGTTTATTATGCTCGAGGAGTCATATGCAGCTGTTCTTCCCCCAAGTGATTCATTAGCACATATGAGGAATGCATCTACGCTACACAGTAGCTGAATGAGTTTCTTGTCTGCCATTCAACTTTTTAACAATTAAAAAATAAATCTTTTTTTCTTTCTACACAAAATTAGGCCAGAGTGCCAATAAGCCCCAAAGTTATCACAGTGGGCTCTCAGTAAGCAGCATGTTGGAGATGTGCTGTTGGAGTTCCATAGCAGTAATATTTATTGCAAACATTTTTTCGTACATGAGCATCCTAAAAAAATTACCCACATTTCCTCAAATGCTGAAACAGGGGGTGATAAATGTTTTACATATGGCACAAGAAGTTTAAGCTTTCTTCAGAGTACTTCTCAAGCATTAAAGTGCAAAAGATTTCTGTTCTGTTTGCAGGTCTTCCATAGGCATCCTGTGGGGCTTTAGACAAGGCATTTTATTTCTGTGGAGCAAAAGTCAAAGTGTATCCATTAGACTTGTCAGTATCTATCTTCAGAAGGATGAGGGCTGGCTAATCCAAACATCTTGTGCTGTTAAAATAACGGTGCTGTTATGTTATAGTTTAAGATCACCTACAATTGCACTGCTTCTGAAAAAAGCAACCTACCCTCCCACCATCCGTCCCTGTTCACCCCCATATCTAGCTTCCTACTGCCACGACACAGTCCAGGTGAAAGCTGACCCCGAGGACAAACAAAATGAGTAATTTTAAGCCGGACCAATCAAACGAGCCTGTTCACCCAAGCTCTGAGATGACTCGGGGTGACACTATGGAGGTGATGGGGATATGTACATAAAGCATGTGTGGAAATGTGGGCTTGTGAGTCATACGGTAGGCAGAGCCTAAATCGGAACCAGGTGCCGGTGAAACCACACGGTCACTTTGCGTTGGATTTGTGTATGTTTTTCAACTCTTGTTTCTGTATCAGTAGAAACCCTAATCCAAGCAGTGATGGCAAAAAAGTAAATTCAGCTGCTAGGTGTCGTTTTGTTTGGAGAGCTTTTATGTCCTACACCAGTAAAGGCAGCATTTGCAATAGGAGCCCTTGCAGACATCACTCTGCCAGCAGCCTCCTCCTTGGCTGCAGAGTACTTTATTGGGCTTTTATGAGCTGTGCTGACAGGTACGAAAACACAGTGTTCTTTTCCCCCCATTCTCCTCTGATGAAACAGAAATAAGCCCTCCCCATCTCATGGGAGCACTGAGAAAATTAACACTTCAAGGAATTGAAGGTTTGAGATACCATGGTAATGACAGCTATACAGCACTGCAGTTTGGCTTTGTGCTTAAACCAGCCTAACTGCAGGCTGAGCCAGACAGTGGCGACTCCTCCTGTCGGTTTCCTCCCCTACACATCCATTCCACATGTTCTTTGCCACTGCTGTGGGGATCCCAGCAGTGCAGGGTAGCCCTGCCTGCCCCGTCCACAACAGGTACTCCACAACCTCTGCTGAAGTGACTTCTGCCTTTTCAGTCTCTCCAGTACTCTCTGATTTGCCTGTAACTTCTCTTTCTTTTTACTCCTGTGCCTCCTTCCAAATGTTATCAATGTTAACGTTTCTCTCTAATTGATGATGTGGAAACTTTCTTAATTTTGGATGATGGAAAGGCTTTCCCAAATGTTTATAATAGCTTTAAAATGGGTTGACAAAGAATGTGTTACTTTCTTTGTTTGGCCCAATAAAAAGGGCCAAGTAAGTAATGCTTCCTGTAGGAAGCAATCTGTAATGACATTTACCCCACCTAAGTTCTCTGCCTTGTATGACAAGGCTTTCCAAATTTCACATAGTGTCACGGTTCGTTTTACCTGATGTGATAGTTCCTAGGTAGATCTTAATAAAAACACCTTCCTGAAATATACCAGCATGACATGTACACACTACACTACATGCAGATACATAAAATGTAAATTGTTAATGCATGCTTAAAATGAAGCTTCCCCCGAATTTTGGTGTCATTAGCATATGTTGTATATTAACATATTGGTTGAGAGATTGGATTTCAAACTCAGGGTCTGCAGAATTTTTAATAGATCTTCCACTGGGACACCTAGGAGCATCAGGGGATAAGCAGACTTCTCCTTGTACCCTGGACTGAGAGGTAAGGGAAATTGTACTTTTTACATCTGCATATCGGTTTTTCTGCTGAAAGAAAAGTCGTCACATCCTATCTGGAGCTTACTTTTTATCTAGTTCTCTAAAAATTGCCTGTCCATCTTTTATTAATGGAAGGTATGAAATTAATCTAGGCCAGTTCTGATAGACAAGAATATTAGCATACACGTATGACTGTAATATAGAAGCAGTATATCTACTTATATAACAGTAAACTTTAAAAAAACCCCAAAGGTCTGTATAGTGTCCTGGGAAGTATAAAGATAGTGTACTCTCACTAAAAAGAATTTCTGTTACTCTGCAGCAGGCCTCAGCCAGTTTCATAACTTTTTTTCCCCTTCTTTCAACTCTATTCAGAAAATTAATAAATGTCAAAAAATATTTAAAAATGTCAGACAAGCCTTTGTTATTTGCTTTGGCTTTACTGTGAAAAGTCCATCACTTCTTTTCCTGGCAAAGAGGAATAAGCCATAGGAATCTACTCCCAAAGCTCTTGTTAAAGCTTGCTCAAAGAAGATCCAAGGACAGACTGAGGGGAAAGGCCTATGCAGGTTCTTCAGCCTTCATATTTCTGAGCATGCAAAGATCTGCTCACAGCTTTCAAGTCTTACAAAAATATGGCAATATAGGGAGGATAAAAGCATTGTCAGAATTCAAATCTGTCATGCTACAGTGTGCAAACAATCTCCCTTTAGTATCCCATTTTTCATTAGGAACAGCAGGAAGTAGTAGCACCTTCTACCCACACACTCCTAACAAAAATATCTTGCCTTCCCTCCTACGGCATCATTCCCTCTTCAACGACTGGGTCCTTCACAGTCCTCAAGGTACTGTTTTGCACAGAAGAAAATAGAACTGGTCATGGGCTTCTGCTTTTTGTTTTAATATATTAATGTAGAAGTAGCTAGTTTGATAAAAGAAAAATAGCCTGTGTAACCTTGACAATAAAAGAGGCATGCTGCAGCTGAGCAGTCCTCAAATTTAAATACTCATGTTGATAAAGCCACATCAAATGCTTTCACAGCAAAAGCTACTCATTGAAAATGTAATTATGTGACCTGGGCTTATTCTTACTACTCTATCACTGTTATTAATACCCATAGGGAATAAAAAGCCATATTGGGTTTTCCTGAACCTCATTTGGTGAAAAAAAGTGGAGATTTTTTTTTTTTTGAGAAAAAAATTCTTCATTCTCTTTTTTTTTTTGGAGAAAGAATCCCTCATTCCACCTTTCCACTAGCATTTTCCTGTCACTTCTTTTTCTGCCCTCTGACAGACACTCAGCAGTGAATGGAAAAAATACCAATCACCTTTCATGTTCCACACACTCTGTAAGAATTCCTCCACTTTCCTAGTAAGATTAATGAGTAAATGCATACATATAAACATTTATGTGGATGTCACACAGTATCTTCACTTCTTGGTCATGCTAACCATTTATTGTTTAGTATGCAGACTTTAAAGAATGATTAACATTTTTTTGTTAATAGGCCTTTCAAGAGTGGATGTGTGGAAACGTAGTGCTCCATTTCCTGTCACACAGAGTTTTCCCTTGAAAAACCTTAACAGAAGATCCTGATATTAGCTTTTTTTAAAAAAATAAAAAAAAAAAAAGAAAGTTCTAAACTTTCACATTTAATAAGGAAAATCGCAGAAATTTTACCAGAACAGCCTTTTCATATAGAACTAACAGAACTGAATCATGATTTATTTTTAACACAAGGACAACACAATAATAAGGGTGAACACAGAAAAATGCTATCCAGGTGGAAAACAGTATGTCAGTTTCACATCTCTTCACTCTCCTTCTCACTGTTATTTAAGGCTAAATACCTCTAGTGTAGACTATGAGGGTTTTTGTCACTTTCACAGCATGCATTAAAATAATATAAATAATAAGAAAAATAACCTAATGCTGATTGCAGAAAGCACTAAAAGCAAACTGTTTTGCATAAATTGGGAATTCAGCATTCATGCAAGATTTTCTAAATTATGTACTGTGTTCTTAGAAAAGAAGCTAAGCTCTACAAAAAATAGCCTTAATCATTCTCCTATTCCACTTTCTCTGGGTATACAGAACAGATGAAAGATATTACTTTATGCTCACTGGTTCAAAAGCAAATGGGAGGAGCAAATCTCATGAAGCACTGTGCAGTTGTGACAGTAATAGTGGAATATTTACTTCTGATTAAATACTGTGAACAAGATCAAATGCGGATTTTAAGAGTTAAGATGACAGGTGAATAGGTTAAAACAGACAACAACAATGAACTCCCTTGACTTTCCTTACTCCTCAAAAATTTTGCTCTGATTTAAAATCAATAGAACTTTTCCATTTAATTCATTAGCACCATGATTTTATGTTTGGTTTTAAATGCTAGAGTGCAACTAAGCAAACTACCTTTTACAGTGAACATAACAATGTTTCATTGTGACCCGAGAAAGAGGTATTGAGCATGGAATCCAACTGCAGATCTATTAAGTGTAGCCACAGGGCCAGCAGTGAAATTTCTTTCAGAGGTGAATCACAGCAAAAAATTTGAGCAACTGATCTTCCTAGTGATTTCAGAGTTACTGAAATTCTTGGCTTGGGGTAGTCAAACTGGAAAAAATCACTCCTTTGTTTCAGTTTTTTCAATCTCTGAAAATCATGGAACAGAAATGTTTGGACTATTGTAATGATTTCACATGGTAAATTTTTCTTAAATTATTGTGGAAACTGTAAATAACCCAAGTGTGGGAGACCTGTCTCCATGTAATTGGTTTATAAATCTTCCAGACAGTGGGTCTTAAACACAGCTTCATTTTGCGTCCACTTTTGGGGGGTAACAACATCTTATATCGTGTTTTGAAAAGGAATAACTTTAAACTTTTCTTCCAAAAGCCATGAATGAAAGCTGAACATTTTTGTGAAGAAAACTAAATTGCCTTTTTCAGTTATTCAAAAGCAAATTTCTGTCCCATAACTTACCTCTTTTCCCTCTTGGATGAATCAGAAGGCTTTTTCAGTTTTCCTAGATCTTCATTTTCTCCTTGGAGCATCAAAAACTTCATCATGCTTAATCTGACCAATTCATAGCTGCAATAAGGGAGGTTTAGTCTGGATATTAGGGAGAGGTTCTTTACTGAGAGGATGGCGGACACTGGAACAGGCTCCCTAGGGAAGTGGTCACAGCACTGAGCTTGGTTGAGTTCAAGAAGTGTCTGAACAATGCACTCAGTCCCATGCTCTGACTTGGCTGGCCCAGTGTGGAGCCAGGAGTGGGACCTGATGATCCTTATGGGCCCCTTCCAACTCAGGAGATTCTGTGATTCTATGTATTTTCTCAATTGCTGAGAAATTTCAAATACTAAACCAGTTCCTAGAAAATGAAAATGTTTTTGTGATACTTTGGCAACTTACCTCCACAGATCTAATTACTTATATTGTGCTTCTGCTGATTTCTTAACTTTTATTAACATCTATTAACAATGTTTTTTTTCTATGGTTTATCACATCATTTTCTAATAATGTAACCTAATGCAGCCACTTTCTGTCCTGCAACTGCAGCACCTGGATTTCCTGCAAAACCACTTGTGAATAGTGAAAGTAAGTATAACCAAACTATACTCAGGTTCTATAAAACATTTTTGAATTAGTAAACAATTTATGTAAGCCTTCAGACAAAATTTGCTACACTTAATAAAGGGAATTTGGATTATTAAGCATACCTGCTACATGCTACTCTGAGCTAAAAACAAGTAGTTAAATGAAAACTAAGTTACAGAATAGTCATGTGATACAAGAATGTAAAATGTGTGTAAAATTAGGCAGGATATTTAATTTCAGACACTCAAGTTACATTGTTTCAGAAGATGCATGTAGTACAACTCATGTAGTTAACTTCTGTTCCCTAGTGAAGCAATGCATCACTCTCAGAGGACAGTAATGGCCAGCTAGTGATTTGTGTTTTGAAGGCGCCTTGTTTCCAGTCCCAGTTTTGTTTTATACAAGCAAACGTAGTGTTTCATCAGCAGTGAAGAGCTTCTCAGAATATTGCAAAATCCTTCATTTTCTTTCTGAAAAGAACAAATGCTGCTCTGCAGTCAGCATTTTAACTTCATCCAAAATGGTGATGAGAGTCTATGACAATTGTAACAGCAGACAAAAGCTAGGCAAAAACTGCTAAACTTTATCTGATGCTATACTTTAATGCTGATCTTAATGTTAAACTTAAAAACTCATAAAATTATTTTGAAAATCTTGCAAGTGTTTTAGGTCCAAATTCTGCTTCATTTTATAGGTATCAGTCAATCGTTCAAAATGTGTTTCCTGAAGGAGGGTAACGCTACTCAAAAGCACACAGGGTATTTCGCTTCTGCAAGTGTGGGGAAAGGTAAACTCCAAATTTCCCAAATCTTTTTCAAGAAATATTGAGCTGTACCACTGCTTCATACATTGTTTACATCTTCCAGGCATGGTGAAAACAATACATTCTGGTCTTTATGGACATAAAAGTATAGTGTTTTGAGACATTTTCTGAGATACTGTTTTGCCTATGGCTCGCTAAGACAGCTGGTTAACCCTGCAACCATTCTTCCTCTCTCCCTCTACATCTGCAGATGCTGATCTCAGCCTGGAAGAGACTGGAGTGATCCCGCTGTTGCAGAGAGGCCATGGCAAAATAAAGTATCTCTCCATTAGCTCTAAGAATGTCTGGTGGTGTATTTTACCCCTCTATCATTTCGCACCTGCAATCTCACACAACCTTATACTCTGGTGCTGGGGCATTGCTTTAGTGCCAGTCAGCCTGGTTAGTAGAAAAATAAAGACAACAGACTGCCCTGCGGCACTCTTGGGATTGATTGTCCTTCTGGTGGTGAGGCGTCTCAGGGCAAGGCAGAGGGGAAGGGAACACCCACTTTCTTTTCCTCCATGGGGATACCTGTCCCACAAGATGAGATTCAAATGTAATGAGGCAATGGGCCTGAAGTAATATTCACAGTTTGCATCACAGCGCTCGTGTGACCAACATGAATAAAAATGTGCCTTGCCCCCTTGCTATCTCATCCCCAAAATGCTGGAGGCAGCACAAAAGAAAAGGTATTAGACTGTCACATCTGGTACCACTAAACTTCAGGGAACTGGAAACTCAAATTATTACTAAGTCTTTGGACATTATCAGAATTATGAAACTTGCATATTTGGGGATGTGAAAGGATAAACTATGGTGGGTTTTTTTTCACCCCTTGAGGGACATAAGTTGCGAAACTGTAGAGGATTATTTAGCCTTGAATGACCTTCCAAAAATTACATGTGTTGATAGTGCTTCCCCTTGCAGCTACTCTAATAAGGTCAATATACCAGGAACTGTAATTAGGAGGAAGAGTATCTTGAAATAAGCAGTATAATGCCTTTCCCAAACAACAACTTAAGCAGATCTATATGATTCATGAGAAGTATTCTCAAATGTATGTCTTTCTCCCATGATAAATGCTTGTATACTGCCAACGCTTAGATATACACTCAGCAGTGTGCATAAAAGCAGCCCAATTGACTTGAGAGAACAATTTTAAATATGCATGTAACTACTTGCAGAGATTGGATCTTTGTAGAGATAAGCTCTAGTTGGTTTTAAGGTAAATAACCCTTTTTATAAAGTTCAGCCAGCAAAATGTGCTTGCCAATTTTCTACCTTTAAAAAATGGCAGTGCCAGGCTGGGCACTCAGCTTGACAGCTTCACTTAGGCAATACTTGGAAATCAGCTCTTTCCCGACAACCACTCCCACTTGTTGCCCGAGAAAACCCACAGAGGTGATCTTAAAATGGAGCTTTCTCCTTTTTGCCTTACTGTGCCAGACATTTTCGTTTGAGACACTCCCCACAACTCTTAAAGATTTCATTGAGACCATTTCATTCCAAAATGTTCATGGAAGCAGTTTCATTTGGTCAATTACAGAGGAATCAAGATTGCAGGCTGGCTCTTTGTAGCGAGAGGAAGGAGGATAGTTGCAGTGGCTCCAGCCACAAGCCTTGTATGCAGAGGTTTATTACTCTATTTAATGTGCCAGCACATGACCCTCTCCTTCCCTCTCCTCCCTCTCACAGGATACAGAAGGATTGGAGAAAAAAAATAAAAGAAAGAAAAAAAATTCACGATAGTAAATTTAGAGGCAAAATAGTGGCCATTATGAGTTCCTAATTAATTTATCACTTGATCAGGAAAAAAATCAGGTGCCGCAGTTAGGCAGGGTTCTTGGTTCACCTCATTGGAATCGTATTCATACAGAAGTTCCTTAATACTATTTTGACAAGATAAAAAGCTTTTAAAGTGTAGGAAGTGTAACTCATACTTGAAAGCTTTTGCACTGTCACTTCATGAAAAGCAGCTTTACTGCAAATAAGATTCATACTTCAGATTCTTAGATTTTTTATTTGAGGTTGGAAAGAAAATAACTTCAGTCTGAAAGTTGATTTCCTGATAACAGTGCTGGCACATGTACCTGTTCCTCTGGTGGTAAAATATCCTGTGAATTAGTCTTTTGAATGATGTGCCAGCATCCAGAGCACTGGCTTTTATCTGGTCATGGCGTCAGACTGCAGTCCCGTGTGAAGCTGGCTCTCTACTCCACAGTGCTCGACAAAAATGAAGAACTGATCCTGCAAAAAGAACTGGAGATGATTTAGTTGTTTGTTATTATTATCAGACTCATACCACCAATAATTCTCATTAGAAATGGGCTAATTTGCTTTTGCTATTTTTGAAAAAAAAATTCTTAGTTTGAAAGCTTGACAGTGTCTGAGGTAAAATTTAACCTCATGCCACATTAAACACTTTATAAGGAAAGTTAAGTGGCTAATTTATCATAAGTGTGCTCATAATAATAATTTAAAAAAAGCTATCTGCTTTTTGAACTGCTTAATGGAATCAAGCCTGGCTTTCTGTAGTTTCTTCCAGGCTCTCTGGTATTTTTTGAAATGTCCCTTGAAATATATATATTGACGGTAATTTTCAGTCTAGTACAAGAGAAAAGATGGCTGCTAGCATAGCTGGAATTGCCTCCTTTGTAATTGTTTTTTTCCAACCATCATTCATCCTCTTTGCTTAGTAGGCAATTTTCTGGTGGCATGGTAAAACCTTAGTAAAAGTGAATCTGTGTAAAACACTGAGAAATGTTTTTGATATTTTAATTGTTTTGGTTGACAATAGACTACAAATATCTGCTTTATGTGTTTCAGTGCTTTCTGTAAACAGGAATTCTACCAGTTTATACCGTTTATATTTTTGCACTTGTTTAAAAAACTAAACTGATATAAACACTCATTTGGAAACTCTTGCAGTAGCTTTAATAGGATTTACTTGGGTTTAGTCGTACAAATGTAAACAGCAGCTAATAAACATAATTATCAGTGGTATATATAGCTTTCCTGATTTAATTTGAAGCTAAACTACTGAAACTGCACTGCCACATAAATCACACTCTATTCCAGCTTGAAGAAATCATTCCAGTTGGAGATATTCAACTAGCAAATAAAATGAACTTATTTCTTTCAGACGTGCTGCTTGCTCCAGTGAAACACATCCCTAGCTGGGGATTTTATGAACAAGCAGTGCCAGGAAAATCGTGCCTGTGGGACTGGGCAGTAAGCACTGGGCTTCTGCTGCCTAAAGGAGCCCTGCAAACTGGCTGGTAATGAAGTAGGGAATGCTCTTGAGGAGAAGTATAAGGATGTGATGTGGCTCATTCCTTCATCTTTAGGTGAGTGCAGTGTCAATCCAGGCACTGAGAGAGTTGCTTACCTTAAGAGGGTGAACTTTAACAACAATTTGGACTGCTCTGGCAAGCCCGTGACCAAGCAAATCTTCTCTGCATAGTAGAGCAAGCTGCAGTGTTAGTGGTTCTAGGAGAGGGTGGAAAGGTTCTTCTGGATGATAGGTGACCCTCACTTTTCACTGCTTCAAAATCTGGGAGGAAACTCTGTTTTAAAGACCATGCCTTATAGGCAAAGATTTGACAATGTACACAGAGTGAAAAGCACCAGCTAGGCTGGAGAAGAGAAAGTGAGATGATGTAAAGGAAAAAAAAATTTAAAATATTTTGTGTGTGTGTGTGTGATGCATTGGAGTTGCTTGCTATCTCAGTACTGGAGTGGCTTTTATTCTTCTTGCTCTGCTCCATGACTACAGTTGAAGAGGAGATGCAGACAATAAAAAGACACGTCTCTGCTGAGGATTTGACTATTTTTTGCCTTTAAATAAATTGCACTGTATTTTGTTGAGATCTGACTTAGCAGCAGAACAATACCAATGTATACCAATTTTCTGTGGCAATTTCCCAGGGCTCCTTAAGTATACTTTCTAGTTTGGTGAAGTTTTGACTATCAAGAAAGTACAAAATAAGTAGAAAAAAGATTACAAGATTCACATTAAACTTCAGAACTGCATTGTCCAAATAATTTTCCCTTCCTCAGCTATTAAATATCCTGTATTGAAATAGCCTTTAAAATTCCCTTCAGCATTGGTAATGTATATAAACTTAAGCCAAGTCACTACTGATCCTGTCACCATCCAGAGGGTGAGGTGAAGTTTGTCAGTCAGGCAGCACACATGTCAGGATGGAAAGACCTAGGTACTTAGGTACCTACTCTGATGGCCTTTGTTTCCCTCAGCCACAAGACCCCATACATTACCTGCCTGACTCCTCTGGGTTTCACACATCCTGTGTGCCCCAGTGCTCAGCCCTCATATATGGAGCTATGCCAGCCATAGCTGCAGCTTCCACAAGCTCCTTTTTGTACCCAGGGCACTCAGACAGCTGCAGTGAGGAAATTCAACCAAGACCACAATCAGGCTTGGTAAATGGAAGTGGAGAGAGAGAGAGACTTGAAGCTCATGAGCCAAAATATTTCTCACCTCTTACTCCATCCTTGAACCTTGGGCAAACGTGGTTACTCTTCCTGAGACTGAACTCTCCCTCCTTGAAGGCAATGCAACCTTCACTGGGGCAGTACTTTCAGAGTAGTGAGCTCAAGACCATGGCTCACCCTTGGGTGAGCAGAGATTCTTGACGAGGGGCACAGGCATCCAATAGACGAACCATGTTCAAGATGACCATCGATGCTCGTAAAACACCAGGATGAAGAGGATTACCCAGAGTGCCCCAACTGACTCCCATCTCCCTTCTTACAACTTTCTCCTCAAAATGTGAGTTAATTGCAAACCAGAGATCTGACCTCTCAAATCTTGGGAACAGAAACATTTGCTAAAAGGCTTCTACTGGCCCTCTGGGTTAGGTATCTCTCTGATTAAATATACTCCAAAGCTTCTCTCGTGCCATTCAGTGATTTCCCTCATGATGTTTACACCTTCTTTCTACTGCAAAACCCAAATGAGACTCTTCTCTCTCTTGAAATTAGATAGGCACAACAATTGACCAGGAGCAACTGAAGCAGTTAGGACTCCTGAAAAATAGGAGGCAAAACCAGAAGAAACAAACTCAGTGTGTTAAACATGTTAATCAAACTTTTTGCATTTTATTAGGTTTGTTTCAAAGCATGGCTTATCTAGGCTAAAATAAAATATGAATGGAAACTGTATTTTGCAAAATGAGTTCCAGAAGTATTGTTTTGAAACAGATGGCACATCAGCTATTTCTGGTTATTCGGGAGTCTGAGAGATACGACATTACTCTAAAATTTACCCAGATTACCAGCTCACAGATTAGACTAATAGAAAAGAGAAGAAAGTTTCTGTGCATTCCAGGAGAAGCTGGTCTTTTCTGATGTATAACAGGCACCATGTTACTGGTGAGGCTGGGAGGGATTTGACCATATAAAAGAGCAATCTGCAGCCTTTTTCAGAACTGTGCACTACATCACATAGTGTCTGGGTTTGCTCTCTCTATGTGTTTTATACATGTTTGCTCTATGTGCCCATGTTGTGAGGTTTTCTGGCGGTAGGTTGCAGTTAATCTGCTATTCCTGACCACTGCTGTCTCCCGAGCAAGGTGCATAATGATAACAGGTGATTAGCCACAGATTTTTCCTGAGAAAGTCCATGCAAAGTGGTGGTTAAATTTTAAGATGATTCTAGAGGGCTTTTTTCCATACAGGTGTAGTAGAACTGCCCAAAGAAAACTCCAGACTGGGCAGAGTGACAGACAGCATGTGCTCCCTAAATATAATTTGTTGGGCCTTTCTCACATTTTTCCATTCTTTCAGCAACTTCTTTGGCTATCAACCTTCTAGCAATGCAAATATCTGTATCGACAGCTTCATCTGATGTCTTGATTGAGATGGCAGCTGAGGGTGGGTTGGTGCAGTGTCCCTGAGCAGTCCAGTTCAGTCTCCACAGACAATAAAACTTTAGTGTGGGCTTTACAATGTGCCTCAGCCACACTTGAGTTAACTGCCTGATGTGGGAGGACTGCTTGTGACATCTAGGCTAAACATCCTGTTTTATTGTTGTAGTAACAAATGGTAAATGTGCTAGGCATCTACATACTGATTTCAACCCTTTACATTTATATTTTTATTTGTGTGAACCCCACCATCTCCCATACGACATCTTCATACAGTTCACAAGAAATTTTGTTAGCAGCAAACCTACAAATCCATGCATGTTCTTTGCAAAATTTTACAAGTACTTGATTTTATTCCGTATGTCATAAACTCTTTTCTAGACATATGATATAGTAAGTCATTTATTAAATTGAAAGGCTGCTTTACAGCTGGTCAGACATGGCTTATGGCCACGAGATGCAAGGGTGGCAGAGAGCTGAACATCTTGTTTCTGGGGTAAGGTATGAAGGCTGTGGGTAGGCTTGACACCTGCTCAGGTATTTTGGGCCTACCAGCCAGCTGAACATTGGCACAATGTAGATGCATCCATATTTCCACTGGGTTTGGACTCAAATACCCCTGTCCTCTTCCTCTGCATTTAAGGTTTTATCACCCAGAGGGTCAACTGACATGTGCAAAAATGGAGCCAAAGCACACACGCCAATGTGTAGATGGTATGGCTGATCAGGAACAAAGATCTGGACATGAAGCTGAGGTTTCCTCCCCTGTAAGAGTGCAGCTAGACTAGGACCCAGAGAAGTCTCTGTAGTGACTGAGGGACTGTCATCTCTGAGCAATTCAGAGCAGAAACTCATTCACACAGAACATGGCATGGGCTTCAAAACTCCATGGTGTGAATACCTCCATAATTTTAAGTGCCAATAGCATTGTAGGCTGTACCAGCATCTCCAGCTCTAAACAGTGTTACAGGTGTTGAGTATATTTCTGCTTTCCTCAGTGCAGAAGCTGATGGATATCTTTTCCTTTGAAGTGCAAGCGTCATTTCACAACCTCCTCCCCACCGAGGAATAACTTTGGGAGACTACAGGCACAGCAAATGAGCCTTACCTTTCAAGGCTGTTGACATTTAGATCTGTGGAAACCCTGCCCAGTGGGTTCTGGGGTTTCCAGCTATTTGGCAGCCTAGAAAACTTCAGCTGTGGCAGTGCTACTTCTCTTATTGTCTGCCCCTAACTCTGCAGCTGCACATGGAAATAACCTAGGAAGTGCTAAGTTTCTGGAGATTATCCATGGAGAGGACCCATCACTGTATAACCCTTCTTGAAAATGTTTCCTAAGTGTAGGTCTGGAGGAAGATTCAATAAATATTCAGGTCTGATATACACATGGAAAATTTTTTGGAAACTTATGGCAGTTTTCTAGAGAAGTATTCTGCCACCAGTCCAGGACACACAGGCGTAGAATATGGAGTAAAGGTGTAGTTTCAAGTCATTTTTTCTTTGGAAAAGCTGTTCTATGAGGACCCCATTATTTTTCACCACAGGCCACACATTGAAACACTGGCATCTCAGGTTACCCTCTTTTTTATTGCTGTGCTGATACTGCTATATATAAGGCTGCATTGTAACATGAATTTCAACAAAATTCCACATATTTGTTTTTAAGTCAGGATTAAGAGGAGCCCTAGAAAAGTCCCTCAAGGAGACAGTCCAGATTATATGGGATATGTGGTTGAGAGTAAAGGGATCTGAAGAAAATTAACAGAAGGGCTGCCCTAAAGAGGTTTAATTTGCATTTCATATGGGAATATTGTGTTTTAAAAAGAAGTTATAAATTTGGATGAGATGCTCTCGCTGTGGCAAAACACTGGATAAACCCAACCTTATCTGGAGCAGTTACTTAATCTAATGATTGCTAACTTCTCATGAAGACAACAAAGAAGGAAAGTTGACATTGCAAAGGCATCCATGGATTGCTGTACTTGCCTTGAGAAGTGGCATCACCACACAGTGACATAAGCAGAAAGTAGGTAACAGGAGTAGATGGAGAAAAGGGGCAGTCAGCAGAAGTAACTAGTGTAAAGAGCCTAGCAAGGGGAATTGGCAACAGAAGTTGTGATGAGGACAGCTAGCATGGAAGGGAGCTATCAGAAAGAGTAAGTAGAGGAGGTAGTTTCAACTTAAGTGCTGTCAAGTCCAGTTTAAGTCCAGTGAGGCTTTCCTGCCTGGAAGCCTGAGCTGGTATTAGCAGATACGTAGTACAGCCTCAGGATGAAACATGTTTGAGCTGATGCACAGCAAATATGCTTTCCTGCAACAAGAAAAGGAGATTAATTCTTATCTGTTCCGTTTGGGGGAGGATGCTAGTTTTCCTGCTGGGGATTTTTCTTTCTTTAAGGAGAAAACCTCCTCTCCTCTCTGGTTAAACTCATGTTACTCATTAGCCGGAAGGGACGCGGTATCACCCATTGCCCACCTACACAGCCAGGCACTTTCTAAAGACAGGACATTATTTTCCGTTTTCCTGGAGACACTTTAGCATTTCAGAGGAGATACACTGAAGCCGGATGCAATTCAGCCGAGGCCTGGCAGAGGCTGCAGTTATTATTAAAGATGAAATGTCGTTCTCATTAATGAGACAGACAGCAAAGCAAAACTGTTTCATTCCAGTGTTTGTGTGCCTGCATAATCCTAAAGTACCACTCCAAACTCCACGGTAAGCCTTCATCCTGCCAGTTAAGCTTTCTACTCTGATTAGAGAGAGTTGTATTCTTCAGGACAGTGAACTTGTGGTGATCACTGACTTTTCTTCATAAGTGGATTCCTTATGTTAAACAGATCATTGCTTCTGCAAATTTACCAAAGTTTGTTACAGTTCTTTACCATGAATTGCAGCTGACCTTGCTTATGGTGGCTAAAGCCCAGCCTAAATCCTCCCCTGGCTTCTGAAGAGGACGGTGCTCTCATCCTATGCAGTTTACAGCAAAACAAATGTATTTGAGTTCTATTTAATCAAACTTCTGGTAAATCTTTCCTATGCTAAGGATTGCTACGTAGACCCTTGAGGCATTTATTCATTGTGGCGAAACTGATTAAATACATTAGTTGTGGGATTTTGATTCTGATGATAAAGGGAAAGAAAGGATCACATTCAGCAGTGGCAACAAATTGTCCCAACTGGGGTTAAGTGTGATTTGAAGCAATGCAATTCTATTTTTTCTTTTGTGCTTTTATACTGATTACAGTTTGTATGCTTTGTGCTTCCAGGGTTTGTTTACATCTTGTAATGAAACTTTTTTATGAGTCCCTACTCTCTTATTTATTTTCTGGAAATCATTTTATTTGGACTTTCTCAATCATAAAGATAAATAAATGAGGAATACAATCCCCTAAACACCTGTGCATCTGTCATTGCACTTCATCCCTTTCTCTTTTTCTTCATCTATGTTGATATAAGATTGCAGATGGCAAGTGACCCAGATTTTTAAAATCTATTTTAAACCAATTATAGATACACACTATTGACACTAAGCTGACTCTTATTCACAGTGTGTTGATGCAGCATTCAGTTTGATCACAAAAGGCAACTTAATTTCGTTCAGGTCATTTCTAACACTGTTCTGAAGAAGATAATTACCTAACATGGTTTCTTTTTAATTTTTCTATGCTGTTAATTGCTCTCACATTGTAAATGAAAATGTTCCATATTTGTTGTCATAGTACATCCTGATTTCAAAGGGACTCGGGAACTACATAATCTGCATGGTATAGAAAGCTGCAGCTTTTTAGATCAGTTTTAAATAGATCTGCAGCCATTACTCTATAATTTCAATTATACCAGGGATGCCCTGTAACAGTAACACATTTGTGTTTCATTCCTACTCATGTTGAAAAGGAACTTATTGTCTTGTCATTTAATGAGAACAGGAGTAAAACTGAGAGTTTCCCTCCTCAAGGTTTCCTTATAAACCACCAGGAATAAATGTGAAAGCAAAATGGAATTGCTTGCACCTTTTCAGCAGTTTAACCTCAAGTAGGTATAAGATGATTTTTTATTTAGTTCAATTATAAAATATTTATGCAGAAATACTCACAGAGAAGCAACATTTCGTTCAAAGAATGGCTGGCAGTAAGGAGTAGGTTGCACATTAAAAATAAATTAGAACACAATACTCATTATACAAACACCGGCAAAAGTAGGAGTGCTTAGGACATTTTTTTTTAAAAAAGTCCACATCTGCAATGAGCTCCAGTGGTGCATATAGTAAGTGAAGTTTGTTATTTTTGTACAGCTGCTTATCTGTTATATGCCATTTCTCGCTGTAATGGGAAGAATGCTGCTAATTCATTTGAATCATCAGCAACAAATGCAGTCCCCTGTGCATTTTTCCTTTGTTTATTTTTGTTTTTCAATTAGAAGCTATCTCTTCTGCTGTGACTCACACCACTGTTATTTATTTACCTTATAATATCGCCAAGGGGTGGTAGGCTAGGACCATAGCCCCGCTGTGCTGGCTACCTTGCCTACAAAAGGACTTCTCCTGATACAAATGTGCAATCAAAAGCTCTGATCCTTAAGCTGTATAATGAGACCAGTTTAAAGCTGTATAATGAGACCATTCTGGTTAATGTTAGGCAAATAAATGTCTTTGATAGTTCAGGGTTGCTGGGTAGATGAAGCAAGCCAAAGGGAATAGGAGAAAGTAATAAGAAGTGAAAAATAAATACTAACTAGACTTAATCACGCTCCAGCACCATCAGGAACCCAGAATGTCCCAGGTCCCAGCTGGAGATAAAGGATTTCTTCATGAGGGTAGATTTTTTGTTATGGCACACCTACTGAGAAGTGATCAGAATGAATTTTACTCAGACCATTTTTTTCCCCTCAAAAAAACACTGATTTAAAAACATGCTTCACCTTACAGAATAAGGGTTTTTTTCCTAAAATAATTTGGTCAACAAAGTAAATAAAACATACAAAGAAGGAAAGAAAGGGGAGAGTAGCAGAGGAGCAATTATCAGAGAAGCAAAAATTAAAAAACATAAGAAAGGCAAGTATCTGTATCCATTAGAAAGAACCATGCATATCTGCTGAACAAAGGGGTGGGTGACCAACCTTTAAGCTGCTAGTACCATAAATAGGTTCAGGACATAGGAGTTTATCAAGTCGTGTTCAAAGCTGCATATCGTTCCATTGCACTGGGTACAGAGAAGACAATCGGGATGGTTATAATTTATATACTTGTGTATATTAGTCATTAATTCTGTGTAGTCTCAAGCAGATTGGACAAGGTGTCTTTACCCCAGAATGATAAGACTGGTCATTGTCTCACATTTGTTATTGATTTTCATTTGTAAAAACCTTCTAGTAGGTGGATATTAGAGAGGAAGACTATATTAGCTTTTGAGATTGCTGCATGAGAGATGTAAGGGTACAGGAACTACATGTGATAGCAACACCATCAGTGGGAGGACAGGTCGTTGTGCTTCCCAGGCTCCCAAATAAGTTGGCACAGTCCAATATTTTGCAGCTTTCCATATCAGAGGAGTATAATCCATTGAGTTCTACCTGGCAATGACCTCTGTCTGCACCGAAGCACATTGTCTTTTACAGCCTAGTTGCATGTACTGGGAGTTTTGTGTGATGCATTCATAATTCCTCACGCTTTTATTTTCTTGGACTCTTAGTTCTGCATTTTTTAGACATCATTGATTTTGTGTCACAGGATGTACTATATCAATTCTAGGAAAAAGAAAGGAGGCATTCAATAATTGTATTCTAATCTTGACAGACCTTATCCATCTGAAATTAAGTATAAGGTCATTCACCCTTTGTTGGGACTTAGTCAAGAATTCTTCCTTTTGCAAAATGCAAAATATTTCAGGCATGGGACTTAGGTTATCCCTAGACTAATAATGATTTTTTTCATATCTCTTATATTAAAATGTTCAGAACATTTTTTCTTCCAGTAAGCTTATTGCTTAGGGGGAATTGGAAACAGACAACAGCCTATGATCATCTGCACTATTGTTAAACTGATGGGGTTTTATTCATGAGGCAAACAGAGGAAAAGGTCATATGAGGTATTGTCAACTTGTCATTTCTGAATCTATATTCTGATTTAGTTGCAGTATCTCACATGATCTTTTCTGGGGAAAGTGAACAATTTACTGTCACAATCACTTTGGAAGGTATACAGAGTGGTTAAATTAGGTACTGCCAAAGGTTTTAGCTGACCAGAGACTTCTTTTCTTCAGAATGGTCACTCTTCGCTCGGCTAAGCTTACTAAGGTTTGGCTTACTGGAAATACTGGCATTTTGGCTCCTGTTGAACAGAGTGCTTCTCACATGCATGTGCAGTTAACTTGCAGTTTTCTCCTGAAGTTCATATAGTAGGCTAGTTGCTACCATTGACTCAAACAAATGACTCTAAAATATTTGTCTAAATCTTCTCTTCATAATCCTTGTCCCATACCAGTGGCAACTAAAGAAGATGAGGTACTGTAATAAAGCATGCAGTGCTCTCTCACAGTGGGCTGGAGGGTCTGCTGTAGTAGAGGGTGTTATAATTTTTAAAGTTACTAACTGCTGTCATTGAGTAGTTTAGACTACTTGCTCGGTTAGTAGGTAGGGGTACCAGTTAAAATAAAGTTACTTTATTAGTGATTGGGTGGGTATGGGGACTGGGGACCACACAAGTCTGAGTTTAGGCAACAGAAAACTAAGGACCTGAAGTAAACTGTGTTTAAATGAGGTTTGGAGGGTAGGAATTCATAGGGAGGCATCAAAAGACAGTACAAGCCCAGGCTGACAAGTAGGTGGCCATACAACTGCCTGTATGTAACCACCTACTCCAGCTTCATTAAGAAAATCTATAATTGCCAATGTCTGCCTCAATGGGAACCACCAGTGGGATGCCTTTGGAGCAGGTGCACCTCAAAGCCACTCTCAGCCATCACAGTTCCTGGCTTTTCCAAACCATGGGTCATACCATGTTATACAGTGCAGACCATGGGCGCTAGCATTAAAAATACAGCATAGGTGTCTTGCAGGTCTGTTGTTACCTGTGAGGACTAGATACCCTAGATGGCTGAGGCCATCAATGATCTCCAGCCTGTTGAAAGAATGATTAAGATAGTTGGAGCAGTTGAAAGTATCAATGGAAATGTCAGAAAGCCATGAGAAAAAGTTTTTGGCCAGTGAAAACCAGAGGTGATGTGTGAAGCTTGTGATTTAGTGGTTAATGGAGATGGTGATAGCTTTTTCTTATGCCTGGAGCAGTCAAAAGCAATTGAAATAGACAGAGAGATCATTGAAATTTGGCTGAAGGTCACAGCTGATAGCAGTGGAGGTGACTGGAGCTACCAGAAGCACTGAACTAGATGGAAAATGGCGTTATCTCGTTGTCACAGTTGTGAGTGAAAGGCTGACTGTGTGTCAATCCAATTTGTGAAAACAGACTCTGTTGTGTTGCAAGAATGTGTTTCTGTGGGTGACAAGTGGGTGCTGTGAGAATTGATGAATTAATTCACATAAGCTTAGATTTCCTCTGTCTCTTATAGCTAGGTATTTTGCCATCTAAAGACAAGAGAGAGTCAGTCTTCATTTTTTTTCTGGGGCTTTCTCTTGCACAACATCCAGAAGAGTTACTGAATTCTGTGCTCTCACACTGCTTTGTGCTTAAAGTTAGAGGCAGCAGAGGCAATCAATTCTGTTGTTCTTTTGCTAGGCACGATTCAAATTCCCAGTCTCTCTCTTCCTTGCTCTCAGTCCAGCACAAGATCTGTTTTCCATGAATGCTATCACTCAGAAACAAAAGTGATAGATTTTGGCTACTACTTATCATTAGTGCAGCAGCATACATCCCAGAAGTCCTCACAAACAGCATGGAGGCAGCATTTTTTGTGTGTGCAAGGAGAGAAAAGACAATCATTTCTTAGACAGTTGCATTTCTGCCTCTCCACTGGAAAAAATTGTGGGGAACATTGCCTTGGCATGAGACCTGTAAGGCCACAGAGGAAGCTCTCTGCCAGTTTTCCTGATGATGACAGTCTAATGCAGAGACCTGACAGCCATGAGAGAGACTTTGCAAGCAATGTGGTCACAGAAAGAGACAGTGTCTTCCTCTGTGAACTGATTAGGTGTGGATTTATGACACTGCACAGCCTGATAACTTCCAGAAGCCAATACTGGTGTCTTGGCTTCAGGTTGCTGGGAGGGAGTGAAGGGGAGTCTCTTGTTTGATGATACAGTGATTCATGGCCAGTAAAATTCATGTCAGGAGCTTCTCTGTGAAGAGAGGCAGTCCTATCAGCACTCCAATTAGCTGTGTTTATAATTGATGGCATGGCTGGAAATCACTGTGATTCATGAGCAATAATATTCATGACAAGAGCGACTCTTTCATTTCAGGGAAAAGGACCAGGAACTGCTCTAAATTGCACATGATTGTGATTAATGGCTTGGGAAGATAAATGGTGAGTGGGTGCAGGAGACCAGTGCTGTGCTAAGAAATCTATTTAAGCTGCTTTCAGAGGAACAGGAAAGAGAGGAGGGAATAGCTGCCTGAGCACCCTTGCTTGTCAAATATCTCCCACAGACTCTAATGGGGCATTAAAATCTGCCAAGGTAGGACAAAATTGCAACAGTGAGTGTTGATGGCCAAAATTTTGCTATATTGACTCTCTAACCTTTTGGCTGCTGTGAAGACATCCAGTATTTTATGGTATACCCAAACTTTTCTTTGTGATCAAAGAATCTCAGATGAAATTGGTAAAGTGAGAGGAGGAAGGGAAGAAAGAATGGCTAGTAGGAAGGTGACAGAAAACATAAGACTAGAAGAAGGGCTGGGCAAGTTTCAATGCCCTATTTCCTATTAGAATTGGAAAGAGCAGAGAGTCTCCAGCTGAGTAGATTCGGTGACAACTAGCACTGTGCAGAGCAGCACAGGGCCAGGGCTTCAGCAGAACTCTACTCAAAGCAAAGACCCACAGTCTACACAGTTAGCTAACAGATCTGAAGAAACTGGGATGGTTTTATTTGAAAAAGGGGAAAATTGTGTAAGAAAAGTAGCCAGCAGAGATGGGGGCACTGCTTCATCAGGCCAGGAATCTGTGGGTTCCTTGCAATCCTGTTCAAAAGATATCATCTTCAGCTGGTTCTCAGTTTTGTAGTAAAAGTCCTTTTGCTCCTTCATCTTTATCATGTCTTTATGGCAAAACTTAAATCTAGTGATTAAACAAATCTAGTGACGATCCATGTTCAGTAACAAATTTTTATTTGCTATTTCTTCTTTCTATCTCTTCATCCTCACAACAATCCTTGACAAAAGGTTTCAGACCATAAGTTTCAACTTTCCAACCAAAATTGTTAAACTGGAACAAATTCTTTATTATCATATTCTGCTGTATGGGTAAAGCAAATTAGCTGATAATACCTGTCATCAGTACATAGTACCTAGGAGCCCAGGTCACGGACTAAAATTCCATTAGTCTCTGTGTCACCCAGAGAGTGAGGGAAAAAACCTGAAAATATCCTAAGGCACTGAACAAGTGGGATATATGAATCTTCGATGCAATAGGCTGAGGCTATAGTAATGCTTAATTACTTTTGCTGCTCATGAAAATAAATATTTTTAAAAGTTGTATTTAATGTAAAGCTACTGTCCTACATTCTTCTCTTATTTTCCCTTAAAGATGGAGAAATTGATTGTGAAATCTGTTCCTCCTCAGCAGCTGTGTTTTCCTTTGTAGAACCAACTATAGAAATGTATCCTCCATGTCCCACTGAGAGATGTCTTTCGGAGATTCTTCATGTGATTAGCAAAACCACTGATTGAACCTGAAGCTGTGAGTATGGATCTAGCTGAATTTGTAGTCTGGAGGAAGGGCCTGTTCTTATTTGAAAGCCATTCATGTTCCACTGGCTTTTAACATGAATACTGCCAGTAAAATAATTTGATGCAATTTTCTTTTCAAAAGATATTCCTCTCTGAAGTACCCAGAGTGACCTCTATTTCCCATCGGCTTCTGAGGGGCCAATAGTGCTTTACATGGGGCTGCTGAGATGTGAACAAGCTCTGCTGCTGACGGAGGTGTTGGGAGGAAAGATGTTTTGAAAGAAATAAGGGAATCACCCTCACAAAATGCCAGCAGCTTTAAGGTGTTGAAGGTGCTCCACCTGATGAGCTCAATAGTCTCCCATCCTCAAATGGGATTCCTCTTATCTTAAGAGAAACAGAAACTGTTGAACATTATTTTCACGAATAAAATTCCATTTGTAGCCCAGTGCCATCTTCCTCTCCTGTCTCTTCTAAGGGAGAGCAGAAATATAACAAACAGAAAGGCAGTTGTATTAGAAACAATATTGTGCACACAGACATCACTTAAAGTATATTTAATAAGTTTTTTGCCAACAGAGATGAGTTTTCTTCTCTCATATTTTAGGCTTGGCAGTGACAAGTCAGCTCCAAACCATGCAGTATGGTATGGCACCGTGTTTAAATCAGTAAGTCCATAAAGAGCATGTCTATTTGCAATCATACCCTCCATCTCATATTTACACTTTCCTCTTTCTAAAGTTAGATCTATGGCACTGAAATGGAGTCTTTGGAAAAAGTCTCAGCTGATATTTCTCAAGGCATATAAATGTTTGAAACCTTGTGAGAATATCTGCTCTACTGAGTTTTCAGAGAAGCAAGAAAAATTGTTCCTGCAGCTGAGTAAAAATTCTAGGTCTTGTTTGACGAGGAGTTAAGACAAACACAAATGCTATTTGTCAAATTCAGAATGGTTTTCATCAGGGCAAACAGTAATGGCCCTAGTGTGGTGACCTTAATTACTGGATGTAGAAGCAAAAGATGGATTTCAAAAAGAAAAAGAGTGTGGAGAGTCCTGGAGTCCTGACTACTGCAGCTGCCAGCGAAGCTAAATTCTCTTCTCTCCAGCACTATTTGCTCTGTGTTTGCAGTAGGTAGTCCTGCCCTCCTCATCTCACCATTGCTTTGACTTTTCTTCTTCAGCTGATTGTTACTCATCCTCCAAAATTAAAGACCTCTGCAGTGATAAATTGATGTTGAAACAATGGTTCCTTTCCCCCCAACTCACTGTCACTCTGTCACTCCTTTTTTAATCCCCTCCTTTTGCCCCTTCATTTCTCCCTCAGTCACTGCTGTCAAATTAATATAGTCCCCACAGTCTGATTAGTGCCCTCATTCTTCAGCTCTGTGTAAAAGCCATAAACCCAAAGACTTGTGCTGACGTTTCTCAAATGTGGTCAGCATATTCAGGCTTATTATTCCCTCTTGTGCCCAGCAAAGCTAAATGTACCTCAGATTATGTAGTTAATAGAGTACATTATTGTGGAGGTAAAGACAAATGTTATCTGAGGAAATTTCCATGTAATTTCCGAGTAATTTTAGTTTCTTTAATTTCTGCTATCTATTTATTTTAGTCAGTTTGAATTAGCTGTTTGGTCATATATATTGTTTCACCAGTGCTTACAGACATTAGTCACCGTGAATCAAGGATCTTTCAGACCACAGATATGTTCATGTGACTCCCTGTAATGCTGTTACAAACACACTGAGACAAGAGCCTGCTCAAAGTTTTACATTATCTCCCTTTAGTACAGAAACGCTGATAGGTCACTAAAGCTTTAGAGATAAGGGGTTTTATTTCCTTCTTCATACTCTGTTAGAAAGAGCCTTGTTTGCTTCCTGCATGATTTTCCTACAAGCTAACAAGAGACAGGCAAAACGGTTCGGACAAACTTGGAATCTGTCCAAACCAAAAGATCAACCTCTGCACTTCGTGTGAGTTTTGAACCATCTGCGGTTAACATTTACATTTCATGTGCTTCTTCAAAGGCAGTAGCTTGACAGCTGTTAAAATCAGCTCTTCTGTTTGTCTCCAATTACAAGCATAGCACAGCAAGTTGTTTCAGACCCATGATGGATATTGCACTCACAAGGATGATGGTACAGAATTTTTCAGACGCAGTAATAAACAGTGCCTCCCATAAGGTGCTTACAATCAAAATAAAGACTATGTAGTACTAAAGACTGCCAAGGCGGGCAAGCCAGGTGCCAAATAATCTCCAATTAAATTGATTGTTTCTTATCTTGTGAACAGGATCTGTACTGAAACCAGCTCGTTATATATGGGCCACTATGCGCCGTTAATTGGATGGCAACATTTTTCTGTCATTATGTATTTGATCAGATCAAATTAATCATGACCTAGTGGGGAATAGTTCTTTATACTGTTGCCCAGAGCTTCTTCTGCTAAGCCTGCAGAAGATCATTATTGGTATTATCAAATACAATTGCTTTAAGAAGTGCTAACGTAACTTAAAAATATCTCTGATAATGACATAGCAAAGGCAATGATAGGTTAGGGTGAAAAGAGAGATACCTTAAGGTATATGACGGTTTCTAGCAAGCCTATACAAATTCCCATTATGCAAGTAATTTATTTCCCCCCAAGAAGTTTCCTTTTACTCAGAACAAGAGCTCTCTGCTTCCAAGTCTTCTGATTCTTGTGGGCATCCTTAGTTATAAGAAAAGCTACCTGTTGTAGCTAGAGGGTCTGAAAATAACAAATAACAGTGAATTTAGACTCAAAGAAAGCAACTGAAAAAGAATGCATCACCACAAAACTGACCTTCCATATGTTGCTTTTCATAGAAGCAATCTCTTCATGTTAACCATTCACTTCCTTTTTCGTTCTTTCTGGGGCCACAAATATTCATGAGATGCTGTTCAGTACAACCTGAAATTTCACCTACATGACTGGCTTCAGGTATTGTACCAAAATTTAGAGTTAACACAGGTTTGTTCCGATTTTCCCAGCTCCAACTAACTGATTAAAAGGTTTCATTGTCTTCTTTCTTGCCATGGGTGATTCAAGGAAAGGATAGACCTCTTTCATGAACAGGCAGGTCAAACTACAGAGCGTGTCTTCCTAAACTGGAAAGCAGCCATAGACCTGAGCAGTTTGTGGATTCTCTAACCAGAGATTAAGCAGCCTGAGAGGAAAGAATGCCACACACTACGGGTAAGAACAAAAAAAAAGGAAAGTTACTGACTGTTTGAGAGGACATAGAAGATCAGAACTGCCCTTTGGCCATACAGTTGACTGTGAAAACTCAGCTAAACCAAAATCATTGTTTAAACTGCATGTCATGGACCACTGCTTCTCTGCAAGAGATATGGAGCAGATGCATTATGGCATATTGAAAACTGTACAGAGCCTTGGAGAGTTGGAATCTAGCAATGCTGAATAAAAGCATTGTCTATTCCTGTATCTGAGTAAACTAAATGCTGTGGACAGTTTCAGAAAGCTAGCAGTGATTGCATAGGCTTCCATAAATGCTCTTTTACAGAACGTAAACATTGTTGATACATGTTCATTCAGTAGCTATACAGAAACAGTGGTTTAGTTTGTACTTTCAATCCATTTTTTGTAATCTCATATATTCCATGGAGGGTTTAATCTTCCTATAGCAAAAACATACCTGCTTTTCTCACACCTACCTTAACCTTTTATCTGAACTGGCAGACAGAGATGGTGCTTGAATAAGTAGCATCAACAATAACCTTAGAAGCTCTATGGAAATCTTAGCTTCAATTTTTCTCCTTTTACAGTTTCTTCTAAAGAAGAAAAAGTAATGAGGAAAAAAAAAAGAAAAAAAGAAGCATTAAAAATTTACCTTCCAACAGGGAATTTTACTTTCAAAACCAGAGGGTAGAAGGAGGCTTGGTTGTAAACAACAGTTTCTGAAGGCTCAGTGAAAATAACGCAATGTTGCTCAGTGTCATCGAACAAGGGAGAGGAAGTTATCCTTCCATTTGGATTGAAATCCCTCAAAAGAAAGCTCCTATCAGAGAATTATCAATCCCATCCCTGCAAGCAGTGCTTCATCAAAACTAAAATAGCAAGGGAAAATTGGTAAAATCTGTTTTAGAAACGAAAAACCCCCATCATTCCAGACAAATAAATGGAGACTTTGTTTAGTGACACTGATAAACAATAGGTAGAATGGAATTTAGTATATCATTTTTTTGTGAATTGCACTGTTATCCCGATATGATTTACAATTACGTGATTAGATACCTTCACTATCCCAACAGTAATGGGCTGGGCCACTTAAGAAAGAGCCTGTCTGTTAAGCAGTTTGGGATTTATATGGAAGATGCTGAAGACGGATCCAGCTAAAAGAGCAGATATTAAAGATATTTTTTTTTCTGTGCAGACTATTGAGTAATTTAAAAAATAAACTACTAAACATTAAAAAAATGGGGGGTGTAGAGGGAAAACGCTCAATTTTGTCCTTATCATCACAATCTCCTAATCTAAAAGAATGCAGAAACCTAATTAACTCAAATGGAACAGCTCAAATGATACTATTCAGGAAAAATGATGTTAAGAGGGCACATAACAGATCGGTATCACTTTCTGCTGATGTAAGGAGAGAGTGGAGCAAGCTAGAGGTGGGAAATACCACTTAACAATCTCAGTGAAATACTTCTGAACCTTGTGCAAATGTAACCATGTTATAATTAATCTCACAGGCACTTGGCTACCATAGCAGTGAGCACAAAATTGCAATAAAATGGGAAAAAAGGGTCTCTAAAAAGCGCAGTGACTATCCTGTTCAAACCATTGTTCCTAGGGCTGTGTACTTTGGTATTTGGACTGACATGAATACTGTAAAATATTACACAACCCCATGGTGTCTCCAGTACATTTGCACTACTCAAGTAAATTGGTTGTCTGTAGGCATTATTTCAGACAGAGTAAATTTTAGGACTGAGAAAATATTTTGGAGCTGGCAATATATTTAGCAAATCAGGCATATTTTTCTCCTTGTGAATGTTCTGCAAAACAATATTGAGTTTTCTCAAATGGATTTGCTATTCAAATAGTTCTGAGTGACAGTTTGTTCCCAAGCAAATCACTGTAAATATTAATAATTTGAGAGACGACATTTAATTGCACTGAAATTGCATGCTGTGGCCTTGGTTCCTTGGTTGAATGAACTTAGTTCTCAGTATTGTGTTTCTGATGTGAATGCTTTCATAGGAATCTGATGTATTCAAGCACTCTTGAATATTCATTTAATATCTATTACTTTGAAAAATAGTCCTGAAACTGAAGTGCAGGTTCCCAGAATGTGAATCAGGGGTGAATTCGCAAAGAGTAAATTCAAAGCACACTTCTCAGGGCTCTGAGGATACAGGATACTATTTTGAAATCGTTCAGAAATTATAAAGAGTGGGTCCTACAGGAAAAAAATCCTCAATTTTCATTTTAAAAAAATAAACAATGCAAGTTTAAAATAAACAATTGTTAGTTTTGGAGAGAAGGGGTTATAAGATTTTTGTTTACATTTCTGTTCTTAGTTTTGTGAAGTTTGAAAGGAGAACAGAAAAAATATTTCCATTTTAAAAGAATGCATCAACAAACACCTTTTTCATAAAACTTGGTTGTAAAAAGGAAAATGTTGACCCTTTCTTGATATTTTCTTTGTGAGGAGGGCTCATAATATAGAATCCATTCAAGCAAATGGAGCTGGAGGAAGAAATCAAGTATGAGGGGGAGGGAACGTGAGAGAAGGTCATCAGTGGCTCTATTGTCCTTGAGCTAGGATGCAGGGAAAGCCCATCTCAGTGACTGCCACTATGGCATCACTTTATAGCCAGGGAAGAGTACAGCCACTCCTCACAGCCTGGTAGCTCAGTGCAGACTTGGCTCTGGGACCAATTAGGATTTTAAAATTTCAGTGAATTCTTCTAAAAAACCCTCTCAAAATAGCTGTAGAATTTAATAACTATTTCAAATTAAAATAATTTTCATGGCACAGTGAAAAACATTGCAAAGTGCTCTAATAGTAGCTGTACTTTCCCTTTTTTATTTTATTTTATTTTATTTTTGCAGGTATGAAAAAATAATAGAAAAACCACCAATGAATGAAAAACCTTGTCTGAGATGATATGTCAAGTTTCAGCTCGGGGCTCATTTCCACAGCCAAGGCACAACCTCTATGCTCAGAGATAGGGGGTTGTGAATGGAAACAGTGACACATCCTTAGCTTTGGCTGTTAAAATGTGCTGCGAAAATAATTGGCCCTCATTTGCTCTCTCTTCTCTTCACAGACTAGTCCCACTGGTTTGCTGTTGCCATCACACTACACTACTGCAGTTACTTCATTTAACAGCTCATGCTGTTCTTCAGGTTGGCTGCCTTAATTAACTAAAATTAGACAATTACTCTCCTCCTCTAACACGCTTGGATGCTGCAGTTTATGGAACAGGGGACTGGTCCTCGTAAGCACACATCAATCAGTGTTTCTATCTAAAGCCTGTCCACAGGTTGACCCGTGTCTCTTCCCTACCCTCAGGCTCCAACTCTGCTAAATGATGGGTTGTCGCTTTTATTCCTCTTTAAATTCAGTGACAGATATAAAGCAGAGCGACAGCCTGAGTTACTGACACGACGAGAAAGGGAGAGCTACCCAGATGAGCACGCGTGGATGTAACTTCCCGCATGTGGCTTAGGGAGACAGCCTTATCTCCTGCCTCAGCTCCCCTTTGAGCAGCGTGGTTGGCTGCAGAGGGGGATCCCTGGTGACCCCATCTGCCCAGATGCAGGCTGCACCTGAATACAAGGTGCCAGCACTCACCTCTACTCCCAGCAGTGAGTGATTGGGCAGTACAGACCCCGGTGCCTGTATGAGACAACATCTGCTAACTGCTTGTCAAATTAGCATGCTGGCATGCTCTGAGTGAGTGAGTGGTCCCGAGTATCACATCCACCTCTGTTTTACTTAGCCCTACCTGTGAACACTATGAGAAAGCAATAGTGGAAAGCAGTCTCTGTTATCCTGGTTCAGTGCATTTGCTTCTCTGAGACAAGCAGGGCAAGAAGCCCGCATCTATCATCTGCCGTGCAGCACCCCACAAATTCCTGATTCTGTTGTTGCTCTGACCTCCACTGTGGATCTGTCCTGGCTTTTGGTGCGTATTTCTCCTGGGCTGAGTTCCCTCCTCTTGTAGAACCAGGCATTGAGGAACGAGCACTTCTTCCAAAAGGGGTGCTTGGGCTGGCAGCTGTCTTTCAAAACAGTGGAGAGAGAAGATAGATTTGGCTCTGGCCACAGCTGAAAGTATTTTTCTTTCCACTCTCTGATGCCACACCATATCAGATTCTGGGCAGACTGGCCCTGAGTTGCCTTCAGAAAACAGTCCTGACAAAATGGTGCTGTTAGAGAAGAGCATCCACAGCCACTTTTCTGTCCTTGCTGGGCTGAGCTGACAGTGAAGCATTTATGCAGCAGGCCAGCCTGACCAGTGCTCACCACTGCAGGGACCCATCGCTCTCTCCTAGTCTGTTATTCTCCCTTTCTATCATTTAGAGAAGCATTGAATCTCTCCTGTAGAGGCAACATCATTTGTTCTGATCTTGTCTCGCCTGCCATAAATTCCCATGTTTCCTTTAGTTCTCCTCAGTCTATGTCTACGAAATGAATGCTTCCAGAGAAGGTAGAGCTCTCCCAGGGAAAGTAGCACAGGTGGCTGAAGTATCAGTGCAAAGCCCTGAGGCCCTGGGGAAAGGAAGGGTTTTTCTTTGAGAAAGGAAGACAAAGATGTTTAGCACTTGACTGGAACAAAGGTTGCTGACATCTGGCGGGCATGAAGTAAATGGAAGTTTTTAACATGTGTCCTGTTTCTGGATTTGGTGCCTGGGGAATGGCTTTCCTGCCAAATCAGTCCCTTTTCTCTGTGACCATGTGGATCTGAAATCTCTGCTCTCTCTGCTTCTGGTTGTATCCATGAGTGCTGCTCATCAATTCTTCTGAGTCTGGGTAACATCCTGGGGAGATAAGAGTGCCCTTTACACCAAGGTCCTAAGGAAGGTTGCGGACACGTCCTCTTCCACACAGACATGTAGCCTGCCTGCCTCCTGGGCCAGGTGCCCACCTCCTGTAACAAAGTCCAACACTGCAGACAATCTGATGAAAACTGGCCTTTCTTCCCACCCATCATACTTAAAAATTCTGCTAAGGGAAAGAGGCACACTTGTTCTAAGATTTAGTGGGAGAGTGGGTGTATTTGACTCAGAAGTGGGCACCTGTGAAGCTTTCCCAGATAAGCACCACTGTTGGGACAAATGTGTCAAGGCTGAGTGTGCCCCACGCATCAAACTAAGCTACTCTCAATGAAGCGTTTGCAGTGTGAATCCATACAAGGACTTCCAGCCTGGTGTATTAGCATAAGAGTGCCTTTAAAAAAAATATTCATGTAGTTGGTTAGAGGTGACTTGTAGTGGGAGGAAGAGCAAGTTTAAAAGGTAAAAAGATGGTGAGTTAATAAACAGCTTCATGACCTTTTGATTCCCTTTGTGTTGAGAGAAGCAGGAGATCATTTGCATTCTTTGAAAATGCATAGCATTCAATGGAAGAAATATCAGTCATCATCACTTTCTTTATGGCAGAAGCTGTGGCAGCCCTAAGAAATCACTAACCACACAAGTCAAAGGGGAAACACTATGGAGGACAATAATGGTAATCTTTAATGAGTCGTCAGCCATCAACACAGTTAACAGCTGACTTTTTGAAGGGTTAACATCATTGGATTTTTCTCCTAACAAGCTTGTCATTGACTGCTAGTACAAATTAACCTCTTTACTCCTGTTCAGTAGAAGTGATCTATGGCTTTCTGCATGCCCTGGTTTCAGCTAGGATAGAGTTAATTTTCTTTCTAGCAGCTGGTGGAGTAAGGTTGTTTGGGAGTTAGGATGAGAGCAGTGCTGATAACACATTGATGCTTCTAGTTGTTGCCAAGCAGTCAGGGACTTTTCACTTGTTCCTATTGCCCTGCTAAAGAGAAGGCAGGGGGCACCCAGGGATCTGGGAGGGGACACAGCCAGGACAGGTGAACTAAACTGTTCAAAGGGGGTATTCCCATCCCATTAGTCATGGTCAGCATAAAGGGGGGCTGGTGGAGGGAGGAGCAGGCAGCTCCAGGGTGTGCATATCACTAGTGTCATATATTTTGCTATGAAACTCCTGTTATTATTATTTCTCACTCTGCTGTCCTAATAAACTGTCCTTATCCCAACCCACGAGACTTGCCTTTGTTTTTTTTACTTTTTTCCATCCCCTTTCCCCCTGCTTCCAGAAAGAGCTGCTGAGCAGTGCTCAGCTCCTGGCTGGGGGTAGAACCACGACACTGCAGCACGTTAGAAAGTTAAAGCCAAGATCCATGGATTTGGATTTTGTATCTACCTCTTTCAATCAGCACCTGCCAGACAGGACAAGAACCAAAATATTTTTCAGGTGTCTGTATTCGGAATGCTGAGTGCACAGAAGGCCACAAATGGCTTGCAGGGTTCAGTAGTGTTAATTTTTATTCTTTGTGTGCCAGTGGAGCTTTTGACCAGCTTCACTTTTAATTAAGTTGGACCACAGTTTGTTTATTCCCAGTGTGGTATGTTGTTGTTGGTTGCCCCTGCATGGAACGGCAGCTTTCAGTGAGCACGTGAGCTCCCAGATAGCCACATTGTTTGAAAAACCTTAAATTCTGTAGTCATGCACTGATTTTAAACTCTGCTGTATTACAAACACATTGCAAGACCGTAATGCTTCAGTCACATCTTTATTTGCAAAGGTCATGGGGTATATACATCATATCACACTAGCTGGGATTCTGGCGTTAAGGATTTATGTCTATCAAGTTTAGCATCAGAAAGGAATGTTTGTATTGCAAGATCAGTTATTTAGCTGAACTTGGGTCAACAAAGTATCTGGTTCAGACTTTCCCTATATTGGACACAGTGAGCTTTAAAGTTTTCAAAGCAGAAAATTGATTATGAAAACAATTATCTAGTTCATAGATCTTGGCCATCTGAGTTAACATTTTGAATGTGACAGCTACGTTTGCTTAACACTCTTTATCCTGCTAAAATCTGAATGAAAGTTTTATCAGAAAATGATTAGTATGCTAAATTACATCTAATCTTTTAGTGAATAAATCACTGGAGTAATCTGAAAGAAACAGCCATCACAGTGAACTAAATCCAAATGTTTCTTCTAACAGCAACAGTCAGGGACAACTATTATAGGATTTGATCTGTTTAAGACAGATAGTACTCTCAGATGGTCTTTGGAACACTGGATCTTGAAATGCAAAAGGAAGTATGTAGGTCACATACAACACTGATGTCTTAATCAAAAGGCAGTGGGGACACTGCTATAGCAAATCAGAATAAATCATTCAAGGATTTGGGAAGTGGACTAAACATTGTCAGATCAGATTAAATGCTCCTAAAACCATGGCAAGAACAATATTTCAGGTGGGAATTGACCAGAGTGATGCTAACTGGGGCCAGGATTAATCACATGTGCTTGCATCATGCAAGTGGTGATGGGCAACTTCATAATTTCTGTTTGCTCGGGATAAAGAGCTGAAAGCTAAGAAGACTGTGTGAAGACTATCCAAGTAATTTGAATACGGAGGAATGAGCTGGAAAGCCTTTAGAAACAGATTTTTCACATAAGATTTGTAGCACTACTTGCTCCAGCTTAGGAAAAATGCTCAAGAACACCGTTTCCTAGTATTCTGTTCCTATTTGGAAAATATATGTATGGAAAGACACGTGCATATATATCAGAATCCCAGTTTGGCTTCTGGTGGTCCTAAATATGATACCATTTGCTTCATTCTTACTTCTCAGAAGCGGGGGTTGAATTTCTGAGAAGAGGCTTGGCTTGGCTTATGACTGGCTACAATACCAACCATTTCATTGCATAAGCCATAGAACTATCTCTTACTCTGCCTTATAGTGTTAGTTGCAAAATGTGTGTTGCTATTCTTGGTCTCCCTGTTTATCAACTTCAGCCACTGCAGGAATTCTGTGGGGAAGATGACTGACTTCCAGGAGGCTTGACAGTACTGCTCAACCACAACAAAAATATCACTTCTTAGCTGAAGATAACGTGACTGTTGTTCTCATTTCCCTTTCACAACATTTGCTCAGCCAGTACTTTCACTCACCATTTACGAATTCAGTGAAGTTGTGCTGCTGCATAACCAGCTCGGTTACTGGGAGCCAAGTCCTTGGAGTTGCTGGGCTGAGGGCTAATCATCTCAGCACAGCAGCTCACTGCTCTCCATGACTTTCTCTGTCTACCCTGTACCTGCCTGTATCAGTCATAACTCCTAAGACAGGGGCATTACAGTCTTTAGTTGAATAGGGATGTTTGCTAAGCTGAAAAGTAAAAAAGAAAGAATATTATTAAATGAGCATAAAGTCAGTGCTGAGTAACAGCAGCAGCCCTTGAAAAAAGTGCCACACAGCTTCCAACCAGACCACCAGTAATTAAAACAAATTGAATATCTGAGAAGAAAATTGATCTGGTAAGCAACAAAAAATACATGAATCGACAATAGTGGGACCTTAGCTACTGCCTATAAGGAATCTATGGGACTCAGAATTGATGATTAGAGTCTTTTGGCTACCTAGAGGACAAAAGAAAATGGACACTGCTGTAAGATAAAAAGAGTTATTTTGCTAATTGTGCAATTCCATACAAAGTCTTGCTTCTGCAGTACAATCAGATGCTGGTTCTGTATAAAATTACCTTCTGGGATCTACACAATACACGTCTACTCACACTAAAAGTAGAGAACTTAAAAATGATAGCTGTCCTTTGAACGTAGGAGGATCATACTATCAGAAAAGAATTTTCTTGGAGAACTGCAAAGTGAATCAGACTTTTGCATTCAAAAGCTTTGCAGTCTTGCACTTTCTAAAATGCCCAGGGAGGTTAAAAACACTTTTCTTTCATTTTATATTTGTTAAGTTTCTTTCTATCTCTTTCCCTCCTTTCACAGTTCCTCTCTCTGACTGTCTTTCTCTATCTTTCTCTTTTCTACCCTTTTTTAAAGGTTAATGGGCAATTCCTTTTCTAATTTTCCTTTAGTAAAATTTCAGGATTCCAAATTTTTGGCAATCCACAGTTTATTTCTGAATTTGCAGAAATTGACCATATATTTTTCATTGATTTACCTATCACTTCCTGTAAGTTCTTTAGTTTTTATCCTTACAGAAATTTCTCCCTGTGTTTGGGACTTCTGTTGCTTTTTCCATCATTAGCATAATAGAATTATAGAATCCCAAAATATTCTGAGCTGGAAGGGACCCATAAGGGTCATCAAGTCCCACTCCTGGCTCCACACAGGGCCAGACAAGTCAGAGTTTGGGACTGAGTCCAGACACTTCTTGAACTCAGCCAAGCTCGGTGCTGTGACCACTTCCCTGAGGAGCCTGTTCCAGTGCCCGACCTCCCTCTCAATAAAGAATCTCTTCCTAATATCCAACCTAAACCTCCCCTGTTGCAGTTTCATGCTGTTCCCTTGGGTTCTATCACTGGTCACCAAAGAGAGGAGATTGGTGCCTGTCCCTTCGCTTCCCCTCCACAGGAAGCTGTAGACCACAATGAGGTCTCCCCTCAGCCTCCCCTTCTCCAGACTGAACAAACTGAGGGACTTCAGCCTCTCCTAGTAAAGCTTCCCATCCGGACCCTTCACCACCCTCGTTGCCCTCTTCTGGACACTCTCCAATATTTTTGTGGCCCTCTTGTACTGTGGCACCCAAAACTGCACCCTGTACTCAAGGTGAGGTCACACCAGTGCAGTGTAGAGCGAGATAATCCCTTCCCTGGACTGGCTGCCAATGCCGAGCTTGATGCACCCCAGGATACAGTTGGCCCTCCTGGCTGCCCGGGCACACTGCTGGCTCATGTTTAACTTGCTGTAACCTATCAACATGATGATGTCTCTATCATTAGAATGCAAACTAATTTTATGGGGCTTCCTATATTTTTTTTTCTACAATGCATTCTGGCACAGAAGCTTCATTCCCTATAGCTCATTGTCTACCCTCTGAAAATATGGGTTATACCCTTTGTCCTCCAACACAAGTCAATCAGTATTTAATTTCTGTTGGCCTAAACAGAGAGTTACAGAGGCATGGCATCACCCTGATTTTTCCCTAAGGGGAGCTTAATGTCATGAGTAATAATATTGGTCTATTGCAAAATGTAACGTGCCTTGTATCATATTTTTTTATCCAGCATCAATATGTTTTTTCCATTTCATTTGGACTCCTAAAACCCTGAACCAATGCCATGTCCAGCACCTATGCTCTATCCAATTCTTACATAGGCTTTAACTAAAAACCTATATAAAGACAGACAAAATAGTCTTTTGCCTACCTGAGGGAGAAGCAGCATGTAGCTAAAGCCAAACAGGCAAACATGAAACATGAGTAAGGACTGTTTTCTGCTAATGTGGGCTAAAATGCAGCAATGATTCAATTGAGCTACTTCGGGGAGTTGGGAAATTGATAGAGAGTGTCAAAAGTACTCTTGCTGACATAAGGTGCTTTTAGCCAATTACTCCAATGGACTGAAAAGGGAGAGACTGATTTGACTTTTGCTTCAGTAGGAAAACTATTTTACTGTAAACGTGACTTTTTATTGGTTTGGAAGTGAAAGCAAATCTTGGAGTTGAGAAAATCATGAAGAAATATATACGGAGGTAAAGAAGCACTTGGGCAGTACGAGGAGGAAAAGTGAAAGTGTAGTGTACAGTTCTTCAACACCTGCTACGACTTAGTTCTAGTATTTTAATGATATGCTCCTAACATTCACCAGATTCCTTCAAATGAAGCCAAACTCTAATTTACATGCCACAGCCATCTTTTCCAAGACTCAGGAAACCTGATTTGATTTTATTTTCTTTTTTACAAGATGGTGCAAACAGCTTGTGTGACATGTATTGTAATTTAACGATACTTGAAAATTTCAGTGCAACCAGTAAAATCATTAGTTTGCCACCATAACCAGGAATAAATAGCACGGCATGTAAGTTAAAAAGTACACATACCTTTTACTTCAGAAGGCCTGATAAATACACTTCAAATTATGCATCTCATGTAGGATTTAATTTTTAAAAACTGTTCCATCAGAACAAGTTATTAAGGTTTTGCTTTTTTAAACTGTTACGCCTGAGTACACATGTAACTTTACTACCTGATTTTGAGGTAGCATTGCTGCAGGTTAATTCTGGAATCTGTTTTTTAAGTCTAATATCTATGTTAATGGAGCCAATGCAACAGAAAGAAAGCACAGATATCCCACATTTGCAGTTTATCAAATGCATCTGGTTTTAATACTGTTATATGATGATTTTTTCCTAAGCATTCCTTGGAGGTTTTTTCAGTGTGTGGCTTTTTTCCTCCATGATTCAGTTAGCCTGATCTCTTGTGGGATTTGAAGCCCAGAATAGACGTGACCACCTCAAAATCTCCTTGGAAGTGGAGTTGAGGGGGAAGAAGGTGTAAATGCAGAGGTATTGCTGGACCACACAACACATAGCAGGGGTGGACAGAGATGACAGGGAAAGTAGCATAGAGCAGTCCAAATGTGTTTGCAAGACACAGTGCTAGTTTTTGTGCCTAATAGTATTGCTGACACTTCACGAATATAGAATGAAACGTTGAATGGTATCTATTTATCTCTCACCATTTGTCAATGAATAATTATTACTTCTCCTAAATGTATTTTGTAACAGGGTAATCCTGTTGTTTTCAGTTTATCTGCTTTGTGCTGACACAGGGACGACCAGACAACCGTGACTTAAAGCTTTCAAATACGTGCCTCGAAATAAAAATATTACCAGGAATCACATTAATAAGGGATTTAAAATTTGGCTTTTAAACTACAACATATTACTCTTTTCACAGAAAACGCAAGAGTACTTTGCAAGTGAATCACAAATGCAGTGCACAAGTACCTTAAAAAAGGCAAGTGTGAGATGAAGAAAATGACAGAAACCATTGCTACATCAGTAAGATTTGCATAAGACATAAGTTGGTGCAAGTTGAATTCAACAAGGATTACAGAAGAAGTAGAAAGCACTGCCTGTGAGTAAAGAAAGAAGCATCAGGTTCAAAGGACCTGTGGCATGAGTGGAAAACCACAGGATTAAATTTCCATTTCCTTGATAAGGCAGAAGGTTAAAAACTTGAGATGAATTTTGCTGATTCTTCCCAGCAAAAGGAAGTTCAAAACTTCTTGTGAAAAACCAGGAGGATGGATAAAGAGCAACGAAGGAATTCCAGAAAGAGCCAAGACTGGAGGATACTATGAAATGATTTTGAAGTTCTTTTCTTAGTAAAACCAAACTCTATGGGCTGTATACTGTGGATGGTATTTGCGGGTCAGGCTGATTAATGCATCTGTTCAGACATAGGCAGACAGTCAAAAAACACTAGGATAAACAGTATCCATAAATACACATGGCATATTACATATCTTTAAAGATTAACTAATGAATAAATATCTGGCCAACAGGAAAGGTGAAGTTGCTTCTCTCTCTTTTCTGAGCTCCTCACCATAAGAAGGACATTTTGGTCCTTGAGCAAGTCTGGAGAAGGGCAACCAAGCTGGTGAAGGGGCTGGAGGGCAAATCGTATGAGGAACGTCTGAGGGAGCTGGGGCTGTTTAGCCTGGAGAAGAGGAGGCTGAGGGGAAACCTTATCACCACCTACAACTACCTGAAGGGAGGTTGTAGAGAGGTGGGCGATGGTCTCTTCAGCCAGGTGACAGGTGATAGGACAAGGAGAAATGGCACAAAGCTGCGCCAGGGCAGGTTCAGATTAGATGTTCGGAAAAAATTAATAAACAGACAAATTCTTCTAAATTTGAAGCAGAGAGAACTTCTGTGGACAAGCAAAGGGAAAATATACAGTAAAAAATATTTGAAAACTTTATGGTAAAGTTGTTAACTATGTAATTCCTTTATTGGTTTTAAAGTATAAAGCATTGCTAGTTTTTGCAGTCGGGGAGACAAGAGATAGCTGGGAGACTGGAGGTTATATACATGAACTAATCCTTTCATCCTCTCATTCAGGTCCCTTCTCAGTGACGTTCAATACAGCCGCAGCTGAGATGAATAGAGTTTCATTATAAATCTTATATTTGCTTTCCTTTTGAACTGGATACAAAACCACACACACAAATATATTTTTCTCACAATTAGAATGAGATATCTTGTCAAATGTGATATTTTTGATACTTGAAAACTCAAATTTTGAAGACAGTAGTTGTTCAGTATCTTAATTACAGAATTTTCTCACAGCAACACTCCAAATTTTACCAAGAAAATGAACAACCCAATTAAAAGAAATACCTTACTGTACTTATTTGAGCTTTCCTCAAATCTCTTCTTGCAGACAAGACTGCAACCGTTTCTCATGTGTACAATGAATTTCCTCTCTGCACAGTACAGTACGTATGCATCATGCTTTCACAGTATCTTCCACGCTGGGTCATGCACAACACTCCTGGGTTCAACCTGGCTCCTCTCTGGACAGCTGGGAGAAAAGCAAATGCAAAGGGGTCTGCAAAGGCCCATGGAGACAGACCCAGAGACTCTTATTATGAATGCATAAATCCAACTATGAACTTCAAAGGGATGCTTTAATATTCCGTGGTCTTAATTTTAAATGAGACAGTAGCTGAAAAATATTCATGATCTGCAGAACAGAGAAAGCAACCCAGCCCAGAGAAAATGTTGTAAAGACCATATGAATATTCCTTCCTAACCTCTTATTCTGTTGAAGTCCTTAAATTGGGGGGGAAAAAAAATTAATAAAAAATTAGAGAGAACTTTTCTGATACAGTCTGGTCCCTAATTTGGGGAAAGATTTCTTGAGAAACTTAAATAAGTGACTATTTCAAATAGAAAAAACACAATTTAAAGTTTAGGTCCAAGAGAATTAAGGGACTGTAAGTAAAGGATTTTTTTTCCCTGAAATATTAAAACCATCTTGTGCTTCAAACATATTTCAGCAGCATGTTTTCTAGAAGATTGGATTGGCTGACACAAAAGTCAAAAGACATTTTGGAGATCTCAAGGGATTCAATGAGAGTTAAGCTCTTAAAAACCTCTTGGTCCTACACCAGAGCTAACGTAATAAATTTGTTATGTTTAATTATTTTTTTCACTTTTAATCTTTGAATTACAGAAATGAGTGCTTGCAATAGTGGCAACTAAATTGGAAAAGCTTTTCCCTTTTTGACAATAATAGAAAACCATAACAAATGACAGTTGGAGATTTGCATAGTTTAAACAGGCCCAAAATTAAGATTTTACAGCCTCCGTTAGTGTCACATATTTTGCAAGTGTCCTAAGTGCATTTAGGACTTCAACTTCCAACATGCGAGTTTGATAGTTTTCACCACCTTTATCAAGAACTCCACATTTTTCATGACCCACAGGTGATGGATAAGAAACTCCAGCTCATGGCATCTCCAACTGTTCTCTTCTTCAATCTATGTTTCTAATTCGTTGCTACATTTTCCCAGAGCTTTCTCAGGGATTTTTAACAGATTTATCTGGGATTATTCATCCTCTTCAGCTCACTTCCTGAACAAAGAATCAGCTGTTCAAGAGTCACATAGCGCTTGTTAAACACCTGTTGCCTGCAGACAACGAGCTGATTATCCTGCAAATTATCCTGTCTAATTTATTTCACTTTCGTTTCAGTTTCAGGAAATATGTTGGCATTGACACAAAATGCTGTTAAATCCACAGGTAGCTTCTAGTATTGTTTTCTCTTTGTCAGGTTCAGAAACAATTTTTTTTATATATCCTCTCTGCTACTTGTGGACATGCCTGAAGTCCCAAGGACTCTATCTCAACTACTTGGGTAACACCAGGTTATGGTCCTCAATCCGTACCCCTCCTCTCCCCCGGCCCCCGGATGTAGACAGATAACAGGCATTTGTTCAAGTCTTTAGTTGAAGCACTTGGACTCAGAAACCTTCAATACTTGTGTTATTACCTTCAGCTGCTGGGGGCCAAAATCATCTATGAGGAGGATTGCAGGGCTCCTTCTGGGAACCTGCAGCCAGTTGCTGTGGTACAGCTGAGCACGGGAGGACTTAGCTGAGATGAGGTATGTGTTTCAGCAAGGTCTCAAAATTTTATTACAGACGTACCTTTCATTAGTTCATGACCCAAGACAAATTTAGAAGGGGGGCTGATGGATTGTGGGCACTGTGCCTTGTGGAGGCTTGATCCCTGGTAAAAACATTGCAACACTTCCATTCTGCATACCCCATGGCTACAATAAAATGGGATCTGTTAAATGATGTGCCTTCACACAAAAAAGTTGGATTAAGAAGATATGAATGTTAGCATTTCCCACTTATTTTAGCTATGCAACCACAAGGCTCTTTTTAATGTAATTTTTGTTAAACTTCTCACTTTTTAAGGACTCCTTTTAAAATTCAAGACCTTATCTGACCTTCTAACCGCTCACATTTCCAGAAATAGCTAAGATCCAATCCCAATAATATTTCACCAAGAAAGCAATGTTTTTCTACCTCAAAAGAACAATGTATTGTCTTTCTCATCTAAAATTGGCTTAGGAGTATTGGAAAGAAGTAGACTGTCCCAACTCTGTTTCCAGTGAACCCAGTGCCCTCTGGCACACTGACACAATTGTTGAAGTCATGGCACTGCCATTGCTGGAGAGAGTGCATCTTTCCTGACTCTCACTGAGCGTTCTCCCTTGCCATGGCTGAGCAAAATGCTGCTGCTCTCTTCTGTTGCTGCACCAGGCCAGTCAGGCCCTAAATTTTCTCCTCCATCTCTTACCTCATTTGGCACTTCCTGGGGTAAAATAGGTAGCATTAAGACCAAAGCCAAGCACAGAGAAAATAATTTCTTTAAAAAATAGCTGAACCATTTTCCCATTACTAAGAAATTAAAAAAGTGTCCTTTTGGCAAGAAGCAGGCCTTGATGATTTCAGCACAACAGACAGAAGTGTGATAAGCATAAACCCCTAGAAATACAAGCCTAGAATGAACATTTTATATCATTAGCACTGTGTATTTGTTAATTTGCAACAACATAAAAACCTCACATACTCATCACAAGGGAGATGGAGTATCTAAATCTCTACATCTCTCAGTGCTTCAGCTGTATTAGCTATTGTTAAAATACCACCCATAAAGACTTTAAACCCATTCTTCAAGTAAAGGTCGGGTGTAGGGCTGCTTATGCATTTCCATAGAAGGTGTAGAAGTCCTCCCTAAATTCTTGGCGTAATCTATCCATTGAGTAAGCAGAGACCAAAGGCACAGCCTCAGTATTGTTATCTAGCAAGTCATGTGTATCTACTCTACCTCTCTGCTGTACTCCCCACACAATGAAATCGTATTTCTTACCAGGTTTTTTCTCTATTCAAACTTCATCTTGTGTGGAACCACTGATGATTAGTATCTTCTGTCTAGTTCACTCAGGGCATATCTTGTTGTATTTTTTCATGCTCAGAAAAGTATTCTGTTCTGAAAAATAAAACAAAAGTATATGTTTCTAGCTCTTCTTTTGCCTTTGGATTCTCCAGCAATTTTTTTCTAATTGTGTAACAAACAAATGGAGACCTTGACTAAAAAACTTCCATCCAGTTTTCAGAAAATCAGTAGGTGACACTAACAAGATTTGGCAGATGGTTTCTAACATCATTATATTTGCATACATTTCTAATTTGATACAAGAACATAGTTTAACTAAGATATGTGTGTTTCTGTATCACTGTTAACTCTCCAATGTAAGCAAAATGGAGTTTTCCCTTGCATTTAAATGTTTTATCGGCAGAGTGTGGGTCATTTTATTCACCCAATACCATTCATACTTAGAAGATCCTTACTAGTAAACTGAAATGTTTCTTTCTGTTGTATTCTTTTAGAAACAGCAATTTTTGCTACATTGGATAACTTGATTCTGAATCTACAAAGTCCAAGAGTTGTTCAGGATCTCAAAAGCCTCATTCAAGCTAGTATTTACAAATGCTCAAAAATATAGTGATAAGCCATAAAAATTGACTGATGTTTCCCTCTGAAAAACTGCTTAATAATGTTATTTCTCCACAATTACTTCCCATTTGCTTGTAGTGACTCACAGAAAATCTTTTCCTATGTAGTTACATGTAAAAGTGGAATTCTGATTAACATCACATGCTAAAAACCCCATTTAAATGCATATATAGGCTGAGTGTCTTGCTTTGTTAGAGTAGTCATTTATAACTGTGATCAAATACCAAATGAAAACTTTAAATAACTATTTCGTGTGAGAAGTAATGGAAAGTAAGATCTATACTTGCATTTTCAGGAACCAATTATCTTCGAATACACTATTTTAAAGGCATAAGTACAGATTAATTTTACTATAAATAATTACTATAAATACTATACATAACGGTGCAAATTACTCAAGAATATCCACAGCCTAAGGTAGCATGACCCACTTCTAGAATTTTCTTTTATACACACATTACTAAAGTCTAAACATATGCCCAAAATTGAGTAACATGTTTTGTTTATTTATTTGTAGATGGGGTGTTTGTGTGCACAGATACATACACACTTATGTACACACACACATACGTATGTCCATACCTGTACATCTCTACAGATGTAAGACATGGACTTTCAGGGAGGTAAATCAAAGTGCAAGCTGAGAGCACATCACATCACTGATATTGAAAAAACAACCTCAGTTTCGTGGCAGGGCTCCATCTATCACCTGCAGGGTGGCTTTACTTCCTCACCTGTACTAGAACTTGAAAACCATCAGCAAGAGGGTTTTACCTCTGCCAGGGCATTGCTTTTCCAAGGGTTGCACTTCTGAGCCTAATGTCATAATCAGTGATTACTCAGTTATTTAGGGAGGACCCCAGAGCTCAAGGGCACCGCTAAGGCCAGAAGTAATAATTTTCTCTCTGTTTAATCTTTACCAAGTCAAACTTTCAAAGCGAAGGAAACGCACGTAAGCCCCATTACCCTTAGTCTCCTCTTTGTCTCCATTTGCCTCTGCACATATTGACCCAGTGCAATGACAGATTAATGGTGACATTAAATGAGGTATTAAATTTAATCTTCTTTACTTGATGTAGCGAAAGTTCCCTTTCCAACCCCCCTTCTTTAATTTTTGCTTCATGATTGCCATTTTTCATTCAGTGATCTTATTCATGCTAGACTAGGCCAGTGACCTAAAACCGCCAATTGAGAAGTGAAATGCTAATCACATTTCTTCAATTGAAAGCATCAGTGTAGAAGCTTCCCATGCATTATTTACATTAATTATTTTCTGTCTCAGGGATTCTCCTGCTTCCTCTTAATTCAGTTCAAACACAACCAGAAAAATGGCATATTTTGATTTCAAATGTTTATTACAGTGCAAAATCCACCCATGGCTGCTTATTCCTTACTGTCCAGAAAGAACCTTTCTGCGTTTAGGAGGCCATTTCACTACCCAATGGAATTATTAGCCATCTAAGAGCTATTTCCCAAGACTTTTTGTGGTCCTTTGTTTTCTATGAAGGATTAATGGGGTATGGGACTTCATCTTTAGTTAGGAGGATTATTAGCAGTTTCACTAGGGCTTACACAGTGGTAGTGTTGCTAAACGATGTCCCTTAAGATGAAAAATGAGCGACCGGCAAAGAACCATTAATAATATGCACAGAGCCACAGGCTATATGACCTGATTCTTCATTATTTACTTTATACAAAAAATTTCCTATCTAGTTTTTTAGGAAAATCATCAGCTGTTGCTAAACTGTCAGAAATGGTTTTAATGCAGGAGTTCACGTTTTTCCTAGAATAAAAAATAGCAAAAAGAATAAGCCATTGGTTGAAGTTTCTTTGAGAATACATTTAAAAAGAAAATTTTTTTAAAATGCTTAATCTAAATGTTTTTCTTGAGAAATTGTATCAGATTTAATAAAGGTGTTCCTAGACTAACTTCTCAGATCTAGGATAGTTATTGTGATGTCACACTTGTAGTTATGTTGGATGTTTTGCATCCTCAGTTCCCACCAAGGGAAATGTTTACTGAAACTACTGAATTCATCATAGCACATGCCAAAATCCCAGACACCAGAGTCTAGGGTATACAGACTGTCCTTTTTGTATAAGCTCCCTAACATTGACTGTGCCCTTTGCTTTCAAACGTGTCTTGATCCCAAGAGCACTCTGCAAATTCCCAGGGCTTTACTACAGCATGACACTTTATCTGCAGGAACTAGGTGTGCCTGAGTCAATAGACATAGCTCTTAGAATATTTTCATTTAACATATCACAGGCTGAATGCTGCTTGCTTCTGATTGTGATACTGACTTCTAGTCATCTCACCCCATTTTATGTAAAAGCGCAGTGCCAAAGCGTTCTGTGTGGAAGCGTGCAATTTATTTTAAATGAACCACATTTTAATAGATCTGCATTTATTTTACCAAATACCAGTGAAAGGCAGCAGATTATATGCACCTAGTTGCTGAAATAAAATAAACCAAGGTATTAAATAAAGGCAAGATGTTTCAAGGAGGATATTAAAACAGATTAGGGGAGCATCAATCATTCAGTGCTGTAAACATGGAAGGGCTTATTTTTTTGATCATGTAAATCCAGAAATTATTATGGTGCAGTCATTCTGTTTGTTCTTTCACGGGTCATTTGCGTCTACAGGAGCTTCCATATTGCATCACTGAACCCAGGCGCTGAAGTCCAGGGCGCGTTTCAATTAGAAAGAAGCCACGTTATCGGGGGTAAATCAGGAGGCAGTTGTGCCCTTTGCCCAAGAAGCCAGTGCTGTCTGTCTGGCCACATGGTCTGTTCTGCAAGAGGAGGGCGGGAGGCCATCCGCGCTGGCTGTCAGGAAAAAGAGAGTGCATCCCAGCCTCTCCTTAGGAAACAACAGGGACTAAAATGACAGCAACAAGGACTGCAGAGTGTTAGAAGCTGGTCTCTGCTCCTCCTCTCCCAGAGATAAATACAACTGCTGAGGAGAGGCGGATTATGACGGATTATGAGGGTGTGGTGCAGAAAGACGGGTCAGATGAGAGAAAAGCTTCGGGTTAAGAAGAAAAGCTTTTTAAGTACTTTGGTGAACAGAAACGTAGCCTGTGGCACTAAAATATTTACTGCTATCCACACGTGTCTCTGTGGCAGGTAGCTCTCCTGTCTCCTTGTCCCTCACTGCAGTAGGATCTGTATCAGCATTCTCTCATGACAGCTTTATGCTCAAATTACTAGAGTAAATTACCTGTTTTTACAGTACTAGAGTAAATTACCTGGTTTTCTGTAGGAAACTGATACATGGGAGAGCAGATAAATGTTTTGAATATGAAAACTCGTGTTAACGTGTTAATGGTTACAGCATTCTCTTGGCTGAACACAATTTGATAGCTGCTCCTTTACAGCACCAGCACTACCTTCTGTTTTTCAAACCTGACTGTATGTAGAAATCAGCAAGAGTTGAGAATATTCTATTTAATTAAATCATATTTCTGGCATCTTCACTAGGTAAGGTTTTTAACAGGTACTCTGGAAGCACTCCTCAGCCACATGATGGTCAGCTTACGTAGTCACTTTTCAGGCAATCTTCCCATACATGAGGTCCATTCATGAACTGGGTAACCTGTCTGAAAACAATAAACCACAATTATTAGGAACATGTATAAAGTGCAAGCTGTCTAAATTAAAAGAAGAGTTAGGTGAATTCCAGACAGAGTAGCAATCAACAGTGTCATGTTGCTTCCAATAAACCCAAACCTTAGGCTATCTTAAGAGCGTGTAAAGCTCAGACTATTTCCATTTTAATAAGGCTGCAGCCAAATTATTGTGATCAGGTTACTTCTGACCTTTTAAAGAATCCTTAGCAGACAAGAAAGGTGAATCAGAGGTCTAGAAAAAAAAGGAGTGTGAAGAAAGATAGGAAAACCTGGAGTTGTTTAATTTAGAGGACAATGCACAAAGGGAAGTTGTACAAACAGTTTTCAACTACATAAAAACCTGGTTGCTACAAGTAAAAAGGTAATAGAGTCTTTCCAAAGGACAAAACAAGAAGTAATGAAATTAATTTGCAACAAAGAAGATCTAGATTAGATGGTAGAGAAAAAATGTGCTGACTGTAAGGGTGAGAATAAACAGATTTCATTGCCAGAGAAGGTGTAAAGACTACATATCTGGGAACTTTACAGAAAAGATTAAACAATTATCCATCAGAAATATTTGATTTGATTTTTAGCTGATCTTTCTGGGTTTACTCAGCGTTTTTGATTTCAGACAGAAATCATACTGGTTCAGACAGTCTAGAAAAACATGCACCAAAGAAAGGTCAATGTGCTCATCCACCTCAAATTTTGTCCTCTGTGAAAACTGGAAAAAAGGTAAGTGACAGATTTTCCATCTGAACAGTTGAGCAGTAAGAACTGCTCTACTGAGAGCGGTGACTAACTTTTCAATCCAGCTAAGAATTCTGCTAAATTCCTAAGAATTTAGTCCAAGCAGATGCAAAACCAGGAAGACAATCCCAATGTTCTTATAGGGAAAAACTATGTCTTTGGGATTGATACTTAAGATTAATTAATTCATTGATGAAAAGTTTACTTTGAGAGAGGACTACTGATTGGCAAGAACAGATCCACCCAAGTACTAGCTCTTCTTTAACAGCACTTTTCTTCTCACAGTTATGAGCTAAAACCCTCTTAATTCAAAACTCCCACTGCTCAGTCCCTCAAGCAGACCTTTAAAATCCCACTGCTGATAGAGGAAGCTACCCTCATCTTCAGGTGAATCTTATTACAAGGGCTGTAGGAAACATCCTTTAGGTGTAAGTTATCAGTTGCTGAACAGGTCAGTTGTCCTCTTCTGAAATGCAACTGTATGACTGTGAAGGTGGTGTGGTTTTTCTTTTGTTTTGTTTTCAAAAAGACTTAAAAAAACCCTTGAGACGATCATCACAATATTTTGCTTTCCCTAATTTTTGATACTGTGCGGATATTTTGATGGTTTTGTGGTAGTTTAGAATTGCATTAAGATGATCAGACAGAAATAATGAATGAAAAGCTGCTACATACTCCACATATCTCCTGCTATTGTGTTCTAAAACTCATTATGTGACTCTTTCAGTCTCAGGATATTCTGCTACCTAAGTCGAATGCAACAGAAAGAAAATTTACATATTTTTCAGTATAAAGGTTGAAATCTCTGGAAACCAGGAATGCTCCTAAAAGTATCTGGGGGTGGAAGGAAAGACAACTCCTCTTTGTAGCTCCTGAACTAAAGTTTTACTGAAGAAAATGATCCTATCATATCCTACAAAGGGTGAGAATAACCTCATTTTTATCTGTGTAATATAAAAATCTGAAATGTAATATACATGCCACAGTACTGCACATTACGTATCCTAGATATGCTATAGTGAATACCCAAAGGTCACAGAGAAATTTCCCTCCTTCAGGTGCTTTTATTTTGTCCTTCTCTAAAAACCCCACATATTTTATTCTTGAAATGTGGTTTAGTTTGGTGAGATATCATCACTGGGATCTATCACAGAACTGTCCTCTATCACGCAGGGGTTCCTAAGCAGAGAAATGAAAAAAAAAAACATTCTTCAGTCTGTATGGCAAAGTGAAACCTTTGGAGTGCATACTTATTTTTTTAAACCATGTGTCTCTAGAAATGTGGTGCAGAATAAGGTTTAACAGCCAGAATAGTGCTCATTCACCCACGCTGTTCCCGTTTGTTTCCAAAGCACAGGCGTGTGCCAAGGCTCTGCCCATCACGTGCTGAAACAAATGGTGGCTCTAATGAGCCTGACCCATCCTGGAGATGCCTGACACCTACAGAAACTTCTGGTCTGGGACTTGCAGTGCCTCTCTTGTAAGAAGATGTAGACAGGGAACACACCACCTTTTTTTTTTTTCTTTTTTTTCTTTCTTTCTGAGCCGTAAGTTTATCCCAGGGAAAAAACACTGTGGTGCAACCGAGTGGGGCGGCTTGCCTAGAAAGGGACTTGCTGCAATCCTTTCAGGACAGGCATGCTTACCCTTCTGACAATTGTGCTGTTGAAAAAGACATTATCTGACAATCAATAGCTGATGCTTCTGCTGTAAGCCTTCATGGCCTTTTATCAGCCCAGGGCCACACAGAGCAAGTGAAGCTTTCCTACTGATGGGAAAGATTTAGCACCTTTGTCATCAGGTTACTGACCTAGTTGGGGTGGGGAAGTCCTACCACAGGATCTGTGGGGACCTTTGGAGGCTGTAGAAAGCAGCTACCCAAGATCTGTTGGAACACTCTATGGGGCGGAAACAGCTCCCAGGCCTTAGTGGATGGATGCAGCTCAGGGCAGAGGAAGGAGTCCTGTTTATGCAGCCCTCTCATAAACTACTGGGGATGGTCGGTTGGCTCTTCCTTCAAAGAGAAGAGCTTCTCCAAAGGGGCTGGAGGGTTTGCTTCCTTCTGGCATCAAGCAAGGCTCTTTCCTTATCTAGACTTATTTTCCTTTAATGTTATTCAAAGTAAAAACCCATTTAAAAGAGAAACTGCCAATGCTGGAGCAATTTGTTTACCTACCCAGGGGAATGACAAGCCGGTAATATGTAATTCAGTATATGCTAGGGTCCCTTTTGCTGATAGAAAAAGTAAGATGCTTATAATAACGGTTGCTTTTTTCCCTATAGGTATGAGTGAATGAAATGAGAAGTTTAACGATACCATCTCGTTACTCTGTTGCCTATAGACTGTAAGTCTTGGATTCATAATTGCATTAGGAACCATAGCTTATGCTGATCATTAACAAAGAAAATTTCACACCAGAGATTCATTGTACTAAAGACTAGTTAAATTACAGTATGCGTATGCACATTACAGATATTATGATTCATTTTGGGAAGGCTTTAAAATACTATAGTTAGAAGAAATTATCTTGCACATTCCTCTCAGCGTAAAACTAAAGCCTGGAAAAAGATTACTTAGTGTTTGTAGTATTTGACTTCTTTCACTGTAAAAATCTTTCTTCTGTCACTCCCAGCTCTGTTTACTCTGCGAGTTTTCCAGTGACCGACAGTAAAAATATTATGGAGGTAGACTTGTTAATACTCCTCTGCTCAGTGGAGCAGCATCCCTCCTTGGCTATTTGAGCAAAATAACCAGAACCAATGTCAAAAGTGGACACGTGTCGTTGAAGGTGCCTGGAAAAAGACACAAAATTTTAAACAGAAAAGCACAATATTCTACTCTGCCCCACTATGCTGAACTGCTTTATTTAGCATTTCTACTCCAGAAAGCATACAGAAGAAATGCAAAGAAGAATAGAGGATAACAGCATTGTCTTTTGGACGTGTAATAGATTGAACTGTTGATAAGACGTAATTAGGAACTCCTCTTGCAGTTATGCATTCATATGAGAGAGGACTTAGGATCAAGGGTCTACCAAATAATTAGTTTTTCTTAAACATGCACCTAATTAAATTGCAAGATACAGCAATTCTGATTCTCTCCCTAATGTGCTACTTAAAGGGTCAAGGAATAGGGCTTCAGATAGAGCCTCCTTCAGGGAAATAAATGGATTTCTCTTTTCCTGAGCATTACACAACAAATTTACTAATTAGGCCACATAATTGTTCTTGTTCATTTTGAGACAGCCTGTTATGGCTGGTGTTTTGTGTGTGGGTGTGGTTCTGGTGGCTTGCTTTCATTTTGTTTTTTTCACACTTTATTATCCCCAATAGTTGCCTCTTACCAGTCTTTGCCTTGGCAGTTGTTGTGCTGGACACAAGCGCTACAGCAAAGGAACAGAGAACATAATCCATTGAGAATAAACACGGTGTGGGATCCCAGCTTTCTGATAAGTAACTCTAAATAATGTATCAGAAAAATTTTCAATAGATGCTGCTGGGGAGCCAGAATAATGGGTTTCGCCAGAGAAAAAATAGCAGGTGAGACCCCCCGCTGAAATTTCGTGTGAAAACCAAAGGCACCCTGAGATGAAGGCAGGGACAGAGTAGTGGGAACTGTGTCTCAAAATGCAGATATGGATTTGTAAAATCTTACAACAAAATAGGCCTGAATTTCCTTATTGCAGAAGTGGGTCAGCTTCAGATTGCCTTTAGGAGAATGCATAGCCTTATCTCTTAGAGTGTTTTATTTTACCACTCTATAACAATCTGCAAGTCCAGACAGGCATATAAAGCAGAATTAACATTTGCTTCCTGACCCCTGTATTGATTTGTGCTCCTCACATTAACAGTCCTATTCAGCTAATTGTGTGGATATAGTTTATTTTGCTGTGCTTTTGTTTCACTAAACAAAATACATGTAAATTAGAGAAAAAGAAAATGATCTTTAGATGCCCTTAATTACAAGAGGAAATAATGGGTCTGAAAGTTTCAGCAAACAAGAAGACATTGCTGAGTCATAATCCTGATACTGAATTTGCCATTTTTTATATGTGGATAAAAACTTGATTGCTTCAGATAGTATATTTTGTGGGAGCCACCAGGCCGAAGGTAGAATTTTACGATTGGATTTACAGATCACACCCTCCGATATTTTAGGCTTACAGTAACAAATGCTGGTGTTTTGCTGGAATTTCTAATGCCCTTCTGAGTCAGTTCCTCTTTCAAAGACAGTTCTTGCAGCCAAAATCCTGGGAAACATTTTCAATTGCATTGGAAGGACAGGTTTTTAAATTCATTTAATTGATGCCACCTGTTTTGTTTTGGGTTTTTGTCTTTTGGGGGATCCTCCAGCTCTTTAAGATGGTTATCCTTTCCATTAGGGTAAAGTCCTACAAATAGGAATCTGTCTTGGATCACAAAACCACACAACTGTGTCCCATGAACATGTTTGCATGCATTTTATCCTATGTATAGAGGGCAGCACCAAGCACAGTTATCTTTAAATGTCCGATTTATAATCTCTTTTCGGACTGATGCTATTTCTGTGTCTTCCTGCAAGCTTCTCAGTCCTCACTAATGCCTCATGCCATCCCACTCATGGCTACTGCAGTTGTTCAGTATCTCCCTTTCATTTTGAGTCTAGTCAGCTGCACGCTGTAGTTCTGTTTCTTCAAGAAATCTAGGTGTACATAGCATTGACTTGTTGGGGTTTTTTAAACAGATTTCTTTTCTGCACTTTTCCCTGCTGAACTAACTCTCAAAGAACAAACAGATGATCCACATGAAGACTGAGATTACCTTGCTCTTTTCTCCCTAGTAATTATTTATGAGCACACAGCTGCTATACGAGGCAAAGTTCACGGGAAAAGACATGAAAGTTGAAGGTAGACAAATGTGGAAGAAGAAATGCAAAATGCTATCAGATAGTACAAATGCAAGCAATTGTTCTGAGTTCGCTCTTCAAACTGCACTCAGATTGAAAGTACTTTTAAACTCACATAATTTTTCACAGAAATTTCATTACAATTGTCGTATAAACATATTTTCATTTAAATCTGTGCAGAAATTAGGCAGATCATTTGGACTTGCTGTCATTAATTCTTTGAGTTAAGAATTAATTTTCTCAACATTTGAAATTTTATTCATCCATCTTAATTTGAATTACTAAATTTTTTAGATCCTTTGAAAAAATTCAGTATCTGGATTACTCATTTCTCTGACCTAACTGAATAACTCTGACACTTCACACTTTTTCTATAGAGAGAGTTAACTCTAATCCTTTGCAAAAGTTATTTGGATAAAAGTAGGATCCAATTAACCTACATCATTAACAACTGCATCTTGCTATTCATATAGGTTATGAATAGACTTATTAACAGAACTGGTAAAACAGACAAAGAATCACCGTGACTGCGTATGCACCACACAGTTCAAGCTACTGTTATTTTTTGCACCAGTTTATAATTCTATTAGCATAATAACTTAGCAGTTTGATGAAAACTAATAAATATATGGGTATACATGTACTAAGGGCTTTTGCTGGTGGATTACCTGCTCAGCTCTTGCTACCCTGTGAAGGCTCTGCAAGTGCATCACCTCCTGAAAGATTCCCACAGCTTTAACCTCTCAGTTCTGCCTTAGATATGAAGGGCAGCAGGGATGCTCGAGAGAGAGAGAGAGCACAAAATGGAGTCCCAAAAGCATAAGGACTCTGGCATTGCATCTTCTTTGAGGTAGCCACCACGTGTGATGCCGATCCTGTTAACACAGCACTCCAGATGTGTGGGTTTGTATGGACCACTGCCAAAAACACTGCACAGCAATTGTTTAACCAAGCAACTCAAAGGACTTCCAAGATGTATTTCCTACTGGATTTCTGTAGCTGCCACTGAGGCTGTACTGCTCCACTGAATTTACCCTTAAAACATGTATGTTTATTGTACACATGTGAGACTACTGCCAGTTTATAGTTACCTGAAGCTGTTATGCCTTTGCACGCTATGGCAATACCTTCTTGAGCACGGCACTTGTCATCTTAAATAATTTTAAACTGTTTTTAAAGCCCATTCTCAGACATACGATGCAAAATGGAATTACTGACTTTGTGTGCTCATGTGATGAGTATTTTAACTATCCTCAAGTATTGCGGTTGCAATAAATTATATAGTCAAAATACAAAGTTTTCTCTGAGTGACATAAGTGTAATTTTGAACTATGTTAATTTTTTTTTGAGAGAAGGTTGAGAGTGGGATAAAGGGAGGAAAAATGGACAAGATTTATCAAGATTATATTCAAATGACAGCACAGATAGTAATAAAAATGCACTGATACAACCTCCTAATGAAAGTATCTTCTGCTTTTGCAAAGTTTTACCCATCAAAAATATTTTTTTAAAAAAAGTAAAACCTGCCCTCTACATGGAAATGGGTTCACAATCCTAAAACATGTATCCTTTGTGCTTCAGTGGAAGACTCTACAGAAGAGGGAATGCTGGTGTGCTTTCAGGGACATGTACCAGGCCCAACTCTGCTAGCAGAGTTACAAAGGAAGTGGAACTGGAGTTATCAGGTACTACACGAACCGTATTACTGAGCGTGCTGAAAATATTTGTACCTGAACTGCAGACTGTGTGGTGCTGTTTGGTGTGTTATATAGGCAGCAGAACTTTGCTTTTCTAAAGAACCCAATGCAACAGATCTGGCAGTAGGCTGGCAGCTAATACAATCAGACTAGAAGAATCTGGATAAACTATGAGATTAATTCCTATCTGTCTATCTTTTCAGCTGTAAGTGTGAACTGAATTTTGGCTGCACAGATGTGGCACCCCAGTCTACAGCTGCCTCTGAGTGCTTCCTAAAAGTCAGAAGGTAGATTTCTGTCTCCCAGATCCCACTTCCAGCTTTTCCCCTTTCATACACAATGGCAATCTCAGCAATGAGTCTTCTTTTTTTTTTTTTTTCTAAAGTGAGATAGAATACTATGCTAATGCAGCCTTTCCTTTGAATGAAATCAAAATTTTTTGAGGTAGATTTGCCAAAAATATCTTATCCTTTCATTAAAAAAGTGACTGGCCCATTGAGGTCATTGTCCATGTGAGCTAATAGAGTAATGAAGCAGGAGGCAAATACATTTCTGAACTTTCCACAATATATTTCAGAGATAAACAAACGTTTTCTCTTTTCACCTCCTCCAATATTCTTTATTCATTCACTTTTTAAATGCAATATATCTGGCCTTCCAATTCTGTGAAAAACAAAGAAGCAGATTTATGCTTGGGCAAACGACCAAAGCAGTGTTACTCATCTTGTTTTTCACAAGAGCTAAAGGTGACCCATGAAACCACAACATCTTAAACAAGAGGAACAAAGCAAAAATGTATCATGCACATATGGGTGAGGTCTCTCTTCTTGCCTCGCATAACTTTTAAGAAACTCTTGGCAGCATATTTGGGTGCTGTCTCATGACTGCTCCTGTCAACACCAGCTGCTGGGCTCAGGGTCACGTTCTTTCGTTTAATTGTTTAAGTTGGAGAAATCATAAGCCTAAGAGTAAAATAATGACCTTATAAAACAGTAGCATCTTGGTGGTGGTGGGGTTTTTTAACAGCAAAATGCTTTATCATTCCATTGAAATGGAAAAATGCAGTACATAAAAACTGGTCCATAGGGTTTCTTGGAGTGGGTGGTGTGTTTTTGAGAGTTTTTTTTTATTATAGAAAACTTTGGAAAAAACTAAGAACATCATAGACAAGGAACAGCTTGCACACAATTTTGTGCCTTTGAAATAGTTTCTTTGAAAGTTTGAATAGTATCTTTGCACAGTCTCATACTGAGCACACAGATTTTAACAAGATTACATTTATTTGGAAAGTAAAGCAGACAACTTACTTTATGGCCAGTTAATATATGTTCCTTATGCAAAAGGGGGAAAAAAAATTTCTACACAATTGACTTCCGTTGTCAGTGTCAGAAAAAGCAGGGGCAAAAAAACCCTGGGACCTCAATAGACAACTTAATTATACTACCAGTGTTTCTTTACAAACACAATTTTTACCTGTTCTGAAGTCTGTCCAATACAAATTCCTATTTTCATCCTGGAAAGTCAATTTCACTGCAGGAATCCCACATATGGCAGGGAAAGAGGTAGTAAAGGGAGTTAGTATTAGCCTTTGATTTCTAAATGCTGTGCTCAGCATTTAATCCCCGTCAATTTAAAATAAGCTGGAGGATCTGAGTCCCAGCCCTGTTTGTGGGTATTGCAGAATCACTACGTATTTCAGCAGCTTGGCACAAGCAGCAGCCTCTGCTTAAGAGAAGCCCAGAGAATGAAATACAGTAACTTGGACAGAAACATGTTGTAAGACCATATGAAGAAATGTTAACTGGGGCTCACCCACCCTGCCCTGGCACGTGGCTGGGGGTCCTTGCAGCAGTGAGGAGGGTATTGGATGCAGCTCAGCCCAGATGGAGCTTTCTGAAGGTTAGCTTTATTCTGCCCTCCCTTCTACACATCCAAAGCCGTGTTCAGTTTTTCATATACTGTTTATGATTCTTACAGCCATGGTTCATATTGCTACATCAAGATGAACTATTAATTTGTAGCCCCTTGAGTATAAAGATGAGAGATGTGAAAGTTTGGTTCCACTCACCTTATTTAGTAGCCTGCAAAATGAGACTGAGAGGGTATTTCTAATTTGCTTCTGAGTTGAGAGGAAGCCTGATTAAGCCTAAAGCTGTTTTGAATTGGTTTGCAGAATAAAAGCATGGTTTGCAAGCACATATGCCACAACTTAACTTCACAAGAGGTTCACTGTTTCACAGGTGCATTTTGCACATGAAGTTTGCCGTGGGAGGGTGGGGACGGGGCAGGAAAGACACAGAAAAGGATAGGTAATTAACACTGTTCCCTGGTCCTTCAAAAGACTTATTCTGACATAATTTAGGAAGTTCATTATAAGGCTTCCTCTTCCATCCTTGTTAGAGAAGTGCTTTTCACGTAAGCAGACCGAGCTTGTCATTTGTGACAGCAGAGCCATTTGCATCCTTTTCTGTGCCCAGCTTCAGTATCTCAGGTAGAGACTTTCATTTCCATCACTACAGGCACAACTATGATACCAAGGTGGGGTTTTTTCCCCTTAACATGAGAATAAATTTTGTGTATAACTTCTGACAGAGAACACTTCTCAGGGAAACACATGATTTTAGAGAAAAGAGTGTTGGGGTGCATCACAGTTTATCTGAGCTATTGCTTCAGGCTGTCTGCAAGCTCTGGAAGAGAACCGTGAGTTGTCTCATTATGCTGTCAAGCTGTCCTTGACATCCCTGAAGAGCAGAAAACTACAGACTGATGAAGGCATAAACCATGGCATTTTTATTTCTTTATTTGTTTTAAAAGCACCTTTGAAGCATGTGAACTTGCATGGTACATTCACATCTTCAGGTTGCCTAATTCTTTTGGCACGGTACCAGCTGCTGGCTAGGAGTCTGTGAAGACCTGCAGCCAGCTAATAATAAACACTGGAAATGCTTTCTCCCACAGTCACTTGGAAGGAATTCAGAACTTCTGAGTATGGCTACTAGTGCTGGTAGCATAATCCGGATTTTGCAGGCATGTACTATTGTTCAGGCTCTCCTTTTATTATTTCGTGTAGTTCCAGAATATCTCGGTAAATCTCTTTCATCTTTTCTCTTTAAACCTCTTAGAGAGTAAAACACTTTCTCTGTCAGCCCTCAGCCTTCTATTAGGAAAGAAATCCTCTTAAATATATGTCTGAGTTCAAGATTTGTTTTGTGTGAACGTTGAACCTTAAATGCCAAGTTCAAAGATGTAACCTGTGGACCCATTTTCATGTTTCCCGAGGAACAGAAATGGTCCCCTGCTATGTATGCAACAGAAAAGCCTTTTCAATGTAGAAAAGAAAGCACAGGAAGAAAATGGTGGCTCTTATTTCTTTTCTGAATGAATACAGTATATTAATTCTTATAGTCTTTCTGTGTTATGTGTACCAAACATTTTCCACGTTAAAAAAGTTACTGTAAAATTGCCTTTATCTATTTAAAAGAAATTATGTTTAACTTTGTCCTCTCTCTCTCTCTCCTGGAATTGTGACTTGCAAGTAATGGTTAAATTTTGCCATTTGGTAGGCTGCAAAAACTTGTCATAAGTATTTACTAGGATACTAATTTATGTGTAACCATTCATTAGGAGCATATAGAAGTACTTACAGAGCTGGCCTCACAGCCTTTCTTTTTACTGCAGTGATGTTACGGGTATTCAGATTACATTGAATTACTGTTAGGCACATGGAAACTTTTGGATGGTTACCATAGCTCTGTGAACTTAATTTGGGTGTTACTCGGTTAGTAGGGACCCTGCAATGAGCTCATGTAGTGTAAATGAAAGGACTTCTTTCTATAACCGAGGATAAGACTATGCAAAGGTTTCATTTAAAACAAAACCTCCAAAACATGACCCCAGGCTTTCTATTTATTATATGGAACTGTTTTATTTTCAGTGAAGTACTTGATAGGTTCTTAACAACATTCTCTGGAAAGTTAAACTGGAGATTTTCTTGTATTCTTTGACGTCGGGTATTTCTTTTAGTTGCCAAAGCATACACATGAGAGAATTTTCAAAGGATTTTTTTCCTCTAGATATCTCTTAAAAAGAAAAGCTAAAATGTAGCCAGAAGATACACGAGGATAAATGCAGCATTATGTCAGGATTATGAGCATAGGAAAACTCACCTAGTATGGATGGCTGTTTTACTGTGGTTTAGGTCATGTGTTTTCTTTAGTGTGCTTTTTGTTGTTGCTTTAGAGATTTTTTTAAGTGCTAACTGAACTCTCTGGAGAACAGGAAGGAATATAAATTCCCAGTCCAGTTTCCTTTTCTTTCAAGATTCAGGGTAAAAAAGACCAGAAACTCTTACTGTACACTTGGACTGTAGCCTTACCCAAAGCATGCTCAGTATGGAGGAGGATCGTTTAGCACAATCACACAATAAATCCTTTTACTGAAATGAAACAGTACTGGATAAACTGGTTAATCTTTAACTACCCCTGTTTTGAACCTATCTCCTGATGCATTTAATCCATTTTCTAAAGGAAATCAGATTTAGATATTTACACTGCTGGTCTCTGGTCCTTTTCTTTCCTTTCCTTCGCTTTCTTCCAATCACTGACAAATTTCCCATGCATCTGACCTGACGGTACTGGTTCCAAAGATGTTGCGTTTTTATAGAGGGTGTTGTTAAAAAGGGTGAGGGAGTACAGAAGAGACGTGATTAGCATCTCTTTTAAGAAAGCGGCTGCAGTGGAACGTCACCTCCATAGGACAGAGAAGTAGTTGATGAGCCAAATGTTAACCAGTTGAAAGGTGGGTTGTTGGACATCTGATACTTCACATTTTTAAGTAGGCTGCAGCCTGTTTTTAGGCCATCAAAGATCTTGAGGAGATTGGTAAATTTTAAATATACAAATAGTGCTGTTAAATTGACCCTAGCTTTTTTAGCTGTTTAAAATGGTGATCTTTTATGGAGACCTACAAGCTCTGAGGCAAGAATCTGAGGGAGAAGTAATAGTTATCGGTTCCCGTTCTGAGATATTGACTCACAATCACATATGCTCTGTCTTATCCAACACTATTAGAAATCAGTTTTCTTGATAGAAGATATGAACTGATTTCATAGCTTAAAAACTTGCAAACTGCAATAATGTCTTGTCTGTGTTTTGCTTGTCTCAACTGGCACTCTCTTACTTAGTGATTAATTTCTTTCTTGTGATGTACTACTGCATTACCAACCATCTTGCAGTATACACCCAGATACTAAGAAATACAGTGGTGAATACTGAGAAGGTAATTGCAGAAATTCTTTAACTTCAAGAAACAACAACAAAGCAACAGTATATGGTTTGGTTTTTAAATTTATGTGAAATCGTCATTTGGGTCACTCTTTAACTGGTCAGGCTTATCCCTTCTAATTGAAATTGCACCACAGATTTTGGGATGACTTCAAAGAGCCTAATTTGGCTATCAGCTTTAGATACAGAGGAAACAAGCATTTTAATTAGCTGGGCACTTAGCATCACAGTTCCATACTATTACTTGAACCACTAAAGAAAATCAGCCACTCCAGACTTCAGGTAACGCAAGTTCTTTAGCTTAGATTGTTCTTTGTGTAAAATAGCTCATGTTTAAAATTAAAATTTATGTTTAAAATTTAAAATTTAAAATAAAATTTTACTATTATGGTTGGCTGTGATGAGATTACAAGGAGAAATAGGGGGTGAAGGGAATGAAACTCAATTTATTCCCCCTGGTGTTGCAATATATATCGCACCTCTTATCTGTTTTATGTGATCCAGAGGAAGTCAATTTCATGTCAGTCAAACAATTCAGGAGGAGTTTGAAAAAGTCTTCACACCAACAACTGGGGAAAAACAATTTAAGAGTATAAGTAGCAAATAGGTCAGAGTAGCTAAATCTCTTCACTGTGTCTGACAACAGACCCTAAACATTGCAGCGGCTGTTTGGAAAAGTGGATTGGAGAAAATGCTAGGTCACAACGTGCACCATTATTGTTGTGTAGCTATTGCAGAAAACAGATAGTGTACTGAAGATGCTGAGCTTCACAAAATGTGCATGTAGCTGGAATCATGTTTCATATTCTCAGGATGTGGTGGAAACAAAAATTAAGAGTATAGGCATGGAGGGAAAAGTTCGGACTTAAAATAGGGAGAAACTCAAGTAATTCATGTTTGCAACAGCCTCCATGTTATATTCATCCATCAGATTAAGTATAGTAAGAAGGACAGAAATTTCAGATTAAGATGTAAAACATTTGATTTTTGGAGAAATGCAGGGGCATGTGCATTTGTAATTTAGTTTTTAATCACAAAGATATTTAAATACTTCAGTGTGAAGAAAAGAATTGTAGAACTGAAGACATCATCCAGAAAGAGGTCAAGCTGTATGATCTGAGTCTTTCCTTCTCTGATGGCTTCTTACAGGATAGAGAGTACACAAAATGTACTGTTAAATTGAGGTGAAAGTTCTTTTACATGTATTTTTGCTTGCATACTTCCCTCCACCCCCTCCACCCCCACTCCCTCAATCCTTAGCTAAATGTTTTACCTTAAGTTTCGTTGAACACACACTATTCCTTTTCTACTGCTCAGCTTTGTTGGGTTGTTGAAAAACATGGACTGTGATGTCCCCCTATTACACAGAGGATGTTTAATTAGATACATTAGATTGTCTGGCTTAGGGATGAAAAAAGTTTAAGAATACGTTGATCATTTTATTAACACATCGATATGTTTTATGGCTCATATATCAATTGGTTCCATGCAGAGAGCTAGGTCAGGGCAAGAATTAGAATGTTAGAAATATGGAATATATTGTGCAGAAATAAAGAACGAAGATTGAATTCTGTCCCGTTATCTTTATAACATCTTTGTGACATAACATACGCTGCATTTTAATAGTTAACTTCATTCTGAAATTACCCAGCTTATGAGGTCATAGCAATTGGACTGGAGAAACCAGAATTAGCAGGCTACCACTATAGAAGCCGATAATAACCCACTATAGCACCTCTTGGGAAATATAAAAATAAAATAAACATAGCTTGACACAGTTCAGTAAGTAGAAAGCATTTCATGGTCCTGTAGTTCTTATAGATCATGATTAAAGGTCTGCATGCTACTGAATATAATTTCAGGGGAGAAGTGTAATTAGTATATAATAGTTCCAATTTGACTTTATTTCAAAAATAAAAAAATAATAAAAAATAATAAAAAACCTAAATAAAAAAGGTAAATTTTACTCCTGAGACTGGGGCTATTCATTGTAAGGGAACACTGCAACTAGCCATGTAGTAGTGAACCCTGACCATAACGCAGGCTTTCAACCCATCGATTGATGACTGCTGACCATGTGTCATTGCTTTTCTGTCTACGTGGGAAAGCCAGCTTGGGTTTGTCTCCTCTGTTTAGCCCCCAGCTTCCATAAAAGTATAAGAAATTAAGGTGGATTACTCTTTGCTAACTCTAGACAACTACAGTGTTTTGTGTTCACATGAACATTCCAGACCGATTTTTGTGATTAAAATCAGATGTCATTATTTTGTCATCTCTCTCAAGAGCTGTGTCAGTCTGGCAAGACCAGACTCCAAACTCTGGTTTGGAGAAGACACTGAAAATCTGTCAGGCTTCATATGCTGCCCTAAGAGGCTCCTAACATGCCCATGTGTTTTTTGTGTGTTCTGGGCAGTTTTGATTTGGGACTTTTTGGGGGGAGGGTGTTGTGTTGTTGTTTTTTTTTTTTTTAAATGACAGCTACAAGCTGCCATTTCTGTGCCCGTTGCTAGGGGCATGAGACTTGAGATGTTTCTGTGTCTCCTTAAGGCTTGGAGGTACCACGGTAACCTCACAGGCTGCTAGAAAAAAGAATCGGAACCTCAAGGTCCAGTTCCTGTGACTGGATTGGCTCATCCCTCTGTGTTGTATCATGACATGAAGAAAATAAAAAACAAATGAAGCCACAAAGTAGTTAAAGTAGTTTGCTTGTTGATCTAGCAGGTACCATGTCTCCATGCAGAATCTGCTCACCTTTGTTTTCAGTAAAACAAAGCTGTCTCCAGTTTACACACTAATAAAATGAACCAGAATTGGAGAGGAACTTGGAGAGTGAGCTGGAGTCAATATCCCTGTTCTTTTTAATATTCACAATGAAGAGAGGAAGCCAATGGCCCTACAGCTGAGAGGGGAAAGGTGATTTACAGTACATGGAGAATCCCTGGTGGGATACAGGGAGACCTACTCTCATTCCCATTCAGATTTCATTGTGGGGTTTTCTCCAGTAGTGTCCAAAGAGGCTCATCCCATGATTGTGTAGGGGTTTACTGCATCCAGGCTCACTTGACTGCACTTAAGAGGGAACAACATATTTGCGTGGATATAGGTGGATGCCTATATTAAGGTACAGGGGTTTTTGTGGCTGTCTGTCTTATGGTAAGTGAAGAGACACATAAGGCCACTCTTCTCACTTTCACTCTTTGCCAGACTCCTGCCTGAGAGGAAAAAAATGAACTGCAGTAAGTAAACGTCTTCAGCATGCAATGCAACATCTAAGGAACATGTAGGATGTGAGCTAATGCATTGTAAAAATATGACCAAAGGAGACTTTTAATAATTATAATTTTTGTGAAATACCTAGTACACTCTTGCACACAAGTGAGTGACATTTGGGAAATCTGATGGGTAGAAATATTCTGTTGAAATTGCTTTTTATTTTATAGAAAAATGGAATAAAACTTAGTTGGTAATTTGAGAATTCATATTTGCAGAATCTGGCAAATAAAGAACAATGTTCATGGCTGCCTAGATGTTTCTGTGCTGCTCTGTGGTTGCAGTATAACAATCTGCCCAATCATAAGGATACTGTCTGAAAGAAGTCAAAATAAAAGGAGGTTAGTGTTCACAAGCATACTTGGTTTTCCTTGTGAAGATCTGTTTCCTTTCAGGAAGACCAAAAAACTACTTTCACAGGCTGTGCAGAAGTCTGCAAAAAAGTTTCCTGCTGCAGCACTTGCAGGAATTTTATTAGTGGCTTAGTTTTAAAGTATTTGGTCTTTGTTTGTAAGCACACAAGGCATTCTAATGATTATTAAGAAAACAAGCCCATGAGAGTTTGTTGTGCTCGTATTCTTTGGTTTTTAGGTAAGTAGAGGTCTCCTTAGCAAACCAATTAAGTAACAGATCTTAAAACTGAAGCAATGCTTGTGCTCAAAGACCATAGCCTAATGTAAAAGTGTAAAATGTCAGAATGGGGTGGCTCTACTTCTGGACTGCATAATATATAACAGTTTGAGTGCACAGTAACAGATGGAAATGTATCTTGTAGTACTGAGGAAAGATCTTCCTCCACTTAAATGTGAGCAGACATGATGCATAAGTGCAAATAAACCTCTTTCAAACTGTGTTACGGAATCCTTAGAAAGCCCAAAATATTCTGCAGAGAGGTTTATTACCATACAGCTGGTTCCACAGACTCCATTTAAGAAGTAGGTTTGGGCTCATTTAGAAAATCAGCTTTCTCTTATAATAATATATCCACAGTAGAAATACATTTTTCTATTGGTAGGGCTCTATAGTAAACTATGTACAAAATTTATATGCCCATGGATGCACCAATAGTCTTTGGTATAGTAATACCTGTAAATGAGAAATTATTTACCACCCTTTCTAAAATCCATAATCAGGCCCATTTGCTATGTGAAGCTCTAAAGTCCCTAAAACCAAGCAAGGACCTTAAAAACACCTGCAGGTGGTAAATGCAATCAGATGCTCTGTGTGGATTCATCACATAATTCCCCCAAGGAAACAGATGAAATCATTACACTGAGCGGCTGTATCCTTGGAAAGTGCTGTTCGTAATTGAACCATTCCAAACACTCTGCCACTAAAAACGCATCCTTCAGATGTCAGATTCTGCTCTGTTGAGCAGTGTACGTGATCCCCTGACACAAGTCACGGCAGAGTTCTGATGCAGCCGAAAAAGCCATTGGATCTAACTATTTTTCAGTGAATGGTGTGTGAGCATTTATTTATTTATGTTTATAGTTAGGGACACGCTACTCAAAGCCATCAGAAATCCACCTTTCCCTATTACAAGAAACTTTTCACTTTTCTGCTGCCAGTGGAAAGCAAAGAAGTCACAATGGGCCTGGAATCCTGTAACATTTTAATAGTGAATGTTGTATGCAGTGAGGACAGTCCCTAACTTGAGCCCAGTGACTACTTCATACAAAACACACTCCCTTGTTTTTGAGTAAGAGGATGTTTTGATAAGGCAGGATGGCTAGCTGAAAGGAGGGTGTTGGAATGGTAACCATCACCCTGAGGAAGAAACAACATTCAAGCACTGCATTTAGTAAGGATGTTACCAGGTAGCCTCTAGAGAAAGCTGAAGGAGCTGGTGCAGGAGGGCTCCCAACAAATCTGAGTCAGAGCAGTACGGTACTGCTGGAAAATTGCAAATGTAGTAGCTAAATTTAAGAAAGAGGATTAAGTCTAGCCAAATACCACACTGTTATTCTGGTAGCAATATGCAGCACTTCTCAGGGTGGGGGGAGAGGGAGAAGAGCTAAAGAAAGAACTCCTAGCAAATGGGATAATTAGAATATTGGATTGACCAGAAATAGGTTTTGTGCAACTCATTTCATATTGGCAGAGACTGTTTCAGTCTTTGCACTGTATCAAAGACCTCAGTAATGTGGAAAATTTGAATCAATTTGGACCTACTGGGGATTAGCGAGAAACCAAGTGAGTAAAGGACTTGGGCTAGGCAAGAAAGGAGTAAGTTTAGGCTAAAGGGAAACTAATGGTTAAGTTATTAACAGGTGTCCATGCTGAGGCAAGGTTGGTACTATGCAGCGGCCATTCATAAGTTCAGTATGAACATCAGAAGTAAGTTTCAAGCCACAGCGAGCTCCTGAATGAGGCTTCTAAGAAGAATTTGAGCAGACCAGAATAATCTAGATTCATGAAGAAGCCAAGAAAGTTTGTGGAAGGGATTATAGTTTAAGGGTTTATGCTAACCACTGCCTGAAGCAATGGCTCTGTGACCACAGAAGTAATTTCCACCACGCTCTGTAACTGGGAAGGGGTGCCCCTAACTATGGCTGACAACTGCCAGTTTTTCTGAGGGTTCCCTTGGTAATGAGATTCTGCTCATAAGCACTGTTGGCTAACCACAATTCAGCTACCAAGTGTTTTACTTGGCTGAGAAGTCCCAGTCCCTCTCTTTGCCCCCGAAAAAAACAGTGCACCAGAAGCTCTGCTGCAGCATGGCTGTGAACGCCCAGGCTGACCTCAGGTCTTGGGCAGTCTGTTTCCGTGAACTGCACTGATGGTGTTTCCCCAAAGCAAATGTGTTCTGCTTGTTGAGGCTAAATTACTGGAAGGTATAAGTAAACCTAACACAATTTTGGAAACTGAAGCTTTTTCTAGTTTCTCTTCCTTCCTTGTAAACGAAATACTGGTTACCTTCTCCAGCTTGCCAGTGGGTGTCTTAGCTCTGCAACAGCAGACTCTTGACTCTTGAATCTTTCTCTCTGGAAATAGCTCTGTCCTGACAGGTTATGCTCAGGCTCCTAATTCCTATCAATATTTAATTTGTGGAGTTTTGCTTTGCCAGCCTCAAAGTATAGTAACTTCCTATAATATTCTATGTAAGTCTGTCACACGAAATTTCTTTATGGTAAGACAAATTAGAAGGGAAGAAAGTCAGCACTGGTGGTGAGCAGGCAGTGCATTTTAAGGATACAGAATGGGAAAGAAGTCTACTGAGCAGTCACAAGGTGAAAACAACTCCACAGAGAGAGCTGGTAAAAGCTTATGCCCAGCTGCTATCCATTGGACTCCAGTTTTTAATTAGACAAGTTTTCAGGAATTAATTTTAGTTTCTAAGGTTAATGAAATGAGGTTTATTTTTCTTTCCTTTTTTTTTTTTTTCTTCTTCAAAATGGCAGCAGCTTAAAGCAGAGGCTTGAGAAAGGACGAAGGTTCCAAGGATGACAAGAGAGACAGAAATGCAATTTTAACAATATAAAAGAGAATGATGCATCTGTGGCATCCTATCTGGTATTGTTAAACATTCTGTGTCTGAAAATGGACAAGCCTACAGGAGGACATATGTGTGGAGATTGAGGCTGATGACCATAAGGAAAAAAAAATAAACTGGTTTAGTGGAGTGAGGAACTACAGATTCCTACCCCTCCTCAAAAAAAAAAAAAAATCTAAAAAATCATATCAGTTCACAGCAAAAGTATGAGAAATAGAAGTGACACAGGTAAAAAGTGCATCAGAGCAGAATTGTTTCTGCTGCCTTTGTATTTGCTCCTATTGAAGTGGGAAGCCATCACAGGCCGTGCAGCTCCCTCGTGTGTTTATTCGTACCTCTCTGAGTTCAACCTGCACACTGAATCCAACAGCACATGTGCAGCGCTGGCAGCTTTTGAGTTATTCCAAACGCAGTATTACTTGGTCAAACTGGAATTGCAACTTATTTATTTTTAATAACCAGTGAACGTGAGTGGTGTTTGACAGCAGGGGCAAACAGGCCTTCCCTTGCTGCGGGAGACGAATACTTACAAGACCATTAAGAACGAGGGTGCGAAGGCTGGTGCCTGGCAGGCTCACACTGTTTGCTCTTTTATTACGAACTTTTCCTGTGACCTTTACCAAGCCAATCCCGTTGTGTGTCTGCTCAGCAACTGCAAAATGGGAATAAGCCTATCTTCCTATTCTTAGAGATAAAACACAAGCCACGGGGGGCCTGGTTATGGTTATATGAACTACACAAACACATGAACTACCTATTAAAAGTGAAAGAACATAATTACAACACTCCCTATTTCCAAGCGATTTTCTGTTTCGCTGCCCGTTGAGACCTCGTGGTAAGTTTCTGCTCGTAGGTATGAGGTGGCTTGGGGGGGAACCACGTACACATCTAATACACACTTCCAGCGTTATCACCTAATTCATTTCAGCAGGCGAACAAAGGAGGCAATAAAAGAGCCCCTACTTTGAAGGATTAAAGGTGCGCGTCGCCCTCCCGTTCCCGCCGTGCCCCCCGTCCCCGCCAGGAGCATCCCGCAGCCGCCCGCAGAGCCGGAGGCCGCTCCGCGCCAACCCGACGCACGCCGCCCAGCGCTGCGCTGACGTTAACATGGCGGGTCCTGGGGAACGTCACTTGTGTGTCGAGAGCCCCATCCAGTGGCGAAGTGGGGCTTTAGCACCGGCCGCCCGTTTTTAACGCAAAAAGCATCAACATCATGGATGGGTTTGGGGTTTTGGGGTTTGGTTTGGTTTGTTGGGTTGGGTTTTTTTTCTGAGACAAGTCGAGACTGAGCCATCGCTGCAGGGCCGGCCGGGCGGCTCAGGGTTACCGCTCGCCTTTCATCTCAGAGCCCACCCCCCAAAGCAAGTGGGGAAAGGCTGGACGAGGAGAGGAGAGGAGAGGAGAGGAGAGGAGAGGAGAGGAGAGGAGAGGAGAGGAGAGGAGAGGAGAGGAGAGGAGAGGAGAGGAGAGGAGAGGAGAGGAGAGGAGAGGAGAGGAGAGGAGAGGAGAGGAGAGGAGAGGAGAGGAGAGGAGAGGAGAGGAGAGGAGAGGAGAGGAGAGGAGAGGAGAGGAGAGGAGAGGAGAGGAGAGGAGAGGAGAGGAGAGGGGAGAATTATATATCGAGCCTTACTGACAGCATGGCCTGATCTGTATATAAATTGGCAAACTTATATAAATATTTTTACTGGATAAACCCAATGAAAATAGTTACCACTTTATAGAATCACTTATTGGTTATCTGCAAAGTCTTTCTTTGATATTTAATAATTCCGTTCCCATCCAAGTCTACTTCAGGCCTTGCCACTTGGAGAAACGTATCACAAAAGTTTAACCAACCTGACATACAGCTGATTCCCAAATTTCAAATTATTTCCAAGCAAATTCTGCTCTTGAAAATTAAGTCAACAGTGAATACCATTAGGAATGAGTTTCTAGCCTCCTCGTGAGAATTCCTCATTTCTATAGTGTTTGTTGGATTAGAGGTTGACACCTTCAAGCAAATTACCTCTGTTCAACTACTCCAGTATTGTCACTGTTGTGTTTTTAGCCACAGCCCGTTGCCTGCCACTGCCTTGTTCTCATTCTCAGGCCCTTTTGCCTGCTTATGCTGCAGCAGTCATCAAAGGGTTCCTGCTTCCATCTCTCAGCTTGGTGGGCACTGAACATTGGAATCTCAAACATAGCTTTGAACGTCTCATTCTAACACTTCATAATCATCAAGTTCTGAGATGGTACAGTAGCTAGTAAGCATTGTAAGAATGAGAAATGCCTTCCCCTGCTTCCAGCTAGTAGTCTTTGGGCTGCCCTCTTCTAGAATTTTTTTGTTTCTAGATTTGTTTGTTTGCAGAAATAACTGCTAAGAGTTAGTGACCAACTTTGGTTCTTTTTGTATGTTCTTCATAAAACTAATTTTTGCTGTACATGTTACCCAATGCACAGTGAGGTTTAACCTAAGAGTTGAGAAATCTGCCCCTTTTAGCAGCTACTTGCAGGAAGAACATTAACTGAAGGCAATTTATTTGCATGCTATCAGACCAAATCCCTCAGCTAGCGCTGCACTTTTTGCAGTCATGTCAAGACTGTTTTTCCCAGAAGCAAAGTGCTCTTGTACAATCACAGGAGAGAAATAGTGGGGCACGGATAGAAATGAGCAGCTGGAACAGACAGATGAGACTAACAAATGGCAAAGACCATTCCCAAGGTTTTTCTGGCCCAACTTTTGTGTGGAGAGAAGTCTGCACCCGGAAATCAGGAAATGAGACATGAGCTGTTTCTCTGCTTGAAGCTGGATTTAGTACCGGTAATCCTCCAGATAAAATTCACACTCAACAGAAGCCTTATTGAAGTGAGCATAAGAACAAACTTCACCCAAGCTATAATTCTATTCATGGAAGGCAAAATCCAAGGTTGTGAGCTGTAAGACAATTGTACAGGCAGTGTGAAAATGTTCCTCATTCAATTTTCCTTGAAAATCTGATGTTTGAGTAGAATGGAGAAACTGCCATGAAGTGAAACAAGACCAAGAGGGAGCTCTACATTGGTTTAGTTTTGCTCACTTCTTTCAATCCAACTAGCATCCCAAAAGCTCTCTAATTCATATATCTTATTCCTGTGTAAGTATGCTGGTATGCTTTTACTGTGCCAAGCATCCTAACACAAATTTGGACAGCAACATTCTCAAGGATGAAGCTCTACCTAGTGATAAGGAGTGGTTCAGACATAGGTTATATGAGACAAGGGAGAGTTTCTCACTAGCAAGTGTTAGTCCTCAGGAAAGGGAAGGAAGTGGAGTGTTTTACTGGAAGGATGAAAATACTGTTCTGTTCTTGTCAAAGGGAAGAAGGGGAAAGCTTGTTTACATCACAGGAGGTATACATCAAAAAAATGTTTAGCCTCTCTTATGTCCTGTCCTAAAAACAGGGCTGAACAACCTGACAGTCACAACACCCAAACTGGTGGGGTAGTACCAGGTGGTACCGAAGTCTTAATATGGAGCTCCAGGGTCATTTGGGGAGAGTAATTTCCCCTTAACTTTGTTTTTACAGTGTTAGCATTCATACTAGCCAAGTTTAGGTACCTAACAAGCCAGATAATGTAACCTGTCTTGTTTCCCTTGACTCCCACTGCAGTGAGTAGGGGGAAAGCAATGGCAACTGCTTGCATTAGGGTCTGGCTCTGAACCACCCTCTCGAAGGGTCCCTTCCCCATCCCTGATGGCTGGGGTGCCCATGTATGGTCAGAACCTAAAGTGAAGTGCTGTGAAGCGCCTCATGAGAAAGGGGGATATATATCTTCCCACAGAGACTCTACTTGTATTAGATGAATATTACAGCCTTTTAAAAAACACACCCCCACCCCGCAATGGGAACGGTGTGTGAGTTAGCACTCCCAAATCTTTCAACTTCCCTCGCACAGATTGTGGTGTTAATAAGGGGAAAAAAGCCAGCAGCCGCTTCAGAGGAAAGACAATTGAACAATAGCTCAGCACCGCATGCTTTGCTCTTTAAGCCAACATGTACAGGGCCTGACTGAGCTATTTCACAGAGTCAATTGAAAACTCTGAAAGAACAGTATTTCACCAGAAAATGTCAGTTCAACAAAGTCTAAACGGTACGTGAGAGCAGAAAGTTATTTTTAGACTATTGTCACACAACTTAATTACCAGCCCTACCTAGGGAACTCAGATTTCTCAATGCTGTTGTTCTAATAGGTACCTTAAATTGTCCAAAACCCCACTTGTTTTAATGATGTTTCTGTTCTTGTGAAATGGAAAACCTTTTTTTTTTTTAATTTATTTACTTTTGATTTGAAGATGAAAGGATATTTCATCAGAGTTCCCTTTCAAGCAAAAACTTTTATGTTTTAACAAGCTCTGCTACCTGTAGCATTGCCTCTAATATATGACTCAAATCTACTAGAGATTTTTATGTGGGAAGTTTAACTATGTAAAGGTCTCTTTTCCTTGCATGGCTAGGGACTTAGTATATTAGCACTTTTAAAGTGCAACAAATGTGTTCTGTATATCTTAAAATAAAACTGGTGCACTTCACATTTGAAGATATTTGCAGCTATTGCAATAAATAAGATGTAACCCTGGTGGTTGTATGGTTCGGGCAATATGGTTTGGTTCTGAACATTTTTTCTTTCAGACTGAAGAGAAATATGCCTAATGTTCAAGAGAAGTACATACCTTAAGCCTTTTCCAGTGATCCTTGGTCTCTGGAGGATCCAGAGTACTGCTGGTTTGGATGTTGTGCCCATGCTGCCCTTAATAAAACGGTCACTTTCCCTTTACGTGCTGCCTATGGTAAAGGCTGATATAAATGGTGTTCTCACAGTGGAGGGAAGGGGAATTTCTGCCAACATTACCATGTCTTTTGGAGTCCTTCTAGAGGTTTCAAGTCCTTATAGAGGAATTTTTGAGAGGACCTTAAATATCTGCCTGGCAGCATTTTTGTCTTACCAAGAATCACAAGTGCCATGTAACTCTTCTCCTTGATGGGTAAGGTTTGGCAGGCAGAAGTGTGAAACCCATGCCCAGATGCACTCGTGAAATGCAGGAGGCTCGAGTTCAGTGTATGTTAACCCTGTTAACACCGTTTCAGTTCCTTGAGTATGTGCTTACATCTTTCACAATTGTATCACCCAACCTTTGAAAAGTATAGTTGTTATGTGAAAATTACCCTCCAAATTTTGAATAAGCCAAAAGAGTTGGTCCAAGAATCTGCTTGGAGTAGTGGACATAAATGGTCTTAAGAACATTTTAAATGCATTTTTCAGCTCCAAGGGGGAGGGGGGGGGGGGGGGGGGGGGAGGAAATCCTGTAAGTCACATAAATTTAAAGGGGGTACTTTGGGCAATAGCAAAATAAGAACCCACAAGCAGTAAGAGAAAGTGTTCATCTTGTGGGATGAGAAAGATACAGAGCTAAATGGGCTGCTGATAACTGTGTCTGCACATTCCTGGTCTCTGGTGTCTTCTATTCAGGACTAGATGTGCTTTGACTCTGTCATTGTTTCTGCTGGCATCATCAGTGATGATGTGCTGGGGCAGACCAGCTCAGGGGAGGAGCTGTGATGTTCCAGGGCTTGCCCAGCCCAGGCAGCAGAAGGACTAAAACCCAGAGGCACGCTGCAGGATGTCCCAGCGTTCAGGTATAAACAAAGCCTCAAGAAACCTCAACTGAAACTATGACTCGGGTCAGCGTCTCTCCAAATTCCTTCATGGAGTTCAGACAGGTAAAATTACATCTGGCTCCAAAGTCAGTGTGTGATAGATTAATTCCACAAAATGCATCAAGATAAATCTTGTACCTTTAGTATTCCTTTAGCTACAGCAGAAGGGGGGTTGGGGACTATTTGATACTTCCAAAAGCTGGTAAAGCTTTGTCTTATTTCTTTCAAGCTGCACAAAAAGCACAGCCAGTTGCACTCTGACAAGACCAAATGGCCCTTGTCAGTATCTGAAGGCTAGATTTAAAAAAGCTTTCTGCCATGACCCTTCCAGCTTTTGTTAGATTAAGTATGCTTTTTAGTCTTGCTAATGCAGAAAATCAGAGAACAAAAACTACTTTTACCGGCTGTACTTCGCAGACTTAAATGAATGTTGGTTTATTTGCATCTTTTAGAAATATTTCTCTGTATCATGATGAAACCAAAACACAAGCTTTTTGTGAGCTGCCACTGGAAATCATTTGGAACTTACTTTTCTGCTATTTACAGTAAAATTTATTTTGATTGTGTCTCCCTCCAACTTCCTCATTAAAAAGAATTATGCCCGAAAAATTGAATTAGTAAAGTAAAATCTCCAATTTCATAAACAGTATTTTCACAACCAGCTGGCATTATTTGGCAACAACAACAACAAAAACAAAAAAAGTAAATTTTTTCCATTCATCTTTGCTTATGAATTGTTTGCCCTTCAGCTGCCAAACTTTAATGCATGTGTTAGTTCAGCTGTTGTCAAATGTTCTATCCTGGCTGGTAAATATATTCTCTTGAGCAAATAAAGCTAATCTGATTGTTGGTCTGAGAAGACACCAGGCTGTCTTTCACCACAGTGTGGATGCTTCATGGAGGTCAAAAGAAAAAAAAAAAAAAAACCAAGGCAAAAAGGAAGTGCGAGAATTCAGCAGCCTTTAGCTCAGCTCAGCGCAGTCATTTAATTACCCAAACATTGTGTGTTGCATCTATTGTGCTTTTGGAACCTGTGTTTCCAGTCAGTCAGTGGCTGTGTTTTGAAGGCACAAAGGCTCCTCTGAGGTACAAGGGTGTATCTGCTACAGGTATAAAAGGCAGATCAGTTTACAGCAGCTAGAACTAATAACAACTTTTACTAGTAAAACCAAGCTGAATTTTTTGCTCCTTTTTTTCTTTGTTATACTTCTTCCTGTCCTCTCTGCAACAGGAATCAGGCAGATTCTTGTTGTGTGTTCCACACACAAAGTTTTCCTTGTTTTGACAGTTGTTCTTTTTTTTTTTTTTTGGTAAGTTCTCACCAAATTATATCCTGGTTTCCTTTTTTCTTTGTGTGTTTTAAAAGAGTGGAGAGATGAGCTGGCCGTCCTCCCCAGAGCAGGTTGTTTCCAGCATGCTCCCCAGCATCTTGCTGCATGCTGGAGGCATGCATTGTAGCTTACCACCTACAATGGGCAGATCTCTCTCCTTCTTCTCCTCCTGACCCTTGTGAAGAGATGTCTCCTCCTGTCCTGTGCAGCTTCTAAAGGAGTCAGTTATGTGACTCTTGGATACTCTGGAGAATGTGCTGCAGAACCAGAATATTTTAAGGCATCCCAGTGCCTGGTTGATTGATGTCTTGGTTAGCAGGCAACTTGTTACTACTAAGTTGCACTGAAATTTCTCTTACCTCAATCCAGACAAGTAAAAATGCAAGCAGCATAATTTATTTATAGTGTCCAAACCACACAATGGTTACACATGTTTATAAATGGTGATGTTGCAGGATCTACATTCATTGAAAATTAAATGAATTATAAGTGTCCCTCCCCTTTTTAGGAAAATTACTTTTTAGTCATGCAAGGGTCTGTATCTTTTGGGAGCTGTTATAGAATGCCTCCCCATGGTGGAGCATTTAGAGGTATGTTGTAGATTTTCATGGCAAGGTTCTGGTGGAGGAGAGGGGGCTGCCCAGGTGGCTTCTGCAAGAAGCAGCCAGAAGCTCTCTGCAGGCCCCACACAGCAAACACCAGCCAGCTCAAGGTTGGACCCACAGCTGACCAAAGCCAAGCCCATCACCAATGGTCACAGCGCCTCTGGGAATCATATTTAAGAGGAAAAAAAATCTCAAGCAGCCACTTTTTGCCACCAGAGAAGGGAGTGAGATGTACGAAACTCTGCAGACACCAAGGCCAGTGAAGAGGGGGGAGGAGGTGCCCCAGGTGCCAGAGAGACAGATTCCCTTGCAGCCTGTGAAGAAGACGATGGTGAAGCATGTTGTCCCTCTGCAGCCCATGGAAGATGATGTGGAGCAGAGATCCCACCTACAGCCCGTGGAGAGACCCCACGCTGGAGAGGCTGTGACCCATGTTAGAGCAAGCTCCTGGCAGGACCTGCAGCCCATGGAAAAAGACGCCTACACCAGACCAGGTTTGCTGGGGAAATTGTGACTCTGCGGGTGATCAGGTTGGAGCAGCCTGGGCCTGAGAGATTGTACCCCATAGCAGCGACCCACGCTAGTGTTGTTGGTGAAGAGCTGAAGCCTCATGGGAAAGGACTCACTTTGGAGAAGTTCATGGAGGACTGTGCCCTGTGGGTGGGACCCCACGGTGCAGCAGGGGAAGAGTGTGAGGAATGCCCCCCCCCCCGGCTAAGAAGGAAAACTTGTGAAAAACTGACCAAATGCCCCATTCCTTGGCTTCTCCCTGTGCCACCTGGCAGGGAGGAAGGGAGCAAAATCATGAATAAAGTTAATTCCATGAAGAAAGAAGGGGAGGGGGGACGTATTTTAAGATTTGATTTTACTTCTCATTATCCTACTCTCTTTTCTTTGTGTGTGTGTGCGATAAATTAAATGGGTTTTTTAATTCTGTGTTGAGTGTTTTGCCCATGACGCTAATTGCAGAGTGATCTCTCCCTGTCCTTAGCTTGACTCCTAAGCCTCTCAATATTTATTTTCTCCCCTGTCCAGCTGAGGAAGGTAGTGATAGAGTGGCTTTGGTGGGCAACTGGCCTCCAGACAGGGTCAAACCACCACAAGGTAGATTTAATTTTTTGCTTTGAAATAGATTTTTTTTCATGGGTGAGATAAACTTATCATTCTTCTTCATTAAAAAGAAAACAAAGTGTCATTTTGCTTTGGTGATATCATTCTTTCAGTGTTAGACTCTTTTCTGTGTTTCTCCTGTGTTTGGTTATCTGTTACAGTGAGAGATAAAAACTATCTCTTCTCCGCCCCCCCTCTTTAGTGAGCATTTTTCAATGTGAAGAGGTTTTGTGTTTGGAATTGAGGGCAAACCCCTGAATCTTGTAGTTCACAAAACCCAGTACAAACATAAATGGGAGAGCTCATCACTACTGGCTTTTGTGTGAGGTGAGATGTTGGTAATTAGCCTCTTCAAGGAACTCCAGACTGAGGGAAGCTGGCTAGTCCTTTTTCTTCAAGCCTCTTCAAACATTTATGTAGATAGGTTTTCAGACACTAATTGAACACACAGTTATACTGAGACCATAATAATTATAACGGTCCATAAAGCTTCACACTCAAATAAAACAGTACACTTTGGGGATTCGGAAAGTCAAATAACCAAGCAACAGTTTTTGAGCTTGACTGAGGTAATACTGAGTTGATCACAAGGAAAATGATCCAGCATTGTCCTCTTTATTTTCAAAGACGAGGCACAGTGATTAAGCAGCATAAGCTTCTGCTTTGAAAACAGAGGTGTCAGTAGTCTTTGTGCCTCGGGATATGTGTTAGATACCCACCACATGCCAAAGCCTCAGGTGAATCACACTGCCTGTGCCTGTGGAGCTGGCCGAGAATGCCACAGGAAAAAGGAGGAACGGAAAGGGAAGTTGTGTTTCCCTGCATGCATGTCAGCCTTAGCACGGCTGCGCTGTGGAAGAACTGGCGGTGTGCTGTGTGGAAAGGGGCTGCAAAGGACACGACTGGCATTGCCAGCAAGGCCCAGTGCACACATTTATCCTCTCCTGGGGGTTCTGTTGTTGCGAGTGTGGACAGCTCTACAATTGCTTTACTGGTTTCTCTTCAATTAATTCAGCCTTTTTAATTATTTGCAAAAGAGAGCTTGCCCTCTCTGTGCTGCGTCTGTTACAAGAGTGCTTGCAGTTGTCAGGCAGTCTATGTTTCTGCCCGGCCTCGTGGCAATAGTTTACCCAGAAAATGAATTCACCTTTAGTTATAGAACAGCATTTGTTGTCATGGTCTAGTGAACACAGAAAAAAAATAGCACAGAAGCTTATTCAGGTTGTGGTCTCTTTCTTCCCTCCTAGAAATGCCTCTAATACTTGCTTGTTGCCTTTATTTGCTACTGGTTGACTCCAGAGTTGTTCAACAGATAATTATTTTTGTCCTCTCTGCAACCTTCTTTTCAATAAAATGCTTCTTGTGAAGAGCAGGAGACTGATAAACTGTTGCTAGGGCCAAGCATTAGAAAGGAATATGCATCTATTAAGGCTTTGTGTGGAGATGTTACAGAATGGTTATTAAGGGATGCTGGTCCCTCAATGACTAGTTCTTAAATTCAAGGGTCAAAAAAGAAGAGGGAAGCGTTAAGTTTCTTTTATCACAGGGGAATGCAAAGTTATCTGACAGGGAATACAGATGGGTACAGACTGTCTTGGAGAGAAACATTTCAGGTATGGGTGCTGTAAGAGTGTCAGGTGGAATGATACTACTGATAAGGAGCATAAGGAAATAAAATAAGATAGCCATTGCTCAGATGTTGGTGGCTTGGGAGCAATGGGTGACAGTTAAAATGACTTATTTGTGTCAGACACATTCTGATTCATGATCACTAGAAACTGATAAAGACATCAGACAAAAAGAAGGTTATCACATTCCTGTCATTAAATGTGCATACAAACTTGTTTGAAACCTTCAATTACATGCAATTTCTTACCTAATGTCAACAAAGTTGTATGGTTAACCATATTGATTCAAGGCTGACATTTTACACATGCAAACAGACATCCTGGGTCTCAGAACTATTCTACAGCATGTCTTAGGATCACTGGGATACAAATACACGTTCACCAGTGAAGAAAGTATTTTAAAGCTTTAAGAAAGATTGATTTTGCCATAGTACTTTTGTATGGTCACAGATGAGCAGGACTTGACAATAAATGAAAGACAAGTGAAGTGAAGAACTAGACTGGAGCTTACCATCCCTTATCCATCCCTTTCAAAACAGGCACTGAACAGTGTCTATGCTACAGTTACATATCTGGTACCATCTAAAGAGTAATTCAGAGTAGATTCTTCTCAGCATAAACTGATACATTAAACGAATAAGGACTTTTGACCAAAAAGTCTACTAAACTTTACTTCTTAATAATTTTTGTACTTTTTCACCTGAGAAAATGTTAATAAAATACAGCAAATCTGTTCTTCCATGGCTACTTCTATATTTTTCCTAATGCTGCTGAAACATTGTGTTTTGTCTTGCTCTTAAAGGCAATGACAATAGAAGTATTTTGGTCAAAATTACCTTTCCTTTCAAGTTGGTTTGAAGAATGTCAGTTAAAACTCAGTGTACATTTTAGTTTCTTGGAAGTGAATTCGTTCAATCAACCTAAAATGATTTTATTGTGTCTTTTTAAAAGCTGTGGGTCGATTCCTCAGATAAATTCAAAACGCTTGGTACAAGAGCAAAAACAGATGGGAAAAGTTTTAAATCCTTTGCATAGCAGAACCTCTATTATTGTCCTAACTCTGTTTCTCACACAAGTCAGGTTCCTGGGGTTGGGGTGGGGGGGGGAACTGTTAAATTTCTTTTGCCAGTTTTATGCTTCTATCCCCTCAAAAAAAAAAAAAAAGAAAAAAAAAGAAAGAAAAAAGAAAAAAGCACCCTATTCTCTAAAAATTACAAATACCCTAAGTATCAGAGCAGAAAGTTTCTCAGCTGTACAGGCTGCAGGAGGACACAAGTTGGTATGCTGAAGACACAAGGGAGGAATGCAAGGTGCTGCAGCGGTGGCCAGCTGCTTTTGAAACGCCTGGAAAGGTTTTAAAAATGAAGACAATGCTGCTGATAATCTCATGTCTTCTAAGTAGAAATGCATGCCTACGTATTTGAAGGGCAGCGGGAAGGGGATGTTTGTCAGCAAAAGACACTGCTTCAGGGAACGACTGTCAGGCCGATGCAACAAAACCTTCCCTCCCCACCCCTTTTTGCTACCGTTGAGAAGGGAATGAAGTTTTCATTCCGCTTCCCTTATAACCTCACTGATGGCATTCATGCAAAAGGATTTTGGCTGGTGATTTAACTAAGGAGGAGATTGGCGTGTTTCAGGGATTGGGTCTCTACAGCATGTTGAGAGCACCACCCCGTGGCAAAGCAGAATTTAAGAGAGTCTATTAACGCAAAAGAAATTACCCTTTCTACAAAAATTTGCAGACTGAATGCAGCTGTATGGTACTGTTGGCTACATCACTCAACAAAGACTTAGTCGACAAACAGTCCGATTTTCAAGCCAAAAAAAGCCACCCAGCCTGTCAAGAAAGCAGTTACAGAAAGAGGTTTGCCTGGGAAAATAGTTTGCAAGCAGACTTGCATTTTGCCTTGCTTGAAGAATTCTGTATCTCTGTGTGTGTAACCAGGGCTGCCTGATAAGCTTTAGTGTTCTGGTCATGTAATCACCTCACCAAGTGTATTTTGCTGCATTTTGCAAAAAATGTGTTATCTTTTTCAAGAACAAGAGCACCTAGCCTGTTCTCAGAAAAGAGTGTAATTCATGTAAAAATTAGAAGAAAAGAAGAAAAATGAGATTATTCCAACCAGGAAGGTGATGCAGGTAGAGTGCAAAGAGAAGAATATATTATAGAGGTAAAGTCCAACATGTACTGATTAAGAAATAAAGTACATTAGTTGCAGATAGCTCATATTCGTTGTGGTTGGGTTTGCGTCCATTAGTCTCTCATCAAATAAATGTGTCTTTAGGAAAGGAATAGAAAGAAAATAAAGATATTTCAAATGCCATTTCATAAATAAATAAACAAAGGAAATGAAATTAAATTCATTTTCGTATATTGGCAGTTAGGGTTCTAAGCTTAAATCAATGTGTGCGTGCGGTGTGTAGGAACCAAGCCTGAAATGTAAAATGAAGATTCCATATGTGCTTGTTCAGTATGAAAAAAAACCCCACAAACCTTCCATCTACAGACAAGTTGCATGTTGCTTTGAAATAAGTTGGTGAGCATTTGGTGGCCAAATGTTGAAAGACACCCTGGGCAGAGTTCACTTAGCATCTTAATGTTAGATACACATTATGTTCGTTTGGCCTGTGGACTTCTGAATTTAAATCAGAGCAGAAGTGGGATGAAGAAAGGTGACCCCCCCTGAATCAAGTGTAAGACACTCCTCTGCCTTAACATGGCATCCTGCAGGCAGTTTTCATCCACTGGTTCTTCTTAAATGAAGTACATTCTGAGAGGCCATGGTGGTACCCAAGCATCCTCCAAGTTCAGCTGCCACTAAGAAGCTCTGAATTTCCACAGCAATGCTTGTGAAACTCCTTCCTTCACTCTCTGGCCCAGCTCTGAAGCTCAGAGGCTCCCAGATCAGTTATTTCTCAGGCTCCCTGCCCTGTATCCATTCACTAAAGCTCAAAGAGAGCTGGAGGCATGAAAGCCTCCTGAGGTAACTTGGTGCCTGGAGCTATTGGACAGTGTAGCTGAAAAATGCTTTTAATGTTTGTTAAACACAGGTCTTTTGACTTTCCTATTCACAGGACCTGAAAATTTATTCAAAAACAAACAAAAAACTTCTGTGGAGGGAAATTGATGCTGAATGCATACCATTCTCCACACAATTAATTAGGAAGAAGAAAATAGCCTGTCATTACCCTGGACGGTACCTTGCGACCATCTGTCTCAGAGCTTTAGCAAGCATGCAGGCTGTGCATACATCTAGCTCTACCTCTTCTGACCCAAACCATTAGCTAAAATTCAGGTCTTGTGCAATTTCCATTAAGCAGACAAATTGATGAGGGTCCTCTTTGACACAGCCCTCCTATCTGTTGCTGTAAACATAGATATGACTGCTTTTTGCTTCCTCACTGTAGAAGTTAGTAAAAAAGGAGGAAGAAGCAGTAAAAACAGAGGTTTCTTCTTCCCCATTAAAGGCTATTCCAGTTTAATGAAAGTATTTTATTTATAGTCTTTCTGAGGTTGAGTGTGCTCTTTTGGCCATCTTCATGTCTTCTCACTGCAACTTCTGGTTCTGTCCCCAGCTGACACATGCCTAGCCACAATGAAATCAAAGGCTCATCCAGCAAAATCCCTTTAACTGCATAGATATAAAATAGCCCCAAGAAGCCCAGTTAAACAGTTGTTTTTTGTTGATCTAGCCATCATCAAATGGATAATGAAGAGGGGTTTAGCTGTTCCTTTATTTAGTAGAGCTAACCAGAAACAGCAACCAACGAATTCAGCCAAGGTTTTTGGTCTACTAGCCTGTCAACTGCAGGACATTCTTACTATTGCTGGTAAAAAAAGACTATTCCTCCCTGACAAAAAAAAAATAATGTAACATAATCCTATGCTTGAAGTGTAACTCTGTGGACAGGCCTTTCTCTGGATAAAAGGCTACTTTAGCTTGCCGTGAAATCTTTACATGCATCATGATTTGAGGTGTCATTAAAGATTGAACCTCCTAAATTTATTCAGGTAGTAAATTAACTTTCACTTTTGCCTCCAAGGATGAAAGAACGAATTCCCTTTTAAAATGAAGAAGGCTACATAAAGGGATAAATCACTACTGATAGTTTCTGACTTAAATGTAGTTTGGGGTTTTTTTCCTTTAAGAATTCTTTCTTTAAAAACCAAAGATCTAAATTTTAGTATTTAATGTTAGCATAAGCACTGAAGAAACCTAAGAAAGTCCAAAACCTGATTTGCTGTCAATGAAGTCTTAGTGATTAAGCTCATATTCTCAGAATTCTGTTATCAAACCACAGCTTGATTGTTTGCACTATTTTTTTTATATACTGAGTTATCAGGTCTGTCTGCATGACAAATGATTGCTGTGCCAGACCTTTGATCAGCTTTTCTGTACCCAAAGCATGCAAGGACAATCAGAGGAAAGACGTAAGTTTCTGTAGAAACTGCTACCTATAAACAACCATTTGCCACTTTATCGAGTGGCATTTGTCCCTCTAAGTCAAGCTGTTTCAGAAGAAAACAGGAGAAAGCTGTCAGGTAGTGCAGCAACATGACTCTGAAAATTAATTGCTTTGCATCAGAGGCTATTCTCAAGCAAAATGTAACAAGACAGGGCCAAGTCCCTGCATCTCAGAACTGTGCTGCCTGTCCAGATACTCTAATTGACTCATTAAATCTGTCCACACAGAGCTTGTCATAAATTCCAGGTAGGCCTTCGTGAGTGCACCTGAGTGATGGTCCTCTCCCAAAACATGATGAATGGCAACACGCTACTTAGCACTGCCTCAGGGTGCAGTCCGAATGGCAAAGTGTTTGCGGGCTGAAGAAGCACTAACAGTTCAGAAAAGACATCCTCTATCCTCTTCAGGAAAAGATGGATGCTTAGATGAAAGGATTGCATAGGATATGTACTTGACTATACTGAGATACAGCTAGATGGAATGCCTTACTGGGAACTTTGTTCAGAGTAGCACTAAGTTAAAATATAACTAATTTGTGATTGAGCACTGATTCCCTATAGTCTGTTGCAGCAAGATGGAAAGCTCTTTTGTCTGTAAAGTGATACCAAAGACTGGCTACTGTTCCTAACATGAAAAAGACCATGCAAACATTTAGATAAAAGCAGTAGCTGAGGATTAATTTTGATCAGAACTAGATGCTTCTATTTGTAACACACAGGCAGTAGGAACATGTGTGGATTTACACTGTACCACAGGGAGTTTAAGGAGGAATCCTGCTGTGGCAGACTTCTAGTTCTCCATACAGAGAAAGGTAGGTAATGTTGTATTATGCTTCCGTGATTTGAGCTGAGTCAGTGACAGGCTAGCTCTGACTTCTACTGCAGAGAGACAGAGACAGCACTTTTCTTCATTCTTCTCAGCTACATTTGGGGGAGTTATTGTCACTCTAGGTTTCCTATTGAAATATCCTACTATTTTTTCTTGGGTGTTAGGAAAATTACTTTTTGCTTAGAATCATAGAATCACTTGGGTTGGAAGAGACCTTTAAGATCACTGAGTCCAACCATAGCCTAACCCTGCCTAGTCCACTTCTAGACCATGTTCCCAAGCACAACATCTACACATCTTTTAAATACCTCCAGGGATGCTGGCTACACCACCTCCCTGGGCAGCCTATTCCAATACTTAACTACCCTTTCAGTAAAGAAATTCTTCCTGATATCTAACCTAAATCTTCCCTGGTGCAATTTGAAACCATTTCCTCTTGTCCTATCACTTGTTACCTGAGAGATGCTCCAGCATTTCAACATCCTTCTTGTAGTGCGTGGCCCAAAACTGGACACAGTACTTGAGGTGCAACCTCACCAGAGCAGAGTATAATGGAACAACCACTTCCCTACTCCTGTTGGTCACACCATTCCTGATACAGGCCAGGATGCTGTTGGGCTTCTTGGCCACCTGGGCACACTGCTGGCTCATGTTCAGCCCTCTGTCCACTAACAGCCCAAGGTCCTTTTCCTCCAGGGAGCTCCCCAGGCACTCTGCCCCAAGCAGAGCTTGCCCTGCCTGGTGGCTTGTGTTTTCCCTCCTTTTCATTCCAAAAAAAATCCTATCATGACCTCCAATTTGGTGAGGACATACCTATCCACATTAAGATAATTCTTTTATACCTTCTGATCTGGAAGATCTCAAAATCCTTTCCACAGCACAGAAGATACTTTAAGGCATTGCATCCAAGTTTCTTACTGTTTTATTCTTCCATCCATTATCTCCTTGCTGCAGTGCAAAACTTCAGGGAAGACACAGTCCTTTCTCCAAGGTATCTAACATGGACACATATATAACAGACTCGGCTTCCAGCATCGATCTTCCAGAAAGTGGTAAAAGCAGTTGTTCTTCATGGATTTTTTTAATGGTAAACCAGTAACATTTCTTTTTTCTGGAGGCAGTGGTGAAGGATGCTACTAGTGATAAAGGACAATGTTAACTTTCTTCTGCTAAATTGATGTTGACCAAATAGAAACTTAAGACGTTGTAACAGCCACTGTTTCTGTAATTTACCTCTCCCATGCTGGTGTCACATGTGTGGATTTCTGTTCCCCAGGGTGTCATAGTTGGATTATTTAGGTTTCTGAGCTCCATGTTGGTATATTTAAAGTGGAATCAAACTGAAAGTTCCTTTAATTATGTATTAAACACATGAAATAATTTATAATCTTATGTATTCATGCAGATACATAATAGTGGCATAGAGTATAGTAAAGCATGGTGTATTTTCTTTGTAGCATGTAAAAGAATCTGGCATGTGACACTTGTAAAGTAGTGCTTTACATTGACTTAATTTTCCTCCATCTACAATATAGCTGCTTAACTCCCTCATGGTGTCTGTAGGGTACCTATTTGTCCTTAGTCAGAATTGGAATCGATGCAGAATATTTCATTTTTCCAAATAAATGAGACAGCTTAAATGCAAACAAGAGAGTCAACTACCCAGCTGGGCCTGTGAGCATCATTAAAGCATCCTATTGCTTTGATAGTTATGTACTGATGTGTATTGTATATATGCTGATATAAGGTTTTGGTCTGATACACTTGCAAAATCAATATGATTTTTTCTTTTATATTTTGAGGTTCCCAGGCTACTAAAAGAATATTGCTCTGATAGTATTCTGCTGGTGCTTTAGAAATAAGGGTTTGATTTTTAGCAGTATAGATTTTATCATATGGCTTTCAGGCAGCTAACAATAGCTGGGCATTAACATTTGTCTTCAAGCGACCAGATAAAATTTCTTTCTCATATTGCTTGTTTATCTTAACAAGAATACTGTTTTATTTCTGGGGAGTTTTTAGGAGAGTGACAGGGAATATGATGTAGTTCTATGATTCTATGGTACAGGAAAATCATAGCACTCTTAAGAAAATACTCATCAAAAAACTGTAGGAAAGCAGTATTCTGGAAGAAAGTAGCAAGCTTTTTGCATCAGGAGAAAGAATGTCCCTTGAAACTAATGTCCCTTGAAAGACGATGGACAATTTACTTTTTATAAGGAAAAGAGAAAATATATATGCATGTGGAGAAACCCATGGTGGAGCAGGTGTCCCCCCGCAGTCCACAGAAAAGGCCGAGACCCCACCTGCAGCCCATGGAGAGGCCCCACGCTGGAGCAGGTGGAGACATACAGGAGACACTGTGACCCACACTGGAGCAAGCCTCTGCCAACACTTGCAGCCTGTGAAGAGAGACAGAGACACAGAGATGAGAGAGAGAGATACCCACGCTGGAGCAGGTTTGTTGTGGGGGAAGCTGGTGACCCCATGGAGGACCAGGCTGGAGCAGTCTGGGCCTGAGAGACTGAGAGACATTCTATGATTTATGACTGCACCCCACAGCACTGACCCACGCTGGGGCAGCTGGGGAAGAGCTGAAGGTCTGTGGGAAACGGCTCACATTAGAGAAGTTCATGAAGGACTGTCTCCCATGGGTGGGACCCCACACTGGAGCAATGGGAAGGGTGTGAGGAATCACCCCCTGCCCCAGCTAAGAAGGAAAACAACTTGGGAGGAACTGACTGAAAACCCCATTTTCCGATTCCCTGCCCCTCTCCGTGCCACAAAGGGGGGAAGAAGGGAGCGAAATCATGACCAAAGTGAAGTCTACTAAGAAGGGAGGGGTGGGGGGAGGTGCTTTAAGATCGGGTCACGCTTTTCCTTATCCAACTCTGGTGTCACTGTGTGTGCAGTGCAGGGTAATAAATCAGAGAGTTTTGTTTCCTTTATTCTGTGTTGAGTCTGTTTTGCCCGTGACACCAATTGTTGAATGATCTCTCCCTGTCCTTATCACGACTCCTAGGCCTCTTAATATGTATTTTCTTCCCTGTCCAGCTGAAAAGGGAAGTCATAGAGCAACTTTGGTGGGCATCCATCCTCCAGCCAGGGCAAAACCACCACACTTGTATATGCAACTTTACACTTTAGTACAAGTTGTAGAAATTGTTACGTGTAGCCTGCCAGTACCCAGGCTCTGTTCCCAGTATCTGGAAATATGGTGGCTGTCACGTCTGCACTTATCTCAGATTCTTGACCTCCTTAGCCATGGAAATGCTTTGTCAGATATCACTTTTCTTTGGAAAGAGTTTCTAGGGAGAATTGGCTGCAAACAAGTACAAAGTCAGACTGATGAGATGGAGAGAACACAAAAAAATGGAGAACATGCATCACTTCAAAAGTACGTTGCCAACACACTATCCCAGTAAGTCTAATATGTTGACAGATAGAAAATCCCTCTCAATTGAACAATTATTTTTCAAGAACTGACAAAATACTAAACTGCAGGATATTTTGCAAGAAAAGCAGCAGTTAAGGATAGTTCAGGAAAATGTGTCTGTAAGTGAACAGACCCTGACAGACTATGGGAGAATAAATACTGAGGTAAAAAAGAAAACTTCTGTCCCACAGCTCCTTTAAGCTACAAGAGGTGAACATGATCCTAAAGCAATACGTCAAACATTCAGGACACTCGACTCAGAATATTGTTTGTTTTGGGTCCTCGCTGGAAACCAGGTTTTGTTGAATCTTCTGAAACACTTTTTAAGGGCAGAAATTGGTTTTAAAATGAAAGCTGAAAACATTGTTTTTGCATGTGAATGTACTGATTTCTGAGACTGAATGCTGAAACCCACAGCATCATACTGGAGAGGAGCTTGCCCACAAAACAAAAAGTCTTTGGCTTCTGGCACAGTAGCCTGTATCTACAGAAGCAGTTATTAGCTAATGACTTAAATGTAAAACAATATTTTATTACACAGTTGTCTATATCTGCCCTGTCCTAGTTACAAGACCAGTTCAGTTTCCAGCCTTGTGAAAATGTTTAGGCACACTTTCTCTATCAGCCCAGTCAATACGAAAAGCCTTGCATCCCTGCCTGAGGGATCCTCATCCACTCTTCCTTGGGTCATACTGGAAAATGAGTCAGATAAAAGATCCAGGTTTAAATACCAATAAATAAATAAATAAATAAAACAGCTGCTGATTTTTTTTAAGTGTGGTTTGCATGAAAGTCCAGCAGAGAAACAGCTGGATCACAGAATCCTTTATGCTAAGAGATGTGGGAAAGATATACTGGTAAAACTAAGGGGAAAGCACCCTCCAGTACTTCTTTCAATATCCATCTGTTCAAGTGCTTTCTGAATCCAGAGAACATCTCTTGCATCCCAAGATGATGGTGTTAATGCCCAAGAACTAGAATACTGTGTACTATCAGCAGAAAGTATTTCCACATGAGCTCACCTTAATTCCCTTATTAGATACTTGTGACGTTCAGTTGTAAGTTTGATGTGGTAGCGCGTTATAAGTTGAGAAACAAAAAAGATGGGCAAGTGAGGAAAATGTTTAAAAAAAAATAACTGAAGCCAGAAAAATACTTTCTATTCTCAAAACACACAAATTCTCCTTATATTAAAGCTATATTAATTATTTGTCTCTTAAGCTACATAACTGAATCAAAAAACTTGGCTGATAAACAATAATCTTTCCAATAGAAATCAGTTTGGAACAACTTACTAAAATCTTGTGTTGGTGGCATTGAAAAGTGAAAAGGATTACCCTTTTATGGCTGTTTCTCCAAGTTTGTGTTTTAAAATGTTCTCAATCACATTTTTATTAAAGTATTTTAAAATCCCCACACTTCTTGCAAGTCAGAACTCCATTCAAAGAGCCTTAACAGCTCTGTCAGTGCAATGTTAACTTGAGAGTTTGGCACCTTTGGTGATAAGGATGAATATGAAAACAAGGTCCTCTCTAGGGGCTACTTCTGCCTCTTTGTGAGATTTGTGAGGTTGAGAAGTGTGCCTAAGAGCATTAGGGATATGTGAAAGAAGAAAGACAGGGGATTAGCTGAAGAGACTGCAAGGCTCAAGTTTGTCAAGAAATGAAGCAGATGACTCTCTAGAAGGCTGTGGAGCTGGGTATAATTCTGACAAGGAAGGGCAGAAGCAGGAGTTTAAGAAGTGAGTCACTATATCCCCTCCCAGCCCAGCTGATAAACCAAAAGAAAATGAGCAGCTTTAAAATTAAAGTATGCTGTCAAGGACCCGGACTGGGAACAACTTGTAGGCTTTATATAAATCTTCTTAAGACCTTAGCAGAGACTAGAACTTAAAAGGTTGGAATTATTATATGCGAGATATTTTTTCCCCCTGCTTGGATCCTGAGCTGCCTCAGGCCCGAAAGACTTAGATACTTCAGGAAGAGGGTGAGGCAGGTGGAAAGGTATGAAAATGATCATAATACCCAGTATCCTTTAAAAAACAAGTAATTGAATTGTTCAACATGCTTGAAGTAATGAATATGCCCGAAGTTTTGGCGAGTTAGGATGTTAGGCATTTGTCTACTATAGATTGTTTCTGCCTTTTGTTTACTACTACATCAGTTTTATAATGGCACAATAAATGGTGGAAAGGTGTGAGAAAGAATAGTTCTTTTTTGATAGGGAAACAGTGTGAAAGTCAAAACCACTTCCAGCATAATTACATGACAATATTTCTTGCTCCTTGACATTACAAAGTTAAGCCATTCTCTGATAGACCCACTTCTAGTAAAGGAATAGACACAGCATTAAAAACTGTTTTGGGTTTTTGTGGCAAGGTTTGGGGAGTGGTGGGGGTGGCTACAGGGATGGCTTCCACTGGAAGCTTCTAGAAGCTTCCCCCAGGTCTGACAGAGCAAATACCAGCCAGCTGAAAAACAGACCTGCTGCTGACCAAGGCTGAGCCAATCAGTTATGGTCATAGCACCTCTGCCATAACATATGTGAAGAAAGAGGAAAAAGGAGGTGCTCCAGATGCTGGAGGAGATATTGCCCTGAAGCCCGTAGAGAGGACCATGGTAAATCAGGCTGTACCCCTGCAAACCATGGAGAGTGATTCTATGAGTCTATGATGATTCTATGATGGGGAGCAGAGACCCCACCTGCAGCCCATGGAGGACCCCACAATGGAGCAGATGAAGACACACAAAGGAGGCTGGCACCCCATGGGAAGCTTGTGCTGGAGCAGGCTCCTGGCAGGACCTGTGGAGAGAGAGGCCTATGCCTGAGTAGATTTCCTGGCAAGACTTGTGACCCTGTGAGGGGACCCATTCTGTAGCAGTCTGGCCCTGTATGTCTGCACCCCATGGAAGCCACGCTAGGGTAATTCTTGAAGAACTGAAGTCCCTCTGGGAAGGACTTATGTTGGAGTTCATGGAGGACTATGTCCCATGATTGGGACCCCACAAGGGAGTAGGGGAAGAGTGTGAGGAGTCCTTGCCCTGAGGAGGAAAGAGCTGGCAAAGATGATGTGTGATGAACTGACCCCCACCCCCATTCCCCATCTCCTCCTGTGCTGCTTGGGAGGAGGATGGAGAGATATCATCAATAATGTTGAGCCTGGGAAGAAAGGAGGGCTAAGGTAATGTGTTTTAAGATTTGGTTTTGTTTCTCATTACTCTGTTTTTTTGGGTAGTAAATTAGATGCATTTTATTCCGTGTTTTGCCCGTGACACTGATTGCAGAGTGATCTCTCCCTGTCCTTATCTTGACTCCTGAGCCTCTCAATATATATTTTCTCCCCTGTCCAGCTGAAAAGGTGAGTGATAGAATGGCTTTGGTCGGCATCTGACCTCCAGCCAGGCTCAAACCACCACACAGACACAAGTTAGAGCAGCCATCATCAACCCTAACACCTTCTGGGAGTATGCCCAGAAACCAGTACCCTGACTCACAGCGCTGCTGGTGGTTCAAAGAGTATTAAATGGGTACAGAATGTAGCCCACATTCACTAATGACTTTTACAATGAACATCACCTCTGTTTTTACTAAAAAATCTAGCTGTTGTTTTTAACGAACCCATGCATATCTCTGTGCTTGCATGAAAAGAGAGAATTAACTGCCTTCCATCATTAACAGAAACTCCAAGAGCAGTTGCTTTTTCCCCAAAGGCTTATCCTATTTTAAACTTGACTTGTGGAGATTTAACTTTGGAAAAAGCACTGCAGAATGCTGATCTTCAGCGACTCTTAAACATCAAACAGTTGAAGCTTGGGAGCTTATAAAAGCAGCTGTTTCGGTCCTTACCCTGCAAAAAGATGTTCTGAACCCTACTGCTATAAATATATTATTTTATTTGATTTTTCTTTTTTTTTTTTTTTTCAGAGAACTCATCAGCGTTCCCTGAAAAAGGTAAGAAAAGAAGCCATAGAAAAATGGCTTTGGCTTTGCAGGGCTCTTCTGACCCCTCCCTTCAGCTCCAGATTGGCTCAGACTTCATGTGATGTAGATTAATCTCTAGACAAAAATGTAATAAAGAAGCTGGCCAAATGACTAAGATTCATAGAAATAACATTCTTTAATACTGAAGTAATGATCACCTTTTTAGAGATTTCAGAGGTCTCCAGAGAGGATACATGTGTTTTCTCAACAGTTTAACTGCAGCACTATGAAGGAAGAGGCCAAATTGGTGTTTAAAACAAGCATTTTTGAACTTTAACAAACCCCTCTCTCCTTAATGAGGTGCTCCTTATCATGGTCTCTCATCTTGTCATTAAGAAACCTGTGCTTCCCTTGGAAAAGAAACAGTGGGAAATGAGACAACATGCTCTGAAAAAAGTTATTTCCCACTTCTTCCTTGGACAGTGCTGTGTTCAACCAAGGATCACATTTGTGTGGCTGTAGAAGAGTTCTTTCTTATGCTACTAAATTCTTCAGTGCCAGTTCAGTAATACAGTCAAGAAAGTGATGCAGAAACCTGAGGCTGACAGCTATTTAGTTACTCTAGCTGAGAATATTGCCTTCAATAAACCCTTCATGTTCACAAGTTGCTGACCTGTGAGCTATTCCTGACTTCCACTATTTTCTCCTATGTATAGATCTGTTTTCCAAATTCAGTAAGTTGTTATTGTTGGAAACTGAGGTAGTCTTTGCTATGGTACTGCTGGCGCAGTAATACAAATATAATTAAATTGAATTTTTGAAACTAATGTTTAATGAATAATCATTGCATTGTGTATTAATTCACAGTGCAAACAATATGCTCAGACAATTCTAAAATTCAGGGAAGATATAAAAAACATACAGAAAACCCATACATTTCTCTTGTAAAGAAATTAGAAAAAATCTGTAACAGAACTGTACTTCTACCATAGTTGGTTTAGTTCCTCTCTCCTTTCTGTTTTGTGTTTGATTCAACCACTACCAATCAACCATGCTCATAACTCAGTATAACCCCCATTCTTCATCCAGCTGTTTGCAAGGAATGTAGGCAATGCAGGCAATTACATCAAAATAAAAAGGAAGAATGGGAATGGAGCAGCTGCTCTGCAATAAGACAGTAAGAAGGCAAGGAAAGGGCAGCGGAAATTAAATTACTCTCTGAGGTTTCAAGTCAGATTTCTTCTTAAACTCCCCAAATCCACCTCAGATCTACCGCTGCACTTGTCAGAAGTGGCCTAATACTTCCTACATCTTTTTTTTCCTAAGGATACTTCCATAGATAGGAGCATTCGGGCAATTATGGAAATGTACTGGTAACAACTGAAAGCTCACAGTGATTTCAGACAAATGAGGACAGATACGTGAAGGAAAACCCAACCTCCTCTTGAAGCGCTACTCCTGTATGGCATTATTTTTGCCTTTGACTCTCTGGAGCTTCAGGAAGAAAACACCATCTGCTAAGAGCATAAACAGAGCAGGGAAATAAAACTACCTGGAAAACAAAGGCCTCTTCTGTCGTTGGGCACGTCTTCAAACAGCTTGTCTGATGCTTTCAGCTTCCCTTTAACATAATTTCCATATTAATTCCATGCAACAACTGACTGCTCAGTACAGTGCACAGACATTCTCCTGTTACATCTTACGTATCACTTCAATTATAAAAACCAACCTGCTTTTGGTTTTTTTTTTCCAAGGGGTTACAAATTATCAGAACATCAGATAGCCTATACTTGCCATTTTTCTGGATGCATGCTTTCCCTCTCTTCTGGAGAAAACTCTTTCCTCAGCTAAAGCAGAAGTTGTGACAATTGCATATAAGAGGTTAAAAACACCAGTATCTGCTTGTCTCATACACAAACATTGTGGAGGGAGATCTGCAAGGTTGGTATGAGAAGCAGCAAAAGGAAGGGAGTCTTACAGAAGAGGACAGTCCTGTTTTGGCTAGAGACTGTGGAATAAACAAACAATTTCTACACAAAATTTTGAAGGCTAGGGTGCCTGGAGTGAGGCCTTTTGCTTCATTAGCTGTGAAATGAATATTAAAACTGACATCCCTAAATATGGTAATGAGCTAAAAGCAGCACATGCTAAACTTATATGACTATAGCACTCAACTCTTCACACAAATCATGTGAGATGTCACCCCTGGGAGGGAACAACTAAGATTGGTGTATAAAGGGTATTGAGGAAGTTACACCCAGGGGGGAGAGAAGAAATGGAAGACCCCAACAAGGCAGTTGATGGGCTGTGCTCCTTCTCCTCCACCCAAGTTAAGGATGCTTTGTTCATAAGCAATTATGATTCACCTTTTTGGCGAGAATACCCAGGTCAGTACTTAGCTAGCACTGTGATTATAAATCATAGCAGTATATTAGCGCTATGGCAGTAAGCGCATTTATCAGTGCCGACTCTGACCTCTTTATGTCTGTCATTTTAATAAACTATCCATTAGCTTCAACTTTGCAAAAGTGTCTCAGTGAAAGTCCTTTGGGGGCTCGGACAGGCAAACGTTGACTGATACGTGGCTATTTATGTATAATCCTTTAAACATACACTACTGACCAAGTCTGGGACTAAGACTGGCCCTGGCTGCCTTGGCCTCTCTCTGAGAAGGGGTTTAGAAAGCAAGACGGTCCTTTCTGAATCTCTTGACTTAACAGGAGGGCCTCCCTCAGCCACACATCAGACTCACACCCTTTACATGACAGAAGTATATGGCATGCTGCTGATGTTATGTATATTTATAGAAGTAAAATTTAACAAATGACAATTATAAGATATACTTCTTATACCTAAGGCAAATAATGGAGAAGTAGTCAGAGAATTAAGTGTTTTCTTTATGGTAAGAGGAGAAAACAGCCAGTCAGTTTTCTGTTCCACAACAACCTGTGGCAACTTAACTGGCATACAGTGATACTTTTGCCTCAAAGGGTTGTTCTTGAATGCCACATTAAATTGCCGTGGCAAACTATAGATAGCTTAGAAATTCCCCAAAGCCTGATGCAGACACCACTCCAAACACACACACTGCTGCTCAGAGCTACATCAAACTCCAAAGGCCAATCCAGTCCACTCTTTTCCTTCCCTTGCCCTTTGTAATACTCTCTGCTGCCACCTTCGTCTACTGATTGTTTTCCTGACATGCTTTATTCTTTCCCCTAACCTGTCTGCTATTCTCCATTGTTTTCTTACCAGTAATACCTGAAGTTGCACCGAGCAGCAGCGTTTTGGTAGTACGTGTTGTTTCTTTCCTTAGTAGAGATTTTGAGACTATTTTTTGGCTTTTGTTTCAGTCCTCTTCTCTCTGCCTTCACTAACTCTGTTTATCTACCCGTCAGTTTGAGAAGGAAATCCATAAAATAGCATGGTCTCCCACGTTCTCTTCCTGAATCCCTCCTGAAACAAGCTCTAGCATAACATGTGGAAAACAATGTTACAAGTCCATGTTGTGATTTAACCCAGCTCAAACAACTACACAGCCATTCACTCACTCTCCCTCTCCCAGTGGGACTGGGAAGAGAATTGAAGATGGGGAAGAAAAAAATGCAACTCAGGGGTTGAGATAAAGAAATTTTAAATAAAAGGAAGAAAATAATAAATAAGAATTAAGAATAATACAATATACAAAACAAGTGATCACCAGCACAATTGCTTATCCAAAGTCTATTCTCTGCATGACCCTGAGCTTCCCTACCTCCCAGCCCCTGCCGGTTACATACATCATATGGTACAGAATATGCCTTTGGTCAGTTTGGGTCAGCTGCTCCGGCTGTGTCCCCTCCCAGCTTCTCGGCCACCCCTGCCTTCTTGTTGTCAGGGCAGTATGAAAAGCAGAAAAGTCCCTGACTGCTTGGCAACAACTAAAACCATCAGTGTGTTATTGACATTATTCTCATCCTAAAGCCAAGATGTAGTGCTACACCAGCTGTTAGGAAGAAAATTAATTCCATCCCTGCTGAAACCAGGGCACCCATTAAATTTTTCTCAGATTCTTTTTCTTGTATCTTTGCTATTTACAGAAGTCTGAGACATGCTCTAAGATAATGTTGCCATGGCGTTGTCTCAAATTTGGTCTGATGTCCTCCCAAGGAGACATGAAGGTAGCTCTTTTCCAGAAGTTTAAAGATGCACCATTGACATTTTTTTCCCTCATGGCCATTTCAAATGAGTAAAGAACAACCAAACTATCAAACATTGAGCAGCGGTCAATCCAACATCTGCCTTGTGTACATTGTGCCTGGATAAACACTGATATATGTAGCACTGATAAATACTGATGCCACCATTCTAAGTTCATGTATTTTGCAAACAAAGAGCTCATAGATCAGAATCCATGGATTAACTGGGTTTATGGCTTTGTGTTTTCTTTTTTTTTTTTTTTGCAGGTGGCTAATCCGCCTGATGATGACTCTGAATTTTTTCTTCAAATGATCTTTCTCACCTCTACTTAACCAACACACATTTTTACAAAAATGTTTTCCACCTCCCTTACCCTGGAATTTTAGAATTTCTGCCTATTTTTATACAGAAGTATTTCACGAAATATTGTGCTAATGAAAAGACTTTAACACTTTATAGCACTCTAACAGAGTGCTTACCTTTTTTCTGTTAATATATTAAGTTCTCAGAAGCTGTTGTAAACATTTTAATTTCATGACAACCCCTAAGAATTTCAACCCTATTTTCTGAAAACAAGGAGTGCTTCACTTAATATTTTTGATAAAGCCATATCCTAATAGAAAAACTCTAGGTTGCTGTGCTTTTAAAAATAAAATCTAGCAAAAACCAAGATAATAACCAAACCTTTGCTCTACAGCACTATCCATTTCCTTATGGCTTCTGCATTAAAATATCTGCCTATTTTTGTTATTCAACCTAATTATACAATACCTTCCTAGGAGATGTTTTTCTCTGACTAAATTGTTACAGAAAACAATAGTTCGCTATCGCCTGCATTTCTGTCCTCAGTGCTGTTTTGTATTCTTGTATACAAGCAGAATTTATAAGCAAAATAATGTGTGTCTTGCCATGAAAACCCATGTACTGATTCAAGAACAGATATTTTAATCTCAATTGCACCTGAAAAAAATGGCAGACATCTGTTATTATATTTGACTTCTGTTCTAACTTTTCACCCTCATGTTTAAACATTGTCTGTCTTACCTGTCCATAGAGATGTTAGGCTTAGCTAAAATAGTTTTAATAGGATCTGAGTGTTTGAACATAGTTTTTTAAAATAGGTGTGTCTGCAAAAAGGGGAAAATGCATTTTTCGTATTCATGAAAGCAAAGATTTAAAAATCTGGAGGGCTGTAAACATCACTTGGAAAGCTGCTGGTAGGGAAGACGATACAGTCACAAACACCCTCACTGTATTTTTGTTGATAAGGAGATAGGTGAGAGTGAAACACTGCAAATCATGCTGGCTTTTGATGATTTTTTACTGATGTCAGAAGTTATGTTAATTTTGCATCAGCTCGTGTACTTCAGTATTATCACTGAGCACTGTTGCTAGAGGCAACTGGCAGTGAACATGGTCTTACCTATTTTCTTTCTCTGCTGTGGTCCCTCTCCTGTATTATTTTTTAAAGCATTATTTGCAATTTAGCTGAGGAGTGTTCTGCAAGTCAAGTATTGAGCTGGGTACAAGAACTCAGAATTTAATTAAGGACTTCCCAAATCACTCCCCTCTAAAGGCAGGAGTTAATCCCAGAGAAGGAGGACTCACTTCACTTTGATTTTGTTACGGTCACTGCTGGGTTAAGTAACTGCATTCAACAGGAACTGCATTCCCTGAAAAACAGGGGACTGCAACCCTCTGCACAGCTCCTCTCTGAGGCTTTTTTGACCAATTTAAGATCCTACATAAAGATAAAACAGAAATTCTGGCAGTTGTCTCTTCCTAGTGTAGAGAATTTGAAGTGTTTTTTGTCGTGTTCAGATTTAGGGAGGAACTTCATCTGTATTGGAGCCTGCAGCAATGGACAAAACAAGAGAGGAACTTTGCAGACAAACTATTGAAAGAAAACAAGAGAAAATGCATGGAGAAGTGTTTGCTTAGTAGCTTAGGGTGAAATGAAACATAAAATCTGTTCATATATACAAATAACCTTGAAATGGGATGGCTGCTGATGGACATCTCTTCTTGCTTGGGGCATTGAACATAAAAGGTTGAACTATTTATACGTTTAATTTCTCAGATGACAAGTTTACAGAAATGAAACTAAACTAAAAGACTAATACAAGCATTGAAAATATTACATTGAATTACTTATTGTTCATTTCCTAGGATCTTTTAATCTCCCTACAGCTTACATTGGTTGATCACGTAATACTGTGAGGCTAGAGCTGAAAATGTCTTCCGTAGGTTTGAAAAGACTTTGTGTTCTACAAAGAAAAGACATAAATGTGTACTTGGTGTTGGTGGTAAGGTGCAGGCCGTGGTGGGGATGGCCTCTGTGAGAAGAGATGAGGGGCTGCTCCATGCCAGACACAGACAGTTCTGGTCCTCTCCAAAAATGGAAAGAATCACTTTTTATTTCTCATGGCTTTATAATTAGAGTGATGAAAGTTTGATAATGTTTCTCTGACTGCAAAGGAAATGACAACAAGGAGGCATCTGCACAAGGTACTCGGGTTGTGATACGTTTTTTGAGTAGTCCTCAAGCGCCAGTGTATAGCATGTTGCATGGCTGCGGCTCTGTACCTGTTCTTGCAAGCTTTCATTTGGAAATAGAAAGAAAACATTCCTCCTTAGTTCTAATAATCTAATTTTCTTCCTTCATGGCTTTTTATAATTCAAATCTGATCAGCTGAAAAGTGGCATTAAAAAGGTGTGCATCTCATCATTCAGTTCAAATCACTGCTTTCTCACTAGCTCACTGGGTGGAGTGGTAGTTTGCAAAATTAATGCTGTACATTAATATCTATGTAAAGAAACTTTTATCTACCTAGAAAAAAACTCCAGGAATTCATTGGTCCATAGAAATTATTACAAAGGAAAAATCAAAGAATCAGATGTTCAACTCAAAGTATGGGTACTTACCCCACTTCCAGCTGGCTAAGTCTACCCAAGGCATTTCTAGCCCAATTTTGCAATCAACTGAAGAATTCCCAACTGTGGTTGCAGGAAAGATTATTTGCAGTAATTAGTACTGTAAAGTTAAACATGACTTTTCAAAAACCAATCCTTTGTTCTGGTTGCAATTTTTTGTTCAAATCTCACAGTTGCATTTTTATTTCTAAACATCCAGGTTTAATTGCCTATACAGAGCTTTGATATTCAGTTTAGCAGAAAAAAAAGCCCATACTTAAAAATCAGAGCTATTTCAAATTCAAACAAAAGAAGAATTACAATAAAGGTTAAAGGTCCAATTCTTTTTATTTCTCTCTCTCTCTTTTTTCACTTTTTTTCATTCACATAAGTAGCTTTGACTGGATTTAGCCCTGCTCCTCACAGAATTAAGAATCTCATGACATAGATATTGCAGGTCACAGTGATGTCAGCTTATATAAAACGCAGGTTAGGAATCTGAAATATTTTCCAAGTTATGTTTTCTAAGATGCATTTTAAACAGTGTTATCTTTGTTAATTCTTGGAGTGGCAGCCCAAAAGTACAAGTCCTTGTCAATTTCTATTATGTAGTAATTTAAACTATTTTAATTAAAATATAATTGTATTCAGTACATCAGGAATAATTAGTCTGTGGTTACAAAAAGAAGTCTGTTTTATAGTCCAGAATGAAAAACTATTTTGAAACTGAGTGAAATATAATGAGTAATGCACATTGCAGAGCAAGGTGGCCTCAACTGGACTGCTCGATCACTTAGATTTTCCAAAAGAACAGTAAATGGACTATTTTGTTGATACGGATTTCATTTTCCTCCCCCTTAATTTCTTTGCTAAGCATGTATCTTTTTCAGTGGTTGTTAAAGATGGATGGATTTATGTCTTTTTTTATTGGGCTGCAATTTTCGTGATGCTCCTAAATTTACCTGGATGAAGGGGGTTATTTCTGTGGCCTGTAGTTCCAGAATAAGGTATCTATCAGAAAGAACTTCAGTCCTGTGTCTTCATGCAGTTAAACCCCTTGCCTTGCTTTGTGTCTCATCTGAAGCAGCCACTTTCTACTCCTTCACTCACACCTTTCCTGCGGAAAGCTATGTTTGTAAGTGGGGCTTTCCGCATGCCCCAATCTTACCCCATGTGGAGGCAAGATCTCATCAGGACACAGAAGGTCCTATGTGCTTCACGCTCACCACTCTAGAAATAGCCTTGGGTATCTAAGCAATGCAAATAAGTGCCAGGACCTTAAATTTGATTTGATATTCTATGCGAAACAATTGTAAAAAGCAAAAAACAGTCTTAACCTGCTCCCACTAGCGGTGCTACCAGAGAGTTGTGTGGTTGCATTCTCTGTTAACTGGAGTTTCCTGAGTGTTCTGTTGCTTGGGAGTGAAAATTCAAGGCCTCAAAGAAATAACGCCCTTTTAGGAAACATGCACACTGGCCCACAGTAGCTATATAGTTGGAAGACTTGGTCAAGGGGACATCTCTCATCATTTTCCACTAAGCACGATTTTTTTCTGTTGAAGCTTCACCTTTTTAATTTCACCTTGTATTATTTAACTTGAAAAAAATGCAGTGACTGAGCCTGCTATGTTTTCTGTTTGCTGTTTCTAGTTAAATCTTTGGAAACATCAGAAGACTGAAATGTCTGATGAAACTAATAGGTAAGATTATGGGTTGTTGTTTTCATCTAGGAGTGATGTCATCGCTACCCATTTAATAGTTTTGCAGCATGTGCTCCTTGGAGAGCTGCAAATGGAAATACACACACTGCCCAGCAGGATCACAAGGAATAAGGAATGAATCTCAGAGGACCTGAATGAGGGCCCTTCACAGACCCATGATATATTAGGCAATTTCTCATTTTCACTATCATTTTCACAAATTCTTGACATAAAAACAAACAAATCCACAGAAGTAACTACAAAACAGTTCTACCAAAGTCATTCCAGTACGTGCTTTTTTCTTCTGTGCTTTATTTCTCCTGGCAGCAAACTAAAAAAGAAAAAGCCCAACAAACCCATTATGTCATAAGAATGCATTCAGCCCTGTGCCAGCATGGCATTAGGTAGAGAGAGCAAGGGAGTGCAGCAGAGAGCAGAGAAAACTTTAGGTGGTTTGAGATATAAAACTCTAACCTATTTAGCATGTATGTGCGGAACAAGTGCCTTTTCTACATTTGAAAGCATAGAAAATATTCTTTTTAAGTTACAGAAATATAAGCATTGAGTTACTGTACTTGAAATCTTCCGCCAAGTTGAAAAATGTGTTGAAGATACGAGACGCGTTTTGATTAATAGTCTGGAAAATAAAAAAACAACCAAACAAAAAAAAATCCCTATTAAGCAGTGTTAGAGTTCTCACAGGCCAGAAATATCTGCATTTAGATTTATAATTATTGCCTTTGGGTTAGAGAAAAAACAAACCATCACTCCTCAGCTCATATAATGTTGCTGTTCAGCCTGACGAAGATCACTACATTGACCATCAGGCTATTTGGTATTGAACCTGCAGCCCATCAAGCTCAGAAGTCAAGAGTTTTATCTACTGGGTGACAAATGGTAATGGAAAAGGAGAGGATCAGAGACAGCCCTTGGAAGTAAGTAGCTGACACAGAGCCGAGGCAGCACTGGTATGTTGGCAAACATGCGCTTGCAGCCAAAGCCAAATTCAAGAACTTTGCTGCAAAATTCTTTGTTCATTCCTCAAGTGTGTCGTAGAAATATAATTCACCTTAATAATGTGTGGACTGTTTCTTTTGCAGTTTTCATCAGGCTGAAGAAAACAGATTTTAGAACACTATTCTTTGTCTTACATTTTCTAGTTTCTTTCTATTCTAGAAAATCAAAATACAGTCTTATTTCTATCGCCCACACTCTCCTGAAACACTGTGTGCATCCATTAATCCTGACATCAGGGTCATGTCTCAGTTTTGTGCTTAGAAGGAAGCTATGAATACATTCACTTTCCTCTGAAGAGCATTTGTAGCTTACCTTCAGTCTCCCTTTGCACTAAGCTATGCGTTTTCTTCAAGTCCCTTCAAGTCTTGCTAGCCTCTTGCTGAGATCGCCTAAAACAGAGATAGACAGACATAAAACATATCTCTTATTAAATAATTCTCCATAACAAAATCATCCAGAGTAGCGGTACAGAGATTGACTTTTCCTGTCAGTCAGAAGATTGAGAAATGAGAGGATATATAGTAAGAAGGAAAAAAAAGGCAGAATTCTGAGCTAATGAAAACTTCCACACTGATGGATTCGGACCATGATCATGTTATTTGGTATCGATCGGTTTCTCTTCACACTTCTGTTATGTGCTTTCAGCCAGTAGCTCCTTTGCAGAAAAGTTTCCTTTTTTTCCCTAGCTGTGCAACTGTGGAAAGTCCTCCATGATGTAGCAGTTTCACTAATGTCAGTGTTAATTTCATAGCAGTGAAAAATTCATAAAATGAAAAAGGAAGAATCTAGTAATATTCTGGGTTTCTTTAAAATAAAACCAATACGGACAAGGCTCAAGCTTCCCAATGACTAAAGTACACTTTAAGAGACTTCCAGAGTTATGTGAATAACATTAGTTTTTGCCACAGGCATTGGAGGAACACTTGCAGTTAGAATGACATCCACATATCACAGAACCAAAATAAGTTGAAAAGTCTTGTTTTTGCATGGCTTTGATTGTGTGGTGTGGTTGGTAGCTTCAAAGAATGACCAAGAGGATGTGATCCCATCATGGCCTGGGCGTAATAATGGTGTTGTTACTTAGTAGGAGTTGCCCAAGGGAAAGCTGAGTACAGAAGTCATCCACTATTTGCAAAAAGGTATAAAATGGGTGAGGAAAAAAATATTTCTCCCACATTTTGAAAACCACAGCATTCTACACTTAAAGGTGGGCAGCCATGTTTTGAGAACTCACCCATGGTGAGGTAAAGAAGTAGTCTATTGGCAGGAGAGAATCTAATTGCTGTTGATGACCAAAAATGTGGTTAAAATTATTGCAACCTGTCACATTTCCACTTTATAATTTCACATATGACACTGAGGACAATGAAACATCTTGCCCTTAAACTGTTTCTGTGATTCACTTCCATTGCAGTTCGCATTTTCTCTATGGTACCCAATCAGACATGAGAGGATACATCCTCACCGCTATCATCTTCTGCACAGAGTCTTAGTGGAACATTTCTTTTGAAAAACACAGTGGAGAGGCAAGATGCACTTGTTTGGGTGTTTTTTTTCACTATGGAAACTATGGAATTTGTAATCCCTTTCTAGGAAGTAATGTGCATTGTTTTAGAAAACACATTTAATGACAATACTTAACAAAAAACAAATGAACATTTTCTAGTTCAGTAAAACCCACACAAAATGGATTACTTTTTTGAAAGATGACATGGCATTTTCCCTCTCTTGTTTCTCTCTAAATATCTTGCTAAACTATTCAGGATGTAAGATAGTTGAGATGATGGTAAGTGGATCTGATTGCATTATGATGGGAGGGGGGAAAAAACACGCAAATTCTAATCATCTCTGACATCAAGGCTTTCAGGGTTTCTCTTTCTTGTTTTTTGGTTTTGTGTGGTTGTCAGGTTTGTTTGGGTTTGTTTTTTTTCAGTGGTTTCTTTTCACAGTATTTCTCTCCCTCGTCCCCATCCTTGCAGCCTTTTAAGATAGGGCTAGGGAGTAACTGTATCACCCTATTAACACAAAGCAGAGCTCCACCTTCTGTGCTCACATCTTGCTATGCTGCTGTTTGTGCTGTTAATCACAACCAAAAGCCAGTACTTTGTTCCCAGGGTTCAGGTTTTGATCAGTGAGCCTTGTCACGTTTCCTGTTTCATACTTCAAAGCTCATTGCAAGGGAGCTCTGTGGGGACAGGATCATGCCGATTTGTCCAGTGTGGGTGTTAGGGCTGTGTGGAGCTGGTGATGGAAGCATGATGTATGGGAGCGCTAGCGATTTCAGCCTCTGACCTGTGGACTAGGGTCAGTCGTTTCCCACCGCACAGCACGGTGATGCTGTGGCTCCTTCCCCCATGAGCGGCTGTCAACGGGCATAAAAAAGCCATAAGACTTTTCTAAAACCTGAGTGCTCCTCCCTTATTGCTGTGCTTCAGGTTCTTTAGTGCCTGCAGGGTGTGAGCTGAAATCTCCCGGACAGAGGTAGCTGCCCAGGGGCACTGGATTCAGGTGCCATCACCAGAGCCTTACAGGTTTTTATTCTGGGCCGTTTGCTCATCTCCATCTAACAGGGAAATATTTTTATTAATAAAGCTACATGAATAGAGGAATGAAGAGCGACACTGGCATTAAAGTGAACAAAAAAAGGCGACTTTTTCTAGCCTTCTAAGAAGAACTGTGTTAGTGAGAATTTATAGCAGTGCAGGTTTCTGTTTTATTACAACAAACATTGGTATGAGCGTCTGCATGTTGTACATTTGTAAAATAACATTATCTTCAAGGGTGCACCATTATGCTCTAAGTGCTAGTATTATTTTAAAAGAAACCATATTGCTTTTAACATTTTCATTATGTATAGAAGCCATAATGAGGCACAAAGCTGTGTTTGCTAATATGTCTCTTCTGTATTTTCCCAAAGCAGAATTTTAAGTATTTGCACAATAAGTGTTTACGTTCAGGAATTTTACTTTGACAATGCAAATACTTTAAAATGAGGTTGGAAAATGCTTTAATTCAGAGCCTAGAAATAAAACATGGTTTTCTTACAGCCTGAGCTTTTGTTGTGCCTTACACGAATCCTACCAAATGATATCTGTTTTCACCTTCCTGCACTTGTTTCTCTGATCCCTGTCTAAAAACTGACTAACCCAACAAAGCGCCTCACCAGGGTGGCAAGGAAATGAACGGTGTCTCTTTGTGGAAAATGCCTGAAAGCCGCAACTGTCCAAAAGTGTACCAAGCATCGGATTTGTAATCCCACTCCTCTGACAGCTTAACTGTTGCTCCTGAAAAGGAGTTTGCAGCACAGAGAGGAGGAAAAGGCCTCACGACAATCTGCACAATCCTACATTATTTACTACCTATCTGTTCAGCACAGCTTCAGCTGGCAGGGAGAGTTAGGGCTGAGAATGAGAGATGCGTACTGCTGCTGTGAGAAATGTAAATAAGATTAGAGTTGCCAGCCCCTGCTGAGAGGTAAATTTCTTTTCCAGAAGCTGAACACACCTTTTCTTTGAAACCGCATCTTCGTTCATGGGAACTGCTAGTCTGCATCCATCTGCCACACTTAAACCCTGGACCTTGTAAATAATCTCTGCTCATTGAGCGCAGCTATGACAAAAAAATGTAATGTCTTCTTGTTCTACATGTCTGGGAACTAATCTTCCCTTGGCAGCGAGCTTGAGGTCTGCCAGCCCGAGTTCCTTTTCATTTATATACTTATTTTGCTCAGCGCGGATGAAGGTGAAGAGGGGAAGCGCAAGGGGGAATTCACCGAGTAAACAAACCGTACCTAACAGCTGGGGTGATCAGCCTCTGAGTGCAGATGAAAGCTGTCTTCTGCCACAGCTCGCCTGCTCCTGCGTTGCTGATGGGGTCCGGAAGCCAATGGGCAACCCCGGTGTCGCCATGTGCCAGTGCAATCCGGGTGGGATGAATGCGTGAGTTGACAGAGCTATCACGACTGGCCGGTCGCGGGAACCATCTATTTGAGGGTGTGGTTTCAGGTATAAAATCTACTACAGCTGCCCACAGCTGTACTCCAGTATGCTTTGCAAGTGGTTAATGTCGAAGATCTCTCACGCTTCAGCTAGATGAGGGAATTCTTTGCCAAAGGGCATAATATAGTAGTTCTGTGGTAAAAGCAAGTTTTCATGCTCTGGGTTTTAATGCAGGGTATACCTTTCTTTCCTGTCCCTGAAGAACGGTATGTTTCCAAGCAATCTGAGAGATCACCGCTCTCCTAAAATGCAACATCATCCTGAAGCTGTTATGCTGCATCTGAAATGCGTAATAAATGGACTTAGTGTGATGACATTTAAAGGAAGAGAGAGATAGCGTGTCTCTCCAGGCTTTTTGGGAAAAGAGGGTTTGTAATGGACTCCCAAGATGTTTGAGGAAAGTTTTGTATTGAAAAGTCAGGCATGCCAAACATTTTACACAATTGAGACTGACTTAGGAATACTTCAATTCTCAATCAACAAAACGGGAATCTATACTCTGCAACCTGTGAAATAATTGGCCTTTACCACAGAAGCAGATACGGGAGGACTGGAGAGAAAATAACTAATGGTTGTTATAAGTAATCTCTACTGGTAATGCCTTCTTTTTTTTTCCTTCTCTTCTCTGTGAGCCATCAGGGAAGCAAAGGAACTGTGAAACTCTGCAGCTCCTTCCACCCTAGCAATATCAAATACCTATACCAGAACTCGCCACCTCTCCTGCCAAAGCAGGCCATGTGATTTGGCTGCGAATCCACAGAAAGCCCTCTTCTTTCCATGTGTCTACATGTATGCCTAGTGTCTTTGTTGTGCAGTCCTGGCTGTGTGCAGTCACACCATCTCATATCCAGATATGCTTCTCCAACGTGGCCCAATGCAGACCTCCCTCTATTTGTGCTTCAGTTCACAGCGCAGACCTTGGCTTTCATGTGCACATCACCATCACCACCTTAGCCCTGCCAAGTAAGCTGCCTTCTCTCTGGCAAGGGGCCTGGGACCTGGAGCCTCGTCACTGTGCCGTATCCAACGTAGCTGAAACAAGACAGCAGGCTTTTAGGCTGTGAGCAAACAGAATAGCTCGCATAGCCTGAAGCCTTCTTCCCACCTTCTTGCTGGGACAGCTGTCCTAGGGAAGATGTGTCACTTTGGCCATGCCTTCTCCAGCCTACCTGGAGCTATGGCTTACTTGAAGTTCAGTTTGGGGTGAGTGTCTTGCTGAGATTTTTAAAGATGCAGAGCAGTGCCCTCCAGAGAAAGCTCGCTTTCTGCCTAAGGCCATGAAAATGTTGCCATTAACTTCCATCCGTGTTCTGAATATTTTTTAAAAAATTAGCTTTCAGATGTGGTAACGGCTTCTGAGAAGCATTAGAATTGCTCACACTGGTCAAACCCAGTTCTCACTATAGAATTTTTGCTGATTGTCCCATTTTTTTTGCACTCGGTGAGCGTTCCTGGCGAGGTCATCAGTGTCACTGATCCAAAGGAAATGACTCTCCTTTTCTTCTCAGAGCAACTGAGACATTGCCACCACTGTTCTCTTTCGGGAACTCCTGTGCATTCGTGAGTAAAGCACTTGTCCAGTAGGCATACAGCCCTCCAAGCTTGCGCAAACCCACCAGGTCCTGCCTTGGCCCAGTGAGATGAGCGGGTTAATCTTCTCGCCACCGTGCGTCACGACATGTCCTGCATCCTGACACAGGGAGGTCACACTCTGGCATGATGCTTCGGGAAGAGCTGCACAGCAAGTACCACCCCATCCCCCCTTTTTTATTTTTTGCACCAAACGGTAAACCTCACCCCGAGGTGAAATGTGCGCATGGCCCAACCACCCTCCCACACCCCCCCCACACACACAGCCCACGACCCTCCTCCCCACGTCGTCCTGCCTCGAAACCCGCCCGCGCCTTCCCCGCGTTCGGTGGTAACACCGAGCACCCCGGCCGGCAGGGAAACGGCCCCACAGGGCGCACAGGCATCGAGAGACACACAGACAGACAGACAGACAGACAGACAGACAGACACAGACACACAGACACAGACACAGACACACACACACACACACACACACACACACACACACACACACACACACACACACACACACACACACACACACACACACACAGCCACACAGCCCCAGGATGTCTTTTCAGCCGGGGAGGGACCTGCCTGCGCCCCGGGGCTCACACCCCTCCCCGCTCCGCGCCGCCCCCCGCCTCTCCGCCGCCATTCGCGCATCTCCCGGCAGGTGGAGCAAGAAACAAAGGATACCGCTTCGTCGTCGCCCCGCGGGGTTTGCCTTGGCTTCGGGCTTGGCTTGTTTGGGGGTGGGGTTTTTTTTCCTTTTTGTTGTTTTTTTGTTTTAATCTCTACGCGTGCAGTGAGGCCTCAGTGCTGCCTTGCCTCTCTAGCCGAAGTTTTAGCACAATAATGAGGCAAAGCGGGGAGGGGGGCAGGGGGGACGGGACGGGGACGGGACCACACGGCGGTATTTCCTCCTCCGGTACATCCCTGCGAGAGCGGGTGGTGCGGATAACGCTTGCTCTGCTGTTTGCAGTCAGTCACCGATAATGGGCGGGGGGTGGGGGGTGGGGTGGGGGGAAGGCAGGGAGAGGGATGAGCTACCTAAATTCTCCTGCGTGCAAACCAATCGTAGGAGGAAAATAAAAACTTTAACATTTTTGAAAGGCAGATCGCCCTTTTTGCATTAGTGGGGGGAAAAAAGACAAAGTTTAGGAAATGTATTCATATACACAGCAGCATCAAATTCTCATTAACATCTCATTAAGTCTAAATGCACTTAGGGACTGATCCAGAGGCCATCAAACTCGATGGGAGACTTTCCATTGCCTTCAAATGGGATTTGGATCATGCTGTTAGTGATTGGCAAAAGCTCATATTAACAAAACAAAACAAAACAAAAAAAAACCCCAACCCTGACATTACCTAAAAGGCTATAAAAGCATTTCCATTCCTTGTTCTGGGAAATCCCCTTTACGGCTGATCAAATGTAATCACAGCGGCCACCTCCGTGGTGAAAGCTTTCTGTCAGGCTAACAACAAGGGAGCTGAGGCACCAATGCAAACAGCACTGCTATGTTATGGAAGTTGGAATGGAAACCTCCTTTTTGATCGTAGCGAATTATCCATAACAGCAGAGCTAAACCTGAAGTGATCAGAAGTTAATTTAAATGCCATGTAAATACTGCTTTGAAAGGGAGAGAGGTAAAAGCAACTGGAATCTAGCTAAGGAAAAGCATATGCCTGCTGTGATGATACTTCACACAAGTCTGGTGCCCTGACATGAACTAAAACAACTACAATGAACTAAATTAACTAAAGTAGACTTTACACGGTCAAAAGCAAGATAGGTTGTTGTGCACAGTAGCTTCTAGAGTTCTCAGCACGTGGTATCATCACTAATGGCTCTGTTTTCATGTGTGGAGATGAGTAGTAGTACACTAAAAAATAATAATTAAAAAATTAACTGCCTTCCACAGCTTCAAATTCCTTGATCTTCATTTAGCTTTCTAAAATGCTGCTTCTAGAGAGGCTCAGCTCTGAGTAGGTTTCTTACTCGGCTGGCCTTATGTGAGACTGTGTTGTTGGGCTGACAGCAGGGATGGGACCAGAATTTCCTGTGTATGTTTAAAAACAAATTAAGTGAAATGACAAGCCCCCTTTTTTTCTTCCCTAATATTTGAATTTTGAAACAGACATGTCAAGTTGAGTGGATAAAACGCCAGTGAAGATTCAAAATACTTTTCTTGTTTTCCTTCTGCTGTGAGGCTTTAAAACACCTTTTTCTCTGTTATCTCCAATGTTCCCTTTCATCGTGTTCAACATCATCTTCCTGATGCTGAACCCAAGCAGTGTGGTGAGAAGACTTCATCTTCAGGTATCTTCATGTCTGGCAAACTGCCTTCTTATTCTTCATGTCTGTTAGGAGCTAAACTAAAAACTTCAGTTTGAACTGCTTCCTGATTTTTGAGTGATAAAAAACACCTTGTCTAAGATGGGACGGTGATGCTCTTGTAGGAGTTCCAACTCTTAAAATGATGACAACAATAAAGTTTCACCAAAGGAGGAAGAAAGGTATCAATATTGCCCAGTATTTTAAAAAAATGCATCTATTCTTCATGCAATAATTATGGCAGATCCTGACTTTAACGTGATATTAAAGTTAACTCACTAATGAGAAAGGAATTCCCGTAAAGAGTCATGTCCCTTATTCTCTTCCTGGCAGCACTTACTTAATTTTACTTTCATTTTCCTGTCTACCTCTAACCTCCATTCCTCTTTTCCTCTTTTTGGTCTTCAATATATATATAACCTTGCTGCCTTGACCCTCTCCCTCTTTGGTGGCTTACTTTCATAAAGAATTAAACAATGCATGTTAAAAGATGATTCAGTGCATGTTAAAATTACTATCCACTGATTTGCAGCATCAGTTTATCCCAACAGTGGTCAGAAATTTGGCCCTTGGTGAGTTCTTTGGAAGAATTGCAAGGAATTGCTAATCTTACACAATGTCTCTACACATTCAAGTAGAAAAGTGATGCAGGGGAAAAAGATCAAACTGGCATTTGGGACTGGGATCATATTTTCACCTGCCTTTCTGTTTCTGATTACACATCACCTCAGTTTTCTTACAGTTAATCTCATTCTGCTCCTTCTTGAGTCAAGGGGAGCGTGTCATCGATTACAGCGAGAGAAACATGTCTTGCAAACGTTTCTTCCTTCTGCTTCCTTCCCCTCCTAATAGCCATTAAACACAAGGAAGAAACTATCAGAAGCAGTATTTTGTAGTTTATGAATAAGCCATCACTTTTGTTGTTATAGCCTTGGAAATGTGTCCGCTCTGGAAAACCCAGGTGGGAAGCATCTTCAGTCTAAGATCCGTCCTGGACCCACAGCTTCCACATGGCTTTCTCACTGCAGCTACTGAAGAACCACCTGGGTCCCCAGCCCTGCCAGGCTCTTGCTGGAAGGAAGCAGAGCCATGGTGCTACCTCCACAGAACATAATCAGAGATGTTGCCGTTTTTATCATCAAGGACCCAAGGAGGCCCAAAGTTTAAGGGGAGGGGTGTGTGTCTGGATTTAGGTGCTGAGTGCTCATGTGGAAGCTGGAATACTTCTGTGGATCAGGGTATTTGTTAGAAACCAGCTAAACTTTATACTGTATTGCAAAATAAGTTATTAAATGCCTTTATTTTCCTTTAATGTGTGAGAAACTTACCTTCACTTTAAAAACTTCAGGGTGAATTGTTTAGGCAAACAAGGCTTTTGTCTAGATTTTTGGTTCCCTAACAGAACACTGCTTAAAAAAGAAAAAAAAAAAAGAAAAAAAAAAGGAAAAGGAAAAAAAAATGCAATAGCATCTAAATTCATCCCGTTTAGAAATTAGAACGATTCTGTTGCTGATTAGGTAAATCAGAAAACTGGTCATTTCACTGCATCACTAGTCTTTTAAACATCAAATTGAGTGAATAGCAGCATAGAAACCTAAACATTTTAAATGCTGCTATTGCTCTCTGCTGTGGCCATCCGAGCACATGCTGGGCATTTGCAACAATAGTAATATTAAATGAGAAACTAATTGTTTAGCCAGAGTGACAATTCCATCCTCTCAGGTTGTGGCCATTTTCTCTCAGAGCACAATGAGCCTGGAAATGCAGCACTGATAACGCTCACTGTAGTCTTTATTTAATGTGAAGCCACGTCAGTGAGTCACCCAAGTCTCTTGCAATTTTGTTCGGTTTCTGGTTGTGCTGGCAAAGGCGTGGGATATTCACATAACATACAGTGTCTAAACTTCCCCCCCTGAGAAGCTAATCTATGCCTTCCATAGTTAAGTAGTAAGTCTTGCTTATTTATATCAGTGTTTTACGTTTCTATACAGCCTTTGGATGCCAGTTTATTGGTACTTAAGTAGATCCTCACAAACTTCTCCGGGAGAGATAAATACTGTTATTATCCACAGGAGCGCAGAAAGGACAGGTGATCTTTCTAAGTCCATTCATTGAGACAATATAGCTTGAGAGCCTTGATAACACAGCTATAAACACCTAAGAGCAGCCTGGCCAACCTCCAGCATTTTCATTAAAAAAACCCCCAACCATTTCAAAAAATGCTGACCATGACTTAACAGGACTTCATTTTCTTTTTCCCCACGTGGCTCACAGTTTCTGAGAGTGGACAATACTTGTCGTGCTTCTGTGTGCTGAAGAGCCAGAAATTTCCTCTGCTTTAAATTTCAACCCATCGTCCAGCAGTTTGACAAACTGAGTCGAAGATTTGCGGAGACGTGAGGAAGTATTGTGGAACCTCAGAGCCAGCCACCAGCCTTGCAGAGGCCTTGAGCCATTTTTTTCCCATAACAGAAACAGTTAGCAAATGAAATTATGTAGCGATCAATGAATTAAATCTAATCAGTGACCTTCAGATTTAATGCATGAGAAATTTTTAGTCTCAGATGGCGAAGATGGAAGGATGGAGGGTGAGTGGGTGAAAAGTGCAGCGGGCTGTCAGTAAGAAATCCTTAGCGATTTGCTAAAAATCCCGTTTCTTTACCAGTGGGGCAAATAACTGAATCACATATGATTCAACGGCACTTAAACCCACTCAAATCATAATTAATATTTTTGTTCAGTCTTGATTAAAATATATTAATGCAATTTTCTATATTAACATTTAATATTAATTTATAATTAGACATACAAAACATTAAACCCTATGAGATAATCAATATGTATTTTATTAATTGGAAAACGAATACAAATTACGTACAGGAGGTTGCATGCACGCCCTCGTCAATCAGATTGGTTATCTATGGATGTAGTTGTTCGGGGATAGTTTACCAGGAAACTGGATTCTGTGTGTTTTCATGTGTGCCTCTGAATGCGAATGAATATGTCAGAGGCTCGACTTTATTCCTTGGGTTTTGTAGAGAAAGACTTAAAGCTCCTGTCATTTCTTTCTCTTGGCAGGGTGCAATGCTTTTTTTCCAAATATGACATGCTTTCCAATACAGAGATTAAAAGGAAGGCACTGAAGAACCTTTAGCGTTTGAAATTAGTTTGTTACATGATGAGATTATTCATTTTGACTTGGGTGAGGACAGTAGCACTTAATTCCATGACCATCCTTCAAGTAATATGGAACTACTCTAGATACAGGCAAGATACTCTTGGGCAACAAGGTGATTAATGACTCTTCTTTGCGCTTTCAGAGGAGTACTGAGAGCCCCACTTCACCTCTCTCAGTGCCAAACCAAAGTGGCCCGTATCACTGAGAGGAAGGATAGACAGAGATGGATGCCCCAAAATCAGTAGTTGCATCCCTCACTCCTCCCACTGTCAGTCAGAAGAACGAGCATCACCAGTGAAGTGAAGCTTCTCTCGCTTTCTTCCGAGGTGAAACGCTGGCCATTCTCCAACAGCCTCTGCCAATAATTGAGACATCCTTGCAGACAGGATAGGTAATTTTAAAACCTCAGCTGGTTGCATGGTCTCTCTGTTTTCATGTTTAGGAACACATTAAATGAGCAGGCTAGAAGTATGAGGGACAAAAGCAGATTGGGAGAGTTGGGAATACAGGGCTTACTGTATATTTATGATTTGCTCAGTTAGAACCTAAATATGATAAATTTTATGTTTCTATTAGGAAATGATGGTAATAATTAGTTGATTAAAGAGATCTAGGATATTACCAAGGAAATACACTGGTACAAATGTAGCTGGGCAGTTTATTGCCAGCATAAGTATGTACATGTGATCTTTTAGGTTCTGCCCTTCTCCGTGCCAAGGCATGTCCTTGCTCTGACACACAACTGATTTCATTTGAAGGCAATTATTCCAATTAGAATTATTTGCCAGCGTTGCCATGCTGCCACCATTTGGTCCTATTGTGGGAAGGGAGTGCGTTAGTCACAGTTGTTCTGAGAACAGGAAATCTGAAGCCCAGGACAAGATATTAACAGAAAAAAAGCTAGACTCACTTTTCTAATTGGTTTCCTGGATTTTTCTTGGTTTGTTGTTTGTATTTGTGGTATGGTAGAGGAGGAGGCAGAAGTAATTGCTGTTAAGAATAAATTATCTTTATTATTTATTTAGATATCCTAGATGACAAATTCATTTACTAAATGGACATGTGAGGGACTGAGCTCTGTTTTCTTTAGAAAGGAACAGTTGTGTTTTTACCCCAGCTGGCAGCTCAGCCCCATATAGCCACTTGCTAACCCTTTCCCCACGGTGGGATGGGGAAGACAATCAGAAGAGCAAAAGTGAGGAAAATCATGGACTGAGATAAAGACAGTTTAATGAATAAAGCAAAAGCCACACATGCAAGCAAAGCAAACTGAGGAATGGCAGTTCAGCCAACCCCAGGAGAGCATGGCTCCATCACACCTAACACTTACTTAGGAAGACAAACAGTATCACTCTGAATGCTGCTGCACCCCATCTTTCCTCTTCCCCAAGCCCCTTATAAGCTGAGCATAACATCATATGGTACAAGATATCTCTCTTGGTCAGTTGGGGTCAGATGTCCCAGCTGTGTCCCCTCCCAACTCCTTGTGCACCCCCAGCCTGCTTGCTGGGGGGGGCTGCCTGAGGGGCAGCAAAGGCCCTGGCTCTGTGTAAGTGCTGCTCAACAACAACAAAAACATCTCTATATCATCAACAGTGTTTTCAACACCAATCGAAAACACAGCCCCATGCCAGCTACTGTGAAGAAAATTAACTTGATCTCAGCTGAAACCAGGACAGAAACTATTTATGAGAAGTTCCCAAACCAAACCGTTCTCACTGCAGACAGGAATGTTTTCTTAATCCACATCTTTAAGGGGCCATGAGCTGGGTGGTTCTGCTCTAAGAAAGTGATTAAGATGTTAATATGACTGGGTTAGAATATTAAGGAATATTAATCCACGAATTTATGGTCGTAATTGGATTCAGCGCTTGCAAACAGATGAGTAAAGCAAGAGAACACACCGAAAAATCAAGATCCCTAAGAAATGCCATAAAATAATGTAAAATTAGTTTCTATGAAATTTGTGCCTTCTTCTACTGATAACAATATTTCATATCCTTTGTAGTTTCCTTTTCTCTCTGCTTCATCAGTCTGAAAGAATCTCAAGCTCGTGAAGCAGAGAACATAACCAGTTCTGGCTAATCTTCATTGCAATATTCTCAAGAAGCATCACTCATCATTAACAGAAACTAAGTAATCTACAATGATGTCAATACTGCAAATTAAAGTGCACTTTTTGTATTCTGCATTTTATGAATTTGTCTTTAGTATCTGACTCTGGTCTTAGTAAATTAACAGTAGGAAAAATTATGCAAACATAATCCCATGAAAGTTAATGAAGGCTGTAAAGAGGGTGTTAATATTTTCCTGAGAACCTAGCACAGTACACAACACAAGCTTGAAGAAATATTGTTGTTCTCCTTGAAAGAAATAAATTATCTAGCACTGTATTTACTGCTTCAAGACTTCAGCTTTGGGGTGCGACTTGGAGTGTGAATTCACATGTGTATGATTATGGTACTTGAAGAAAACTGTTAAAAAGGAAGAAAAATAGGAGTACATATGCTAGAGATAATCATCACTTTTCCCTAAGGACATAAATGCCGCACATAGCTTTCCCTAACTCAAAAGGAAAGGCTGCTTGTACACAGAGTTAGCAATTTGGACTCTGGTCCAAATTCATCCCAATCTAATTGGGTTCAGTTCCATTAGCTTCTGAAGAGTTGCATTCACTCTGCCAGACTTGGATTTGGATTTGAAGTTTTGACAGCCACCAAGAAATTATTAAACCTGCTCTTTCATCATTTCCTGTGATCGTGCTTGCACAAATGAAAACACTGACAATGTGTGAATAGGTCCTCAAAGTTGAATATCACTAGCAAGACATTTCTGTGATTGGTTACAAGCTTATTCATCTTTATAATCACTTATTAATGTGGAAATTAATTTTCAAGACCAAAAGAGTCTAGATTTGAGATCCACATAAATTGCAGGAAATATGAATTTTTAAATGCACTTTCTCTGACTTGCTACATGATCTTTTGAGTTGACATCACACTGACTAACTTGAATTTCTTCACAGAAATATTGGAAGTTGCAAACCAATATGCTGGCTTTCAAAGCATTGATCTAATTCCACCATATCTGGTATTCAACATCCTGTTGCATTCATCTTTCAAATGTGTTTTGGTTTTCCAGCAGGACTGAGCAAAGGGCAAGTCTTAATTTTTTTAATGATATGATGTGAATCTAATGACAGACTGCTTATAAGTACAGAAGACTTCATGTATTCACCTGAAGAACATGAAACACAGGTTGATTCAGCACCTGAAGCCTGGTTTTGTTTAAATTTTGGAAACTTGTCTTTAATGAAAAATAAAACCTTATAAGAATGGGTGGTATGTGTGAAAAAAAGTAATAATAAATACCAGATTGCAGTTAAAGACTTTTAATATTGTTGGTAGCCACTATACAAAAAAAGTAAAGTAGATATTTGAGCTTTCCCTTGCACGTAAATATTACTGGTAATATTAGTAGCAATACTAATAACTATTATTAATAATAGTAATTAATTATTTCAGTCATGGTAAAAGGACTCTAGTGGCCTAGAGGTTCTAATAAGCTCTCTCAGAAACACAGGAATTGTGTAAAAAAACACTATGAAGTCAGGACTTCATTTAGGGCTGAAGGTAAATGCTCAGATAAGATAAACCACGCTACTGTTTGCCCAGAAACACATCATGAAGGAAATCACAAATTTTGCCTTTCACTACCTCTTGGTTAGCTACTCAGCAGGCTGCATTAATGATAAAAATATGAGAGGCAGGAAATAAGAAATTAAGTATCTCATTGAAGAATCTTTCATCACATTAAAAATAGGTTTTGTAAATATGGAATTCTTGTGATGTAGGTGAGCTCTGTATGCTTGTTTTTTCCCTTTTGTGCATGTCAAAAATAGATCACTAAATGTAGCATTAAGAAAGGAGGGAAAAAATTCTACGTTTTCTTATACACATTTAAAGGGACTATAAACTAATTAACTTTAATGCATCAGGTTTAGAGTTGCCCACACAGTCTTTGAAGCTCATGTCTCATTCAGATGTAGAATGTAGGAAGTTCATCCCCTTTCCACTGCTGTTTTTTGCAGCCTTCAGCTAAGTTAGGTTAAACATGGGAACATCACGTCATTTTAATATTAATCAGAGCTCTATTAAAAATATGAAAAATTCTGAAGACTAACACTTATCTGCATATTTCTGTATGTTGCTAAGTAGCCTGGTCTTAATCTTTTCAGTCTTCACAGGGGACAGGAGATGCTCAGCACAACTAAGAATCCATTAGCTTAATTAAAGACTTTAATATGATGCTAAATACCTATCATTGAGGTCTCAAACTTGAAAATGTTGCTTTTTTTTTTTTCCCAATCCAGACTGTACATTTGTGGGAAAGGTGTTAACCATTTGTAAAGATGCTACATGAACACAATTGTAAAATCTTTGTTTCAAATTCAGATTAAATGCAGAGTAGTTTGGAATGGTTTGGGGAAATATTTTCTCAGGGGGTACGTGGATAGTATGTGATTATATTTGCATCCAGGATTTGCATCCTGTCACTCTGGTTCATAAAGAGTAACACTCAAGAGGTCACCTAACTTTATACACCAACATCAAGGTAACACTGCACCTCAAGTACTGTGTTCAGTTTTGGGTCCTTCACGACAAGGACACTGAGGTGCTGGAGCAGTTCTGGAGAAGGGCAATGAAGCCGGTTAAAGGGTTTGGAGCACAAGTCTTATGAGGAACATCTGAAGAAACTGGGGTAGTTTACATGAAAGGAGGTTATAGTGCAGTAGCTGTTGGTCTCTCCTCCCAATTAACTATCAATAAGATGAGATAAAATGGTCTCAAGGTAGGTCAGAGGAGGTTTAGATTGGATTTTAGGAAAAATTTCTTCACTGAAAGAGTGGTCAGGTTTTGGAACAGGCTGCCCTGACAGGTGGAGTCATCATTCTTAAAGGTGTTCAAAAAACATGTAGACATGGTACTCCAGGACATGGTTTAGTTGACATGGTGGTATTGGAATGATGGTGGGACTTGATGTGGTCTTAAAGCAATCTTAATTAATCTTAAAGATTCTATGATTCTGTGATAAATAGGTATGTATGTGAATGCCTGAAAGAATGCATGGTGCCGGGCATGGACCATAGCAGTTTTTAAAGGAAATTGAATATATTCAGACAGGTATAAGCAAATTTAAACAGATGACAGGGATCAACAGTGCAATTATTGATAGCTATGTATGCACACAAATCAGCAGGAGAGACTTTAATCTCCCTTTACAGCTTTGGATTACGAGAAATACTGGGTGAGAAGGCAATTTACTCCTGAAGGAAAAGTATAGAAATAGAAGTTCCTTTGAGGATCTCTTTCACAGGATTAACATTTAGATACATATCCAACAAACACATCATTTTTGAGCTTTGCAAAGTGATTTTAAAAGTCAAACAGAAAAGAATCATGCTTTGCCCATAATAGCAAAAATTGCCTTGTCCAAACTCTTTTCATCAGTAGGATTCTTTCAAATAGCTGTAACTTTTATCATTATTAGTCCAAGGAAAATTAGGTTTTCTTTTTCACATGTGGGATATGGTGTCTGTGCTGGGAGGCTGTATAAATTCTTTCAAAAGCTGTATTCTTTGGGATTCTCATGAGGAATCTTATGAAAAGCTGATGTGTATTGTCTTTATCACAGCGTGCTTTGACAATAAAATGACTGTCTCAGTTCATTTGCTGTCTCCAAAGGAAACTGATTTACAGATCTTCCTGCTAGCTCATTTCTTATTTAATCTACCTGCTTATAATTATTCTAGTAATTAACTTATAAATTATTATTATTAGTTTGCTCATATTTAGAGATGGGCATTCTGACAGTTGCTCTAATGACATCTGGCATAGTCTCTGTTCGCCCAGTTTTACCATAGTTTTGCACTCCAGACTTGCTGGTTTCTACAGCTGCATATCCCACTATGGTATTTTGGGAACGTTATTGCTATTAACATGCCATGAAATGTGGCTGTTCTACTTCTGGACATTTCTCTAATTCAGCCAGTCTGAGGTCATGCTCCCACTGTTCATCCCCTGGGAGAACGATAATCAGAGACAGACAAATAACCTCATAAACACCTGCACTAGGGAAAGTATCTCTGAAATTGGGAGGACTGGCCAACGCAGTTTCTTTACAGCTGGCTTTAAAAGCACCTTTTCCTAGTCCATTTTTGTTGTTTCAAAATGTAAAGCAGAAGTGGGGAATTTCTTAATTTGCAGTAGCTGCATCACCTCAGGAAATATTCAAATAGGGAATCCCTTTGGTTTATTTCTTTGCATGTTAGAAAATAGTGATGGGAAATGAGGTATTGCTTGGGAAAAGGATCGGTATTGCAGCTTTTTACACACACCATTGAAGACTTCCAGCTGCCAGCAAGCCTAAAAAATGAATAGGAGCAAATGAAGTTGCAAGATTTCAGGCATATCCTATAGGAAAGGTGGTGAAAGATACAGAACCTGTAAGAGGTCACAGGACTTTATTTCTTGTAACATGAAAAGGTGATCCTGGAGGGAGGTTCCAGCCAAAAGTCTTTATGTCACTCTGGGCAGCAAGAGGCAAAGGACAAGCTAGCACACAAATCTCATGCTGCAGTTGTTCCATCAAAGACAATCAGTGATATACTGATATTTCACAGCCATTTATTCCAAAGTCAGAATGGTTGTTGTGTAGTTCCTGCAGAAGAACACAAATCACTAAGTTATCTTGCTGCTTTTGTCTCCTTTTTTCCATACTGGCATAGAAGACTGTGGTCTGGAACCCTGGAACCCTTCTCCTGAATTACTGTGTTCAACTGCTTCTTCTCACATAAAAAGACATTACTGAGAATTCAGCTGAAATTAAAACAGAATATATTAGTGATACATTTCTATATGTGTATACATGCATATGAAATACTTTATAAATAATGATGATTGCTTCTCTAAAACTATGATAGTTATTTAAAATATTTCTTTTTTAATTGTTCTTGTTAACTTACAAGGAAAGAATGTAACAAAAACTAGGGCAAAGCGCAAAGTAATTGCAGAGATTGTTGAACCTTCTCTGTGAGGAAGATTGAAGAGATTGAAAGCATGCAGTCTATGCAAGAGATGAATGAGAAGAAGGATGATAGAGCTCTTTAAATGAGTCATGTAAAAAAGAAAGCAAAAATCTCCCCGCTTTCTTCCTCCCATTGGCTTGCTTTCACTTTCACTGAGCAACAGGTACGTGTCATGCTCAGAATATGGGCACTGCTAACTTTGAGTAATCAATCATACTGTCCCCTTTTTCCTCCTACTCAGATCTTTGAGGCTTTTGGACCATTGCTCAGTTTAAACCTTAAGCAATTTTGGATTGAAGTTCCTTTGGAAAGTGTCTGGACTGCGTAACAGCACAAGAAATAAATTGTTCCGATAATATATGCAGTTCGAAAGTTTAAAGTTTTTCTTAATGGTCTAGGCTCTTTAGTTTAGGTAGTTTCAGACACGCAGCAGAAGCTGAAGAGATATTCTTGTGATCACCAGGACTTATGAACGTAGATTGCTACAGAAGGACTGCTGAAACTAAATCCGTGCATGGCATTTCATTATCATAAGAACAAGTCAGGTTTTCATGCCAGCATTTTCTATCTCCATGGTATCTCTAGTGCTTTCATATAGTTTGGTAATGATGAAAACTAAAACTAAAACCTCAAAATATGTTTTTGGAAAAACTCAATTACCCAAAATCACATTAAACCTGAGACCAAAGAGTAAACACTAACTATAAAAATGTGAGATTGTCTTCACATTTCACACTATTCAAGCGTCTTCCCAAGTGTATTAATCTTACTTCTCAGCCTTTTAGTAACGACACCAACAATCTCCATGATATTGTGCATATCGTTGGGGATGCAGAAAAATAACAGGTTATGGTCTGCCATTGGTGAGAACACTTTTCTCCAATATGTATTGTGGGATCCTTTTTGAAAGGTGATCTACAAAGCCACTCGGGAAATCTTTTTTTAAAGTTTTTTTCCCCCTTACTATTCTCTCTTAAACAAACACAACTAAATATTTAATTTATTGCAAGTTATATTGCACCTACAGTGCTTTCTTGCACGTATGTATGACACAAAAGTACAGTGTAAGTTGTGTAGTCATTTTCTAGGGATTTTCAGTGGGACTGTATGCACTAACAAATGTTGTCAAACATGATTTTGGATTGTTGAATTGAGTCTACATGCAGATTAGATTTCATGTTGGATTGTAATTGCCTTGTGCCAATTGTATAGGGAGTAATAGCTCACCATATTTGCATAACCTTCATGGAAAAAAAAAAATCAGTATCTGTTTCTTTCTCAAGGATACCCTAGCAAGGTCTGCCCTATTTGCTCTCCTCCCTGGTTTTTGCCTGCCAATCATTCATTGAGAACCACCTACCTTGTTCAGTCGGCACTTGAACGGTGTGCGTGTCATTGCCCTGTAACGTGAAGGTGTATGTTACCACTGAATGTGTTTATCTTTCATGGGTGAAAGCACTCCTTGTCTCTGCTGTAAACTGTGATTAGTTTTCAGGGGCTGTTTTCAGCCATGAAGTCATGTCAGTGCTCAGTTTTCAGTCATGATGACTCCCATTATTCATATTAGAAGTAGTTGCTCCTTTAATCCTCTTTCACAGTGAATCCTTAATATTCCTGAGCAGAACATCCTTTGGGTGTGGAAGGTGTTTGCTGACTAAGAGCAGCTTTTAACCAATTGCTTTATAAATACAGCTGTGCTTCATTGTGGAGGTTTGGTTGCATGCTAGAGGTGATGGGCTGAGGGGACTTAGAAACCAAGGTGTAAAAATGAGGGAAGTGGGAGCTGACATCAGGCTTGCTTGGATGCTTTTGCCATTGTTGTAGTTTTGTGTGGCTGGGCTCTGGGGGAGGTGGGGCTGCAAGGGTGGCTTCTGCAAGAAGCAGCTAGAAGCTTTCCCTAGGCCTGACAAACTAAACACTAGTTGGGCTGAAGCCGTCCCTGCAGCCCCACCCTTCTACCTCTGAGCCCAGTCACGCAAAACTGCAACAGCCATTTGCAAAGGAACCCATTCTAGCTGTGGCAAGGGAAAAAAACAAAAACAAAACCAAAAACAAAACAACCCAACAAAAAAGGTGGAAAATATCTTCTGTTTCTCTCCAGTTTATATTCTGAAGAAAACAATGCTAGATCTGACCTAGAAGGAAGTGCTTAGGTGAGCAATTTTTTTCTCTCTTGATTTTCCTGTATGAATGAAAATTTCTGTCTTAAGGAGCCAATTGGATCATTTAAGAAAACATGAGCTAGAAAAGATCAGTAATCTCCCAGAATGTTCTCACTGAGAGACCCAGCATTTTTAAATAGAGTATATCTATACAATTTCTTTCAAATTCCTATTTGCTTCTCTGTAATTTTAGGGTGTATGATACGCATCTATTTATTTACTTTTATCAATGACTGAGCTCTCTTTATACACACCACCTTCAAATAAAAAGGATTTATGTTGTCATCTTATCATGCTTCTTTCTAGGATATGTCTGACACTTACATGACAATGCTAGCTTTTTTTTCCCAGTCTTGCTTAAATGCCCCCAAAGTTATCAGGCTTCTAACCCATCCTCAGTGGGCCCATTTCCTGCAAACTTTTACTGTATAGTTTAGTTTGTTATCATTTTTAGTCTTGCTTTTTTCTCCATATCTTATGTTGTTACAAGTGCCTTTTTTTTCCAGAAGCTGAAGATGACTACATGTTAAAAGCTGAACTGCTTTCCTAGCATTTTCCCTTGCCATATTTCCCATTGGTTTGAGGATTTTTTTCCTTCCTGAGTGACAGTGAGTATAGTGTAGCTACACATTTATAATAACCTGCTCTGAACAACACTGTGGCAAAGAGACCAATGTTCTCTTTGGGAATTAACATCTGCGAGCAATAATTCTATTTCATAAAATCATAAAATAGCATATGTGACTCAAATTGTAATGCTGGGTTTAGGAGTTTAAAATATTCCTTCTTATTTATATGGGTCCAAGGCACCAACGGATGTGCAATATCTTAGATGCATATCTGAAGTATTTGAATAAACGAAAAGCAGAATATTAAGGGATGTGCAGGTTAGGATACCCTCATTCTATTTCTTTAACTTAGTCCAAGCTCTGCTTCGATTATTTTACAGAACTACTCATGGAGTCAGATGCCAGTAGAGGTACTGGTACAGCAATTGTTCCTATTTGGGTCTTGCAGTGGGAGAAATGCATCCAGCTCTGCTGTAAGCCAAAGAGAACAGGACTAAATTCTTTGGTGCTGCACCTAGGTTGTGCTCACCCTTCTGGGACTGATCACTTGCAACTTGTTCTGTTACCCTTGGAGAACTCAGCATCATGGAAACTGAGAGAAAGCGTCTGCAGCTCGCTCTCTTTTCTCCCTTGCCGTCTCAGGCCAGTTGCAACAGAAACCTGATTACCGATATTTGCAACTTCACATCAAAAGTAAAACCTGACATTAAAGTTTAGTAATTGATGAGACAAACTGATTGTACAGTCACCCTATTGAAGCTTTTAAAAGGATTCGTATTCACTGTAGAAGGCACAGGTGGAGGTCTACTCTTCCTCTCCCCTTTGTAGACCAATCTTAAACTATCATGGCATCCTCACTGAAGCCAGTGCAACACCTCGTTATGAGTTTTGCAAATCTCAGTAAATTTCAGTCTATAATTTTTCAAAAGGAATCCTCTGTTTCTCAACTAACAGCATGCAAGGACCTAATTAGATAAATGTTTCTGCCTACTAGTATTTCCTTGAAGCAGATTTCTGACCTGAAATGCTGTGTTGAGCAACTTCCTAAAAAATTCTGCTCTGTTTAAAGGACATTGTTCATTTAAAATCTAACAATAAAGAAAAATCCCTAAGTACTTAAAGATACCATCTCATACCTCAATCTTCTTTTAACATTTTCCTTCACCGTGTTCCCTCTCCACTTTTTTTTCTATCATATTATCTTTGTCTCTTTCGTTTCTCAAAATCATACTGATGTCAGAAAACAATTGTATTCTTCTACTTTATAATCTTACTATAGTTCCCAGATACCAGTTTTGTGCCGCGGTTGTACCACTCAGTCCAGAAGGTCACAAGGAGTATGTGTTGCAAACTGTGTAGAGATAACTAGATGCAGAGATAACTAGATAACATTCTAACTGTGTAGAGATAACTACATTCTAGAAGGTCCTGAGGAATATGCGTTTCAAACTATGTAGAGATAACTACTCACTGTACCTAGGAAAAAATGTTGGTTTATTTTTAATTTGGGAGTTTTTTGTGACAACTGCTAAGATTATTCCTGACTGCAGCAACACTCAAAACTTTTGTTTTTATATTTCCAACAGTCAAGATTTAGAGAAGCAGCTGCACCTACCTCTGAGCGCGACATTTTGCACAGCAGCAAAAGTTGTACAGAAAACCTGTTATGCACAGGATGTGATAGTGCATTTTCAAAGTTCATTGGTCAGAGCACCAGGAACACATGGAGGTCAGATTGTAGAACTGAGTAGATGTGTAAGCCCCGGACAGTGAAAAGTGGCCTGAATCTTTAATAAGTATAAATTGTCAAAGCAGCAGGTGTATATTCAGTTTGAATGATGGCTTCATTGTGGAGCCCTCATCTTGGGGCACTGCCGATTTGAAATGAGGAGCATGGCTTCTAAATCACTGAATGCTCATTTTCTCAAATCCTGATCCGTGCTGACTCTTCTTAGTTTATGAGATCACAACCCAGTGTGACCTGGCTGCAGGCCAGGGAGCAGAATAGAGTTCCAGGTCTTTCTGACTGCAAATTGAATTACTCCTCTTGACATTAAAGTCAAACGAAAGTCTCATCAGGACAGCACTGCCAAAATAGTCTTAGTATGATGTGTTGACATATGTCTGAAATCTGTGTTTCAAAAAGTAATTATTTTTGCTCTTGCTATTCAAATCTGGTACATTAATGTGAACAAATAATTATGATTACATGCAGTATCAGAAGCATCTTCAGATTAGGGACTTCTGAATTCCAGTTCTTTTATTGACTTTTACCTTCTTGGAAGTGTGTCCTTGTCAATTTTCAGGGTCCTTTTGAGACCTCTGAATACTAATCACAAGCTACTTAGAAATGTATGTGCTGCACAGGGTGTCTATCCTCTTTGCTATTACATCGGTCCATCTTTTAATATTCACTATCCATTGTCCAACTGCAGCTTGTATAGAAATCTACTTTTGGCCCTATAGACATTACTAAATTATTTAATACTTAGTATTGTGTTGTAGTTTTCCATCTGTACTAAGGAATCAACTTCTGTTTTTTTTGGTTTTGTTTTTGGGTTGGTTTGTTTTGCAGATTGATTACTAGCACTGGATTTTTTAATATTTATTTTTTAAGGTATAAGACACTAAACTAATTTCAAATGAAATAATTAAACCACGTCTATGCCACTGTGAAAGGCAGGCCTCCAAATCTGGTCTGTCATTTACACGGTTGCCTAGCAAATAGCATACCGTGTAGAGTTACTGGAAAGCATGCAGTTAGTGACTCTGAAATATGCACTTGCAGCCTGGGGATAAAGAAGACAGTCAAACATGATCCCAAGAGTAACCAAAAGGCCACCTGTAACAGGCAGTATAAATGTAATCTTATAATATGCCAATTCTCTTCACCTCAATGCTGATCACAGTAGAACATCAAGTACAAGAAGAACAAAATATAAAATATATGAGAGACAAACAGCCCGAGAATCTGGGAGTAAATGTTTCTGTGCAGCTATTGTTGCTATTTTCTCTTGCTGAATATTCAAAATATATTTTTAATTTTGAGGGTGAGAAGAATGCATGCTGGTTTTGTCATACTTTTACTTCTTTTTAAAATAGAAAATATAGTTGTAATATCATAGTAAGATTGCGTCAGAAGCCATTGCTCCAGCACAGAGAACGATGTTTCCCAAATGCGGTGCTAACAGAAAGAAGAAATACTTCATTCAAGTATTATTTTCAAAGCTTTCAGGGAATGTTTTCATTGCCATGTGGCTTGGTTTTATGAGATTCTGGAACAGGATTTTGGTCTTCAGGGCTTTACATAAATCCTAGATATAATCTTTAGCAGATACTGACTCCACCCCATTTTAGCTTCAGGCAGTCAATATATTTCTCATGTTAGGGTATATTTGACTTGCCATAACAGTTTCTTTTACCACTAAGGGCAGTAGGTTTGGGCTTAATTCCATCTAGCCTTCTAGGAAAGAAGAATTTCCCAGCGCTATCTCCCCAGGTGAGAGCTTTGCTGATGGTGAGGAACCCTTGTCTGCACTTCAGGGACTTGTCACTCTCTCTCTCCCCTTTATTCCATGGCATCGTACAGCAAATTCTCTTTCTAAACACGCACGGGAAGAACAGCAACTATACAAAAAGGTACTGGCTCAAGAAGCGAGCTGGACGTAACAAACAGCAATGCTTCAGCAAGTCATACCCCTGGAAACTGGAACTGCACAGCTGTCCCACAGCACTGGCACATCTCTTGGGCTGCACCCTGGCTGCTTACTACAGCACCCGGCTGCCGGACCTTACCCAGCAGTAGGCTCTAAGTTGTGCAGGCAGGTTTTCTTAGCAGACAGTAAGGTGTCCACACTTGCGCTGTGCAGGCTGCGGTGCCACCGCATTGCCAATGGCCTTCTCCCTCCCACCACTAGGCCCTAGGGCAGCTATCATCAGGTGTGAGTGGAAGAGGCAGTTGGGCAGGATAAAGCCAAAGCTAGGGGTGTAGGTGTCGCTGGTTGCTGTCTCCACAGGACTGCATGCAGTGCTTCACATCTGTTTACTGAGAGAGTCACCTCGAGAGCTAAAATTGTGTCTGAAAACATCTGGTAGCCAGGGGGCTAAATAAGAAGAATGGGGCAAAATGTGACAGAAATACGACACTGAGGGAGGGGCTAGTTGTGCTGGCTGTGCCAGTGAAAGTCACCCTAGTGAAACCATGGAAAAAAAGACCCTCCAAAACTCCCATTTTATCTTGTATGCTAAATTCTACATTGCCGACCCTAATACTGCTTTTCTGTGGAGAAAATCATGTTTGTCAGCTATCTTTTGAACGTTGATGGTATTACAGGATTGAATGATTCCTGTGAGGATTTAGCAGCTTCATTTGGCAGCACTCAAGCAGTTAACAAAGCATTGTAAAATTAAGTAAAACAAATCCTTATATTCATTCCTCTGTGCAGATAGTCTAGTTTTCAGAATTCAGGCATGACATAACTGAGATACATACAGCGACATAAACGGCCATATAAATTCGGTTTAAAAACTCAGAAGGAGCTTTAAAAAAAGATAAACATTAGCATTTTTATATGGCTACAAGAAATGAAGTAGATAATTAAGTTGAGTAAATTAAATTACAGTGGTTTCTGTTGTGTGGGGGTTTTATGTAGTTTATACCAGGAACTATAGACTTAATTGAACAAATCAGTCTTTCGCTAATGAATTCCTTACTCTTGTCCTCCAGCTGTTAAAGGCAAGCTTTAATATTTTTACTATTTAATATCTTTCTTTCCATTTTTTTTTAATTTTTCAGATGAAGCTTGATTTTAAGTCTGCTTATACAAAACAGCAGGAAAGAATCTGAGAACAAGATGGAGTTAAGGGTGATGGTTGAAACTTTGAAAGAAAAGGGTTTGTGATTATGTGCAGTTTTCAGAGCTCAGATTAATAGCTTACAGAATCTAAAAAAAAAAAAATATTAAAATTTAGTGACTTTCCAAAAGGTTATTACTTGCCCATGGAAAGGAGCCTGAGAAGATGTAAATCTCTACCAAGTTGGACACTAGCTGTTCTGGAGAAAACCTGGGCTGAATTCAAAGGAAAGAGAGAGGAAGAGAAGAAAATCTGAGTAAGACTGTGGCTCTAGGGTATGTCTAACACAGGCTGCAGAGGAATGATAGAAGCTGAAAAGCAGACCGTGTGGGAGATATGTGAGCTCTATTGCGACCTCAAAGGTCAGCAAAGTCTGTGCTTCGTGTGAAGATTGAGCCTGTAATGAGAAATCTTTCTAACAAAACTTAGGCTGGGAAGCCACAAGCAGAGTGAGAAGATGGCAACATACGGACAAGGATCTTCACTTATTTAGTACTTCTGGTACCCCTCTAAACCCTTCTAGGGAACTGAATGTCTTTGAGGTAGATTTGTAACATGCAAAAAAACACTTTTAAACAATTCTGCTAGACTTCTCAGCTTTTGTTGTGACCTACAGCACAAGGATCTGAACACCATTCTACCTGGACAAGCTGAAATAATTTCTTTTTATGTATTTTGAACGGTTCTTCTGATTTTCATTTCAAAGTATAGAAAGCACCACCCCACACCTGAAAAAAAAAAAACCAAAAAAAAGAAAACAGTCAATTAAGCAAAACTTTCTATCCATTTCAAAAGATGTTTCTTCATTTTGCAGTTGAAACAGAACCCATTATTTGCACTGCTCTGTCTTTAGTGATGCATGTCACTTATATCTCAGAGTAACCTTAGAAAGAGAATAGTGACTGACAACCAAGCTTTTAATTAAACGGGCTGATTCTTTTGTACAAAATGGTATCTTCAAACTCATCTATTTTAGATAACTTTTCCAATTGGAGCTTCCTTCCAGGATCTGTGAATGAAGAACTAATTTCTATTTCAAAGAACCAATTATTCTGCTTGGTACAGAAACATGCTAAAGGCAGATAGCTATTTTCTCTTAAATGCGAGCAGTATGTCTAGCCAGTGGTGTATTTATTGATAGCAAATCCACAACAAGACAAAACACATTCTCCAATTCTATTCAGGTCCTCATATAATTTCAATTCACCTTCCAGTGCAGATAGGCTAATGAAAAGTCAAGTATCAAGTTGGAAATAAATGTCTGTGCCCATTGTAACTTCTGCTATGCACCAGCATAGTTAATTGATGTACAGAAAGAGCACTGGTCCTCTCATGGGAAGGCAAGTTTAGAGGAACTTCATAAAGGAGCAAAACCTGGGGGATATTCTTTTACCTCTAGGCAGAGCAATTTATCCTTTATAGACGTAGTAGGATATTTAATCCCCAGACTCTGTTTATGTCTCCGAAGGCAGAGCATCTGCTGCTGTAAAAGACAGAACCACCCTGTCTTCCCTCCTACCAGTGAAGATCTGTGAGCTCCTCTCTAAGAAGCACTCACCTCATCCCTGACCATTTAATGGAAGTGCTTCACGGTGAGAAGCACATAATGCAAGGTCAAGTGCATGGAGAATAGTAGCAGCATTTCTTCTTGCAATCTTGGAATTCATTCTCTGGAAGTAACAAAGGAAAGGCCTACACTGAACTATGAGATCATGGAATGGGTATGAGGATTTGCTGTGCAATGAAAATGATAAATGGGGGAATGATGAAAAGGGGAATATTTTTATTATAGGTAGGGATGCATAGAAAGAGCTGGTCTAGAGTTTTCTGAAAATTGTGATCTAAATATCAGCAGGAATAGGTTCAGGAAAGGCTACAGCTGTTACCACAACAACTGAATTCCCATCTCATGTGATGAGACCAAAATGATTTGACTTCATTTTACAAGTCAGAACAACTCAAAGGGGGGTCTAGGGAATCACCAGCAGTAAGAAGACATATTTAAGCTGAAAGGCAATGCTGCACCAAGAGCAATGGGCCCTCAAGCTGTCAATAAACTCAGGCTGGAAATAGGTGGTATCCTGTCAACAGAGGGTAAAGAATCTTTTACTTTCTCTGCACTAATAGTGAATAAACTCATTTTAGAATGAGTCAGAGTTCTTTTATAAAAACAATTACATAACGTGATTGTCTGCAGTGGAAAAGAAGATAGGAAGTTATAAAGCTGGAGCTTCTATTCAGTCTTAAATTCCTTTACCGCTTAATGGTTTCTCTGTATTATTTGTTCTCCAAAGTTAATGAAAATATCTCAACTGCTATACTGGCCTATTGCAGGTATAGGAGATGTAGCAGGCTGCGTGCATTTCCTTGTCTTCATCCTTTTGTCCTTTCTGCAGCAGTGGACACTGACTTTACACAAAATGCTACACCAAGTCTGACTCCAGTTTCAACAACAGATGAATTCTTATGAAGGGAAAAGGCAGGTGAATGCTACTATGTTCACAAAAAAGCATCTCTTTTCTGCATGTGTGTCACAGCTAGCAAAGACTTGCAGAATTGTCTGCTCAGACGTGCAGGTGGTCGCTTGTAAGGAAACCCTCACTGCTCCTCTGGGGGATGAACACCACCGTGTCCTTCTCCAGAAAAAACAACCTGCTTGTTTGAAACAAACCCACATAAGAAAAGGAAGCCCTGTGAGACCCAAGACCTTCTAGTCAAAGAGGAGTTTTTCTTTGTAATTTTTCAGTTCCAGGCATTTAGATTTGCTAAATGTGGTGCAAGGCAAATAAAAACCAAAACAAAACACCACCAACAAAAAAACCCAAGTCCCAATAGCTTGCTAATCATAAAAGATCATAGGCTGTTTGAAAACCATGTGGAGTGAGCTAAGAAAAAATAATCATATAAACATACATAATCACTGCTCCTTCTTCGTATATGTCAGTCTCTGAGAATGGTGTAACTCCACCTCTCATTGCACACAGTATTTGAGCTGTCACTGTACTGAATAGAAATTCTGAGGAAGGTGTCAAAGCACAGTATTGAAAAAAACTATTTTGAAACTGAGAAGAATAAATGGTTTCTGTAGATGAGAATAGGAAATTACTCTTCAGTCAACTCACACAGAGCCTGGATTCTGAAACAGTTTATAGTGAAAGGTATTTATTATTACAGGTAGAGGAATTCTGGTTCTCTGTAAAAACTTTCCTTGGTTGACTATTAATTGAAATAAATACCCCTACACATGTGGCTGTATACATAGACACACAGACAAAATAAGTATTATAGATTGTAGTATCTTAGAACAGAGGTCATCTGCTGACATGAAGAAACTATCTGAGCCACCTGGGCAAATTTGGTTGCAGTCCATAGAAAATACAATGTGGAGATATGCAGTATCTCCACATACAATGCAGGATATGTCTCTACAAAATATTTATTTTCCCACCTGGAAAAAACATAACACACTGCTGAAAAAAAATGCTGTGACTGTACAACATATGTAGAAAGATGCTAAAAGTCTTATCCTGAATGGTTCACTGTGCAGAGCTTAGCTTGAAGCCACAGTAGAACAGAAAGATCAAGCCCACAGTGTAGCATATGGCTGTTTTTCCCTCTGCTGAGCCAGGTAGAAAGACCAAAACCTCTTCATTTCCAAGCAACAAGGTTCAACACAAACTGTGCCTGCTTTCCTCATGCTTAGATTTCTCTGCTTCAGTCACCACCCAGAACATGGCAGGACTGAACATCTGGAAGAAAGGGATTTTTCAAGTGGCAAGAAAGAGCATGTTGCTTTTACTCCCAGTGGTCTTTGATGTTATAAACCTCTAGCTTGGCTGGCCAGGATTATTTTATGTCCCACTAATTTTCAGGAAATACCAGGTCTGGCCTTATTGCAGCTCCTGTTTGCACTGACAAACTCCTCACAGAACATAACCCGAGCTATGTATAGTAAGAAGTAAGGCAAAATACATCTGGAGCAAGGTAGCAGGCACACTGTCAGTTTACTTAAAAGCAACCTTTCAGCCCTTGGCAGGACTTTGTCAGGCTCCAAGGACTTATCGCAGGAACGGACATCTAGAAAGCAAAAGGGAAAGCAATTTAGTAATATGCCAACCTTATGATGCTGGCCAGGACCTGAAGACACAACTGCAGTTAGAATAGTGTGCCCTGAATTAACAAACTAACTGGCATTTGGGCTATTCAGTGTGATTAACAGCTGTTTTATGGGTCATCTGCCTCATTTGGTGCATATGTGTACTGAGGGGCTGCTGTAGTGATGCAGGAGAATAAATAAAGTCTCTGGGACTATGGAGAAAAACATCCTTGGTTGTTTTTTTAGGGGAGGCTGAAATACACGTGACATTTTGATCACTTAATTTAAACCCAGTTCAAAAGAATTAAAATGTCCACCCTTTAAAGTGGTCTTTAGTATGATAAATACAACGACATGGCAATAAACCAGGAAATTGTGACTTTGTTGTTCTGCTGTTTTATAGTTTGGCAGAGAAAGTGCTGATGAGCACATGAATGCATAAAAGAATCTTGGCTGAGTCGCCGTTAATAAGGCTTTATTGAAATACAAATATGCCACAAAAGTACAAAGCCAGCTAAAATATCTCACAGCTAAATCAGGTCGACTAAGACAAAGCCATCCCACTGCACGTTACCAATGCTGCTAACTCATATTACTAACGAATTAAGAGTTTCAGTTTGCTTGCACAGAGAGTTAGCAGCTTTCCTCTCTTGGTGGGGGTCTGTCAGCCGTACAATTGAATTAATTGAACTCACAGCATTCCTAAAGACAGCTTCTTTTCCAACGCAAACTTACTCTTTCACATAAGCAAGGCAGATAGGAGAGGTGTGTGGGAGGGCGTGCAGGAAGGTGGTGGCTAGAAAATGGGTTTTAATCAAGAATTTATTTTTTAAAAGCAGGTTTCTATATTTTTAGCAGTTTCTCTTCTTTGAATGGGAGATGCCTACATCTGTTATTGTTGTCTTACACTTTGGGGAAAAAAAAGCTATTACTTTGTAAAGAGTTTTCATTTCCTGTAATTGGCACTTAAGAATTCAGCTTCCTCTAAAAGACTGTGTTTTACACTCATGCAGCTGAAATGATTCCTTTTATTTTTTCTTTGGAAATACAGACAGAATAAAAACTAAAGGTTTATTAAGGAAAACACATTTTCTTCTTTTGTCCTGCTTAATGTCGTGGGTCAGGACTGCTGTAAATTGTATTTTCTATTGAAAGATTTTTTTAGCATTTCTAAATGTAAAAATATGTGCACGTATCTACAGTCCTCTAAAGAAATATAATTACTGTAAATTCCATTATCTGTCCCATTTCTGTTCATAAATCTAGTCCGAAAAGCTTCAACTCATTTATCATTTCCATTATATGTGAAATAAACTTCTGCTATTTCCACAGCCTCTTAAGGAGAAGTCCCTTGCCACTGTATTTATTTATTTATTTGTTTTGTTGTCATTTTCTTGCAGCAGAATGAGAAACCATTAGCATAAAAAAGCTTAAATAATTCCTCGTGTAGAGCTTCCTTCTGTGGGAGAGAGTTTCCTGCAAGAGACAGTGGCTGCTCTGTGTCAAGGCATAACGAGTTCAGTCACAGTATAAAGTGAATTTCTGTTTGACGCTGCGGGTTTTCTGAACATCACACGGGACAGTAAACAAACCAAACTGTGAAGACAGTCCGAGTGGAAGAACGCAGAGTGGGAAGCCTCATCGGGCCTGATACTGTCCCTGTGAACTAGGAAATGGCAGATGACTCTGTTTGGCTCTATACATCGGCCTGTATGACAAAGTATTTGTGACTCTTTGTGTCTAGCTCAGCCTGGGAGCTTGTGACCTTCCCTTTTCCTGACTATGTGTTTGCTGGTGTCTTTGTTTCATCACAATATTTGAGTAATCCCCCTTCTCTGTGCCTGCTGGAGCCCCTGTAAGGTAATGCAGCCTGCTGAAAGCACACAGGGATTTCCTTTTGCCAAGGAAAACGGCCTCTCTGGGAAGTGCCTGCGGTGCGCTACAGGGCAGCCTGCCATCCTTTCACAGCCTGGGAAGGAGACCATTACATCAGACTTTGGGGATAGAAAATATTGCAGTTAGCCACCACGCGTAGATTTATTGACCTTGTATGACATACAGTTAAGAACAGTTACGATAGCGTGAAAGAGTTGAAGAACCAACGGAGGAGCTCTTCTCACAGCAGTGAAAGTGTAGCAGAAGAGCTTGTGGCTCACCCAAAGGAGATAAGGGGCGTGTAGAGAAATGGGAGTATGGTTCCACAAAAGCAACTCAAGCAAGTATTCAGCGTGTTAGTGGCAAGATCTTTCCTGCTCCCTCTAATGCTGTTTTCTGCATTGAAACCGCAGCACATGTTCCTGGCTGACTCCGGGACTTGGCAATGCCTGCTGAAGTTGTTAGCGTAGTTTATGTCTGATACAGCTAATGTTTTTGTGGGTACAGCTTTGTTAATAATAAGTGTTGTTAAAAAAGAAAATTATTTAACTGGAGAATTTTATTCTTGCAGACTGATCTTGTTAGCCCAGTGAATGTAAATAATATGGCCCATTGCTTGTGACAATAAAAATTAGCTTGAATCATACCAAACAGTGCTCCATTCTTGTATGCCATGATAATGCTGAAAAATATTTGGTTTCAGAAACAAACAAGAAACAAGTAATCCTACAGAGCTTCTCTCAGACAATTTGTTCCACTTTTCTATCAAACCACTGTATTTGAAATTCTGATGGATTTTAGAGAACATCTTGATTTTAGTCTTCGTATGTGCATGTATGGTTAGAATTACTTAGTCTGGGAAACTTCTGGCTGATGTTGAAGAGACTCATTTTTTCCTGTAAGAAAAGAGGCATGGTCACATAATTGCTCCAGAAGCACACTAACAGTTTAATAAATGATAACCCTGAAGTCTATGTAACTATTCTTAATCTGTTTCACTGCAAAAACAGCTAAATAAGTCTAGGCATCTTGGTTTCCCAAAAGATCTGTGACTGTATTCCAAATCACATTAATTTTTTCTTCTCTTGGGAAAACTGTAGGGTTTGGCCATGGCCCTAGAAAAGTCCTTAGCTGGTTTACAGAGCTTGTTTCTCTCTGATAGCTACTATCACAGTACAGCTTTGATGTTACATACACTCTCTACTTTTCTAGCTCTTATAATTACGCTTTAGACCTCTGGAAAAAAAATAGTCCCCCGGCTGTTATGGCCTTTTTAAAGAATTCAAATTATGCATACCTTGGTTGACTGTGGTATTTTAAGCAAATGAATTTCACATGACAATGTAGTAAAGGCCAGATTGAAAACCGATCAAATTCAGTCGACATCTGTCTCTCTGCCTCTGAGTACTTTGGAGCAAAGCCAGACTGTTTAGGCATGTAGAAGTTTTCTAACTTAAGTGGTTCAAAGTAGCCTTCAAACTTCAGTAAAATTCCGTAAGCTTGTAAAGGTTATAAATAATTTAGGTCCAAATGAACCTTCCTAACTGATCTTCACATTGTTTCCTTCAAAATGAAGGCTAGGTTGAAGGCAAGAGGACTACCATCTTCACAATGAAAATGTTGAACACATGATTTCAGAATACGTATGGTTTCTTGCATGGGGAAAAATGGCCCTAACCATGAGGTAAAAGTTTATCTACTGCCAGGAACATGAAATTTTTTCTCAACTGTTCTTAATACCTGTAAAAACTTGGCTAAACATGAAATTTAGCGTGAAAACAAATAAAACCCCCTCAAACCAAAATGTAGTACTCTTCTCTCTGAAAGGCATAGAAAAGACTTACACTTGACACTCCTAAAACTTGCGTTCAGATAGACATAAAGGCTCTTTGTAGGAATCACTATCATTAGAGGGATCAGTGCGAATGATCAGAAGCAATACCAGAAGCTGACAAGGGATGATCCTTGTACTGCTGCTCTTCTGCCCTGTAAACTAGGACTCAAAAATTTCCACCTCTTTCCAGAGGTGGAAATTCCACATCTTTCCAGAGGTGTCTTGGGCAGTGCACAGTACTCTGTTGTCCAACGAAAAGAAAACCTAGTAGGAACAAGCAGAGAAAGCTGACAGACTGGGATCTAAAGATTTGCCTGACAAACAAATTTGAGGCAGTGCCTTCTGGAATTGGTGCTATGCTGCTTAGTTAATTAACTAAACTTGTCTTACTATCCTGTTACAAATCCTGTCACAGTGCACCTGCTAGATTGCAGTCCCAGTGAGCTGGTCTGAGAAGGGCAATCAAGCAATTCGTATTGCTTTGGTGATTGTGGACCCTTGTGTAGCTGCACTAATTTATGTCACTGCCCTTGGAGAAAAGCAAAATGAGGAGAAACAGAAATGGGTTTGTTCCTTTGTCCTCTGGGCTTTCAGAGACTTAATGCACACCATGTGCAAGAGTTATTTTATGATGACAAAGACATAGGAGTGAACTATCTCGAAGGGACTGTGAATAGTTGGGGGGGGTGTTATAATGCAGTGAACTATGTAAATGGCATGTTAAGCCTTCAGTCACCATTTATTTACATTTAATTCTTTCCATAGTTAGAGGAGCTGTTTCTAGGGACATATTACAAGGAACAGTTTGGGTTTCCTTAAATTAGGATATGTATAAAAAGGCTGAATGAGAATGTAATTTTTAATGTGCCTTTTGCCTGTGTATGCATGGTTTTAACAGGCTCAAAAGCTGAATTTAGGCTTTGTTCTTATATAAGTCTGAAGCCATCAGAAAGCAAATTATATACTACAGTGTATTTGTTCCTGTAGAAAGGAAAGATAGTAATATATCCATCAGTTGTGTCCAGCTCTGGTCACTTTAGTTCAGCAAAAAAATTGAATTGTTTCAGAAATGAGCAAACAAACATTCAAGGCAGGTAAAAATATCATGTCACAACACTTGAAAGACTAGGATGATTTGGATAACAGGCTGAATATAAAGGGACAATAGGAAGGCCTTTGAATGCTCTGAACAGGTCCCATGTGAATTGTACCATGTGTTGGATTCTTTTGTGGATAATTTAAACAATTATACTAGTATTTGTAGCACTTTATTTTGAAATGTAGAAAAAGAGTTGTATTTTTGGGAGTAAACTAGTCTATATCTGAAGAGAGTTGAGGACAAACCTACTTTGGAAGCAGATCTCTCCTATCAGATTCAGCCTTATAATTACAAAAGTATTTCCAAAACAGGGTAAAAGATACATTGCTGAGTATATGATATTCTTTTTGACAGATAGAGCATAGATCAATGCAGAGTTGCTGATTTAGGTACTTAATGACTTCCATTATCCCTGAGTGCATTTCAAGTCTTGGTATTTATCCGTATGAAAGGCAAAGAGCTATTCTATTGTATATGTAGGAAAATAAAGTTTTGAATAAATATTTAAGTGACTTGTCCAAGGTCATGTAAGGTCTCCGGAAGAGTTGGGACTCAATGTCAAACTCTTTTAGCTCACCAATTTGTTTCTTTATCTGTTGGACTACCTGAAACTGATAGGAGCGCATCCAGTTTTTGTAATCAGAAATTCACAGGAGGTCACAACGCTCAAAACCAGACCTGTCTTAGACTTTTCTAAATCTCGAAGACTTTCTTTGAGCTTATCTCAGGGAATATCCAGACTCTACAAGAAGAATTTTAGCTCAGGTGGTGGACACATCTAACACAGTTCCCTGAAGAATGCTGACATCTGATGGTCCTTTGCATAGAACCAGTAAGCATCCCATAGGTAACCACTGCTGACTACAGTTTTTCTTATACGATCAGCCTGAAGAGCCAAATGCATAGAAGCCTTTCTGTTCTGCATCTCTTTCTGCATATATGGCCTATAAATGCATGCACAAGGATGAGGATGGTGATTTAGCTGGCATTATAGATCACAAATTTTGTGAAAGTAGGTGGAACACTTTGGAAACATTTGTTGTAAACACAAATACATGATTTTAAAGAATGCTAGCCTTTGATACAAGCAAAACAAACAAACAAAAAATCAAACAAAAAACTGTTATGAGGATGCAGGTATCTAGAATCAAAATGTAGTTATTAATTGCCCAAATAGAGGGAAGTGGGGTCTTTAAAACAGCCAAACCGAGTTTTGAAGTAGTAAGGGAAGGTTGGCAACTCTTTCAAAGAATTGCCTAACATTAATTTAAATGCTCTTTCATGAATTACAATGAAGTTTTTCTCTAAAGACCGTTTTGCTCTCTGTATGCCCAACATCAAGAATTTAGGCATACTTTTATTTTCCTTTGTAATTATTTTAGAGATGTAGAGTGTTCTGTTTTCAGTAACTACAGGGGAAACCAGATGAAAGTGACCTTTGGAGGAAAAAATTTTTGTAGACTTTGTGTTGGTCTTCAAAAATGTATCTCTTTGGAATAGATATTCAAGGATTCTGGGTTAATTGAATTCAAGATATTTTCAAAAGTTCTGTGTGCTCAAGTATTTCAGAGTTTTGTCTATCGATTCCAAATGAGTCTGCAGTGTGTGAAAGTGTTGCAGCTGCGTAGATATAAAATAATGTTGATGGAAAGTGAAAATTAAGTAGGGATAAGAAAACCGAGCAGGAAAAAAACCCAGAGCCTCAGAGCAGGGAAGCGAGACACAACCACATTACAGGTATAGTTCAGGGAATGTCACAGAATCACAAGGTTGGAAAAGACCTTTAAGATCATCAAGTCCAACCGTTCCCGACCTATGCTAAACCATATCCCCAAGTACCTAATCTACCTTTTTATAAAAGGCATCTACGGAAAGTGACTCAACCCCCTCCCTGGGCAGCCTGTTCCAGCTCCTGACAACTCCTTCAGTAAAATTTTTTTTTCTAACATCTAATCTGACCCTGCCATGGGGCAACTTGAGGCCATTTCCCCTTGTCCTATCACCTGTCACCTGGCTGAAGAGACCATCTCCCACCTCTCTGCACCCTCCTGTCAGGTAGTTGTAGGTGGTGATAAGGTCTCCCCTTTGCCTCCTCTTCTCCATGCTAAACAGCCCCAGCTCCCTCAGCCGCTCCTCATAGGATTTGCCCTCCAGCCCCTTCACCAGCCTGGTTGCCCTTCTCTGGACTCACAAGGACCTCAATGTCCTTCTTATGGTGGGGACCCCAGAACTGGACACAGTACTCGAGGTGCAGCCTCACCAATGCCAAGTACAGGGGCACAATCACCTCCTTAGACCTACTGGCCACACTATGTCTGATACAAGCCAGGTTGCCATTGGCTTTCTTGGCTGCCTGGGCATACTGCTGGCTCATATTGAGCCTGCAGTCAACAACACTCCCAGGTCCTTCTCTTCCTGACAGCTCTCCAGCCACTCTTCCCCAAGCCTGTAGCGCTGCATGGGGTTGTTATGCCCCAAGTGCAGGTCTCTACACTTGGCCATGTTAAACTTCATCCCACTGGTCTCAGCCCATCAGTCCAGTCTGTTCAGATCCCTCTGAAGAGCCTCCCTACCCTCAGGCAGGTCAACACTTCCTCCCAGTTTAGTGTCATCTGCAAACTTACTGAGGGAGCATTCAATCCCTTCATCGAGGTCATTGATAAAGATGTTGAATAAGACTGGACCCAGGACTGAGCCCTGGGGGATGCCACTCATGACCGGCCCCCAGCTGGATTTTGTTCCATTCACCACCACCCTTTGGGCCTGGCCACCCAGACAGATTTTAACCCAGCTGAGGGTCCACCTGTCTAGGCCAGTGGCAGCCAGTTTCTCAGTCAGAATGCTGTGAGAAACTGTGTCAAAAGCTTTACTGAAGTCCAACTAGTCCAAATCCACAGCCTTCCCCTCATCCATTAAGTGGGTCACCTTGTCATAGAAGGTGATCAGGTTAGTGTCCTGTGATCCTTGCTGACATATATACACATATTTTTTGCAGCTCCATTTTGGGATGATTTCGTTATCTATCTGCATACAGAACATTTATTTAAGAAAAAAAATATGGCATGCCAGCAGAGCAGGAGATTTGATGCACCCTAATATGTGCTCCCCAATAAGGTGATGCATTGCACACCACAGGCATGCAAAGGATAGGACCTCCTCGGGCTACAGAGTGAATTTACCTGCAGGGTAAGCGTGTTCTGCAAATCTTGCGTGCTGTTACTCACCAAAGTGGTCACGTACCTGATGCTTGTGGGTGAAGACTTACTGCACTGAGAGAAGGAAGCAGCAAGATGGAGGAAAGAACTTAATCGCAAGCAATGAACATGCAATTAAATCCCACTAAATGTAAAGGAAATGACATGATTAAGTACGTTTCTGTTTCAGAGAGAAATTCAAGCACATGTTTATGGAGCTCCTGGAATAGTTTCATTAGGCAACTGCTTTCCTTATAAATACAAGGCACACAGTCTTTCTGTATTAGAACAGAAGCAATCTGCTTTATTTTATTTAATTTAGGTGCAGACTTGGGAACCTGGCATATTGTCAATAAAGCCTCTGAGCAAAGTTTAAGAGTCCCTGTATGATAAGAAGTTGGAACAGAACAAAGAATGAACAGAAAGGAATTTTAGACTTAAATATTTGAAGTAAAGAACAAATGGTCAAAAATTTATCTCTGCAACAAGTCAGAGCCAAATGTGTTTTTTTTCTTTAACACCTCTCTTTCCTCTGCTTTTCACAGCTAGAGGCAGAGAAGCATGAAGACTGTGAATTAATATGACTGAGAAAATATTTTAATATATTGAAAGAGAACAAGCCTGCCCTGGTTCCATAATTGCTGCAGTGTAAATTTGCTAGATCAGGCTGTATTTGTTTTTTTATTAAGAGTGATATCTAAGTATCAGGCTTTTCAAGACTGTTCTGTTCTCTCCATTTCTCCCAAATACGTCCAAAAGAGGCTTCTGTAATCTGAAACAGCAGGACATTTCTATCTTTTCCTTTTACCTCTGTAAATTCTATGTCAATAGTTGCTTAAGAAAAAAGATTTTACAGCCTCTGTCATGCCAGGCATAGCAAAGAAGGCATCCAAATTACGTTGTGTGATAGAGTTTATATTATCTTTAAAAAGGCATGAAAAATTATAAAGGTATAGGCCTCAATTCTCATTTTCCTTCCTTAAGCATATTCTCTTATCTTATGCATACCCCTGATAGATATTTTCAAGACTCTGGTAATGAGTTAACTTGAGCTCAGTTAGGGATGAACACTACAGTTGCTGCTTGCATGGGAACAGCACTGTGGCATAACTCTTCACTCTGCTTTTCACATTCATTAGAGGATGTTTCAAAGCAGACACAAGGAATAAGGAATTTGTGTGTCAGAGGCTTTAAATCCAAGAAAATATCCTTCAGAGCCATTTGTGAAGCAGCCCTGATTTTCAGTGCTCCCGGTAGAAGAGCTTTTGCAGCTTTATCAGTTCAATTGGAACATTGAAAAATAGGATATGTGGAATTTTATTCTTGTTCGCCTTTAAAAATGAGAAAAAAAGAATGCAAGAATATGAAGAAGTTAAAATAAGCTTTTCGTGTTGTGGCAGTAGAGCATGCAAGCCCCTTGTATGACATGTTTCACTATGTAGAGCTTCTGAGTGTATCTTTTAACAGTTCTTCACCATTAGGCCTTTTAGTTCTTGAACCGATCAATATATTCCTGATTAGAAGTGGATGAAAGAGCAGTGCATCAGTCTTTAAATTCGTGCCTGCAAAAGTGAGAACACTTTTGTACCACACACACTCTATGCCAAACATCAATTCCCTTATCATCATTTCAGTGCACCCAGGTTGCTGTAGGCCCTTCCTTCCTTCCTTCCTTCCTTCCTTCCTTCCTTCCTTCCTTCCTTCCTTCCTTCCTTCCTTCCTTCCTTCCTTCCTTCCTTCCTTCCTTCCTTCCTTCCTTCCTTCCTTCCTTCCTTCCTTCCTTCCTGCCTGCCTTCCTTCCTTCCTTCCTTCCTTCCTTCCTTCCTGCCTTCCTTCCTTCCTGCCTTCCTTCCTTCCTTCCTGCCTTCCTTCCTTCCTGCCTTCCTTCCTTCCTGCCTTCCTGCCTTCCTTCCTTCCTGCCTTCCTTCCTTCCTGCCTTCCTTCCTGCCTTCCTTCCTTCCTGCCTTCCTGCCTGCCTTCCTGCCTGCCTTCCTGCCTTCCTGCCTGCCTTCCTGCCTTCCTTCCTGCCTTCCTGCCTTCCTGCCTTCCTGCCTTCCTGCCTTCCTGCCTTCCTTCCTGCCTGCCTGCCTGCCTGCCTGCCTGCCTGCCTGCCTTGACTAGAAAAAGCATTAGTTAGGGTTTGAGGGACATGATTTGCTCCTGCCTGCTTCCCTGCAGCACTGTGCTTTCATAACCTGAATAGGACCATAGAAAATCTGCTCAAAGCTCTGAAAGAATATAGCATTGTGACTTTTCTGTTTTTCAGAATGTGGTCTTCCAGGCAACTTGTTGTGCTTAGATAACTGTTAGTTTCTATTTTTTTTTAACCATTGTGGTGTTCAACATTGTTAAGGTACCTAGAATTTCAGGCAGAGATGATCTCGAGCTTCTACACAGCTGGCTAATATTTATCAGAAATGCTTTTTCTCCATGTTTACACCTTCTTTTTTTCCTTCTCAAGCTGCAATTCCTTAATATCTCCCACTCTTACCTCCCAAGAATACAGAACTCGTACCACAAGCAGACCAAAAATATATTTTGCAATTTGGAAAATATCTATACAACATACTACAAATTACACCACAAAGAGTACATCCTTTTCTTTTTCATTTATATGGTAAAAATGCTGTAGTGTGGAATAATTCAGATTTTACGGCTCACTGTACATTTGAACTATTTCACATATCTTCTTTATAGCCTTATCTATGAGCCTCAGTCTCTTTAGGGCTGTACCTGCTGTGGCATAGACTTATCCCCAGCCACAGTCACTTTTGAGGTGCACCGGTTCCAGCGTGGCCTTCTCCATGGGCCACACACTTTGAGGTGCTCCAGCATGACTCCATGCACAGCCACTGGGGCTGCAGCATGGACTTACCCTTGCCACAGATGCTTTGAGGTGTACATTAGCCTGTGTAGGCTTACCCTTGGCTCACAATCCCTTCAGAGTTATACCTACGGCATGGACACAGCATGGCCACGCATGCTTTGAGATGTACCTGCTGAGGCACAGCCATAACCACAGCCACAGACACTTAACCAGAGCCACAGACAACTCAAGATATATCTGCTGCAGCACAGACAAGCCTGACAGCTTGAAAGGAGCTTGTTTAATCAGGTTACAGCTTTTACTTGAGGTAGCTGTTGTAAAGATGAGAGGTTTTTCGTTTGGTTTTTTTTTTAAAGGAAGCAGGCAGACACTGAAAAATGCGATTTTACAACTGAAACTTTAAAATCAGGATATGTCTTTTATTGGTGCTGCCAATCAAATAAAGAAATTAATTTCTTTTGTGCCATATCTAAGTACATGAAAGGAATATGTTTTAAAAAACTTGGCTCATTTTTCACTCCACCCAGGAGATGAAAATTAAGATGCTAATAGTTTGGAAAATATCCCTTGGAGAACATGACTTTAATCACTTCTGGTCCTGCCTGGCTTGTGCTTAGGGAATTTTAACTGAAAAGCTTGCTTATGTCCCTATGGCAGATTTTTATATGCATTACTGAGAGGGGTTTTTTGCATCAGTCACATGGCTTTGATTTGCACTTTGTACCTTGTTTTTCTGGTTTAAGTGTGCTGGTGTCATAGAATCATAGAATCTCTTGAGCTGGAAGAGACCCATAAGGATTAAAGTCCATTTCCTGGCTCCAGAACCAGACAAGTCAGAGCATGTGACCGAGGGCATCGTCCAGACGCTTCTTGAACCCAGCCAAGCTTAGTGCTGTGACCACTTCCCTGGGGAGCCTGTTCCAGTGCCCAACTCCCCTCTCAGTAAAGAACCTCTTCCTAATATTGACCTAAAGCTCCCCTGTCACAGCTTTATGCCACTCCCTCAGGTTCTATCCAGGGTCATTGAAGAGAAACTTAGTACTTAATTTTCAATGCTATTTATCTTCATCATTCATGTTCACAAAAGCTGTATCTTCTGGAAAATTTAAAAAAACCCCCAAACTCAACAAACCTTTTCCTTCTGTAATTGTAGTGCCTGAACCATAGGAGAGTATGTCCAATTACATAAAATGGTAGTCCCAACACTAAATTGAAGTGCAACTCAGTTGCAAACTGAAGATACGATATTCTATGTGACATGCAAGGCCTTTAGACCAAGCAGTCCAGTGCTGAAAGGACAGAGGGAAGGTCAAGTTGGCAGAAATCTAAAGCAGATTTTTTCTTTTAGAGTTGTAAAAGTGTTATGTTAGAGGTTTGATTTGGGTTTTTTCTTTCAAGTCTGCAGTGTTGGGGACTAGAAAGCTGTTCTTCATCCCAAATGTTCAAAGCTCTAAGTATTAGAAAGCTTATCATTTCAGTGAAAGGCACTTATATGCATTTTATATCTCTCTGGAATATGTAAATATTTTCTTTTGTTTTAAATAACACTTCTGTCTTGGTGATATTTTTTCCAAGATGTATTTTTACAGAGCTATCATGGCCCACTTTCTCATTTCTTTAGTATTCTACATGCAAAGATATAACATAAAACTGGAAAACAAACCTATGCTAGTAGCTGAAGTCTGATATTTCCACTTCAGTTCCAGTACAGATATGTGTTACAGCCCTTTTCTGTAATACCTTCTTTTCTACTTTTTAATTCATCACTTGTATCTTCAATCGGGCTAATATTTAACAAGTTTTCAGGAGAGAAATATGCTGAAGGCCCAGAGGTGGAGGAATTGCTACATTTCTGTTGTCTGTAAACCTTGTTAAAGTATCAAGTCCACTAAGCCAAATTCTTTTTTGTAAACCATGCTACATTTTATCCCCATTTTCCCTTTACATCTGAGTTCACATTGTTTTCTTCAATAGATATCAGATTAGCAGGTGTGATAATTCCTCAATCACCTTTGTCCTTTTTATTTTTCTTATAAATAATTTGTCCTTTTATATTCACTAAATTCAGAGTTAACAGAGGATTCAAGGTTTTTGTTACCAGATTTAACATGTATTTTTCTGTCTCTTTCAGGTTTCTGTCATGTTCCTTGAGTTTTTCTTTCCTTTCTAGCATGGCCATTTCAAGACTTCTGTTCTCATTGTGTGTCTTGCCTTTATATCTTCAAAGCATTCATGATGAAAACTGAGATTATGGTTTTACCAAACTAATTTGGTTTTGGAGACTTGCCTAGATTATCTCTGCTGGCTGTTTGCTTAGGATGCCCACTTTTTATTGTTTAGCTTTGTTTCTTGAACTGTTTCTTTTATATCTTTGTAAGGTCTCAGCTCTCAGCTTGACTTCTGGCAATTCTTGCTTTAGCCCTACATTTCTTGATAGCTAAGATATAGCTTGCTAATTGGTGCTTTTCCTGTTCATAAACCTGGAGCCTATTACCGATATTTTTATTGGAGTGATTAAGCTTGGTGTTCTTTACCCTTCCTTTTCTTTTTCCTTGACATGCAGACTCTTGATAGTCTTAGGTCTACAATTCATGATGATTTCAGGTTTCCATCATTCAAATCCCTGTGCTTTTTGGCATAGTGTAACACATCAATTAATTTTTCTGATTTATAAAATTTAACCTTTTCAGAATGTCAAACATAGTATTGTTTATCTTCTTTCTTAAGTAAACCTAAGTCAATTTATAATGACTCTATCAAAGCTTAAAACCTGTGCTGTGATTTTTGGAGTCTCCTCAGTATTTATTAATTAAAAAGATTTTTTTTTGTTATAATTTATGGAAAAACTGACAGCTTTTGATTTTAGCTAATGGTTGTTATCTGATGTTAGATAACATTCAACAAAAAGGCTACATGTTGTTCAAATTTCAACCTAATCTGAAGCAGGTGAGCAATAGCAGTATTCCTGCTTTGGAAGCAGTCAGTGACCCACTAACATGGTTCTCCAGTTTCGTTGCTATTATTCTTCTGTATAAAACAGAGGAAGATAATCAATGATAGCAAGCAAATTTCTAATACATATTCATTCAAAGTCCTTTCCAGAAGATGTACAAAATGGATTTATGGATGTCAGGGAACAAAGAAAATAGCTTCATCCTCATTAACTACCATCTCTCCTACCATTTAATCTGCCAAATGTGCTGTAATAACAATCTTTTAAACTTGTATTTCCTTCTATTTATCTGCTCTCCACTTGTAAAAATTCTTTGACTTTCTTCATAATTTTATTCATAGGCTTCCAGAAAAATAATATGTCCTCTTCTATCTTTGTCCACCTCTTCAGATGCCTTGCGAAGAAAAGATATTTTAAATCATCATTTCCTCTTTAATTAAAAGTCAACCCTTATTGAAGGCAGCTTGTTTTGCAAACCTTCAGTTCTTTCATATTACAACAGTGCCTATTGCTTCCTTGTTCTCTTCTGTTTGTTTCAAATCCAGCTAAAAAGTTAGTTATACTTCCCTGGCTGGCAGTCTTCCAGAATAATAGTAATGCTCAGAAATTGATTGAATAGCTCTGTCATTCTGGAGAGCAAATTAAATCAGAAATGCACCTTTCTAACTGTTGCTCCCTTAATTTCCTTAATCTGCAACCAGTGCAGAGGAAACAGTTCCCAGTCCAATTATCTGGAACACTGAGATCTTTAAAAAATGCACAAGGAGCTCAAGGGACACTTAACATGTGGCACTGCAGAGTGGTTCAAGCCAAAACTACCATCCCCACAAGAAGTTTAATGCATGAAAAAAGCAAGTAGAATTAAAGCTAAAGTTTAACTTTCTGTTTTTAGTGTTTTGATTATGAAATTAGCAAATTGTTGAAAAGTGCTTCATGGAACTCAATTACATGTATTCAAGAAGAGTTGGAAACATTACGTAAGCCTCATTACATTAATTACAAGCCAATGGTGTCATTAACAATTATTTACCTTTTGTAAGCTGCCAATCAGTAGTTCATAACTTAGCAGTTATGCTGCTTTGCCATGTTCTGGGTGCTGACTACTGGACAAGGCCCATGATGTACTACTGATAGAGCCTTCCTACAGGGGGAAAAGTGTGGGTGTCACACCTCTGCCCAGATGCTCAGACCACTGCCCTTCAGAACACCACCAGAGTCCACAGAGTGCCCCAATTGGGCTAACTGCTTTTATCACCACTCTGTTGTATATGCCTACTAAGCCTCAAATGTTGGCAAGCAAGTTGCACACTGGATTCCTGACAGGTTTTATAAGAAAGACTCAAGCAGAGAAATTCTGTCTTGAAAATCTCAGGAGATGTTCTTGCTATATTTAGACAAAGTACTTTTCTTAGCCATGCCAAGAGGATATAAAAGGAAAAATCCCAAACAGTGAGGACAAGTCAAAGAACCCCATGTGGCAAGTCCGTAACACTGATGTCTCCATTGCACTCTTCTACCTCTTTCTCCACTTTTACAAGATGCTATTAGAACAAATGCACAATATCACATGCTGGGGGTTTTATTTATTTATTTATTTATTTTAAAGATTAATATACACATATCAGCATCTATCAAAGGCTGTTTCTGTCTAAAGAACATTATTCTTCTATTCCGGTGTCTACTGACTTCTCTTTTTGCCTGTTTGAAGTCTGTGAGTCTCTCTGGGACTGTTAAGGTTAGAACTTCTGGAGTATTTCTTTTTCCTTTTCTTTTTCCTGCACTTTATGTATGGTTCTTATTGTCTTCTTATCAGAGAGACTCCAGTCCCATACTAGCTGGTAAATTAGAGAAGGAGATTTATTTCTGTCATCATCTAAAGAAAGTCTGCTAGCCTTTCCCACAAAGCTTTTCTTTTGAATCATATGATTTTGTGATATAAAAGATATATTGAACTTATAGCATTTTATTTCATGCCTCTAGCTTATTTGAAATGCAGTCTTGCTTTTTTTTTCCTTTTTTTTCCTTTCTTTTCCTCTGTTCACAGATGAGAAATTTTTTTAAGTGTATGTGTTTACAGCACTTCACAATACTCAGGTCAAAAAACTAGCAACTGCACTTTGCTTTAGGAAAATAGAAAATAAAAAGAAAAATCTAGAGCAACATTGAATGTTTTGGTTTGCCATGTTTATTTTCATAATATTGCTAGAAATCAGTAAATATACTGATGCCTCTGAATCGTGAAGTTAAAACAATGGAACCCAAGCAACCATGTAGGTAACAAGAAGAGTTCTGTTCTCTGCCAGGGAACTTGAATTTCAGCCACTATTTCTGCAGTTTCAGCAAAACAGCCTAGATAGGGTTGGGTGGGAAATGTCATTTTCTTGAACAAAGCCATGACGGTCCTTTGGACTTTCACACTTGAATAAAGTTATTGCTGTAATGCAACTAGTTGCTATTTTATATGTTTGTCTGCTTTTCAATTCATGTCATGATTCAAATACCTCTATTCTTGTTTAGGAGCAACTGATATGAAAAAGACTGAAACAATTGATCTGCAGTTCAAAAGAACAACTCTGCTATTTCCCCCCTTAAAATCTAAAAAAATCTAAAAAAAATCTAAAACCCCCCCAAAAAATCTAAAAAAAAACCCTAAAAAAATTATAAAAAAATCTAAAAAATAGAAATGTATGTAATACCAAAAATGTTACACAAAAATATAATTTTAAATATTTTTCAAGTTGGTTTCTGTCCTATATAGTGTAAACTTTTCCTTGTAGAAGTGTGAGGCAGTTGGTCAATAATCCACTTTTTGGAAAAAACTTTGTTTGTTTGTTTTGTAAGTTAGTAAACCAGACTGAAATATTGTGAAATCTGCTGCAGAGCTGTATTTTAAGTCACATACAACCATTAGAAATGTTGTTCCTTGAGCGAAAAATGTAATTTTATATGTGAGCAAGTCTTATGCATAACCAACAATTTTACTGCTAAGTTAACTTGTCTTTCAGATGTGGGATTTTCAAAGGAAGTTCAGGAAATGGCATTAGAGTCATTCTGAGAAAGAGAATGCAGGAACTGTTCCGATCCTGTTCCTTCTCAGTGACGATTTTTTCCATTAACACACAGTTCATACTGAACTTGCTACAGCTGCTCAGGGAAAGGCTGCGTTTTCACTGGTTCAGATAAAATAGTGAAGAGGAGGATGTAATTCTGGGATTAATTCTCTCCTCCATGTATGGGAAAAAAAAAAAAAAAAGATTTGAAGTTAATATGGTAGTGAAGAGCTCTGAAATGAGAATTTCTTCCCAGCATTTCCAGAAATTATCACCTGCTTGTCTTCTAATTTCTCTCTTTAAATAGGAGTTAGGTAACTGCATAGCAAACCCTGTTTCTTGAGCCCGTCATTCTGCAGCGTGCTCTGCCACATACAAGGCCATACGGTGACATTACTGACATTTTCTAAGGGAAAAAAAGGAAAATAATAATAGTGGGCAGGGGATATTTTTCTTTTTGCAGTCAAGAACCATAGGGTAAAAACATGTTTTTCAATTATTTTGAGAGGGAGGTGTATTTAAGAACATCCACTGATGCTGATTTGTGTATCAGCTCCCCGTGGCCTTAGTGCAAATAATACGTGCCAATCAGTGGCAGCGCATCTTGCAGAGCTGCCTCCTAGAATTAAAGGGAAACAAATTATAAGGAGTTAAAGTGTTTCACCTCCTTGTACAGCCCTTCTCATGACTTCAGAAAGTTCAAACAATTGCAGCAGATGTTGTGAACCCAATGTCACTGCACTGAAATTCCTTACAGCTTAGCAAATTCCACGTTTCTCCTGTCCTAAATCTGACATTTCATTAAATGCAGATAAACTGAACACACATTAGCAGCTTGTATGTGGATTCCTGTTTCAATTAAAATAAAGATACACAATACATTTCAGAGACATTTTTGTGCACCATACTATGATTCTCAGATTACTGACCAAAATATTGTATGTGGTGTATTTTTACAAAAAAATAAGATCATTTGTATGCATTTAGTAAAGGGGAGATGTGGTCCATTCCAATGAATCAGACTTCTAAATTTGCTGTGCAGCCTTTCACCGTGTGTTTCTGCCAATTTTCTTCATTGATGCAGAGCCAGGAGGTGATTTCATTAGAACCCATTTCTTATTTGTCCAATGAGGTAGCCACATATTGGTAGGTGCAAAGTTTTGTGGTTTAAAATAATTAATAATTAAACTTTTTTGCACTTTTAGTTTATGAGTTTCAAGGAGCAATTAAGGGGAAAGAAATAGTTATTAATTCAGAAAATTGTTTTCTAATTTTTATTTTTGAAAATCGTTAATTTAACAAATATATATGTGTATGTAAGAATGTGTGTATTACATTATTCATACATATGCACAGACTGTAATGCGTATTTTGAGAATGTGCATGTGTGCATCTGCAAATGGCAGTGTGCCCATACTGTCCTTGCTTTTAGCTGGGATAGTTAAGAAACTGGGAGGGGGCACAACCAGGACAGGTTATCTAAGGAAGCCAAAGGGGTAGTGCATACCATATGATGTCATGCTCAGTATATACAGGGAGGTGGGGTGGGGGTACACGTGACATGACAACTGTACAGGGAGGAGGGGCTGCTGCTTAGGCATGGGCTGAGCATTGGGCTCTGGGTGGTGAGAACATTGCATTTTCTATCAACTGCTTAGTATATTCTAAGCAATGTTGTTATTTTCCTCTTCTTTTGCTGTCCTAGTAAACTTTCCTTTCCCCAACCCACAAGCTTTACCTTTTCCTTCCGGTACTTCTCTTCATTGCACCGGTGGAGAAGAAGCAAGTGAGCAGCTGCATGGTGCTTAGCTGGTGGCTGGGCCTAAACCATGACACATATGTACAAGGACTTTCTAAATTTTGACTTGCCTAGTTTGTCTTCAATTTGTCTTTTGAAACAACAAAAGAAGATTTTTAATGCTTCTGTTTGCTAAGTGCACAAAACAATAATTTGGATTTGAATCTAGAAAGGGAAATGGAAATGAAACACGCTGTGAAATACATCTTTACAACCTGTGGTTTATGTTGCAGTACAAACTCTTTGTTTTAGTTTGATGACTATTTGCGTAATGAAATTCAATATTCCTTTCCCCAAATAGGGTGTTTTCTCTACTTGGATAGGTTTAAGATTGTGGTGTCTCTCTTGATTAGAAGTTAACATCTTGTTTGTGAAATGCATCCTTGAACACTGAATTTCTTTGCTCTGTAACTTTTATTTTTAAACCTAGACTTCTTCAGGAGCCCCACAGTCTCAGTTGTGCTCAGCATACACCTAGCCAAGTCTGTGGACAGTATTGATTAGTTTTCCAGTTCATCAGCCAGATGAGGGGAAAAACACCTTCACACTAAACCATGTTTTCATTCCCTTATTTTGACAATGGAACTTGTAATGTAAAATGAAATATGTCATTTTCAAGCATGCTTGAAAAGCAGTAGTAGTCAAGGGCTAAATAGTCAGCACTGCCAATAATAGAGCCATATCATGTTCCCATATCAAGTGACTCAAGAGTGAGGAGACCATGATTATGATAGCTGACTTTCTTTCTTCACCTAACATACAGGCTACATGCTGTCCCAAGCTGCTGTTCACCTGCCTGAAGTAGGTGATTGTAGTCCTTTGGCACCCACTCAAAAGGGCTTTAAAGGAGGAGAAAGGTAAGGAGAAAAACCCTTAAAAGGGGCATATATGACATCTGTCTTCAGTATGACTGCTGAAAGCTGGGAACCAAGAGATGTTTAGAGCAAAACCATCAGACTCCATGTGTGAAAGTGTAATCAAAATCTACAACTACTCGATTTAAAGTAAAAAACAGTACAGACACAACTAGAGCAATTGTTTTAGCAGATTTATTTTTATACAACACCCATAGATGAAAACGACACATGATTACACAATTGTATATATGTGTTTTATAATAATGACAAATCATATTTTGTATAATTACTGTATATTATAAAGGATTGATAACATATTGCCATAATATATACAATAATATATGTTTGTATAATATAATTGTGATATACATGAAGAAAAAACAGTGAATATAGTCCTTGTTTGTACATTTGGAATGCCCTGAAACTAGGTGGAGAAGAGTTCAACCTTCAGCAATCCCTTCAGTTGAATTATTATGGAAGAAGTGGCAAAGCAGTTCTATTTCTGCTTTCTGGAAGTTTGGTCCTAGTCAGTCTCCACACACAACTGTTGTTTTAATCCTGAAACATGTTATGGAAGTAGAATTTCTGTCAGCTTCAGAACGGAGATGAAGAATTCCCTTTTTTCAGGCATCAAGTCTTGTAAAAATCTTAATATAGGGAACAGAAACACCTTTCCCAAGAATCTGTGGCAGGAGAAAGCCAGTGAACAACTATCTAAGGACTGCAAGGATTGAATCTTCCTTGTTATTTTCATCTTCTGTTGCCTGTTGCTGCTTCCCTGCACCTCTGCAGAGATGCAGAGAATGTATTGCATAAAACTCAGATCAGGTTCTACCATTTAGATATGATACACTTACAGGACAGCTTTCAAAAATAAGAAAAAAGCTTTCTCACTATTGCGGACTTTCCAAATGCTGATTCTCTTTACCAGTGCTACTTGACCCTGACAATTCTCTTCAAACTCACAGCAACCTGTACTGCTTACAGTGACTATCCCACATGTGAAGCCCCAAATAGTTCCACAGTGTTTAGTAGATTACACAGGATATAGCTGAAAGCCAGCATGGGGCTAAATCTTTCCCCCAAGGCAGTTAATCAAAGGAGACCACTGGAGGACCTTCAAGGGAAGCAAATCATGTTTTTCCCCTGTTCTTGCCTCTCAGGAGAGTGACTCCTGAAGTGAGGAGCACTGGAGCAGTGTGCAGAGTGCAGGTCCCCAGGGATTACCCCAGGGTCCTTCTCACATCAGTGCCAGATTCTCCACTTTCCTAACCTGCAGCCCTCTGGCAGTCTATGCTGTTTTCAGCAAGATGACCCCACCAGCATGTAGTATCTTTTTGTAGAGATGCATAGAAACCTAGGAGTCAAGTTAATTCTGTTTCAAAAGATATTTGAGAGGCCAGAGAGGAGAGAGCTCTCTGCACATCACAGAAAGTATTAACTGCTCACTTTAGGGAGGTTTCTATTTACCTGCTTCCAAGTTGTGGAAGTGAGATCAACTCATTCTGGCCTGAAGTCAACTGGGAAAGGATTGGTCTTTGAATGCCTTGTCTAAACTTCAGTGTTTGGGGGTCCTTTTTTAGGTGAATATAATCTGGTTTAATGTGCCCTTCTTCATTTTACTGCCAGAGGGTGCCCAGTTGTAGCAGATGAAGTCAGATTACCTTTGTCACCCTTCCTTTTTAGCCTGCCATGAATATATTGAACACCAGTTCTTGATAACGCTCAACTGCTGGATTAAAGATGCTTTTGACATTTACTTTCTCTCAGGAGACTGAAAAGCCAGCATAATCATGCCTCACAAATAACTCACAGCTTTTCACCATATCACCAGCTGAGCTATTTTGTGTCATGACTCCTTCTGACCTCATAAGGTTAAGTGAAGCTGGTATTTGTATTATTTAAGAGAAACTTCTAGGGAACACCTTGAACGCTCCCAGAGTGACACAATTTAGTATGTCATTGTTGTTTTCAGCCCCTTCCATAGCAGTGCTTTGGAGATCAATGTTCCTAGCTACCCATGAGGTATAAAACCAAGTTTATATGGAGCTAGTCTGCAGCTAGCCACAAGTAAGAAATAATATTTTTAGGAGTAGGTCAAATTTTTTAGAGGGTATAGAAGATTAAACTGAGGAAGGATCCCATGGGAATTCAAGGTTCTATAAAATACCACATTCTTAAAGATTCTCATCCACTGCCATCTGAAGTAAAATAAAACATGTTCAACTTGTATCCCTTCCTTTTCTATTAAAAAAAAAAAAAAAAAAAAAGAAAAGAAAGATAAATTTGAAAACTCTTTTTGGTGGACCAAGGGTCATCTTGCCCTGGTACTACCACAGTCCACTATCTGCATCAACAAGCTGTGTAACCCATTAAGATCAGATTTATAGAGTCAAATAGTACTGAGGCACAAGGAGTGTACCTTCAGCATGACAGGTTTACTTCAGAGTTGGTCTGGTGTCCTCCCGTGGGCTGAAACTGTATTGCCAGTTGGACCATGTTAGATAAACCTTTGGGGAACAACTTCCAGCCTAGTTTCATCCAAAAGGAGCCTGGCCACTGGTCTCTGACACCCCTTCCCACTAAGAACTGACCTGCAGTAGGTAGGGATGATGCAAATTAAAAGTCCTACCCTGATTCAAAGGGAAAAGGTATCACAGATGCCAGCACTGAGGAGGACCAGAACAGGTCACCTTTTTGGTCATACACAGGCTTGGTTATGTGGGGTCAGTGGTGATGCTCGTCACTCCTTGTTTCCCTGCCCAGGGAGTGGGAGCAAACACCCACCCCCAGTCAGGGAAGATGGGGCAGCCTCACAGGCAGTGTGGTATCTTCTGCAGCCTGTGTATCTTTCTACTTTGAAAGGGTCCCAATGTCCAATGAAAGCTGTACATTGCTGGTTCTGTCCAGCAGAGGTGATGATTAGGCTGCGGCCAAATAGTTTTGCCCTGAAGTTTTAACCAGAGTACAGTTTTCTTGTCTTCTTATCTCTGATGGTGATGGAGCACTGCAGTGAAATATAAACACTTGTAAACATTTCTTGCCAAATGCAAACTTAATTTTGCTCATACCCTTTTATACATTGAAAGGTATTTTAGGGTCTTTCTGGGGAAAGGCAGCTGTGCCAAGCTGCAATGCCTTAGTTGAGCAATGCATAACCGGACTGAGGGACCCAGATCTCTTCCTATTTTTAAGTTTTCTGTGGAGAGTGTTTTGGGGGTTTTTTGCTACACCTATGTTCCATGCCATGCTGTTGCATTCTGAAATCATCATTTTGCAGAAAGTTTAAAATATACCTGCAGAGTGTAATGATATAGGCAGCGTTAAACACCATACATCTTCCTGCAGGAGCTTCTGGGGAAATCCAAAGGTTACCTTTGAGACCATATTTCCTTCCAGATTGCAAACCTGTCCTAGACCTGCCTCAGGAGTAAAACTAAAACCTGTTTCCACTCCACACCTCCAGATGTATCTGAAGCCGGGGAACAAAGTAAGAGCAATTAAACAAATGCTTTCTCTCAAAACATATGCTAATGTAAGATTACTCAGGAAATTGGATGATCTTGGCAGAGGGTCTTTATATGGTATTGTTTTGGTCAAAGCACTGTGTGGTGTCTGAGAAAAGCTTGAGGAAAACTGTCACCTGGCCCTGAAATAAATCTAAAGAAGGGGCTTTGTGGTCATGACTTCCGCTAAGAGACAGAGCTGGGGAAATTACCAAAACTGTCACAAGGTGCTTAGTTTAAAAGGGCCACTCTGTAGTCACTATAATGGCAAATTATAACCTGAGTTAGCATTATCAGTTATCTGTCAGGATTTTAAAATTCTTTTAAATAGTCACAGTTTTTTAATCTAAGAGTGATACTTCTCATTATATATTGTACTGCTTCCTACAACAGATAAAAAATAGTTTTCTGTATGTATTTACACATATATAGGAGTAATTACTAAGAAAACACACATTTTAAAAATAAATTATGAACATAATTTTATGGAAAATAACTTAGAGTTACAACGAAGGAACATATAATTTTTACCTTGCTTTACAGTTGATACCATTGTAACACAAAAGGGAACCTGAGATGTCTTTCAAAATAACATTTTTAGCAATAACACTACATGACAATTCTGGTTGTATTAGCAATAAATCCTTATGGAAACACTGATTACATCTTTTTAGTGTCCTGTTACAGATACCCCACCTAAGCGCTTCTCCACAATCCCTGAAAGCCAACAAACTATATGACTACCATGTCACATAAATCCTCATTCTCTGCTCATCTACACAACACTTCATATTATATTGTTGTTGCCAGTAGTGCACTAAGTAATGTGTTTATAGGTTTCCCACACACTGCTCGCATTTTTGTCATCCTGTTCCTCATGTCCCCTTGGAGTATGGAAAGAACGTCTTTTCTTTTGTCAAATAGGTACTTTTCTGTGTACTTGATGCTCTCTATGTGTGTGGACCAGTATCAGAAATCTTTCCTCACTACTACTTTGATTTTGTACTTCCTGCAGAAATAGGTTTGGCGGTCTCAGACTCTTCTCCCCACCTTAAGATCACCTCTGGCATAAGATTTAAAAACGAAAAGAGCAGCTGTGCTAGTATGAGGTTCTTAAAGGGATTATTCAGCCTGGACCTTCAGGTGTATCCTACCCCCTCTCTGTATAAAGACTGGTTAGTGATAGTGAATGGAAAGATAATTAGGACAAGTTTTGTATATTCATGTCCATGAAATTTCCTAATGCATTCACAGTCAAGTTTATTGTTGAAAAGTGATAATGACATGCATGAAAAAAGGCAGTTGTTTTTGTTAGAGGCTTTGCAACCACACCAGCATTTGGTGTTAGTGAAAATTCTTACACAATTTTTCTAACTGTAGAAAAAATTGACCAAATGTGGCATGCATTTCCAAGCAAGAAATGCTGAACTGCACTACAGTTCCTTTAAAATTTTCCCCTTGAGCTAGCAATCTTTTACTTTGTGTCCAGCCTCAGCAACCTCGTTTTCATTCATGAACTGATCATGTAAAGAAACAGGTCTTCTTGGTAACAGTGGGATGACTTTACACGGTGCTGCATTGGCAGAGATATATAATATCCAGCGGATGTTTACTTTAATCCTTTTTTCCTGACTAGGCTCACACAGTAGCATCAGCTCTTCCTCTCTCCAGAGGAACTACTTTAATACTTTTTAGAGTAAGGCTAGAGCTGGAGGTGTGGCTGGCAGCTGCTGCTTCTTTTGTTTGCTCCTGAAAAAATATTCTGATACACTATGTCTAGATTTTTTTAATCTATGTTAGATAATGTTGGGTAACCCTGAAATTGTGTTACTCAATGCTGCAGAAGTGTCCAACTGTGTTAAAAATATCCACTGCTATTCATGAATAGCAGGAAATTATCTACAGCATTACTTTTACTTTCCGAAACTAGAACTGATTGCAAATTGTTCTCAACCTAGAATAATCAGATGAACTTAAATTTGACCTTGTGAATATGTTCATCAGTACTTTTTTAACTAGATGTTGTAGTAGGATATTGTTGTTGGATAGAACTGACATGACCCAGGTTATCTGAACAAGTATTGCTGCATATGAAAAGAACCAGTAGTCATGACTTCTTTCTCTGTGTGAGTTTATGGTGCTTGGTGTGTGTGTGGGTGTGGGTGAGGCTGTGTGATTTATTCTTTTTGAGATGGTCAAAGGATTTTGATACCTGAGCTCCAGGGAGGCAGATGAGCCTGCTTTTTGGTGTGGGCTCAATAGATTTCATCTACCATATTGCTTTCTCTGCCATATTGCTTTCTCTTTAATTTTCCAACTGCTATTGAAAGCCAAGAAGAGTCATGTGGATAATGAAGAGGAAGAAGCAGCTATGGATAGGACAGTAAGTTGGGCCATTCAAAGGTGGGCATCAGTAGTAATGGTTCCTTTTAGGAATGCTGAGATAATTTATTTCAGTTTTAGTAAAACCACTTTTAATGTTATTTTGAATAGAATATTCGATTTCATTTTTAGCATCAACTTCAAAGGGTAATACAACTGCAAAAATATTTTCTGTAGTTTCTAGATTATTGATCTATTTTGATGAGAAATATTTTTATAACTTTTAAACATTCTTCTTAACTAAAAAGACCTGTGCTATGACTGGTCTTGTATTATCTTTTAAAATATTCACACAGTTATTTCATTTCCCTATTTATTTTATTATTTTTTTAAAAATCAAGATAAATCACCGATTTTTAGCATATATGACTTGAATCTGACGTTAATCACTTGACCTTCTAAGTGGGAATTATAATTCAATTATTCTTTTATTTTTATTTTTTTTGGTCTATATTTACACTACAGCTTTTTACAGATGTTATAGCCTTGAGTTAGAATAAATAAAGCTGCCTCTTCTGATCTGCCAGCCTGTGTGAGAATAAGAATGCACTAGTTTGCTGAATGCATTTTCATCTCACCCATTCATGCATCGTTCAGAATTTATCACAAAGCTGCACTCATTTAAATTCCTTGCAATGCAAAAAAAAGTATTTCCTCTTCTATCAGAGCTATGAAGAGAAGTGTAATCTATAAATCAACTTTGGGTTGTTTGGAGTTTGGGGTGGGTTTTTTTGTGTTTAAGGATTTTCTGGTCTCTTTCTCTGAGGATTAAAAATCATGTCTCAAGGCAAGCCATTAAGTATCATTTATCTATCAGAGAGATTTGTAGGTGCAAGAAAAATGGTGGTTAAACTTGATCAAGGGAAGAAGTGCAGAAAGAAGAAACTCAAATTCTCTATTAGTTCTGCTCTACTGATGTTAGACACTGCTGTACTTTTCATTTAAACTTAAATACATTGCATTTCACTATATGAATCACAACAACTAGTATATTTTTCATGATAAATTGGGAAGGAGAGAAGAGCATGATATTGTGCTTTCACTTGCAAGTTCTTTCCCCTTTTTTTTTTTTTTTTGAGTGGCTTAAAGTAAAAAATGGGAATCAAGCCTTGTCTAGCTTAGCAGGGTTTTATTAGCAAGGCAGACCTAATAATAGAATTAAGGTTGTCAAAACTAGCATTTCTAGTTGTTAAGCAGTACTTGATATGAAGCCTATCAATGCCTAAGTTAACATTTTCTAAACTTTAGTAGGGATGAATTGGAAATTATAAATGCAGTGGAAGGAACAACATGGGAAAACATAGTAATATTTGTTTATCAATAAAGTCTCAGAGATATATCAGAATTATTATATATTTATATCCACTCTTCATTATATGCCTGAGAACAAAAGACAACAATGACACTTCTATCTTCTCCTGTGCCACCATTGGAAACAGGGATGATGCAAAGCACAAGACTGGGTCTGGAATCTATGCAGTCAAAGTGACAACTCTGAGTCACAGCTGACTCAGAAATGCAAGTGGGGGTTTTGAAATTATTTTTATTTAACATACTAAAGGCAGACACTGTGCATGAAACAAGTAGTATAGCTAGTGAATTATTATTTTCCAAATTTTGCTTTATGAAGGTGCATGTACAATTATTATTGTCTCCACATTAAAATGAACTCTCACAGAACTGCTAAATACCATCAGTACTATCAAGCACTGTGTTTGTATACCAAGTGTCATTATGAACTGAACGTTCACTCCCTTCCTGATACCTAAAATAGCTGTCAGCTTCTGACATTCTGGTCTCTGCAGAATAATGAATATGGGTTTTTTCCATATACAATGTTCTCTGTACTGTCCTAATTGCATTTTAGCCATATCAACATAAAGGTTAAGATTTCATTATGAGTTCACTGTGCAGTATTTTAGAGTTGTGGGAAATGAGCTGAAAACAAGCCTCTGGGCATGAAGTGAGGCTTAGTGGTCTGTTTGACAGGAGAACCTGTCAGAGCCAGAGTACTACTGCTGAGTTATTGGTATTAGCCAGTCCAGTTCTGTTTCTTCCCAAGGATAGTGAGTGCAATTTCAGCAGGATTTGGTGAGACCAAAGGAGATGTTATGGTACTCTCTGTTTTCCACTCAACTAGCAGGCACTTGGGATCACAGCTTTCTTCCAAGAACATCACAAACTGCATTCCATCTGCACCGGTGATGACCATCCAAAGATCAGGATGCTTCAAAGGCTATGGCAATTTGCACTTTGGTCTTCTCTGGCCAGCCTGTTTTCTGTACAGGGCACCACGCAGAGCAGGCTATGGCTCTGAGACCTGCAACACCTCCCCAGGCTTCAGTTGTGTTGACATCACCAGAACGTGTGAGGAAGAGAGAAGCTGGCGTAGGGCCATATAGATGTGGGGACCATATATGTCTTAGGCGTAGGCTGTGTGACTCCTTCTACCCTTGCATTAGCTTTCAGAGGCTCCAAACCTGGGCTATCTCACAAGCAAACAGTGACAGAGGAGTGCACTTTGGGCGACAGTGTGGTACTTTGCCTTTCTTGGAAGGCACTAAATCAGCAAGAAGCTTGCAAGGGACATGCAATTGATGAGCTGCCAGCTGGCTGGGGACCACTGCTGCAGAAAAGGAAACATTACAAGGAAGTGTGCTTTCATGCTTCATATTAATTGAAAAAATGAGAGTTAATTTAGTTTCAAGGAAACTGTCTCCTTAACAAATGAAATTTGGACTTCCCATTAGCAGGAGAGAGAAAAAGAATTTGCCTATCGGATACTTTCCTCTCAGCCTGGTGCCAGGTTGTCCCTCTTGGCTTCTTTCAGAGACAATAATCAGCAAGATCAGGTTTTGTTAGAAAAGAAACACAAGATTTCCTGGAAGGCACAGTAAGAAGTGCTTAAGTAGGCATTGGTACGTAGAACTAACTCTTCCTTCCCTCCCTTCCTTCCTTCCTTCCTTCCTTCCTTCCTTCCTTCCTTCCTGCCTTCCTGCCTTCCTGCCTTCCTGCCTTCCTGCCTTCCTGCCTTCCTGCCTTCTCTTTCTGCCTTTCTCTCCTCTTTCTTTTTCTTTTTCTTTTTCTTTTTCTTTTTCTTTTTCTTTTTCTTTTTCTTTTTCTTTCTCTTTTTCTTTTTCTTTTTCTTTCTTTCTCCCTTCCCTTCCCTTCCCTTCCCTTCCCTTCCCTTCCCTTCCCTTCCCTTCCCTTCCCTTCCCTTCCCTTCCCTTCCCTTCCCTTCCCTTCCCTTCCCTTCCCTTCCCTTCCCTTCCCTTCCCTTCCCTTCCCTTCCCTTCCCTTCCCTTCCCTTCCCTTCCCTTCCCTTCCCTTCCCTTCCCTTCCCTTCCCTTCCCTTCCCTTCCCTTCCCTTCCCTTCCCTTCCCTTCCCTTCCCCTCTCAGATGTACAGCAAACAAATAATTAAACTGCACTGCGTCTGTGAACTTCTGCCTGTTTGTGTGTCTGTTTGCTGGCTGAGTTCATTAAACTCAAAGTTAATATCATCTAGATTAGAATCAGAAGTAGGCACAACACCTCTTAAAGTTAACAATAAGTTTCATTTCCGTTCTTGTTATACAATCCACAATCACTGGCAGTTATCTGCTAACACATACTTTGTCCTGACATGTGTCAGCTTGGGTGTTTTTAATTATGTTTATTTTGCTGTTGTTATTTTTGGAATAGATTAGGTTGCAGACTTATTACATTGACTAATAACTTGTATGAATATATTCATTTAATACTGTTCCAATTTTGGTCTGCTCATCTTTCTTAATAATAGAGGAAATTCATTATAATGAAAATTTTAATGTTTATGTCAGTCCCTGATGATCACTGCTGTATTCAAATTCTTGATAGGCCAGCTTGGAGTTTGATGTTTAGGATATAGAGGGAGAAGTTGTTTCCAGTCCAGAGTCATGAGAACTACCTAAGATTGCTGAGATGACAGTTTCTTCTGTTGTCTAATATCTTGGACAGATCAGAGAGCTAGGAAATCACCAACATGAAGTTTAACAAGGGCAAGTGCCGAATTCTGCACCTGGGAAGGGGCAGCCCTGACTACACATACAGACTAGGGGATCAGACGCTGGAGGCCAGCCATGCTGAGAGGGGGTTGGGGGTCTTGGTTGGTAGCAAGTTAAACTTGAGCCAGCAGTGTGCCCAGGCAGCCAGGAGGGCCAACTGTATTCTGGGGTGCATCAAGCATGGCATTGCCAGCTGGTCCAGGGAGGGGACTGTCCCGCTCTACACTACACTGATGCGGCCTCACCTCGAGTACTGGGTGCAGTTTTGGGTGCCACAGTACAAGAGGGACACAAAAATATTGGAAAGTGCCCAGAGGGGGGCAATGAGGATGGTGAAGGGTCTGGAGGGGAAGTCTTATGAATAGAAACTGAAGTCCCTTGGTTTGTTCAGCCTGGAGAAGAGGAGGCTGAGGGGAGACCTTATCGAGGTCTGTGGCTTCCTAATGAGGAGGAGCAAAGGGGCAGGTGCTGATCTCCTGTTTTGGTTACCAGTGATAGAACCCGAGGGAACAGTATGAAGCTGTGACAGGGGAAGTTTAGGTTTGATATTAGGAAGAGGTTCTTTACGGAGGTGGGGCTGGGCACAGGAACAGGCTCCCCAGGGGTCACAGCATCGAGTTTGGCTGACTTCAAGAAGTGTCTGGACGATGCACTCAGTTACATGCTCTGACTTTTCTGGCCCCATGTGGAGTCAGGAGTTGGACTCCATGATCCTTATGGGTCCCTTCCAACTCAGGATTCTGATATTATCTACCTTGTTTTGTTAGCAGGATATGTAGGCCTACTCCACCTTAAAGCATTTGTTTTCTCTTGAAATCTCTTGGGGAGAGAGACTGTCTTTTTGTTCTTTTGCTGTACAGTGGCTTAGTGCAATGAGGTCCTGATTTATGAAAAGGTCTGCTAGGTACTTAGTAACACAGATGAGTAAAAGCACTGCTGGCATTTGTTCATCACTGAATAGAGAGCAGGCTTCTGTCTTGTAGTGTTAGCTTTTGCCTCCTTGCACAAAAAAAGAAAGGGTCTCCAAGTGTGCTGTGCACATGGTACCTGATGTAGATAGTGACTCATTCTGCACAAAGCCTTCAGTTCACCTTTTGTCCTCACACACAGGAGCAGCAACAGGTAGAGATAAGGTTCTTCAGCCTACGAATCGTGTATGAGAGATGGAGAGATCATGTGAAGGACCAACTGTGAGAAGTGCTTTGTTCTATAAGGAGTTCCTCCAGGAGTATCTAGTCAATCCTTTTTGCTTCCTCCTGCTGCTGTACAATCTTCTTTTCCTCCCCGGTTTCTGAATAACACAGTAGCACAGCTTCTGGTCTCACCTTCAGTTTTGACTTGTGCTTAGCTCTGAATGTCCCTCTGCTGAGATGGATAGAGCATGCAAACAAGCCATTTACACTTGCAGACAGGCCCAGAAGCAGTGCTACCTGTGAGTCACATTTATGAGTCTGTCAAAGTCTCACTGTTAGAGAAATCCGTTTCTCAGCTTGGCCTCCATTTTATATGAATTTAAATGAAGGCAGGAGAAGTTGCTAGGATGCTAACTCTTCTGTTACACTGTGCTGTAGGAGTATCATGCAATGCAAGGCAATGGTCAGATTTTCCTTTATTAGATATGACCAACCAGGACCATTAATACTTAATGGAAATCAGAGTGTTGGACAGTCTTATTCAGGATGTGCGGTAGTTCTCAGGAGCAATACAAATTACTTTAAATCTTGGTTTCTTCCAAGTTCAGCACTCTTTCTGCAGGACACCATAATGACTGAAACAGATGGAGGCACTCACCCTAATGGCTTCCTAATCAAATTGGAAAAGACTATTTTTCAAAGATGGAAGATGATCTCTGAAACTTGCTTCCTTCCCCTTGGCTTACAGCTGTCAAAAATACTTGGCCTTTTGGTTACTTGGCAACTTTCATTTGTTTTTCCAGACTTCTTAAATGGCAGTGGAAATGATGAGTGGATTGGAGTGGAAAATCTTATGATTAGCATACTACAAAGACTGAATACCATGTACATATTCATACATGTGTGTGTGTGTGCATTTGTATATGTATGTCTATGTGAGCACACATGTGTATTTTATGTGAGCACACATGTGTATTTTGTCCTCTGCTCTGTAGGTTTTATGAAAATCTTTTTATTTTTTACATCTAACCAAACAGTACTAAGCTACATCTCAAACTACTATGACATTTTCTTAATTCGAAATGAGGTAAACCCCAGCCAGCAACTAAATGCTACAGAGCTGCTTGTTCACTCTCCCCTGGTGGATTGGGGAAGAGAATCAAAAAGATAAAAGCGAGAAAACTCATGTGTTGAGATAACGACAGTTTATTATGTAGAGTAAAAGCCACGCTCACAAGCAAAGCAAACTGTGGAATTCATCACCACTTCCCATGGGCAGGCAGGCATATCATATGATATGGGATATCCCTTTGGTCCACTGGGCTCAGCTGACCTGGTTGTGTCCCCTCCCAGCTCCTTATGCACTCCCAGCCTCCTTGCTGGTGGGGTGGGCCTTTGGCCCTAAGTGAGCACTGCTCAGGGATTATGAAAACTTCCCTGTGTTAGCACCCCATTTCCAGTCCAAATCCAAAATGTAGCTTCATACTAGCTACTTTGAAGAAGATTAACTCTATACTAGCCAAAAATCATCACAGAAAAATGTATCTCCTCTGGATAAACCTTACTTCCCCACTTCTTGGGATTATATTGTTACTTGAAAAATATTATCTTTCATAGAAGAAAAACTCAAAGAGGTTTATTAGAACTTGAAATCCATTAATAAAGGACAAAAAATGTTAGATTTGCCTTCCTGTTGTGATTTCTTTCGCAGGCCATTGAGTCTGCTGTTTCTCATCACTGCAATAATGCCCTTCAGTTAGTTCCATCACAGTCATTAGGTAGTTCCGTGACTGTCTTGTGCTTCAGTCACTCTCTTGTAAGACCTGTGCTGTGGGACCAAAGGAATTGTATCAGGAATGGGGGACAAGATATACAGCGTTGCTGGCACGGCATTCTAGACAGTCAGGAAAGACAACAGAAAAGTAGGAGGAAACTGATGGTATGCAGCCACTGCAGCTGGCACGGCCAAACAGTTAAATATGATATACCTCTGTGGTCCTGACTCACCGGCGAGGACCGATGAGGATCACTAAACAGGTTAACTACTGTAGAGTCTGAGGTAGCTAAACCTGTTTGGCTGTGGGACCCAGGAGATCCCCCTCTTTGTTTGCCAGAGCTGAGGGAGGTTGCTCTTTTCACCCCATATCCCAGCTTGAGCCACCCTCCATCCTCAGGGAAAACCACTTTAATAGCTCTTGCCTGCTTCTCTGACTTGAGGTTTGCTAGTTTTTCACACACGTGTACCTCCTGTGGGTTGCTGCAGCTACAGGCCCTGGTCTGTGCCCCCACCTCAAGCACGGTCTCCCTGAGGTGAGGGCACTGCTGCTTTTGCCCCACCAATAGCTTGCCACATTTCAAGGTACCCAGAAGTCTGCAGCTGCTCTAAACAAGGGAGCATGTTTTACCAGCCCTGAGTTATAAGTAGGATTTAAGAAGAAAATAGAATAAACTAAAGCCATAAAACATAGCACTCTGAAAAAAGAAATGATCAGCTGCCTGCTCACATGTGATTGCAGCCTTTCATCCTCCCTCCTCTTCTTTTGCCTGTGTTTGTTCCTCCCTGATCTGCCTTGATCCCTCCCTCTTTCACCCTTCCATCCCTTCCCTAAGTATCCATTAGGTATTCTATCATCTTAAACATCTCAGCTTCTCCATCCCAAAATTTTCTTTGCCCTGCATCCCACCATTGATCCTATATCCCTTAAAAATGAACTGCCTTTGTCTGTCAGGCAGGTAGTTTTCTGATGGGTTTCACGTCAGGGATGATGACCTAATCATTCCTTGCTGTGTGAAAACTTAGTGTTTTCTGTTCTTCGCTGGTCTGATCTCTTGGGTTCCTCCACCTGTCTAAGATCTTCTTCCCACTGCTGATTATCAATTTGATTAGCCTTTAATCATATAAGCCGACAGAATTAGCCTCCAACCATGGAGGATTTTCTCTATCTATGGCTATTCCCTTGAACAATTTATTCAAGAGGCTAGAAAAACAACACAATAAAGAAAAAGCCTCAGGTGAGACCCAAGGTCTAGACACACTTAAACAAAGAACAGGAAAAAATGCTGTGTCTGTGGGTAAAGGAACCCTTGTGGATGGAGGGGTACCTACTCCAAAGAAAATACTTTCACTTTGGGGAATCGGATATGAAACTTGGAAGGGGCTGTGGCCTGCCCTTATGTAACTCTGTGGGGTTAACAACAGAAAACTCATTCACAGACACCAACAAAAGTTTTGATATAGCTTTTTGTCACTGACTTTGAATCAAGTAAACACAGGCTTCTTACTGGCCTGGAAAAAGAACATCTTTGCTGAGCAATGATGGCGCTTGTTAGATGTGAATTGCCAGAAGACTGCAGTCCCAAATGCTGATCTTAAAAGAGAAGGGGTCTGTACTTCAGAAAATTGGGCATGCACCTTGTTGATGTTTGCGAGGAAAAGCATTTAGTTTCCCAAACCATAACTATTTGTAAGATCTTTTATCTTCAACATTATTTATATTATCATTTTCAAATATGATTTTGGGTAGCATGAAGAGAAAAGGCAGATATGAAGCTAGGAAGACAGTGGCAGGGCAAAAGAGCTGTGCATACACATAGCCTGAGAGGTATAGATGTTTTCTTGGCTGTCTGGTTCCTAACAGATTGTTGGTTTGCTCTTGCCTTTTATTTTTTATTGCACTGTAAATCTGCTAAACTCCTATGTGTTGCAGACATTTAAGCACCTATGAATTTGCACAATTTGGAATAGAATTTGCAATGCATGGGGGGGTTGCATATATAAAAGGCAGGACTTTATTTGTGGAGACCCATAATAATGCACTGTAGGTTACTGAAGTATGTAGGATGAACAACCGTAATAATAATGATATCATAAATTTCTAAATTGCTGTTAGGGAGTAAGGTTTGGGGAGGCTGGTAGCAAAGGTACAAGAATTTTCCTGTAATTGCTCTATAGTCATGTAAGTCAGACTCTTTTTTTTTTTCTTTTTCTATTTTCTTTCTTTATTTATTTTTATTTTGGCTTGGTTTTATCATCAGGGAGCAATCCTAATTCATGCAAGCAGGCTGCACTTGTAAGTAGCATTCCTGTTGGTTGTGCAACATATTTGAAAAATGTGTGCGTGTGTGTATACACATACCTGCACACATACGCATGGTTTTACCTGCTGTTATCTGGGAAAGCCTAAAAAGCATTTTTCTTTTTGTTTTGAGGAAGGAAAACATTACACTTGAAATGTATGCAGCCTGTACTGTTGCTACATAGAATTCCCTGATTATAAAATGGGATTGTCAGAATTCAAGGAAGACTTGTGCTCCTCTTTAATGCTGTGATTCGAGCAAATTGAATCAAGGAAATGCTGGATTTTTTCAAACGTCTTGTGAATAAGAATTTCTGGCAATGAAAAGCTCAGCATTTTGTAAGCCTCTCACCCATGCACCTACCCTCCCTGTACACCTTGAACATTCACTTCATTGCTCCTTTGTTTCTCCTTCTTTTTCTCCTCTCTCCCTAAATCGCTTCCTTCCATCCTTTTGTGTCCAGCTGGCGTTATTCTCTCTTCCAGGCTGCTCTCTGTGCCAGCTCTGTCCTCCCAGAAGGATACGACTCAGAGGGCAACCGCCTGTTCTGCTCACAATGGTGTTTGTTGAGGCGGATGGACATATGGATGAGTTGATACTCCTACATCTGGGAAATGCATGCAAGGCCACGATCAGTCCACACATCCCTCTTCATGAGGCAGCATCAGAAATGGCTGCATGAATCACATATTACTCAACAACCTCTTAAGAATTAAAGAAGGTACAGTCTCCTACCAGTTTCCAGGGAACTGTACTGAAGAGCATTTCATTGTACCCTGAAGGGTCAGCTGAGAAACAGTTTGTAAAATTATGCAGCATGCCAGGTCTTTAAGCTCTGGGCAGCTGACCTGTATGTTTGCATACCGGTATTTAATTTATCTCTGTCAATTGCCTCATGCTAAGACTAATTTCCCAGTTTCCTCAAATTTACTAACTTTTTAATACTAAATATTTTAATAATCCAGAGGTCATCACAATGCAGGCTTTTTTCTTTCCACACTTAGCGTGCTTTAAAGCATTACCTGACTTCTGAGATGTCCGAAACTAAAACAGAATTTAAATGTAAGACAGACTACTGAAAATAATTTCTATGGGCACATATAACTCAGGGGGCTTTTGGCTGCTATAATGTCCTTTTTCTATCAAAACCACAGCTCTTCTATATGTGATAAAACACCATGTAATGTGGATAACCTTGATGGAGTATCGGACTATTAAGGCAAATTCTAAAGAGCTCACATTCCTAAATTATTCAGAGGCTGTAAAAATGAACAGTGAAATGTTTTGTGCTTCAGTAAAAATGCCCCAACCCTGTTCCTTTCTTTCAGCAGGTACTTTTTCTGCTACTGCCATGCCTTGTGTATCAAAACACGAGTGACTCTCAGGTGCTTCTCTCATTTACACTGAACAAAAGCTTGGTCACTGCATAGCCTCCTAATGACTCTCTGGAGGTCAGATTTACAGAGGTCCCTGGTATTTTGCTGCAGGGAAGCTCCCAGGTCATGGCTGGGGTGCTGGGCTGCTGCAGACACAAGCACTGATTGAACCTTGGAGTGCCGGGTGCCAGGGTGCACAAGCAGTGCAGGGGCACCTTGTCCAAACCCTGGGCTCTACTGCTAGGTATCAGAGCCAGCCTGCAGGCCAGCCTGGACCATTGCCACATCCAACCCAGCCTGACTCTGGCACATATCACGTGCCTTTTTAAAATGCCCTTGAGGGAGCCGGATCAAGAGTCGCCCAGCTCTGTACCAGTGACTTTACAGCCAAGCTGTGGCTCTTATCAGCCTGGCACCGGTGATGCTGAGCTGTCTCACTGCAGGTCTGCAGGATGAAAACCTGTAGCAGCAATGACATGACACATTTCTAAACTGCAATTAGGGAGTAAGGCTTAGGGAGGCTGTTTGTTAGCAAAGCTGTACGTGTACAGCCCCTGAGTGTCACTCCTAGCTTTCGGCCCCCTACCTCTTTGCTGCTGCAACTGATCCGTGCCCCCATGCTGTGAGACCTGTGCAGATGGACCAGTGGTCTGTGTCAGTACCAGGGCTGCTGACGTGGGGAGATTATGGAGTGCCAGCAAGCACCAGTGTCATATGAAGCTCCAGTGGTGCTGCATGGGCTGATGTCAAGCCCCAGCAGACTTATTAGGAAACACAACAGAGGGCTAGAAACTATATTCAAAAGTGTCTGAAAAGTATCTGTGACATAGTGATTGCCATGACAAATCAGTGGGCTATGCTACTGGCTTCATGGGAACTGGGATTGGTTCCACAGAAGAAAGAAATGTTTAGAATGCTAAACATTATAAAAGCTATGGTAAAACAATGAGAACTGTGAATATCCCTATTCCTACCTTGAAGAAAGCTTCTTTAGCAGGTAGAAGGTCAGCAAGCCAGATAAGTTAAGGTGAATAAAGAAAGAATGATAATTTATTATTATTTTAAAGCACATACTGATTTCATATAGCAATACACAAGAGAAAAATTACACTTTGCCATCGATAAATATGCAAGAAGTTCATGAAAACTGCCATTTGTAGTCCCTGTTATTCTACTTCTTCATTGAGCACAAGCACAGGTAATATCTAGGTAACTTAATTCAGTTAAGAACTTGTGAAAATAGGGTTTATCTCACTGGCATCAGAAAAGCTCCAGCATATGCTATTCTTACCCTTGACACCCTAAGCCCTGATCACAGACCTGTATAATACTGAGAACTAGAGGAGATAGTTCAAGTTCCCAAAAGCTTATGCTCTAAGGATATTAAGAACTGTAATATGCATTCAGGGTGTTACTGTGCAACTGCCAGTGTGAATTTCGTATTTTTATATTGTGATGGGGAGAAGGAAAAAAACAGTGATTTAGCTGTTAAAAAAAAGTAAAAGAAAAAGAAAAAAAGAAAAAAAAAAGAAACAAGGAAGGAGAGGGGATACAAGAGAAAAGAATATGAAGAGATTGATGGAGAAAATGTGTTAGGGTTGACACGAGAAAACAGAAGGAATGGCTGGAGCTAGCAGCTAAGTAGAAAGACAAACAACATTCAGATTAAATACTACAGAAAACAGCTTTGTATCATCATCAGTGCTGAAGGTCAAAGCCTCAAATGTTTCTGCAGCTGTTCTTGCCAATATAAGTCTCTGGCTGCCTCTATTCAAAACAAATCCTGGATACTATTTAAGTGATAGCTGGCATATAGATTTCAGAATTTGAGAAATGCTAAGCTTTCTTCAGACATCATCTGCTGAAGTGATTTACTGCGGAAGTGAGCTTTCAGTGACTCACCTGGTGGGAATATAATCTTATTTTTCTGTAGTAGTAATGGCAGAATGATTAAATAACAACTAGCTTAAAGTAATGCTTATGTTTCATTATTACATTCTCTACATGTATTTTTATTTATTATTTCTTTTATGTTGTGGTGCTTTCCAAACAGGTAAAATGCTTATAAAAATTTCAAAGATTCATTTTTCAAAGGGAGTAGGCAGTAAGGTGCCTCTACCCAACAGGCCTTCATCTGGAGGGTGTGACAGACAAGTGGCACTTTTAAAGTTAAACTTCTTTAGCAAATGTCTACACTGCAGTCACTTCTGCTCTGCATCATCCTGTGCTGGATGGTTTAAGCCTTGCAATGTACGTGGCATGTTGAAGTCGCTGCACAGTACTATTGGTTTATTGTGCCATGGTCCTGTGGCCCAGTGATGATCTCCATGATCTTCCTTTCCTCTGCCCTACCCACAGAAAAGCTCAGAAATAGAAAAACAAGAATCTCATCTGCTTGCTATTTTCTTTCCCCATACTGTGGAAACCAGGACTGACTGTCGCTTTCATTCCTGCTTGACTCCATGTAAAACCTCCAAAAAGGCATCATCCTTTCCCCACAGCCTTGAGAAAGCCCAGCCACACACAAGGCATTACTTTTCCAGCACTTTGAGAATCTCTCTGCAGCTCTTAGATGTCATCAGCAAATTTCAGCTGGGAGCCAGACAGCCCAAAGGCAGCAGGCAGCCCCTGTGGGACCAGGGGGACTGGCAACACCACCACAGGAGTGTCCGTGATTTAGAGGTGCAACTGGAAGAAACCTACGGGTCTACTTACTGCATGCAGCTGGGAGCATCTCTCAAGTCTCCTGGATGCAGGGAGGGAAGTTATCTCATACAGAGACGATTTCAACAAAGCCATTTTTATCACGGTGTCATATCTGCTCTCTCACTGGAATTACAAACTTGCTGCAGCACCAGAAGCCTGGGAGCCCTCCTGATGGGGTTTTCTTTGCTCTGCTTTTTTCTTTCTCACTTGTTTCTGAATAATTGTGAAAACTGTTGCAGCTTCCAACCTTTCAGAGGAATTTTTTTGGTGCATAACTTTTGCTTCATCGATGGGCAGAAGTAAGCAGGAAAAAGAAGACTCTATCAAAAAAAGAGCTTTTCTTACAAAGCCATTCTCACAAGCCTGTGAGTTGACAAGGTCAACTCTTTCTTCCCTTGAGACAAGAGATGCATGCTGTTCAGTTTAAAACAGGAGAAAAGCAATCAGCCACTCCTATAAATTCTTGTAAATAAATAAACAGCTCCACAGATTTAATCTCAAAAATTCGAATTCTTACAGCTTCATCCTCCTTCAGTTTCGCTCTGTTACTAACCTGACCATAGCTCGTTAGTTTTAAGTAAGGTCTAGTGTGGTCCTGATGTCTGTTCGGGACCTAAAGTTCATACCACTCTGTGTTTCCCTTCCTGTGGATAGTTTCCTGGCTGCTGAGGCCATGTCCTCACAACCCCTGGTTTACAGACACTTTCTCAGCTATCTGATGTTGGTTGGCCTTTTTTGTTTTCAATTAATGCATAGCTTCACTTGGTCTAAAGACAAAATATTCAATTTGTCACCTCCAATGCCATATGCTCTTTTTTCTCATATAATAATAAATACAAAATGGCTGCCCTATCAGAAAAGTCATTAGGGTATCTTAAGTACAGTGAGAATCACTAGAGGATGCAAAACTATTTTTCTTTTTCTTTTTGCTGGTAGATGAGGAGTTTGCAAAACCATTCTGATCCAGCAGGATGAGGCAAACATGTTTTTGGGTTTTTTTTTAAATTTGATTGAGTGATAAAATATTCCAGGTCTTTCTTTAAACCTTCTGCTTTGACTGTGATTGTCCCTCAGTTGCTGGACTTAGGGAAACAAAAGCACGCCTGTGACCTTTTAAAGAGACATTGAATATCTCTGACTACAAGTACTACTCTTTTGCTTTGTTGGTCTTTGCTAAAGTGTGTATATTCACATTCAGTTTACAATAGTCACTCTGATATCATAAAGGCAAGCATGCCAGCTGTCAAAAAATAAGGATTTGCAAAGTATAAATTAGAATCAGGCACATAACTTTTTGCCTGCCTCTTGTATGAAATCTCTGACTATGTCATTTAAGAGGCAGAGAAAATTAATTTCTTAAAAATCCAGAGATAAAAGCCAAACTAGAAAACCCGAGTCTTGCCTTGGAAGGCTGCTCCAGCAAATAAGCTATCAGTTTACTTGCAAGTTATCCTGACATTGGATCTGACAATAAGTTTGTTCGGCTGCTGTGACATGTATTAAGTTTCATGGCATCCCCCTAAAGGTTTCGAACATGGATATAAGGCAGGTATATGGAAGGGAGGCACATTAGGCTTTGATTGCTTACCCCTGCAGCCCACGTAGGCGAAGGTGCCAGAGGACAGAGCGTTGAGAGGGAACGACCTGGTGAAAACGGACACCTTAGTGTGGAGTGGCTATTATTCAGCTATGGGTTTCTAATCAATAACTATGGCACTTTTCCTCGCACATAACTATGTGATTAGGTTAGCGACATTTAAAAAATAGAAAAAATCCTCTGTATGTAAAAAAAAAATCTAAAAATATACATCTAATGCTCTTAAATACTTCTTAAACATGAACACTATACTTTTACAGGATATATTTCATAGGGGCTTGTAAGAATATTTTTCCAGGTTTTTCTTTGGAGACTCTCGAAGATGTGTCAGGTTATTTGCTTTCCCTGTACTGAGGAAAGTAAACAATTTTTCCCTCCTGCTGTATGAATTCAGTAATTCATTAATCTTTCTACTGTTTCTGCCTATTACTAGTATTAACTAGCACTTGCGTGGTGCTCAAAACAAATAGAAGCAAAAGAAACTATTTTGCCAAAGCTACTGAGGATGATCGGGGTCAAATTTAGGTTTCCTAATTCATAGTGCCATGCTATTTACATTAAATCTCACTGCGTCTTGATAACTTGTCACCTTTGCTTTTGTTGAACAAAATGTTGAGAGCTGACAAAATAACTGACTACAATCTCATAGTGAGATAGTAGTCTTTTTTTGAGAAATGGTAGTTTTTTTGAGAAAACCCTTAAACCTTTTCTGAATTTTTTGAGACAGAAGGCTTGAAAAGAAGCACAGACATTAATCTGACTAACCCAGAACTGGTCATGCCAATGGAAAAGAGGTGTCTTTATCTGCCCTTTTTGCAATGCACCTCAATTTGGCTCTAACCACCTCTCAACATACCTGTACAGTCTTCTCACTTGGCTGCCTTGTAGGTTTCAGCAGTTTGCAAGCCATTCCCAAAATTGTTTCCAAACTCTTAAAATTTTGAATTATGCAACACCAGCCTCATATTTTGCACTTTTCTTTCTGTACAATAACAGGACAAACAGTATATGTTATTTCTGTAATTTCTGTAAATTCTATGTGACTTTGGTCCTTACAATGTTTTGGTTTTGGTCGTTTGTTGTTTGGTTTTTTTTAAGAAACAAATCCTCTACAAAGCATAGTGGGCAACTGGCCAAAAGTAACCATAAATGCTTTCTCAGCAGTGTGAAATGTCTGAAATGGAAGACAGATGTGGTACAGCACCTGGGAAAGGAAAGGAGTCTTGACATGATGGCTTCTGCAGAAATACAGCAGACTGATATAAATCAATGGAGTAATGTTATGTGTAGCTATAAAGTTTGCAGAAATGCAGATTAAGCCATAGAGGTATAGAGCTAGCTTAGAAAGTTTGATGGAGATGGTTGCCAGAAGCTAAGGTGGACACATCTAAGGTGGAAAGGACTAGGAAGTAAAATCTGCATCACTACAACTCAAGCTGCAAAAATATTTGTCGTGTTACACTGCTGGCTTCATGTTCTGGAAAAAGGGGATGAGTGCAAAATGTTGATGGAGAACAGAGGCCAATAAAGGAAAAAGTACAAGTTATATTTATGTAAATATATATGTATTTAATTGAGCATTTAAAGCATCACTGCTGAATCACTGCTTTCAGTGGGATGGCAAAACCTTTTTTTTTAGGTTAAAGATTGAAAACTTGCCAAGTCTCGGTTTTGGTTACCAGCATACTCGTCAACTAACCAAGGACGTCATGCCAGATGACAGCCTGTATAAGTTATATGTGACCATGAGCAGGTAATATATTCTTACACCTGAGCTAGTCGCTATTACCACCCATGAGATTTAGTTCCCCGGTTCCTATCATCTCACCAAGTTAACCGCGAAGTGAAAAGACAGGCTTTTATCATCCAGGCATTTGCCTTTTGAAAACACACACAATAATGCTGTTAATGGGGGTTGCAGTGCTTTAATGTTTAAAAGCTTTGTGTCCTGATGCTGGAAATGTTCTGTACATAAAAGAAACACCCAGAAAAATCTAATTTACTGCCTCAAGACATCTCCATCTTTCTCGTACTTTGTATTACTGATTGGCTTAAACAGAAAAGGTTCTCGGTTCACTGTTGCATTGATAAGTTTTTCTGTTTAGTTTTTGTCATTCTCATTTAAGCCTGTAATATTGGAACAATAGCAAAATTCATTTTAATACATTCCCAAAAAGACCCTCCCTTCCTGCTTCTTTTGGTAATAAAACACTTCATTGAATGTAAATTTCTGGGTCTGGGTAACCTAAGCTTTCTCATCCCAGTAGTTCAGTTTTTCAATGGAAAGGAAAAAGAATATTTTTTTTTACATTGACTCTTTGTAACTGACAAGAAATGAGTCAAAGAATGGATGAAAACTAATCAGGCTTATACCTCTGAATAATCCTGGCTGAGAAAAGACTTCTTCATTAATTATACCTGGTCTTGCTTCCATGAAGTTTTAATGAAAAGAAAAAGGTGGCTAAAACTGTGAAGGCTTCTGTTTAATTCTGAGTCTCTATTATTTTCATTTGATTTATGCTTCTGCCCTTAATAGGGAAGCCACTGATGATCTGAAAGCAAATATATGGCTATGCCCACATTAGAAAGCAGGTTAGCTCAGTAGGAACATAGCATTAGATCAAAGCAGTTGATGCCAGTGCCCAAATATTATATACAATTTGCATATTTTACTTTAGGCTATATTTAGCCTGGTGTGCAGAATTGTTTGTGCTCACCATGCATGTGGTTTGAAGCTGTCCCGAGCCCATATCGCAGTTTAAAGTCCATTAGGGTTGGTAGTGCATTAGATCTGCACATGAATCAGGGATTCCTGTTTAATTTCATCTGATAGAAATCCAGTTTTCATTTGCCAAAATTGCTCTGCAAAAATGGTCCAAAATGCTAATGCAGGCACAGCCTGTGCCAGCCAACAGTATGTATATTTTTCTCCTATCTTTCGGCAAGTATCATGTTAACTGGAAAACTTCACAAGCTTCTAGTTTAAATTTACAAAGCCAAAGATATTTCAAATTATGTTCTTTACTGAATACATCTTGAACTGACAATATTATGCACAGACATTCTATGCATAAATCATAGACCAAAATCATATTGCCTCAATATCGTAACTGAAGGGTGGATTCATTTAGTACATAACACCTAGCCAAGGGGTTGGTATTAACAATCAATGCAATAGAGTTCCAGATAGTCACTTTAAATTCACATAGAGCAAGTTATTTATGGAGTGGCTGAGTGAATTTTGAATGCATTCTGAGAGTGCATATTGTCAACTTGTATAGAAGTTACTTGGTTTGTGATGTTAGAGCAATCTAAATATTTTCATTATTGTGCTGCTGGTTTGGGGTTTTTTTTTATTGCGCAGATAGTGGATTTTCTCTTAACATTCTCCAAAAAGATTTAGCAGACCATGTTAAACAGGGATGGTTTTATTTGTATGCCTACATTTATCAATATATTCCTAAATACCTCTGGTCTGGAATCCTCGTCTTTTAAATCTGCCATGGATGTTTGTGCCTTTAAACACATCTTCCTTCATGGAAGGCTGAGATACGGAGTTTTACAAAACCAGCACAGATATGTGCTTTGTAACTAAAGAACCCTATTCTTTTTTTGTCCTGTGAGAAAGACTCAGATGCACTGCAAGGTCTCACGTTGCGTCAGTTCTCCTTTCTATAAACAGGAGTCACAGGCATTGAGCGCTTCGCAAAATCAAGGCAAGCCTTTAGAAAATGCCTCCTTTAGTGGTTTATGTAGTTTCTAGTTTCACTCTATGGTGTCTATGTTTTTTGGCATATGTAAGCCAAACACATGGAAGTATCTGCAGGTGTTACCCTATCCCTTATTTTTTAAGTCGAGTTCTTTCTGTACATCTTGAGGAGCATAATGAAGCCTGCTGTTTCGTATTGGTTTTGCATTTCCATTTTAAGTGTTTATTAAAAACACCCCAAAACAACCAAGAGACCAAACGCTAACCTGATGACCAGATAAATGGCACAGTGATAAGAATTGTTTACCAGATTAAAACAGTTCACCTCTGGTAGGACATGCTGTACATTCCAGAAAAATGGGGCTCATTTACAAGATGCTGGCACAGTTTATGGTATAGGAGACACACACGCTGCCCGTAAGATACAGCCATTGAATTGGGGCACAAAGTGCATGTGCAGAGCAAGGGCTACTTTCGATAGCTAAAGCCTCTCTTTTCAAATCAATAGACACTTCTGCAGGCTTTCATTCTAGACTATAGCTTTTTCTATATGCTGTCAACAGTGTCCAATAAATCCAAATGTACGTTTAGTCTACATGCTCTACCGCAGTGTTTGTAGGAGAACACGTGAGTTCTAACAGCTGTTATGAGTAGGTAATAAACCAGGACCCTTTTGGAAACAAATCATTTTTCCTTTTCTTACAAAATACTACATGCTGCCAAGATAGATGAAGAAATAGGGGATCAATATAAGGTATTAATCTCTCCAGAATTACAATTATACATAGTCCTTTAAGCACATGTCTAGAGCTAGTGAATTATTGTATTTGAAGTCAAACTGCAGATTAAACTTGGAGAATGCAGAGGGAGGCAGCCAAAGAGAGGTAGAGAAATGAATCTGTATAAGGGGGAGGGGAGTGACATTTCGATTTGACACATTAGCGTCTTTATATTACTGTTCTGCCAGTAAAGAGCCTCTCTGGAGGTGTATGAAAGATTTTGCACTTAAAACTAAACTGGCAAAATAATCTTCTTTGCTGTGTAGATTAATGTTAGGAAATTTTCCTTTGCTTGTCTAGGGCAGTTCTGATTCTCTTTGCATACATTTAAAACATCTTTTTATTTTTCCCATCTTCCCAATGTTTGGGTTCCCTAAATGTGTTAGTCACTATGGGAGAGAGAAAAACAGTCACCACTTTGTACCTCATTTTTTCTCTAATTGAAGTACCTTCCACACTTGTCACAGTCTCAGAGCAGAAGGCACAGGGAGGCAGAGGAGCCTTCAGGTGGCAAGCAGGCACATGAAAATAAAATAAATCAAAGTTCCAAAGACAAAGTGAGAATGAACTATTATTTAAAAGACTTGTTTTCTCATGGCTGCATTTCTAACCAGCCCCAGACTCACCTTCTCCCAAACTATTCATCTACTCATCATTATCTTGGCATGTTGTTGTTATACACTACACCTTGTTTTGGGTTCTTCCCTGTCATAATTTACGCTTTCATTGTCTCTCAAATCCCATGTCTAAACATCCCCCCCTTTTGCTGCATCCTGGCTCCTGCCTTAGAAGATTTTATGATTATCCACTGAACTCAAGACCCAGAGCCCTTTCGTGATATTCTTATCTCTTCAGAGATCAAATTTAGAATTAACCTTCATTTCACTCCCCATTTGCTCAGTTTCATAGTTGTGGTTGCGGTCATGATGGTAAGGGGATGATTGCCCTTCAGACATTGAAAAAGGCGAGCAAATGAAGGTTTGTCTTAACTCTCTGATCTCTCTCTGACTTCTCCACTCCCTCCTCTGTGATTTGAACATACAAATTTGAGAAACCAGAAGAAAAACTGGAACAAAAAAAGCCAACATTACAGAAAGCACTTTCTGGATCAAGAAACACCAGTCTGTTTGCGCAATTAATTACTGCTGTGAAGAATGTAAGACCCAAGTACAGGCAGATTTGCTACTTTAAAGAGAAGCACAAAACCAACACAAGGTTAAATCCCTTTCATGTCTTTGATTCCCTTTTCTTGGAATTAACTACTATGATTCCTTGCAAGGGTTATTTTCTTAATTTGATTTTGTAAAATGCAAGGCAGTGTCTTTAGTCTTGACAAATTCTCAGCCTCGGTGACTTGCAGCAGCATTTAGTTCCATAGTCTATGGAAAAATACTCTTAGCAGATATTTTCATTTATCAATTTATAATCTGCCATCTCTCATTTTCCTTGCATTTGAGCCCTTCCTCCCTGAAGCAGGTGGAAAGTTAATCCAAAATAGTTTAAAATATACGAGGAATTTTAATATTTTTAATTTTTTTTTCCCTTACTGTATATTTTTGGTGCTCCAGCGTTGTTGAACATAATGATGGACTATGTGAGCTCACTGTCTGGTCTTCCTAAAGTTCCTCACAGTCCTCTCTGCTTGTCTTTAACCTACGTAGCTTCTGCAACTTGCTTGCTTTGTTGGTTCCCCATTCCAAACGACGACTATGCAGGAAAACACTGAACTCCGGATGGGATTTTGAAGCAATCTGCGTTTTTCCACAGCAAAAGCTGAGTTTAATTCTAGACTGTCTCTTCTGTCTCTTAGACAATTTTGATCCCCAGCAATGCTTGAGTTCACAAATTTTTACTTTCCTTACTAATTTACTGTGCAGGACCTTGTCAAAGGACTGAATAAACTGCCTGCTACCTATTACTGCAGCGACACTGAATTTTAGCACATTAGTGAGACTCTTCAGAAAGCTCTGCAGACTAGGCTTTATCACATTCTGGTCTTTCAGGTGTTTATTATTTTACTTTCCCGATACAGATGCACTGTTTATTCATCTGTAACTTATTGGATCACTTCTGAAGCCTTTTTAATTAGACACGTAAAATTTGTCACCCTCTAAGCTACTGATATAGTCGTCATTTTTAATTAAAGCCCATGCTAGCTGCTCTGTCCCCTCAAACTTAAGCTTATTCTGAATTCTATGGTGTCGATCATTTAGGCCTGTTGACTCAAAGCTTTTCAATTATCAGTTTCTTTCAGCATCTTTTCTTACAGTAACTTAGTCATTAAGAGCTCCTCAGCATTGTTGACAGGCAAAGCAAGCCCTACACAGAAAAAGCCACTCTACAGCAGAGATTGATGTAAAGAAGCAACTGCTAGAACTATCTGCATCTTCTTTAATTGCTCTTTTTATCTCCCAGGACCTATACTCAACTAAACCAGCAGCTGTGAATTTGCAGTTTCACACATGTCCACATACTGAAATCAGGCCTACAGTGTCTATTCAACTTGGGTCTTTTCTCTAGTGGTGCCCATGCAAAGTATATGTTGTTTAGAATAGTCCCCTTGTAACCTTCTTAAGTCAGTAAGTCTTTAACCTTAGAGCAAGGACTTCTCCCATGGTTTTCCTTGTTCCTCCCAGCTGAACTACAAAATTAGCAGTGATGCATGAATTGCCACAGTCTTCACTGCGTTATTTGAGAAAAACTATGCATATTTAACTAAACTCTGATTGCTTTCATATGTTGTATTATAGATATAATAGAAAAATACAGCATGAATATAAACTTTGTTTTGAACTATTTCAGGGAAATAGAAAGCATATTGGTAATACTGTGCATGAAAAAAAAAGTTAATCTTTACTGAATTAAAATTCTGCCACCCATAAATAAATAATGCTTTTGATGAGAGAAAGACAGAATTTCCTAGTCTTATTAATGTAACTTAACAGCAGGCCACAGGGGAACTGAGCTCTCTCTCAAAATATGTATATATATAAAAAAATAAAAATCCAACTACCAGAGTTTGAAACTCCGGCCCCTAAATATGGAGTCTGATCTCTAATTTTGAGACCAAGAGCTCCCACTAAAATCTTCCCAGAAGACAAGCGGGATTGGCCTATTGTTAATATTTACAGGAAAGGAAAAGGCATATTAGTACATCATCTAGTCATGTGCAGCAGAAAGTCTTGATGGAATATCACCATCTGTGTCTGTGCCTGAAATGGAGCTTACTTTTGAAGATGTGATTTAAATTGTTCTTTTACCGATTAAAGTACCAGAGTGCCAAAGTGATGACAAGCTTTTCCCTGTCATCTTCTTAAAATTATGACAGTCTTTTTCTTTTTTTTCCCTCATCGTCTCTGTAGAAGTTTATAGGAAGTAAATTTTCAAAGTAATGACATTAATGGGACTCATGCAGTTAAATCCCTGTGCATCGCTGAAAATTCGCTTGCTGGTGTACTAATGAAAATTTAGGTCCTTGAATATTTATGATCCTCTATGGGTTACCATAAATGTAGCTCTTATTTAAATAAATAGGTGGAAAATCTGCCATATATGCATAGTTCGCTCATGTTCATGTAATTGCAATCAAACTGCATTGTACAATATCAAATTAATTTCCATTGTTCCACTCATTTCCTGTTGGACACCCCCCTCCTTCTCCTCCTCCATGATCACAGATTTTCAGCTGGATTTCACTTCCATGGTTTAATCTCGACTCAGAGAGATGGTGAGATAAAGACCAAGAGCATGTAGAAGGGAAGCATTTTATTTGGAAAAGCACAGTTGAAATGCTGAAAACACATAGCTACTCTCTTTGAAAGTTTTTATCAGCTGCTTGCTGGCCGGGGACCTCTTGAATGCATGCTGAGGGTGGGAAGGGAGAAGCAGGGACAGGTGACATGAGACTCAGTGGTGGAAGGTGATGTTAACTCCAGACAGCTACAAAGCTGTGATTACTTCTGGACCCACCTAACCTTTATAGCTTCAGATGGACCCTAATAAATACTTGGCTTCTTCAGCAGGACTACTACAGTTCCTTCTGGTTTCTGAGTATTAATCAAATACAATTTGAAAAGAAAATTCAGATACACATTGCCATGGTGGCTACACTGAGGAAGTGTGGTCTGGAAGGTAGAGTAGTGATGCAATTCGAGAGCTGGTTGAAGGGAAGAAGCCAGCAAGTTTTGATCAGTGGGACAGAGTGTAGCTGGAGGCCTGTATCTAGCGGAGTCCCTCAGGGGTTGGTACTGGGACCTGTACAATTCAATATACTTGTTGATGACCTTGATGCAGGAATAGAGTGTACAGCCAACAAGTTTGCTGACAACACATAACTGGGAGGGGTAGCTGAGACACCAGGGGGCTGTGCTGCCATCCAGCAAGCCTTAGGCAGGCTGGAGAGCTGGGCAGGGACAAGTTTAATGAGATTTAACAGGGGAAAGCGTAGGGTCTGGCATCTAGGGAAGAACAACCCCAGGTACCAGTATAGGTTGGGGACTGGCCTGTTGGAAAACAACATAGGTGAGAGGGACCTGTGGGTCCTGGTGGACAGCAGGATGACCATGAACCAGCAATGTGCCCTTGTGGCTAAGAAGGCCAATAGCATGCTGGGGTGTATTTGAAGTGGTGTGGTTAGTAGGTCAAGAGAGGTCCTTCTCCCCCTCTACTCTACCCTGGTGAGACCCCACCTGGAGTATTGTGTCCAGTTCTGGACCCCTCAGTTCAAGAAGGACATAGAGCCGCTTGAAAGAGCCCAGCACAGGGCCACCAAGATGATTATGGGAGCAGAACACCTTCCTTATGAGGAAAGGCTGAGGGAGCTGGGCCTGTTTAGCTTGGAGAAGAGGAGAATGAAGGGTGACCTTATTGATGTTTATGAATATGTAAGGGCGAGAGTCAGGAGGACGGAGCCAGGCTCTTCTCAGTGATGGACAGCAATAGGACAAAGGGCAACAGGTGCAAGCTGGAGCATAGGAAGTTCCATGTGAAGATAAGGAGGAACTTTTTCACTGTGAGGGTGGTAGAGCACTGGAACAGACTGCCCAGAGAGGTTGTGGAGTCTCCTGTAGAGACATTCAAAACCCACCTGGGTGTGTCTAGATGATCCTGCTCTGGCAGGAGGGTTGGACTAGATGATCTTTCAAGGCCCCTTCCAACTCCTAACGTTCTGTGATTCTGTGAATTATCCACGCTGTCCTCTGTTGCCCCTTAAATATGCCAAGTCTTTGCAAACAACCTCAGGCTGTTGCCCTGTGGTATTTCTGTGCTGGGTCATGCCCCATCTGGACATGCTCAGAGGGCTGGTTTCTGGGATTATATTCCCAACACTCTTCGACAGGAGACTGTTAGTTTGCGTCTCAGGTGCCTACTCTTTCTCCTGAGCTTTTCTCAAAGCATAATGAGAAGTTTGCCTCTTTTGCTAAACCAAGTCCTGCTGAGCTAGAAATTGCAAGTCAGGGTATTTCTACATCAATGTCATCATGTAGGCAGTTAAAAATTGCTGTGTCTTCTTGTTGACCTAATTAGTTATTTATTCCTTTTGTGTCTGAAAGACTTTTAGAGCAATTGAGTCCTTGGAGAATGAATTTTTTTTTATAAAATGATACCAGCTGAATAGTGGCACCAAATTAAAATAATGACAGAGCATTTGTTCATCTGAGGATTCAGTGGAGGAGGGACCATGAGCGCAGCAAGCTATGACAGCTTGAATTGTGCCAGTAGCAGAGTTTAAGTCTTCATTGTCTTTATCCTTTGAGAACATAATTAGATCTACCTATTAAAATGATGTCTAATAAATTTGAAGTTTTCATACTAATTATATAAAAGAATGAAGAAATAGCATGTGACTAAGCAACATTGATTTCTGCCTTGTTACAGGATGACTTATCTCCCTGGAAAATTGTAGTTTTAACAATGCTTAAATTCATTAGTACTGATATAGAAGAGACCTGAGAGGCATTAGAGTAAGTTGAAAAAAGGAGAAAAGGGATGAGAGGGAAACAGAGTCTGGGAAACACAGTTCGTAACTTCTCACTTCAAATATTAAGATAAGAGCTGCCTATTTTTTAAATTACCAGAGCACTGATTCTTTTTTGAAAAGAAATCCAAATCAATACCACAGCCCTTAATCCATTCCATTGTTTGTCCAATAGATACAACTCTAGTTGCTATAGTCCTTCTAAAGACCAGGTATCACTTTCTCAAGACATGTATTTACGTATGCATATTTGATTTTATCCAACGTTTGTTTTCTTCTCATTTTTGTTAAAAAGGGGCATTATTCAGCTATCTTTTAGTGCCTCAAGACTGTTGAAGAAGTTTGTATTTCAAAAGTATAGTAGCTCTTGTAATAATTTCCTCTTATTCCTTTAGGGACCTGAAAACATAATAATCTGATTTCATGCTTTGCTTTAAAGATCCAACATATATCTATTATGTGCTAGCTAAAGGGAGCAAGTGTTTTCTGTATGTGTGCATGTGAGAAAAAGATAAACAGAAAGAAAAAAAGCTGTGGTATGTGTTGCAGTTCCTCTTTCCTTGTCACGAAAGAAAAATGGCAAAAATAGGAGCATTGTTGCTATGCATCTCATGGTCCTTGCTCATGTCCCCATGGTAACTAGCAGAAGTCATTCGCATTCTGCAGAAGCATCAGGGAGATGCATGCGTGCAGCAGTTCAGAGGGCTGGATGGTCCAGAGGAGACGGTAAATATGGCCAGTTTTGAAATGACTCTAAAAGGTCACCCTCAGAAAGTTAATAGAAGTCCTATTAATATGCAAACCATGCAAAAACAACGTTTTTATTTTAAGGATAGTTTGAACCTGCAGTAAGGGGCAAAGCTCTGAAAGTTTGGGGTGGTGTAACATACAGTTCATGACACAGGTCCTCAAATGCTGTCAGAAAGTGAAAGCCCTCTGAAAGCGGAAATGCTGATTTTTTTTCAACTTCAGGTTTTGTCCTTGTTCTTACTGCATTAGAAAGTTTAATTTTTAGTTCACTATTGCCTGCCTTTCCTTCCACAAAATATCCTTCCTTCTGTCTTAAAGATTCACAAGATTTATAAATATATTTATCTATATATATTGCAATATGTGCTAGGGAGCCTGCTCTGGCAGGGGGGTTGGACCTGATGATCTCTTGAGGTCCCTTCCAACCCCTACAGTCCTGTGATTCTGTGATTCTGTGATAAAAGGCCTGCTTTCACAGGAAATGTCACTGGTCACTTTTACCTATATATGCAATGGCATTACTTAACAATCCTTACCTTGGAAAAAAAATCTGATGAAATGCAAGGAAAATGAAACAAAGTAATTAACAAAGAAATGTAGGTGGAAATGACAATTCTGCACGTGGAGGAATTCTGACCTACATTCCACATGCTTTATATACAGTACCTTAGAGGAGTCCTGAGGAAAGACTGAATGTTTTATTTTATTTTTTTCATTCCACTTTCTCTCCTCTTGACTATTCTCAGTGCTAAAATTCCAGTTTCTTTTCTCTTCAAGGTCTCAGCTTTAACTTCCTATTAGCCTTTAATGATGTTTCTCTCAGAAAATCCCACAGGACTCTCAATTTCTGCTAGTTTTAAAAGGGTGAATTTTTGAATCTGGCATGCTCCAGAGTACTTCAGTCAATATTCACTGCAGAGTATCTGTTAGCATTGCTGAATTATTGGTTTTCTTAAGAATCTATGTCCATATATCTATATCTATATGCATATCTTCCATACATGCATGCACAGCCTCACACACAGGCACACGTGCACTCCCAAGGCTGGGCATATTCTGTTTCTGCCAGTGGTATGAGCCAGTGCAGGGGTTCTTCTAGGGTGGGAAAGTGTCCTGTTGCCAGCCGTGACCCCCTGACAGTGCCTGAGGATGATGAAGATGGAATGGCCATCTGATTCTCCACCTGGCCTTGGACTCAGCAGCTTTTTCTAGAGCTCCCAGGTACTTTGGTCAGGCTTAATTCACGGTTGTGTATCATACCAAGATACAGGTAAAGATTTGTAAGCCTGAGGATGTGTTTCTAGCTCAAGACAAGTGCTAGGCACCCCACACTGTACCCATCTGGTTGCTGTCAGGAGCTGTGTTCATGCACTCATATGCCTTAACCCTGGCACTTGCAAACTCACTTGGGGGGTGTAAAGTGTGGTTTTACTGACGCGTCAGGTCAGGCCTCACTCTGTCTCCAGTGAGTGACTACTGCTGGTGATTCAGCACAGGAGATCGTGTGAATGATCATTATAGAAAACCATCTCCATAAATGTAGCTCAGATGAGAAAAGGACAAAGCCAAAGCTGCAGCGCTTCCCCATGAGGAATTAACTTAGGCTCTCATTCTGAAGAAATGCCTATGTATTTGCCTAACAAAGCCCAAGGCCATAGACACATAACTCAAGGTATGACTATATGACAAACACAGCAAACACAGCAGTTCCTTCCAATATAGTAATATTTGATCGTCTGAAATATTCATATAATAGGGATTAAGAAAGAGAGAAATAATTTCTGTCGTCTTTCTCAGGATTAACCATGCCTTAGCATACTGAGCTACCTGAACTCTGGAAAGCAACCTTATTATTCAGGCCCACTTCTCTGGCTTTAAGTTTGCTACAAAAAATGAGTTCACTGAACTATATGCAGAAACTCTGCAGAACTTGGCTGCATCCTGAGCCGCTTTCTTCCAGAGTTTGGAACATTGATTTGAACTATTTATCCATCCAGTTTCACACTTGCATTCATACTTTATGAGATCATCTCAACCTAGGTTAATATATTTAGTGCCTTACCTGCCCGTAGTTGATTTGTTTATGAACTACAGAATGAAGCACCTAGCTCTGTATAGTCATGTGGAATATTTGCAAAGTCATAACATTATTAGAATGATGGATTAGATTTATGACCCTACATTTCTTATTTTGCATGAACTGAAGAAAGAAAATAATGGATCAAAAACCAGATCAAAACATCCTAAATTATTGCAATTATTATTCTAAATGTTACATAAAACAAAACATTTATTTTTGCTACCTGTAATTTACTGACAATTAAGGTGTTCTTAATACGTACTTGAAGCAGGATAAAGAAAATGGCCACAGACTAGAAGTGTACCAGTGCCGTACCTGTCTTGGAGTATGTCCTTGGAGAAGAAAATACATCTCTGTTTTCATACCTGCCATGTAAGAGAAATAGAGCTTGCCTTGCAGAGATACTATGAGATTTCATTAGCTAAAGTTTACACAGTACTTTGAACTAACGTAGCATTACGGTGTGAAGCATTACTTTCAGCCACGGTACTTCAAGGATATAGAAAGGATCAAATATCCTTTTCACTTACACACATTGAAGAGGAGGCCTGAGTTTGTTTTGAAGTTCTAACATTCTTTTGGCTTTTCATTTCACTTCAAGGTTGCTTCTTACCTTTTATTGACTACTTGCTTTAACTTCCCTTTTCTGTGTCCTCTCCTTTGTTATAAAAATTGATTTGAGGTTTGCGTGCAGCTGCTTAACTGGATGCTTGGAGGAAGAAGCAATGCATCCTGGAAAAGTTCCGTATTTCAAGAATATTGCATACTGCAAGAATATCCCTCCACACTGATCCGTTTCTATTCCTAGAGCAGCATATGCTCGGTCAGCGTTATCTTGCCTCTACTGTGTCATAGTACTGTAACACTGAATGAATTTTTATCTGAAGTAATGCACAGTGATATGTAGGCAGCTCTGTATTATTTACTGCTTGTAACAAGTAAATCAATGCTGGCTTTAAAAGGACTCGTATGCCATTTGGGTTTAGTCTGTATTATAATAACTTCTTTTTTTTTTTCCTTTTTGAAAGAAAATAGAAAAATTTATGAGAGGTAGAGGGTTTTTTAATTTCCCAAATGGTCCTCCATTCTCATCAAAGAGTGCGTTCTAGCAGCAGTAATTTCTACAAGATGAAAGGATAAAGTTTCACCACAGTGTACAGAACAGGCATAGTGAATTTTACTTTCTGCATGAATAACTTTTGGGTTTGCTGTTTTTAATTCTTTCTCTTTACCTTATTGGAAGGTTAAAAAAATATAAATTACAATGACACCTTGTGGCGCAACTTTGTTTCCTGATGGCCCAGGAATATGTTGTGCAGATATTTTCATAGGTTTAAACCATGCCTAAAACAAATTTCAGACATAGCATAAAGTCAGCAGGATCATGAGCTTTTTTTCCAAATTGGTCAAAATATAATTTGCTACAGCTATCAACAGTTTAAGCAGACTTCCAAACATTTAGCTTAATTAATCATTTCCTCTCAGTCCTAAGATGGAGTCTTCAGCAATAATTTCTCCATTTTCTGTCCTATTGCATTTCTTCCTATTTCTCAGCATCTTTCCATGAAGATAAATTACTTGCTACTACTACTATGGCATTGGTTTTCTGGCACTACTTCAAGCAATGCTGAGGACAGGTGACATATGATGCATTTCAAATCAGTACATGTGCCCACTAAATGGAAAGAGATACTCCCACGGATGGAAAGGCAGGGGAATCACGGGATCTCTGGGAAGTAATTACAATGGTCTGGAAGAAAATACAGGGCCAGAAAATGCAAGAACAAGTCTTTTGGCTGTACAGTTAGCTGTAGGGCTGGAATAAAACAACAGCAAAAATCAGATAATCGGGACACGCAAACCTAGCAAAAGTGCAGGTTTTCTTTTATCTTTCTTAAGTAAGGAGCTGTGAGGTGCCACTGAATATTTCTTGGTCAGAAGCAGGACACCACAGCTGATTTGTATCCCAATGACCTCGTCTTTTTCCTGGAGTGCTGGCAGCAGCTACATTTTTAACCGCCCCAAATTCAGACACACAACAAATACAGCCTGAGATTAGAGATGTTTCTTCTGTAACAAGAAGGAGAACCCGTTTTGTTACTTCAGCGAAAGTTTGGACCACTATACAGAGCCAACTGTGCTTGTGTTTCTCCTGCCCCAGGGATATATTAGATAACAGTGTTTAAGAATAAAATCTCTGTCACTTCTTGAAAAATACACACTTTCAACTTCTAAGAAACCTTTCTTACCTCTGCTGTGGCACATTAATTATTTAAGTAGAAAACAGTGCTATGGCTTTGGGATATCTTCAGCAGAACAGCCATGCCTACGGAGGAGACAAGTAAGTGTATCCTCTAAGATTAGAGTTGGGCGTTAATACACTGTTTTCCTCTACTGTCTGCATTGATTTCATAGTTTCTAAAACAACAGCTGGCTCTGCATGTTCACATGTTATTTTTGTGTTGGTAAGCTTATTCTGCTGTAGTGCTTCTTACTGTACTCTGATTACACAGTTATACTTGCTGCTTCTGCACGTAGCAGAACCGATTTGGCAGTGACGTAACTAAATGCCGTATTTGTTCTCATTTTATATGAGGTGTGACTGTGAAACTCCATCCTCTTAAATATTCACAATTACCTCATGGAAGATTTGCTTTGGAAGCATAAAAGGAAAGAAGGAACTTTCTGCAACATCTCACCAAGTTTATGTGTGGCGTGCTCGGAAAAATCACTGAGCTTCACAACTGTTTTGAAAGTATTACTGTATTCAGGTGTCTAATGCTCATGAAAATCTATTTCATACACTAAAAATGTGAGACATGGCAGTCTCAGACTTCTTGAAAAGATTATAAATGTGACCTTTGGAATTTTTTTCTTTGTCATGTTTTCTGGGCCTTTGGATTGCCTGGATGTGAAGACAATGAAGTCCTTTCCCAGGGATAACAGCAGGAAGTAATCTTTAGGCTACCAAGAGAACTAAGTTTTCACAACCAGAAGGTAAGTCTTTTGACTTAACAGATCTGAGGGTTGAAGAAAAGCACAAAACCCCCCGTTCGTACCATCTGAAGTTTCACAGCTTTTAAAGCCATGTAAAGGAGATTAAACAAGAGTACAGATTTCCCATTCACAATCAGAGGCTTCTAGTCTCAGCTTCAGAACAGTTTTATCAGAGCTATATATTCAAAACTTTCTTTCCATATCTAAAATATCAATTGCAAATATTAGTCCAGTTCAAGCTTGATTACCAAGGCCAGCAAGAGGTATCTTGAAGGCCCTATTTAATTGAATTCTGCCTTTAAGAGCTGTCTTACAGAACTTCTGTAGGAGATGGCTTACAGAAGCTTTTCCTGCATACCTTCTCTTCATCATATCTTTTTCTTTCCCTCCTTTGTTAGGGCAGAATATCATCCGTGGTTGGACAGAAAGCCATGCTGACCAGTGGTTTAAACCTATACAGCTGCCTGCTTTCATTACCTATTAAAAATTATATTCTCATAACAATAACTTATGGAGTATTTAAAATTAAGTGATATTTTTCCCTTTTACAGAAAAATCTTACTGAATCGATACTTGGCTAAGACAGCTTCCCATCACCATATCAATAATACAAATACATAGGTATAGAAACCAAATGACTGATAATCTGTAAAATATTAATCAATTCTCACCAACATTAAAGTTATTTTTCTTAGGTATATTTGATTAAATTTAGTATTGCTGAAACATTGAAAGAAATTGTGGGGTGACTGTTACATTATCACAGTGGAATCCACTCTTTCATATAATACTTTTCCAATGGTATATTAACTATATTTAGTGCCTTACCAATCCTTGCATGCTTTTCTTTTGTTCATACAATAAATATTGTTAATGAAAACTTTTCAGACTCCTTAATGGCAGTGACTTACTACAGTACTTTTCATTGCCATTATCTACATGACTGACTGCTTTTGTAAAGGAAAAAATAAAAGTTACCAAATTATGTTGGGAAAGGATTGCAAGTGTCAAGTTCAGCATAATGCAGCAGAGGAAAAGGCTTCCAAAAGAAGTAATTTTTCATTTCAAGATATGAGAATCTTTTTTAAAAAAGTATTTTAAGCACATTAGCTGTGCAAGAAGTAATTTCTTGACAATGTTAAAGCAAGTTCAAATATATGGCAGCTATAAATGAGGAGAAATTCAACAAGTAAAATGAAGGAAATATATAACCTTTTCAAATACTTCTGTGAATTAAGTGAAGTATTAAGATCTATTAATTATAGATTAGGTTGCTATATGTTTGACCATAAGTTTTCTTCCCTAATAGAAAAAATTGATCCCGAACTAATGTCTAATGGTAAATTTAAAATTACAATATGAATTTGCTTTGTCCTTAACTGTCTTTCAAAGCCTTTAAAATTAGTTCATAGATACCAAATATTCTCTGTCAGTAGGCTGAAAACCAACAGGTAACCTTTCTAAGTTTATCTTGATGTTCAGCCAACAGAGGGTCCTACAAGAAGTGTGTGACTTATATGTTTGACAAGTGTATATCAGTGACAAAAAAAGAAACATGCTATAGGTGAGCAACTAAACAGTGCTAACAGCAAAGAATAAGCATACAGAATTTAGAAACCTAATAAGTAACTTGTCTTGTGCATTCAACAAATACCTGTGAATAACAAACATTGTTTCATGGACAATCTGCTAACCAAAAAAGGGAAATATATAATGCATATTTTTAATAATTAAAGCCTTAGACTCCTAAGTCATGGTACTGCACACCACACTGTTCACTTTTGGCATCTCTCTTCTAGCAAATTGAATTTTAACTCTTCAAAAGTGTCTTAGTATTCCTGCTGCCATGATTTCCAAGGTTTAGTGTGGAAATTACGCCTTTTAAATAAACTATAGATACATTTTTTTTTTTAAGTATAAAGTGTTTTATGTATTTCTTATATTTTGTGCAACAAGTGAAGTTTCACAAGTCTCTTGAAACAACACTGTCTGATTCTGTAATTTAATCATTCTGTATAGTGATGGAAGATTTCAGCAAATCACAGGGGCCACTTTTGGCTTCATGTTGTTTATACCAGGCAATATTAGATCAAGTGTTTATCTTTTATAGTGAAGCAATGTAATTTAATTAAATCTTTGCCATAACAACTAAACATGTGTTACAGTGATGTGTGGGAGGAAAGGCAAATCTATTTGACAGAGAAGTAAAATGACACTGTAAGTAGTTCAGGGGGCGTTGGCTATTTTTTTGTGCAACTGTTTGGCTTCAATAAAGATGCAATACAATGAAGAACTGCATTTTCTATCCCCCTCCCCAATTACACTTTTAATTTTGGTTTTGCATAATATATGGTAAGCTTATTACATGGAGAATACGTAGTCCAAACTGACAGAAGGAAGTGTTCTGAATCGTGATTAAATTTAAAAAACAGTGTGTTCTGCTTCCTATAGTATTCTCAGAGCAGCTAACCAGAAACAGAACTGCTACGTACAGAAATAGCTATGTTGTACATAGCTACACTACCTACTGAAGCCTAAAATGAAATTTAATTCCGTGTTTCTAAGCACAAAGGTTTCCTTACGTATATTAATGTAGCAGTTCCACTTACAGGGATTTCTCCAAAGTTTTCATCTTGTTAACAATTCTTATCCATGGTAATCTGCAGATAACCACCTCAGAAGCAGTGAACAACTGGGAACTCCTGGCTCTAAATCTGCTTCTTTCTGCTTAATGTCCGCAGCGTTTCAGGGACTGTCATGATGCACTGGAGTTTCACATCAGTTTAAGAAAAAGATACTTCAGTCTGCATTTCAGACTAAGAAGATAGTAAATGTTCTTCTACTGAGTGTAGACAAGTGTCTGGTGATTTTGTCAGTACCTGCCTGTTAGTGGTCAGAGCAGGGAGCAAGATGAGAGAATGGGGGACAGTTTCTGTCACCTGAAGCAAAGGGGAGGCTGCACACATGGCAGTCTTGTGAAGGGTGTGGGCTGAACCTCTCCATCAGGATCCCTCCTCAGGGATGCCCCAGGTGTGCTCCCAGAACTGGAGGTGGCCTATCACCTTCAAGGGGAGCTTGCACTGCAACTGTTATGGGAGAACAGTTCCCATAGTGAAAAATGAAGCTTATCCCAAAAACCAGAGATGTCTGTCAGAGAAGGATTATCTCTAGATACAACACCACCTCTTGGTCCTCCATTTTCGATTCTGTTTTAATTTCCCCCCACTGCAGTGAGCATATCTTGCACGCTCTGCCCAGGAATCAGGTGCAACCTATGAGTACATAAGAGCTGAGAACACTGAATGCATACAATAAATTTTATGTTCGGATCACAGAAAGGAAGCTAGAGGACATGAGGTGACAAGTCTCTACACAGATGGATGCACCCATGCTTTCTGGTGTACCTTTGTGTATTGTATGCAGAGTAACTCCTCCATCAACTCTGCCAGGTAGTACTACCTGTACCTGAACAGAGATGTGCTGCTTCAACTAGAAAGGATGTTGTGACTGAGAGGAAAGTGACCCTTCAGAAACACTGAGAAGGAAAGCTACAAATTAATGGAGCTACAAATTAACACTACGCAAATCTGTGGAGTCCCTCAGAACTAATTTGGAGGCAGAGAGGAGCCTAGCACAAAAATAAAATTACATAGTTAATTAGTTTTATTTTTAAAAAAACACCCATCTCCACCCTTAGTAGATGGGAAGGCAACTATTCCTTTATTCACCTGGATTTCATATCAATTATACTTGACCTTAATAATAGCATATTTATAGTAGTGTTGGTCTGTGCTCATTTGGTTTCAAATATCTTCTACCAAATTGCCGTGATAGATTAGCGTCCCCTTTGAGCTCCTACTTTTCATTTTAATGGTTATGTAACATACCATGAAAAACAAATATGGCATTGCAGGTTGATGGGAAAGACTTCCAAAGGAAATTGTTAGCGTCATTTCAATTTTGTTATCACGGAATCACAGAACATTAGGAGTTGGAAGGGACCTCGAAAGATCACCTAGTCCAATCCCCCTGCCAGAGCAGGGTCACCCAGACTAAATCACACAGAAATGCATCCAGGTGGGTTTTGAATGTTTCCAGAGAAGGAGACATTAATTCTGCAGAGAAGGATCCTCTCTGGGAAACCTGTCCCAGTGCTCTGTCACCCTCAATACTATACGCATGATCCTGAGTTCTAAAAAAACTCAAAGTGGTTGGCATTTAGGATTTTGTAACTGGCTTTCATAGCTTAATTTTATGTATTGTTTGGTTCTGATGTGTACAGCAGTTGACACTGATTCTAACCAGACCATGGCTACATACCAAAATATGGGGAATTTTTCCAAACATTTGGTGTTCAAATAATAATGCACTCATTGCAGTTGCCTTCACCTCTTTCTAGGTGTGCATTTTTGTGTTTCTGTTGGAAGCACCGTATTTTACCTTTAGCAATCACTCTCTGAGGAGCATTTTCTTATCTGTGTGTTCTGGCCTGTTCACGAACAAGAGAGAAAGAAGCTGACTTTAAAAATGTGCATGAAATCAGCAATGAAAGAAATGAATGACATAAAAAAAAGTAATTGAATTATATTGTGTAGACTCCTTATTTGCCAATATGACAGCTTTTTAGTAGCACAAGGATTCACAATAGCAGCTTCCTAGATACTTCTGTGGGAGTCTAAGTTTATCTAGCTCACATCTGCTATGTTTCTGGGATTTCTCCCTAAGAGTTAAGAATGGCACAGATTTTTTTATTAGATGAAAGTTGTTGCATAAATAAAAAGCTTGCATGACTTGGTTTAAAATAACTGTTTTCATTTATACTGCATTTTATTCACAATTTACTCAATTTATTTTGTGTTTCCAATGGAATAATTTCTCACTAAAAAGAGGGGGGGGGGGAGTGAAGTGAATTTCATTATTGTACCAAAGAAGCATTTCATGAATATATTCAATCCGTGTTAATGGATTTTAACACATTTTTACTATTCTGCAATGAACTGCTCATAAAGTTTTTAATTACCAGAGCAGTATCCAAAAATATACTGCAGAGAGGTGCAGTGTTGTAACAAAGATTATTCCTTTATGCATTTAATCTTCGCTTATTAATGCATCTACAGGTATCTGTGTTTTAATACTATAATACCTAATTATATAAATATATGTAATGCAGCTAAATTGCTGTTTCCAAAACAAGTTGCTCACATTATTTTTCAGTTAAAGAAATTAAGAAATGGCATATGGCTCATATATTTCTGATCTTCACACAGTGCTTTGGGAGACAGGGTATAGTTAGGGACCCACATAGTGTAACAGCTTGAGGTCAAATGATACCTGGAGGATCCAAGGATAAATTTCTTCACCCTTCCCTTGGCTCGTGTGCTGTTTGCCCCATAGCAGATGTGTATTGCACTATAGGACACAGGATATTCACCGAAGTTTATAAGTCATGTGGCACTTGATGAAAAATATTTTCTGTTTATATCATGCAGGCTTTTAGACATGGAACTTCCAAGGAAGCAGTAATATTTCCTTACCCTTGATCTCATAATAACCATGTTAAAATACTCAACAATGATGGGAAGAATCCAGGTCTCATTTTCTCTTTGCCATCCAATAGGACTACATCCACCACCATCTACATTAAACTCGCAATCTGGATCCAGCTGTGACCCAAAAAACTCTCCCATATGTCCTCTTGGTACCTTTAGAGTATCATGTGGACCTGAGCTTTGAACAGATGGTGCTGGATCAGTTCTGCAGTCTCCTTCCACAGTCCTCATTCAGGAAGGACCCACATCCCTTTTGCTCCTTTCTCTGTCATGGGAGTACACTTGGATCGTTCCCTGTCTGTGGCCAGGGTGTTTGTTTGTGTTGGGGCTGGTTGGAAGTGGAATTGTACCTTTTGGGTAAGCTGACACACATTATCCTGAGAGAGAGGTTGCTTGCAGTCTGGGTAAAGCATAGAGAGCACATGAGATGATGAGGACTGATTTTCTCTGTATCACAGACTATTACAGTTCACCCACTTCCTTCTCCATTAAACCTAATTACTTATGTTTGATAAAGCATTTCTTACCAGAAAGAAAAAAAACCAAAAAGAGTATTAGAGACCTAGAATTACTCTTTTAAGTAAAACCTTCGCAAGCCTCTAGAAAGATAATGCTGGCTGACAGTCTCAAAGGTAACTTAGGCAGAATCAAGATAACATTATTTTAGCATTTAACATTATTTAATAATATCAGAATGAAAATGAGGGATCTAACTTCTGGGTAAATATGAATCTCAATTTAATGCTTATGTGGTGGGTTGACCCTGACTGGAGGCCAGGTGCCCACCAAAGCCACTCTATCACTGCCTTCCTCAGCTGGACAGGGGAAAGAAAATATAACAAAAGGCTTTTGGGTCGAGATAAGGACAGGGAGACCACTCAGCAACTACCGTTACAGGAGAAACAGACTCAACAACAAACAATTAATCTGTTTTATTACCAAGCACAACAGAGTAGAGCAATGAGTAAGAGTAGAGCAATGAGTAAGAAAACCAAAGCTCAAAACACATCTTCTCACCCCCTCAGGCTTAACTTCACTCCCACTTTCACTACCTCCTCCCTAGCAGCACAGGGGATCAGGGAATGGAATTTGGGTGTCAGTTCATCACATAATGTCTGCCTCTTCCTACCCCTCAGGGGGAGGGCTCCTCACACTCTTCCCCTGCTCCATTGTGGGGTCCCGCCCACAGGAAACAGTCCTCCATGAACTTTTCCAATGCGAGTTCTTCCCACAGGCTACTGTTCTTCACAAACTGTTCCAGCATCAGTCCCTTCCACAGGGTGCAGACATGCAGTCCTAGACTGTTACGGTGTGGATCCCCCATGGGGTCACAAGCCAAACCTGCTGCAGCAAACTTGGGCCCCTTTCTCCATGGGCTGTAGGTCCTAACAGGAGCCTGCTCCAGCATGGGCTTCCCATAATTCACAGCCTCCTTCAGGTGTTGCCACCTGCTCTGCCATGGGGTCCTCCACAGGCCACAGGTGTAATCAGTGCTCCCCATCATCCTCCATGGCTGCAGGGGCGACAACCTGTTTCACCATGGTCTGCAGGGGAATCTCTGCTTCAGGGCTTGGAGCACCTCTTGCCCATCCTTCTTCACTGACTATGGGGTCTGCAAAGTTTCTTACATCTTCTCACTCCTTCTCTGGCTGCAAGAAGCTGCCACTCCTTTTTTTTCCTTCTTAAATATGTTATCATGGTGGCGTTACCACCACAGCTGATGTACTTGGCCTTGGGCAGGTGCAGGTCCTCCTTGGAGCCAGCTGGAAATGGCTCTGTCCAACCTGGGGGAAGCTTCTAGAAGCTTCTCACAGAAGCCATGTCTGTAGCCTGCTGTTACCAAAACCTTGCCACACAAACCCAAAACAGCTTCTAAATGGAATATTGTACATGTTTGGAACTACAACACAAGAGCTCCCAACCTCAGTGTAAAGCAGCAAAACATTCTTCCACAGATAGGAACAGATCAGATATCAAAGAAGGAAGCAGAGTCCTTGGAAAAAAACATCATCTGGAGACATCTCTGAAGAGACTGTGACACACCACTAATATATTTTTTTTCCTCCAGCATCTGCAACGAATCACATACAGTTTGGCACTCTCAACTTGAAGGAGAGATGCAACAACTTGAAGGCTATCCCCAAGCAGTACACTCAATATAAGAGGAAACATGGCTTTAGGTTCTTCTGTTTCAACAAAAGGCATAAACTGTTTTCTTGAGATGATGACAGAAGTCTACAGTACCCAAAAACCCAAGAATGCATCTAGGTGCCCTTTTTGTGTTCAAGATGATAATAGCCTAAAGATGATTTAGGAAGGTGCTTTGTGTGCATGTAGGTGAATATAACATCAATAGCAAAATGCTGTTGTGTGGTGTGACTCCTTTTTAATTGTTATTGCTGATGTCACCTTTAGGAATTCATGATTACTTATGCAAATCAATGTGCAGGACCAGACTCTGCATCCTCCGACAGGACAGAGCCAGTAACTGCACTCCATGCCCAGGACTGGCAGGGCTTATCCATGTTCAGCCAGTGCACAGCAGTGGAGTGGGGCCTGATTTGCTTGGATGTCTGTGGTGTTTTCTTCCGATCCTTGTAACGTAACTGATGCTGCTGCACACGCCCTGAGCGTGGCTGACTGAACCTCGCTGCAGCAGTGGCATGCGTGTGGCGCACACAGCTCACTGGCAGGGAGAGGCCATGTGACCATACAGAGACAGCACGTACCCAGTGTGTTAGGGGTGCAGCTGACATCAGACGCCACACATATATCTGCTATCGGATGGACTTGCTGCTGGCTCACGGAATACAGGGAACCACTGTGTGAGGCACTGAGGAGCAGCCGAAGGCTACTCTCCCCCTCATCAGCTGCACACAGGGACAAAAGGAGGCTGCACTGCTGTGCTGCAGGGACATGAAGTACCAGTCCACGTTTTAGGGACTGTGAGATGGTGGGCAGGTTATCTATGTTAAATTCTTACCCTTTCAGATGAGATTTCCAAAGGAAACTTGGAAATAAACATTTCAAAAAGTGAGGTCTGAAAATACTGACCCAACTTCCCCCAACTAAAAGATGAACCAGAGTTTTTGCAGGTTTTACCCACGCAGCACCTGATCAGTGACTGGATCACAACAGTAATGGTCCTGCTAGTCTTTAGGAGGTTAAATGAGAAATATGACAGGTAGCTGAAACAGCAAAAGGTCAAAACCAAGCTAACGATAATCATCTAAATGGGAATTTGAACGGAGCTCTGATGTTAATGCTCCTACACTTTTATTAAGTGCCATAGGATTTCTAATTACCTCAGTATCCAGGAGCTCCACTTGTTCTTTTACAACAGTAATGACTACAGCAGAACAGCTCCTTTTAGCCAAGGTAGATGCTCGAAAGTTACCCATGAGGGTAAAGTGCTTCAACACCTAAGTCCTCTGTGGTGGTCTCCTCTTGAAATACAGCAAAGTTCAGTTTTGTCCATTTATTTCACCCCAGCTTAAAGGCAAAGTTCACCTGGTGTGCATTAATTTAATATTAAAAATACATTTAACTTGGGTTGATTTCAACATTCGTTCAATGACATCACATTAAGAAACTTCTCAGTTTCCTTTGTTTTGCTGTGATCTTGTACCACAGGGTTGATCTGAAATTTGTAAGGGGTTAGGTCACCTCGATCTAAACAGCAAAGGGTAAAATAGTATTTTTGGTTAATGCTTTGTTTTTATCTCTGTTGTTCCTTGGGTTCTTTTAAGTTTTCCAGTGCTGAGGTCTGACTTAAAGAATTGTACTGGTCTGGGTTTCCATGGGAGATGGGAAGCTCCACAGAGCAACATTTCGGTACAAAAAGAAGGACCAGCACTAGTACAACACACATAACAAAAATCCATGGTTTTAAAGAAGACTGCTTGTTCCCCAAAGGTTTGGTTTTGTGGTGACATTACCATCCAGAGAGAGATGGTTCCTGTTGTTAATTACAAAGACTGTTGGCAGCCTAACATTCTCCTGTATGTAAAGTTGTCTAAATGCAGGTTTTGTTTACCTTTACTGAATCTTTGTCAGGCTAGCTGTTTCCAATATTCTGTAATTTCATGCTGTTAATGTTTTTATGTAGGCTTTGCTATTTCGGAAGTATGAAAGCAGTGCAGTTCTGCCTCTAATTAAGGGGCTTCAGTGACCTCTTTTCTCTCAGCTGCTGCTCATGAGACTGAGAAAGGAAGGACACAAGCCACAGACAATATAGAACAAAGCTTCTATTTATCAAAAACACCAGTCCTCAGGGTTATTTGAATGATAAAGCTGCAGCCTATCCACAAAGCATGTGCATCTGAAGGAGAATGTTTGGAGCTTTCCATGGTCCCAGAGTCTCCCTCTTGATAATCCGTGTTAAGTGTTGCAAGTATAATTTGCCAGCTCATCTTCCTTGTGTTTCCAAGTGAATAAGGTGCCCACTACAAAAGAACATGGGAAACAATGAAAAATGTGCTGATACTGTTGACATAATACCGTGTGTAATGTCTGTGAGCCAGCACTTCTGCTGCTGAAATGGATTTATTTGCATACATTTTCCAACACTGAGCCAGTTTGCCCTGTAGTGCAGGTAAATCTGAAATCCACTGTAACAAATGTCCATGAGTGCATGCTAACTGCTCAATCGATCTACTTCACATGATTAATGAATATCTGTCTGCTCCTGCAGGTGTGCTTCCCTGAAACTCAAGGGTTTGCCACTTTATTTTCCTGAATATCTATGGTCGCCTGAAATGTGAAAGTGGATAAGTTTGTGGACATTTTCAATTAAAAGGGGAAGAGTGAAAGTACTCAGTAACTCTGATGTATATTTTTGTCTAAAAGCTAAAAATGTAATTTCCTAAAGTATATATTTCGTATTATATATTACAAATTAGGCTGTGCTATATTTTATTCATGCAGTAAGCCAAATTCAGAGCTCTGTTTGGTTTACAGAAAGTCTTCATTTGGCCTTCATTCATTTTTCAGTAATCTAAAGACACCTAAGACTGAGGAACAAAATTAAAATGTCATTTAGCTGCTACAAAAATCTGTGACGTGCCTGCATCTGTTATACAAGAAAATACAGACAATAGAGGCAGCAAATATACAGGGATATATATACAGCTAAAGAGATGGAGTGAAGGGCAATTTACTAATTATAAACTCTACAAGTTGGAAAAATTATGTTATTGGGAGATGCAAGGGAGAGTCATGAAAGTGTGTCCAACTAGGAGAAAGCAGCTATGTAGCTGTTGTGTGTTTAATAGAAACTGGTTTTATAATACTGAAACTGAAAAAAACAAATGGATTAATATCAGAAATCCACTAATGACAAAAGAAATTTTTCCATCCCATACATAAGTGAACTGTGGAAGACCATGCTCCAGATGTCTCCAACATCAGGAAGATTTGCATACCAACAGCTTTTGAAAAAATGCTCAGGAGAGAGGTGCTGCTCAAGACAAAGGAGCACAGCTGGCTCAGCCACCAGCTGCCAGCTGGGCGAGTATCTTATGAAAGTGTGCCCTGCTCTGTGCTCCTCCTAGAGCAGCTGCTCTTACTGGCCACTGCTGGGACATGGTACTAGACTAGGTGGATCTCCCATCTTTGCATTTAGAGGCTGTCTCACAGATAAATATTATTATACAAATACTGGAGAAGGATTTTTATTAGAAAACATCTAAAAAAATCTCTATAAATTATAAAAGATTGAAAAAATAGATAGCAGATACACAAATTGGACAGTGTATGGTAAGGACACATAGAAAGACAAGAGTAGAAAAGATCTGTTAATGCCCATCCCCAATCAACTTATGTAGTTTGAGGGGGAACACAAAAGTTGAGTTGGTGTCAAAGTATTTGTCAGTATTTAGAGTAGAAGCAGAAAGATTATACTTGAATTAAAACTGAAGCTGATGTTTTCCTATTAATAACTCAGCAGTTCGCAGGAGGTGAGACTGAGGGATAGGAAGAAGAAAGCTGACTAGAGTACAGGCATGCACATGTACACACACAGACAACACCCCTACACACACACATCGAGGGCAGAAAGAAGCAAGAAGTTCAGCAGAATGAAACACGGGTTGAAAACTTGCCTGCTACCTAGTAAAGTATGGACTTAGAAAAAAGATTTTTAATACATGTGCCTTAAATTAATTTCCAGTTTATATTTAAATACAAATACTGCTTTCTGTTGGTACTAAGCATTTCAGAAAATCTGTCTGTGATAAGATGAAAAGCCTGATTTCAGGACTTTTGCTCATTGTTATTTTGGAATGTTATTTTAATTTATCTCCAGCTGCTCTTCTAGTTTCTTTTATAAAAGTATGATATAGTTATATAAAAGTATGCTATAGTTATCTTTTATTACTTTAGCTCGTCTTTTTAGGTCTATCATTTAATATAATCTGCAATATTTATTAATCTAGCACTTATCCATCTCCTAAATGATTAATAAAAAGGTATTGCACTCCTGTTGTTAATTTGAACCACAAGTCTCTTTAGTAGGTATTAGCGTCTGTGAAGTCAGTGAGTCACAAAACGTTTTCACTGAGGGAACGCTGCAATAAGAAACTTGACTTGTCAGTGAAGGGTAATTTGAGATGATCAAGTAAAGATCATGTCTAACAACCCTATAATAACATACTTGCACAAGGGCTGTAATGACTCTAGAGAGGGCATTAAGAATCATTACACATGTTTTTAAAGTTTGTAATTTTAATTACCTTGTTCTGTAATAGACTGCAATGTCTGCAAACCAGCCATCATGTACTTGCTATTACTAGGAAGTATATGGAATGTGTTGGTAACTGCAAATCCAGATTTATTTATTTTGGCTTTGAAAAGCAAAAAAACCCCAACCAAAAAAAAAAAAAAAGAAAGCAAACCCCAAAACAAACCAAACAAAAATCCAACAAACAAACCAAAACTACAAAACCAAAAACAAACAAAAAAAGAGAATAAATGGAATATAATGTTTAGACTAATACTGTTTTCTAAACTAACACCCTTGTGTATTAACATAGTAAATTTGAACAGTACATGTTTTCACCATCTGTGCTCCAACAATGATAGCAGGCACCAGGGGAGAGTAGGGTACTTCAGTACAGCAGGAAACATCAGTCTGCTGTTTTTAACATGAGCTGAATTTTCAGCTTTTAGGTGCCTTGGCCTTTAATTTATGCTCCATTACTAACTAAAGACAAAGCACTTCTACGGACTGCTACAGTCTGATTGGACAGATGAACTATATTGACTATAAAGAAATTTGCAGTTAACATTACCAACTATTATTACTAGACTTTTATTCCTTTCTGAAGAAGATGTTCATTAACTCTCCTTTCACCACCCAAAATTAAGAGTAGCTGAGTAGCGAAAAAAATGATCCGTAAATGTTCAACAGCAAACAGCATAAAATTGTACTTTTAAAATGAAAAGTAAAATTCAATGTGCAAATAATTACTTTTCAATTCTTGCCACTCCTGAGGTAAATTTCATTTTTATCAACACCAATACCAAAGAACAGCAAAAACAGCAGGCTGCTCCAGATGCCATTCCAGAATTTTGGAAAAGGAAAGGATGGAGCAACAGAGATACAGGGAGAACTTAATGCTATCCTTTGTCAGTGGGGTGAGAAGTGATGCATGAAGAAAAATTATGACAAGGTAGACTTAAATTCAAGTACAGCATGCACCCTGCCAGACAGGTAGGTTTGTTACTTGAAAAGCAGTTGTTCAGCACATGGCAGCTCAGGAATAATACATCAGGTGTTGTAGAGCTTCTAATGAGTGCATACAAGGGTCTGGGCAATGACTAACCAGCAACATTTACCCTTATTATATTTGCTTATTATTATCAGCAGAATATGCTGCCATTACTGACATTGTCATATCCAAGATGTGCTGTAACATGAAAGTTTGGTTTGTAACTTCTCCAGCTGTCACGGCTTAGTCCAACAAGTTGCACTGTAAAAGCTAATGCTTAATACCTTCATGACTCCAAAATAATAAAAAAAAACCACAAAACCCACACAAAGACCAAACAAAACCCAAACAACTTCAAATAACTAAATGTTGTGCTGTTGGGAAAGAAAAAAATCAAAGTGTTTTTTTTCAATATGTTTCAAAACTTACAGGGAGTTTTATCAAAAGAACTTGATGCTGCAGTTGCTTTAGTAATACATGCTGTCTTACTAAACAAAAATACACATTAGGAGGACTGTAATGGCGGAGTATTCTTTGTGTATAGATGTCTGAAAGAAGACTGCCCATGAAACTTTAATTCAGACCCCTTATGATTACCTCAACATTATGATACAACATTTAGGTTTATGACTGCACACTATTTGTTGCTGTTCAGAATGTTTATATAGAGAGAGTGAAAGTGAAATTTCTACAGTAGCATTCATTCCAGCATTACCTCAGTATTTAATTTATGCCTTTGTAATAACAATGATTTCTTTTGCATTTACTCAAGTGTGTGTGTGTATGTTTGTGTAAGTACATGCCTTATTTGCTCAGTCTAGTAAAAGGAAGTAAATAAAAAACTCCATTGTGATGTTTCCTTGTCATTCATACAGGTCAAGCTCACAGCATCCAAGATAACCAGGTAATAGCTTTCAGAATTTTTCATTCCTTATGTGGAGCAGAACACAAGTGACAGAGCTTGGGGTTTTCTCATTTATTTGTTATCAGGACATATGAGACGGGAGGGTTTGGAGGATGCATGCACGTCCCAGTCACCGGTGATTTCTGCCTTGTGTTTAGCTCAGCTCGGTATATCCTTGTTTATCTTCCACTTTTGGATTCCTAATCCAGGCCCATTCTCTTTGCCCAACCATGTGTAAAATCTGCTCCTCTAGTATCTCTGTACAATTATGTGGACTTCCTTCACCTCACTCACTTAAGGCAATCTACCTTATTACCCCGTGATCTTAAGGTATTTGAGCCTTTAGCTCAGCTCCTAAATCCTTAGCTGGAAATGCAGGCCCCGCTGCTGCTAGCATTCATCTACACAGTTTTATTTCACACAGGTATAAGCAGCGAGTGTTGCTGTAGCACAGTAACTCCAAACACGGGGTTACACCACAGGGAAAATGCCTTTTATAAAAGGCAAGAGGTAGAAGTACCGAGATGTGGGTGGTGTTGCTACTGTGGCTACTGGGCCTCCACTTTTTTCTACCTTCAAGAACACTAGGAATGTCCAAAATACTGTCGCTGGGAAACCTCTGGCTTAGATTAACCCTGTGGCTGAAGGTGTGGGTCTGCTTATGTTTGAAGGAAATGTGCTAAAATATAAGCTGTTTTCTTCTTCATGGAGAATTGCCTAGGACATTTTGTGATGTTCTTCCTGGACTGAAACGTAGTCTCTGATGCTTCTTCTTTTCATCCATTTTATAGCAAGGGAGACCAGAGTCGGGGCAGTTATGACTGCATCTCACAGACCAGCTTATGCTATGACTCACCAAATTAGGAAATGAAAATGTTTCTTCCAACAAAAAATGCTGGCAATGGCACAGGTGTCTAGGTGAGTAAGAAAGAAAGAAATGAAAAAACCCCCACCAACCAACAAGCCACCAACAAAACCAAAGCCCAACCCCTCACTGTGCTTCAACAAAATTATGATAACATTGTGCCTAGAAAGTGCAGAGCAGCTATAAAGAAGTAGAAAAGAAGTTCTGAGCCGTGCCCTGGCCTGCGCTGCATGAACTTGGCAAAATCATCATCTTTGCTATCTATTTAGATGAGAAAGTATTTAAGCTGTTTGGTGTTCCCTGCTGTTTGCACAGAGCCTGTCACAATAAAAGAAGGAATTTAGAAGGGTCCCTCCAGAAATAATGAGGTAGAATAAACGTCATCAGAGCCTAGTAAATTCTGCTTTACAACAGCAAGTTTCTTCACAGCTTTCAGACATTGCTTCCTTTGCCCCCTGCACTCATAACTCCTTTTGCAGGTTCCTAGCTGCTCAGGAAACTCTTGGTGTCATAGACCACCCCCTAAATGCTGGTGATAAAACATAGAACACAGATTTCTTGGTAATTCTCACATTTCTTTCCTGGATAAGTTACTGAAATTTCTCAGACATGTTCTGGTACTGTATTCAGTTTGAAGTAACTAGTGTTTCAGGAAAACTTTTTAAACCAGATAACCGTATCCTATGTTTTAGTATAAATAAGATTTCCAGTCATGCATGCTTTTTTTAAAAAATGGTAGAATTTGGCTACTGATGACTATCATCTTTTTTGTTTGGTTGGGTTTTGTTTGGTTAGGGTTTTTTTAAAGAGCTTTAAATGCTTCTTTTAGTTCAGACTGCACTACAATTTAAACCTCTATAATGTAAGCTTCTATACCACTTTCTGTTTTTTATTGTGAGTCTTGGAAGAAATAGTAGAAGCTTACACACACACCCCCACCCACCCCACCCCACCACCACCCCCCCCTCCTGAGCAAGCCAAGATTAAACTGAGATGAGTATTTTAAACTGTTATCAGAATAATGAAAAAGGATCGAGCAAAAAATCATTCTTGCAACTAAGTTAAGAAAAAAATTGGCTTACATGTAGATTCTAAATGATCATGTAGCTGCTGCTAATTTCCCTCTTAGCTGTGAAGTCCATCACTGCTGAGGAGGGGAAGGAAACTGTAACAGACAGCATTTAGCCAGAGCAAATGAAAACACAAATTGCATAGTAGTTATGCACGTATAACAAGTAAACAAGGAATGATGGTATAAAACATATTTCTGAATATCCTGAAAGCCTATGTCACATTAATAACTACATATTCTCTACGTGGCGTAAATTTTAAAATAACTCTGCCTTGCCTGTAAAATTTGAGATGTTGCCTCTTACTGAAAATGTTCTCTTTGGCTACAAATTATCTCCCCAGCGTCAATACAGAATGAGATTTCCTACATGCCTTAGGAATTCAGAGAATTAAAAAAGTACTAACTGTGATGGAAAGACACTTGAGTGCAGGGTTTTAAAAATTAAAAAAATAAGAATAATTTAGTCTTGAACCACGTGCATTCAATACGTCACTACCGCAGGTTTCATGTAAAGGCACTATTGCTGGTTAGATGTATGACTACGCTTATAACAATCACAAGAGACTCACAAAATACACTACTGCCAACACAACAGTCACAAAATTCAGTATTACCGCCCACAACAGAGTCACATCACTCACTGTTACCGCCCACGGGCAATTCACAATATTATAACCACCGCAGGTTCACAGAACACACTACCACAAGCGCACTAAATACTTACTACACGTGTGTTAGTGAATCACTCGAGGCTACAAACTTACAAGCACATCAAATATTCACTTGCCCATCTTTCTGGTAAGGGTTCTCAGTATGTTACCTCAGCCAGCATCCTAGCCAAGGGGGAAGAGTCTCCTCGCAGCATTGGAGAAGCAGCTTCCCCTTCTCAGACTGAATCTGAGAGGTTTTATTTGATTTTTTGTCTGATGTACGTGACAGTGGGCAGGACTGTGCCCTAATGAACAATGCCACCTTCCATGTTTCTCACTAGCAGTGTTCCCCCTTATCTTCTTCCCTATCTATTGCACACCTTTGCATTGTCTGGGCCCATTAAGGCTAAATGGAGACCCTCTAGCTTGCTTTTATCTTACTGCTAGACAGCTGAATAGCGGCTTGATTGGGACTCAGGGCATATTGTTTGTTGAAGGAATTCCAAGGCTCAACACAGGTTTTGGTTCATTGGATTATGCAGCACTGCCTGTTTAGTCTCATTGTACAGGACAACTCAGGACTGAGCTATCTACACAGCTCCCCATGGGCTGTCTCTGCTGAGATGGGGCCCCAAGGCAATCCAAGTCTGAGTCACTTTACAACCGCCCAATGAGTCGCCTGATGGGCTAGACATTGAGGAAACCTGTTTTTGAAACTGAACCAGATGATCCTTACACTAACAAGTGACAAATCTGCAGACATTACGACCCAAGAGGCACTAACAATCCTAACTCTGGCTACTGACCTTCTGTCAACAAGCTTGCAGCATGATACGCCTGCCCCATTTTCTATGACTGGCCTTTTCCAAGCTTAAAGGGCTCTCCACAGGATTTCCAGACAGAAGGGAGTGATTCCAGTTTGTGAGAATGGGAATAATCATTTTCAAAACACAAAGTTTCTCCAAAGGTAAGTCTGGAAACAAGCATGGACCTTTTGGACATGGCTGCAACACTATTTACAACATGAGCAAAGCAGAGCTACCTCTCTTCACAAGAAGGGGTGAGAAACCTTGTATAAAACCCCATCAGTGAATGTCAGGGGGGAAGTAACGAGCAATTCTCGCTATCATTGTTCAAGGATAACTTTTTTTTAAAGGTTGTAAGGTCTGCTTCTGTTGTTTAATTATTTCTTTAAAGAGCTGTATAAAGAATAAAAACAAATTGGCAAGATCACAGAATCCCAGATGCGACTATTGTAAAAAGCACAGAGAACTGATCAGAGTACCCCAATGAATTCAAATATAGAGGTAAAATGGGAACAAGAAAGAAGCACTCTCCTATTTTATTGTTAGCTTTTAGTGTGGTTTAGATAAAGAAATTACAGAAAGTGATAGGAGAACATCACCAAAGCTGCTACATTCTGTCCATAAAAACTAATTGAACTCAGTAAAATTTTGTTGTGTTTAACCCCAACAGCAGAGGTGTGAATTCTGTAATGAAGCGTTTGCTAACATTTTCCATTTGACATAAAATTCTGTAATATAAGCAATAATGTCACCTAACATTAACTGGTTTTAATTACTGAATGTGACTATTCCCGAACTCAACTCTAATCTAAAAAAAATTATGTATGCAGGAAAAATTATATAGGACTGTAATGTTTAATTGAAAATCATAAAAATATTGCTTAATTTTAATTGTAATGTAATGCTACTATTTTCTTATCCAGAATATGAACCTTTTTATTCTTTGAAGAATTTAATTTGATATGTCATCATAGCCAGAGATCTGATTAAAGGTTTGCTTAGAGTTTTTAATTAGAAGTATATTATCAAAAGAAAATCCTATTTATGACAATTTAAAAATAAGTTCAAAATTTCAGTCAGTCAAAAGGAACTGTATCAATAACAGCTAGTTTATATCTTATTAACTGAATTTCAGATGAAATATTTGACTTTATTCTCTGAGGAAAAAAAGAAATACGTATTTTTCATTGCTTTTAAAAATTCATTAGTTACCTTTCTTAGGAGTTTGCCTCTTATGAATTTCTATATGAGCCTTTTTAGAATTTTATACCTCATAGTATGATGAATATAGTAAGACCCCTTTCACCCTCCCACCTATTTGACCAAGACTGCTGACCTCCTTTTGGCTAGAATAGGATCAATTTGCGCAAGGAGCCAGGACAGGTGAGCCAAGCTGGCCAAGAGGGTATTCAATACCATGTGATGCTCCTCTAAAAGGGATCTTATTGGGAAGGAGCAGTTCTGGGATGGTCTGAGTATGGGCTGAGCATCTGGTCAGTTGTCAGGTCAGTAATTTGCTTTGTGATATCACAGTTGTGTATATTCATAGTCCTGTTGGTATTTTCCTCTCCCTGTGCTGTCCCAGCACATTGTCCTTACCCCAACCCCCACAGTTTGCCTTTGCCCATTCTCGTCCCCATCCTGCTGGTGAAGTGGGGTGAGAGGGCAGCCATGGTGCTCAGCTGCCAGCTGGGACTGAACTACGACACTGTTTACTGGGAAATAAATTATTTCAAGGATCCCACCCACGGGAGAACAGAAAATCCATAATTACAAGACTGATAAGGCAAGATAAAGGCTGATTTGACCTTAAGTAGAGTATTTATTTGCGATGTCTTCCAGTGTTCATTTGTAATATAAACATTTACATTCCTTAATATACTTTTACAATGCCATCCTCTTTAGCAGTATACATTTTGTCTAGAATTATTTTGTTAGTTTATACATGCCAAAATTAATCTAGATAGTATTCTACAAAACAAAAATTTAGTTTTGGTCCCATTGCTCTGGGGAGGACTTATTGCAGCCTTCCAATACCTGAAGGGGCCTACAGAAAAGATGGGGAGGGGCTATTTGTCAGGCCATGTAGTCATAGGACAAGGGTAATGGGTTTAAAATAAAAGAGGATGGATTTAGATTAGATATAAGGAAAAAAAAATTACTGTGAGAGCGTTGAGGCGCTAACACAGGCTGCCCAGAGAAGCTGTGGCTACCACCTCCCTGGCAGTGTCCAAGGCCAGGTTGCATGGGGCTTTGGGCAACCTGGGCTAGTGGAGACTGTCCTTGCCCATGGGAGAGGGGTTGGAACTGGATGGCCTTTGAGATCCCTTTCAACGCAAACATTCTGTGAGAGGTTTCACATATCAGGTGGGGTGGGTTACATGGAAATGAGGTAACAACATTGCTGATCACGATGCTTAATGACACATCTCTTATTATAGAAGGTATTAGCCAACAGCTTCCGTTCTGCGATTTGACCCCAGTGATAGTTAAGGCCCCACGCAGATGCTCATTCACTAACCTCTCTCAGTGGGATGATGGAGAGAATAAGAAGGGTAAAAGCGAGAAAAACTCATGGGTCAAGATAAAGGTAGGGTTTTTTCCCAGTCAAGGGAAAACAAATACAAAAACCAAGGCGATCACTCTCCACCTCCCACCAGCTGACAGATGCTCAACCAGTCTCCGAGCAACGGCTACCTTGGAAAAACTCCCCCCACCAAAGAAGGCCATGATGCTGTGAAAGCACTGTTCAGCAATAGCTAAAACATTGTTGTGTTATCAACATACTTTTGGTCACAGATCTAAAACATGGCACCATATGGGTTGTTATGAAGAAAATAACTCCATCTCAGCTAGACCTAGTGCAGTCCCCTCCCCCTTCTTATTCAATACCATGTGCTCATGTCCTAGAATATTTAAAGAATCCTAAGCAACCACCACTGCCCCTATCTTTATTCTTTGCATGAATAACTTTCCCTCAGACTAAGGGCCACTCCCGCTCAAACATCCATTCAGTTAACTTTGTTCATGACTTAGACTTCATCTGTTGCAATGATCATTCAGGGCAGGAGGTATGGTGTTTTATGTTGGATTGTTGGGTTTCAAAAGCAGGTCAGGTACATTCACCGCTGCACTTCCCTGGTTCCATACAAGGTTAATCTTCCACTTGTTTAGGTAGATCCTGCTGTGATATTTTTAACATCCAACTATGGCATCATACATATATGACATCATACAATGCAAATCATGGGTTATTTTCACCCAAGACTAAATCTTCTTGAGGCACACATCAGATTTCTTCAACCTTCTCCATTACGCTCACTAAGTGCACCCAGGTTCTTGAGTAAAAAGAATCCCATCACTTTGCCTTTTTCCCGAGGAAGGGGTAAACTACATTCTTTCCCAGACAGTTCCAACCATCTGGAACCAGGACACCTTAGTTGTTTTGATATTGCTGCTAGCACACCATAATGGTAGCAATAAACACCTGCTAATCTTTGACACATAGCAACCCCATAGCAGAAGGACCCTGTGAGGCACCAGGCAAGATAGACCACTGTTTAATCTACACCTATAGGAGCTACACTAAAATCTCACTGGTACCTTTTGGGTTCTTCGTGTACCTTCTCCTGAGCTTAGTCTATGACAAGGGTCCACATAGCCTCATAGTCACAATAGGGTGCTTTTCCACTTATTCCTTGTTAGGCTCAAATCAGCCTCCCAACACAGTCAGCTCTTGGGGTCCCTCTATCACTCCAAAAATCCAGGTGTCTGCTGCCCCCTTTTTCCCTGACAGCATTAGGATACACTGTGCACTGGTGTCCACCAGACCTTTATAATCATGTGTGTCTGATGTGCCATCAAATCCATCCAGTCCAATAAAACTGGCTGTCAGTTTTCTCCACTTGGCTGGAGGCAGGACCCTTCTATTCCTGTCAGAGCATTAATTACTTGACTCCCATAACTGAAAACCAAAAGTCCTTTCATCAACACCCCTGAGAGTGCTTAACAGAAGCTCAGTAAGCATAGGCCAGGATCCAGCACACTGCAAGAAGCTGTTTGTCTTTGGCATAGGTAAGGCATTTTTCTTTTTTGTCAAGTGCTGGCTGCTTCAACAGGATTTTGAGCCTGGTCAAATGCTCCCAAGCACCCTGCCACCCATGACTCAATGGACTCAGGGAACACCTCTGTGTGACATTCCCAAACAACTGGTTAACTTCACAAAAAGCCAAAATCAGATTCATGACACACACTAAAATGAGCATTCTGGGATGTTCAGGAGACTGAATAACCATTATAACCTGGCAGAAAACTTTTACGCCAAAGGGGGAGGTGCCATTCCTCATTTGCCCACAGCGTGGCTCCTGGAGGAAAAGAGGAGAAAGGAGTAACTGTAAATAGTCTCCAAGAGATGGTTCGCAGAGTACTGGGACAGCAGCAGCTCAGGGTCTAAGTCCCAGATTAGGCTTGAGGCCAGTGATTTTATCATAGCTCTCCAAGGCAAAACAAAGTGATAGACAGCGTAGCAAGCTGTGGAAGCCATTAACAAGCCCTGAAGTTTGATGCACAGCAAGAAAGGGAGCACTCCATACAGCAAACACAAACGAGTATCAGAAATAAACAAGTCAACATTGCAACCAGCAACAGTAAGCAACAGCTTACCAGCAACAGTAAGCAACAGCTTACCAAGTAACAGCTAAACACGTATAACAACTCTAAATCTAGTCTAGCACACTCTGATCAAATCTATTGTTATCATGAACCCCTCATGCCTAGCTGCCAAAAGGACTGTGGTGGGTTGACCATGGACAAGGGGCAGCAGCTGAGCCACCACTCAGTCATTTGTCCACTCCACCAAAGCAGTATGGTGGAGAGAACCAGAATGGCAAAAGAGAACAAAAACCTGTGGATCAGTACAAAGACAGCTTCCTTTCAAGGGAAGGAGAAGAAAACAAAGCCAAAACAAACCCAAGTGATTCAAAGGCAATCGCTCACCACCTCCCACCCATACAGCAATGCCAGTCTCCAAGCAACAGACACTTTGGAAAAATCACGCTTCCCTCTGCCCTGTTCTACTGCTGAGAAGACGTCACATGTTATGGGATATCCCTTTGAACAGTTGGGATCAGCTGTCCTGGCTGTGTCCCCTCCCAACTTCTCATGCGTCCCCAGCCTGCACAGAAACAGCCTTGACACTGTGCAAGCCTTGTTCAGCAAGAGCTAAAACGTTACCGTGCTATCAATACCATTTTGGTCAAAATCTAAACCACAGGAACATAGAGGCTGCTGCAAAGAAAATTAACTCCATTCCAACAAGACCCAGCACAATAATATTACCTGAAATGCTCTGTTAGTCAGCCTCTGTCTAAGGGTTGGGGGCTTTTATGTTTCAGAACTCAGAAAGATGCCTATGGGTATGTAAGTCTTTGATGATGGTAAGTCTTTCAGTGAACACAAAATAAAGCAGATGCTATTTTTTCCCTCAAATATTGTGTCTTGTAAATAATATCCTTGCATTGAAGACAGGAAATCAAATTTAGATCACCAGAGATAGGGTTGTGACATACCAGCGAAAAGAAACTCTGAAGAACTGCTAACAAATTATATGATTCAATTACAGTTGTAGCTACAGAAGAGCAGCAAATGAGTGTTGGATCATGTATTCCACATGGGCAAAACAGTTATAGAGAGGATTTGGACAAAGTAGGAGAAAAATAAAGGACAGAAAACACAGAAGAGAGAATTAATTGTGATTATGGAAATAATGTTACTGGGGACAGGGACTCTGTGGAAAGCAGACTTACAAAGCATCCAGAACAGCAAATTCAGGAAAGAAAACTGGCAATGTGTTCAATATATTCTTGATAGAAAGAATATAGGATGACATGCAAGGAGAAGCAGGGTAATCGCATAATAATTGGTTGGAAAAAGAAAAGCAATAGTATTCTAAGAGACCAAGGAAGAAAAATCAAATTATTAAGAATAAATTTAAACAGAATAAAATAAAAAAAATAGTTTGAATCAGAGAAGGGAAAAGATAGATACAGGTGGGATTGGAATATCCAGCTTGACACGAAAAAGGACTCTTAGATTTGGTATGTATCAAAATAAATGTACATTTGAAATTAGGAAATTGATTGAAAAACTGAAAGAGGATGTTCCAGCTGTTAATTTGTATTTTCTTTTCTATATGTTGCTGTCCTGGATTTTGTCAGGACTTTTACACAGTGAGGGTGACAGAGCACTGGAATAGGCTGCCCAGGGAGGTGGTGGAGTCTCCTTCTCTGGAGATGTTCAAGACCCGTCTGGACACCTATCTGAGTGATATGTCCTAGGGAGCTGCTTTGGCAGGGGGGTTGGACCCGATGATCTCTCCAGGTCCCTTCCAACCATTATGATTCTGTGATTCTATGATTCTATGTATAAATAATTTCAATGGTGGATGAGTAGTGGATGTTGTTTAACATGGTTTTCATACTGCCCTTGATTGTTCCAGAAATTGTAATACCCATTCTTATTCAACTTTTAAACACAGAGATAGGCATTGTATACTTTCAAGAGCAACAAATTGCCTCATGATGAATATGCATTTCAGTGCCCTTTAAGGAATGACTAAAAGCAACTGAAATCACATCCTTCCACTTTTATTTTTAATGCAAGGTGTCTCATACACATCAGTCTAGGCAGGAAACTGTATAAAAGTCCACTGAGAAAGCACAAATCACTTTTGAAAACTTGTTATCAATTCAGAAGTTTATCCTGATAGTCTTCATTATGGCCCAGTGCTTGATCCCTAGTCCTCCCTCTGAGTAACTGCTTCAGTAAGTAATTCCATTTGGCTGGCTGGAATCCTGTTTGACTATGCTCCTGACTCACTTGTGAGCCTAACTGCTTACCACTGATAGCAGAGGATTTAGCATTTGAGCTTATATGTCAAATAGACATTCAACTGCTTAGCTTTTGTCTTCTCACACATTGTGAAAGCAGAAAAAAATTCATATGTTAAAGCCATCAGGCAAAAAAAGAAGTCAAGAATACAAGATCAATTAAAGAATACAAGTACTCTCAAAAATAGTATTTGTTTTAAAGATAAATTAAGCAATAATGAAATTGACCTTCAACAAATCAATAAAATCGTATCAAATAGCGTAGCTAGAAAGATATCAACAGACTGCTAAGCTAATTCTAGCATGTAAGGAAAATCATAGGGAAAGGAACTGTGACTGTCTTGGGGAAAATAGAATTTTCTTTTCTTTTTTGCTTAACCAAGGATAGCAAAGCAAATTTCCATCTAAACTAGCTCTTGAGAAAAAATAATTTTAAAAAAAGAATCTTAAAATTGTTGAAAAAGTGAACAACTGAAAGCAAACACTCAAATATTCATTGCTGGAAAAAACTATATGGTAGCCTAAGTTGTAGCTTGAGTATCTACAAGCTCCAGCTTTCCTTCCAGAATGACATCAGATATAGTAGGGATGTATGTCTTGCCTAGTAGCTCATGACAGGATCTCCAGGTGTGATGCCAGCAATATATTCATTCATCCCTAACGGATACCCATTGATTAAATAACCTTTTGTGGTTGTTAACACTTCTGGAACAAACATCTAGTTTGATATGCCAAGAAATTCCAAACCAATCAGTAAAAAGCATTTATTTGGTTTGCTATGGCTACACAAAGTGCTCTCAGGCAACACCTACAAATCCAGCCCTACACCTTTGTTCCCAAATTACTAGCCATAAGAGAAGCTGATGCTGCTTTAGGCAGAGGAAAAGACTTTCATCTTATTAGTAGTTACTGCTCTGATCCTTGCAGCTGCTACTGCTCAGGTGTCTACTATATCTTCCTGGGACTCTTGTTGGGAAGATGTTACCTTTTGCTACTCTCTGTCCTTTCTTCCATGCATGGAAGCTTCCTGACTCCTGAGCAGCCTACTAAGGTGTGTTTATCATCTCACTTGCCCCGGCTCCTGGGAAAAACCCCAGTGTGCAACAGTAGTGAAACGTCCACTGGGGAGGTGAGAGAACAGATTTGGTTAAAAGCACAAATCACCTGAGTTACTGCTTAAGTTACAGCTCCTTCATGCTCTAGCAACTGATGTGAGGACTGCTGACAAGAAAACTGTGAGCTCAGTCTAACAGGAAAGCAGGGCAGAAAGGCTGAGTGAAGACTATATGCAATCATCCTTTGTATTTTTTCCTTTCTTATTTTGCAGCTCAGTTGTCTATTTTTCAGTTAGGCATACCCTTCAAAACACTTACAGGTTGGTAAGCCTCATGACAGACTCTCCTCAAATTCCAGTACTTTTTCCCTTTCAACATAAAGAGAAAACACAAGAGAACTGACATTCTTCAGCATCTCAAAATTGAACAGATGTATTCCTGGACATGCTGATTAGAAAGTATTGTGATCATTAGCAATTGAAGATTCTTTATGTTAATTTTATTGTACTTAGTTTTTGCTTTCTAAGGAATAAAGGTAAGAATGATGTGGTGAGACTGAAGATAATACTAATAGAAATAATAAAAAGTAATCTTCTAGTATATTATGTGCGTTAATTCTCAGAAAATATTCTAGATTACATTGTTTCTCCATATGAAAAACATGTTTTAGACACTTATTTTGCAAGCAACAACCTTCAATTTGAAAGAAAACCACAAATGTACATCATGCTTGTGGGCACAAGCCAGCCTCAGAAAAGGGTGAAGAGCTACAAGTGCATCAATAATAGCACCCTTTGCCATTCCTACCATTTGGCATTCTTCTGAAATAGATACAGTGGCCTCGCTGAGAGTCAAATTTAGACCCGATGATCAACTCATGAGGTAACTGTCATGTCCCATTTCTGCTTCTCTTTGATGATGCTTCAAATGGGAAACGTAGCATTTTGGGGAGGTTTTTTGCTCTGAATGAGATGTTGTCTGTCCTGTGGGAAGATAAAGATTCCATTACATGTATTTTAAAAGCCATAAAAGATAACCTTCATTTCCTAGCTTGCATTTATTTGCTCTCACAAAATGTCTCCCATTTCCAAGGCTGAGCATGAGCAATTGCCAAATGCATAATTGAAGGAGAGCAATGCAATGAATACGTGTCAGGTCTAGAACTAGTGAATTCACAGGCAGTGTGCTGTCTACCGTTAAAAAAAAAAAAAAAGAGAAAAAAGTTGAATCCTGAAGTATGGAGCTGTCAAATAAAGCTGAGGCTTTAAAATTACACACTGGTAATTTTCTTACTGTCTTCAACAGTTGCTATGAACTTTCTACAAGGTGACACAAAAATGCCATATTTCAAGTGAAAGTTTGCAACTGTTAAACTGAACTTTTTAAAGTGTTGCTATTACATCAAACATTGATTGATCAGAAGCTGCAGCCCTCTCGTTTTATCCATGTGCAAAATACAGCATGGCAGAAGCAATGTAACCTTTAGTAATCTTCATCATATATCTCTGCAGCTCCCTAAGAACCTCCTCTAATAGTGAGGGGAAAGCCAGAAGGGATTTTTCTTTAAGAAGAAATCGGTTAAGCTGTGATCCGCTTAGATTCAGGTTATAGATGCTATAAGCAAATGCCAATCAGATCCATAAGGAGTCCTGGTCCTCTCAATTTAGCCAACCAACCTTGAGATATGGATAGATGCACTATTTTTGATCATCAGTAAAATACAAAGATTTAAAAATGTTATTTGGTTTCAAAGTAGGTTTTCTGACTCAAATATTGTCTTTGACTCACATACAACAGGCTATACTCTCCGTGTTTAATTATGTAATGACAGTAGTAGTAATAAATATTCTTTCAGATTGGACATTTAGTTATTATTTTGATCATTTCACGAAGAGTCCTCAAGTGCTCAGCAATAATGACTACTAGTAATTATAGCTAGTGGATTTTTCTGACTGTGGCTTGATGCTGGAAACTTCTATATTCTATTTGATTCCCTGAGCTCTCATCTTCATCCTCTGAAGAAAACTTCTGAAATGCAGAAGCTATTAAATATTGAATACTACTAACCTATAATAGAGCAGAGCTCTGGTTAGGTGCCTTGTGTCCTTCCAAAATATTCTATGCAATTATTTCAAAATGAGGACAAGTTCTGTGAAACATGTATTGCAGTAAATTTGGAGAAGGTCAGAACCATTACTTAATAACAAATGGAAGCAAAAGAAACCTAATACCCATTTCCTTAATATTTTATCCGAAGAGCTGTATCTCAGGACTAAGACTGTAGTCACATACTAGACTCTGTTCTATACTTCCCCAAGAAGCAGCAAATTTCACAAAACCAAAAATAAAAATCGAAGAATTCTTGAATTGACATAATTTGAACAGTAGGAGACCTGTTCCCCTTACATCACTTGCTGTTTCTTTTCACCATCTCCCTTCTTTTTCCCTGTTCATCAAGGTCATTGTGAGGTGTTCTTTTTTTTCTTTGATTTTAATTTGAGTTCACTTTTTACATTCATTTTTATGTAAATTTCAGGAGAAGTGATTGTATCTTCATTTCTCCAACCATCTGGCACACTAGGAAATAGAGCAGCATTCAGCCTCTGATGATATAAATAAGAAAAAAGCGGATTTCAGAAGACTTAAAAAAAGTTTGGAAAAGTGATTATTAGTGATAAAACGTTGCAAATATTTTTATGAACATTTAATATGAGTTGCTGTCATTAAAGATTTCAGAAATATTCAATAAGAGACCCATTTCATGCCCCTGTATGCTTTTTTCTGTTCTCAAATTAGTAGAAATATCTTACTTTTGATGATCATGGTTCATGACTGAACTCTTCCCCTCCAAAAAAGAAACCCCAAAAAACCCCAAAGAAACTCAAAAGAATAAAAAGGAGTTATAAACTGAAAAAAAAACTACCAGAAAAAAAACAACAAACCACCACCCCACATCAGGTTTTATGGTATTTTATATTCATTGTTTTCAATTGAAAGAAATAGTAGTAGCCAGCAATTACATTAGTTTTCAGCTAATAAAATAAATGGGGCCAAAACCAAAGCCACAGTCAGAAATCTCTTCCTTTTGTAAGTTATCTATGAATTTGTTTTAAGCAGGTCTTTAACAATTTTGCATAGTATTTTCTGATATCAGACTTCTTCAACTACTTAACTACATCATCTCATGAAGGTACTGTTACATTCCTTCTAGTTATTTGAAAATGACAAACCTATAGAAATAACTTAATATTTAAATGAGTATACAAGATGTGCTTTTTTTTTTTCCCTAAATGAGGCAATGTGAAATGATTTAGAACTAGGAGAACCATGATACCACATATGCACTTGCAAATTGCAACTGGCTGCAATTTACACTGAAGTAGAGCAGCGTCATATCCAGGCACTGGTACTATTATTTTGAGCTTTTATATTAATGGCATACAATCTAATGCTAATAAATGCAATGCTAATGTGATTCTTTGTGGGCTAGACTCAGTCAAAATGCTTTGGCAAAAGCAGCGCTGCACAAAATACAGGCACATACACACAAATGAAGCTTGGAAATACCTTTTCTGAAGCCATTAGTGAAGCTATTGTTCTGTAATCAATTAGAGCTTCTCAATTGCTACAGAATTTTAAAGTGTCTGGAGGGAAAACTCATTTTCTTACCAGGATCTACATTCAGGTGTTAGACAGAATCTCAAGCTATTTGACTATAGAGGAAGAAGAAAGATTTAACCCAAGTTTAAACTTTCTTCAGTAACAGGTGCATACTGGTTTCACAAACATACTTTAACTTCTTGTCTGGGAAGACGCCTTTGTTTCATCCTTTGTTTCTTCCTATGAAAATTATTTAGACATCTACTAAAACAATGTTTTTCAGAAAAAATCCTCAAAATAAAATTTAAAATCTGTCCAATTTTCTCATTAGAAGTATGCAAAGTGTCTAACAGAGTGAGTGGAGAGTCCAGGGCTCAAGAAACAAGATCTGGTAATCGAGACCATCTGTCTCACTAAATATAAAGCACATTTGCCTGTGGTTTACTGTATCTCTTTCTGATCTCATTGCAGCTCCAAAATCTGACCATTCAAGTAGAGGAAAAATTGTCTGATGCATGACAAAAAAAACCCTGAGATGAACTCATTCCAAGACGAGTAGAACATGCTCCTAAATTCTTTCAGAGCACATGGAGAAGTAGAAGAGCAGAGACAAGTGCAAGAATAGCTGCTCCGTTTTGGCTGCCTCTGATGTTCGACTGTCCCGACACCTTACACAGCAGCAGCTGACCTGGCAGTAATTCTAGTGACAACTTAGCCTGTGCGCTGGAATTATTTTCTTGAAGCATTCATTACTGTCATTGCTGCTTTCATCTCCATTAAGAGAACTGTAGGCCTGACACGGGCAATCACGGCTCACCGTTCCGGTGCCATCAGAGTGCCATTAGGTTTGATACAGCGCCGCACGGAACTGAATTCAGGGGCAGCATCTTGAATGTTTTTCTCTTCCTCCTGGCACTTAATTTGCTGTCGGTTGGTGATGTGGCCAATAACTACTATATAAATTGCAACGCTCAAACACTATGTACACATCATAATCAGTGTGTTTCACTAAGTATACGGCCACCTTCATAATGTCATCATTCTCAGTGCCTTGTGAGGGTGAGGGGATGCACAATATTCCGAACTGGAGTTAACACGGCAATCTGCATGGGTTTACTGCTGGCATTTTTGTTGTAGGTCTCTGTTTGATTCAGTGTGGTTGCTTCTATCTCATCTTAGTCTGAGGAAACACAAATAGTTAATCAAGAGAATTTGTGTAAATGCATGCAGCTTATATATTGTGTATATAGTAAAAAAATGTGCATGTGCTAAATGACACACTACTGTTATCTGTGCTGTAAATCTAATATATACTATACACTATATACATCATATACTGTATATTTGGATGCATACTATTTACGTGCTGTAGTATGTAGACTAGAAAACAAATGCAAGCTATATATAGTAAAATATATATAGGAGGCTCCTATAAATATACTGTATATAACATATACCTGCAATATAGCATCCATATACAACTAACTGACTACATGATAATAGAGCTGATTCTTGACTGTTTTTCTATGATAAACCAAAATTTTTATGCAATATATCCATGAAAATATCTACTTGAATATATTATCAAGGATAGTATTTCTTAAAAGGTAATAAAAATGTTCTGCGACCTTAAGTTGTAACCATTTAAAAATTATTTGTTATTTTACTTTAGTGACAATGAGCAGGGGTCCTCAGCAGAACTATGAAAGTCAATTGTAAGACTGCTTTAGTAAGAAACAGCATTTTTAGTCAGAAACACTTTGTGGTATGACAGATCAGTGAACAGCTCAGTGTTCTGCCAGCCATTTGGGAAGTTTCTTTTGCAGAAGATCTTGAAAAAGATCTTGAAAAACAAAGTAAAAGAAATATTAACTTAATGGAAACTGTGACCTTCAAAACTAGCAAATATATCTTGAATTCTTGCTTGAATTATTTTCTTGGACTGGGTTATAGAATCACAGAAGAGTTTGGGTTGGAAAGGAACTTAAAGATCATCTAGTTCCAAACCCTTGCCACGGACAGGGACACCCTCCACCAGACCAGGCTGCCCAAAGCCCCATCTAACCTGGCCTTGGACACTGCCAGGGGTGGGGCAGCAACAGCTTCTCTAGGCAGCCAGTGCCAGGGCCTCATTGCCCTCATAATGGAGAATTCCTTCCTAATATCTAATCTAAAATCCTTCAGTTTAAGGCTTTCACTCCTTGTGCTATCTCTACCTTCCCCTGCCAACAGCCCTCTTCCATCTTTCCTGTAGGCCCCTTCAGGTTCTGTCAGGCTTCAGTAAGGTCTCCCCAAAACCTTCTTTTCTCCAGGCTGAACAAGCCCAACTCTCTCAGCCTGTCTTCTTAGGAGAGGTGCTCCAGTCCTCTGGTCATCTTCACAGCTCTCCTCTGGACTTGCACCAACAGCTCCATGTCCTTTTTGTACTGATCACCCTGGAGCTGGACACAATATTCCAGGTGGGGTGTCAGCAGAGCTGAGGGACAGAATCACCTCCCTCGACTTGTTGATCACCCTTCTTTTGATGCAGCCCAGTATACAGTTGGCTTTCTGGGCTGCAAGCGCATATTGCCCTGTCATGTTGAGCTTTTCATCCGCCAACACCCCCAAGTCCTCCTCAATCCCATTAAGTCAGTCCAACTCTGAGCGTCATCTTTTTGTGTTGCAAAAAATCAATAAAATAGAAAAATAGAAACTAAAAGCTGGATCAGTCTTAATACTGAAGGCATACTGGAAATAGCATTGAGCTGGAAACTCATGAAAAATTAGTTGTGGTAGCTACACTGATTCTAAACTGTTACTAAGGAATCTGGGCCTACTCACTTGTGCACAAAGACAATTTACCAAAAGGGTTGTTTCAGACTCTTCAACAATCATTGAACTACACTTTTTTTCTTTTAAAGAACCAATTATAGCTCTCATTTCAGCTTTCTAATGAAATTGAAAAGAGTGTAATAATTAGGGCTGCTCTAATGAATCTCTACAAGCAACTCAACATAAAAATGTGTAATGGTTGCTGCATTAAAATTGATAATTACCATTTTTTAAAATAAAATTAGCTTCATAATGATACTAAGATATTCCTTTGCTCTGAACATTTTAAAATATGCAACAGCATGGTGAAGGAGCAGCAGAAAATAAAAAAATTCTGAGATATTACAAAAACAAGTTATTTGATTGACAGAGTGCTTTAACATAATTTTATGTGATGTGTTTTCTATGAGAACAAGTATTGGCTACAAACCTTATTCCGGCATATACAATTTTGCAGCTTTACCAAAAATTATGTCAGAAGTTACATTTATTCAAAGCAAGATCCACAGAATATATATATAGTTGATGTTTCTATCTTGGCAGGAAAGCCCAAAATTTATGATTTATGTTCTCTGCCACAGGTTAGGTAGACAGGGGGCTGATACACCAGATACAACTGCTATTGTAGATTTACTTGGCATTTCATTTTTCAGTCACATTGATGGTTATTTTCATACATCTTCAATCTATCATTTGCTGCTAAATCCAATTAGTTTGACTGGCAGATTTAGCTTCCCAGTGGGTCTTTGTCAATATTGTGTAGCAGTAAATACCTCGAGAGCCTTTTTTTTCAAAACTTTCCTCAGTTATTTGCTTTTTCCTCATCCAACTATCTATTGATTAGCTGCTTTCATACAGGTCTCACCCATCTGTAGACACAATGTGATCAGGCCAGCAGAAGTACATGGTGATCTCCTCCATTTGGTGACCAGTGATAGAACCCAAGGGAATGGCATGAAGCTGTGATGGGGGAGGATTAGGTCAGATATTAGGAAGAGGCTCTTTACTGAGAGGGTGGTTGGACACTGGAAGAGGCTGCCCAGGGAAGTGGTCACAGCACCAAGCTTGACTGAGTTCAAGAAGCGTCTGATCAATGACTGACTTGTCTTCTCTGACTTGTCTGGTCCTGTGTGGAGCCAGGAGTTGGACACCGTGAGCCTTACAGGTATCCTTCAGCTCAGGAGATTCTGTGATTCTATGAAAAGAAAAACAAAGATAAAATAAGTTTAAAACTTGCTTTAAAAGAATTCCTGTATGATTTTGTTGGGACTTAGTAAGAAGCACATGCTAAAGAATCTGTCCTGTGGTACTGACATAAAAGGGTGAAGAACAGCAGGTGCTGAATTTCTTAAAGACAACATTTTTAATTGTTTTTTCTCATAAACTAATTAACGGATTTACATACAAATGATCAGGAATTTTGTTCTGCACTCAGCAACATGCATGCTGTCTTTTTCATACATAACAATGAAGCTAAACCCTTAATTCAAATCTTCATTAGAAAACTATAGCTAGTTCTTCTATAGTATTTTCTTTTATGGATGTAATAGGCAGAAAGGTGTATAGTAATTAATGCTGTGAAAGTTGATCAGTTTCTAGAAAAGGTCAATGGAGTGAGTTGAAGAAAGGATTAAATAGTAAGAGTAATAAGTTTACAGTTATAAAAGCACAGGACAAATAAGTGCTGGCTTAAGATGCAGGATTTCACCAGAACAGAATATTTGCATTTACAGGCTACACAGACCAGTGTCAGGAGGGGTCAGCTCGCATGCTTCTCTCCTGGATGGGTAAACTTATATTCATACATCAACTATGTGGATTCTGAATAGTATATTGAACAGGGGCACAAGTTTAAGTTTGTAGCAAGTACTTTTTCTTTAAAGACTGAACTCAAGATTTTCATTAAAGCACAAGAAACATCTGTCAGAGGGCCTCAAACATGGGTCTGCAGTGATTTGTCTCCCTCAACTTGTAAGAAGCCAGGAAGAGGAATAGTATGAGACATGATTAAAGGTACAGTACAATAACATCTACGAGGGGAAACTTTATTAGCCCTTGTTCCTGCTATAACTAAGTCTCTCATTTTTTCAGTGCCACTTTCTTGGGATTGATTGCTGTAAGAGCAATCATGATGATTTGTGAATTTTTGCAAGGAGTAAGGCTATGATATGGCATATCCCAAAAAAGAATATAGGAAAATACAGATTTTTTTTTTTCCAAAAGCCTTTTTTTCAGCTTGTCTCATTTGTGACTGTGCAGGTAACAAATTGACCATCTCGACTCAAATTTATGAGATACTGCAAAAATAAATTTGGAATAGTGCCATTTTAAGAGTGCTATTTGGTAAGGACTCAAGTCCTCACCCTCTTATGTGGAGTGAAAGGTTTTATTTTATTTTTACAGGTGTTGTTCATGTATAATCCAAACATTAACAAACACCACTATCACCACCACCCTCTCCCCAGAATGGAGCATGTAAAGATACTAAACTTGGAACAGTGTTATCCAGATACAGCAATTTTTATAACTATTTCCAAGTCATAGAGAAAAATGTTTCTCTTAAGTTACAAAAAAAAAAGTTTATTAATACAATTTGGGGAAAAATGCCCTTGATACAGTGCTAATGACATTGTGCTGGAAAACTGAATTTTGCACTTAAAAGAACTATTAATCCAGAAGCTGGTCACTACTGAAACAGTTATTGGTAATTGCAGCAGTTATTGGTTTTATGATACTTAATATTTTGATTGATAAAGGAAAAAAACCCACATTTAATAATAAAGCAGTCTAGTGATGCAAAATGAGCAAGGAATGGCAATACAGAGGAGAGCTAGAAAACTAAATGAGATAATCTGGAGTACCTTTCACACTAGAGTAATAGAAAAGGGGTAGTGTTCTAGCTAAAATCAAGGTCATAGACTGGATCATCAGTGACCATGAATTCTCCTATAAGCTTGCTAGTTTATTATGACGTAACAGGAGGACACATTTGATGAATTAGCACAGCATGTCTATTGAGATCTGTCATATGGCCATTAGAAGAGCAAACATAATCTAAGGTACTTATAAAAGACATATGGAAAATCTGATGTTATTGCCTGATGTACTTTATTTGGCACACTAAACTCAAAAAGGGTCTCTGGTGTTAAATCAGATTCAATGAGACAAACCCATAGAAGATCTGTGAGCATCATGTCTAGGCTGAACAACCTGACAACGCTTCCTAAGTCTTTTGCAGGAGAAGAGGAGGTCAGCTTGTGTATCCTTCAAACAAGCCTGGAAAACAGGTGAACATTTTTAGCTTGCACTGGTTAGGAGGCAGAACATACTATTTCAAAGTTGTGGCTGCAGCAACCTGTCAACTCAGCTTCTGTTTAGCTTGGTATGAAGGGAGGACAGGCTTTTGTCTGATTCTGAACTTAACTGGATCATGAGTATTTGGTCTCCAAACTTACAGGGTGAGCTTCACTCCTCAGAATAGGAACATACAAGATTTTCAAACAGATTAATGACAAATGACAAGGACTCTTGTTAGCAGATGACTGTTCTTTTATGCATGTAAATATGGATATTCACAGAGAGAGCAGCCATATGTATATTTAATTTGTGGCTTCTGTGATGGATCACATTTGAATGTGTGGAATTTTTTTTAGGTTAAAAAAACAACAACAAATGTGTTTGCCAAGCTTATGCAGACATAATTATTTTTGTGTGTACCTTTTCAGTTCAAAACCTATCCTCCCCCCCTCCAAATCTTATTTACCCTTCTTGCTTTATTTAAAGGCAAAATGTTATACCAATGATGCATAGAATTTTCAAAACTGGACAGGAAGAATGATTTTTTTTTTGTCTTTAATACCAATAGCGTAAATTAATTTTGTGTCCATATGTATTTGGGTATTTGTGTACATGAGCTGTGCCTCTGTCAACAGTTGTGTATGTGGGCAAGCAAACACATCTCCAAGATACACATTAAAGGTACAAAAAGCAATCACAACTTTCTGTCACTCTATCTTCCTAACATTTTCCTAATTGTGTTTCTTCTGGGTATATTTACTACTCTCAGCTGCTATAATTTATGCTGAAAAAAATAGATTTCTGAATTGGAGAGTCTAGAGAAAAAAGAATTAAAAAGTCTGAAATGGGTGCACAGAATTATCCAAATTTTTTTCTGTTTTATGGTTGTTTAGACCATTAAATCCAAAATTTATTAGTTTTCCTATTGAAAGCTGTTACGCAGGCTGCAAATATCAATAAAGACTAGATGTTATTCCAGGGATGGATCAACCCTTGTCAAGGCCTAGAAGTAGTTCTAAACCTTCATGAGAGGAAAGAGAAAAAATTATCCTTTTCCCCTCTGAAACTAGGAATGGTTCCTTGAGCAAAAGGTTTATGTTCCCATAAGCAAGTTAGTATTCATTCCCCAAAGCAAGGGAAGCCTTGCATTATTGATTTGTGCCTTCCAGAGGGTGCTCCAAGCATTGTTTTGAAAGAAGAGGCCCAATTGCTGAGCCCAACAGTTGGAAAAGGGTACAATAGACTGCAGCATGCAGGTAGAAACAGTCTATACTCAAAAGTCTGCCATGACACCTCTTTGGGTCCTCAGGGGCCAAAGAAACCGGTAACAGAGAAGCAACTGTTTTCAGATGGAATATCTAAACATGTAATTTGTAATCCCTGAGGAAATTTTAGTTTGGGAATCAGCATATATTTTCCCTCATTAAGTATTCAGCTTGGAAAGGTGAGTAACTTAAGGTAGAATGATGGTTTGATAATGTAAAAAAAAAAAAGAACATGTTTGAATAAGTATTATAGGAAAACGTATAATAGCCTCTTAATAGTTAAAGATTAAGAACTCACTCTGACTTTTGTGACTTTGAGCCTCATTTATGACTGGAAGACATTATTATTACTACTTTTCCTAAAAGAGTAATTTCCACTTCAGTTTTTGTTTGCTAGATTTGTGGTTAGAGAGTAATTATTATTATTATCATCGCCTAAAATGGAGATAATTCAGACAGTGCTGTTGAGCTGCAGAACTTTAATCTAAGTATTAATTATGTTTTCAATCCTTCCCATCCCCCAATCATTTAATGATGTATCTCTCCTCGAAAGAATAAGTGCCTAACAAAATAAAACGTGAATTTGCTGAAAGATCAATGAGATCTATTGCAAAGGAGCAATTTGAAACAAATAACAGCATGCTTGGAAGATATCCACTAATAAATTTTAAATTTTAGAACAGCTTATTGGGCTCCAGCAAATTTACAGACTTACTAAGAAGTGGACTCCAAGTCTATCATTTAAAGATTTTTCGAGGTGCTCTTCCCTCATAATATCCTTACTAGTTGTGTTGTTACTCAGTGTGTCACAACATCAGACTACCACATCCAGATGACTTATTCCCACAGTCGAAAACTATAGTCAAATATTCTTTATTTTCCGGCAGGAAAGGCAACTTCTTTTCTCTTCATCTGGGAACCCAGAAAAGCCAGCAGAAGAAACTGGGTTTGAGTCTTCCCAAGGTTTATGAGCAACCTGATTTAGTTTAAAAAAGAAACCCAAACCCACCAAAAAAAGCCCCAAAACTAAAACTGTGCAACATTAAATGGAAACCCAAGAAATGGGAAAGCTTGGGAATACCAGGGAACTAAACCATGGAAACATTAAAATTTGAGGATCCTGAAGGGAATTCTCTCTTGCCTCTTCATCTTCCAGTTGTTTTCTTTATATCTTGCTCCCACTTGCACACTCATTTTGTGTGAACATTTGAAAACTGTATGTTTTGGGAAAAAAACCTATTCAAAGTAAACAATAAGCTTGTGATTGATATCATTATGCATAAACTATCTCAATTATATATGAAAGAACAAAAAAACCCCTGCTCAAAACCCATATTTTCAGACTAAACTTAAAACTGCACAGCAACTGCAAGACAAATGCTTTCCAAATGCATGGCAATGTGGAAAGCTCATGTTCCCTGTGGCCCAGAAGACCACTCACAAGAAACTACAGACATCCTTTTGCAATGATCAAAGAGCATCTGCAAAACCTAATGGTGAGTTCTAAGGAAACGCAGGCAGACATTCTTGCGGAAGTCAAAGCATTTCTTAACGTTAGCTAGAAAAAATGGTTTAATTGTCTCTGAAGAAATAGTTTTAGAGGTAAGCAAAGTTTTCTCAGCTTTTAATTACTTATGTAGGTAACTGGACTTTGGTACAAAGTACCTGGGTTGGTTTCTTTGGGTGTTGCTTGGGATTTTGGGGGTTTTTTGGTTTTTTTTTGTTGTTGTTCTTGTTTTATTTGGTTTAGGGTTTTTTTTGTGGGAGTGGGGTGGTGGGTTTTTTTGGTTTGGTTTTAATGACATAGGTAATTCTTTTAAAAAAAAAAACATTTTGGCTGACTGTGAGAGAGACCACTGTGAGATTTGCTTGTATACCCTGAGTGACGTAAAATATTGCATTTTGGTTTGATCGAGGGGTAGATATGTGCATTTTAGCAATGCTTTATATATATATATGTATATATAGGAAGTGAACTGGAAGGGCCCAGAAATATCCAGAATTAGAAGAGGGTTGTCATTGGAAAAGTCCCAGAAGCTGTCTGAGGATACAGAGGAAATTCCCTTTGTGAGCAAGCCATCTGGCAGGTCATGCTGAGTTATGCCAAAAAGCTGAAGCAATCAGAGCACAGTAGGGGGAAAACTTATAAGCATGGGAGTTAAAGCCAGTTTTCTGTTCATAGCAGTTGACTAATCCAACTTACTGAGAGAGCTGGATCTCTACACCAGTGCCTCTCTGGAGATGGACTATGCAGGGAACAGAAAGGCTCTGTGGCCTGTTTTCTTAAGAAACCGTACTACTAATAATATAATGGCTCAAATCTAAGGTTACCCACTGTCTTTTCAGAATCAAAGACATAATCAATTTCTTAGCAAACAAGAAGACTTGTTGGCTGTTAACCTGAGCTGGGGGTATAGCATCTGAGCTGTGGACCACCGCTGCTTACCGATGGAAGTTCTTTGACTGGTGGTAAGCTATGGATGGTCCAGCTGATGGGCTACAAAATGGAACAGGATTGGGCTGCACAGATCCAGGTCTGCCAAGTAAGGGAAAGCAGTACACAGAATTTCTTTTGCGTACGTGTGTGCACGTATGTGTATGTTCTGGCTACAGATACCTTTATTATACAAAAATTGAGAGCCACCTAGACTTGAGACCAACATGCAGTTGTATTTTCTAATGTATTTTCCAAGGAAATAAACTTAGTACCATCATTGTCTTAGCTTTGTCTTAGTAGTTGAAGTCATAAGCTGTTTCCTACCACATCTGGTGATGGGAGTTTCAGATACATTAAGTTCTGGGAGTTTTGTGAGAATATGTGACTCAAAAATATAAAACCATCAGTATGGGCTACTAAGACTTTAAGCAGAGAATGTCTTGGGAAACCAGGCATGTAAAATTGTGCTACTCAAGGAACTGCCTTTATAATTATTCGATGAAGGAATTATTCCAAAGAAAGCAGCAAAAAAAGGGGTTGTAGGTTAAAAAAACCCAGAAGGAATTCTGAATCCTGTTTATTCACACATAAAGGTAGTGAAGAAATAGTTAATGTTTTGATAGTTTACCCTGTTCAAGCTTGCATAATTAAAACAAAAACTGGAGGGTAAGTGAAATGTGTTGCTCATAGCTTAGCCTAATAAAGAGTTATGCTAGATTAGAGCATGAAAGAAAAATATTCATGCCTTAATGATAGTGTTGGAAGATGCCAGGAATATCTGCAGTAATTAAAACTCTGAAATATATTTGAAATCAAGCATGAGTCTTTTGAATTCTTACAATGTGGAAGGACAGTTCCACCACAGTGACCATGTCAACAGACATGCTGGAATTTATCACCCTCTGCTCCACTCGGGACTGTATTTAGCCTCAAGTGTGTTAATCTTTGATCTGGAATCTTCTACTTTGCTGCCAATTTTTACAGCATGTTGTGAAATCTGGCTGGCTTTCTGGCCTTCAGAAGAAAGTGTAGAAAGGACATGAAAACACATATCAACCCCAGTAAGAAAAAAAAGTGAAACTGGATGATCAATTTTGAAGGTGATGAGTAATTAGGATATCCAAGCATTGTGGGTGGATAAAGTCAAAATGACAATAGCTAAAATTTGTTGTGAACCAAGAAAAGTCAGTCTTTATAAGAAGGTGCCACTATACAATTTGCATACTGTAAATACATAGTGTATATGAATTTGCTGAGACATTTCAACAGGTTAAAAAATTATCTAGGAGTTTAGTAAATCAAATAGAAATTAAAAATCCATTTTAACTGATCTTGAGACATGTAAGTGGGCTTTTAGGTAACTGAAGCTAAGATACTGTCTATCACACAATTTGTGAGTTATGGTTTTGTTTGGTCTAGAGATAGAAACTTTAAAAGAGAGATCACAGGTCAAGTAGAGAAATGAAACAGGAGCTATAAAACATTAGCCCTAAGAAGGATTGGCCATCTCTCTTCCTTTAATTTTTTGTGTCTGCCTTTACGTACTATATATCTCAGTCTTCACTAGTGCCCAGATTGACGAGCTGGAAAGCACTGTTTACTGTTAATGTGTTTCTGTGATGCATGGGCCAATGCTACTGACCAAAGGATTTATCTATTAACAAGAGGATCAAAAGGCTGACACACAGAAAACAAACAATAGCTTTTACTTGAAAAATGGATTTTTTCTTAGTCCCTGCTCTAAAAATCTGGAGACTAATTCTTCAGATAGTGTCACCTGATTATAGCTTCATTGTCTCTAAATAGATAGCACTTTTAACAGTATCAGAGATTAGGTTTCATGGTGCTTTTCATTTATAAAATCGCCTATTTTGCAGTTACTGGATTGTAATCCTTCTACACAGTTTACAAGTGAGGTTTTGGACATCAAGTCGCACTGTTTAAATCACTTCAGTTTTTCCAAGTTTAGTTAATTAAAGGATCCTTGCCCACATGTTCACTAATTTCTACTTATTAGAGCACACTCAATACCCATTAAAAGCTGGTACACAAACTTAATTGCATAAAAGGGTAGAAATATTTTGTATATGTTTACATGTGCCATGAATATGTGAGAGATGTTTCACCCGTGTTGTCTGAACACTGCTTTGGTTGTGCTTTTTTTGTGTGTTTAAAAGTTTCTAGAATAACAAAAGAGAGGAAAATGCTCATATAATGTAGTCTAACCTGATCTTCTTTACTCTTCTGCTCTAGGGATGATGGACTTCTGAAAAGTCAGGTCTAAAAGAAATTAGTCTTTTGTACTTTTTAAATGCAACCTGATTATAACTTTAAGTGTTCTAATGTTGAATAATTATCATCATTCATCACTGATAATTTTCATTCCATTTTGCAGGATCCTCTAGGAGTCCTCAAAAGGGATCTGAAAGCTAATTTGTGACTCCTATAAAAACACAAATTGAAAAAAAAAGGTCCTCTCCTAAAGGAAGGGAAGAGGGAGAGAAGGAAATGAAGCAATCCAAGGGGTTGTACAGATAGATTCCATTAGAGTGACTAATCCATGACTGCAAGAAGTTAGATATGCTTTCTTTCCCTCTCTTGTGTTATTGGCTTAACTTTTGCTGGCAGCCCACTTCCCTCGGCTGTATCCCCTCAGCAGTTTCTAGTAAAACATTTTCCAATGTGCAGAATATTTCTGCATAAATCTTTTAGGTCCTCTGCACAACTATATGATTTTCTACACCACATCTTACCTAAGTCTTACCTACTGAAAAGTGCATGGATTGGATAAGGTTTGCCAACAAGTTTCTCCAGTGTGGATTCTAGTCCAATTAGCATAAACACAAGAAAAAACTGTGACATCTAGAATAGGTTCTACTTCCTGAGATAACAGTTCAGAAAAAAAACACCCACCCCAAAACCAGTACTTATTTATGAGCAAAACTCTAAGTGAAGACCCTTAATTACTTCATTTTTATTATTTTATTTGGATGCCTGCTAATTTCTGTGGAGTTAACAAGAAAGGAATATGATGTATTCATATTAAGGAAATAATGGCTTTGTGATTGTAATTCAACTCAGTATGAAAAAAAATCTCAGTGATTTCTTTGGCAATTTCCATACTCAACCATCCCAAATATAGAGTGAATTTATCAAGCAATGGCTTTGAAACACTTTTTATAGATGCTCTTTCAGCATATTTCCCTTCCTATCTCTTTCTTTTTTTTGCTCATTTTCCTTGCTGACATTTCTGCTCTTAGTTTCATTGCCATTGACAGCATTTTCAATATGTGCTACTTGAGGATCCTACTGTTCAGGTTCATTTCCACAATCATTATCAACCTAATCTCTCTCTCTTTTTCCCCTAAAGTGTTCCTTCCATTCAGTTCTCGGACTCTGTTCTGTAGTTTGGGTTGAAAAATGGAGAAAGTGCCTAGCTAATGTTTAAATAGTAATTCAGCAGTACTTAACCCGCTGAAGTGTACACATATTACTGCCGCATATATAAAATCTTCCTCATGATTACCCAAGAGAAATTCAAGTCTGCTCACTGAAGTTCAGATCCAAGCAGATACATTACTAAGTTGAAAGCAGGCAAGAGCCTCTCAGAAAATAATGAAGACTGTGTTAGGATAATGTTGCCTTTGATACTCAGCTGCCCATCAGACAGACTTAACTTTAAGTCATCACAGCTGCTCTCCAGGATACATATAACTTCAAGTAGGTGATTCCCTTCCCTCAGCTCTTACCTTCCTGTAGCACTGTGCTGTCTCAGCAGCGCTTCCCTTCTCTATAGTAGCCAGTTTTGCCATTAGATTCCATCTGGTCCCTGCTTTCCTGTATAAAGAACTTCTGGAAGAAGCATAATGTTAGATCAGTGGAAAATTTGCTGGTTTTAATACTTGCTGTGCCACAGTAGGTGATTTAGAGGATCATCCGTGTGTTACTGTGAAGCAGCTTTGTGGCTTTGTACCAAGCAAAAGAAAAATCATATGCTGTCTCTTCCTGACATTCAACTTCATTTCACACAACTGACAATAGAGTGGACTAATCAGCAATGAAGAGATTGCTAAGAGAAGCAGTTACCTATAAAACACTATGTGTATATATGCATTATCTTCTATACAGTAAAAACGAGAAATGCAAGAGGTTAAAAAATATTCAGAATTGATTTAAAAAAAATATGCTTTTCTTTCCAGTTGCTTCTTTACAGGCTTTGCAGAGGGGAAGAAAGGAAGAAGAAAACCAAGGAACATAAAAGATCCAATAATGATACATCTAGATATTAATGTATTTGGTCAGGCAGCCAACCAACCAGTGTCATATCTGTTGGCACAAAACCGAGGTTTCTTTTTCCACTGTATTAAGAGAGAAATTTAAGTAACCTTGAAAATCTCCAGTCACCTACTTCACTCAGTCATCTGGAGCACACAAGCTCATTTACCTGCAGTCACTGTTGTCATAATTTCTTTCATTTCATTGACATTGCATAAACATGAATAAGACCTATGAAATTCCTAAAAGTTATAATAAGAATTAAAGGGATCCAGCATATTTAAGTAAAATAACATATATGTTGGTCATCAGAATCCTAGGAAACATGGGAAATAATCCAGTCTTTCTGAAGTAAACATTACAGATTGTCAGTAGAGGCAAATATGAAGATCTGGGTAGCTCAGTATGCTTAAGTCAGAAATTTGCTTCTCTCCCCTGACCTGTGTTGAACTTGTTTTGGATCTTCTCTTCCTCGTTTTCTATTCAACAATTGGTCTTCTTCCTTCTACAGTATCACCATATCCCCCCAGTATTGTGGAAGAATTTTCCCCCTCTACTCTGCCCTGGTCAGGCCCCAACTGAAATATTGTGTCCAGTTCTGGGATCTCTGGTATCTTCTGGCCATGAAGATGATTAAGGGCCTGGAGCATCTCCCCTATGAGGAAAGGCTGAATGAACCAGGGCTGTTCAACCTTGAGAAAAGAAAACTGAGAGGAGATCTTATTAATATTTATAAATATCTCAAGTGTGGGACACAGGGGGAAATGGCCAGGCTCTTTTCAGTGGTTTGTGGAGACAGGACAAGGGGCAATGGCCTAAAGTTGGAGCACAGGAAGTTCCGCACCAACATGCAGAAGAACTTTTGAGATCAAGGTGCAGGGTCTGCTATACCAAAACATAGGACAGAAGTGAATGCATAGTCCTATTTCTTCCTCTCATCTTTCTTGTGGGGAGGGAGAGTGAATGAATGAATGAATGAATGAATGAATGAATGAATGAATGAATGAATGAATAAAAAAAGGTTAGAAGGATAGGATGAATCAGCTTTATTAGCTTCTGTGAAGATTTTGACCAGGGGTTGATAAACTTCCAGCTGACACAGCCAACTGGAACCCTTGTTCAAGACGTTGATAAATCTGGATGTGTGTAACTCCATTGAGCTCATGGGTTTCATCTCAGGCAACTGAAAGAGCTGGCTAATGTCACCATGAGACCTCTCTCCATTATTTTTCAATGGTCTTGGGAGTCTGGTGAGGTTCCATTTGACTGAAAGCTGACAAAGGTTATCCTAATTTTCAAGAAGGGTTAGAAGGAAAACCCTAGTAATTAGAAGTTTATCAGTCTCACGTCACTGTCTGGTCAAATTATGGAGGTGGTTATTCTGGAAATTATTGAAAAACACTTGAGACAACTCAATCATTGGTCATCGCACAGGTTCAATGAGGCTAAAGTCCCCCTTAATGAACTTAATTTCCTTTTATGATAAGGCCATCCACCTAGTTGATCAAGGGAAACTAGTAGATGTGGTGGGTTTGGATTTTAGAAAAGATTTTGATGTTGTTTCTAACAGTATCCTTCTGAATAAGATAGAATAGAATGAATAAAATAGAACGAAGCTGCATTAGGGGACATTCAGTTTGGACATTAGGAAAAGGTATTTCACTGAGACAGTGGTCAGTCACTGGAGTAGGCTCCTTTGTCAGTGTTCAGGGAGCATGTGGATGATGCTTTTAGTCATATGATTTAGTTTTAGGTAGTCCTGTGAGAAGCAGGGAGCTGCACTCTGTGAGCCTTATAGCTCCCTTCCAAATTGAGACATTGTATGAGTCTATGTTATATTACAACCCTAGTCGTGAACAGCAGTCCTATTGCAGGACACAATGTGAAAAGGACTAGTCTAAGCCACTGTGTCCTTTCTTCTATCAGTTCTTATTCTCCCCCAGGTTTTCTTTCCTCCACTGGTTTTCCTTCTCCAACTCCACCCCTTAAGTACTGCATTTGCCATTGGAGGCCGAATAAGTTGCGTACCAAATATTGTTTAAGATTCCAGATAATTCAGATTTTTCTGTAGCTATGAATCTTATTTTTTCCTCTTGATTAAGCTTTTCTTTTTCACGATCAAACTAGAATTTTCCTGAGTGTTTCTATAGGTGTGTATTCATTTTATGTGTTAGGCTTAGTAGTGATTTAGTCCTTACTCAAGCTACGTCATAGTAGAAGTTATGAATAAAATGAGAAGCAACAAAAATATCCTAAGTACTCAGATCTCTCCTTAATTTTGCTGGAACGCATCTATGAAGGCAATCTGGGGTACTTTATTAATCGATGGAAGCACACACTGCAGAAAGAGAACTCTGCTGTATGCAGTAAAACATGGCTTTTGATATGGTGGTTTTGTAGTAACAGTAGTTTAACTGGATTAGTTAACATCACTCTCTATGATTATTTTCTTATTAGAGTATTTTTATTCCCCTTATAATTTACAAAATAAAGGAGAATCACAACAAAAATCTTTGTTGTTAAAGATAAGGAAGCCATTTAAATGCATATTGGGAGATATTAGATGAGGAGCATCTGAATTTATATATCTCCCTAAGCACTAGTGCAGTTTCTGATGGCTACGACTGAAAGCATAAAAGATGCTGTGTGCAAGGCTATATGGTGCTGGAATTGTACTTATCAAGGTGATGTAGGATGCCTTGAGCAAAGTATTCATTCAAAACCCCAATCCCAGTTACCATTTTCTAGAGAACAAAACACATTTAACAGCAGCTGATTCCCCAAAGTCTAGAAGTGTCATTCACATTAATTATGGCATTTGCAGCTTGATATATCAATCTGTGTTACCACCCATTTCTCAGGCAAGACTTAGTGAACAAGACTTTTCTAGTGAGTAAAGGTCATTGCTTTTCTTCATTTCAGGGTGTGTAATCTCCTGCCTTTCCAAATGCTGAAATAATTGCTCCCACCAGGATATTTCCCAGCTGTGCTCAATCTATAATTTGTATTATTTTCCTTTCTCGAAGTCAACTAGTGGTATATTTTTATGGCATTCTCCCAAGTGGATAATGATCCAAACCAATGTATTTATCTAGAGGACTGGATAAACTAGATCAAAATTCAACTGCAAAATGTACAGAAAATGCATTCTGTTTTCCTAGCTTATATATATATATATATATTTCTGTTACTTCTGTGTGTCATAGTTCTTATGACTTCTCAGATTTTCTGTCCCATTGTTCATTAACCAGGGAGTAAAAAAATGTTGCTTTCCAGCATGTGCTAAGAATTTTAAATATGAAAAGGTCAAGATGCTGACTTCCATTGTCTCTAGGTCATGGAGACAGAAAGGTGAAGCTGAAGCAGCTTTAGAGTTTGTAACAAAACATGACTATGCTATACGTCATGAGAAGGGCTTTTCTGGTCTCAGCTGTTAACTGTATTTTCTCTTTTAATTTACTCAGTACTGGGTTTTACGAGTGGATCCTTTCACTTAAAGGAACTTGAGACAATGATAGCCCAGCTGTTAAATAACAAAGAAATAATAGATTTGACTCCCTTAAAAAAAATGGGTTGAAGCTAAAGATGTTAAATATATGTAAAAACTATTCATATAAGGCATGACTGTTGTCACTAAAAAAGTACTTGCAACTCTTAATCTTAAAGAATAGTAGTTGGGAGAGATGATGCAGTAACCGATTTCTGCAATGGGGTTGGCTAACTAGGAGAATGTACTGTGAAGGGATTTTACTTGCAAAGGTGGTAATCTATAGCAAACAGACTTCAGTGTCAGTTTGCTGCCAATGTGCTTTCATTTACCACAAAAGAGCTCACTCCCTGCACGATGAGACACATACATTTAAATCTTAGAAAGCTTTCTTCTCGTGCCATGTCTTAAATTGCCCATTGCATCTTAGAGCCAGGAAATATCATAATGTTCCTAAAGAGATCCGGGCTGTCTTGGCTCTCCAATTGACATTTACCAGTAATGCAGCCTTTTAGCTTGACTTGGATCCTTCTCCTAGTCCAGCATGTTAAGTCAAACAGACATTAAAATAATAAATCACAGTCTCACAGGTGGTATTAGTAGGCATTATGCTTCCTTCCAGTTCAATATCCCAAAGATGAGGGCTTCTCCAGCTCTAGCAGTACTGTCACAGTATTTTAAAACTAAAACAAGCCACACCAGAAAAAAAACACCCAACGTTAAATTAGTAAAACAATATCACCAACAATGGCCAGATTCTCTCATGAGTTGAAAGATGCAGTTCAGATTTCTCTTTCAAAATCAGATAAAAGCTAAAATACCATTGCCCTACAAATGTGAGACAGTGATGGGAAAGAGGGTAGCTGTTTTGGTTTTTTTAAGTAAAAACTGGGATACCTGCAATAGCACCTATGATTTGTCAAAGAAAACTCAGATTTAAAAACGCTGTCAATATTGTACAGCCCCACCCAATGAATATTCAATGACTACAGTACTAATTGGGATAAAGACATTAATACAGCTTTTCCACATGTCTACAGCTTCCTTGTTTTAATTTATTAATACCAGTTGATATTTGGTGATATTTGGTTAACTCTGCTTGGTGACTGGTAGCTGTAGATTTGGGAGAACTAGTAATAAGAATCCATTTGCGGCCTGACAAGGCAGACCTTTTTTACCACTTTCACTTGCACTGAAGGATTAATAAGGTAACTAAATTAATAAGGGAACATATCCAACATGTACAGAAAATCTGAAGTTTAGAATAAGCAACGAAAGTTGTGTCTGAATTAAACACTCATGGTGGAGTTTATTACATTTTCTATTAAAGCAATGAGTTCATTGCCACTGATAAAGAGTAAGAATAGCTTTTGTTCAAAGACTATTGTGAAAGCTCATGCTCTCTCTTTTCATATATATACATTATTTAATAAGAAATTGAGATAGATTTAATATTGTCAAATACATACAAGCATTCTAGGGACATTCATAACCTAACGATTATTTTGTGGCTGGGTCTCATTTATCTCTTTTAGTTGTGCAAGCCTGAGCCCTAACCATCCATAGTAGATAATGCTTCCACGCAGCAAAATTCATTAACATTTCTATCGTTGCTAAATAAATAGACCACTTTTTCTTCTTCAAACCATTTCATAGGTTTATATTTATCATCTGTCCTCTGCATATGCTGAATTTTGACCGATCACAGAAATGCCCAGGAGGTATTTCATCTATCTTATTAGCTTTGTATTTCGTGAAGTTTTCTATCTAGCAGATCTCTGGGGACGGCTTAAGATATAAAGTAGTTAGAACTAGGGATTTACAGTTTGGTAGCAGTAAGGCCAAGATGGTGAGAGCTTAATCTATCTTAATAGCACACTGGTTCTGATAGACTTCTGGGAACAGACAGACCACCTAAGAGAAGTTGGAAGTGATGGACAGGTGCCACCCTATTAGTTTGGATGATAAGGTTATTCAGCATGATGCCCACAGGTGAGAGACCAGGCAAATAACCTCATTGGCAGAGCAGCTGCACATTCTGATTTTATTTGCAACACCCATGGCAGTATGATTGACAACCAGGCATAATACCAAGTGCCATCCCTGGGAGAACACTAGCACTAATTACCTCTAGCCGTTGAATTCACTGACTGTAGGTGGCTTCACAAAGCTCAGTCAGGGAAGGTGTCTAGTTAATATCTGTTCACAGATGTAAGAAGGAAGCTAGTTAACACACTTCATTAGAATTCATTTATTGATGATAGTTTAAGCATGGAGACCTACAAAATGGCAAGTGTAGAGACAATGTTTTGTACTGATCTTAAAAGAATATAAAAAATTGAAAGTAAACAACTCATTGCACCCTGTAAAAAAAATCACTCATTAAACAAGAAATAGTTCACCTTTGCTTGTTCTAATTTTTTCGGGTCTTAAAATTAATTCGTTTATATTGGAGCACTCCAGATGCTCTGCTACATTGCATTTGCTGTGACCATTTGTATCTCTAGAACAAAGGTGCAATTTTTGTGTATATCATTGTACTCTTGTCATTTGTCATTCTAATATTAGCCTTGCTGATTCAGGTACTTATAGCTTTGACTCCTACACCTGTTACACAGATAAAGACTAGTCTCATATAGCAATGACTGAACGATGCAGAGTGCCTTCAGATAAGACGAACTGTTGAAAGTTGGTGAAATATATGTGTCATCCAAATCAACCCATCATTAGCAAAAGAGAATACAGAATAAAAAATACCCAACCAGTCAAAACTCAGAATGAGTGAACACAGTTTTAAGGGACTCCAAGAAAGAGCATGATTGTTTATTAAAGGTATAGAACACCTTCTTCAGTGGCTATCTCTGTGTGGTAAATGCAGCAAGGAAACATTGTCACCCAGAAAGGAAACACATTCCTCTTCTTGTAGAATAACGGAACCATAGAATGGTTTGCATTGGAAGTGAACTTAAAGATCATCTATTTTGAACGCCCCTGCCATGCTCAGGGGCACCCTCCACAAGCCCAGGTTACCCAGAACCCCAATCCAACCTGGCCTTGAACACTGTCCCCTGTGCCAGGGGGCAGCCACAGCTTCTCTGGGCAGCCTGTGCCAGGGTCTCACTGCCCTCACAGGGAAGAATTTTTTGCCTTATATCTAATCTAAACCTACTCTCTTTCAATTTTAACCCATTACCCCCTGTCCTATAACTACACTCCCTGACACAACGTCCCTCTCCATCTTTCCTTTAGGCTCCCTTTAGGCTCTGGAAGGCTAAAGTATTGTCCCCAGGCTGAACAGGAGACCCCAGAACTGGACTCAGTACTCCAGGTGGGGTCTCACCAGAGCAAACTAGAGTCACCTGCTCCTAACTGTTCACCATGCTGGTTTTGATGCAGCCCAGAATACGGTTGGCTTGCTGGGCTGCAAGCATGAATTGCCAGCTCGCAATGGCAATTTCATTAACCAAAACTCCCAAGTCCTGCTCAGGGCTGTTCTTCATTCATTCTCTGCCCAGCCTGCAGTTGTGCTTGGGATTGCCCTGACCATACAGGACATTGCTCTTCCCTAGTTGAACGTCATGAGGTTTGCATGGGCCCACCTTTCAAGCCTGTCAAGGTCCCTCGGATGGCATCCCTTCCCTCCAGTGTATTGACTGCACCACACAGCTTGCTGTCATCAGCAAACTTGCTAAGAGTGCACTTGATCCCACTGCCCATGTCTCTGACAAAGATGTTAAACTGCACTGATCCCAATACCAACCTCTGAGGATCGCTACTCATCGCTGGTCTCCACTAGGACATTGAGTCATTGACTGCAACTCTTTGAATGTGACTGTTCATCCAATTCCTTATCCACTCAGTGGTCCATCCATGAAATCCATGTCTCTACAATTTAGAGATAAAGATATTGTGCAGGAACAGTGTCAGATGGTTTGCACAAGTCCAGGTAGAAGATGTTTCTTGCTCTTCCAGTTAGGTTTGGACACACAATCCAAAAAAAAAAAACCCAAAACCTGGAATATCTGCATAATTTGGAGTTTGTCTCAACCCTAACATGGTAATACTGAACGAACTTTCTTCCTTAGTGTATCTATCAGTCTTCTAGGAATTCTGGTCACCAAGCTCTTACCTGCAGCTCAAAAACTTCCCATCCTCTTCTCTTTTCTATATAAACTTATCTTTTCTTGTTATTATGAAATCCTACAAAACTCAGTTTCTCTAAAAAATATCAATTGCTCCATTAGCATTAATAGACCCCCCCATATCTTATCTCAACAGCTTGATCTATATCTTTTTTGATCTGAGAGCAGGAGTTGCATTCAGTTTGCTTGTGAAATACATAGTCGTGTAAGCTATTTGACTTTTGATTTGTGAAGAAGTGACATTACCTTCACTTTCTTGTGTAAGCTATTTCTCAGGCAAAATCTTTCATTGCTTTGGATCCTTTACAGGTTCCATTTAATTTAGGCAATTTCCTCATCCAAGAGTAAAATCAGAGGCCTGACATTAGTGTTTGACCTTTTTAAAAAAAGATACACATATTGAGTCAGCCCTTTGTCAGAAAAGAATACTTATAATGAAAGATTATTCTGACTGGGTAGGAAATACAATTGTGCAAATTTCTCTTTTGTTATGGAAACAGAAATACTGCCTATAATACCTAGGTCTAGAAGGCATAAAGGCATTCAGATCCAGTTAAGGTATACTCAGTGCTATACTGATGCAATTGCCTGTCTTTTGGTAGATGTGGAAATGGGTTCTAAACAGTTCACATTTATGAATAGGCCAATATACATCATGTTTGTTAGCACCCATATGCATGCTTCCAGTGTTACAATTTGAGGACTTTAGAAACAAAAACTATAGATATGAGTAGCCAATATGTAAATACTTTGTCCAATGACTTTTTTTTTAATCTCTTTTCCTTTTTGCTTTTCCTTTTTGTTTTTCCTTTTTCTTTCTCTTTGGCAGTTGAAGGCTTATGGCAGTTCTCATTCAGATATTTGGGTATGCTTCAGCTGATATCTTGAAAGCATAAAATATTGTTAAAAGTTAATTAATACCATTAAAAAGTTAATTGAATATAGATGTATTTTTATATATATATAATGTTTGGGAAGGTTGGTTTCAATTGTAAATAACTGAGCTTGGCTTTCTCTTCTCACATAATATTCCATTGCATTCTTTCAAGATAAATTTCTTCTGAGAAGTTACATTGGCTTAGTTCTTATTTTTCTTGTACCAGTTACAAAGCCTTCCTGGAGCTGGGTTTCCCAAGAGCAGGATCCCAAAACCACAAAAGATTCTGATACTCAGATCTGGCCAAAGCCCCATAAAATAAATGTAATTCATAACGCTTTATAGAACAGCTCCGTTAACATAGGCCACTCATCTCCACTGCAGCAGTCAATAATAAAGCACTCTTCCTGAGCCCCCGCACTGATGAAATTATGTTTTAACAAATCTTAAACTGGAATGAGCTCTTATTAGAGAGTGAGTAAAGGACACGATTATTTTTCTCTTCATTGGTAATGGGCATATATTCTTACACTGTCAGCTGTTACTTCTGACAATGACAACAGATGAAAAAATAGACATTTGCAAGATACAGCAAAACTACAGCACACCATAAATGTTAATAGCTTTATTCATTTCAGATCTGGAATGTGACAAAATGACTCATGCTGGATAACAGACTTCCTGGATCACAATGCAAGGTAGGAAATTAAATAGAGATGGTTAACTGAAAGCATTTCAGCTCAGTACCCCACACCCGCTCTTGAAACATTAGTCCAAAATTTGTCCCTCTGCTGAGGTTTGAAAGAACCTCTATAATTTTTTCATACTGTCTCCCATTTTCTCAACTCCTTATCTTTACACGGTGATATAGGTCTGATTTACCCCTTCTCTTTCTCATGATAATGGTTTTAGACTGAATGGAAACAAGAGCAATAGAAATCTGCCCTAAAGGTTTGCACTTAAGGAATTTCCTTCCCACAGTTCAATCAATAAATCCTAGTTTGGGAAATGCTGCTCTGAACAAAAGCAATATGAATGCTAAACAGACACAAAGTAAGTGTGTTTTGGCATGGAAATAGATTGATCATCTCTGAATCTGCTAGTATCATCATATCTTCTAATGGGTTAAATTATGCCTTTATTTTTATATGACATTGTATACTTCTATTTATACTTATGGAATAAAATAAAACTATATATTTATATAAATGAATAGCAAACTACAAAATTTTAATACTATCAAAATAGGTTTTTTACAGTTGTCATCATGGGAACCTTTTAAAGCTGGATTTTTTGCATATCATTTTAGAATTTAAGGACATTTTGAAAGATAGCACTTCTTCATGGAAGGAAAAATGTAGGTTTTCCTCTTTCTTACTGGTAACTCAAGCTACTTTCTTGAATGTGAAAGATGTTTCACTGAAGTCTGTTCATGTGATGAAGTTTACTTCTCATGTTTCTTTGTTTCTTTTCATCACTGCCACCTTTTAGGTATCTTATAACATGCTAATATTCATAACCAGATAACATGATCTTGGTTAAACGTTTACTTACAAAAGGTCATTCTCTTATCACGAGTGAAGCATGGAAAATTCCTCTGAAGTATTTTTAGGAGAAGGTTTGGCCACAGAGTTAATTATAGGAAAATGCATTGTTATATGAGGGATTTGTAACTAATCTTGAAGGACTGAATCATGACTTTATTCATAGGACATGCTTCTCAACAAAGGCATGAGAGGAAAATTTTCAAACGGAAGCGACTATATCTTTCTCATAAGACACAGACAACTACAGAGGATATAACAGATGAGAATAAGTACCACACCAGACAGACAGGACAGTAAACACAATATAATGGTCAGTTTGGCACTGGAAACCATTAGGGAAGCTTTTCTTGAGCAAGTAGAGCAGATGATCAAAGTGAGGTCTCTCCGATGGGTTAAAAAGCAGCATTCAATGAATCAGACAGACCTATTACTGAGAAGTAGAAACAGCGTCCATATTATTAGTCCATATTCAAGTAGGAGGCAAGGATGGATTTTTCCAGAAATGCTTATTTATTGCTTAGCCCAGTGCTTTATAAGACAAAAAGGATGTAATAAAATAGGGCAGAATTGGAATGATACTTATTTCCTTGTTTTTTTAGGAAACACATCTTTAAACACCTACTGCCCCTCAAAAAATTTAGAAGTAATTCTGGGTTACCTTGAGATATTGCAACTCCCACAAAATTGCAACAATTGTCCCTTGACCAGAGGCGTATCCTAATATGGACAAGCATGATACATCAGGGCAGTGCAAAAGTTACATATGGTGTATCAGTTTTTCATGGCACTGACCTTACAACAAGCAGTGTGTCGTAGATGAATGTATGTGCTCCTGTAGATGGCAGTGGGAAGGACTTCATGTTATGCAAATAAGTAGTCACTTCTGTCTGCTCAGAAAAGAAAGACAAAATGTATTCTGTTACAACTAGTCTCTGATTTATTTGAATAGGATTCCTTTGAAGGATGTCAGCTTAATTGCTTAGGTAAAAGAAAGATAATTTGGATTTATCAATATGAAGGTCCTTTAATATTAAAGTTTGCCAACATGAGGAGCTGAAGGAAGTGATTTGGGCATAGAGACATACACGATATTATATATATATAAATGAAGAATGACACTTCAGACTGTAGCATTTTTTCCACTAAATAAAACTTTTTTAACTTGGGTTAGAATATGACTCACACAGTGTCAAGGACAGATAAGAAAGTAGAGCTTATAAAGATAAGGATAAAGTAGAAGAATATATCCATATTCACAGTTCACCATATTTAGAGGTGGTTTTAAATCTTATTTTTATTGATTGAGACAGGATATAAGGCCATTGCTGTTTTAATCTTTTAGTCAAATTTGGGATTAGCTCAGTGATAATCAAAGTTGGTATGGTAGTATGATATATAGTAAGTTTGCCTGTGGCAACCATTAACACCTCTACTATTAATAGTTGTGCATCACTGTCTGTCAGAAGTATACAGTAAGAGTGGGAATCACCTTACTTTAGCTGTTTGAAATTTAGGTGTCTAGATTAGTCAATCACTAAGGCTTCTTCTGCAGTCAATAAGCACTTTGACAGAGTGATTCATCCCATACCAGTATAGGGGTGGATGAATCATCCCCTCAAGATGCCTCTTTCCTTCCTAAGAGTTACACTTTTTGCTACCAAGAAACAACAACCAACCATGTGGCTTCTGTTTCCAATTCCAACTCATAAATGCAGCTGAAATTTCAAACATCAGTTACTGCAAGAAACTGCTACACACAGTCTACAGACCAAGAAGTATTCATGTAAATTAGCTGGCAAATAATATCAAATGACAAAGGCATTGGGGAAGATTGTCAGCAGTTCATGAACCAGTTGCAACAGAAGACTATTTGTTGAGCCATATATGAAACTATAGTGCTATATCATTTTTAAAAATTACTGTCATTGATCATTGCATAAAATGAAGCTGCAGCTTGTGCTTTCTTAGCTCTGTGACAGCGGTTTTAATTGGGGTTTGGAGGGGATAGTGGCTGCTTGCCAGTGCTCTATGCAATCATCCAGCTGTTCAGACAGTTAAAGACCTTAAGATGTAATGGCAAAGGAGCTGGCAGACACTCAGTCTGCCTGCTAGAGACCAGTGAGCATCCTAGCAAGCTATTTAAGACTTTATTTAATAAGGCAGTCATTAACAGTCAGAGAAAAAAGGAAGAAGCTCTCTGTAATTGATTAGCTGAAAATGCACAAGTTTATACAGATTAAGGTGCTCCACTATGCATGCCATTGCCTTCATCTAACACCACCTTTTACTTTTTAATTTGATTAAACTATTAAAAAGGCTGAAATTATAAATACCTATTTGATATTGATAGCACAGGATGCTGCCAGCTGAATTTAATATTGAGGCAATTACCGCATAAACTAGCACTGGACTATCAAGTTACAGATTGAAAGTCTTCACCCTACACACATGGAACTTGGTGCTCTGGCCCCTGAAAAATTGTTCTTCCATCAAAACAGTAACCTGAAGGATCATTTTGTGGGAAAAAGAAACCATTTAAGGAACATTTTATGAAGATGTTGTGTACAGTTATATCAAAACTAGGAAGAAAACCTATCAAAACAATACCAAACCATAACTGTATTTGTTCCCATCTCTGCAGCTCATCTACAATGGAAGAAACTACCCTCAACTTTAAATAGAAGAAAAACTACCTCAGAAATACTCTTATAGTGGAATAAGGTGGGGATTTTTATTATCGATCGATCACATTTTAACCTCAATTGCTCACCGGCACTACCATTAATTTCAGAAGGCTACATCAGTGCAAAGAAGGTTGAACTGTACCTTGTATTGTTCTGTGAGTAATGGCATATAACTATCACTGTAGGGAGATCTTATTTTACTTAGCTTTTTTTTAATATAGTGAAAGAACAGTAATAGGTTTGCTTTTCTAAGGTCAGGAAGAAACAGACTGACCACGGTTTCAGTATTCAATCACACATCAAATCATATAAAAGAGCTATTTTCAACTACTTTATGTTCATTTATATGTTTTAGAATTATTCGGTAGTTTTTTAAAGTTTTGTATTGGGCTCGTACCTGATGACCAGTCAGACTGCTCTATAGGAAAACATGGAACAATTAACAACAGACTATATCAAGATATTTCATCTTTGAGGACACCGAAACCTGCATTCTGATGAGCTCTCTGTGATTACACCCAATAGGAAAAGAAAATCAGCTAAGATTATATGATAAAAAATAAAAAAAGAAGATAGTTGAAAACACATTAAAATTGAGTTAACATGTTTTCCTGACTTGCTGATGGGAAAGCTTTGAAGAAATCTAATTCCTTCTCAAGTGGGAGTTTGCCCTAAGAAGGAATGTTGAGAGAAATTTTAGATATTTGACAGCACCACCTCCACTTTAGCTGAGTTACTAATTGGTACTAATTGGAAACTGATTGATACTAATCAGGAAACTACCACCTATGCCTCTTTGAGCAATAATACAAATTATTGTAGTATCCCAGTCCGCAAGTATATCATTATGCTGTAGTTCCTGCTTCCTTCTGTTAACTCATTAGTAAGTAGGCTGCAAGGTCATACAATGGTAACATCATCCATCTTGTTTGCAAATAGTCAAACATCCTGTCAGTGCACAACAAATAACAAATAAATCATAATAATGGCCCATATCAGCCCCAGGAGATAGTATAAGGAAACTTATGTGACTTTTCTCTTACACGCTCTGTATCCCATGAAAATGGAAATCCATGTGAGAAAAGGGGGTGTGATTTGATGGGGATCTCCGAGCATTAAGTCTCTTTTTTATCCATTGCCCATTATTCCAATATTACCTGGAAGAAGTCATATGGTTAAGGTCTAAATTATTTTTAATAGGTCCCACGTGGCCAAGGCCATTATAAACAACTATAGCTTTAAATGGCATTAACAATGCAATACAGCTCCAGAACAGCACAGATTAGAAAACAAATGCTGGGCCCGAGATGCTCCAGGGGTTTGCTGGGGGAAGTCCCTGTTCCACTGCCAAAATTCATTTAAAATGCCCCAACCCTCACATGGACCACAAGGTCATGTATGAATGCAGATCCTACAGTCCAGGGGAAGAGCCACTAGTTTAATGGGGTAAAAAAAATAAACACAAACAAAAAAAAAACCAAAAAACCCACTAGTTTCAGAAAACCAGACTTTCTTTTTCTTGTACAAGTTTGATCACACTTGACACAGTGGAATGACCTCGACCAACATTATTTACCTGAAACTTTAAGATTAAAGCTTAAGTTAAGCTTAAGTTAAAGACTCTTTTAATCAAGACAGCAGTAGAAAGATGTGGATTTGCTGTATTAATCTATCAGCAGTCTCTTTCCTTCCCTTTGGTATGAAGTCAACACGGTTAAGCTTTTGATACGTTACAGCTGGAAAAAGTAATGAATTTATGAATACGAAATCCTGCTTTCTTTAGATTCCTTGATCAAATAATAAATCTTCATTTCAGCAATCAGCTCATTTATTACCTAATCAAAAATATGCTAAGTGGCATTGTTTGTTTATTTAAAGCAACCAAACACAATGATCTGAGGAAGAATCTACTGATGTCTATAAACAGAGCAATGCACAGCAATGATACTCTTCCTCAGGGTTGGCATTACAGGGTGTGGTGGTTTGATGCTGGCTGGAGGCCAGACACCCACCAAAGCCGCTCTACCACTCCCCTTTTCAGCTGAACGAGGGAGAAAATATATATTGAGAGGTTTAGGAATCAAGATAAGGACAGGGAGATATCACTCCGCAATCAGTGTCATGGGCACAACAGACTCAACACAGAATAATGGAAATAAAAGTCTAATGTATTACACTACACTGCACACCAGAGTCGGGTAATGAGAAGTGTAACCTGATCTCAAAGCACCTCCCCCCACCCCTCCCTTCTTAGCAGACTTCACTTCAGTCATGAATTCTCTCCCTTCTTCCCCCCAGATTGTGGCACGGGGAGGGACAGGGAATGGGGGAAGGGGAGCTTTGGTCAGTTCTTCAGGAGATGTTTTCCTTTTTAGCTGAGGAGGGCATTCCTCACACCCTTCTCCTGCTTCAGCATGGGGTCCCACCCACAGGAGACAGTCCTTCATGAACTTCTCCAACATGAGTCCTTTCCCACAGGGCTTCAGCTGTTCACCAGCTGCCCCAGCGTGGGTCACTGCTGTGGGGTGCAGTCATAAATCATAGAATGTCTCTCAGTCTCTCAGGCCTAGACTGCTCTAGCCTGGTCCTCCACAGGGTCACAGGCCTTCCCTCAGCAAACCTGCTCTGGCGTGGATCTCTCTCTCTCTCATCTTTGTGTCTCTGTCTGTCTCCACTGGCTGCAAGTGCTGGCAGGGGCTTGCTCCAAAACTGGTCACAGTGTCTCCTGTATGTCTCCACCTGCTCCAGCGTGGGGCCTCTCCAGAGGCTGCAGGTGGGGTCTCGGCCTTTTCCATGGGCTGCGGGGGGACACCCGCTCCACCATGGGCTTCTCCATGGGCTGCAGAGGCATCTTTCTCTCTGACACCTGTGGCGTCTCATTCCCACCCACTTCACTGGCTTTAGTATCTGCACAGTTTCTTACATCTTCTCCCTCCCTTCTCTGGTGGCAAAAAGCAGCTGCTTGCATTTTTTTCCTCCTAAATGTGATTCCCAGGGGTGCTGTGACCGTTGCTGATGGGCTCAGCCTTGGTCAGCAACAACTCCAGCCTTGAGCTGGTTGGTGTTTGCTCTGTCGGGCCTGCAGAGAACTTCTGTCTGCTTCTTGCAGAAGGCACCCCTGCAGCTGCCTCTTCTCTACCAGAACCCAGCCATGCAAAACTAAAACAGAGAGTGAAGCAGAATATGCCTTTAAAGCTGTGTTAATACACTAAGATTTCAGAATGATATTCCTAAGAGTCACATTGCGCTCTCGTAGGACCCCACATGAAAAAAACCATGGGTGGCCAATCTCTTTCAAGTAGAAGAGGGGGACCCTACATTTGGCAATTAGGAGAAAAGCTGATAAAATAACATTACCAGATTTTTTTATTTCTGTAAAATTATAATCTTAATTCCTAAAAGGATGACAGATAAAGGGATACAGCTGTATTTAGGAAAGATGTTGAACATATTCAACTGCAGGAAGTACAGCAAATTAATTCTGGCCCGAGAAGGAGAAACTTGTACCACAAATAGTGTCTTCTGTAGAGCAGGAGTTGCTAGTTATGGCAGTCTTTGTAGGGGCTATTTTTTTCCTGCTTGTTCTTATCTGGGAACATGACTCCCCCTTTGAAAAAACATCAGGGAGTAGAATTTAATCTGTGAATATCTGCTTTCATAACTTCACTCTAACTAAAGTCCTAAGCACAGGCTGGATCTCTCTGGCTGGTTCAATTCAACTTGGTTTCTTTGCAGGTTTCACTTGTTGCTCCAAGGTATGAACTTGAGAGCAGACATACCCAGTAGGAGTGGAGAGGAATCGAATTGCACAAAGTATATGAATTCATAGGTGTAAGTCTTCAGAAGGTGTTTCCTTCACTCCAGCAACTTTTATTATTCTACTCCTTTGTTTATGAAGGCAAAGAGGGCGTTTTGGGCAAATCCTAGTTTTGTTATAAAGCCAAAACCTCTTATCTATTTATTTTTCAGTGTTTATTCTCTGCCACTGGAGCAGTTATACAGTAACTGCAGGATTACTGTAGTTATACGATCAGTTGAAGAAAACCCTTTTATTTTTATTGAACTAGAGAGCACTTTCCCATTTACTAAAATGTAGACCTGAATTCTTCAAAGAAAACAATTCTGCGATGGACCCTCATGCTTTTATCTGCAGCAGTTTTTCTCCTTCAAAGCAAATGTCTTTTTTGAGTGGAAACTGCCAATCAGAACCAATTGTCTTTTAGTTTTACAACAGTGACAAATGATTTTTTGGAATCTATGACTCATTTTACCCCAACCCAGTCAGGATTTTTTCCAAGCTGTGCAATCGGTAGGATAAACCCAGCTGTGTCAAATCATGCCCATCTGTTAGAAAATATTTTAAAAAAACCCTCCAAAAAACTCTGGATACAACATGCCAGAAGCTCTAAGTTAAATAAATAAATAAATATGAGCTCCCTTGACCAAAAGTTTTCTTACATTGAGAGGGAAAATATTGTGGATGACATCTATGGCTCATGTCCATTCTGTAAAGGGAATGAGAAGCAGCACAGAAGAACATCAGTATACATTAACTTTTTCTACTCTATGTATTAGATACAACTGCCTTGTTCAACACTTTTATTAACACTTTATGTAGAACATAAACTATTGTAGAGGATCTTCTGTGATTCCAAAGGAAAAATCTAAATGAGTAATGCTTGAAGTGCAACTCAGGAAGAATTTATACACCAAGGTCCATGACAGCAATCTGCAGGAACTGCTTGGGTAGCAAAGGGCCAAGAGCTCTTCAGTTTTCAGCTGTAAAATTTATTAAGTGCCTGAAGTTTGGCTCTGAGCACTTGTAGGGAGGTTAGCTGTGCAAAAAGGAACACTCTCTTGCCTAAGCCTGTAGGGAATGAGAAATTCAGCATCCCTGAAAATTGCTTGCATCCTGCTGTCTGTGCCACAATCTACGCAGGATGTTCACGATGACCCAGAGAGTAACTATGTAACTGTGGTGGTTTAGCAAGACTCACAGGGACTTCTTTGCACATGAAAAAAGAAGCACAATTAATATATCTACTTCCCAACTTTTGAAGTAAAATAATCTTCATTTCTACTACAAAATCTTGTATTCATGAATCTTCTTCAGATGCTCACAGGCCATCTCTGTTAAATGATACTGAAATTAAAATACTTCTTTCATGTAAATACTTAATAATGAATATCTCTTTCCAATTTACATACTTCCTCTTAATTTTGTTAATAATACTGTGCACTTGTTACCCTCCCAAATGAATGAAATCTCCATATAATGAGAATGGTATAAAGATGATCCAGTGCTGCAGGCTGTTAATATTCAATTCCAAATTAATAGGACTATTATCAATTAGATTAGCTGACCTACTGGTGTGAGTTGCACTTGCCTAGGTGGTCCCCTCGAGCACTAGTTTTCTGAATGGCAGTGAACAATCTCACCTCTTCTGTTGAAAGTCTGATTAATAAAAGCACCTACTATAATAACCTTTAAGATAATGAATAGACTGTCCTAGCTCCCAGCCCTGTCCTTATGTGATCAATCAGGCATGAATAGCAAAAAAGTTACTTGGAGATGAAAATAAATGAATATATTGTAGCAGGTAATTAAAGAGGATGCTTTGGTATTCTGCTAATCCTGTTTAGCCTCTCCTGTTTTCCTTGCTTGCCAGCTACAGAATTACTGGAGCTTATTCATGCAAGACAAGGAAGCATTAATTTATGATGGGGTGTGTGTTCATCAGTTAGTGTACAAAACATGAAGAGTGCTGGGGCAGAAGGCGTAGCCATCAGGAATTTCTAACAAAAGATACTCTGTAACTGCCCTCATCTGTGTGTTCATTTGCAATGTGAGTTCAGATGTTATTTCAGAAGGCCTGAAGCACATTTAAATATCTTTATAAGCATGGGCCAATTTGGAGTTATAGCTATTTGTGAAACCATGGAATTGCTCATATCTTGGACTTTTCTTCAGCTAGCTTTTTAAAATCATGGCAACCCCAAATAAATCCTGAGGTTTATTTTTTAATTACCGTCAAAGGACCCTTTAGAACAGGCTTAGCTGTGGGGGCATTACAGCTTAGTGATCAGGACATTAAGTCAGAGAGTCAGGAGACAGAACCTATCTCCAGTGAGGGGGTGTGCATCAACTCAGGCTCAAGACACACTAAACCGTTATGAGACTTTCATATCAAAGCTGGCTTGTGCTAAACCACTGCAGAGAAGACAAGGTATTTATGTACCTAGTCCTGCTGTCGGTCCTTTATTAAATCTAGCCCTTCCTCTCTCAATGCTTTTTTTTTCTTCCCTCTGTACAATAGGGATTGTACTTATTTCTTTTGAGAAGTATCTTGAGTGCTGCTGGTGAAAGAACCCGTGTAAAAGCTGAGTGAAGAAAAATCAGTTCTTTGCATTTTTTGTTCTCTGAAAAGAACATAATAGAAACTTTATGGGAAACATTTTGGAGTATCTGTCTCACAGGAGAAAAGGAGGAAAAGCTAACGTCATAGTAATGAGTTGTCTGAGTTCTAAAGGGTCTTGAACATTTAAAAATAGCATGCTACTAACTGGCTTTTCACCTTTCTCTTAAAATGGCCTGGAATGGGTACCCAAGGAAAAGGCAGAAAATACTACATTAAATTTTAGAAAAGGTTCCCATGGTGACCTGGGGATTACCCATCAGACAAATTAGTGGAATATAGAATCTTGAAGACAGGCAGTAAGTACATGGATAAATATGGTATCACTGAGAAAAATCAATACAAAATTTGTACAGAGAAGTTTGGTCTTACTCATCATTTAAAGAATCAATAATCAGTTGTTATTGTATACTTGTGTTTCAAAAAGCTTTCCACAGCCCATCAGAGAAATCCAATCATTGTTTCTATCCAAGACACTCTCATGAGCAAATAAATGCTCCAAGATAGGAAAGAAAGGATAGAAATAAATAAAGAAAGACTGGAGAGTGAAATGGCAAAGTTTGTCAACAGTACTGAGGGCAAACAGAGCTATAAAAGTCATTAATACAACTGTCAATTAGCTCTCAATACTGAGTTACTGAGTGTGTTAAAACTCGGTAGTATAGATGGCTAAGTGTGGATAAAGTTAAAAAGGATGATAGTCACGTAAAAGGTAATTTTACATTTGCTGTCAGGTGTTCTAAACTATTGATTATTTCTGAGGAAAGAGAATTCAGAGGTCTAGTAACTGGATGAAGAAAATGTTAGTTCAGCAATGAATGATGGTCGAAAGAAAAAAGGGGATGTTGAGGAATTATGGACAAAAAATAGAGAGCAAAGTTGAAAAACATACTGACACTTCATGCACATGGATTCTGAGTGTTGTTGACAATCCCATCTCCTTGCATCTACAAGGACATAACAAAAAAGTACAGAGAAGAACAGCAATGGTTAAAAAAAATTACAGAACAACCCCCAGAGAAAGAATTAGACAGGCAAGGATTCTTCAGCCCAGAGAAGCTCATAGGAAGCTTTTGACAGAACTATAAAGTCATGAGTGAAACTTAAAAGGTAGGGAGGGAACCAATTGTCACTTCTCATCATTCAAAAATTTAAGGGAACTCAGATGAAAAGTTGCAGACCAAACAAACAAATGAGGATATAAAGATGAAGCAAAGCAGTTCATTGCCCCATGATGCTGTAGAGACCCACATCGATAGCTTCAAAATGAGATTAGATAGGTTCCTGGATGATAAAGTGATCATAAAAGTATTAAAAACAGGAGCTAAACTTTAGCTTTGGGTGTTCACAAGAGAGTGATTGTTGGACTACTTTGAGGAGGAAGATTGCTGAGTCTTTGTCCTGTTTCTTAGAGTGCCACCTAGAAACTGATTATTGGTCATTGCTGGAGACATGCTGACAGAGGATGCTGCAGAGTTCTGAACCAGTAAGACCATTCTTATATTCTTAGTATTACAAATAGTTTTTCACTTGCAAAAAGATGAAGTCAAGCTTTCTGTCCTTTTTTTTAGATTAGCAATGCCACACTGTGGCCATCAGATGTGAAAAGGTAAGTTCTCAGCCTCAAAGGAAGTGCAAAAATGTACTGTTTGTCCCAGTAATTGCATTAAATGCTCTTAGTTTAAAGCTACAAGATAAATATCATCAGAAAAGACCAGACTTGTAATTTGTCCTCATAAGTTTGCTTTTAAAATCCACTGTAATATTAAGCAGGCCATAGTTTATTCCAGTGGAATTCTAAACTGCAAATCAAACCCTTCAAGTTACATTTGTACAAATTGAGTACAAAAATATATACTCTCTCTTTCCCTTCCCCCTTCTGCTCCTAATGGATAATTCTAAACCAGCTGAAATTGAAATTCATTACATGAATAGACACTACACAAAAAGAATCATATGAACTTAAGTAAATTATGTAAATTTAATTTTTATTCATTAGTAATGAGATTTGCACATTTGTAATAAGCATTCCCCTCAAATGTTAAAATATTTGACTAGGTCACTAGGAACTTCTACAAGATATTTAGCATACTAGATAAGATTAAATTAACTTTACTGCTGTGCAACATAATAATTGTGGAATTACATGACTGCATTTTCCTCTCCTACATTTTTTTTCTTTTAATTAGAAAAATAAAGTACTAAAACACCCCTTCAGGAAAACAGTAAAGCACATATATCAATATATTCAATCAAGATGTGTGTTTGTTGTTACTGTGGCTTTGTACACTTTGCTGAAGCAGAACCTTAACGAATTAACCAGAAATTCTAATGAGGTCAACCAAAAATAGCAAAGGACCTATTAAGCTGCATTTTGGTGCAGCTCTGTCATCCCTTTCATCCTTATTGATTACAGCTGGACAGCTGACTCCACCTATTCAACATTCACTGCAGGACTGGAGCAAAAATCAGACTACAAGAATAAAGGACTGCATTTTAAAAGTAATTTGCCTTCATTGTATGTAGAGCTGTTGGAGCGAGTCCAGAGGAACCCACAAAGATGATCAGGGGCTGGAACACCTCTCCTATGAAGACAGGCTGACAGAGTTGGGCGTGTTCAGCCTGGAGAAGAGAAGGCTCCAGGGAGACCTAATTACCAATACCTAAAGAGGTCCTACAGGATAGTGTGAGAGGGACAGTTCATCAGGCAGTGCAGTAATAGAACAAGGGGCAATGGCTTGAAACTGAAAAAGGGCAGGTTTAGATTAGATGGTAGGAAGAAATTCTTTTCTGTGAGGGTGGTGAGGCCCTGGCACAGGCTGCTTGAGAGGATGTGGAAGCCCCATCCCTGGCAGTGTCCAAGGCCAGGTTGGATGGGGCTTTGGGCAACCTGGTCCGGCGCTCCATGGCAGGGGACTAGGTGATTCTTGAGGTCCCTTCCAACCCAACCCCTGTTATGGCTGCTAATGTTATGTGGCTGTAATACAAACAAAATACATAAGTAAATAACCCTGATTTTTTTTATTACTGGTAACTTTTCCAGACAATCCATTGAGCTAGTCAGAAAGGGGCAATGTGATATGCTGCCACGCTAGCTCTGATGGGTCTGAGTTGCAAAACACAGGTGAACTGTCTACTTGGTACTGTTTTAGGACTTGGAAAGTTGTGGATACCGTTAAGCCAGATCTACATATGGAGAAATTTTTACTTTCTCCATACAGAATGTCTACTTTCTGGATTAGTTTACATTTAAACTGGCAAACGTATTATTGAAGTACTGTCATTTTTTTATAAATGTGGTTTGCATTGCTCTTATTTTGAAAATGAAAAAGGATACCTTGCAGCAACAATTCTGCCACAGAGGACAGGAAACTATAAGACTGCTCCTCATTATTTCGGCTATTGAGCAAAAACTTCAGAATCAAGCAAAATGTGAGATTGATATTTTAAAAACATTACCAATGCACTTCATTCCTCAAAAATTAACATTCTTTTCTTTTTGCTCTTCCATCATAATTTCATTTAAATTATTTTCTGTTATGAAGTTCAAATAAAATACTTATGCATGTCAGGAGAATATTCCTAGACCTCAAATGGCAAAACATGACCATGAGTCAGAGAGAATCAAACAGTGCAAGTCACATTTTCTCTCTTGTGTCCAGGCAATTGCAGACACTGAAAGCTGACGGGAGAGCTGAGGGCTCCAACCTGCTCCTGCTCCGTATCACAGCCCATTCAATGCTATTAAATGCAAGTCACCATGAACCAATGTGGTGGTTTAGGCCTGGCTGGAGGCCAGGCACCCACCGAAGTCGCTCTGTCACTCCCCTTTTCTGGTGGGAAACTGCAGCTGCTTATATTTGGTTTTTTTTCCCCTATATGTGATTCCCAGAGGTGCTGTGACTGTTGCCGATTAGCTCGGCCTTGGTCAGCAGAGACTCTGGCCTTGAATGGGCCGATGTTTACTCTCCGGGGCCTACAGAGAGCCTCTTGCTGCTTCTTACGGCAGCCATCTCTGCAGCCCCCCCTTCTCTACCAGTACCCAGCTATGCAAAACCGCAACAACCAGACAGGAGATGTGTCCAACTCAGTGTTCCAAGTTGTATGAATTAAGATTGTCCAGATAAATGGCAGTATGGAGCACACTTCCAACTAAAATGACACGCCAATCAGGCCACTTTTTCTTTCTGCTATTCTGGAGGGCTTTGACCCTTCCTTTTACAGGGAAAAAGGAAAGGGCATAACAAGGTCTATTCATGGTGTTGCAACCCTGAATCTCAGTGCTAGAGATATTTAGGAACCTTTTTAGTTTTCTTATGTTGGGTCAGATCCTTCATTGCTGCAAATTTGCATTGCTACATTGAAGTGATTTGCCTGTGAAATACCTGCCTTTCATACTAGTTCTTTTAATTTCACGGACCTGGACACATTTGGTTATTTTAGAGCACCACATCTCTAGCTTTTGCACAGAAATGTTTCATCTCCTGATCTTCACTTTGGTCTTCATAGAGTCTGTTATATTTTCTTGTTCTTTTCCGAAGGGAATGATGTTTGCTTGTTTGTTTTAATTATTGTCAAAAATTATGACATTAATTGACATTAGATGTATGCATTTTAAAATGTTTATGTTTCCAAAAATACATCAACCCGAATGTAAGAAATGGGAAGGGTTATTTTTCTTTGGCTGACAGTGTCTCTGTCAGAAGCAGAGGTTGAAGGCTTAATTCTCCCTATAAACAAAAAATTATGTTCCAAACATTGATTCTCTAAACAGCTCCCTAGATCCCTAAGGTCTCCTCACGCAGACAATGTTCAATTTGTGAGTAGTCTTGACATATTTACGTAAAGACTGTAGATGCCTTTGTCCTGTCTGGTGGGTCTGCACCTCTCTTCCTCCTCACCGGGGTGGCTCTGGGGAGGTATGCAGGGTGCTGAGGAGCTGGATGCCCTGCGCAGAGGTGAAGGTGCCTGGTCCCTGCCCTGACACAGCAACATCAGTGGGCTGTGGGATGGCACTTGTCACTGTCATCCGTTTGTCTGCAGATAGGCTTGTGGCCATCGGGGTAGAGTGAATATGCATTGTATGTTTTTATTTGTATTCCTTGGAAAGACACGTTCACTCTAACTTCAAAGCTGTATGGCTTTCAGGCTGACATGTATGATCTTCATTATATTTTTAAAAATAAGTGAATAATTCATGGAGCTTGTTTAAAAAAACCCCAAACAACCAAAACCACCAAAACCCCAAAAAAACCCAGCATACATCAAGAGAACACTTTAATGACAGAAGATACATTTTTGTGTAAATGCACATGCCTTGTCAGAGGACATTGTAGGATCTCATGAGTTTCAGAACAATATTTTTTTTTTACTTCCTCATTTGAAACTTTCTCTTTTCATCCCAGTAATGACCAAATAATTAATTCAGGTATATTATATTTTAGTGTTTTCTCACAATGAAATATATATGAATGGAAACTGAAGAAAACATTTTGGCAATGTCACTACAGTGCTTTCATACCAAGACATTTTAAATTTTCCATTCCATGAACCAGTTAGAAACTTGTATATTTTAGCACAGTTCATGATAAAACAAGCAAAATTTTAGTATTTCCCATCAGATCTAATAAGTATTATAAATTAAAATAAATCAGTAAAGTAAGATTTAAGTGGATTTGTAGTGGAGTTTTTTTCTCCCCCCCCCCCAGCTTTTTTTTCTCATTCTTTTTGTTATGTGATTACTCTGGAGTGGTTCCTACAAATATTTTTTTCACATACCTATTTTAGGTACCTCCATTAATTTTATGGTAACTAATAAACATAAATTAAATGTATATCTACAATGGTTATTAGTAATAAGTATATTTTTTGCAGTATGGAACTATTTGAACACTGTTCTCAAATGAGTAAAGTAAATAAAATGACACAATTATTTAATACCAGTGATGATTTCAGGGACATTCAGTGCCAGAGGTAGTACTGAGGAGAGAGGTAGGAGGGAGACAGTCACTTCATGAATATGGAGCTTACTGTAAACCCTGCTCAGTGTGGTTTATACTCTTCTTCATACAGTCTTCCCATTAGCACTCTTATTAGTCCAGAAAATAGCGTTGGACTCTCTATTTGCTGATGTCAACTCCATGCATAAACACACTTGCAGAATGAGAATCTAGCTGCCAATTTCCTCACCAGAAATACATGCTATTGTATAATAACAAGTGATAGGAAAAGGGATATTGAATGAAAAATATAGCATTATAGAGCTGAAGCTGGGCAAACTCAAATGCAATAAGGAAGCCTCGAGAGGGTGGAAGCAAGGACGAGTAGCCTGGGAGGAATACAGAGAAACTGTCTGAACAGGCAGGGATCAGGTTAGGAAAGGTGAAGTCCTGGTAGAATTAAATCTGGCCAGGGGCATCAACGACAAAAATAAAAGTTTTTATAAGTATGTTAGTGATAAAAGGAAGGAAAATGTGGACCCCCTTCAGAATGAAACATGAGACTTGCTTACCCAGGTTATAAAGAAGGCTGAAGAAATACTCAACAAATTTTTAGCCTCAGTCTTCACCACCCAGGGCATAGAAGGGAAAGGCAGGGACAGGGAGAATGAAGAACTGCCCACTGTAGGAGATCAGGTTTAAGAGCATCTGTGGAACCTGAAGGTCCACAAGTCCATGGGACCTGACAAGATGCATCCACAGGTCCAGAGAGAACTGGTGATGAGGTGGCTAAGCCACTTTCCATCATATCTGAGAAGTGAAGTCATTCTGGTGAAGCTCCCACTAAATGGAAAAGGGAGAATACAACCCCCATTTTTAAAAAGAGAAAACAGGAAGACCTGGGGAACTACAGGCTGGTCAGTCTCACCTCTGTGCACAGCAAGATCATGGAGCAGAACCTCCTGGAAACTATGCTCAGGTACATGGAAAGTATGGAGTATGTGTTACCTTCTATGATGGGATTACAGTGCTGGTGGATAAGAGTGACAGACGTCAATCTACCTGGACTTGTGCAAAGCATCTGACACTGTTTCTGCACAATATCTCTGTCTCTAAATTGTAGAGACATGAATTTCATGGATGGACCACTGAGTGGATAAGGAATTGGCTGAACAGTCACATTCAAAGAGTTGCAGTTAATGGCTCAATGTCCTAGTGGAGATCAGCGATGAGTAGTGATCCTCAGAGGCTGGTATTGGGATCAGTGCAGTTTAACATCTTTGTCAGAAACATGGGCAGTGGGATTAAGTGCACCCTCAGCAAGTTTGCTGATAACACCAAATTCTGTGGTGTAGTCAACATGCTGGAGGAAAGGGATGCCATCCTGAGGGACCTTGACAGGACTGAGAGGTGGGCCCATGCAAACTGCATGAAGCTTAGCAAATGCAAGGTCCTGCACGCGGGCTGGGGCAATCCCAGGAACAAATACAAGCTGGGCATAGAATGGATTGAAAGTATCCCTGAGCAGAGAATGGATTGAAAGTATATCTCCTCCCTGGAAGTGATGAACTTTTCCTTAACATCCTGTCCAACCCAAACTCTTCTGTGATTTTATGAAGCAATGGGACTAACAAGTTGAAATGAGAACTCTTCTAGTGCTTAGAATTTTATTGACTGCTGGATTTATTCTATTCCTCTTGCCCCTTCTGTACGTAAATAGTGTTGTTACCATTGGAAAGGATGACATCGTTATTAATGGTTTCATTTTCATTAACCTCATTCTTATGGTATTTATTTTGCACCCATCATGATGAAATGTATGAGTTGTAGCTGACAAGCTGAACTACATTAACACAGAAAAGATGAACAGGTCCAACATACAGCTACATACCCATATTGCCACCCTGCCACACATTAGGAGGAAATACAACTACTGGATGATGCCCAGGCGACACTTGCCTGCCACCACCTTAATTACACATGCAGTGTCCATACATCCATTTTACCCATTTCATTAACATCCAAAAAGAAAAACATCTGTATATTAAAGAACAACATTATGTTACAAAATAAATATCAAAGGCTGTTATTTCCTAACTTCTCAGCAGACTCCACAAGGAACTAGCCTGGGAAAATAGTTGTTCAGTATCAATCTTTTCCATATAAAACAGCAAGAGGATATTCAGAGCAATTTTAATTTCCAGATTCATGACATCTTCCTAATTTCCAACAATAAATGGCAAATATTAGGAGAAATACCATCATATATTTTTGTGAGATCATCTTACTCCTGAACATGCACGTGTTCCATGTTTATCTCATTGTAGTTGGACAATAAATTGGTAGCAATAAACTATTTTACTTTCTGTTTGAAAAGCAAATTGATATATGCATGAGGAAAGATCAGTTACACATTTCCCAAGTTGCTCATTGCTCTTTCTTTGACTGTCTGCTTATGCTTGCATGTGCATTATGCATCTGGCAGCAGACTCTGAGCCTTACGTGATTTTAGCTTGAAGCCTTCTGGTGCGACAGAGATACTTATTTGTGGTGCTAGCTCCAAAAAAGATGATCATGTTGGACAAGCTGCTCCCTGTGCAGGCTGTATCAACACTGCTTTGTTATTAGATCTTTTGCAGTGTAGGCAGCAACCTTCAGGGTATGATGCACCCTGACTCCAACATCAGAGAAATGCATTTAGAGCCCACAATAGTCTTTCTTTCACAGCCCATTGAAGAATATGGGGAGAAAACATGAGGCTTCCTGGTGAGGAAGAAGTCTTGCTCTGGGCATGGCTAGACCTTTCTGACAGAATAACAGCAGGAGATTACTTGGTCACTGTGTAAAACACAGCCCTTGAGCTGTGCGGACCTGGCTATCGCTCTACGTGGAGCTGGACAGTGTATTCTGCTTGATTGCAGGTGTGCCAGCCACATGCTTGTGCAGTTGTTGGACATAGATGGCTCACCTCAGCAACATCAGGACCGTGCATGTTTGGTGTGGTCATAGTAGTAGGGCAAGGTTGGTCAGAATGGTGAGCCATGCAAGTGTAATGTCTTGGAAAGGTCAGGAGGTGCTCATGTGTAAGACAGTACTGGTTATACATTTCTGATTCTGCTACTTTAAAATTACTGCTGAAACATAATGCATCAACTACACAGTAAAGAGTGACGGATAAGCAGGTTTTAAGAATGGACATAGGTTCTTACTGCCTGTGAGATGACCATGTTAGATTTTTGTAACTACAATAAAATGCATGTAGCAGCTTAATGAAAAAAGAATTAACATGGTCCGTGATTTGCCTGTTGTCAGCTTGCTGGGGGCACCATCTGCCCTGCCTGGCCTTGCCCAGCCCCTCAGGGTTACCCCCACTCTGCCCACAAACAAGGACTCTATGTCAGTTCCCCCGGAACATTCAGCCCATGCCCCAGCAACACCACAGCAAATCTGGCCTCCTGCTCCTCACAGCCCTGCTTGGCCACGGGACCTGCTGAGCTGGACCCATATAACAGTTCACATACTGGCCTTGGCCATCTGTGACCTGGAATGGTTCCCAATGCCCAGGGCTGAGGGCTGTCCTGGTACCCCTGGCTGCCCTGCTCCTGAGTGGGGTGGTGGGACGGGCCTGGGCTGCCAGACCCTGACCCATGGGGAACTACCATGGGCCCAGCCTCAGGCCCCAAAGGAACCGCCACCCCTGCTGCATCCTGATGTGTAAGAACAGTAAATCAAATGTATAAAATTAGGTTTGTCCTGAAGTGTTAAAGGACCATGGCTGTACTGAGTGATTCATATATAAGGTGATTTCTGACTGCATGCACTAAATTCACTGGCAGAATAAATCAGTGCTTTGCAAATACACAACTATGCCTAGACTTTCTTTAACATTTCAAATATAATAAATTAGATTTAGTGGATTAGGTATGTGTCTTCCTTACAAATATTTGAAAGAATAAAATTATATCTCTAGTGTTAAGCGTTGAGTTAATATGTTCAGTTGACCAGGCTTGGTAATATATTTTAATCATGAACAGATCTGACTAAAAGCTTCCTTTTAACTTTGAAGAATTTCACAAGAAAATAACAACCTTTTACTCTGTTTTCCCTTCATTTCTGTTGAGAGGAAAGTTTCAAATGCTTCTTTCTAACTTCCCCAAATCTTTTTAGCCATCAGCCCTTCAATCTAAATGCAATTATTTAAAACATTTTGGTGGAAATCCCTCAGCAGTCACAGAGAGGTTGCTCTACAGTTGACAGGTCAATCTATACATATACTTGAGGATGACAATAATTAAAAAGCCTTTGACAAAATATCATTCGATACCTTTTTTGTTGTTGTTGCACATATTCTGAATGTGAATGTAGTGCTTGCTGAAAGTCCCTGATAGTCAGTTAGGGAAGATGAAGTTTGACTTTCTTTAGAGAAGCACTTGATTGCAAAAAAACACAAGTGGAGCCTTGCTCCAAGACGAGTGTTAAAAGAGGCATGTATTTAGTCTCCATAGATACCCAGTGGTCCTTGGATTTGCTAGGATAACCAATAAAAGGATCAATTAGTTCCATTTATACTGTGGTTTGGTAATGTGCAAACCCGACTTACTTGAATTGGATTGTGGCTGCACACTGATTTCACACATACCAGTGCAAATAATATACTAGTAATGATTATCAGCTGCTGCTGAGCTGGGCGAGATTCGTACCAGAGATCTGAAAAGTCTTTGAAAAGCCTTGCTAATTAACCTCATGTTAAAAGCCCTCTCTAGAAATTCATGCAAACCTTAAGTGGCAAATACAATTTTAACAACAATGGAAAATTAGACGAGTGCAATTCCTCTACCACTCCTCCTTTTCCAAGGTTTAACCATTTAAGGTTATCTGTTTTGCACCATTCTCAAGATACAGCCCATCCAGGTTATCCGAAAAGTTCTCTCTGATTTTTTTTCTTCTTTAACAATTTCCTAAGTCCCAAAGGCTCAAGTTCATAAACATTGCTCCTTAGAATTACATCGTCCTTCTTAATCAGTAGTACTTACAGAAGTAAACTAAGTGCAGTTTAACCAACACGGACATAGTGAAACAGAAGTGCTTGACCCCTGGGGATTTTTTTGCACCCCTTTGCCAATTTACATAGAAAATGGTACTATGCTTAATGCATTACTGAGTGTTTTAGGTTTGCATGGCAAGGTTTTGGTAGCAAGAGGGCAGGGAAGAGCGATGCAGATTTTTCCTTGCAGCTCACTTACCCATACTCAGAGGGATGAGGTAGGTTTCCCATCCTGCTTCCTCATGACCTCTCTGTGATCACGCAGATAAAACCACAAGATGCCTGGTGGTGAGTACCTTCTATAAGCTCTCTTTGGAAGGGAGGAACACTTACTCCTAATAGCTGAAATACTGGTCTGTGTAGATGGAGACTTACTGGACCTCTCAGGACAGTTTCCTCAAAGCTGAAATGAGGGAAGAAGAGACTTTCTTCATGTTGTTGGAGTGGCCAACCACTTCATCCACTGTTGGTGCCTCTTTGTTTTTCCAGTCTCACTTCAAGTGAATTGGCATATGATGATGGTGTGCTATGTACAAACTTCTGCCACACAGATCAGGTACTTCATTAGGGTCAGCAGGCAGCTGTACATTGTCTTGGCTATAGTAAACCATCTCCCACATGACCAGTTACCTCAAGTATACCTCACTCTATGGTGGTCCACTTTCCTGGCTAACATATAACATCCTCACTGAAGGGATACCTTTCCCTTGACAGAAATCATTTCCAGAGTCTGAGTGCTTGTGCCTTTTTCCCCAATTGCCTTGTGGATGCTTCCTTCCTGTGACAGGGATCCCAGCTGTTCAGCCACCCTACCTTCTAATTCCAGGCTCTCGGCCCCATTATCCCATCATCAGAGCTGCCAGGTAATGATGTGCTCACATGGATGAGGCCAAAATCCTTTCACATATCTCATAGCTCACTTGGGGATCAGGTGATCTACCTGATTCTACCTCTTCTTCCCGTTCTTATGATGGTTCCAGTTCATCATCATCCTTCACTAAGTGGACTGATTTCTTCTGTATAGGGGCGACCGATACCAGTATTGGTTGGTTTTCTGGCTCAGCTACAATGTCAATCACTGGGGTTTGATTAGTCACAGCACCTGATGGGGTTGCTACAGTACCTGTGGATCTGTTCTCTTCCCCCTGATGGCACTGCCTTCCACCAAGCAGGGTTTGGTAGCAAGCAGTGAGTTGTGATTCCTTGGAACAGCCATAGCATTTCCCTTTCAAATATTCTGTCAGTCTTCCAGGGTCCTGTAGCGGTTCCGGGTGAAGCTCCAGACCACTGTGGGTAAGAAAATCTCTAGCTACCTGACCATGCTCCCCCACATGCCATGCCACCCATGTCTGTTCAGCCCCAGTGAAGATCTCTGGGTGATATTTTTAAAACAATTTGTTTGTAACCCTGGACTTGAAGCACACTCAGGAGACAGAGCAACAGGACCATGCTGCCTGAACATCCCACGGGTATTCACAGCACTCAAAGGCTGTTGTAACCAGCCAAAAGTAAAAAGGGGAGGGGAAAGAGTAGGAAAAAGTCAGCCACATACATTTTTGTTTTCATTTTTCATTCCCCTTGCATTTGTGTGCAATGCCCCAAGGCTTCCTGCTCCGTTACTTTTTGATCAAAGAAAAAAACATCCTTCTTGGCATGAATAACAAACCATAACCTGTGCATATACTCAGGCCTGTGAGTTCATATAGTGAAACATTCTTACTATATCTCTGTGAACTGTGGCACTCACAGGTGTGCCCAAAGAATAACAAAGAATGGGATTAAAATGAGATCAAATCCAGCTAGCATTAAAAGCAATCAGACTATTGTCATAGCCTTTAAGGGAAAAAGGGAATATTTATTATAGGAAGTGCATCATTGCTATTAAAAAATAAATAAAATGCACCATTTGGTGTTTTTACCAGCTACTACAACGATATCAAGAAGACTGAAATATGGGAGAAGAAAACATTCTTTGAGTTTGGTGACATCTTATTTTGGGTAATGGCAAAGGCTCTCCAGAAATAAAACATTCCACGCATGAATTGAATATTCCTTTGATTTGATGAGCAGTTTTGTCCAACCATGGGTATATCTCTACTAGATTATTTGCAATGGATTATAATTCTAATAGAAATAATGTAAAGGTTTGGTGAAGAATACTAGACTACTTCATTGAAGTCTGCATTGTAGTCATGGCAGTGTTGAATGCAGATTATTGTGACAATCTGGTTTTGCCCACAAAAGTTTCCAAAAAGGCTTTCTGAGAGAGAAAATTTAGAAAACTCTGGCTTTGGGAAAAGGTCCCTAATGGTCCCTAATTCTTATAAATTAGAAATGAGAACTAGTACCCTAAATATCTTTGAGGATAGGGACCTAAATATTTAAGCATTTACCGCATATGACAATATAAGCCAAAAGATGCCTAATGATAGCTATGAAAATGTAATTAGGCACTACTTCACAGAGAGTGCTTAAGTCTATGCATGAGGCAACGCTGATTGCCTTTGTAAATACGGTTATGAGTGCTGTAACTGAGAGGTTATTTTGTAACTTTTTAGTACAAGGGCTTTGATACAGGATACAATAAATAATTCCTTTTGGCATTTATTTTTATTTAGTTTCAGTTACTTAAAGGCCTTTTTATTAAAGATTCAACATACATTTTTCTCCAGAATTAGGTACACTAAAATCAAATCTAAAGTAAGCATTTTACAGCACTGCTTTATATGTATAGCTTTCTAATAAATCTTCAATTTTACAAACAGCATAGCAGCAAAAAAGGCAGGAAAAAAAGCATAACACTATCCATCACGAGTACAATTTCATGAGGAAGCCCGTGACTAGATTTCCTGCTGTATGCACCAGTATTTGTGCTCCCAGGAGGTAAGCAGGTCACCAATTTAACAAGCACCTAATAAATAAGCTTTCAGGTTTTTTACTATATTTCGAGTGCTGACTTTCAGGTTTGCTTGAATAGATTATAAAACTAATTCTGAGATGAAAAACAAGCTTTTTAATCAGCTGTGACAAAAAGCTATATGCAGTCTTGAATAGCAGTTATGGAAGATGGAAAGAAATTACCTCTTTATTTTCAATACCAATAGACTCTCATTTTCCATTTATACCATGTGATTCTTGTTAGCTGAAGGGGTTGCCATGAATTAGTTAGATCAGATGAAGCCTGTAGCATAGCCACGCATCCTTTGTGCTTCAAAGCAAATATTTTAAAGCCTAAATTATCACAAGGAAAGCTTTTATGTATTTTTCTGACTGATTGTTTATTTGTTTTGATTTATAAAATAATTAAAAGATAATGTGAGTATCAGAATCCTACGTAGCCAAAGAATTGGTTTTAATATGGGGTGGGTCATGCACTGTTGGCAGAATAAATAACTTTTTTTTTTTTCCAGGGGAGAGAGTATTTTTCTAGATGGACTTTACTTCTGCCAATAGCTACCTTACCTAGTTTAATCAAGCTGCAGAAAAAGTTCTGAAGTAGTCCAAATGGCCTAGCAAAGCCAGAATGTAATGTGAACCGTTGGAAAAGGGATGCATGATACTGCAGGATTAAAAAACCCTCAAAAAACTTCTAATCCAGAATATTAAATTTTTGTCCTAAATTTCTTCACAAGGAATACAAATACTAACCTGAAAGTCAGGACATCTTCCCATAGAAGCTTTTAGTCATATTTTAATGTTTATTATGGTGCATATATTGATGAAAATGGCAGATGGAGTCTAATTTTGAACAAGTAATGCTTGTTTCAACTCAGAGCTGACAATATGCAGCTGCTTCAACATGATCAGCAACAGGTCCGCCTTTGAACATGCAACTAAAAAAACCAGTATGTTTAAGCGGAATCAAAGCATAGATATGCCCCTAAGGATAGATAATCTGTCATCCAGAATTACTAACCTCAGACTCCGAGCATATTTTAGACTCTAGTATTTAAACTAATAGTTTGCTGAGGTGGGCTTTTAATAATCTTCAAATATAGCATTAAAACATACTGTTAATCCTAAAACGTAACATCTAACTGAAGGCCTCCCTAGTATTTGCATTAACCAGACCCAGCTTTTGATAAACAACTAAATAGTTTGAATAGCATACATTATAAACATGTGATGAGATGTTTTCCATGGGTGACTATAAACTAAGTGAAACTTACTTTCTGGAACAGGAATGGAATAGCAAGACTTGCCAGTTAGTGTTTAGCATCGTTGATCCTGAACATGCTCTCATATACATATACATATGTATACATACATCTGTACACATGAGAACATGCACACACAGAGACATATGTATGCTCAAAGAACAAGATTTTCAAAGCTCATGTCAAACATTAGCTATCAAAACCAGATCTTTTTTTTACATTTTTTTTTTAAAGTGCAGAATGTTTCTAAGTTTTGAAAATTATATTTTTAATTAAGGTTCAAAGACTTGACATTTTTCAGAATTTACAGAGTATGTTGAATGTAGCTTCTGCAGAGCTACGGGCATCAATGTGTTCTTCCAAGAGCCTCGCTCTGCATCTAAGCTTAAAACACACATACTGTTGCTCAAATCAGCAAGAAGAATTTTAGCTGCATATGATTAGACACAGTGCCACAAACGAACCTCTTCGCTATCTAGCTGTTGTGACATGACAAAGATACTTACTGTGGCATTTAGGGGCCTCAGTAGAAAAACCTCTTAATGATTAAAATAATTGTTCTGGGAAAGAAATGTATAAGAACTTCCCCTCCCTCAGTTATGAACGTTATCAAATAACGTTATCAGAAGAATGTAATATATGTTGCTCTAGTGTTTTACCTTGATTTGGACTTCAGAAGTTTAAATACTTAAGAAAGTTTCATGATTAGATTAGATTCCTGGAGACCTGCTTTATCTCAAACCAGAATTCTGTTTGTGGGGAAGCAAGACCCATAAGCAGGATGACAACGATGTAAAATGCTGCAGAAAGCAGGAAACTCTGGGACTGTAAAACGAAATAGAACAGATTCAGCATTTAGTTAAGAGAGTGCTCTTACTGTCGTCAAATTACACTAATGAGATTTTGGCTACTGATGCAGGCAGTCTGGAGTGACAGAAGTGTCAGTCATGAATTTTTTGTCTCCATCCTGGTTGGCTTCCTTCTAAGGAAGGAATGGTGATCAGAATTTGGCCATAAAGAGGCAAAATTATCTTGTGTCCATTTTGCCCTTGGGAACAGAGAGAAGATGAGTTGGAATAAGAAGAGGGAAGCAGCTATACTGTCTCCAAACACAGGTTGCAAAGACAGAACAGATAACGTATGGGAGGCTCTGGATTAGCTCTTGAGGAGTACATGAATGCCATTTTAAATTCTGTATTATGGGGGAGAGGAAGGCATGTGTGAATTGCCATCTTCCCTAAAGCACCAGAATGCATAAAGAAAGTCCACTTAAAAAAAAAGAGAGGCAGAGGTAGAGAAAACAAAAGCAGGGAGACAGACACAAATTACTGAATGTCTGAGCTGCTGTGGGACTTGGAGACTCTGGCTGATGGCTTAGGAGAAACTTGGGGGCGGGTGATAACAGGGTATTAAACAGAATAGTGATACTGGAGGAGAAACTACAGACTCTCCTCGCTAGCTGTAGTGCTGTAACCCAGCCTGCAATTTGATCTGTCAGGTTTTCTAGCAAGAACCCCCGTGGTGGGAGCCAAAATTGCATCACTAGAAGTTTGTGAAAGTTGGCACACACTGGGGGTGACCAGAGGGAATTGAAAATGGGAATATGGACAAAGAAATATGATACTTCTCCTCTGAATAATCTGAGGACAATTTCATGCCTTTTTTCTGAGTCTGAGTAATGCTTTTTTATTCTTTAAGGCTGGCGATACTTCATTCTTTTCCCACTCACTTTGTTAGAGTAATAAACACTGATCATCACAAACAAAGCTGAAAAATACTTTTGGAAATGCCAAACTATGCAAAACTTCCCACCTACTTCATCTCACAAGACTCTTTGCGAACAACAAGAGGGTAGAACCCAGTCATGAGACCATCCCTGTGTGGATGGCGTTCCCCACTGCTTCACGTGGGGACGAGACCCTTTCCTCAGGATCTAACTACCACCGCATGCCTTGCTGCCTATAAAAAGTTTTTCTGTGATTGTTCATTGTCTCTGACCTGGTTTTCTTACCTAGTTTTAATCTATTTTATCCTATTTAACTCTGTTATTTCAGACAAGTGTGTTTGTTCTGATAGACTCCGGCATGCGTGGAGATTCAAGTCCTTTACGTGACACACAGGTGAAAGCCTACATGCCTTCTACAGCTTCTCCTTCATTTCCTGTCCCCCTGTTTCCATGAATTATCTGTGAACCAGCGCTGAAGTTACGAGGCAGTCAGGCTAAATTTGTATTAAATAAATCGTATTGTTGTCCTATAAGCTAACAAACAAAAATAGGCGATTATCCACCCTCTTAGCCCCCGTATTTTAAGGCACAGTTTTTAAGAGGTTTTATTGCTGTCACAGGGGGAGCAGGTATTTAAGTACATCCCAGCACGTTTATTTCTTCTGCCTGGCTGCTCCCCCAGCGAGGCGATGCGAGCTACCTGGGGCCTGGTGAGGTGAGGGAAACTGAGCGTAAAAGGCAAGTCCTGCACATCAGTGTGGAAAGCAAGTTGAAGGGAAAGGAATAGCGGTGGGATGGAGGCAGCCACCCAAATCGACATTTAGCGGAAGGGTGTAAGGAAGCAATGCCAGCGGGAAGCGTTTCATCCCTTGAGTGGGATGACAGGGAACTAAGGCACCCCCTTTTCCAAATCGAGCACGAGGGGAAATGTTTTCCATGTCTTCCTTTGCTAAAGAGAGATGAAAGGTTTGACGGCCCTGCTGGTGCCGAGGGGCTGGCTGTTCCTCGGAGGTCTGCCCTAAGGTCGCAGTCGGGCTGGGCGAGCCGGGCGCTGCTCCGGGGCTGCGGGCAGGCGCCGCTTGCCTGGGGCTGCCGGATCTTCGCCCCTCCGAGGAGGAGGGAAGGAGACAAACTCCGGCACGTTTTTCACAGCCCCGCAGCCCCGTCTGCTCTCCGGGCCTGGCAAGTTTGCAGGGTACGGTGGGGTGGTCCCGCGGCACGGCCGTGAGGTGCAGGACCGGCCTCAGCCCGCGCTGGGCAACTCGATGCCTCCACACCCTCGCATCCCTCTGCCGAAGGCGGAGATGCTGCCTAAGCAGAGGAGGGGGAGGGGGATAAGGCCTCAGCGATGTGCAACTATACGGATCACCCCCCAAAAGTTGAACCCCCCCCCTCTATCCCACAGCCATACAGTGACATAACCCTCCGTCGTGGTGCCCCCCGCCCCCCTCCCCCCTCCCGGCGCAGGCGGTGCGCTGGGAGCTGCCCAGTCATTCCTGCCCCGTGAGGGGCCATTTACTCGCTAATTGCTCCTCTCCTCATCGACCGCGCGCGGGGCGGGGGCGGGCCGGAGCCGCCGCCCCGGCGCTATTTCAGGGCGGGCGGCGCCGTGCCGCACCTGTCCCGTCCCGTCCTGGGCTCCTCCGGCTCTTTCCCTTCCCCAGCCCCGCGCTCCTCGGCCATGGCTGAGGCGGGACGCCCTGGCCCTGCCGCCTCTGCGGGGGATGAACCCGCCGGCGATGAGTTCCGCGATATCATCCGCAGCCGGTCAGGTAGGCTGCGCTCCTCGCGGCGGGCGCGGGGCTCGCCGGCGGGGCGGGCAGGTGGGGGGTCTTCCCCGGCGGGGCGGCAGCGAGGAGGGAGGCGGGCTAAGCCGGCACCGGCGGGGGGGTGGGAAGGGGGACGCGGGAGTGGCGGTGAGCGCTTCTGTGCGTGGTTTGGTTTCGGGTTTGTTTTTTTTTTTTAATGATTACTTTTATTAGCTCAACTTTTCCTTGCGCTGCGCGGCGTGTAAGGGCTTTGCCTGTGGGCTCGCTGGGCGAATCGTGCATCTCGGTGTGACAGGAGAGATGTTTGTGCCCCTCTCCCAACGCGGGAGTGCCGCCTTGAGCTCTTCCCCCCCACCCCCCCTCCCCTGGGTATCCCCTACCTCGGGCTGTGGTACGTGGTTAGGATGGTTGTGCCGCTGGTGTTAGCGGGGTAGGTCGTTAGAGCTGTAAATGGAAGCAGCTGTAAGGCTTCCCCGGGGGAGAAAGATAAAGTTTCAGGTGCCTGGGCTCTTTTTTTTTTTTTTGCTTAGTCTTGGAAAGAAACCAAACCCGTGGTAGTAAAGGTATTTATAGACCATTCAGCGTTTACTCATTTGCAGCGCAAGTGTGTGTGGAGCTACAAATTAAATTAACTCTTCTCGAAGGCGCTCTGCGTGCTTGCCCAACAAACAAGCCCTGGAATGATGGTGTTCTCGTGCGGTTAAATGGCTTGGGAGGGGGGAAGAATAATTGACTGTTGCACTCTATTTTTTTTTTCTCTTTTTTAAGAAAAAGCGGCGGAATGTTTGCCTTGTACTACGGAGTGATTAGAGCTGCTATGGGAAGTTTAATTTTGAAAGAGTTGGGATAGTAGCAAGCACAGCTCAGTTTTCTGTGGCAAATTCTTGTAAACGCTGGGTTTACTCCAGTGAAGATGCTCTCGCAGCAGTGCCTGGTACTTTCCCATTCAATTCTCAGTGGTGCAATTCCTGAAGATCTCTTGCTCTTACAGCAAAGTGTTTCTACTAACGTTACCAGTCTGCTGCGTTTCTCATACTAACTGCTTCTCCTTCAGCTTAGTGCTTAAAAGGCTGGGTATTGCTCCGGTGGGAACAGGAGGTGGTGGGGCTTGGTGGCTGTTGAGGTTTTCTTCCAAGACCTGCTTTTGGCTGTCATGCTATGGCTTTTAGCTAAGCTTCTGCAGCATGAGAAGAATGTGTGTGTGCAGGGGGAAAGCCTGGTGAACTGTCTCCATAGGCATTCCTGGTTAGCCTGGTTGTGTTCCCTCTTATAGCAGCACATGTTCCCCATTCTATATTTAGCTCACTTACGGTTTGGGGTGTGTGTGGAGGGAGGGCGGGGGTAACTGTGTGTAAAATGCAGGATGAGTACAATACGAAGAAAAGCACCCTTTATTTGAAGGATTGCCCTGTTAGTGTGTAATTATGTATTTAGGTAGTTGCTCGTTGGAGACGAGAGAACTTGAAGGTTGACAAAAATACCATCTTTGTGTCTGTGTGATATCCAGAATGTGAAGCTGCAATTAGTAATTTTACTTTTAGGTGCTTCCAACTCTGAACTGAGCACTTTCTTCCATTTTTTTAATTTTTTCTACAGCTAAGAATTATGCTCAATATTCAGTTGGATTTCCCATTTTACAAATTCATAAGTGAGAACAGACATTCTGAAAAGTTAGTCAGGAAATGTTACCTGTGCACTCCCTAATTATACCTTATATTCCCTGTTTCACAGGGAAAGTGTTTCAAAATCAACTTCAGTGGCAATGTTAGGTGTATGGTAATAAGTGTAAGATCTCAATTGGTGCTAAAATGTTTTTCCAGTTTCCTGCTATAATGTAATATTAGAATTTAGATGTTAGCAGTAGACATGGAGCAAACACTTGTGCCTAATTGGACACGGTTCCCTAGTCTATTCTCTACGATGAGAAAAACCGCACTGGTTTTGAGTTCATGGAATTGTCCCAGATGTCTATAAGCCTGAAGAGATGAGAATTTAATTTCCATGGTGATATTCATCACAGGTATATCTCTTTCTCTCCTCAATATACACCACAGTGAACCCTTACTCTTGCTTATCTTTCATTGTTATCATCTAACTTTGAAATGTATTGCTTAAAATCTGCCTATGGGTTTGAGGAGAAGTAATACATAATAAATTCACACAGCTGTTAGCACAAGTCAACAGAGAAGAACTTGGTGAGATGGTGTTTGCAAGCCTGAGGATAGGTTAATGTTGATTGGGGGATTTCTGTAACATTACCTAGGTAAGGAATTTCTGGAGCTGGGCTTCTCCGTTTGTTTGGAAATGTGTTCTCTGTGAGCAGCTCTGGATGGCAAGTTTTAGGAGGGCTCCTTTGGAGTGAAGTGCTGGCATAGTCTTCTTAACTTTAATGGTAAGGAGGCAAAATTGTTCTCAGTTGGCTTGTAGATCTGCACAAAGTATTTGATCCAGTAGGGAAGTTCTTGGTAAGGGAAAGTGAAGCTAGTGCGATAAGTCCTTGGAGATCCAGGGCATCAGATATTGCAGGAGCTTTCAAGAAGAATCTATTATACTTTTTCATTCTGTTTATACAAATATCATGCTTCAGAGGTCTGCTGCTTTCTAGTATAGTGTGGGGCAAAATTTTCCCCCACACTATAGATTGACAATACCTTATCCTTGGAAGGTGCAGGTTTTGTGTTCTCATGAAAGCAGAGAAAAGATAGAGTAGAACATGTTGATGTACTTGCCATGTAAAAGTTCTTCTATGCTAATATTTTTTTGAGGTCTTACTCAAAAGCTCAAAGCACCATTATGTGTTGGAAGTGTTCAAGGCCAGGTAGGATGGGGCTATAGACAACCTGGGCCAGTGGAGGGTGTTCCTGCCCATGGCAGGGGCTTGGAACTAGATGATCTTCAATGTTCCTTCCAACCCAAGTCATTCTATGATATCTGAATAAGGTGAATGGGCTGAAGAAGGCAGAATTAATCTGGACATTCTGCTGCCAATACTAGGTAAAATAATTGGAAAAATTTGAGTGTTCACTTTATGTTGTGACAATCTTAAAATTAAAGCTCATTAGCATAATTAAGGGAAAGTAAGCTCTGTCAAATACTCTATTAATTCTTTTTCTCAATAAAGTAGGCTCACTGTATTACAATGCAAAAATTAGTACTAGCAGTAAAATGTCTAGTAAACTGTTCAAAACCCACAAAACAGTTGTATCACAAAAGTTGCCACTGGGGAATTGTAATGGAATTGGGTTATCCCTGTTGCATCTCCATGGGGATAATTACTAGCTCCAATGCTAACTCATCATTTTTCATTTCCACTCATACAAAATGGCTTGGGTTGCCCGGGTGTTTGAAGAAGATTTGTGTTAAGTGCAGACTTCGGGAGTGGGGAATGTAAGCTGTGGTGCTGGAGAGAGGGACTGCACTGGGGAAGAATTCAGTGTTTGCTGCATGGCTCCATTCATCATGTGCTTGTAATGTGATGACCTAGGGAAATAGGTATAGTGAAGCTACTTTTGACTCTTACATATGATATGGTTGATTTGTTTAAAAAAAATCCATGAAAATGATATCCAAGGTGAATGCTTTTGAAGCTCAGCCAGTTATTTTTTAATCTCTTTTTTTTGAGAAGTTACAGAAGTGACTTTGCCCATGAACATCCTCACAAAGTAGAAAATCCTGGATGGCAAAGACCTAGAAGGGGAAAGCATCATAAAGAAAAAAGTGAAAGTTAACTAATTCAAATAAAAGCATGTTATCTTGAGCAGGAAAGATGGTTAACCTCTGGGGATATATCCTCCATCTCTAGAGGTGTTTTGATCCAGTATGTGGTACTTCTTTTTCAGCTGAGCTTTATTCAAATGTAAGTTACTGGATTCAACACTTAAGAACCTGTCATAAGTTATCAGTCTAGTCATCTGTCTCTTGGTCCCTTCTGGCCATAATGCTATTCATTTGTGAAGCTTCTCTTCATAGGAAGACACTTTCTACCTGGCCCTTCAGGTCAATGTTTGACATCTGAACTGGGCCTTCCCCAGATCCTATGGACTGTGATGCTCCTTGCTGGTGTGAGACTTAGGCTGAACATCTTCCTTTTGCCCTGTGTGGGAGCACTAGCAGTTCTTCAAATATCAGTGCTAGACTGGACTCCATCAGTGTCTCAGGGTGAGTGGGCTAAGATTGATCCAGACAATTGATAAGTTAGTACTGGCAAAAAAAGACAGTGTAAAACAACTGCAAATGTGAATGTGTTACAAGTTGGAGTTGTTTCCAAAACCATTATTAAACATGCCAGCTGAAGCTTGGGGAAATGGATGTTGCAGAGCTTAACAAACACTTTTTTTGAGAATCAGTTTCTCTGAAGGACATGTGGTTTCCATGGCCCAGAATTTTCCTGGCTATACAGTAAGATGCCACCTTCCAGTCTCAAATGCATTTGGATGCTTGCTTTGTTAAAAGAAGAATTGCTTTTAAAACCCAATGTAAATACAACTCCAGAGAGTGTTTTTATTGCATAGAAACAACTGTGTGCTATAAATACTAGTTCATTGATTTAATGAAGATTTAGTTTTTATTATTACTGTTGTAGAACTTAGTAACTGTAGTCATGATTAGCAACATAAAACCTGCTAATTTCTCCATGCACAGCCTTTAGAAAAAGGGCTTAAGACCTTATTTGTTCTTAACTTCTAGCAAAAAAATTATGCAGATCCAGAGCAAGCTGCTGTTATGACTTGATTACTTTTCTTAGAAGAGCGATTTGGCATTGTTCAAGGTTTGTGAGTAAGGGCTTGATCCTCTTTGTGTTTTTTCTTCTAAGTTGTGTGACTTGAGGATTTGACTAGAAAACTGTTATGATCTTTATGTACAGAATAAGTTAGGAAGTGTTTACCAAACATCCGTGATATATACTTGCTTTCCTTTTGTACTTGAACACCACTAAAATATAGAGATATGATGTATAGTGGTGATGCAGATAGCTAAATAGACATAGTGGTGGTTTTCCCTTCTTTCTCTCATTGTCTTTCCTCAATTTTATTGGAGCTCTTGGTATGTGTTCCAGACTGGATAACTTGAGTGGGCGCTTCTCCCCTTTTCCCTCAAACACCTCGAGAGGTGACAGTGTTCCCTGGGGTTTTCGGTGCAGAGGAACAGTGCAGACCTGTGCTCTGCCTGTTTTGCTGAATCCTGTGTTACAATCCTTTGCAGAGTGAGGTCTGGTAAATGTTTGCTGTATGTCTGATGGAAAACGAAGGAGTTGACAAATGGTTCAGCATGACAAAGTGTATGTGCTGTATCTGAGGTATGGTAGCTTGCTGATCTGGGGAACCTCATCTGTCAGCACACATCTGCTGGGCACCGTGGTGTGAGTGTGCTGGGACAAAGTGTTCGCTGTGCCCAAACACATGTGCTGCTTGTTGTCAGTGTCGAGCACTTCTGGGCAAGAAAAGTGATCTCTCATCTGAGTCTCTGAGCTTTAGTGGAATGCTTCTGTGGCTTTGCTACCTCAGCTGCAAAGAGCTGGATCCCCTTCAAAAAGGAAAGAAATACCTTCGTAGCTGTTGAAGATCTGACTGATGAATCACAGCTAGTGCTTTGCAGTAAAGAGACTTGTATGTGATATCTCTATTCCTGAAAGTGCAGCATGTGGGAAGAACTGTGGATCTTGTCCAAAACAGCTTTAGGGGCTGAGCCAAGCTACTATATGAGGGAAAGTACAGGGTCTATGGTCATAAAGCTTGTGCATGTGTTAAATATAACTTATTTATAGAAGCATTTTGCATACAAAACCTGGTTTTGCATGGATATAGTTTCATATCACTTAAAAACAACCTGTGATGGTAACTCTGAAACAGAATTAAACTGTGGAAATAAACTGTTGAGACACTTAATTCTTGGTCTTGCTTCTTCAGCCATGGCTTTGTTGGACACTTGTAGCTTGCAGAGCAATTGTAGGACAAAAGCTGCTGGTGATGCAGCAGCAATAACCTTCTGTTCATCCTGTTTCAGGACACAACTTGATGAGGCTAACAAGCAGAATGAAGTCAAGTGGACTTCTTCCTTGTTTATACACTTAGAAAGCATGAGGCCTGGTATGTTAAGAATTGCTGATCACTTGTGGCTTCTGTTAGTAATCTGTCACTTCAGTCTGGGCAGAACTGGAGAGGGACTGAAATCACTCCTAAAAGCATTACCAAAATGTTTCAGAGCTTCACTCCTGTTAAGCAGTAATATATATGAAATAAAAAAAACACCTCACTTTTGAGCAATGGCAAAAAGTCATCTAAGCAGCAGTTAAGATATTTAATAACTTGCTCTCTGAATATTTGAGTTGCTTGACTTCTGTTTACTGCTGCCTTGGCAACAATGTTTTTGTATGTTAAATTCTCATGCCTAAAATATAAATCTAAAGAAACATTGTATTTAAGTTGGCTTTAGAACAGCAACATCTGTAAACAACTATTTTCCTTAGATAAAAGCAGGTATGGGGGCTTTTCCTTGTGTATGACAGCTGAATCTGCCCTGTAGATTAGTACCCACGTTTTGAGATTAACTGTGAGACTTGTTGGACACTTAAAGGTAATGGATTTATCTCCATTAAAAGAGTCTCATGCAATTTGCACCTGGAATTGTGAGCTTAATCCAATGCTTTTGTCTCTCTTCTTTAAGGTATTGTCATTGGCTTGAATGAAGTGGTGACTTGTTTGTGGTCATCAGCAGTTGGTAAAAACCTCACCCTGTCATTAGTGACTTTGAAATATGAATGTCTAGCTTGAGAGCTATCAACCATGTGCCAATGTCTTGCTTCCTGGTGGTCACTGTTAAACATTTGATTACTTCAAATAAATACTACTTAGTTCTGAAGTTTGATGGGCATTGTGCTGTTTTGTGTAATCTAGAAGTATTGCCCTGCATTTCAAGGGTAGTTTCATGCTGTCTTTATCCTGTATTATTGATGTCAAGAGCACGATGCAATTGAGTAATGCTGCAGCATGCAGTCAGATACCATAAATAGTATTATCTACATAAAGTCTTGAAAGTGATTGCTCAGCTGCTTCTAAAGTGCACTTTGGCTTGGATATTGGATCCATATTTTGGAACACCCTTTAAAAATACAAATCTGTTTATTAGGCAGATAATATGCATACTGGTTAACAAATTATTGTTGTTGGTAAGACTAAATAGTAAAGAAATATATACTGAGGCAAGCTTATTTTTTGTTTGTAGCTCAAAAGCTTTTTGTACCTCTTGGTCAGTGATACATGTGGTCCTTATCAAGCAGGAAGTCTGCTGACGAAATTATTCAGGATGTCTGTCCTGACTAGTAATTTTTCTTTTCACCTTGTTGTACAAGGATAAAAAAATATAAATCAGACATTTCCCAAACCTTGTGTTCTATCTAAAATTAAGATAATGGAGTGAAGGAAGACCAGTAAAGAATGTGAATTAGTGAAGGCTTCCAGATGAGCTGTGGCCCTGAATAAGGTTGCTGCAGAGAATGTCTGGCATGGTTTTATTCACAAGGCAAGGCATATTTTAGGAAATAATACCTGACTCTTATCTCTGTGGTGTATTATACAAGCAATCACTGAAGTGAAACTGCTCTTTAGCTATGATTTCATGACTTGGTGATGTTAACTTTTTGCTAGATGGAGTCTGCCCTTTTCACTTTCTCTAATGCCAAGGAAAAATTGTTATTTTGATGTTTGAATTTATCAAGCTGCTTGCAAGTGGATTTATATGTCGTTTCAACTTTATGACACAAGATCAGCGGAAGTAGGCTAGCATAATAAAGGTTGTCTAATAAATTTATGTTCAGTAGCTTTTTTGTTCTTGATGGCCCCCATCTGCTGCAAAACATAGTCATGAACTGTCTTCAGCCTTGCAGGCTGCTTTTAAAGTGTGAAGCATAAATCTGTTACACCTATGACCTAAACCTATTTCTTTAGTCCCAAGTATGCCTTACAATTCTAGGGGCATCGTCTCTTTAGAATATCTAGCAAGCACATATGTTCCTGAGAAAAACTAGCAACTGGAAAAATATCTCCTATACAGCATTTTTGGTTTTATGTTTTTTTCCACACACAATAATTAGGCTAATTGAATTAGGCTCTGTGTGATCTTTCCCCTTTTATCTCAAGTGTAATGTTTTGCTGAAGACTAGAGGGGAATAGCTAAGGATTGGCAATATGCATTTGCAAAATATTAAATTCTTCAGCTGAATGCTAGCTGCCTCCTCAGATTTTCTGGCTGTTGGGAAAGTTGGATTGTGTGGAATTAAACAATAACTTCATGACCTTGTAACTCTAGAGAAGTCTGCCTGGTTACTGCTAGGCTGTAGCTTGACTGAAATGTTAGTGTGTGGAAAAAAACACTTGAGGACTTGCTGCTTGTTTGGGATGCTTTCCCCACGGGTTCCTGCACCCAGCAGATGGCTGAAGAACACTTCTGTGTGAGGAAACTTTCTGGTCTGCTTCCCAATCCATCTTGGACTTGCTAAATTTATGTTAATGCAGTCACATTTTTTTTCCCCTCCTCTCTGATGCTGATGGCCGGTGATAGCAATAGCAGCAGCAGTGTTGAAAGATGCCCTATCCTCTGGGGTGGCTGCTGGGTTGGCTATTGGCTTTTCATAGCTGTAAGGGTTGCCAGTAGTGCAGAAAAGAGCTATGAGTTGAGGTCTGGTAACACTGCAATGAAATATGCTACTTGCTCATCATCTGCACACTGACTCAGGACTATGCAACGTGGTTGTAACCTGAGGCTACATCTGTGGAGGTAGGCTCCTGCACTTCCAGGCTCTGAAAGTAATCACAAAAGAATTTGGTCCATTAGAGATAATTAGAGGAAACACCAATTACTAATTGGATATAATGTCCTACAGTAGAAGTTGCTAAAATTTGTCTGCCCCCTTGGGGAAAAAGATGAAAACTGTTTGAATGTAACCAGATGGGTAAGTGGCGATGCCCTTAGGCAGTGCTCTCCCTTCCAGCTGAGCAATCCCATCTCATCTTGTCTAGAATTATAATATTACAGGTTTCCACCAGTGTCCTGCTAAACAGAAAAGTGAGTCTGTGAAAGAAGTATGAGGTTAGTACTTGCATGGCAGAGTAGAAAATTAATTCATCACAATAGTTGCCGTTTGGTTGATGGTTAAACAGAGACATGGATAATACTGAAGCATTCTTCTTGCAAGACTGAGAAGTCAATTAAACCCCATGCAGCTGAGACGGATCCCTTTTCATAAAGATTTCTTTCAAGGCTCATGTGACTTCCTCGAGATAATAAATTTCCAATTGGGAATGGAATACCTAAGCCAGTTCCTAATACAAACTCCCTTAGGACATTTTGGGGAAGAATTAGCTACAGTAGTTTTTCACCCTTAGAAATTGGCTCAAAACAAAACAAAACAAAAAAATCCCTGACTCAAACTTATGTAAAATATTCTGCTGTAAAGTTCTTAGTGATGTGATATGTCAGGATTTCAATCATCTGTCGTGGGAAAGAGAAGGTACTGTGCATAGACTCATGACTACCACAGTCAAACCACTAATTCATATTCAAAACATAAGTGCTCACCAGGAAGAGTTTAAAGCTTCTGCAAATCAAGAATAGTTTTAAAAGCTCCAGAGCTTCAGTTTTATGGAAGCCCTGTACGTTTTGTGGCTAGACTTTTTTTAAAAAAATTGCTTAATTTATATTAAGGATATCTATCTCCTGTAGCTGTTGCAGTTTGAAAAAATAATTTTAAACAATGTACTTAACTTTTTTGAGATGATACATTTTCTAAGTTATAATTCTGAAAGGGGTGGTTTTGAAGAATGGATCTGCATAAAACTTGAAGTCTCAAGAATGAGGGAACTCAGGCTTTAGTTAAGTTTGGGATTACTTGCCAGTACATGCCATAACAGGGGCTGATGTGGAATGTTCTTAATATAAGTCTATAGAAAATCACTGAAACTTCAGTTTCTAAGTGGGGAAAAAAGACAGCCTCCTTTTTCTACAGACTAAGAGAACAACTAATTGAGTTTCATGGCCATAGCAGTGTGATATGTTGCAGTTCTGACTTTGCAGTGTTGATTAACTACTGTTAATCTGTTTGTAACAGAGTAAGATGGATGTGCATTATTTTTCAAATGTGTATGGCCATTCTCTGATTGAATCCAATTTGACTTCAATTCACTATTTGGTTGAAGCTAATCTCCTGAGCAGGCTTTCCACTCTCTTCAGAGGATGCTTCAGCAGATGCACCTGCCTCCAGGTCACAGATGCTACTACAGTGTACCACAGAGCTTGACTTAGAGTTCTGTCAATAAGGAATTGAGTGTTCTACCAGAAACTGATGAAACTCATTGGAGTTAGCAAAGCTTACAAGTAATGCTAGTGTGGTTACCAGCAGCCTGAGCTAGACAGTGTGCCAAAAATAGCATGATGCTGACTGGTACATCTGGAAACAGAATAGCATGTGAACAATATGGTATTGTACAAGAGAAAGTACAGATGTAGTACTACTTGGGCAATCAAAAGTTGTGGGTGCTTGAGTATCCTAGTAAAAGGGAAAGGCTTACTTGCTTGTTGCAAATGCTCTGGCTGTTGCTCCTTGCCAGAGGACTTCTAATAAAGGAGAGATGAAGCCTTAAAATAGACAAACGTATTCCCTGTGTCTAACACCATGAATGTGTAGCAGATAGTGCTGCTGTTGGAGTGCTGTATTAGCCTTAATAAAGTTCTGAAGCTATAACTGCTCAGTATTACTAGTATGGGTGTATCCTATGTGACTCTACCTAGACAGGTACGAAGCTTGTAAGCATAATATGTCAGAATCTTAGGCAATTGAGTGTGACTGGATGAAAGAATATGTATTTCTCTCACATGTCTCGGATGTGCAAGATATAGATGCATGCTGTCTGGGATAGAAAAGGGAAGTTCAATTTCACTACAAATTTCCTATTAAATATTTTCATGTAATTCAATTAGAATGCTGTTGGCAGTTTACAGAACACTTGTCAAAGCAAAGAACAACTTCGTGTGTTTTTATTTGCAGAAGTTAAAGTGTGAATTCATTTAAATCAGATTCTAAAACTGGAACGGGATTCAAACTCACTTTTTGCATAGTGTTCTACCTGTGTAGGAACTGACTTCACAGGTATTTGATGTGGACATAAGTATGACTGGTGTGAGAATATCCCTTTACAGGGTTGTTAACCAGATCAGATGGCCTTGACCTAACTTCAGTGCATATGCAGCTTACTTAATGAGGTGATGAACAAAGTACATAAATCTGAATACACTGAAAGGCAAAAGAAGCTGTGAGTTTTGGTCTGGGTATGATGATGCATGGGACTCTATTCCTTCACCCCTACCCTGATGGGGAGTTTGTTCTCTTATTGCTGTTTATAAGAACTTAAATTAAATTCACCTGTTTCTTCATTGAATATATTTGTCCAAAGATAGTCCATTCAAGCATGAACCAACAGACTTTGGAATCAATTACCAAAATCAGTAGAAAGTGCAGGTGGTGGAAATGTAATCTTTTCCTTTTATATAGGAAACATCTTTGTTTACTAATGAATGAACTCAAGGTCATATAGTGACTTCTGTAATTGACTTTATGTTTATCTCTGAGTAAACTTACTGATGCCAGAGGATCACATGCTTCAAAAACACAACACTGCTACTCAATGTGAGTTATTTTGTGCTGTTTCACAGCATATAGGCTATTTTATATGTGGTCTTGCCCTGTAATCCCTGGAGTAGGGTTCCAAGCTCCAGTGTTCAGTGAAATTCATTTGTTCTATTGACTCTACTGACCAGCATATCTGACTAAGATTTTTCCCAGAAGGAATAAAATCCAGTGATTTGACTTAGTGTAATCTTATACTCAGATGTATGTTTCACAGCAATAATTACGGTAGGCTCTTAACCAAGCAGACTTAATTTTCTTAGTTTACGAAAAAATAGTGCATATAATATTTAATGACTATAGCTTTCTTTTATAGAAATGCATCTTAATTAGAATTGATATTTTGGTGTTTTAAGACTGAGTTCACATACCAGTCAAAATAACTTAGACATGCTAGTTAATTACAATTAAAAAAACCAAATGCGAAGTCTCCCAAAACCAACAGCATATATCACTACAGAATGGTGAGTTTATCTTCCTTTAGTCAGGGTGAGGTTTACCTGTGATTCTAAGTCCATTAATACACTTTGAATACTAGACCATCAATTTTCTGATGGAGCAACTGGACCGTGCTGCTTTGCATAACAGAGGAAGCTCTGAGAAAAATTCATAGTGTCTTTAAATTATCTCAGCAAGTACTTTTATCAAAAAAGGATAAAGCTGTAATGAAATCATAGTTCAAAGGAAAAGCTGCAATAGCAACGTAGTTGAGTACCAGTTCAGCTGTTCTTTCTCTTCCTTTAAGCTGAAGTGTGCCAGTGGACTTTGAGGGAGTGCTTATACAAGATGCAAGTTGCCCTTTGTTAATACTGTGTTTATTGATCAGAATGTGCATATACATACTTGTTTCAATTTTGCCACGTAATTGTAACTCTTGTTAACCACAGAAAAATTGATTTATTGCTCCTCTTAGAGTAGCAGGATACATTATAAAGGCTTCCTGAATTTGACCATACTTTTTTCTGCGCATGTAGTATTTTGTAAATAGACACAATGTAGAAAGCCATAGCCCCAGGAGCTACCTTGGAGAAGTGTACCTGTGTATTCACACTCTGCATTCTGCAGGCCAGGCAGTACAGTAACCAAAACTAGGAAAAAATCTGCATCTATCTATGTAACCCTGGCATGGGCTGTTCTGAAATGGGGACTGAGGTATGTGAGAAAAGGTCCACAGTTTTTTAGCAGCATTTTCTCTCTGGATGCTGCTTTTTATCAGTGTTTATCTTCTGTCCTCTGGATGTAAGCTGTTGTACTGAGAAGAATATGCCATAGACAGAAAATGTGATGGTAACAGCACTAAGATGAGCGTGGGGAGCTATGTGTTGCTTCGGAAGTTGACACTTGTCTGTTAGTGAGGATTGAGGAAGTCCTGTGGGCTGTTCCTCCTCTCTGAAATAGGAAAAAAAAAAACCCAAAGCACTTGGGATAGCATTGTTGGAATGTGTATGTTTTGATGGCTTTTTCCCCATCATTACACTTCAACATCTGAAGTGCATTAACAGCTCTGTTACAGTACAATACAGTAAATAACTAGTTGTCTAGTAAACTGTAGAGGTGACAGCTTTTCCTCAAACATGGAAAAGATAGTACAGAAAATGGACTTTTCAGCAAGGCTTTCTTTCACCATTATCCTGGTGAGATGTTTGTGGGTTTTTCTTTATTTTGAGGCCCTGCCATCAAAATAATTTGGCTATACTGAACACCTGCTTTTTGTGAAGAATCTCACCCTTAAGCTAGTAGACCTGAAATAAAAATCAACCACTCTGTTACTTTTCGTTCTGTTCATAGTCAAAACTCTCCCCTCAGAATCTTGCCTTAAATGGGTTGGCAACCGAGGTAAAACATTCATGCCTTTAAAGATACTCTAGCAAATATTAGTAGTAATAACTCTTTTTGGGGGGGAAGGATGGAGCTGAAAGGATCAGTCTCATCTGAAGAACATGGTTAAATTCAGCATAAGTCTGTCCCTCATCCAGTTCTACACATAAGTGTCCTCTTAGTCATGTAGTATCTTCATGACTTTGACAAATTTTTATATAAGAGTATAGAGTAAGGGTTGTGGAGTTTGCAGTTCACAAACAAAAAGTGAACACTTTCAGAGAGAAAAATGGGAGTGGATTATGTGAGTGACCACCATGGCTGGAAAAAGATGTTGAAAAATTCCAAAGTGCGTGTGTAAGGTATAGCACTGTAACATGATGGGTTCCTTTGTACCATTTGAAGATTACACAAACTTGTAGGGTCCTGGATTTGACCCCTCAGAAAAAGAAGGGATGAAACTGTGCAGATGGATATTAGCCTACAGTATCCTGATACTCAGCAAAGGAGTATGTGGCTATAATTTAATTGTATAAAAATTGAAGAACATAATTCACCTTAGTTCAAGGAAGCCTCTGTAAATGAATATTTTATTTGCAGAACCACATCTCTTGCTATCAAGTTTCACAGCAGATTATGATACTAATCCTACTTAAATGATTATATAACCAATTAGTGGTAGGTGTTATCAAGTCACTGTAGCCTTGGAAGAGTTTAGTATTCAAGAAGCGCACTGTGGAGAAGGTTTGCATGGGAAGGAATGCAGACTAGAATCTTGGTTGTTTTCCTCTGGCTTTCTAATTTTGAAGTATGAAGTCATCTCTGTGTTGTTAAATTCATTGTCCAGCTACAGTTATATGGAACTTGGAAGCCTGGAATAAAAAGAATTTGTAGGTCCCAGTCCTATAGTCTGTATGCTAGAAGGTGGCTAGATATTTGCAAAAATGTTTTATTATCCTAGAAACAGCTATGCCAATTAGACAATCGAACTCTGTTTTAGTAGTAAGAGATGTTTAAAAAGACTAAAATCATGTAAATAACTGCATGGCATGGAAAATCAGATCCCTACTGCTCCATAACACAGTTCTTACCAGAAGAAACCAATACACTTCTGGTAGCAATTTGCAAGGGCATTAGGAATGGAAATATAAGTTTTGCAGTGTGAGAATACTCTGTGGAAAACAAGCTATCGAGCTGCTTCATTTTAGAAATAAATAATGTAGGTTGCTTGTGGTTGGCCTTTTGAGGAGTAACTGGCCTTTCTGAGATCATATAGAGCTGATATTTCATGAATGCTGCTTCAGTAACTGACATTATATTTATCTTAATTGAAGCTTGAAAGTAATTTGATTAAAGGATAAGGCTTTCTAAGGCTTATATTTACTGTTATATTCTCTTGTTGAGATTTGTGGAGTAAATATTAAAATGTCAGCATGCTGTAAGTGAAGCTCTTTGAGACCATTCCTTTAAAGCAAAAGATCTGATGCTCTTGGATTGTCAGATGGTTTGTATGTATGTAAAGTCTTTGAGTAAGTCCTTGAGTAATGAAAACCACCCAAAAACCCAGCAGACTCCCCCCTTTAATCCAGAGCTGCTGGAAGTGATCATTTTAAGGTTCTTGTACTTGCCTGTTCTCTGAAACTGTAAGAGACAGATCCAAATACTGCAGGTTAAATTCTGTTCCTGCATCTATAAAACTTGACTGGAATACAGGACTCCATCTTGGCAAGAAAAGGGGAATCACTCTACTATATATACTAGATTTGAAATTCTGTTGTTACTGTCTATTTTTAATCAGTTGGATTCAGATTATTTTAAGTTCCTTGCCATAATTTCTCAAGATACATGTGTTTAGTGTATACCTAACTTCTGGCAGTGATGAGATGGAGACCTCTCCTACCCACGGGACTACCAGTGCAGGTCAGATTTTGATGGCCAGATATCACCTGGGTTGTCTGGAGGCGTACACTGGGTCTGGCCAGACTAGAGTCAACCTCCCCAAGCAGCTAGCCCAGGGGAGCTGAGTCAGCCCAGGCTGTTACCACATCATCTGGTGTGGTGCAGTGCTCAGAGTTACTGTTGGGTCAGTAAGGTACTCTGTGTTGTCACTGGCTGTAAGTGAAACTTGCCATGGGCTGTTATTCTTCGCCTTTAACTGTGATTTTATCAGCAATCTGTCCTTATCCCAGCTTAGAAGTCCTGCTCTGCTTCTCCTTGGGAGCAAGTGAGGGGCCTGTGGTGGTCAGCTGCTGTTTGGGGCTGAACCACCACAAGGTGGTATAGGAATTAAGATTAGTATAGGAAAGGAGAGTTTCCCAGACCTGGGGCTGCTTTACAACTTTGTGCTTTCCAGCTACATTATCGACCCATTTGCATTCCCTTACAAGATATGTACTTTAGCATAGCAATACAAGCAGCTCAATTTTAATAGCTCTTGCTGGAAGAGGTTAAGAAAAGATATGGAAAAATCTATTCGTCTTTAGAAAGATTTCTTTTAAGTGCTTTTCCATAACAAGTTGTTTAAATATTTAATGTGGAGTAAACAAACAGATTCTTTTACAAGGAATATCTTCATTAAATACCTATCAAAACAGATGCATATATTTTATAACATGACAGTAGGATTGGAAGGTCCTCTTCTAAGGAAGAGAAAATGTATTCAATAAAGTGATTGGATAAGAGATGTATGTTTCTAGCTTGGAAGTTCTTTCTGAAGTGCTAATGGGGCTGTAGACCTCAAGCTTTGCTGTGTAGTATTTTAAATCTTCAAACTCCATGGGACACGTACCATAAGTTAGTGCACGTGCACAGGAGTTTGCACTGTGACTCTTCTCAGTCTTACATCTACATATGTGCACAAACAAATCTCATGAGAAATGTAATTCATAAGATAGTGAAATTCTGTAGGCTGCAAATTTTGGTAAGTGGCTGTTTTTTTCCTAGATTCATATCCCATATGTCTTTCTGCAAATCTGCTCTCTGCTCTTTTCCCTGAGCCTCTCTGACTCATGGGAGACTGATGGGGGATCCCTTTTGATTTACCATCTGTGCTGTATATTCTAACAAATCCCTGTTCATTAAAGGCTTGCCCACCCTCTTCTTCAATGCTATCTATCATGCACTTCCACGCAGTAGCTTGTTGCTATGCTACTGCTTGCCCTGAGTGGTGGTAGTTGTTCCCTGACGGGCAGTGATGGCCTCTGAGCTCTCACCTGATTGCTGGGTTATGTATTTTTGAAGTGCATGGTCACACACATCCATGGGACTCTGCTAACAGCTACAAGGTTAAGTCTCTCTGCTTATGATTTTTGCATAGCCAGTGCTGGATCTTGGGGTAGGGTGAACAGGAAGTTTCAAATGCTGTTAAAGGGAATTATTAAACTGTGAAAGCTCCAATGACGGCTTGTCTTAAGCCTCTGTACAAGTTGACTTCAAATTGGTTTGGGAATGCCTCTTTCTGGTCTATGAAACCTGTAAATATTGTGTTTCCCTCTAGACTGTGATCCCAGCTGGAGTGTATCTGTCCCTTCAGACACTGGCATCAGCCTGAATGCCATGTGATGTCAAGCCATTGGCTTTTATTTCAGAAGTACTTTATATCACTCCAGTCTGTTAATCCTTCAGAATCTGTTCTAACCACGAGAGAAATCTGTGGAGCAGTATGTTGTGGTACTGTGCACAAGCAGTGAAACTTGTCATGGATCATCTATAGGATTTTTTTCCTGTCAAAACTGCTTTGTACCCCCTCCCTCCTGGCTATCCATTACTGCACCTCTGGAGTCTAATCTCAGCCATGGAGAAAATGACTGAAAGAAGGTTTAAATAAAGTTCTCTACTGGAGTTAATGTTTTTATATCCACTAACTGAGTAGCTGGTCTCCTTGTTGACATGAAGGGAAATGTCATGAGGAAATGAATAGCAAGCCTCAGTAGTCATTCAGCACAGCAGCCCTGTGACAGAGAATGCTATGGGTGTTATAAGACCTTCGCTTATGTTCCTCCCAACCCTACTTCTTGTCCAAATTATACTTCCTCTACTAAAAAATAACTTCCTTAGTGTTGTGGTTTTTTCCCTATTAGGCTTGATTTCACACCTATTTATGACTTTTCTCCCTGCTTCCTCCCCTGCCTTGGAATGAGGGGGAGTGAAGTGTTGCCTTGTGCAAAATACAAATGGGATTGATGTCAAAAAATCCCATGATAATAGGGAGGACTTAAAATAGGTTTTTTCCTATAACTTCTGTATTTCAAAGACTTGTAATATTTTAAACTTAATGTTTTTCAAACCAGATTAACAGAATTTCCATTATGAACATATTAAATTAACTTAAAACTTGGGGGGTTATTCGAGCAGCTAATAGATGATAATACCTTCAAAGCTGGAAATTCACAAATAGTGAACAATCTACTGTTGCCAAGTGAGTGTTCAGTTGTGCCACTGATTCAATAGTACAGGCAGTCCTGAAAGTGAGGTTAACCTCATTCTTACTGACTGTTCTTTAGATTTTATGTAACTTCTACAAGACCACGAAAGATAATATTGTAAACAAATCCAGGCATTCAAGTGCTTGATAACAGTCTACTGAAAGCACTGTAGTTGAGACCTGGTACGTGTGTGTTTTATTGCATCGCTGTTCCTATTGTGGTAGCTTTGCTTAATTTAGATTTTGTGAGGGACTGTCCTACTGCTCATAGCTAATAACGTAGTAGTGGAAACTAAGTAAAATAAAAGATGCTGTCCTCAAGTCTATGCCACTGACAATGAGGATCACTATCAAGACAACACATCAATATGATGTTGTTGGCAGCACACATTATCCTTGCAAAATGAAGGAGATTTACTTTCTTCTGTGTGCTTTGCATGAGGTTGGAAATACCTTTTCAAATGAAATACTAAATCTAGGGTTTTCCTACTTGTAAAATCACCTCGGTTGGGGCTGTATTGGGTGTTTAACTGTTAGCATGAAGCAAAATTATTAGACTCTAGAGGTCAGAAATGAGGCCCAAAAAGCATGAGAAATGCAAAAATAGAATTTAAATATGTATTTTCAGACTATCTAAATGCAACATACAGCACATCTGATACTGGTTTTAGCTAGATTGAAATTTTTAATTCTGTACACCAGTAGTTACTGGCATTTTGAAGGAGAAAGCAAGCCTTGAGTTCAAGCTGTCAGTCTCAAGGAAAGCACAAAAACATCTGGTCATGTTTATCTATCATTAGCCACCACATTTCAAGTTGTTACACATCACAGAATTATAGAACGGTTTGGTTTGGAAGGGACCTCTGAAAATCTACTCCAACCTCCCTGCCAAAGCAGGATTACTTAGAGCATGTTACATGGGATCATGTCCAGGTTGGTTTTGAGTATCTCCAGAGAAGGAGATGCCTGATTCAATGATACTTCACTCTGAAACCTCTGTGGGCAGCCTGTTCCTCTCTGTCACTGAGTAAAGAAGTTTCTTATGTTTAGATGGAACTTGCTGTGTTGTGGTTTGTGCCTGTTGCCCCTTGTCCTGCCCCTGGGCTCCACTGAAAGTCTTGCCCCTTCCTCTTGACACTCACTTGTAAAGATTAATGATTCTTCTCTCTCTGCTCTTCTCCAGAATATTAACTGTCCTATCTCAGCTTTTCCTTATGAAACATGCTCCAGCCACCTCATCCTTGTAGTCTTCTGCTAGACTTCAGCTGGTAGTTCCTTTTTTTGAACTGGGGAGCCCAGAACTAGACACAAGTCCAGGTGTGGCCTCAAAAGGGCAGGGTATATATAAGTAGAACACCCCTCGACCTGCTGGCTACATTCTTGCTGCACCCCAGGCCACCGTTGGCTGCCTTGGTCAGAAGAGGGCATTGTTGGATTATGCTTAACCAGGACTCCCAGGTCCTTCTCTGTAGAGCTGCTTCCCAGTATATCAACTCTTCACCTCTACTGGTGCCTGGGGTTATTCCTTCTTAAGTGCAGGATTTTACACTTGACCTTGTTGAAATTCATGTGGCTCCTCTCTACCCAACTTGCTAGGCTGTCCAGGGCTTCTGATGGATCAGTCACTCCTTCCTTGCACTTGACTTTGAAATGCTAGTCATAAGAGGGTAATTCTTTCCAGTTAACATCAAAACCTCAGCTCTGCTGTCTCTTGTAGATGGTGGTCATACCCTCCTTGCTCTCTTCAGGGCATCACATTCACCCTAGCTTTTGTAAATGTTTCTCAGGGGCAAGGGAAGTACTGGTCCTATCTTCTGGATCTCAGGACCATGTGCAGACCCACTGGCAGGGCAGTGGATCATTTGGCCCCTCCCTGCTGCTTCTGCCTGGCTTTCTGCAGGGGGTGGGCTAGCTGTTCTTCCAGATCCTGAGTAGAAGTCACATGTATCATTAAGCTTTGATATTTTACACATTTTTTTGGATTATGTTAATATTTATGAAGTACTTTCTATTCAGAAGTTAGGACACCACAAAACACCTTTGGGAGCCGCTGTGCTACCTTGCCTTATAGATGAGAAACTAAATTGATTTGCCAAAGGCCATGCAAAGTCTCAAAGGGAACCAGAATATAACATGGATCCATCAAAGGGTCCTTTTACCTTCCCACTAATCTTTCTGCTTTAGACATAATAGCAGGAACATTGGAAACATAATATTGGTAAGAACTGTAACCATTAAAAAATAATGCAAATAGAAACCTTTTTTTTCTGATGCAATTACAACATGAAGAGACTGCAAGAAAGCACTGTACAGTGGCTTCCTTTCTATTAGTAAATTAATGCCTCAGCCATGCTATCTGACTGCCTGCCAACTGAATTTTGCTTAATGTTGAATGAGCCTGAAGCAGAGATAGTGGGTCCTGTGCCAGTGGTGAAGCCAGCTTGATTCTGCAACTGTTTTTCATTTTGTTTCAGCAGTTTTGTCCAAAACAGTCTGCCTATGGCACTGGACCTAGAAATGAGATGTTTGAATATGATCCCACCTACACACAGTAGGAACTGATTTTCAGTATTTGTGTTGCTAGGCTTTGACAGGTTCTCATAGAGGAAGGAAACAACTTCATCTGATGGGCAGAGAGAAAGCATCCCTTGTATTTATTTCTCAGGGATGAGGACCCAAACTACAATGAAGAAACAAGTATAATTGGTTTGAAAGTAAAAGTTTTGTTCCTTTGAGCTACCTCTTTGGTGCATTGGATCAGTGTTTAGCCTCTTGCAACTGAGGTAGGTTTTACAAACAAAACAGACATTATAGGCACTGCTTGAAACATGAACTGTTTTCTCCAGAAGCATCACTGCTAGTTTCAAAACTGATTCTATGGTTCTACTGTTTTCAGCAGACATGGGACATCAGCAGTCTAAAAATGAGCTGTTTTGGTGAGAAATGCTAGATCTATAATCATAGAATCATAGGATTGCCTGGGTTGGAAGGGACCCCAGGGATCATAGAGCTCCAACCCCCTACCACAGGCAGGGCCACCAACATCCAGGTCTGGATCTACACAAGATTGCCCAGGGCCCCATCCAACCTGATCTTGAACACTTCCAGGGACGGGGCATCCACCACCTCTCTGGGCAGCCTGTTCCAGCACCTCACCACTCTCTCTGTAAAAAACTTCCCCCTAATATCTAATCTAAACCTTCCCTCCTTTAGCTTTAATCCATTCCTCTTGTCCTGCCAGTGTCTACCCTTTCAAAAAGTCTATTCCCCTCCCTTGGGATACTGGAAGGCTGCAATGAGGTCGCCCTGCCGCCTTCTCTTCTCCAGGCTGAACAAGCCCAGCTCCTTCAGCCTCTCTTCTTGTAAGGGAGGTGCTCCAGCCCGGTAATGATGCATTACTGATATGCTTTCCCATTAAGTACTCTGCAATCACATTGTGTTAGCATAGTAGAGCTTTATTGCAGTGTTTTACAGCACCTAAAGCGTGACACATACCTGTGATAGAATGAATGTAAAAGACTTCTTACAGTGCGGTGCTTCCATAGGCTTACGTCAGTGCAGTGTTGCCTTTGTTGTTAAATCAGTGTTGCCCAGGATTTACAGCCTATGTTAGAGTGTTTTAGATCAAGACTCATTTGTTAGCCATATGAAAAGCACAGAAGCTTGCTTCATAGCTTTTCCAGTGTTCTTCCAGTTGCTGTTAATAGATGTAGTTTTTACAAAGGCCAAAATCCTTACTGAGCATTCAACAAGGCACTGAAATACGTTGTCATAGTGCTCCTGTGATTATCTTGCAAAGATTTCTCCAAGTTTTCCTTCGAGACTCCTAATAATGGCCTGTGTTTCCAAATCAAGATGCAGGAATAAACACAACTTAGTGCTAGTGAGCTTACTTGAGCAAAATGGCACAGGTGCCTCTGCATGTCTTAAATGCTTGTAGGTGCATTGGCTCTTGAGAATTTTAGATCATAGTGAGTGGGTTTTGGGTGGCTGGTCTTCCCTTGCTGGGCATGAGAGTTGTGAATTGTGAATTATTTCACTGGGCATGTGACCCACAAGAGGTGGCTTTGCTGGTTTGCTGTTCCCAAAGCCCTTCTTGCCAGGTTTCTCACCCAAAGTGTACTGAAATCTCAGCTGAACAAACCAGAGTTGCGGGTGATGTGGATGCTCTCGGAAGCTGCAATGTAACATAAGTAAAGGCAGTAGGCTGCCAATTTGCTAATGTCAGGTGGTGTGAAACCCCTTCATCTGGGTACCCTGTATTTGGGTATAGGAAATCCAAGTCACAAGACCTGTGACATGTATTAATATAGCAAAACAGATTGATAGATTGATGTTGGCATGCCTCTCAGCCGCCAGCTGCCTTGTAATGACTTGCCCAGCTGTGATACAAGTAGGAATAATTTCTAGGCTTTAGCTTTAATTTTAGTTCTTATTTATGTTTTGGTAATGCTTTATTTCATGGTTTGTTTCATAGTTCTTAGCATTCCTAAATACTTTGAAATAGCTTTTTAGACTGAATAGAAGATATCTGAGATATCTTAAAGGTTTGACCACTGGTCAATGATAGTAGATACCAGATCAAGGGTGAAAAAAAGATTCCACAAACAGATCCCTTTATTGCTTAACCCATGCTAGAGCTTTCTGAAGACACTCATGACTGGTAATGAACTGAGGCCAGTGAAGTACATGTGCTGATTTCCTCTAGGTCTGTTACCATCTCTGTACACTGTGCATATTTAGGATGCGGTGCTGTCACTAGTGTGCTGATGCTATCCTGTGGTTATTGTAGCCAAAACCACTAACAAGCCCTACTAGTACCCACTCCACCTGAGTGGGAGCTGAGCTGAGGGTTGCTGGCAGCTGAGCCATCTGTTCCAACGTTTAACCAGCTTCTCTCTCCAAACTTTGTGCTGTTGCACAACTAAACTGTTATTAAGTGGGGAATCAGTGCAGCACAAACATCGTACAGGGATAACTTTAATAGCTTCTAGTTGTGATCTGTGTCCCTACTCCTGCACTTTGAGATGCCTCAACTTCAAAGGTGTTCAGGCAAATGTGACTGTTGGTCAGGCAAGTGACTGAGAGCAAGGTGGGCAGAGCTGGGAGAAGAGTTGGCATTGTGTCTGTTTGCAGGGAAAGGAAAGGTGCTTCCTACTTAGCTGCTATTTCAGTCCACAGTTCCTCAGTGGTTGTAGCCAGGACCAAGTTTGATATTTTTTGGGGGTGTGTGTGTGTATTCCATTGTCCTGGGAAGTACAGAGGAGTGGAGACTGGCTTGATAGGGGCAAACATGTAGTTGTGAACAGCTGAACAGCTGCAGCTTGCCATAACTGGCAGAAGGTTTTTTCTACTGCACAGTCTTCAACTTTTCCCAGTTAAAGAAATGAGCTAGAGCTCTTGGTGTGTGGGGAAAACTTGGTTATCTATAGGGATTAAAAAAAATAAAATTGTGGTGAAGTAGTTTACAATTCCTGTGTTTCCTGGACTAATGGGAGAATAAGGACATGCTTCTCATTTCCCATTTTCCTTGTGAAAAAACACCACCATACTTTGCTGCCCACCCCCCACCCCCCACCCCCCCCCCATATTTAATCTGTATTGGCTGAATATTAGTCAGGATGTTTTCCCAGGTAAGCATTAATTCTTAATGCGTGTGCTTTTTATGAAGTTTTAAAGCATGGTATGATTTTTTTTTAAGCTAGTAGTTATGTGAACATGGCTATGAAAAACCTCTTAAAATTAAATGTGTCACAGATGATCTTTGGCTCTCTCCTCCTGTCCTAGTGCTGTTCTTATTCTTCATTCCCATCAGAAGCACAACTTTGTGAAGTCTGCTTCCAATTTTTGCTCTTTCAGAGAGTGGACTTATTCTTTTTGGCGACTTTAACTCTGATTGTTCAGTCTTTGTATTGGCTTGATTGTCTTCTCTCACAGTGTCATGGTTTCTATAATATCCTCTTTTTAATAGCAGAATGACCAGAACAGTACAGAGTAACCTTTCAGAAGGCTAGAATGAGTCTGAGGTGTGCAAATTGAAGTAATTCAAGTGTGTGGGTTTTTTCCAACTCTTTATCTTTTTGCCAAGTCAGGAGATGCTGAGTACCTGGGTCTGGAAAGATTGAGACAAGTAATCCTCCTCTTTGAGGATGGAGTATATGGGGTAAAAAGATGAATAGGAAAGGAAAAAGTCTACTCCATCTTACAGGTTTTTTGCTTTCTAGTTTTCAGCAGCTGATTAAAAATGTTAACTCATTGTTTCAAATGTAGCTTTATATCAAAAAGTTAGTACCAGGATGTTGTATGGTGTTTTAAGCTGGAGTAGATGGAATTTAAAAGGAACAGTGTTCCAATTAGGTAGTTGGAGCTGGAAATACCTGTCCAGGTACCTGCCTGTGAATAATTTTTTTCTGCAGACTGGTTAGTCTTATTGGAATGCTTGACTTTTTTTGCCTTCTTTCTGGATTGCTATTTTAAATATCTTCTCTCCTTTAAAAATATCAACCTCTCTCTCATAGGTAGGTACCTTTTCTTACTGAACTCGAAGGTCATATTGGTAAATCATTCAGTTTAGCTGATAGTCGGAGCTGCTTAAGCAGTGTGAAAACAAAGTTAAACACACTAAAACATCCAAGAAATATAATACTGAAGATGAACTGCATAGTTAAACAGCATTAAATCATGGCTATGTGCTTAGTTTTTTTCCTCAAACTAAAATGTGCTCAACACATGCAGATTTGTGTGAACTCTCTGCTTTCTCAGGACCCTACTCTACCCTAGAAAACAAATTTGAAGGGTGCTGCACACTCAGCCTAGGGGACTTTAATTTAAAGAGCACTACAAGTTCCTGCCCTCCAGTTGACTCAGTGTGAGCAAAGAAATATACTGGAAAGCCTGGAAAAATGAATTATTAGTGATTCTTTCACATCTGCCCAGAACTAGTTTTTAAACTGAAGTAGTGTGTGTTTCCACCAGCTTGTAGGAATTTGAGTAGTAGATGGGGTCTCCTTGTGCTGCACTTGATATGGGGAGAGTACTACTGCTGCACAGGAAGAAAAGCAAATCTCTTCAGCAGGCTATGCTGTCTGCTTATGCCAGACTAAAAAGAAGTGATTCTATACCTATCTGCTTATTACCTATACTTAACTGTCCAAAAATGCTATCAAGTTGCATGTTATGAACATCTGCCACAGAAGCATCCAGCAGTAAGCTTTTAATAAGTGCTGGAGTGGTGACAGCTCAAAGGAAATGTGTATTTGGATCAGCACTGGATGTGCACTTGTCTAATTATTTTGGACAGTGATGAGAGTCATGTATCTGAGCCTGCCTGTTAACAGACAGGTTAGATAACATTAGGGAGGTAGGCAGAGCCTCTAGCCAAGTCTTGCAAAAATTGCAAACCTCACAGATGTAATTTTGAAGTGTGTCTGCTTGCTTGTGTCTGCAGCCCTCCTTCAGTGGATGCTCTAGCAAGTAAACTTCAAAGCTGTCTGAAGACAAGAAGGGTATGTTTGGAAGTATATGGAATCTGGTATATTAGTTTACAAATATTAATCAGTCTTTGTTTGAGATAAAGAAGCCCTGTTAAGAATAAGAAACCTTTTTGTGACACAGCTGGTACTGCCTCTGCAAGGATTTGGATCTGCAGTTGAGGACCTTGCTAGAAGCAGCTCATAACTTGGAAAGAAATAAACTCCAGGTTCTTGAGTAGCTTAATCAGATTTCTTAGAAAGTTTTGAGATGGACATGAAGCAGAAGTCTTCAAATAAGCTAAATATTTGCAGGAGATCAGGATTTCAGCAATTGGTCTGTGATCCTGAGTTTTCACAAAAGACTTTTGCTGCCAAGTAAGCATTTTCCCTTCACCTTTAGAGAGGATCCCAGGTATCTGATTCTTCAAAATATATTGCTAACTTTCTGATGTTTTTGTGGATTTCCCTGGTGACCATTGACTTGCTTGGAAGAATATTGAGCGTTTCCCTAAAAGATCTGTAAAATATTTAGGTTTTTAAAAACAAACAATGTAGTAAAGGACAGCCGGTGCATTCCTTGCTCTTGTGATCTGGTAGAGGTTTATAAAAAAGTTAATGAAATAGATTTAAGGACTTGATGTAATTTTTTTTTTACTCTTTGGATGGCATTGGAAGAAATGCTGCTTTAGAAAGTGATAAAGATTTCATGCAAAGTAAGGAATGAATTAATACATTAAAAAGCAAATCTGATAACTGTATGTTCTATTGCTCTAGGCCAATATATCACATCTTACAGGCTGGTTCCACCCAAGGTGAAAGCTGGGGAGGGTAAGCCGATAGCTAAGTAGTTATATTGCTTGAGAGCCGACAGTTATGACTGAAGGTCATTACCATGACATTATCATTATCTGAGCAGGATTAAATTAAGTCCAGAACTAATTATATTGTCTTGTCCAGAAATACTTCTGGCAAATGTCAAAAATACAGATCAACATTTTGATGTTTGGAGCTTGTTACTCAAGGGATATGTGTGTGTTTGTAATAACAGTGTAATAAAGTGGGGCCACCAAAAATGAGCTGTATTGGAATATTTCATATCCCTCAATCTACTTGTGCCAACTAAACTGAAATGGGTAGGTACATGGAGTGCAGTATCTGCCTGGGTCTTCATCTTTGAGAGGGGAAATAACTGTTTTTACTTCTGCCAGAGCTACCTTTTTCATCCTTCAAACCTTACTCTCACAGATCCTTCCTTTCTGACTTGCTGTACCCAAAGTACTCTAATTCTATTTTCAGAACATGCTGGGCAAGTATAACTTTGTGATCTACCTCTTCAGCTGTCATTGTGTGTTCTTCTATGCCCAGTGTTTTTATGCTATGCCTGTCTCTTAACCTTGATTGTCTACTGTAGTTCCTTGTTTATTTACATCGGCCTTTTCTCTGTGTTGCTACCTTGATTGGTAGAATACTTGCCAGAGGTGTAGTTCAGTTCATCTTTGGATAATTTCAATTTCCTTTCCATAGCTCTTCCTGCATTGCTTTATTCATGTATGTGTTTCTTTCAGCTTTACTGTGCCCACAGTGTTCTGTGCTGAAAGTCAGCTTCTTTATCCTTGGTCTAACCTCAATTTATTTATGGATACAAACGCAACTATTAGTTATTGCTTAAAAGTTATGTGTTTGCCATGGCAATGGGGCTTTCAGGATTTGGACCCAATTTACTTTCTGAGGAAGTACCTTGTGTTATACCCAGAAATGCCTCAGCTATTCCTGTAGCCAGCAAGCTGTGTAGCAGTCAAGGCAGGTTTGTTCTTTCCTTTTTCTACTCAATTTTCTGCCTCCCCTCTCATGCTCTGCCCACTTCTGTTAAAACTCCTGTCTATCAAGCTTAGTTCCCTTTTGTGTCAATCTCCAGCTGAAACTCCCATGTGGTACTTCATGTTTAGACACCTTTTTGATTATTTTCTGCAGCAGAAGTTCTTGCACGTAGCATGTACAAGAAGTGTTTGTGGGCAGGACTGTGCATAGAAAGGTGATAAAATGCCTTTACTGCTTTTGTGCCTGGGCTGAAACTGGTGGAGCTCTGTGGGGAGGGGCTGATGGGGAAATAAGGAGGAAAATGTGGGAATAATTGTGGAGGAGTGAGGTAATAGCTTGTGAATGGCTCAGTTTTGTCCTCAGAGCTCTCCCTGGTCTCAGGATGAGCCACTAAGCACTGCTGAGTTAATCAGGATGGCCGCTACCAGAGCATCTTACCACTAGCAGTTGTATTTTTTTCCCACCCTCTGTTCCCATGTGCTTCTACAGAATCCCCTTGCTGTTTTGTCTGCCTGGCTCTCTCCATGCTGTGCTACTCCTCTGCAGGTCCCTAAGGTGGTTGGATAATCAAGGCCATGATTCTGGCGGGGGGGAGATCAAAACTCCTCTTGGGGATTGCTGGTTGAGCTTAAAGTCACTGGCTTCTAGTGATCTTGTCTTCTTGATTGCATGCTATGTTCTATTAAATGTAGTACAAGAGTTACAAGGCTTTATTTAAATTTTTATTTGCCTTAAAAAGATGAGGTAAGAGGAAGAAAAGAAGAAAAGGAAATACTCTTCACTGTAAAACAGCGATGTCAACAGAGCCTCAGTATTCTACTTCTCTGAAGCTCTGCTTTCCTTAATGTCTACGTGAAAACCCACTATGTGGTAGATTGTCTATCAATATCAGCAGTTGTAGTCTTGGGGCTCTGATGCCCACAATACAGATATTATGTGCTGCTTAATAGATTTCTTAATAAAAAAATGTAGTTAATTACCCAATCCTGTGAAATTACAAACTTTTATATAATTTCATGCTCTTAATCAAATAGACATCTCCTCTCTGACCTTGAGAGAAATGGGGAAGGAGGGGAGAGTTGTGGCAAGGAAAGGAAGAAAACAAAATGCAAAACTATTCAATCACTGTGTCCCTTGTGCCTCCCTCCCATAATAAAAGCCAGTAGCAGCTGCTGCTAATATGCAACTATTCAGTGGCTGACAAATGATAAACTGAAGCCCTCATGCCTTGGAAATGTATTCAGTGTCTTAGGGATTCCTTCTAGTTCCTCTGGGCCCAAGTGAAGGCTACCTCTTTCTGTGCCATAGGACCTATGTTTACAGGATCTAAGTGTTTAGACCCATCTGAGTAAGTGCATCCCTAAAAAAGGTCCTGCTTGGAGCTGGAGGAGATGCAGAATTGTTATATAGCCTTTTGATGCTGGTAGCTTTGTTTTGCACTTCTGTGTTAATTTTTTTTAATGGACTGTCCTCTTTACCTTCTAGATGGTTTGTTGGCTTGCTGCACTGTGTGCATACCCACTTCCTTTTTCTCAGTCCTTGCTGCTGTCCCTCCTTGACCTTCACATCCACACTTGTCATAACTTTTAGTCCACATGTAATCTATGGGTTATGTGTCTTGTCCACATACATGTGTCTGCAAAGAACTCCTTCCTTCAAAGCCAAAGAAAACTGTCTTGGTTGCTGAACATCTGTCAGACCTCTGTTTGCAACTGAATGACACAAGCCAAAAGATAAAGTTCCTTGTTAAGTTCTTAGTGTGGTAGGACTGTAGCCATTAATTGCTTGGTGTTCTTGTCTGACTGAAAATAATTGGGCAAACAAGTCTTTTATCAGTGCTAACAGCAGGAATATGTTACACATACATCAAAGTTTTTCTTTATTCATTGAGTGCTTAAAAAAAAAGCCACCCCTACTTCGTGGTCAATTTATCTGTTTGTTTTAGGACAGCATGAACGTGTTTATATGGTTGATTGTGTAGCCTTCAAATGGGATTGCTTGTATAATTCATGCAGGTTTTTCTTTACCTTGGTACACTGGACCCATAACAACTCACTTGTGTTTAATTTATAGCCTTGGTCAATGTAAAAAAAGAAACAACAACATAAGAAACCCCTTAGTCTCGTTAAGTCTATGAAAGGCAATATGAAGAAGGCACTGGTCCTTTGCCAGAAAATCCTGGAGATTCAAGCCCAGTCTCAGCTGAGTCTGTTTTTTGGCTTTATCTGTCCCTCCCAGAAGAGCTGGTTGCTTTCCTGACACTGTCCTAAATCCACAGGCATTATTCTACCAGTGTGGCAAAAAATATGGGAGAAACTAGAAGGTACTAGTTAGATAAATATGGTGTTTTTCAGTGGGTTTTAAATATTTTAAAACTTCTTTTCATAATCCAAATACACAAAAAAGCTTGTTCTTCCAAATGTTTTACTGTAAGTTAATGCTTTTGCATGGTGGAGGATATTGTAGAAAAATTACAGTAATATTGCCAAGTACAACATGTTATTTTTTTGCTATTAAATGAATTTTAGTCCATTTACTTTCCTAATGGTATTTTGCAGTCTTTATTGATTTCCCAGAGTAGTAAACCAAACCCTAGTTAAAAGATGTGGGGGGTGAAAACCTTTAATTGCTGTTTCCAGGATAATTTTGGAACAGTAATATTTTTTTCCCTTTATTTTCCTTCAAAGTCTGCTGTGGAACATCTCCAAACCATAGAAAGAACTCTATTTTTATTAGACACATTGGGCTGGGTTATAGCTTATTTAAAAGCACATGGTAATTGTGACCTTTCTGCTTTTAGCACTTCATTGAGAAACTTTATTCAATTTGTTTCCTTCAGTATTGAACATTGAGTCATGGCTGTGACCCAGTTGCTTTTGGGTATTGACAGTTATCTGCATTATGGGTTTATTAATAATCCCATAATATTTTGGGGGGGGAGGGCTGAGGAAAACTTCTTGTAGACCAGACATATTTTATAATGTACTGTCAGTTTTAAAAAAAAAACATCTTCCACAACTGGAAAGGCAGTATTTACAAGAACCCTTTGGGGAAACTAAATAATCATAATATTTATGAGATACTGGGATAGGGAATTTTATTTTTCCCCTATCTATCATGTTGTTATGACTGTCCTTGGTTTCAACTGATAACTTGAAGAGATGTTCAATATCTTGCAGAAGGACATTATCTATGAAAGAAAAAAGTACTGGCTGTCTTGTTACATAACTTCTGACAAACTTTTAAAATTATTTTTCTTAACCTAATATGTTTGATTTATGGGATCCCTCATTATGATAGGAAAGGTATTACTGAGAGCAGTCCTCAAATATTTGTCTTCACAAATCTCATGACTTCTAGAAGATAGGTTGTTCTCTAATGTTGATTTTAATCAAACAAAAATAAGACCAGAGGTGGGAATAGCCCTTCTCCCAGAGCTATACTGTATATGGCATTGTTATCTGGCAGGACTTTAGCCTTCATTGTGGTGGAAACTTTAATAAGGGAGGGTGATGCCACTGTAAATCTGAGTTGGGTGTAACAGTATTGATTCAAGTATTATGAATTTTGAAGAGCTGTTTCTCTTGGGTGTGCGTCAGGTATCTTGGAAATAGGTGGGTAAAGCTTTCTGATTGCAAGAAGCTTAAGAAATATATTTTAGACTTATTCAGGCTTTGGTCAAAGTGCTGAAATGGCCATAATAAGTGAATGTGTGAGTGTCACAAGCTTAAATTGGTAGTAGGGTTGTTGAAAAGGCTGGAGAGCATCTGTCAAAGGAGAGCAGAGACACAAGTACCTCTGGGCAGTGAATATGGCTAATCTACCGAAGGTTTTTTTGATCTTTAATCTGTTCTCAAGGATGGATCTAGGCCTTGGAGCTGTTGAGTGTAATAGCGCTCTAGAGGCTTTTGTAGAAAATGGAGTCTCCCGTATGTTTCCAGGCTGGAGCTGTTACTTTCGATGTAGTCACTCTTCCTCAAAGAATATTTTTTGGGGGGATGAGTCATGAGGCTGACAAAAATAGAACTGCTCAAATTGTCAGTCAAGGTTTAGAGAAACTTCCTGTCAGATTTTGCCAGAAAAAAAATACTTGATCAAACTTAGATTTGTGGTCTTGTACAGTTAACTGCCAGATACTCTTAAGTGGCATTCTATTTATTTTTAAATATGAATTCACTTTAATAGCTCTTTCAACTGAGGAATGCACCTTTTATCAGTCAAGATTTAATTCTTTAAAATGAGTAACAACCTGTCCCCTGTTCTGAGTCTTTAAAGTATCAAATACCCAGCTCTACAGTTCTTACTACTGAAAACTATTTTAAAATTTTCCTGCTTGTTTTTTTATAGCTTAATGCTGCTGTTACCATGTTGTAAGGACACTGGCGGTCTCTACCATTGCTTTCTTTGATTCACTTCTGTCGCTACAGTTCCCTTCATTAATTCTGATGACAAAAAAATGCTTTTAAATCAACCACCTTTTTGTTATCTGCCTTCAAAACTATCTTGTTCTACACTTAAGTAATTGCTCTTATGAGCAACAAATGCTGCTTGCAGTCTGGTGCGCCTCTAGTTTAGCTTCCAAACCTAACTTGCCAGTTTTTCTGTACCATGGTAATTATATATGGCTTGTTATGAAGCTTTGTACTAATTAAGCAAGCAAGATGTAACTTCTAAGAGTTTACTGAGGGAGGGAGTTGGTGAACCTGAGTATCCATGGATACTCTATCATTCAGGGATTCTGCTCAGGATAACTGTTGAATTGAAAGTCAACACATCTCATCTGAACTATCATTACTGAAGTGTTTGCGGAGACATGCTCTGTGTTAATTTAGCAAATTTAATTTGAAATGGAGGAATTAAGGTTCAAAAGCTATATTTAGTGAATAAACTGCTTTAGAAGAGGTGAGGGCTCTTTCAATCTTGATGAGGCAATTTCATCACAATTTGAGGTCAGCTAAATTTTCACGTACATCACAGGGCACAGACATTGTATTGGAAAAATATATACAGACAATGTATTTGAAAGAAGAGATGACTAAGTGCTGGAAATCTACTGGGAAAAGGACCATAAAACTGATTTGAGGCCCTAAATTTAGGGCACTCTAATTAAAACTGACTTTGCATCCAAAAATAGCAGTCATCTTACAAATCTGTTTGATTATATACTACTAGTATGCCACTTTATTTCTGGTAGGACAGATTCTTTTTTTTTTTTAAATCAAGCTGTTATGTTTGGCTGTTGGGAAAAGAGGGCAGACATTTTTATGCCTTAAAGCCTTCTCTCTGCATCTAAAAATCCCTTCTTTGGACAAAATATGGCATTTCTTACTATAAAATTTTGAAGATTGAAATAAGATTTATTGTATGAACTTTAAATTTGGGGGCAGCTCAGACTGGGGAATGTACATGTGGAGGAGAGAAAGTAAAGAGTTGTCAGCATTGCAGTGTATTTGGATTTGAAAAGGAGATACAGCTTGTGGAAAGACTAGAAAATTATCCCTGAATTCTTCCAAGTGTAAGACTCCAGTGTGATGTTGTATACTCAGTTTTTATATCAGGGCAAATTGATTTTTCCATAAAGCAGCTTGTTTTATTTGTCTGGAGACAAGCTTTTACTTCCATAGTCTAACCTAGAAAAAATATTTTTGTTGGTACCAGTAATACAGGGCATTAGAAATATAACTGGTTTGATAAAGCAACATGCAGTGAAATCTATCTGTACACAATCTGTCTCTTGCTTAATGTTAATGAAACCTGTGGTTTTTACAGTACTGACTTAATGAACAGAGAGCTTGTCTGCTCTGAGCTTGTTCCTTGCCAGTGACTTGACTTGGAGTGACAGGATCATAGGGTTCCTATGGTAATGTGGTCTTTAGTGTACATTAGTTCAGGTTGTTTTCAGATCTTTTTGTATTTGTGCCCATGATTTGTTACCCTTCCTCTAGAAAATTACTATTTTTGTGGCTTGGCTCGTGAGGTTAATTTTACTTTTTAAATGGCTGTCTCGATTTCCACTGGTGTGAGATGAAACTTGAGTAGCAGAAAACACTTTGGTTTAAAAATGAAACAAACCCTACAACACTCTCTGACTATTGCTACAGTCTTTTAAGGCAAATCGTGAAACACTCTTTACTTGAATAAAATAAGACACTTGAAAAGAAATCAAGAATAACCTGTTGATTAGTTTCCTTAACTGTCTAGTGATATTGTCTGCTCTTCTACTCCTTAATTATGTCTTTTGAAATCCTTGCTCTTGGATTAGTTCCTTCTAAATATAACCAGTGCATTTGAAAACCCTCCAAACTGGAGGGTAGGTGGAACCAGACAAAAGGGGAGAAGGCTGGGATTTATATTTTGTTTAGCAGAAGGGATATGTGCTTGTGTCGTGCTGTGTGGTGTTACACAAATGTCCCTTGCATATTGTAGGTATCTGAACAATGATGGGGATTTAATCCCATGATCCCTGTACTTAGTGTCAAAAGTGTACGGGCTCTTGGGGAAAAGATCCTTACCCAGAGCAGCTGTGATCTGTCTTAATAATCTAGCCTTTGCCTGTTGATTTGTACTTTTTTTTCTTGCTGACTTGCCTCTGTGTCTGGATGAAACAAGTTTTTATTTTTGGGAATAGCAAGTGCCCACAGTGACCTATATGGGAGGAGGTGCATGCTGGAGACCCTGCTGGGAAGCAAGGAGCTGAGGCTTTCTGATCCCTACTGAGGGCTTTAGAACAGAGGCTGCATGCCCTGAAGAGAAGGCAGCTACAAGGGATAATTTTTCTGTGTAAGGATCCTATTCTCTGTTTGCTGGATGTGCTCAGTCTAATGCAATTAGCAAACTGAGCCTGGAGAAGGCTAGTGTGATGCAGAACAGCACTTGTCCAGCCTCTTCAGCTTGCATGAAGGGAATCTTGATTTCTTCTGTTACATTCTCAAAGCTTAGTATTTTTCTGAAGATGACTAATATACATTGGGTTTTACACAAAACATTTTGATGCACAGTACTTGGTAACAGACTTTTCAATGTTTTTCAAATGGAATGTGTAAAACTCAGATGTTTATTATACGAGTATTCTTTAGGCCCTATTGTACCTTCCCTCTTGCTGCTTACAATATGCTTACTGTAACACTAATGCAAGAATGTAAACTGTGCTATAATTTTTCCAGAAGCATCATTGAACTCCTGATTGTTTCATATGAAACTGTCTGGTCTCTAGTTTCCCTCTGATATGCTGGGTTGGGGAGGCGGGGTGGGGAGGAGGGAGCTTGCTTTGGCTTTGCTGGAATTATGCGAGCTACTCCAGAGTTGTCAGACACAAATTCCAAAATAATACCTAATCATTCAATTCAATGCCAGCAGTTTCATAGAGATCAATCCCATGTCTAAATGGTTCAATTAATAACTTTGCCAGAAGTTCTTACACAAGTTTCACAATGGTCTGCAATTACTTTCTCTAAAATAAAGCAACAGCCCTGTATATTGTCATGACTGCAATATAATCTTATGCTTTGATTGCATGTGATACAAAACCTGTACCCCTGGAAGGGGATGCTCAGTTTTTAACTATGCTAAAAAGTGGTGGCATTTTTAAGCAAAAAGGTGATGGCTTCTCTGAACATATGATGCAATAAAGGGATGTTAGTAATAAACCTGGCTGTTGCTACTTAAAGCTGTTAATTTTTTAACTTCAAGGTGGCTCAATGTTTAACCTCCTGTTAAACATGGTAACGTGGGAGTTGGTATCAGTAGGTGTTGAGCTGTGTGTTTGGGAAATGTTCAGGGAGCTCTATAGTGACCATGTGCTTTTGCAAGTCACCAGGTGCTCTCATGTGGCCAGTTTTTGTCCATTTATGACATTAAAATGGAATCTCCAGCAGGAAAGTGCTTCATTGATATAACTTTGCACTAGGAGGTAGGAAATGCTGTGTCCTGAGATGTGATAAAACACTAGGAACTGTCTTTGAGAAATGCTCTGATTGCTCTGATCAGTAAGTATATTCTGTGTGGTAAAGGACAATAAATAACATAATCCACTTTGGCTTTATCCAATTTAGGGCAATTCATTAAGCAAAAAGATCTAACTGCTGTTCTGTGGGAAGCAAAGGGAAGCTTAAAACAACTGTAGATTTCTTCACGTTTCTTTGTGAGGTGAGACAGGAAGTGAGACCTGGTGCATCCTTTAATAAGTTACTATGATGTGCTTAGGGCTTACACCCCACCTGAGACAGATTTTAAACATTTTTAGCATACAATATTTTGCCTAATTAAAAATGAAGGAGACTGGGAGAAACTAAGTTGAGACCTTTTAAAATGCTATGGCAAAATTGTTAGTCTTACATAAAATGAAATATTTTTTTAAAGGGAGAAACTTAACTTTTTGAATTCCCCCTGAGCTAACATTTGTTTCTATTGAGCATGGCAGGGCAAAAAGAAAAGCAGCTTTCAAAGCATTGCTTTTATGAAGATCCCCTTCGGTCTAATGAATAAGTAATATGCCATCTTGTAAAGCTATTACCCATTCATAATGCATCCATATTATGGTAACAGATTGTAAATTGAGAAATGTGTTGTTTCTTGCTCTGTTATGTCTGGCTGGGGCTGTCCCATAAGAATAACTGATGATCCTGCACATCAGGCTTCAGTCATTTGGTAAAAGTCACTGCAGAAGTGCATGTTTTTAGGATTCTGTGCCTTACTCTGGAGTCTATTGTAGTATGAGAGGAGGATATTTTTCATTATTAAACAATAGCAAGTTTAGCTGGGAGGGGGAGGAACAACAACAAAAACTCCCAAAGAAAATCATGGGCATTTAATCTGAGCAAAGCCCTACAGAAGAAATTAACAGGTAGAAGACGTTTTTGTGATTCTGATATCTAGAGTTGGATTACTTCAATTTGAATTACTAGTTTTTTAGTCACAAGTTATTTTCAAGTATAAAAGTCCAAATAGATGAAAATTGTATTTGTGAACAGCAGAAAGTGGCCGTCTGGAAGAAATGCAATTTTCTGTCAGTCTGCAATTCCTGACAGTCATCTTGTCTCCTTGAAGCTAGAATGGTCAAATACATGGCTAAAATGCAAGTGAGGCATATTAACATCATTCTTTAAAGCAGAGTTCAGATTTGAGGAGGACACTGCTTATTTTGTGTTTTGAAAAAGGGACAACAAATATGTTATCCTTCTTCCTAGCTTCTAATGTGCTCTAAGGTGCTTTTTTAGATTATTGTCCTGTTATATTGACCAGTGCTGAATTGCTTATTCTAGAAATGTGGTGTTGCTTCTCCTAGATATTGATCTTTTCTTCCTTAAAGTTTATTTTATAATACTCAAAAACCTATGCATTGTCCTATTCCTTTTGGTTTTCTCATTTAGTACAGTCCTTGAGGTGGTATTGCAGGAATCTTTAAAAACTATTGCTCAAACCGTACCTGTATCTTCTTAATGTATGCAACTCTAGCTATTTTCTAAAAACACACAATGACATAAAACTATACCCTCCTGAAAAAAATAAAGAAGCCTCACAGCATTCAGGGTCTTGTATAATAATTTTCATTTTTTAATGGTAATATTTTTCTGAAAGCAGTTGTTAATGATGACATTACCACAGGTGTTAACATACTGTATCTTTTTTTACTATTTTAACCTAATTAACTTACACAGACTTTAAAGTAACTTCACTGATGCTGAAGGACAAATGCTCTTTAGTTGCCTATTACAGTAATATTATTTGTATTAGTCTTGCAGCTGTTGTAGAGCATAGACACCGCCTGTATAATGAAGGGAATTCATTCTGCTCCTGTAACAGTAAGCAATACACATCTTGGTGTAATCTTGACCCATTTTATTGAAGGGAGAATTGCATTAGAAGTACAGCAGTGTCCTGTCTTTCCTAGTCATGTCAGTCACCTACTTTTGAGTATTGCTTTCCTTCCATGCCTAGAAGCAAAGTGAAGCATAATATATGGAAAAGTAAACAGAACCACCGTTTGAGGTTATAGATGACTGATATATGTGAACTTCAGGCAGAGTTGCAGGTGCTGCTGTTCTGTTTGAACTGTGCAGCCAATTCCCTTGCTTAAACTAAGGTGGATAATGATGGTGATGAAGATGCTTTCTGCTGTGAAATGAGATAATTGTTTTGAGTTGGGGAAATGGTTGCTGAGAGTGGAACCTTCGACAGTGAAGTATTTCAGTTTATCTTGTTTTATAATGAAATGCACTTGGCAGTAACTTCCTTTTTAATTCATCTAAATCTTGTCTTTAAGAACTGTTAGCCTGAGAAATAGTTAAACTCACTCCATGTGAAAGGAAGTTAAGATGTTCCTTTACTACAGATAGTGGGGCAGGTGAGGGGGACAGCATATTAAGTGGGCCACAGATCAGGAATGTCCTAGAACATCCCATCACTTTACAGTAATGTTTGGGTTTAGACACACTTTCATCTTTTCATCCTTTCAGGGGTTTATCAACCTTTTCATTATACATCAGTAGTTACATAGAAATATAGAAAAAGCTTTTTGTGTTCTACCTTCTGTTTTGTGTTGCCTGTTAAGGTTCTCTTGCTCTTAACGGTGGTGATAAGACTACATGTAAATATAACCTAGTGTGCCTTTACTTTCACATGACCAATCTACTTGAATTATGTAGGCATTTCTTCCGCAGGAGAATTTGGACAAGTGATTGCTAACCCTCCTAGTAAGCCTGTCCTACTTTGAAGAGGATGGGGAGCTGAATGGTCAGGTGTTGACAACACAAAGAGGATTTGTCCACCTCTCTATGCCTAAAGTCCTGCCAGGATGGCAGACAAGGCAATAGCTGAAGTGCCAACTTCAATATAAAGGTCAAAAGAGTAGCTTTTAGAATGAGAAACCTGGGGTTTCACTGGTGGATTACTTTTCCTGGGGCAAAAGGGAAATCTGGAATCTTTGCAGCTCCGAGTTGAACAGTTTCCTGTTCTCTTGAGGGGGAAGATTGTTTCAGTGAGGAAAAATATATAATGGATTTATTGTGGCAGTGGGGAGTATGCTGGTCATACACTCTCACCTCTTCACACTAGAGATGCATTAATGTTCAGCCTGTCAAAGTAATAAAGCCTCAGCTAGCTGTTTAAATTGATCTGATTGTCTGCTTTTATTCACCTGTGTATCCTAATTGATTAAACATTATTTTAAGACATCTGCTGTCATGCTGGTTTTAAGCCAAACCAGTCTTGAACCTTTCAAAGGCTGAAGGTGCTGAAGAAGCCTTGCACACACACATTCCTTCCTTTCTCTCTACCAGACTATTTTTGAAACCTGTCTTTCCCTCTGTTCAGTAAGAGAACTGTCCCTCAAGATTGCTAGAATATTCCTAACAGACCAGATAAATGATAGATTAAGTCCTGGGAATTCCCAAAATTCCTCTACCCCAAATATACATGGAAAGACTGAGGGTGTGTTTGTATGTATCTATATATATATTTGATTAATAGTGATGTGAGGAAAGAGGAAGCAGTCTTACTGTGCTTTATTTTTCCTTAATTATAGAGAGCTGTGATAAAATATATTAAGGTAAAGAAATATATTTGACTAAGCTGTCAAAGCAAAAAAGAATAAAACCTACTTCCTTCAGAATATCTCCAGTGAAGCAGAAATTACTTTTTAAAATATATAATTAGATCATGGTCCAGAAGGTAGCTATTGTAGTTTGTGCAAAAAGAAGCAATAATATTTTTTAAATAGATCCTCCTTAATCCTCCAAGAGTTTAATTGCTGGTAGGACTCTGTTCTGTTAATATTTTCATCACTTTATTTCTGCAAAGACTTCAGCAAAACCTGGATTCTAAGAACAAATATTATTAGTGTTTTGAGAAGAATTACTTCCAATGCCTTAAAGTTAAAGCCATTTTTTCCAAGATCAGCAGAGCATGGTTTATCTAGCCTGAGGACTCTGATTTGCTTTTCAGAGGACAAGTGAAGCTGCTGGCCTTCGGTATTGTCTGTGTGGTCTGCTATGCATGGTGATCTCTGTGTCCTTGGGTACTACAGAGGCGTGTGAAAGGGGGAGCATGGGGGCATGTGTGACATGTATTCCCTGAGGTGTGGGAGAAGTGTCCTCTGGCCTCTCTTCTAGGCTGAGGTAGCTGCAAATACAGAAGAGCAAGAGACAGCACAGTGGATTTTGCTGTGAAGAAGGTAGCCGTTGGTACAGCTCAGCAATGAAAACATCTTTGCCCTGCCCCCTTGAGAGCTTCAGTCAGCATATCCTGACCTGAAATCAAGGCACTTGTCTGGTATCCGTGTACTTAGTTACTCTGTATCTCAGGGCAGATTCAAAAAAGATGAACTCTTCTGAATTATTTAAATTCTACTTTGTGCAACTATTTCCTTTTCTCCCTGCCGCCCCCTCCCCCATGTATGTGAATTCACTAAAAGAAAACCTTGAACTTGTATCTGAGTCACAAACAAGGTAATTACAGGGGCTTCCTGGACTTAAAAGGGAAAGAGATTTCCTTGAGGGAAACACCTACACTTCTTGCTGATCTGGGGCTTTACCTGGGTGATTCAGCAGTCCTTGTCCTCATGCTTTCCTCCTTTGTAGCATACATAAGTTGCCAGTATTGTTTTAAATGGTCCCATGTCCTCTGTTAGATTTAATTTGGAAGCATAGGCTGGTACATGAACATCATGTGGTCCAACCCCATGTTCAGAGCAGTATCAGCAAGAGCAGTCAGGGCTGTGTCCACTTGTGTTGTGAATATCTTTCAGTCTAACCTGTCCTAAGAGTGTCCCTGCATACTCAGGCAGCATCTGTATTTTCTGAGCTATCTACCCCTAATTCCACTTCTTGTACACTTTGGGGTTTTTTTGTCTGGGTCTTGTCAGGAGCTCCTTGTTTATCTCTGCATTATCTTGTGTTTCTTGCTTTTATTTCTCCTTGTTATGATGGACAGCTCCTGAGCTTGGAGGCAATCCCTGACAATCAACTATCTTTCCTGGATCCTTCTTTTCAAGGCTGTTTCCTGTGGGATTCTTCCAAGTACAGCCATGGACAGACCAGTTTGTTCTTAAGTCCAGGGGTTGTGTTCCCAGTCTTTGCCTTGTGTGTTTCTCTCAGGCTTTTGAAGTGGTTGCTGCAGCCAAGGCTGCCCCAAGCTTTTACACTCTCAACCTATTATCCTATTCCTTACTCTTGAGTACTGCATCCAGCAGAGTGTCTCCTTGTTGGATTCTTGATCAGCAGTCTCAGGGATTTATTACCAATGCTCTCCAAAAATTCTGGAAACTCAGTCATGTGGGGTTTTCAAGGGAAAGCAGACAGTAAATAAGCTTTGCTTCATTTATTTCTGGAGTCTGAAAGAACAATAGCTGTCAATGGCACTACAGATGTTGTAACAAAGTCTCCAGGGTGACTTTTCCTAGATCTCACTGAGTAAAACAGTGTGAGATCAATGACCTTATAGATGCTTTCTGAGGACTGTGAACTCAAAAGTGTTATATCAACTTAAAACAATTATCCATGTAGTCAAATAGCTGTTTGTCAATGGAAAGCTCTGAGATGTCCAAGAGCAATGTAACAATTCTTTTGCTTGAGGATGGAATAAGTTGCTCCTACTAGAAATTGGTTTCCTTAGATCCTCTTATAACTCCCACCAATTAGTGATGCATTTATCAGCAAATATTCTATCAATTTTTTTCTAATAAGCTGTGAGGCTTTCTACTTTGTGGTAGTGATTGTTTTTTTTTTACAGATTAATTATAGCTTGGGTAAAAATTTCCTTCACCAATCTTAAATGTCTGCGTTTCAGTTTCATTGATCGGCCTTTGCTCTTGCATTAGGAGACACAGCAATTAGTAGTGCCTAATTTGCGTTCTCTCTACCATATGCTGTTTTGTGCCTTTCTATTCTGTCTCTTATTAATCATCTCTTCTCTGAGCTGAACCTTCCCAATCTCTTCAGTCTCACATTGTCACATGCAGTAAGATCAATGCGAGTGCGGAGCGGCTTCAGATGCTGCAGTGGAAGTTTCTTGTGCAAGGGTCTACCTTGTATCAAGAATAACAATTTCATGAAGCATTTGGTTGAGTGTTTACTTCAGCGTGATTGGAGAGATACTTTACATGAGTAGTTCCTGCAATTACTGTTGTAAAGAGAACAACGGTGTATTCAATGTATTGGTAATGAACAAATCTTAAAATGTCTCCTAATGCTCATTTAATTAAGTTATTTGGTATCTCATATTACCCAGTAAGTTTTAAATGTCTATTTTCTAACTAATCTAAAAATTACTTCAATTGACTGTTTCAATAATAGGATGCAATCGTGTATGTTATTGATAATTTGATTTATTCACTTACCCCGATTACTCTGTATCTAAGCAACTGTGCCTGCAACAAGGTATCTGATTTACAGAGGAGTGATAAAGTGGCTTGTGCATGCAGTTTATTAAGGCATGGACTTCCTCCAAAAAAAGCAGAGATGTGTATATTTCATAGAATCTCCCTGATAACTGCTTCCAAGTTGTACATTTACACGTAAGTCTCTCACTGGGAGGTGGCTTAGCAGTCTTGAAATGTTAATCTCTTTTCATAAGCCTCTGAAAACTGGTGTTCAGTAAAAGGGGGTAGGGGAGACCAAGGGCAAAAAACTTCTATTGTTTTTTCTCTCTAAGTCTTACATGTTTGAACCTGACATTCAAACAAGTATAGCTTATATTAAATATCTCACTGAGAAAGAAGAAATGACAAATGTCTATTTGATGTTGCATTGTCAGAAGAGTTGTTAGTGTTAGACATTTCTTTCCTGTTAGGGAGACCATAGATTATGGCCTTATCTGTACTCTCAGTTAATACTTCTGTGTTTCAAAGCAGACTGACATCTTCAGTAGTTATCCCACACATTAAAGATGCCATGAGCTGTGTGTGGTGGCTTCTGCCACCGGGGAAGTAAAGACAGACCACATTACCGACAAGATTACGTAGTAGGCTTATGCTTTTCTCTGAAGTATGGGTTTTTCCTTCTCCTGATTTCCAGATGTAAGCAGAAATCTTTGTGAAAGTGGATTTTAATTATGTGTGAAGGACTTCACTAAGTGCCAATTATGAAAAAGTGTTCTTTCTAATGTACCATACGAAAAAGTACACTGTACTTAATTTTTGGTTGGTTTTTGGTTGTGTGTTGCCGTGTCGTGTCCGGTCGTGTGTGTGTCCCCCCCCCCCCCCCCCCCCCCCCCCCCCTGCCCAAAGCAGGAGGTATGTCTTCTGGAAATTAACTAGTGAATCATTAAGCTTGCATTTTTACAGGATACACTTACTTTTGTACACTTAGGTCTTCATGCAAGCCTCAATTGCACAGCCTTAAATCTGCCGAGAGTTCTAGAAAAGGATTACAGACGAACTAGACCATTTCCAGAACTGCACGGAGCATAAGGGATGTGCTAAAGTGTATTGATGGAAGAGGGGGAAAAAATAAGTAAATAGTGAGTGGAATGAGTAAAATATGTGTATGTTGTAATAAAACCATGGGTAACGTAGTGTCTCCTCGTGGAGATGTGTGTTGAATAAAGATGCCTAAGAAACTTAGCTATCGTGAAAATCAGTGAAGGAATTAATGTACTGATGAGAGTTGTTACTTCCTGGCAGAACGTGTCCATTCTTCAGGAGGAACCTGATAGTAATACTCAGCTCATATGCCTTCTTGAAACCTTTGAACAATACCTGCTCTGGCACAATACCAGCCAGACCAGTCATCTAAATCATTGAATCTTTAAGGTTGGAAAAGACCTCCGAGATGATCAAATCCAACCATTTGTCTGATACCACCATGTTGACCTTAAAAATGCTGAAGGAACAAAAGAACTTGATAGTACTAAAATCAAACTGTAGCTTAATATTGATTTTTATAGCTAATAGTGAGGTGCATAACCCATTGCAGAGACTTTTTCTGAAGTGGAAGGAGGAAAAGCTCTACAGTTGCGAGTCCCTATTTTTTTCTTCCTGACTCTTCCTAGGGTGACTGCATAATAGCAGTGAAGGCTTAATATATAACTTCAGTGACATGGTTACTTTAAATTTTTCATAGTTTTGTCTGATTGTACAGGGAGCATGAGGGCAGGAAAAAGTAATGCACTTCATAACTATCCTAACACTTTCACTGGATCCAAATAGAAATGGTAGAAAACAACAGATTACTAGCAGCATTGGCTTCTGTCTATAAAATTATCAAACTACATAGGAAAAAAATGCACAATCAAGGTACTCATCCAGTAAAAACTTCATATGGAAAGGTCTGTTGGGAAGCTCTAAGTGATAGAGGCTCGGGAAGAAAACCCTGGCATTTCTAGGTAACTTTTCATGTAAGCAGTATAATAATTTATTGCTTCCTCTTTTCATCTACCACCAATTCCAATATAAATGAGCTAGGAAGTGACCACAATAACTTTTTTTTCTGAAGGTTAATTAGCAGCTTAAATGACTGAATTTGGGCAGTTTTGTGGAAATGGGTGTATCTCGGGTGCAGTTCAAGGAACGTGCTCCCCATATGAAAAACCCAGCACTCATCAGTTCTCACTTAAACCTGAGGCAAAATGAGCATAGGGACTGGTCTAACCTCTTTAGCAATCACTGTGCTGAGACAGTTTCTGGCACACTGAGCGTTCATGTTTCTCAATGCTGGCTTCTTTATATTCATCTTTCATCTGTCTTGTAGACTGTAAATTCTACGATCCAGAACCATCTTTCATCAGTGTTTTGTGAAAGCCTTGCACAGTGAGTCCTGAGCCAGAACTTCAATATGAATAATAAATGTAGTTCTGATAAAGTATCCTTCTGAAAAAGGAGGAGGAAAAAAGAGAACCAGGTTCAATGTAACACAGTATTAATGACTACTATGATGTTATACAGACAGGTTGAGAAGTTTGGATTTGTTCTCGTCTGGATGCCTATCTGTGTAATATGAGATAGGGAGCCTGCTTTGGCAGGGGGGTTGGACCCGATGATCTCTTGAGGTCCCTTCCAACCCCTAAGATTCTGCGATTCTGTGATTCTGTGATTCTACATCAGCCCTGCTGGGAAACACAAGCAAGTACTAATTTTAGTGTCTATCATGTGCTATTGACTGGGCATCAACAGGGCTGTTTCAGCAGTGAAGTGGATGCTATCCATGCAAATCATTGCTACACAGCAAATATACAGAAGACAGATGAAACTATTAAACATCAGCAAGAAGTTCTACAATACAGTGCTGCTTCTGGCCTAATAACCAATCCTGTCTAGCGATGTTATCTGTAGGAACACTGGCATCTCCAGTGAAATGTCATCACTTGGGTTCATAATTTCAGTTAGATCAATTATTCAGTAATGACACATTTAAATTTTGAATCAAGAAAATTACTAAAACATGAAGAAAGCAAAGGCCGTACAGCCTTTTTTTGAAGAGATTATCAGATCTTATGAAAGATTTTGTGTGTTTAAATAGCCTTATCAGGACCCAGGCTGTAGGGTTTAAAATGGTCCTGAGCTTTGCAATTGGTTTCCTAGTCCTTTTTAAGTGATCAGTAGTGAGGCCATTCCATGTGTGTATATTCCTCCTTAGCTCCATCCCCTGTTTCTGAACCACAAATGTAGTAATGCATTTCAAGTGAATGTCCCTGTAATAAGGAAGACAGAACTTCTCAGGTGGAGAATGGATGGCAATGCATATTCAAATGAGTCAGCAGTATGTTGTCAGTTTGCTTGTAAAAATAACAAAAATGAGGAAAGAATTAGTTCCTGCAAGTGGACTTGCTTTTGGCTTCCCATAAAACCACTCCTTTCCCCTGAGAAATAAAGCAGAAGAACCCCATCCCTGTAACTGCTAATGGAAGTTATCAGTCTGATTCCAAGGAACTTAAATGTGAGCCTGACAGATCAAATTTCTGTTTCTTCATAGTAAAAATCTTTCTTGTTCAATTTTCAAGCATTGGAGGAAGAGTTAGTGTTGTGAGCAGTGTTTAAGTTTGCAATCTGGTAGACAGAGGAGAGAAGATGGGTAACACACTGGAAAGCACATGTAGCTTCCACTTCTCCAGGGACAAGAGTTGCCTGAAGATGGTTTAATTTGCATGGATGAGCAGCACAGTTAAATTACTGAGAATTTTCTGGGTTGCTTAGGACAACTTCTATTTTAATTGTGCAATGCTGGGATGGGCTTTTAAAATTTTTATTCTGCTCTGTCAGGTTAGTACCTTTCTTCACCATTCATATCTCTAAACAGCTTAGAGCATAAATTCATCCTTAGCTGTTCATGTTCCTTCGTTGCTGCTTTGCTATCTGCAGTATGACTAGGGCAGCTGTGTAATACTGTGGGGTGTCTGCAGTACTGATTAAAAAGCAGCAAGGTAATTTTTGCTTTTCTTGACAAAATGACAAATATATCAAAGCTTTTCTCTATATTTTTGGCTGTGTTAAGTTACTACACATTGAAGTTGTACATGACCTAAGTTATCTAGATCTAAATGCTTTGTCCAAACACTAAACAAAATTGGTGTCTGTGTACAGCAAAACAAGATTTTGCTTAGCTTTGTCAGTTGGAAGTCACTCTTTTTATACACTAATCACCTGTAAGCTTTAGACTACTAGGATAGCCTCCAAAAAGGCTGGCCGAAGTATAAAATAGATTTAAGCATAAGAGTATTTCCACTTTTTGGCTTGGAGGTGATGTGACTTCAAATATGAATTTATGCCTGCTGGTTTAACAGGTGAGATAAGAACAGGTAAGTTTTGCCAAAGGTGAAACACTGAACACTGTTTCAGATAACTGGAACCAAGCTCAAAAAATGTTTCAAGGTGCCCAAGACAAGCTGATAGACTATGGTCACCATCCCTCGGCAGGCTCTATTACTATGACGGCTGTTTTCATCAGACCTACTTTTTAACTGTCTTCCTAAGTACACTGGCTGGCTGTGCTAGGAAGGAGATTTAGCTTTTGTAGGTGTTGCTCACACAGCAGAAACTGGGATCCAGCAAAGGTTAGCTAGGAGTATACCAAGGGAATAATGAATGGGGTGTATGGGTGTGAGTCACTGGTGACAACAGGAAGTACCCAGGAGGACAAGGTAGGGAAAAGGAGCATGGAGGGAGAGCCAGAACAAGACCACCGAAAAGTTGGGGTGGGAGGATGGAGAAGGGTGGGTGGGGGCAGAGGTGGCTATCCAGAGGTGCTGTGGAAGAGGGTTCAGGCTGCTGGCTAGCAGCTCTCAGCACCTGTAGGAGGTGGCTGTGAGGGGGGAGCTGGGGCCCAGCTGGCTGCAGGGGCTGTTCTGAGAAGGATGAGAGGTGGCAGGTTTGTTGGGCAAGGGGCTATCAGGGTAACTTCTTGGGGCTTGCTGTAGATCTGAGTGCCTAAATGTAGGCGCCTATTTGTTATGACCCCTGCTTTCAGAGCAGTGTTGCCTCTGCTTACCTCAACTTGTGAGCAGAAGGGGTGGGTTTGTAAAATGACTTTTCAGCATGCTCTCAAAAGTGGCTGATTCATCCTGGAGAGCAAGACGGTGGCGAGGAATCCTCAGATTAGCACCCGCCTTCTGCTCCCTTGTTTTGAGGGCTGTGTGTGTTTGCCAAAATGTAGGGAAATGTTAAAAAGGGTAATTAACTAAACAAGCAAGATCCTTAATTGCTGGAGGACTTCTATACTTTTGTTAGCATGCTTTTAAAAAGTATTTGTGCCATCTCTTCTGTGGTAAGGAAAAAAGTTGTTCCCAGCTTTTCAGGCAAAATAAGGGTGGATAGCTCAGTAATGAGAGAGAGCAGCATTGATGCCCCTGTGAGACTAATGGTGACTGTCAGCACTACCAACAATGGGACCCTCACCACTGTCACAGCGCTCTGCTGCGGCCACCCTGCCCACGAAGGTCACAGAGGCTTTGCTTCATGCTTGCTTGCAGTGAAGTATCCATCAGGTATAAATTGTTTGGCAACTCAAAAGCCGGAGGCTTGAGCATGTAGGTTATAGAGCACTTTCTCTGTGCAGCTGTGGAGGCGAAGATGAAATGCTGTCGGACAGTCAGGGTAGCACTGCACTTGGATGATGTGCATCCCTGCTTCGGTGTACTTACATGTTTACAAAACCTTGTTTATAAATTCCTCCAGCAGCTCCTTTACAAGCTTTGTCTCTTAAAAAGCTAATCCCTTGATGTAATGCACATAACAATAACAAGATATGGATCAGTGACAGATGGATACTTTCATACTTGGCATATGGTGTGTTATAAGCCTGCTCCCATGCTACTGAAACTGATGAGTCTTTCTGTTGCATTCCCTGAGCTTTGGATCAGACCCTGGAAGAAAAAGAGTGTAACTCTAAAGGCAGCTATATATTAAAAGGGGAGGAATCACTTTTTTTCTTTATAGAAGCCTGTGACTTTTGGTTATGTATTTTAATTGAGTTGGAAAGGCAGAAGTACTGGATCATACCAATTAGAAGCAGTCCAGAACTGGGTGGGGGGGAACATCTGCTTTATGTGTAAATCTTTAGCTTTAATAAGTGATGTTTGAGAGTTGGAAGAGACTTTGCAGACAGTGAGACATAACAAAGCTGGAAATGTTGGAGTGACTGGAAAATATATGAAATATGGCAGACACCTCTTTGCCTCTAAAAATACTTAAAATACCCATTTGGCACCATTTTATATTTCCTCAGAGAATACAGCTTAGCAGATTTGTCTCTGAGGAATTCAGAAACGCTCTTACCCAATTAAAGACGTTATTAAGTATTGTTATGATTAACAAGACACCTCATTTGCATAAATTGTTTAAAAATCTTGACTCTGTTGCAAGACAAAAATAGTTTGGGGACTTATACAAAACTTTATGTCAATTTCAGCCTACTTTTTCCTACAGCCCATGTCAAATATGATAGATTCAGTGTAAGGAGCTGACAGCAGAAATCTGTTATTGACAGAAATGAGTGTGGGATTTAAGGGATCATCTAATTCATAATTTGCTACAAAAGCGAGATGGCTCCCCAGTAAAGAAAAAAATCTGGAGGGAAATGTAGCTTTGATATTGAGTAAGCTCCAGCATTTTTAATTGTTACTGACAAAAGCTGGTGCTGAGCCTAATGAAATCCTCTCTTTGGTGTTTACCCTCTGTCAGGGACTGTCTGGAACCTGTGGTCATCTGCAGAAGTTGCTTTGATCACAGAATGCCAAGTTGGAAGGGACCTCAAGGAATTATCAGACAAACTTTCCTGGCAAAAGCATGGTCTAAACAAGAGGCCCTGGCATCCTGTCCAGCTGAATCCTAAGTGTCTGATGTTGGGAAATCCACCACTTCCTGGGGAGACTTTTCCAATGGCTGACTGTTCTCCTTTTGGAAATTGTTCCTTGTGTCCAATCAGAACTGGAGTAACTTGTACCCTTTACCACAGCAAAGTGGCTGTGGGTGGATTGCAGGAGATCCAAAATGGATGAAGTGATCTGGCTGTGTCTGCCCCAGCTTTGGGTTTAAAAGCAAGGAAAGGAGGGTCCGGGTTATCCTGGTCTGGGAGCAGGCATTGCACTGTAATGGGTGGTGTGGATCTGTGCTGCTGTTGTCTGCTGTCCTGCCCCATGGTGCTCCTGTAAGTGTCACACGTGGCACTTGCTGTTGGTGCTGGCTTTGGAAATGAGTCTACGGGGAAATTCTTCCTATCTGAAAAGGTTGTGGTGCAGCTCATGGGGGCTCATCTACCTCGTCCTTTTTGGGCAGCCCTAACACCTATGCCAATGAGAGTGTTGCTTCAGTTTTGTGTACTTGTGGGTACTTCAGTGAGACCACATCCTCTTTGAACTCCAAAAATGGGTCTCAATGCTTGTGGTAGACAAGGACCCACCTCTCCAGTGCTGTTACGCAGGGTGGTTACCCATCATCTCCAGCTCTGGAGAGCACAGCAGGAATGACTGTCCAGGATTTTTGCTGAAAAGAAGTGAAATTGGTCAAGGCAAACTGGACAGAGCTTGACTGATCCCTACAAACTTATTGCAACTTTTACCTCTGTTCCTGAAGTAAATTGTTCTCTGCTCTGCTGCACCACAGAGGGTAAAATAGGTCAGAGTGCAGATGGTGCC